>NC_060120.1:612787985-614210985 GCF_021461395.2 Schistocerca americana
CTGCAATTAATGTTTCATGTTTTTAACAGTTTTCACGAAAAAATGAATTTCACAAAAGAAATGCAAAGCGGTGAGAGAGAACTCAATTTTCTTGATCTGAAGCTTAAGTTAATTGACAACACAATTAGCTTCGACATTTTTCGTAAAAATACTTTTTCTGATATTATTATCCCAGCAAATTCTTGTCAGCTACAAACTCACAAAACTGCCTTCTGTCACTCTGCAGTCCATCGTGCCATGAACACACCTTTAGAACAGGATTGTTTAGAAAAAGAAATCTCTTTAGCAAAATCCATAGCTATTTTCAATGGATTCAACCCTATGTTAATTGACCAGATTGTTAGGAAAAAAAACAGCTGTAAAATATTCAACCTTAGGAGATAACAGAGCGACAAAGAGTGAGGGTAATAACTTTATTTCTATTTCACTTCTGGGGAACGTATCATACAAGATAAGAAGACTTCTACAGAAACAATACGATTACAGAGTTGCCTTTTCCGTAAACAATAGCTTAAAACAAAGAGTGATTCATACATTACTGGCCATTAAAATTGCTACCCGACGAAGATGACGTGCTACAGGTGTGAATACTAGCCGACACGAAGAAGATGCTGTGATATGCAAATGATTAGCTTTTCAGAGCATTCACACAAGGTTGGCGCAGCTGCCGACACCTACAACGTGCTGACATGAGGAAAGTTTCCAAACTATTTCTCATACACACACAGCGTTCCCTGGTGAAACGTTGTTGTGATGCCTCGTGTAAGGAGGAGAAATGCGTACCATCACGTTTCCTACTACGATAAAGGTCGGATTGTTGTAGCCTATCGCGATTGTGGTTTATCGTATCGCGGCATTGCTGCTCGCGTTGGTCGAGATCCAATGACTGTTAGCAGAATATGGAATGGGAGGGTTCAAGAGGGTAACACAGATTGCCGTGCTGGATCCCAATGGCCTCGTATCACAGCAATCGAGATGACAGGCATCTTATCCGCATGGCTGTAACAGATCGTGCAGCCACGTCTCGATCCCTGAGTCAACAGATGGGGACGTTTGCAAGACAACAACCATCTGCACGAACAGTTCGACGACGTTTGCAGCAGCATGGACTATCATCTCGGAGACCATGCCTGCGGTTACCCTTGACGCTGCATCACAGACACGAGCGCCTACGATGGTGTACTCAACGACGAACCTGGGTGCACGAATGGCAAAAAATCATGTTTTCGGATGAATCCAGGTTCTGTTTACGGCATCATGATGGTCGCATCCGTGTTTGGCGACATCGTGGTGAATGCACATTGGAAGCGTGTATTCATCATCGCCATACTGGCGTATCACCCGGCGTGATGGTATTGGGTGCCATTGGTTACACGTCTCGGTCACCTCTTCTTCGCATTGACGACACTTTGAATAGTGGACGTTACATTTCAGATGTGTCACGACCCGTGGCTCTACCCTTCATTCGATCCCTGCGAAACCCTACATTTCAGCAGTATAATGCACGACGGCATGTTGCAGGTCCTGCACGGGCCTTTATGGATACAGAAAATGTTCGACTGCTGCCCTGGCCAGCACATTCTCCAGATCTCTCACCAATTGAAAACTTCTGGTCAATGGTGGTCGAGCAATTGGCTCGTCACAATACGCCAGTCACTACTCTTGATGAACTGTGGTATCGTGTTGAAGCTGCATGGGCCGCTGTACCTGTCCACGCCATCCAAGCCCAGGCGTATCAAGGCCGTTATTACGGCCAGAGGTGGTTGTTCTGGGTACTGATTTCTCAGGATCTAATCACCCAAATTGCGTGATAATGTAATCACATGTCAGTTCTAGTATAATATACACTCCTGGAAATTGAAATAAGAACACCGTGAATTCATTGTCCCAGGAAGGGGAAACTTTATTGACACATTCCTGGGGTCAGATACATCACATGATCACACTGACAGAACCACAGGCACATAGACACAGGCAACAGAGCATGCACAATGTCGGCACTAGTACAGTGTATATCCACCTTTCGCAGCAATGCAGGCTGCTATTCTCCCATGGAGACGATCGTAGAGATGCTGGATGTAGTCCTGTGGAACGGCTTGCCATGCCATTTCCACCTGGCGCCTCAGTTGGACCAGCGTTCGTGCTGGACGTGCAGACCGCGTGAGACGACGCTTCATCCAGTCCCAAACATGCTCAATGGCGGACAGATCCGGAGATCTTGCTGGCCAGGGTAGTTGAATTACACCTTCTAGAGCACGTTGGGTGGCACGGGATACATGAGGACGTGCATTGTCCTGTTGGAACAGCAAGTTCCCTTGCCGGTCTAGGAATGGTAGAACGATGGGTTCGATGACGGTTTGGATGTACCGTGCACTATTCAGTGTCCCCTCGACGATCACCAGTGGTGTACGGCCAGTGTAGGAGATCGCTCCCCACACCATGATGCCGGGTGTTGGCCCTGTGTGCCTCGGTCGTATGCAGTCCTGATTGTGGCGCTCACCTGCACGGCGCCAAACACGCATACGACCATCATTGGCACCAAGGCAGAAGCGACTCTCATCGCTGAAGACGACACGTCTCCATTCGTCCCTCCATTCACGCCTGTCGCGACACCACTGGAGGCGGGCTGCACGATGTTGGGGCGTGAGCGGAAGGCGGCCTAACGGTGTGCGGGACCGTAGCCCAGCTTCATGGAGACGGTTGCGAATGGTCCTCGCCGATACCCCAGGAGCAACAGTGTCCCTAATTTGCTGGGAAGTGGCGGTGCGGTCCCCTACGGCACTGCGTAGGATCCTACGGTCCTGGCGTGCATCCGTGCGTCGCTGCGGTCCGGTCCCAGGTCGACGGGCACGTGCACCTTCCGCCGACCACTGGCGACAACATCGATGTACTGTGGAGACCTCACGCCCCACGTGTTGAGCAATTCGGTGGTACGTCCACCCGGCCTCCCGCATGCCCACTATACGCCCTCGCTCAAAGTCCGTCAACTGCACATACGGTTCACGTCCACGCTGTCGCGGCATGCTACCAGTGTTAAAGACTGCGATGGAGCTCCGTATGCCACGGCAAACTGGCTGACACTGACGGCGGCGGTGCACAAATGCTGCGCAGCTAGCGCCATTCGACGGCCAACGCCGCCGTTCCTGGTGTGTCCGCTGTGCCGTGCGTGTGATCATTGCTTGTACAGCCCTCTCGCAGTGTCCGGAGCAAGTATGGTGGGTCTGACACACCGGTGTCAATGTGTTCTTTTTTCCATTTCCAGGAGTGTATTTGTCCAATGAATACCCGTTTATCATCTGGATTTCTTTTTGGTGTAGCAATTTTAATGGCCAGTAGTGTACTATTGGGGTACGGGAAGAACTTGGCAGTAAATCCGGAGTTTACAGAAATACTTGTAACGCTTGCCTCAACTATTACGTTGGACAGACAGGTACCAGTGCTTTCACACCCTCTCACGCTGGTTCACACGCTAAGAACTGATAGTATGTCGTGTTCGCATCGACGATCTCTTCATAATTATGCTGTACAGATGGAGGTGATATTTTAATTTTAACTACTGACGACGCCTTTGGCACGATTGTTTTATGCATCTTCACTGCAGGATGTGATTTTATTAAGTGACTAAAAGATTTTGTGCTTGTAATACTTTGGTAATTTTCATGGTTATTTAAAGCTATAAGTGGCTGTTTCTTTCTTTTATCTCAGTTATGTTGTTAAGTTTTTTGCTAATGATGGGGTCTTCCCGTTCAGGTTATTTTTGCTTCTGATGAAGGTATCTTTAGATATACCGAAACCTTGGCCAAGGATTTCAATAAATCTGTATCCTGCAACTGTTTGGCTGTTTTCATTTACTATGAAGATCTTCAACAGTTGCCGCTTCAGCCATGTTTACAATTTTAAAACATATTAATTTTGAAACTAATTGTCGAATGCTTAACGAAATGTAATCTTACTTTGTAACGTTCTATAAATTAGCTAAGATTCCAAAAACACTGAAAGCTGGCTGTGTAGCCTTCAGGGCAAAAGCCTAATATTAATAAAGCAATGGGAACACAAATAATATACTAGCTTAGCCAAAGAGGGTATTCCTGGCTAAAAGAAATCTACTAGTATCAAACGTCGAGTTTAATTTGAGGAATAAATTTCTGAAAAATGGTTCAAATGGCTCTGAGCACTATGGGACTTAACTTAGGAGGCTATCAGTCCCCTATAACTTACAACTACTTAAACCTAACTAACCTTAGGACATCACACACATCCATGTCCGAGGCAGGATTCGAACATGCGAACGTAGCGGTCGCGCGGTTCCAGACTGTTGCGCCTAGAACCGCTCGGCTACTCCGGCCGGCAATAAATTTCTGAAAATATACATTTGTAGCACTGACTATGACGTAAGGTAAGGCGCAGTGCCGTAGCTTGCGAAATAAGGAGGTGAGTCAAACCAGGTTGCAATCCGCGCGGCGGATTACCAAGCTTTTAGTAGCTTTTCCACGCTGTTTTAGACGAATGCTGGGCTAGTACCAAAATTCCACCTCACATGATATGATACACAAAGAGCTAAAATACGATATCACATTAAACAATGCTTACACGAGTCATAGAGAGGTGGTGCACTCGGCTCTTCTCGCTTAGTTTACCATACTACTATAGTGTCAGGATGTGAACCTGGTCACAAAGTTAAATACGAATAGACTCATGGGAAAAAAAACCACAGCACCAAAAAGTAATTAACGTAGAGTAATGAAATATTTCGCGTACATTTTTCTAGGTAACATATTCCAGCGACTAACACTGTAAGATCACAGGTTATTGTAAACCCAGATAAGCCATTGTAAATGTAAAATGCTGATAATTTAATAACTGGTAATGAAAATCTCTGAAAAGGGAATCACAGACGTTGGGAAGAGGAACATACGTAAAAAAGAGGTAACTGCTAAGAAACCATGGGTGACAGAAGAAATACTTCACTTGATCGATGAAAGAAGGAAGTACAACACCGCTCAGGGAAATTCAGGAATACAGAAATACAACTCGCTAAGGAATGAAATAAATAGGAAGTGTAGGGAAGCTAAGACGAAATGACTGCATGAAAAACGTGAAGAAATCGAAGAAGATGTGGTTGTCGGAAGGACTGACTCAGCATATACGAAAGTCAAGTCAAACCTCGGTGAAATTAAAAGCAAGCGTAGTACCACTAAGAGTGCAACGCGAATTCCATTGTTAAACGCAGAGGAGAGAGCAGATATGTGTAAAAAGTACAGTGAAGCATTCCACGAGGGGAAGATTTGTCTGATTTAATAGAAGAAGAAACTTTAGTCAATTTAGAAGAGATAGGAGATCCAGTATTAGAATCATAATTTAAAAGAGCTGAAAGGATAGATAATATTCCACCATAATTTCTAAAATTATTGGGGGAAGTGACAACAAAACGATTTTTCACGTTGGTGTGGAGAATGTACTATCTCACTTTCGAAAAAATATCGCCCACACGAATCCGAAGAATGCAAGAGCTGATAAATGCGAGAGTTATTGACAAACAGTTTAATGCTTACACATCCAAGTTGCTGACCAGAGTAATGTACAGAAGAATGGAAAAAAATTAGGATTTCTTGGATAAGGATCAGTTTGGCTTTGGGAAACGTATAGGCACCAGATAGGCAATTCTGACGTTGCGATTAATAGTGGAAGGAAGACTAAAGAAAAATCAAGATATGTTCCTAGGATTTATCGACCTGGAAAATGGTTCGACAATGTAAAATGGTGCAAGATGTTCGAAATTGTGAGAATAATAGGGCTAAGCTGTAGGAAGAGACGTGAAATATGCAATATATACAAGAGCCAAGAGGGAAGAGTAAGAGTGGACGACCAAGGACGAAGTGCTCGGATTAAGAAAGGATGTAGGACAAGAATATAATCTTTCACCCCTATTGTTAAGTCTGAGCATCGAAGAAGCAATGATACAAATAAAATAAAGGAGTGGGATTAAAATTCAGGGTGAAAGGACATTAATGATTAGATTCGCTGATGACATTGCTACCCTCAGTGAAAGTGAAGAACAATTACATAATCTGCTAAATGGAATGCATAAATGAACAGTCTAATGAGTACAGAATATGGACTAAGAGTAAATCGAAGAAAGGCGAAAGTAATGAGCAGAAGCAGAAATGAGAAGGGCGAGAAACTTGATATCAGGACTGATGGTCATGAAGTAGATGAAGTTAAGGAACTCTGCTACCTAGGCAGGAAAATAACCAAAAACTAGCGGAGCAAGGAGACCATCAAAAGCAGACTAGCACTGGCTAAAAGGGCATTCTTGGCCAAGAGAAGTACTAATATTAAACATAGGCCTCAACTTGAGGAAGAAATTTCTAAGGATGTACGTCTGGAGCACAGCATTACATGGTATCGAAACATGCACTGTGGGAAGACCAGAACGGAACAGAAACGAAGCGCTTGAGATGTGGTGTTACAAATGAATGGTGAAAATCAGGTGAACTGATAAGGTAAGGAATGAGGAGGTTCTGCGCAGAATCGGAGAGGAAAGAAACACTGACAAGGAGAAGGGTCAGAATGATAGGACATTGTTGTGTTGGCTGAAGAGCCAACACCGTGTTACTAGAGGAGGCCGAAATGCACGCGTTTTAGCTCACGCAGGCTGGCGTGAGGAGGGAAGTACTATACTGACGTGAGGTCTTGAACATGACAAGGAATTAAGAGTTCAGAAAGCGGACATAGCTGGTTTGATACTTAACTTTAATCCATTAATGAAAAACGTCGCACTTGACGGTACATGATTCACAATATTATCTGTTCAGAAGACATATAGTAAGTGAATATGGCGCCTTGCTACGTCGTAGCAAATGACGTAGCTGAAGGCTATGCCAAACTGTCGTCTCTGCAAATGAGATCGTATGTAGACAGTGAACCATCGCTAGCAAAGTCGGCTGTACCACTGGGGCGAGTGTTAGGGAGTCTCTCTAGACTAGACCTGCCGTGTGACCGCGCTCGGTCTGCAATCACTGATAGTGGCGACACACGGGTCCGACGTATACTAATGGACCGCGACCGATTTAAAGGCTACCACCTAGCAAGTGTGGTGTCTGGCGGTGACACCACAGACATCTGTTAAGGCATCAGGGAATGATTTCCATGGTGCTAGAGGGAGCTGTAAGGGGTAAAAACTGTATAGGAAGACAGAGATTGGAATACACCTAGCAAGTAATTGAGATTGGTGTAGGGCCGCGTAAAAACAGTCTGAAGACTGACGACTGTTACAAAAAGAAAAAACCGCCAGAATGTTCAATAAAAGCATGCAAACGTGTATGCCTTGTACAGGTGCGGTATGTGAGTTTTTGGGATGGAGTTCCATGCTTCTTGCATTTGGTCGATCAATAGAAGGACTGTTAATGCTGGTTGTGGATGACGCTTTAGTTGTCCAGTGATGTCCTCCCATGTATTCAATTGGAGAGAGAGCTGGTGATCGAGCAGGCCAGGGCAATATGTCGACGCTCTATAGAGCATGTTGGGTACAACGGCGGTATGTGGCCGCGCATTATCCTTTTGGAAAACACCCCATGCAATACTGTTCATGAATATCGGCACAACAGGTTGAATCACCAAACTGATGTGAAGTTTTGTAGTCAAGGTGCCTGGGACAATTACGCGAGTGCTCCTGCTGTCATAGGAAATCGCACCCAGATCATAGCTGCAGTGCGTCTAACACGCCAACAGGTTTGTTGCAGGCCCTCAACTGGCCCCCTTCCATTCAACACACGGCCATCACTGACACCGAGAGGGAGCCAGCTTTCATCAGAAAACACAACTGCCCTCCACCCTGTCCTCCAATGAGCTCTCGCTTGACACCACTGTATCTGCAATTAGTGGTGGTTTGGGGTCAGTGGAATGCACGTTACAGGGTGTCTGGCTTGGAGCTTTCCTTGAAGATAACTGATTGTAATAGTTCATTATGTCCGTGTGACAATTCGTTGAGTCTTTGTAGTTGCAACTGCTGCCCAAATTTCTGCTGCATATGCAGTAAGAGGCGCCAGAGCCATACGCCGAACATGATCGTCTTCCGGCTTGGTAGTGGCTCTTGCCCATCCGGAATCCAGTCTTCTTGTGACCAAAAATTCTCGTAACCACAGATACAGTGACAACAGTCCTGCCAAGTCTTTCTGCGGTATTGGAGAAAGAACATCCAGCTTGTGATAGCCCTATTACACGACCTCATCCAGTTTCTGTGATGTGTTGATAATGGTGTCTTTGTCGCCTTAAAGGCATTCTTGACTACCACGTCTAACGCTCTGTCCATCTCTTCCTCTTCCTTTTCTTTGTCCACTCCCTCCTCTCCCTCTCTCTGTTTCCTCATCCACCTTCCTCCCATCATCTCCTCCTCCGCACTATCTGTGTGCATCTTCTCTTCCCACAAATTCCCCCGCTGTCTGTCCACCTCTCCTCCACCCTTCTCTGTCCACGTTACCATGCTAACCCCGATAAGACGCTTGGTGTTCTTACCCACTACAGTATTTTTTCACAGATCGTGACTAATATGTACCAAATTTGGTTGTAACCTTTCCGGTGGTTTAGGATGCGCTTTTTACCAGTGGCTTTGCCCTCGTACGCAAGTGCTAAATATATATTTCACAATTATTTACCATATTTCACGCCTTTTAATATACATATTTCACCTACATCTCTAGCGAATTTCTTCCCACATTTTTATTTTCACGCAGCTTAATATTTATGACGTCATTTCTCCTTAAATATCTGCTGTATAATTTTGCAGGTATAGCCAGTGGTATGTGAGGCTACCGTCTGCGAAATATGTTGTGAATAGCATTAGTAGTAAAGAAGTAATAATTTGAAAAGTCATGCAGGATGTGGCAGTTTTTCACGCATGCCGTTGTTTATGACGTAATATTCCTGAGAATGGTG
This sequence comes from Schistocerca americana, assembly GCF_021461395.2. Lineage (NCBI taxonomy): Eukaryota > Metazoa > Arthropoda > Insecta > Orthoptera > Acrididae > Schistocerca > Schistocerca americana. The sequence continues at coordinate 612,796,920 of NC_060120.1, forward strand.
TAGAGTGATATAATTTTGCTGGTAAATTCAGTGATTTATGTCAATACTGTCTGAAAAGTGTGTCTCGAATGTAATTAGTAGTAAAGAAGTAATAAATTAAACCGTCATTCTTCGTGCCGTTGTTTCACTGCCTGAGCAGCGAAAATGTTGTTGTTGTTGTTGTTGTTGTTGTGGTCTTCAGTCCTGAGACTGGTTTGATGAAGCTCTCCATGCTACTCTATCCTGTGCAAGCGTCTTCATCTCCTAGTACCTACTGCAACCTACATCCTTCTGAACCTGCTTGGTGTATTCATCTCTTGGTCTGCCTCTACGATTTTTACCCTCCACGCTGCCCTCCAATACTAAATTGGTGATCCCTTGATGCCTCAGAACATGTCCTACCAACCGATCCCTAATTCTAGTCAAGTTGGGCCACAACCTTCTCCACAATCCTATTCAACACCTCTTCATTAGTTATGTGATCTACCCATCTAATCTTCAGCGTTCTTCTGTAGCACCACATTTCGAAAGCTTCTATTCTCTTCTTGTCTAAACTATTTATCGTCCATGTTTCACTTCCATACATGGCTACACTCCATACAAATACTTTCAGAAACGACTTCCTAACACCTAAATCAATACTCGATGTTAACAAATTTCTCTTCTTCAGAAACGCTTTCCTTGCCATTGCCAGTCTACATTTTATATCCTCTCTACTTCGACCATCATTAGTTATTTTGCTCCCCAAATAGCAAAACTCCTTTACTACTTTAAGTGTCTCATTTCCTAATCTAATACCATCAACATCACCCGACTTAATTCGACTACATTCCATTATCCTCGTTTTGCTTTTGTTGATGTTCATCTTATATCCTCCCTTCAAGACACCATCCATTCCGTTCAACTGCTCTTCCAAGTCCTTTGCTGTCTCTGAAAGAATTACAATGTCATCGGCGAACCTCGAAGTTTTTATTCTTCTCCATGGATTTTAATACCTACTCCGAATTTTTCTTCTGCTTCCTTCTCTGCTTGCTCAATACACAGATTGAATAACATCGAGGAGAGGCTACAACCCTGTCTCACTCCCTTCCCAACCACTGCTTCCTTTCATGCCCCTCAACTCTAATAACTGAAATTTGGTTTCTATACAGATTGTAAATAGCCCTTCGCTCCCTATATTTTTCCCTGCCACCTTCAGAATTTGAATGAGAGTATTCCAATCAACATTGTCAAACCTTTCTCTAAGTCTACTAGTGCTAGAAACGTAGGTTTGCCTTTCCTTAATCTAGCTTCTAAAATAAGTCGTAGGGTCAGTATTGCCTCACGTGTTCCAATATTTCTACGGAATCCAAACTGATCTTCCCCAAGGTCGGCTTCTACTAGTTTTTCCATTCTTCTGTAAAGAATTCGCGTTAGTATTTTGCAGCCATGACTTATTAAACTGATAGTTCGGTAATTTTCACATCTTGTCTCTGTTCTGTAACATTTGGAATAATGCAAACGTCCGATTGAGAACGGTCTGCTGCATCTGTTTGGAATTTGATCGGTTTGTAGAGTTTGCTTTAAATCACGCCGAGGAGGAGAGACAAGGGGAGGAAGAGATTGACAGCGAAAGAGTAGAGGAGAAGACGGACAGTGAGAGGGTGAGAAGGTAATGTACAGAGAAAGGGAAGAGATTAATGGAAAGAGGGGCGAGAGGGAGATAGACAGATAGAGGAAAGAGAATATAAACAGAGAGAGGGGAGGAAAGAGGAAATGTACGGAAATAGTGAGAAGGAATAGATGGACGAGAAAGGGTGAAGGATGAGATGAGCAGGGAATGGGGGGAGGAAGAGACGGACCAACAGAAGACTGGAATAAATACATACCCAGGCAACTCCGGGTACTCAGATAGTATTATTTTAAAACGCGTCTGAGAATCGCGGGGCGCAGGAACATTTGATTGCTGGACTCAGTTTGACGACCGCCGGGATAAACGCCAGAGAAAAGAAATATGTATGGAGCACTGCAACGTATGGAAACGAATCTTGGTCGGAGCAAAGACCAGAAAATAAGAGAATCAAAACGTTTAAGTTATGTTGGAAATTTGAGATGAGACAAGAAGTGAGGATTTCCCCACAGAAGCGGCGAGCAGAGAACAATGTGGAAAACAGTGAGAAAAAGGAGCGAAGAGATAATAGGACATGAGTTAAGATTTCAAGGAACAAATTTCATGGAACCTGAGGGAACTGTGGGGTGTAAAAATTGTAGCGGAAGAGAAACGTTGGAAAACAGCCAAAAATGAGAACGTTGGGTACAAGTCCAACTATGAGATGAAGATGTCAAACAGGAAAGGAATTGGTGGCAGTCCGCGTCAAACCTGTCAGAATACTGATGACCCCGCTAACCACATACAAATAATACAAATATAATCATTTTTCTTCGTGTTATACAGTGTGATCACAATAAGTAGAATTTCATTATTTGCTATCCTTCATGGCGTTAGAGCTGTAACGACCAACGTATTGTTGTGCAAATTTCTTTAGTAAGTGTTTACTAGTGGTTTCATTGAAAGCTCATAAACGGTCCAAGGCTTCCAAAAGTCTGTAAATATACCAAAGCCGCGCTGTTGGCAGGCAGAGACTCTACTAGCTAATGTGGAACTAAGTTCATACAACCACAAACAGATGCAAAAAAGTGACTTTATTTATTCATCAACAAAATTTCGTGCGTCACGCTCAGTTGTTGGCAGCATGTAGGGCCAATGTTAGAGCCCAGCCTCAGGAGATGGTGACGCCGGCGTTCTCGCTAATCCAGTCGAGGTAGGCGCTGACGCGCATGAAAACGTCCGGCCAGGTGGACTCGCAGTCGAGCAGACCCCACGAAGTGATTCCCACCACCAGTGGCTCGCCGTCCGAGTCCGTCACCACCAATGGGCCTCCGCTATCGCCCTGCAACAAGAAACAGTGAACTCTTCAGTTCTGAAAATACAGACTCTGTAACACTGATTGTGTACTCACTACAATCCACATTCTCTCATTAGCGTCTAACAGACAATTCTGCATCTCTGTCAACAAATTTTAAAGTTAAATCATAAGAAGCTGGAATTCAGTAGACCTTCTCTGGCTCCTTCCTATGTACCATTAGTACTAATGACATCTGAACCAGAATTAACAACTACATAGTTAACAACTACTGGCGATACCCGTTATTGATAATGGCTAATGGCTCTGAGCACTATGCGACTTAACTTCTGAGGTCATCAGTCCCCTAGAACTTAGAACTATTTAAACCTAACTAACCTAACGACATCACAAACACTCATGTCCGAGGCAGGATTCGAACCTGCGACAGTAGCGGACGCGCGGTTCCAGACTGTAGCGCCTGGAAACGGACGGCCACTTCGGCCGGCAGTTATTGATAATTCTCATGCGAATTTAAATTGTATTAAACTGAATGTAATCCGGAATCTTGGGAGGAACACACAATGGTGTTCGCTATGAAAGATCGAAGTCAACACAAATAAAACTGAAGCTGTCACATATATGCTGCAATAAAGATCAATGCTACACTAATTGAATTATATGATAGTCGTCTCTCACGATCGAAAACTGCCAAATCCATAGTATTAGCTCTGGGCTGTCACCTTACCTGGAAACACATAAAGCCGAAGCATGAACTATGATTCCTATCGAAGCAAATTATCCACTATAACCTTAATATATCTATCATCATTTATTCAGTCAGAAGCCAAAACATTCTTCAGCAACTTTGAATGCAAACGTTTTAGGTTAGGGTTACCGTGAGTGTTATTGACATTAAATGAAACAACAAGTTTACTGTTACCAGTCACTGTGTACTTTTCTCCACAATGCGTTTAAGGTTTAAACCTTCCTCATCAGATGCATTTACATTTTTTAGCATGACATTTGTGTGTGTGTCGTGTTACGATTTTTTGGAGGAACTTACGTCACTTGTGACGCTACAACGCAGTCCTTGCTATGAATTTTTTGCTTACTGAACACATGAAACTGTTTGTATACGATGTATTCTCAAGTGTAAATATGTATTGTAAATACTGTGTTTAAATTATGTAATATTTAACACTGGCAAGTCAGGGCATATTTAGTTAACGTTGAAGTCAGAGAGATTGTTTTGCCACGCCTCTGCTGCTAGTCCTAGCTGTGTTACATCTAACGGCTAGTGTGTGGATCTAAGTACGACCTGAAAGTAATGGTCGGCATATCTGGAAGCATGGTCGGGCAAGTTATTATGGATTAATGTGCATAGTGCTGAAGAAACGAGGACTTAAATGTGAAGCGCACTGTGAGCCCAAGTCGCAACAGTAAAGGCCCGATGCCACATTGTGTCCCTACCGTGGACTTCCGTCGATCCACCGACAACGAGGGAAGTAAGATCTACGTAATTTTCGTAGGATAAAATTGTAGAAGGCTTGCCAGTGACTGTGATTTTCTCTGAAGTTGAACAAGCACTTTATAATCAAAGTGTTGCAGTTACATTTCACCCGACAAGAACACCAAGTAGGTTCCTTCCAATCCTTACCTTATCGAACCGAGTGTGTCACGCGATTATCAAGAGAAAATATGTTAATTATCAAATTATTTGCATAGACGGTGAACGGAAATTTCAGACTGGTTATCGTAGTTAATTGTTGCACTTAATAAGCTTACGCTAACCGTAGTAACTTAATAATAGACTGAAGTAATAAATTTGATTATTAAGATTTATTTCAATGCATATTCAGCTGAAGTTAATTCAAGGATATTTCACGAAACTATAAAGCTTATTCCACCTGACAATCCCCCAATTAATGAATTATTATCAGTCAAAACATAGTTAATCAATTATTGGCAATATATTTCATTATCAGTAGATTAAACTGTGCAAAGCACCTAATTTTAAAGACAGAATGACAGTCCAATATTCAAAATCTCGATAGACAATTATCTGTGTTGTCAGCATTGCACTTAGCTGACAAATTATGAACACAATAAGTGTAGTTAGATTGTTATGACATTGTTTTTATGACTACTGAGCCTGACACAGCACTTACGTAAAAGTCCCCGTTCCACCTGCTGCGCTATAAACAGGTAAACTTTATTTGTGACACAGTTATTCACGTACTTAACAGTACTGTCGCTCATAAGTTTAGCTGGCGACCGATTATCAATGGCTTTTACAACTAAATCTTTTCTTTCGACAAAATTTCCACTGGCAAAATTTATTTCCAAATTATTTCCATTATTTCATTTACCGATCGTTATTGAATGGAATTACTCATTCAATAAAGATCAAGTTATAACGTCTCCTGTTTCCCGCGGAATAATCATTATTTACATCGGATTCGGATGCCTTATCCCGACGCGGGTCAAAATTCATAATTCACGGTCATTGTCAACTTGTAATTTCGCAAATCCCGGGAAGCAGGGGGGTGTTATGCACTGTCTCCAGTAGTCACAGGTTCCTTTCACTGTCGTAACACATGACATGTATACTGTCATGACAGTCTAGATGTGATGTGTTATGACAGTGAAAGGAACCTGTGACCACTGGAGACAGTGACGTAAGTTCCTCCAAAAAATCATAACACGATACTGTCATGACAGTCTAGATGTGATGTGTTACGACAGTGAAAGGAACCTGTGACCACTGGAGACAGTGACATAAGTGCCTCCAAAAAATCGTAACACGACACACGCACACACAAACACACACACACACACACACACACACACACAAACAAACAAATGTCATACTAACAAATGTAAATCCACCTGATGATGGACGTTTAAATCTTTGAAACGCGTCGTGGACATAAATAAACAGTGACTGATAACAGTAAACTTGTTGTTTCATTTAGTTCTTCAGTAACTCCGCTTCTTCCCCTCGGCAGCTAAAATAGCTTCTCTTGCATTTACCGTCGATAATATTTGCTACAGTCAACCTATCGAAATCATTCAGCTCCATTTTAGATTCTACATCTCTCCCTCCTCATTATGGACTCCTTATTACTATTTATGTGTTTTCCCTAATCGTAACATTTTATGCCACAGGTTGTCTTACATGCCCACATAAACGCACGCACGCATTCTGTCAGGAGTTCAAAGAAATTCCTCCATGATGCCCTGTGCCGGAAATAATTTGATCTTCCTTACAATTCAAATAGGCAACAGTTTTCGAAATTTTAACGTTTAAAGGGCTTTGAGTAACTTCAGGACGATAGTGGGACTGTTTGGATCACTTGACACCAGAAGTTTAATTTATATGAGAGGATACTTAAATAGGCAACGACTATCTAAATGGATCAAAGCGACTTTGTGAAGAAGTTAATGAGAACATGAGGCGAGTGGTGTTGAGTCTGTTTTGGTAGTGTCGTCAGTGAACTTATTGGCTTGATAAAATGTTCCTTCCTTTCCGCGTTATCTTCACAGAACGCATACTTACAGTGCATATATGCTGACCATTGGTGCCCATTGCACAGACGGCGTTAGCATCGACAAGTTCGCCGTACTGTTCCTGACAGTCTGCATTGTCCCAGATCTTCACATCAGCGAACGAAAGGTACCCGGGAAGCAGCCAGTCATCTGAAAGCAAGGTTGCGTTGTGTGATTACGTCGGCAAACTGACTTTAACCTCTAGAGCCTACGAATATATAACTTATTAAATTGTGCTATTCTTCTTTTCTCTAAGCGATACTGCAAACTAGAGTATTCATTACATGGTTACGTGTTGTAAAGCAGTCTTATTTACAGATTAAGCTCAAAACTATCGTTACGTTCTTACAGCTGAATTAAGTAAAATAAGATCAATTGTAGACAAATAAAAACAGTATTAAATACGTGTACATAAATTTTATTTACATCTAAGCTGTTTTCTGGATACAAATTCGATTACATCATTACAATGTGAGAGGAAAGGTAATACTTGCGTTGTTTGATTTCATCTGCTACTAACAGAGTTCGTTGATGGAATGTAATGCTGGTAGCTTTCAGTTAAGTTTTCACGTAAATATGAGTCTTGTATTGGAGAAGACTACTGATGATTCGGGTAGAAAGTAAGAATTAGTTTTCGACAACGTGTAAAGTTATTATTTACATGACTTCGGTTTCGTCTTACAAATGATGATGATTGACGATAACCCTATATATATATATATGGAATTGTTGGGTGTAAGACTGCAAGGGTTAAGTTCAGACACCTATTCGGAAAGGAGTTACTTCCGCCGAGCATAGTGGTCCCTTTCCTGGGTAATACGTGATGGGAGCACTTCAGTGTATCCGTTGAGTGTAGGGGAGTATAATGGACGTGTGTATAGTGTGCTATTATATCCGTTGTGCTTGAACATGATGAGAGAAGGGGGAGCATGAAAAACATTGCCGGCACATAGCACACTGCACTCGAATAGCACTAAGTAGCCTGCCAAGCTTAATATCCCTGTCTTACGGGCGAATCACCATCAACAGTGCCACATGCTCTAACCCCAATGAGACGGTGTGAAGAGGTTTAAATTCAGTCTAGTATATTGGTGCGAAGCCTGGCGATCAGGAGCTTTACGGCACTACTTCTCCTCCCCTTGTCCGCCAAGTAGCGACACTGAAAATTTCTTCCATCGACGTGATTCGAACCCCCCCAGTCGAGTACCATCACACAGCCATGTGTTGGTAACCTCGGCTACAGAGATGCGCATTAATGTGTTTACATATAGTCTACAGATATTGTAATGCAGCTACTAACTGAGGTCAGGTATAGGCTGTAATTACCCTATGGCAGCGAAACTTTAGAGCTATGTTAGTGCGTTAACGCGGAATTGATTTACTCTAGAAAAAATTAGTTTCACTGTTGGCCACCAGTTGCAAACATGGCGCTGCTCAGCTTCTCGTCGACGTCTCCGATGCTGATATTGAACAAATTGTGAAAGCGGCTGTTAATAATAAAATAAACATTACGCCTTTGTCACTCGTTTGAACGTTTCTACACACGTCCCATTACCGGTCCATTACGTAAGGAAACGTTTCTGTACGTCTTTCTTGCTTTCACAGTGACAGATCTGCAACTGGTAGCCAAAACTGGAAATTTGGTTCCGCATTAACGCGCTACAAAATTTACTAAGATTTACTGCCAGGAAATGGTTACAGTCAACATTGGACTTTATCAACACTCATGCTCATAAATTAAGGATAATGCTGATACATTGTTAAACAACGCTCTGGTGGGCGGGTTGCGGGTTAAAACTCCCCCGGGGTATCACCATGCAGTCCATTTGACCTACGGTCGTCGCACGGTGGCGCTGGCAACAGTCCACATACGCAGAAGTGTATTGGGGCATGTCAGAGTACGGTGCAGAGAGTAAGTGTGAAGACGTTTCCAGACGTGCTAATGGTCACTGTGTGTTGAAAATGGCTCAAAGAACACATATTGATGACGTTATGCGGGGTAAAATACTTGGGCGACTGGAGGCTGGTCGAACACTGAATGTCGTAGCACGGGCCCTCCGTGTGCCACAAAATGTGATCTCAAGATTATGGCAAGGATTCCAACAGACAGGAAACGTGCCCAGGCTCTACAGTATGGGACGTCCACAGTGTACAATAACACAAGAAGACCGATATATCACCATCAGTTCCCGCAGACGGCCACGGAGTACTGCAGGTAGCCTCGCTCGGGACCTTACTGCAGCCTCTGGGACAGTTGTCTCCAGAAACACAGTTCAGTCGACTGAACAGACAGGTTTTATTCGCCTGGAGACCTGCAAGGTGCATTCCACTGACCCCTGGTCACAGGAGAGCCCGCACAGCCTGGTGTCAAGAATACAGTACAAGGTTTTTTGAACAGTGGTCCCAGATTATGTTCACGGACGAGTCCAGGTATAGTTCGAACAGTGATTCTCTCCGGGTTTTCATCTGGCGTGAACCAGGAATAAGACACCAATCCCTTAATGTCCTTGAAAGGGACTTGTGTGGAGGTCGTGGTTTGGTGGTGTTGGGCGGGATTATGATTAGTGCACGCACACCCTTGCATGTCTTTGACAGAGGAACTGTAACGATCAGGTGTATCGGGACGTCATTTTGCACCAGTATGTCCGCCTTTTCAGTGGTGCAGTGGGTCCCACCTTCCTCCTGATGGATGATAACGCACGGCCCCACTGAGCTGCCATCGTGGAGGAGTACCTTGAAACAGAAGATATCAGGCGAATGGAGTGGCCTGCCTGGTCTCCAGAGCTAAATCCCATCGAGCACGTCTGAGATGCTCTCGGTCGACGTATCTCTGCACGTCTTCAAACCCCTATGACACTTCAGGAGCTCCGAGAGGCACTGCTGCAAGAATGGGAGGGTATACCCTAGCAGCTGCTCGACCACCTGATCCATAGTATGCCAACCCGTTGTGCGGCCTGTGTACGTGTGCATGGCTATCATATCCCATATTAATGTCAGGGTACATGTGCAGGAAACAGTGACGTTTTGTGGCACATGTGTTTCGGGACGGTTTTCTTTACTTATCACCAATACCGTGAACTTACAGATCTGTACCGTGTGTGTTCCCTTTGTGCTTATTTTACTAGTGACAGTGTGTGGCACCACATTCTGCAATTATCCTTAATTTATGAGCATGAGTGTATAACTACCCGATTTGTGTGAGGGAGGCCATCACCTAATGGTCTGCAGGACTATGGTGGTGGACGATGTACGAACCTGAGTACAGGAATATTTAAGACTCAACCGAATATGGAGTCTGCAGATTCTGGGGGAACTCTCGGCAAATGTGCGTTACCGAAGAACTATTTTACTGAGGATATTTGTTGTGTAAGTGTCTGGTTATTAGTGCAGGAGAGAACTGCGTTACACGGGTGCAACAGAAGTATTAAAATTAACTCGAGCAGTGTTTTCTGCTGCACAACGAGTTTATTAGCTATTATTTACGTAAGCAACGAGTTTTGTTTCAGCAGTTTGTCATTCTCAAGTTATCCTGCAGTACATAGACTACAGTTTCTTCGTATAAAATTATAAAACATAAGGTAGACTTCTTACATCTATTTTTGTAGATATTTAGGTTTTCATGTGTCACAGTACAGTTTTCGAGTGTCTGTCAGGATTGTTTCTTAGTTTCCGTGCTGTTGAGGCTTGTTAGAATTTTATGAATTTTGTGCACGTTTTTATTTATAGTTATGTTAGTTCGAGAGCAAAATCCATTCCACTGAGTCATATATCCTCATAATGACTTTACATTTCACATTCGCAGAATGTCGGCGATAACAGTTGCGTACAAGGATCGTATTATCCTACGCCTCCATGTACTTTGTATACTTATACAGTATACATATATAATTATTTCTGAAAATAGCAAGCTGCCGAAAATAAACATTTTGCTTATGCAGATAAGGAACTAATAAAATCATTGTACAACATAGAGCCGGAAAAAGTACAATAATATACTATTCATTGACATGCTGGGGCCCATCTGGAAAAAAAGAATCGGATTGGGCCATGAAACTGGACGCATTTTGCAGGTTATATACGCTACTAGAGTAAAACGCTTTGCTGCCACGCCTTATGTAAAGCAATTCAGTATTTTTTGTAAGGTCACTACCGAGGTTGGTCATAGCAGAATTACCACATACACTGATCACCCAAGACATTATGTCCCCCTATCGTAATAAACCGGTCCAGGCGATAGCACCGTCGCCTGGCGACGAATGACTGCAAGTAAGACACACGCACGCTGCATGTAGTATTAGTGTGCTCGTGTGTAGAATGGGAAGGCACACGTTCTATCTGGGTTTGACCGAGAGTAGATTGTGATGGCCCGGAGGCTCGGCACGAGCATTTCGGGAACTGTACGACTTGTCGGGTGTTGGAGAAGTGCTCTTATGCCGCGTGGAGTGGTCGTACGGTTTGAGGCGCTGTGTCACGGATGCGCGGCCCCTCCCACCGGAGGTTCGAGTCCTCCCTCGGGTATGGGTGTGTGTGCTGTTCTTAGTGTAAGTTAGTTCAAGTTAGTTTAACTAGTGTGTAAGTCTAGGGACCGATGACCTCAGCAGTTTGGTTCCTTATTACTTCACACACATTTGAACATTTGAGTGCTGTTGTGGTGCCTGTCTTCGACATGTGTCGAAAACAAGGTGAAATCACGTCCAGGTGTGAGATTGGGTGGCCACCCCTCATTACAGATGTCGGACGTCGTAGGCTGGGCTGACTGGCAAAACAGGACAGGAGGCGAACTGTTGCGAAACTAACGTCAAACTTTAGTGCTAGGCAGAGTACAAGTGTGTCTCAACTTACAGTGCGCCGAACATTCCTAACGATAAGCCTCCGCACCCAAGTGTGTCAATGTTAACACCACGCCACCGGCCACTACGACTAAAATGGGCATGTGACCATTGGCACTGGGCGTTGGCGCATTGGTGGAGCGTTGCATGGATTGACGAATCCCGATAACTTCTTCATCATGTCAATATGACAGCGTCCACCTGTCGTCTTCCAGGGATACAGCTCCCTGACACCTGTACTGCTGGATGGAGACAAGCAGGCGGCGCCTGCATTATGCTCTGGGGAACATTTAGGTGAGCATCCATAGGTCCAGTGACGCTAGTGCAAGACACCATGACTGCCAAGGAGTATAGCACAGTGGTTGCAGACCACGTACATCCCTTCATTACGATCATGTTTCCCGACGGCGGTGACATTTTTCAATAAGACAATGCGCCATGTCACATGGCCAGGAGTGTTATGCAGTGATTCGAGAAACACAGTGGCGAGCTAGAGTTGACGTCCTGGCCCCCCAATTCGCCAGATCTGAACCAGATCAAGCACATCTGGGACGACAGAGCTTATCGGCCCCCTCCCCGTAATTTACGGGAATTAGGTGACCTGTTGTGCAATTGTGGTGCCAACTACCTCTAGTAACCTAAGGCCTCATTTCCATGCTACGACACATGACTGGTATTATTCGTGGGAAAGTTGGACATACTGGCTATTAGGTTGGTGGTCATAATGTTCTGGCTGATTAGAATAGACTCATTTGTATAGAATGCAGGTTGCAGACTTTGGCTAACTGACAGGGCTTTGGAAAAGTGCATTTAGTATTCATATAATTTGCTTGAAAAGTGCTCGTGAAAGCGTGTGGCAGCCATGAAAACGGGGCTAACACAACGTATACAGAAAAAGGCAGCGAGAATGGTGAAAGCTTTTTTCATCCATGTGAGACCATCACGTAGATGCTGAGAAACATAAAGTAGGAAGCTCTCTAAGATAGATGTCGACTATTCCGCGAAGGCCTACTTACAGAGTTTCGAGAACCAGTTCGTAGTGAGGAATCAGTAATTCACTGTAATGATCTGCTTATTGATACTGCAGGGAACGTGTAGATTAGTTGCAGCAGGCACAGAGGCACTTAAAAATTATTCTTTTCGCGATCCACACACGACTGAACAGCGAAGAGGCACTAATACGTGGTACAATTGGATTATCATGCGGTATGATCTACAGATAATAGGTGGAGGTGTAGAGCCGGCCGAAGTGGCCGTGCGGTTCTAGGCGCTGCAGTCTGGAACCGCGAGACCGCTACGGTCGCAGGTTTGAATCCTGCCTCGGGCATGGATGTGTGTGATGTCCTTCGGTTAGTTAGGTTTAACTAGTTCTAAGTTCTAGGGGACTAATGACCTCAGCAGTTGAGTCCCATAGTGCTCAGAGCCATTTGAACCATTTTTTTGGAGGTGTAGATGTAGATGGTAAAGCAGCCTGCTGCTGATCGCTCACCGTTGCTGGTGAGCCCCCACCCGGCGACGGTGGCGTCGTAGCCGGCGAACGTCTCGCTGACCTGCGACCTCGACGGCAGCTTGATAGGCTTCACGTAGTCTGCAACGAGAGAGGTACAAACTAAAATTGGACAACGCATACTTCCATCTCTACTAGTTCATACTAACTTGCAATGTCGTCACTGCAAGAGATTAACAGAACAACAGATAGTTTCTTATGCACTGCCCAACAAAAAGAGTGAAGCACCCACAACGGGAGGCGGAAACGAAATAATACTTCTCGAGATGAGAGGGTATGTGATGTTTTTTGTTGCATCCCCTGTGGCCTGGATGCAGGCACTGATTTGGTCGTGAAGGCTGTCATAAAGCCATTAAATCGTCTCCTGAGCTGACAGACAACCGTTGTAACTGAACCTTGATATCCTGAATAATGCCTCTAGGGTGTTCATGTCCGAACTGATCCCATGTATGTTCCACCGGGGGGGGGGGGGGGGGCAAATCTGGGGATCTTACTGACCGTGGGTGTGGGAGTACCTCAACATCATAGAGAAACGTGCCTTGTATGGATTGTTCTGTTGAAAAATAATATCAGAATACAGTCGCATGAGAGGTAATACATTGACGTAGGATGACCATTTCGTACCAGTCACTACCAGCCTTGAGCCGAAGTCACACCCAGTCGCTCCACACACCGTGCACCACGAGTAACACTGCTGATGGTGTGTACGAATACGAAGTTACGCTGACATCAGACCATGCTTTCTGGGTGCTTCACGTTTTAGTCATGCTTGTAAGGTTATCACTTGCAGATTCTCTACGGTCGCAGGTTAGAATCCTGCCTTGGGCATGGATGTGTTTGATGTCCTTAGATTAGTTAGTTTAAGTAGTTTGAAGCTGTAGGGGACTGTTGACCTCAGAAGTTAAGTCCCACAGTGCTCAGAGCCATTTTTTGAAAGGGAAACATTGTGTGTTAATGTAAACATAACATAAGTAGAGATAAAGTAGAGCTTCAAAAGCCATCTGTTACGTTTTAGCAAATGTTTTTAATTATTTATGTACTATCGTAAGGTGACACATAGAATACTTAATAAACGTATACAGAGCTAACATCATCTGCGAAATGAGGTAATAATACCTTCGTCTTTATAATTAAATGTTTCATTGAGACATTTAAGTCTCTTTTTATTATCTCCGATAAATGGATGGCATTTCTGCCTAGAAAGCAAGAAGACTCGGGTTCGAGTCCCGGCCGCAGCACAAATTGTAATTCATTTCCTCTCTTTCGATCTTTATCGGAGTTTCTTCTTTGTAGAAACAAGCTAGGCAATTACTTTCGTAATAGACTGATTATGTACAAGATATCTAAGTACATTCTGTAATAAAGGGATGATTGTTGATACATAGCTACCATGTTAATGAGTGATTTATATTATTCTTAATTAGTTGATTCTTAATCAGTTGAAACACACAAACGCCCTCCCCAATACCACCACCCCCCCCCCCCCCCCCGCTACCCCCGCTACTCTCCGCCCCCCACCACAACACACACACTACGTAGCACTTGTCTGACCCTAGCAAAGTGTCCATCGGTCGTCATCTTGTCCTCAAGTTGCTTTACGAGAAGTGTGATACTAAAAAGTTCCAGTGCAGAGATGCTGTTTGTTGAGTTTATCAGTCCTCTCCAATCGGGTCAACATCCAGACCCTACGGTCCATCGTCCATGATGTCCTAAAAGAGGTCTGTAGCAGTGTTTGCCTTATTACGTTACTGATGCTGTCGGCATCAGTTATAAAATAACAAACACCGCTCGGGTTTGACAGACGGCGAGAACCCGGGTGCAGGTGGACATAATTTACGAGTATGTAGCATGTTAAAGCTCTCAGATTAGACCAGATGGTGACAGTTAAGCCTCCGCTATACAGGCCACGTAGTAATCCTCGGCTTTCAAAAGGGCTACAGGTTAAGTGGGAGACCACAGCATGGTGTTTCCCCAGGCGAGTGGCCACTGCAAGGCACAGAGTGGAGCGAGGGAGTCGTGATGGTGTAAGCTGTAAGGCAGCAAATTATTTCACGACAGCTGCCTGAGTGACACAGTACTAGTAATGCCATGTACACATGGAGAGAACAGCAAGGCTTTAAAACACGTTTAATGACCATCTCTATGCTATGAGGTGACGAAAGTCATGGGACAGCGGTGGTGGTGGTTATTGGGATGTTTAAGGGGGACTAAACAGCGAAGGTCATCAGTCCCCCCATGGGACAGCGATATTGACATATACATATGGCGGTAGTATCGCGCACACGTATAAAAGGCAGTGCGTTGGCGAAGCTGTCTTTTTTACTCAGGTGATTCATACAAAAAGATTTCCGAAGTGATTAGGGCCGCACGACGGGAGTTAATAGACTTTGAACGCGGAATGGTAGTTACAGCTAGACACATATGACAA
The DNA here is from genome assembly GCF_021461395.2 of Schistocerca americana. Taxonomy (NCBI): domain Eukaryota; kingdom Metazoa; phylum Arthropoda; class Insecta; order Orthoptera; family Acrididae; genus Schistocerca; species Schistocerca americana. The sequence continues at coordinate 612,812,097 of NC_060120.1, forward strand.
CCTATTTCGGAAATCGTTAGGGAATTCGGTATTCCGAGATATACAGTGTCAAAAGTGTGCGGAGAATATCAATTTCCAGGCATTATCTCTCATCAAGGACAACGCAGCGCCCGAAGGCCTTCACTTAACGACCGACAACAGCAGCGTTTGCGTAGGGCTGTCAGTGCTAACAGACAAGCAACACATATGAAATAACCGCAGAAATCAAATTAGGACGTACGACTAACGCATCCGTTTGGACAGTGAGGCGAAATTTAACGTTAACAGGCTATGGCAGAAGAGGACTGAAGCGAGTGCCTTTATTAACAGCACGACATCCCCTACAGTGCCTCTCTTGGGCTAGTGACCATATTGGTTGTACCCTAGACGACTGTAAAACCGTGGCCAGGTCAGATGAGTTCCAGTTTTAGTTGGTAAGAGCTGACGGTAGGGTTCGAGTGTGGCGCAGTCCCGCGTAGCCATAGACCCAAGTTGTCAACAAGGCACTGTGCAAGCTGGTGGTGGCTGCATAATGGTGTGGGCTGTGTGTACACGGGATGGACTGGGTCCTCGGGTCCGACTGAACCGATAATTGACTGGAAATGCTTGTGCTCTGCTTCCGTTCATAGACTTCATCTTACCAAAGAAAGACGGAAGTTTTATGGATAACAATGTGCCATATTAGTGGTTCACGAATGTTCGTGACTGATTTGAAGAACATTCTGAACAATTCAAGCGGATGATATGGCCACCCACACGGGTCGACATGAATGCCATCGAGCATTAATGGTACTAATCGAGAGGTCAGTTCGTGTACAAAATCCTCCACCGGCACACTTCCGCACCTACGGTCGGCTGTCAAAACAGCGTCACTCATTATTCCTGCATGGCCTTCCAACGACTCGTTTATTTCACTCCACCTATAGTTGCTGCACTGTGCTGGGCGAAAGGAGGCCGGACACGACATTAGGAGAAATCCCATGACTTTTGTCACCTCCCAAGATCGTACTCCAGGCGGATGTAAAATGGATGTGCCCAACGGAAAAGAATAAACGCTAAAATGAAGATTTGGCCCTGTCTGACTACCCCCTGGAGCAGATCTTAGGATCTCTTAATTCTATAAATTATAATCTAAACGTAAATGAATAATGAAGGCAACTAATCCTACTAAATAATAAACGTTGTTCCTGCTTATATATTTATTGAAGATTAAAAAAAAACATTTAGATTACAAAGTTTACATTTCCTAATTAAAATTACTAATCAGTTGCCCAACTCTGCCCCTTATTATGACTGCATGGTTTAATATCAATAACTCGAAATGACTGACATCACCTACGTACCAGACACTAGAAGACACTACTTTCAAAGGTGATCTACAGTGGTGTGGAACCTCAGCGGAAATAAACGTGGTCACAACTGTTTAGCTTTTATAGTCCTCATATGCCGAAGCAATTTGCGATATCACCGTATGTACTGCATCCGGTGCGTCGAAGTGATGGTTCTCGTACTCGTCTGCGACGATGGAAGAACTCCAGCCACAAATAAACTCTTTCAAACACTAGGACGGCAGAAGTCGGTCCTCTGACTAATATACTCTAATACGGTCTTCTCCTCTCTGTGTTCTACAGACGAGAAACGCGAACTCCCAGGCGCAAGGAGGGAATTCAGATAACGTCTCAACGTAAGTATAGGCAGAAGAAGTGCTCTCAATTACTGAACGCTGCGTACTCAACGACGACTTCCAACCTGGAGGTGAAGTCTAGAATCGTATAGGTCCGCAACAGTACAGTGCCTAACTGTTCTAACTATAAACTCTCCTGAGAGCAATGATAGCAAGTCCATCTGTGGCAACAAAGCTGATATCGAGCGACCATCACACACAGGCGCTCACAATGGAAGACCACGTCTCTCCACCGCTGGCTTCCCAGCAAGGCTCAGCTCCCCACCATCACAATTCAGAAAACTAATCATATTCCTGAAACCACGGAATACTCTCCATCTATACAGATTCTTCCGAACGACGACCAATCATATTTTGTTCTTTTTTCGTCCAGCGCGGGAAGTTTGCGAGGAAAAACCTGTACTCGTACAATGGTATGCTTGTGAATAAAAATCCTTGGAAATAACCCAGCATGCGTGGTTTCTTAGGTGACGCTTCCTCGTTCCTCTCACCTGCGTCCAAGATTTTCGTAGTTTCCGAAGTATAATCCTTCCAGTCCGGCTACAAAATCGGCCGGCCGTGACTCTATTGTGCCCCAGCGCTTAGGTGTCCCAGCGCCCATCTTGCTACTTCCTTTGTTTAAGCAGGACCAACACACCTGTGTGGGTCTTCCACCCAGGGCTTGAGTTCCGCCTGCCGTTTCATTTCCACTGTCATTCCAACCTCTACTAGTATGATAATAAAGACACTCCGACACCTTTCATGCAATAAGCATTAACAATTATTTACAAGGCATACAGTCCCCTTTACCTAATTGTGTTTGTAGGTCACGGCAAAGTATGAGGATGGGTGATTGTAAGGTTGGAAATGATAGCCACTTTACAACCTCAGTGTATGGTTCAAATGGCTCTGAGCACTATGGGACTTAACATCTGTGGTCATCAGTCCCCTTGAACTTAGAACTACTTAAACCTAACTAACCGAAGGACATCACACGCATCCATGCCCGAGGCAGGATTCGAACCTGCGACCGTAGCGGTCACGCGACTCCAGACTGAAGCGCCTAGAACCGCACGACCACAACGGCCGGCCTCAGTATATGTTAAATACTTGACCTTAAGTATCTAAGAAAACGTTTAGAAAATTTTTGAAATTTAAATGTCGTTAGAAAGCGCTAAGTGCTCTCATTATCAAACACTGAATTAGTGTAGCCTGGGTCATTTGCGATCAATTTTAAGGAAAAGCTAATTCTCGTGCCTTTCAATGTATATGTCGTCATAATATCTGCTGAATTACGTGTCGTGCAGTGATATGATTTCGCAGACAAATTAAGTGGTATACATAGAGCTTGCTGCAGAATATGTTTGGAATAGAGTTAGTAATAAAGAAGTCATAAATTAAAACGTCATTCCGTGATTCTGAAGTATGACTGCATGAACAGCGAAAATGTAGAAAGTGAAAAACTTATTTCCTTTAGTTTTGTGGCGGGTGTCAGCGAGAAAACGTTTAGTAAAGACTGGTAGTCATTATACACTCTCATTTTCAAGTACTGGGTGAGTGAAGTCGAGGTATTTACGCGCCTCAAAGCATACACAGTTTCTATCTGTAAGACTTATCTTACTGTGTTAAACCTTTAACATAAGATTGTACCTCTAGTAGTTTATGACAGCATTTTAGACTTTCCTTTATGGTAATAATTACATGCAATAATGTAAATCAAATTTTAGTTGCTTCTGGAAACTGTCATACAGGCAACCTGCAACTGGCACTATGCTACCATGCCACCCGTTGGTTGTTTAGCAATACAGATCCTTTCACTGATGTGAGAAATCGCATTTCAGATGACTGTATTTTCTTTCGACAACTTTTTATTCATCTATGTCTCTCTTCCATACATCAGTGTTGGCGCAGCCGTGGTCATAAAATCTGAATCTCTTTTCTCACCTTAGCTTAAATGTTTGTCGATTTGTTCCATATATTTATTGAAGTCGATGAAGCTCTTTTCTGACTTTGATATCATCGTCAATTAATCAATCACAACCAGGAGAAATGAAGCTTGAAACTCTTTCTATTGGCTGATCGTCAGTTATTATCTTGGCTTCATTGGATCTCTTTCTTGTCTCTGTCATACATATTTGAAAATTATAGCTTTTAAAAATGATACTTAGCATAATATGTAATGATTTCTGAAGCTTGAATGACATAATCATTTGAAAAAAGTGCAATATTTATATTGAATTTTAGTCCGGCAGCACATGCTCCTTTCTGTTTATAATTATTTCGTCTGTATGTATTTTTGAAGAGTGTTAGAGAGAGGCCACAACCTTCATTAATTAGAATATCTTCTGTTAATTTATCTCTCATATATTAAATAAATTTTGTTTTGTATGAATGCATGATCTCCCGGCTATATGAATTAATGAAATCTCGGACTTCCAGTCGCGTCGGGTGGTTACAAACCCACGAGCTATCGACCGAGCTAACCTCGGCCATGGTCAGGTTGGAAATGATCGCCGTATCGCCGCGGCCTCGCCGTTATATAGCCGCCCCGCTGACTGTGACGTCACTGGTGCTCTCTTCCTCGTCAAATATCGTAACGTTTTCGTTTAGCGTCCGTTGCACCCACTTCAACCTCGCGATGACCGCATCCTAGGCTGTACAGAGCTGAGAAACGCTGTCCTTATTGATGGTGTTTTCAGATGTTTCTATTTCTGTAGCTTCTTTTTAAAGGACTAGAATTCGCTGTCAGTTATCTAAAGTGTGTTCAGCCACGTCTGATTTTTCCGGATAGCGTATGCGTAAGCACCTCTCGTGTTCCGTCTGCCGTTGATAACTGTTTGGCCGACGTAGCAGCAGCAGCTAAACTGATATGGCATCTCGTCCACTTCAGGCGTTCTGAGCCCTAGATCTTCCTCCACAGGCCTCATGAGGTGTCGTAGCTTCTCTGGGGGCATGAGCACTGATGAAATGTTGTATCTCTTCAGGAGACGGCTGAACTTTGCCGACACTATGCCACAGAAAGGTAAAGTTTCCTGCTATGTTCTTCGATAGTGTTTTTCCTGCGCGTCTCACCTGAAATAGCCTTCGATAGCCGGCGGTGATTATTGCCATTTTCACGGAAGACTTTTCGGAAGTGGCTTAGTTCTAGCGGCAGATTCTGTCTTTGCATACATTTTGGATAATCCGAATGAAGTTTCTGGGGTAGCCTCTCTTTTTCATTACGTTCAATAGCTGCCTCCTTCCTACCATATCAAGAGCCTTTATGTAATTTTGATGGCACTGTAGCTTTTAAGTTAAATTTTCTTCTTCAATATCTGAGATGAATGTACCATCAGTGCCAGATAGCCCTTTTCTGAATCCTTTTCTTCCAGTGAAACAGAGTGTGCAATAACCTAAAGCCTACTGATTACTATTTTTGCATATATTTTATAACCAAAATTTATCAAATTTATTCCACGTCAGTTATTACAAGAACTTCTATCATTTTTCCTAAAAACCGAGAATTCCTCATATTTTCTTTATTCTTCCGGTGTGATTTTCCTTTCTAACAAAGGGAAAATAAATGCAACTACCTAAATTTAAGACTCATCAGACGATTTCTGAAGAGTTCCAAATTCATTTTATCTCATCCTGGGGCTTTACCATTTATAAACGATTTCAATCGTCTATTAAGTTCCTCTCTACCTACCGGAGAAATTCCCGCAGCACCCGTATCTATGCTTTGGTCTTCTTCACTCTCTCTATGGCGTTCATTATGCCATAATACTTTTATAATGCTGTGTCCACGAGTCCTCCTTCAGTTACATTTATAATTCCAGTTTCTCTTTCATCGCCATTAAGATATTTCACAAATTTTTAAGCCGTCTATTGTCTCCTGTTGAATTTGTTAATATATACCGAGATTATTCCTACAGTTTTCATGTTACAGACTTAACATTACTGCTCCATCATTTGCACTCCTCTTCAATTTAGTGGTTCCAATTCTGTATCATTTTTATGTATGCTACTTGTATTAGCTTGACATCTTCTCAAAGGTCTTCATTCCAACTATTTTAACCCAACTTTTCCCCTCCATTTCCGTTTCTTCAGAGTGCTCCGTTTGTTGTTGCCTTTGTTGCTGCAGTTTTATTTTCCCATTCTTTGTTAACGTCAGTTGTTGGAATCCCAACCATATATTGCTGTAATCGACTTTGGTACAAGTATTTTGCCGGCCGAAGTGGCCGTGCGGTTAAAGGCGCTGCAGTCTGGAACCGCAAGACCGCTACGGTCGCAGGTTCGAATCCTGCCTCGGGCATGGATGTTTGTGATGTCCTTAGGTTAGTTAGGTTTAACTAGTTCTAAGTTCTAGGGGACTAATGACCTCAGCAGTTGAGTCCCATAGTGCTCAGAGCCATTTGAACCATTTTTTTTGAACAAGTATTTTATTCCTTCATCTAACAACAAACATATGCTATACGCTTCTTAGTTCGTGTCGTATTTGTAGCAGATACGTAGTCACTTGATGGGAAACTCGTGCGCTGATCTGTTAAAGTAGAAGGTTTCCTGTAGTCAGAAGTTAGCAGGACTGGAGGCATCTCTTCTGTCTTCATTTCCAAATGCCGATATATCTTCACGTAATGGAGCAGACAGCTGTTCCGCAGACGGAACAATTTGCGGTGCAGTGTACGAAAATGGGGACCATAGGGTAGGAATACCTATGAATTGAGCGTAGTACACTGTGCAAGTCGCCAACGTCAGACTAGACTTTCGTACCAAGCTGTTCATTTACATTTCCCAGTAAGACCTAAACTTTAATATTACACATGTTTCACCTGCTTTTACAGATTTATCTGATGGTGACAGCAAAGTTGAAATGCTTTGTGGGTTGAAAAATGTGGATACACTGCCTAATAAAGAGTCAATACCATACGGCTAATTTATATGACTAATAGGCCGTGTACTATAATACGTGGTTCTATATAGTTTCGGTAGCTTGGAAGTGTGCTGACATTAAGTAGGGAAAGAATACACATTTAGAGTACATTCCACCTTCAGATAAGAGCTACATCTGACAGCTTGGGTCATTTCCTACGGATTCTACAGGTAACCAGGCCACAGTGCTTAGTCATGACAGAAAACAGTATTGCTTGCACCTTTGGCGTGGAGCATGATTCCTAGTATTCGCAATTAATGTTTAAATTTCTCCAAGGAAGTCCAAAGAATATTGGACCAGAAAGTAAAAACGTAAGAAGGTCGCTCACGAAAATACTTCAAAGTTTCATAAATCGATAGTTTCTATGTGTCACAAGTCCTAGCACAAAGTTTTTTGTGTTATTATAACTTTGGTGTATCAGGTCGGCATCTCGAAATGCCATGGCGGCACTAATTTATAAGAACAGAGAGTCGGGCATACAATTCAACTCAGTGAAAAAAGCTTGAAAAATAACGGTGGCTCTTCAGTTCTTCCTAGCTTCGTGACACTTGTCGCAAACAACTAGACCACCCTTGTGATTATCTCTTTAAACTTTTAAGCAGCGTTCATTGCCGATGGGATTCAGGTGTACAAAGTCGATTATACTTTTAACGGGAGCTATCTGTATTAGCAATGAGGTGGCATTCAAAATCTTCAGGGGGCTTACAGGCGATTCTTACTGTGTACCATAACCACGTGACTGTGGAGACAACGCTTGATTGAAAGAAAATTTCTAAGCTGTTGTTCCAAGTATCTATATGCTAATTCCACAGATATTGCTACGTAAAATCTGGACTTGGAAGCCGTGTCCATACTTGGAACAGAAGTATGTAAGTATATCTGAATGGTTCAAATGGCTCTAAGCACTATGGGACTCAACTGCTGTGGTCATAAGTCCCCTAGAACATAGAACTACTCAAACCTAACTAACCTAAGGACAGCACACAACACCCAGCCATCACGAGGCAGAGAAAATCCCTGACCCCGCCGGGAATCGAACCCGGGCGTGGGAAGCGAGAACGCTACCGCACGACCACGAGATGCGGGCTAAGTATATCTGAATCGCACCTCGCAAACATAGATGACATTTCAATGAAGACACTCACCGGTGATTGTGATGGGATCGGACCACAAGATGAGGCCGACGTCGTTGAAGGCGGCGCCGTCGTCTGTAGTGTAGTAGGCGTCGTTCATGACGGCGTCGTAGGTGTAGAACGACTGGCTGTTGTCTCCAGACGTGGGCAGCCGCTCCAAGCCCCCGAGTAGCACCGTGAAGAACGAACCGCTGCAACAAGGCGCGGGCGGCGGATTAGGCATGTTTAACGTCACCATCTCTAATCAGACACTATGCAGCCTGGCTTCGGAAGATAGAAAGAGTGCGAGAAAACAGACTCGTTCAGGCCTGTGACCCGTAGGAAGTTTATCATCGTGATCAAAAAGATCATGTATTCCCACGATGTTAAAGCTTCGATTGGTATTGTTCCAAACGCTCCAATTACTTTTAACTCGGTGTATACGTCTGCGGCGCCCTTTCAGGCGTCTAGAGCAGCTGCTGGGTCCATAAGATAGCCGGGAATCCGATATTTTCATTTACAAAGATCATTTTTTAAATCCAAAATGCGTGTCTGACAAGAAATTATGTGTACAAAACGATGGTTTAGAGTGTCAAATTTACTGCCTATCGTGCTGCAGTACTGGCTTTTGTAGCGCTTCTTTGGGGAAATATCCATTGCATCATTCCGACTGTAGTTCATCAAGGAACCTCGGACGCATTTACATGTCGAAGAGAGGAACTGACCAAATAGAGCCTGAATAACAGTCGAAATATCGCGAGGAGATGAGCCTGAAATGCGCATTTCTCTACAACGCCCAATTAATCGTGAGTGAAATAGCATCTAAAGTTGTGTTGGCACTGGAATAACTCGTAATGGTGACATAGGAAACTGATGCAGGGCTTGTACAGAGTGTGCAAAATAAAACTGGTCCGTAAAATATTTAAAAGGCTCACACGGAATTTGCTACTGTTAATACGATTCTCCCAAATGCTCTGTCCTAAGAACCTCGCTGTGTCATTGCGTCTGAGTGAGTGACCAGTTGAGTGCAACACAAAATGATGTTTTCGATAAAGCAGTGCTTGTTTATTGTCGAGTGTTGTGCGGAGAGCAGTTGGCGGATAACTTGTGAGGAACTGTCTACGTGAAACAATGAAGTCTGCCTCGCAAAACGTGGTGGCTAAATGACGCGAATCGGACTTTGTGGCGAATAGAAACCAGAACTATCCCGAAAAAGAGTTGAAGCAAGAGTTAGTTTCATTGTAAACATTTTCCACGCCAGTGTTATTTTGCTCACACTATAGAAGGAGACATACCGACATATTCTGCAAATCCCAGCTTCCTCAGTTTATTAGTCCAATAACAGAAACCTCAGCACTATCTCGTAAGGTATGTGGTCTCTTAAGGGAAATATTACCTAAATGTTTGCTACTTTTGAAAGAAAGCTGTCTGAAAGGTAAGATATTTTTGAGGCTATTGTTGAATAAGCGCAATCGGGGAATACTATTATTTACTTCGTACTTTGGTAACTATAATAATTTCTTTTACTTATATACATATCATTATTGCTGCAATTCTTATATACTGACGCTTCGACGCAGTGCGCAGCCGTGAGGACGGCGGTGGTGGAGATGAGGGAGCCGCCGCAGAAGCCGGAGGTGTCGATCATGAGGCCCGCCTGGTACGGGAATTGGCCCTCCGCCGCCAGCGACCCTTGCACGATGCGGTCATCTACAGACGCTGCGGGAAGAAAGCCATCTGATAGAGAATTAACCCTGCAGGCTGCAGCCGCTGTGAAATTTTCTAGCGCATTAAAACAATGTGCTGGACAAACAGTCGAACTTGTTGTTGTTGTTGTGGTCTTCAGTCCTGAGACTGATTTGATCCAGCTCTCCATGCTACTCTATCCTGTACAAGCTTCTTCATCTCCCAGTAACTATTGCAACCTACATCCTTCTGAATCTGATTAGTGTATTCATCTCTTGGTCTCCCTCTACGATTTTTACCCTCCACGCTGCCCTCCAGTACTAAATTGGTGACCCCTTGATGCCTCAGAACATGTCCTACCAACCGATCCCTAATTCTAGTCAAGTTGGGCCACAACCTTCTCCACAATCCTATTCAATACCTCCTCATTAGTTATGTGATCTACCCATCTAATCTTCAGCATTCTTCTGTAGCACCACATTTCAAAAGCTTCTATTCTCTTCTTGTCCAAACGATTTATCGTCCATGTTTCGCTTCCATACATGGCTACACTCCATACAAATACTTTCAGAAATGACTTCCTGACACTTAAATCTCGATGTTAACAAATTTCTCTTCTTCAGAAACCCTTTCCTTGCCTTTGCCAGTATACATTTTATATCCTCTCTACTTCGGCCATTATCAGTTATTTTGCTCCCCAAATAGCAAAACTCCTTTACTACTTTAAGTGTCTTATTTCCTAATCTAATACCCTCAGCATCACCCGACTTAATTCGACTACATTCCATTATCCTCGTTTTGCTTTTGTTGATGTTCATCTTATATCCTCCTTTCAAGGCACTATCCATTCCGTTCAACTGGTCTTCCAAGTCCTTCGCTGTCTCTGACAGAATTACAATGTCATCGGCGAACCTCAAAGTTTTTATTTCTTCTCCATGTATTTTAATACCTACTCCAAATTTTTCTTTTATTTCCTTCACTGCTTGCTCAATATACAGATTGAATGATACTGGGGAGAGGCTACAACTCTGTCTCACTCCATTCCCAACCACTGCTTCCCTTTCGTTTCCCTCGACTCTTATAACTGCCATCTGGTTTCTGTACAAATTGTAAATAGCCTTTAGCTCCCTGTATTTTACTCCTACCACCTCCATAATTTGAAAGAGAGTATTCCGGTCAACATTGTCAAAAGCTTTCTCTAAGTCTACAAATGCTAGAAACGTAGGTTTGCCTTTCCTTAATCTAGCTTCTAAGATAAGTCGTAGGGTCAGTATTGCCTCACGTGTTCCAATATTTCTACGGAATCCAAACTGATCTTCCCCGAGGTTGGTTTCTACTAGTTTTTCCATTCTTCTGCAAAGAATGCGCGTTAGTATTTTGCAGCCGTGGCTTATTAAACTGATGGGTAATTTTCGCATCTGTCAACACCTGCTTTCTTTGGGATTGGAATTATTATATTCTTCTAGAAGTCTGAGGGTATTTCGCCTGTCTCATATATCTTGCTCACCAGATGGTAGAGTTTTGTCAGGACTGGCTCTCCCAAGGCTGTCAGTAGTTCTAATGGAATGTTGTCTACTCCCGGGGCTTTTTTTCTACTTATTAATAAAGAAAATTAGTTTCCTGTATGAGTCCGCAATTATTGTGAATATTTTCTGGATGAAAACGGCTAGTTCGCTTAATAAATGTCTTTGTTTATCACATTGCTCCGTCTACTGCTATCATCAGTTATCGGCAGCAAAGATCAAAGGAACGTGAATAGCGACAGGCGTTTGTTATACAGCGTCAATCTTCACAAGATAAAAAATCTAAAAGTTCTCTTTTCATCGAACACGCGTAATAATAGCAGCAAGCACCAATTTTATAATTGGAACATCATGTTAATGGATAATGTACTTTATGCATAAGTTCATGCGGCTGTTGTGTAAGATATTATAGTGTAGCAGATTCAATGAATACTTATTGTCAAGTTCAGATGAACTCCAGATGGACTAAGTGCCGCCATTTAAAAACAAAGTTTACGAATTTGAGACTACACTCATTTAAATCGTATTTTATAATTTGACTTAGAATGACTGTAATTTAAAGACTGTCTGTCTTTTTATAAGTATGAAGGGAGAAGAAATCAGAAGACTACGCCCCGGACACTAGCATCACCTATCGGCTAGAACCTGCATGTTTGTGAAATTTTTTGAGCCCCATCTGTAGTTCACGTTCGTACTTGAAGTCAGCGTGAGGTATAACTTTTTTTTTTTTTATATTGGACCTGAACTTTGGTTTGCAAGTTCTAACTTCTTTTGGTCACTGATCCACGGTTTGGAAAAATTAACTTTTTAGTTTTATCATCCTTCGTAGTTTGATGTTGTATAACATGGCAAGTAATGGAATGACCTCACGTCAACTTTTGAGGTACAGTATGTAACTGGGTACATATTATGGCCGAGCATGGTTATCGTCTCAGCCGCGATGACGTACTTGAACTTTACTGGAGAGTAGCAGAGAAGGTGGACATGACCAGTGTTGCTAACAGACATGACGATGCAAAACAGCCCCCTGTCTGCAGTAATATTGTTAGAGTTTACAGTAGCCTCCGAGTTCACCCACCCTCAACAGAATACCTTGACATTGCGAAAAAGCATCATGTATCATTTTTATTATTCTTACAGCACGTTTTTGAGCAATGACGTCTTTTTTCCTTAAATATATGTTACCACAAGACATTATTCCTTAAGACGTTATTGAAAATGTGCGAAGTGTGTCAACATACTGAAGTGTCTCCTCCTCAGGAATTGCAACGTTTCGAAGCGCAAACGTGAATGAACTAGGTTGTTTCAGAAGTTCCAAAATCTGTGTTTCCCGTTTAAATTTTAATCCCTCGTATGGAGAAAAATTTTTTTGCAGTTTCCTCAGTAGTTATTAATTACTGACCATGCGTTATACTTATAATCGCTGCATTACCTCTAGATGTGCAAAACTCAGTATGTTCTGTTTTTCTGAAATTGAGAGTGAGATCATTCGCAGAAAACCACTTAGTACTACTGTCAGGATCATTACTTATCATTTCTTTTGTTGCTGGGGGCTTATGTTTCTATTAATTACAATAGTAGTGTCATCCGCTAAAACAATCATTTCTCATTGTTGTAATTAGAGAGGAGGCCATTTTCATATATGAGAAACAATTGTGGACCTTGTATAGAGCCTTGTGGCAGCCCATAAATGATTTCTCACCGCTCAGAAGAATCCTTAGGAGTCGTCAACGTACTAAAATATATTGGCAACCGTGCAGTTCTATTTGACGCCGGCCAATATATTTTAGTACGTTGACGACTCCCAAGGATTGTTTGTCTTTTAGTTCTTTGTTTCTCCCAAGGATTTTGACGACTGTTTTATTCTGTCAGATGTGGATTGTCATGTGCTGTCCAGGCTCGTGTTTCGACAGAGTTTTGCAGATGTTTTACTGATTATCTACGGTTCGTATCGGATGCCTATCTGTCGGTTAAGCCATGTTTTTATACGCACTTGCACCTTGGAAGTCATAGCACATGAGGTATTACCTTGTTCGGTAGGTTATGTTGATTAATAGCGCTTTTATTTATGTCGTTTCATTCTATACCCAGATTTGACCTCAAGTTACGCCTCCAGGGTACGAAACCGGTCGTCATACAGGGAAACGCACAGTAAACAGGTAATGCGGATTTGGACTTTCACTCAGTTTAATATAGACTGTTTTATCATCTTTGATTTTAATTGCTTTGATTGTCCGTCACATTATGCGCAAGTTCTTTCACGGTGGTTGCCCGACTTATCAGATTACTTGTAAAGATATACTCACTGATTTGTGTTCTATGATATACTTACCAGGGATCCTCCTGGTTGCAGGGGGAGAAGGCGGCGTACGCGGCAGCTTCCTGAGGCGGGGCGGGGAGCGAAGCCTGCCGGACCGCCGCAGGTCCGCTGCCTGGAGGAGAAGTCAGTGGTCAGCACAGGACATACGTAACCGTCTTGTCCCTAGACGTGACTTACATATTATATGGCCGCTGCTACCACAAGTATGGCTTGTAGGAGATGGTCAGCAACTCTTCGAGAACGGTTAGGAGCAAACAGTGCTTCATAAAGAACACCACTGTCAGGATATTCTCGTCTACGCTCCCACTTGAACCCGCTTAAAAAAAAAGAAAAGACGTGGATAGTGAAATCCTGGAGACTACTGATATCAATATTCGTGATGTATTGCATTCTAACGCCGTCAGTTTGTTGATTTGTACCACTAAATATTAAGGGATCCCGCTATTAAGTAGCTTACGTACTGTTCATCGTTTGTATCTGGTCTGAAATACTGATTACTTTACTGATGGCCGATCTGAAAGCAAGCGCCTGTGATCGTGGCCAGGTTACAGGATTGCTAGTAGTTTAATATGGCTCCGAAATCCTCAAGAGTTCAGAAAAATTGGTAAAGCACCTCGATTTGTAACCATCGGATGGTTCAAATAGCTCTAAGCACTATGGAACTTAATATCTAAGGTCATCAGTCCCCTAGGCTAGAACTACGTAAACCTAACCAACCTAAGGACATCACACACATCCATGCCCGAGGCAGGATTCGATCCTGCGACCGTAGCAGCAGCGTGGTTCCGGACTGAAGCGCCTAGAACCGCTCGGTCACAGCGGTCGGCTAGCCATCGGACTGACGTCTACCATATTCGAGTACAGCTCAAAATGAGCACATTCACTCACGATAGCGACGAAGTAATTAACATGTTGAACTTGGATTCGGAAGGACGGTTCCTCATATACTTGTCATCCTCCTTTAGGACATGTGGCGTAAAACAATCTTCGATCTCGTTTACGTAGTAAATTTCCACACAACGCCCCAGTTAAGTAACTCAACTGTCTATGACGATTCAAGCTACTGTTACAATAACGTCGATGTCGTGAAGTTTCTTTCTTTTTCTTAAAACAAAATCCTCATGTTTCATAGTGTGTTTAATAGTACTGGAGTCAAGTAATGTTCTCGCAATGGTAAATATTGTTGCGTCCAGTGTGCTGAAGTGATATATTGATGAATATGCAACTGTCAGTAAGGCTGCCGGACGTGAACATATTCAACAGTAGAATCTTGCATATCTTACCTATCAGGATCGACTGTGGACGTTTAATTTAAACCTCTGCATTTATTTCCTCTACGAGGATACTAGCAAGTGATCCCTGACTTTTATAGCACCAGCGGTCCAATATCTTGTATGTTCTCTGATACGCGATCACCATGCCACTGGTAAAATTCCAAATGTACAACGCTTGTCAGTCCATGACTTCGGTGCCATTGCCATTGTTTCTGTGGCAACGTTGTTCTCACTTGAAGTTAGATTAGCCATGGTACTGGTACGGACAGTATGTTTGGCGAAACGTAGCTACAAATGATCATGAATGGAATGGATTGTAGCTACCCAACAGTGAATTGAAAATGAGTAGCTACTCTGTGCTCAATTTATCACCTATCATATAGGCCACTGAACGCACAACATCCATACAACTGAGTTAATATAGTGTGCGTTAATAAGGTATGATACAGTGTCTTTCGTAGCTTATATGGGGACTGTCAGCATGAAATAATCTAACATCACGGTGATTAATTGCAGACTAGGTGTCGCAAGTGTTATCTCTCTAACAAGCAGCTACCTTTTATTCCATTGCTAATCATTGTACTCCGATATTCCGATAGCCATGTATGGAAGTGAAACATGGACGGTAAATAGTTTGGACACGAAGAGAATAGAAGCTTTCGAAATGTGGTGCTACAGAAGAATGCTGAAGATTAGATGGGTAGATCACATAACTAATGAGGAAGTATTGAATAGGATTGGGGAGAAGAGAAGCTTGTGGCACAACTTGACCAGTAGAAGGTTATCGGTTGGTAGGACATGTTCTGAGGCATCAAGGGATCACCAATTTAGTATTGGAGGGCAGTGTGGAGGGTAAAAATCGTAGTGGGAGACCAAGAGGTGAATACACTAAGCAGATTCAGGGGATGTAGGTTGCAGTAGGTACTGGGAGATGAAGAAGCTTGCACAGGATAGAGTAGCATGGAGAGCTGCATCAAACCAGTCTCAGGACTGAAGACCACAACAACAACAACATTCCTGTCGTCCTTTTACAGAGTTGTCTTTTGACATTGTGTTCAATAGGAAACTTCTAAGTCTGTGCAAAGCAAAAACGAATAAAAGTCACAACATAATAGGGGAGAGTGTTGTGCCTTGGAGCACTTTTCAAACTTTCGCCTCTAGCGAGTCTTATAAAAGATGTTCAATACATTTATTTTGTTCCATTTTGAAAGTATAAGATTCGCTTTATGTGCGCTGCAAAGTTTTTCTGAATTTACAAAAATTACTCCCAAAGACTAGGGTGTTTCCAAACTCGAAAAACTGTTTCAAGGTACACCATGTTCATGTACTTAGGAGCAAATACTCTATCATAATTTAAAAATGCTACAGTCGAGAAAATCTTGTTAGTTCTACATCTAATATTGTATTCATTACATTACTTCTTGATTGCACACCAATAATCAATACCTGAAATCAAACTAAGAAGTATTATCAAAATGAGGTACAAGTTAAAAACATTTTAAAATAGAAATCCATACAAAGTTCAGTTTTCAAGACATTAGACCCGAACTTTGAACCTTTGTCTTTCGTGGGCAAGTGCTCTACGGACTGAGCTACCAAAGCCAGATTCAGGACCTGTCATCACAGGTTTACTTCCGTCAGTACCTCGTCTCCAAACTTCCAAACGTCAAAGAAGCACTTCTGAAAAACTTGCAATACTAGCACTTCTGGTGGACATAAGACCGTGAGAACAGCTCCTGAGTCGTCCTTCTGTAGCTTAGTCGTAAAGCACTTGCTCACCAAACGCAAAGGTCCAGAGTTCGAGTCTCCAAGCCTCCAAGAAGTTAGGTTACATTTTCAAAGTATACTGAATTTTGCTCTCGATAAACGGCTATCACTGACGAGTTAACAGCAACTTCTAAATAGCTTTAATATATTATATAGCATTCAAATGCGTACTACTCGTGACACGAACTCTCCACAAACACAGCCTCATCTCTCACAACAACAAAAACTGTCGAAAATGCTGGAAACTGCTTATTGCTGGTTCCAGTGCGGATTCATTCATGTGGTTCTAGAATCAGCCACTTGATCGAAACTCCGACCTGGGATCATCATGTGTTCCCAAGTACAGTATCATCCAGGAACAACACTTTACCCTCCAAGTTAATTATAAGAAGCAGTTAGCGACAGTTACGTACGTGATACCGCTTCCGTAGATGAGATCTTTGACGCATGCTTGTGCGGTAGTGCTCGAGTGGGAAATAGGTGGTCCGAATTCTAGGTGAATTTTCAGTGCCGTTTTTTCACCAGTAGTGCCATAAAGTTCATGATCACCATTTTACGTCATTTGCATGGAGTAAATTCGATACCTAACATAAAATGAGTCCATATGGGATTCTTTATGGTGACGTTAAATTTGACGGCCCCCTTCGTGCATTTGGATAATGGTGGGCTATGTGCCCTAGCCCCTATGTGCCCTAGCCCTTCTCGCACCATCATACAAGAGAATCGTGGCACCACACTAAACACACTCGAAATATAACGCACAAAAACTTTCAGATTAAGTGGCTAAACAACCTCCACAAGTCTCTCAGCCGGCACTGTACGTCGATTCTTTTTCGTCCGTTCCACTTATGACTGTAATGCATCACAGAATATAAGCGGCATTTCAGGTTGGAACAGGTGGAGAAATCGGCCGTGGCAGAGCACGCGCTGTGTGAGGCCGACCACACAGTAAAATTCGCTCACATGAAACTTCTGGCTGTAGAGAAGAGCTATCGCACCTACTTGTTCAGAGAAGCTATAGAAATACACAAGCATGAGGATAGCTTCAATAAGAACAAAGAAAGCCTCAAAGTGAACAGACCCCGTACTCCTGTACTGTATTGAACGGCCATAGTAAGAGGAGAACCACACTAGAAATGACCACAGAAAAGCCCTTGAATGTTGGTACGCAAGGTACATGCAATCTGCGGCAGCAAGCTCGACTCCAGTCCACGACCAGCAATGGAGAGTGAAGCTCTGACAATGCCAGCCACTCGCGCTGGCGAATCGTCAGAAAAATCATCAGACAAAGAAGAACGCGAGACAGGAGCCGACAGGCAGTTTCTCAACAAGTGGGCACCAAAGCCTTAACAATTTTGTACATCGAACAATAAATTGCAGCGACGGAAATAATCTGTATGAATTGCGTCTAGTAAGGTCCGTTAGTAGTAAGGGTCAGAGTGCAACAATCTTGGTAGTAAATATTTTCATATAGTTTCAAAATGATGGAATTTAAAAAAAATAGCTACAATGTGCCTCTTCCTTTAAGGATCTACTGTAAGTGGCTGTATTCGAGTTACTGGCACTTGAGCGACAACTAAATTAGTTTCGAACTCAGTGCTTTTTATCCATAACAGCAGTGGGCTATGAGATAACAGTTTCCTGTAAAATTATGCTGCCCATGAAACAATATCCACTTACCATTAGCTTTTTGTTACAACTTAAAAAATGGCTAGGATCAAGGTATTTTACTTGATACTCACCAACGCAGAAGCCAGAAACAGAATGACAATTAAAGCGCACCTCATTGTGGGCACCAGTGCGAAAGACGCGATGTGTAGCGGTTTTATACAGTCAGAAGCTTCGGGCATCACATGTAGCCTGACCTTGGTAAATTCCACATCCATACTCGATAAAAGAAATCTGATACATATACACAAAGTCATCCGTCCGATAACGGAACCAAGTGTCTTTAATCGAATGAGGCGATTTCCAGTAGCTGAAACTAACTCATTTGGTGACAGTCATGCACAATATACCTCGCTTACCAAAATTAGAACTGTACATTGTAATAGAGAAATTCCTTTGAGTTGCAAGGACGTAAACAGTAAGGCAGTAACCTTATAATCAATACTGAGCAGGTGCAGTGTCTGAATGTGACGAGTGAAACATATAAGCAGCCAATTATTTACACAGACAGTGTCCATTTAAAAAAAAAACTTAAACAAAGGTGAGGGCTAAGAAGATGCAGTTTTAAGTTTTTGTTATCTTCATCTCTGCAACTGTCATCACGCAGAATTTCTTTTGCAATGCCTGCTAGGGCGTCGACAAAACGATTCTTTCGATACGAAATGGACACTGAAAAACAAAACTTTTGGCACCCTATTTACAACTTACGGAAGGATATGGACACATTTCAAAGCAATGTGTACTGCGTACAATAGGGTAAATATTCGGCGACGATGCTTGTTCGCATCAGTTTGCCAACGCACCCTGCGTCTGCGCGAGTACGGTTTATAGACAACGACATTTCTAAAATGGAACACCTTTGAGATGAGTTAGAACATCGACGTCGCTCCAGAGCCCCGACGTTTCACATCTCTATATAGCTACTTTCTCTGGTTTCGGCTGTTCCCGAAAAATGAGAAGTCATTCAAACAGAGACATTCGGGTACCTTACCGAAATTGTCCTCAGCAGAGTTGAAACTGTCGTAACGGCGAAGGGTGGACATACCCCATATTAATGTCCCTTACTAGGTGTCCTGATACTTTAGATAGTGTAAAAAGTGATCCACTCCTCCTGTTGCGTTGGTGAGAAGAGACACAAGACTCACAATCTGGAAGACAACGGTAGAAATCCCCATCCGAAAATCCGGATTTACGTTTTACGTGGTTTCTCTAAAATAACTTAATGCAAATGCTGGGGTGATTCCTCTCAGAATGATATGTTCGATTTCGTTCTCCATCCGTATATAAGCCGAGCGCGTGTTCCGGCTTTAATGACCTAGTCGCCGACGACACGTGAAATGCAACTCTTCCTTCCTTTGTATTGGAGAGTGGGAAGACTGTTGAGAGTCACCAGCTGGCAGCCAGTCACAGATTTCCTTGTGCGCAGCTAATGAGAAGCATCCCAACGTATTTGAGCTTAGGCGTCTTTAAAAGAACGCCTCTTAAACTGAACTTCACGTATAAGAAGTTTAAGTAGGAGACCGTAAAGAATTGAAATCCCTCCCACAATACGGAGACCGGAAAGCTTACAGTAAACAGTTAACGTTTAACGAATGTAGCTGTTCTTTGTGATAAAGTTGTGAGGTACTCCACTTTGACGCCATACATCGTTAATTTACTCCGTATTTCATAGCAAATTATATGCTTCGTAACTAACTTTCGTCACGCGGAATTAGTCGAGCGGTATCAGGCACTGCATTCATGGACTGTGTGGCTAGTCCCAGCGGAGGTTCGAGTCCTCCCTCGGGTATGGGTGTGTGTGTGTGTTTGTCCTTAGGATTATTTAGGTTAAGTAGTGTGTAAGCTTAGTTAACAGTTAAGTCTCATAAGATTTCACACACATTTGAACATTTGAACTAACTTTCCGTATTGCATTTCATCCAAGACGTACAGCACGCTATGATAAAAGAACCAGAATAGTCTAACTCATATCATTTTCGTACCTGAGAAACCTTCCGACGAACTTTGCCTGAGGTGAGATTCTTCAGGTCGACTGAATAGAAATACAGGGCTATTACAAATGATTGAAGCGATTTCATAAATTCACTGTTGCTCCAATCATTGACATATGGTCACAACACACTACAGATACGTAGAAAAACTCATAAAGTTTTGTTCGGCTGAAGCCGCACTTCAGGTTTCTGCCGCCAGAGCGCTCGAGAGCGCAGCGAGACAAAATGGCGACAGGAGCCGAGAAAGCGTATGTCGTGCCTGAAATGCACTCACATCAGTCAGTCATAACAGTGCAACGACACTTCAGGACGAAGTTCAACAAACTCCATTCGGCGATGGTATGCGCAGTTTAAAGCTTCTGGATGCCTCACGGTTTAAAGTTTACGGCCCCTTTTTCTTCTGCGAAAAGAACGTTACAGGACACGTGTATCTGGACATGCTGGAAAATTGGCTCATGCCACAACTGGAGACCGACAGCGCCGACTTCATCTTTCAACAGGATGGTGCTCCACCGCACTTCCATCATGATGTTCGGCATTTCTTAAACAGGAGATTGGAAAACTGATGGATCGGTCGTGGTGGAGATCATGATCAGCAATTCATGTCATGGCCTCCACGCTCTCCCGACTTAACCCCATGCGATTTCTTTTTGTGGGGTTATGTGAAAGATTCAGTGTTTAAACCTCCTCTACCAAGAAACGTGCCAGAACTGCGAGCTCGCATCAACGATGCTTTCGAACTCATTGATGGGGACATGCTGCGCCGAGTGTGGGAGGAACTTGATTATCGGCTTGATGTCTGCCGAATCACTAAAGGGGTACATATCGAACATCTGTGAATGCCTAAAAAAACTTTTTGAGTTTTTGTATGTGTGTGCAAATCATTGTGAAAATATCTCAAATAATAAAGTTATTGTAGAGCTGTAAAATCGCTTCAGTCATTTGTAATAACCCTGTATTAAATCGTTTCTGAAGCAGTGAATGCGGGTTTGGTTTTTACAACGACGAGATGACTTTTTCTGTCAAGCAATATTGTTCAGATGATCTGGCGGTCTTCGTCTTTTGCTTAATGTTGACTAATTACAGTAGGATGAAAAGCTAGCTCAGTTAAAGTAGAGGAACGGATTAGTGATCATACACTGAGGTGACAAAAGTCATGGGATACCTCCTAATAATGTTTCTGATATCCTTTAGCCAGGAGTAGTGCAGGAACTCGATGTGGCATGGACTCTACAAATAGTCAGAAGTCCCCTGCAGAAATACTGAACCCTACTGCCTCTACAGCCGTCCATAATTGCGAGAGTGTTGCCGGTGCAGGATTTAGTGCACGAACTGATCTCTCGATTATGTCCCATAAATGTTAGATTGGATTCATGTCAGGATGTCTGGGTGGGCAAATCATTCGCTCGAACTGTCCATTATGTTCTTCAAACCAATCGCGAACAATTGTGGCCCAGTGATATTGCCCACTGTCATCTATGAAAATTCCATCGTTTCAGGGGAACATGAAGATTATCAATGGCTGAAAATGGTCTCCAAATTGTCAGAAATAACCATTTCCAGTTAATTATTGGTTCATTCTGACCAGGGGACCCAGTCCATTCCATTTAATCACAGCTCACATAATTATGGAGCCACCACCAGCTTGCGCAATCCCTTGATGATAACTTGGGTCCATGGCTTCGTGGGATCTGAGCCACTCTCGAACCCTACCATCAGTTCTTACCAACTGAAATCGGGACTCATCTGAGGAGACCACGGTTTTCCAGTCGCCTACGATTCATACAGTATGGTCACGAGCCCAGGAAAGGCGCTGCGGGCGATGCCGTAGAGTTAGCAAAGACACTGGCGTCGGTCTTCTGCTGCCGTAGCCCACTAACGACAAATTTGCCGCACTAACTTAACAGATAAGGTCCTCGTATGTCCCACCTTGATTTCTATGGCTATTTCAAGGAGTGTTGCTTGTCTGTTAGCACTGACAACTCTACGCAAACGCCGCTGCTCTTGGTCGTTAAGTGATGGCTGACGGACACTGCGTTGTCCACGGTCAGAGGTAATACCTAAAATTAGGTAATCACGGCACACTTTTGATACCGTGGATTTCGGAATATTGATTTGCATAACGATTTTCGAAATGGAATGTCCTATGCATTTAGCTCCATCTGCCATTCCGAGAACAAACGACAGCTCCGCCAATGCACTGCCCATTTAAATCTTGTATACGCCATACTATAGCCGTCTGTATATGTACATATCACAATCCAGTGACTTTTGTGACCCCAGTTTAAGACTGTGGCAGCAACTACGGCTGCAACTACGGCTGTGTAATGTTAAATAACGTAGGAAAATTGCAGAATATCGAGTAGTCAACAACAAATATTCAGAGCTGAGGATGAAATTGTGGGTTAGAAACGGAAAAAAATTGAAAAGCATACGTCAATAGAACTTAGCCAAGCGTGTTCCAAGCAAGGTCTTAGGGGTGGGAAAGTCACACCGTGGTTTAATAGTCATGGTGGAAACCTTCTACGTAGTCAAAGAGAGCTTCATTGCAGATTAAAGAGAAGTCAAAACCTAGCAGACAAACAAAAGTTGAACGAAGTGGAAATGGGTTTAAATTGATCAATGAGATAAACTTTGAATGACCTTGAAAGTAAAACTTTGTATGCCGGTCTGACTAAAAAACTTTGAGGTTTTGGTCTTCCGTAAAATCAGTAATCGGATCGAAATCATCTATTCAGTCACTGAGTGACCATACAGGCACCGAACCAGAACATAACAGAAAGAAGTCCAAAATAGTGAATTGGGTTTCCCGAAATTGCTTCACCGCGGAAAATCGTAAAACGGTCCCTCTTTTCAATCATCGTATGAACATCGAAATGGTAGTTTTTGAGATAATCGATCGCGGAATAGAAAAGCACATGTAACCGCTTGGTAATAGAAAGGTATTAGATTCTACAAAGATTATGTGAAAGAAATTGCCCCTCTCTAGCAGAAGTTTACAGTAGCGCTGGAGCAGCGAAGAATACCTAGCGACTGGAAAAAAGCTCAGGTCTTTTCCAGTTTCAAGAAGGGTAGTAGAGCAGATGCACATAATTAATAATAAAGGGTGGTCCATTGATCGTGACCAGGCCAAATATCTTACGAAATAAGCGTCAAACGAAAAAACTACAAAGTACGAAACTTGTCTAGCTTAAAGGGGGAAACCAGATGGCGCTATGGTTGGTCCGCTAGATGGCGCTGCCATAGGTCAAAAGGATATCAACTCCTTTTTTTAAATAGCAACCCCATTTTTATTACAAAAAAAAATGGTTCAAATGGCTCTGAGCACTATGGGACTCAACTGCTGAGGTCATTAGTCCCCTAGAACTTAGAACTAGTTAAACCTAACTAACCTAATGACATCACAAACATCCATGCCCGAGTCAGGATTCGAGCCTGCGACCGTAGCGGTCTTGCGGTTCCAGACTGCAGCGCCTTTAACCGCACGGCCACTTCGGCCGGCAATTTTTATTACATATTCGCGTAGTACATAAAGAAATATGAATGTTTTAGTTGGACCACTGTTTTCGCTTTGTGATAGATGGGGCTGTAATAGTCACAAACATATGGCTCACAAAGTTTCGACGAACAGTTGGGAACAGGTTGGTTTTTTAAATTAAAATACAGAACGTAGGTACGTTTTAACATTTTATTTCGGTTGTTACAATGTGATACATGTACCTTTGTGAACTTATCATTTCTGAGAACGCATGCTGTTACAGCGTGATTACCTGTAAATACCACATTAATGCAATAAATGCTCAAAATGATGTCCGTCAACCTCAAAGCATTTGGCAATACGTGTAACGACATTCCTCTCAACAGCGAGTAGTTCGCCTTCCGTAATGTTCGCACATGCATTGACAATGCGCTGACGCATGTTGTCAGGTGTTGTCGGTGGATCACGATAGCAAATATCCCTCAGCTTTTCCCACAGAAAGAAAGCCGGGGACGTCAGATCCGGCGAACGTGCGGGCCATGGTATGGTGCTTCGACGACCAATCCACCTGTCATGAAATATGCTATTCAATAGCCCTTCAATCGCACGCGAGCTATGTGCCGGACAACCACCATGTTGGAAGTACATCGCCATTCTGTCATGCAGTGAAACATCTTGAAGTAACATCGGTAGAACATTACATAGGAGATCAACATGCAATGCACCATTTAGATTGCCATCGATAAAATGGGCGCCAATTATCCTTCCTCCCATAATGCCGCACCATAAATTAACCCGCCAAGGTCGCTGATGTTCCGCATGTCGCAACCATCGTGGATTTTCCTTTCCCAATAGTGCATATTACGCCGGTTTACGTTACCGCTGTTGGTGAATGACGCTTCATCGCTAAATAGAACGCGTGCAAAAAATCTGTCATCGTCCCGTAACTTCTCTGTTGCCCTGTGGCAGAACTGTACACGACGTTCAAAGTCGTCGCCATGCAATTCCTGGTGCATAGAAATATGGTAGTGGTGCAATCGATGTTCATGTGGCATTCTCAACACCGACGTTTTTGAGATTCCTGATTCTCGCGCAGTTTGTCTGCTACTGATGTGCGGATTAGCCGCGACAGCAGCTAAAACACCTACTTGGCCATCATCATTTGTTGCAGGTCGTGGTTGACCTTCCACATGTGACTGAACACCTTCTGTTTCCTTAAATAACGTAGCTATCCGGTGAGCGGTCCGGACACTTGGATGATGTCGTCCAGGATACCGAGCAGCATAAATAGCACACGTCCTTTGGGCATTTTGATCACAATAGCCATACATCAACACGAGATCGACCTTTTCTGCAGTTGGTAAACGGTCCATTTTAACACGGATAATGTATCACGAAGCAAATTCCGTCCGCACTGGCGGAAGTTACGTCATACCACGTACTTATACGTTTGTGACTATTACAGTGCCATCTATCACAAAGCGAAAAAAGTGGTCCAGCTAAAACATTCATATTTCTTTATGTACTACACGAATATGTAATAAAAAATGGGTGTTCCTATTTTTAAAAACACGCAGTTGATATCCGTTTGACCTATGGCAGCGCCATCTAGCCCGCCAACCATAGCACCATCTGGTTTCCCTCTTCAAGCTAGACGAGTTTTGTTCTTCGTAGTTTTTTCGTTTGAAGCTTATTTCGTGAGATATTTGGCCCGGTCACTATCAATGGACCACCCTGTATATTGTTGGCGTTAGTCTGTTGTAGAATTATGGAACATGTTTTGTGCTGGAGAACTATGACCTTTATGGGAAACTAAAATCTTGTGCATAAAAGTCAACATAGGTTCTGGAAACAGAGGTCTTGCAAAAAAAAAAAAAAAAAAAAAAAAAACACAGCGCTACAGACAACCGCGCTGAAGTTGATGCCTTCAGGTAGGCATTTGACATCGTCCCGCACCACCATCGAGTGAAAAAAAACACGAGCTTACCGAGTATCGGAGCAAGTTTGCAACTGGTTTTAGAACTTACCATCAGAAAGAACTCAACATGTCGCTGTTAACGGTTTAAAATGGTTCAAATGGCTCTGAGCACTATTGAACTTAACATCAGTCCCCTAGAACTTAGAACTACGTAAACCTAACTAACCTAAGGACACCACACACATCCATGCCCGAGGCAGGATTCGAACCTGCGACCGTAGCGGTCGCGCGGTTCCAGACTTAAGCGCCGAGAACCGCTCGGCCACCACGGCCGGAGCTGTTAACAGAACAAAGTCGAGAGATGTAAAGGTAATATCCGAAGTGTCACAAGGAAGTTTGGTAAACCGTTACCGTTTACAATGTACGTAGATGGGCTAATGGAAATGGTCGAATGACCTTTAAGGTTGTTCACAGTTGATGCGGTTGTCTATAAGAAAGTAGCAACGTCAGAAGACAGCACCGATTTGCAAAATGACTCATAGAGGATTGGTGTGTGGTGCAGTCTCTGACAGTGGACCATGAACGTAAATAAATATAGCATATTCCGCATACATAGGAATAGAAAGCCACTACTGCACACCTAAGCTATTGACAACAAATTGTTGGAAACAGTGTAGACAGTAAAATGTCTAGGAATAACTATCCGGAGAGATCTTAAGTGAAATGGCTCCATAAAACAATTAGTAGGAAACGAAGACTCCTGGCAGATTCATAGGAAGAATCTTAGGGAAATGTAACTCATCCACGAAAGAACTGGCTACACGGCGCTTGTTCGACCGATTCTTGAGTACTGTTCATCATTCTGGGATCCGTACCGGGTATAAGTTATGAAAAAGATAGAGAAAATCCAACGATGGGTAGCACGTTTCGTCATGGGATCGTTTCATTGGTGCGTTTCATTACAGAGATGCTCAACAAACTCAGTGGTAGATGCAACCTTGCTACAGATTTCAATGATGCGCCATCAACAAGTGTCAGCGTGCGAACCATTCAACGAAACATCATCGATATGGGCTTTCGGAGCCGAAGACCCACTCGTGTATACTCGACGACTGCACGACACAAAGCTTTACGCCTCGCTTGGGCCGTCAACACCATCATTGAACTGTTGATCACTGGAAACATGTTGTTTGGTCGGACGAGTTGTTTCAAATTGTATCAGGCGGATGGACGTGTACAGGTATAGAGACAACCTCATGCCAGCAGGGGACTGTTCAAGCTGGTGGAAGCTCTGTAATGGTGTGGGGTATGCGGAGCTGGAATGATATGGGACACGTGATACGTTTGGATACGACTATGACGGGTGACACGTACGTAAGCACCCTGTCTGATCACCTGCATCCATTCATATCCATTGTGCATTCCGACGGCCTTGGTCGATTCCAGCAGGACAATGCGACGCGTCAGACGTCCAGAAGTGCCACAGAATGCCTCCAGGAACACTCTTCTGAGTTTAAACACTTCCGTTGGCTACCAGACTCCCCAGACGTGAACATTACTGAGCGTATCTGGGATGCCTTGCAACGTGCTGTTAAAAAGAGATTTCCAACATCTCGTACTCTTACGGAATTATGGATAGCCCTGCAGGATTCATGGTGTCAGTTCCCTCCAGCACTACTTCAGACATTAGTCAAGTCCTCACCACGTCATGTTGCGGCACTTTTGCGTGCTCGTGGGGACCCTACACAATATTAGGCAGGTGTACCAGTTTGTTGGCTCTTCAGTGTATTTGTCTGTAACTGTCTACACCTGTTTGGAAAACAACTGACCTTGATTTTTTTTTTAAGATTACGATCGGAATCTGTGCTTATGTCTTGCTCAGCAGGAATTCCCCAATGCTGGTACCTCAGCTTGCTCGTGCCTTTTCTTATCAGATTGGTCGCGCTGAAAAGTGTTGTCGTAAGCCTCATTTTGCCTGTTCAGCGGAGTTCAATTGACCTTTCCCCGCTATTTCTCTTTTCTGTCGGATATTGCACCATCATTCCCGTATGCTATGAGTATCTTCATTTGTCCTTGTCGTATGCTTTTCAGTGCAGAAAATGTCAACCCCTTTCGGATCTTATCTTTGGTCGGAGCGTGTCTGTTTAGTCCTGCATGCATTATTTTTCCTGTGTTATGACTTCCTCGTATCTGTTGTCTACAATATACCAAAGGACATAGCGTTTATCCTTCCTTCTGCATTCTGATTTGTTCAAAGAATGGTTCAAATGGCTCTGAGCACTATGGGACTTAACATCTGAGGTCATCAATCCCCTAGAACTTAGAACTACTTAAACCTAACCAACGTAAGGACGTCACACACATCCATGCCCGAGGCAGGATTCGAACCTGCCACCGTAGCGGTCGCGCGGTTCCAGACGGAAGCGCCTAGAGCCGCTCGGCCACCATTCTGATTTGTATTTTGTTTATTTTGTTTCGTACACGGCTAGTGTCCTGATGCTTCTTTTATCTCGTCTCTTACCTGATTAAGTTAGCCGTTCTTGGTCATTGCATGATTATGGTTCAAATTCTGAAAATAAGGAGGAGGCTGTTACTCCTCTACAGCCTCTTTCCCCGTCACTTGTGAGATGCAGTCCCAGACTCACCTTGATTTACATTTTTATTTTATTATTATTTCATTCCTTTCTCAGACGTTATGTCTGGTTAAAAATGTAAAGTGACGTGGACCTCGATCAAGCATGACTTCCTTTTAACTGTACGGTATATGTTACATTGCATTTAGGAACTTTCGGGTAATTGAACATGTATCAATAATTACAGATTTCTGTAGTTGTATATATAAGTTTGGATGTAGCTGTATTGCGTTGATGTACTGGTGGATATTGTGTGGTATGACTTCTGTAGTTCAAAGTATAATTGGTATAATGCCAACTTTATCCTGATGCCACATGTCCTTGACTTCCTCAGCCAGTTGGATGTATTCTTCAATTTTTTCTCCTGTTTTCTTCTGTATATTTGTTGTATTGGGTATGGATATTTCGATTAGTTATGTTAATTTCTTGTTTTTATTATTATTATCTTCTTTTTATTATTATTATTATTATTATTATTATTATTATTATTATTATTATTTTGCATATTTACGATTTGTCTTTTCCTATTTTGCATGTTTCATCCAGCGAACGGATGTAGAACCATACAGCTGGGAGTGTGAATGTTCGGGAGGAGACTGGTGTTCTGTCACTCGCCAAATAATCGAGGAAACTTCCCGGAACACTTGGGCGAATTCAGGAGATTGGAACTGTTTTTGTTTCTGCGACAATGTGATCTACTGTTCCAGGCAAAATTAAAAATTTAGCTGTCTTCATGAGGTGGTGTTTGACATTGTGCAGTGTGATTTTCACGTTTTTATGTGGCGTTAATGACGAACTAACATGCTGTATCATGTGATGGAATTTCTATATAATTGTTGGATGAAGACCTGGATGAGTAAAATGATCACTCTGGTATCAGCTCTCGGACCTGTTTGACGTTTTGGTATGAAGTTTCTTCTGAACGCACGATTTTATAAATTGTACGTAAATTTTTCACTATATATACATCCCTTTAATCTCATTTCATACCTCTCCTTCCATGTAAATATAATTAAGTGGAAATTATTCATTATTGCTCGAATTTAAGTTTTGTCATTGGTCATCCGTCATTCTTTTTCGTAATGGTGCACTAACAGCCGATATGTGAAATACAATTAATCACATGATTTTCACTCACAAACTAATAGAGAAAAGTGCTTTAAATATTTTGCTGTCAGGAAAAGAAAATAATTTTTGCAGAAAAGTTTGTATTAGATATACACGAGAAATTCAAAGATAATAAATAATAATACGAGGCTCACGTTTGCTTGTGAGTAAAACGCTGACTGGTAAAAATCTTGTTTTCACTGCTGTAAATATTATTCAAATCATAATTAACAGTATAAAAGGTCAGTGTTTAACAAAGAATTACGGTAACGTTCAGAATAATAGTGCAGCTACGTAGGTGATTACATCGTGTCTGTAACCATATTTATTTATGGACCATTAACTACAACAGTTTTAAACAAACCACGCGTATTTCTGAGCTAGCCGTGTGTTTTTACAAAATATATTAATTCATACAACCCCTTCTAGTACCTTTACTCGGAATTATTTACCTACGTAACTACAATGACGATCGTTAGCGTATATTTTACCGCTACTACGAGTATGCGAAATACATTCGAGTCACGACTCATAAATATTCTCACCCACGATTCCAAACGTAACAGTCTGGTACCTTGTACTAAGAGAGAAAAGACACACACACACACACACACACACACACACACACACACACACACACACACAGGTACACACAGTATAGGGTGAAGGATTAAGTCCGTGTCTTACACCCTTTTTAATCTAAGCACTTTGTTCTTGGTCTTCCAGTCTTATTGTTCCCTCTTGGTTCTTGTACATAGTGTGTAACACCCCTCTAGCTTACTCCTATTTTTCTCATAATTTCGAACATTATGCACCATTTTACTTTGTCAAACGTTTTTATCCAGGTTGATAAATCGAATAACCATGTCTCTATTCTTCTTCAGTCTTGCGCCCATTATCAATCACAACGTCAAAACTGTCTCAGTGGCGCATTTACCGTTCGTAAAACCAAACTCATCGTCGTCCAACAGATCCTGAGTTTTCTTTCCCTTTCTTCTGTCTTATATTCTCGTCAGCAACCTGGGTGAATTAGCTGTTTAGTTGATTGGATGCATGAGCTACAAAGCTGATTGCGCAGTAGTTCGAACACTTATCCATTGTAGCTATCTTCGGAATTGAGTGGATGACATTTTTTAGAATCTTTGGTGATATATCGCCAGGGCTCACAGATTCTACACGCCAATGAGAATAGTCGTTTTGTTGCCACATTCCCCTTGATCTTAAAAATTCTCCATTAACGTTATCTATGATTTCTGCCTTCATTGATTTAAGTCGTCCAAAGCTCTTCTAGATTCTGATTCTAATATTGGATCCGTTACCTCTTCCATGTCGATTCCACTTTCTTCTTCTATCACGTCATTAAATACACTATGTGATCAAAAGTACCCGGACAAAAAAGAACATACGTTTTTCATATTAAGTGGATTGTGCTGCCACCTACTGCCAGGTCATCCAAATCAGCGACCTCTGCATTCATTAGACATCGTGAGAGAGTAGAATGGGGTGCTCTGCGGAACTCACGGACTTCGAACGTGGTCAGGCGATTGGACGTCATTTGTGTCACACATCTGTACGCGAGATTTCCACACTCCTGAACATCCCTAAGTGGAAATGTGAAGGGACACGTACAGCACAAAAGCGTACAGGCCGACTTCATCTGTTGACTGACAGAGAGCGCTGAGAGGATCATAATGTGTAACAGGTAAACATCTATCCAGACCATCACACAGGATTTCCAAACTGCATCAAGATCCACTGCAAGTACTATGACAGTTAGGCGGGAGGTGAGAAATCTTGGATTTCATGGTCGAGCAGCTGCTCATAAGCCACACATCACGTCGGTAAATGCCAAACGACGGCTCTCTTTGTGTAAGGAGCGTAAAAATTGGACGACTGGACAGTGGAAAAACGTTGTGTGGAGCGACGATACACGGTTCATAATGTAGCGATCAGATGGCAGGGTGTGGGTATGGCAAATGCCCGATGAACATCATCTGCCAGCGTGTGTAGTGCCCACTGTAAAATTCGGAGGCAGTGATGTTTTGGTGAGGTCGTGTTTTCCATGGAGGGCTTGCACCCCTTGATGGTTTGCGTAGCACTATTACAGCACAGACCTACATTGATGTTTTAAGCACCTTCTTGCTTCCCACTGTTGAAAAGCAATTCGGTTTTGGCGATTGCATCTTTCAAAACCATCGAGCACTTGTTCATGATGCACGTCCCGTGGTGGAGTGGTTACACGGCAGTAACATCCCTATAATGGACTGGCCTGCACTGAGTCTTGACCTGAATCCTATAGCACACCTTTGGGATGTTTTGGAACGCCGATTTAGTGCCAGGCCTCACCGACCGACATCGATACCTCTCCTCAGTGCAGCACTCCGCGAAGGATGGGCTGCCATTCCCCAAGAAACCTTCCAGCACTTGATTGAACGGATGCCTGCGAGAGTGGAAGCTGACATCAAAGCTAAGGGTGGGCCAACACCATACTGAATTCCGGCATTACCGATGGAGGCCCCCACAAAACTGTAAATCACTTTCAGCCAGGTGTCCAGATACTTTTGATCACACAATGTACGTCGTCCCGCTCACAAAGGCCCTCAGCGTACCCTTTTATACCTATCCGCTCTCTCCCTTGCATCTAACAGTGGAACTTCCATGTCCCTCTTAATGTTATCTCCCGTGATGTTAGTTTTGCCGAAGGTTGTTTGACTTTTATGTATGCTGAGTTAGTCTTTCCGACAGTCATTTCATTTTCGATTTCTTCACATTTTTCGTGCAGCCGTTTCGCCTTAGCTTCCCCGCACTACCTATTTATTTCATTCCTAAATGAGTTGTATTTCTGTATTTCCGGGCTTTCTTCAACATTTTGTACTTTCTTATTTCGTTGATCAACCAAAGTGTTTCTTCTGTTACCCCTGGTTTGATCGCATTTACTTTCTTTTCCTTGTGCCTATGTTTTTCATTCCAACTTCTGTGATTCCCTTTTTTAGAGATGTCCATTCCTCTTCATGTAAACTGCCTACTGAGCTATTCATTATCGTTGTATCTACAGTCTCAGAGATCTTCAAGCGTAACTCTTCATTCCTTAGTACGTCCGTATCCCCATTTTTTGCGCATTGATTCTTCCTGACTAATCTACTATGCTACAGCCTACTCTTCAGCATTACTAAATTGTGACCTCAGACTGTATTTGCTCCTGAGTACAGCCCAGTATCTGATTTTGGTACCTCTGACTGACCGTGATGTAATCTAACTGAAATCTTCCTGTATCTGCCGGCCTTCTCGAGGTACAACTCCTCCTCCTGTGATACGTAATCAGCTCCTCCTCTTGCGACTGAACAGAGTATTCGCTACTACTAGCTGAAATTTATTGCTGATTTCAAGTAGCCTTTCTCCTCTCTCATTCCTACTCCAGAGAATCCCTCATGAGTCTTTCTTCTACTCCTTCCCCAACAACCACTCTTAAATCCTTCACGACTATTAGACTTTCATGTCCCTTTATGAATTACACGTTCAATATCATCATATACTTTATCTCTTCATGTTCTGCTTTTGACTCGCCACGTGTACCTGAACTTTCGGTATCGGTCTTGGTTTGCTGTCGATTTTGAGGAGTACAACCCTGTGACTTAACCGTTCACAGTAGCTCAGTGTCTGCCCTGCCTATCTATTCATAACGAATCCTGCTGTGGTTATAACATTTTCTCCTGACGTTAATATTACTCTGAACTCGTCTGACAGAAACCCTTGTCTTCTTTCCATTTCACTTCACTGTATACTGTAGTATACAGAGAAGTTGCAGCATTAGAAAATTGTAGCGAAATGCAGGAAGATCTGCAGCGGATAGGCACTTGGTGCAGGGAGTGGCAACTGTCCCTTAACATAGACAAAGTAATGTATTGCGAATACATAGAAAGAAGGATCCTTTATTGTATGATTATATGATAGCGGAACAAACACTGGTAGCAGTTACTTCCGTAAAATATCTGGGAGTATGCGTGCGGAACGATTTGAAGTGGAATGATCATATAAAATTAATTGTTGGTAAGGCGGGTACCAGGTTGAGATTCATTGGGAGAGTGCTTAGAAAATGTAGTCCATCAACAAAGGAGGTGGCTTACAAAACGCTCGTTCGACCTATACTTGAGTATTGCTCATCAGTGTGGGATCCGTACCAGATCGGTTTGACGGAGAAGATAGAGAAGATCCAAAGAAGAGCGGCGCGTTCCGTCACAGGGTTATTTGGTAACCGTGATAGCGTTACGGAGGTGTTTAATAAACTCAAGTGGCAGACTCTGCAAGAGAGGCGCTCTGCATCGCGGTGTAGCTTGCTCGCCAGGTTTCGAGAGGGTGCGTTTCTGGATGAGGTATCGAATATATTGCTTCCCCCTACTTATACCTCCCGAGGAGATCACGGATGTAAAATTAGAGAGATTAGAGCGCGCACGGAGGCTTTCAGACAGTCGTTCTTCCCGCGAACCATACGCGACTGGAACAGGAAAGGAAGGTAATGACAGTGGCACGTAAAGTGCCCTCTGCCACACACCGTTGGGTGGCTTGCGGAGTATAAATGTAGATGTAGATGTAGATATCTAGATTGAGCTATAGCATTTCCCTTTTCAAAGTTTCTAGCTCATCTAACGCGCTCAGACTTCTGACATCCTACTCCCCGATTCGTAGAACGCACCCTTTCGTTGCTTATTCGATCTTGTTCTCATGATCACCTCATCCGTGGTAGTCTGCTCCGAGAGATCCGAGTGGGTGACTGTTCCGGTATCTTTTGCCAATGGAGAGATCGTTACGACATTTCTTCAATTACATGCCACATGTCCTGTAAATGAAAACTTACGTGTTGCTTCACCCTGATGCATTTTTGATGATTCTCCCCGATACAGCCGCATGAAAAGGAATTCGGCGAGGAATCCTACTAGTAATATCGAGGCAACAAAGATGTTCAGAACCCAGACGTTCGAAACACGGGCGAAGTATGTGCGACATAGAAACTGCGCGCGCTAGGTTCAAAACTAATGAACAAATAACGTTTTTTATCCCAGAATCTGTTCAGAACGGAGCATACCTCAGTATAAACGTTCTTCTGAAACGACTTCCCGGAATAGTTCCATCCTCCTTGGACGCCGTGTGTACTCTTAAATCTGGACAAATGAAACTTTCTTTAAAAAGCAAATTTACTAAAGCAAAATACAAATGAAAATGAAAATATTTTTACATGTAAGTAGTGGTATCTTTCAAGAGAAACATTAGTCTACGTAACTTTCTTCAGCCGCAATGACCGCCTCCAGTCTCGTCCAGAAGCGATCGCACACACTCGTTAAAACAGCGCTGTTCATATTCGCGCTTGCTGCCCTGATAGCGGTGCGACGAGATGAGATATCGGGGTGATTCGTATTATTGGTAACTCTTTCGAATACACTCCATACATAGTAGCTGAGGGCGTTAAAATCCGGGCTATTCGGTGGCCAGAACTCCTTTGGCCAGAATATTAACGTTATCCAACAGACAGTTTTGGACTAAATGGCTCGTATGATCCGGTGCACCGTCCTGTTGAAACACATGTTGTCACCCCGAGGCCACAGATACTGCGGTGTCACCGCCAGACACGACACTTGCTAGATGGTAGCCTTTAAATCGGCCTCGGTCCGTTAGTATACGTCGGACCCGCGTGTCGCCACTATCAGTGATCGCAGACCGAGCGCCGCCACACGGCAGGTGTAGAGAGACTTCCTAGCACTCGCCCCAGTTGTACAACCGACTTTGCTAGCGATGGTTCACTGACAAAATACGCTCTCATTTGCCGAGACGATAATTAGCATAGCCCTCAGCTACGTCATTTGCTACGACCTAGCAAGGCGCCATTACCAGTTACTATTGATATTATGAATAATGTACCGTCTAGAGCGACGCTCATCCTTCATGGATTAAAGTTAAGTATTCCACCAGCTATGTCCGTTTTTCTAAATTCTAATTTCCTTGTCCTGTTCCAGACCTCACGCCAGCCTGCGTGAGCTAAAACGCGTGCCTTTCGGCTTCCTCTAGTAAAACGGTGTGGGCTCTCCTGCCAACCCACAACACATACCAGCGACGGTTTCACGACATTCGCCAAAACTTGCAGATAAACTTCTTTTGTGACAGTTTGTTCCTTTTCAAAGAAATGTTGCGGCATGACATAACCCTAACTGGACACAATACCTAGGACGTGAACCCCAGACTTCTACGAAGCTTTATACGTGGCCACAATATCTTAAACAACTGATCTCCGGTACCCGAAGAATCGGACTATTTTAGTGGGCGAACCCCCAGAGCGAAGACTTCGGATAATCGTGGTTCTTCCGCACTTGTCCGTAACACCTCGGCCGTTTTAGTGTTCTGGCTGTGTAATAGATGTCTATGGCTTTCAAGAACGCCAATCACGACATCCTGCGGAATTAAAATACGGCGGGAAATTAAAACTGAAATTAAGGGAAGGTGTTACGTGATTTTCCAGCTGTTTTTCCGGAGCTAAGCTTTAGGAAGAATTGTCCGATGAATGCCAGAAAAATCTTTTGGTCTGTTGAGTGTCTGCACTTACATGACTTCCCAAGGGTAAGTGGAGGCAATGGCAGTTGCCTCAAACAGCTCTTCTGACACGTCTAGACACACGCTGGACGACGCAAATAACGATCATTGGTAATTTCAATGACGCTGGAGAAAATTTTGCTGTCGCTGATCAATGAATGACATATAGCCCTTCGTCCCTTTTTTTTCCAAGTTATTTCACAGACTGCAGTGTTTCACGTTTCAAAATGTTGCACACATATAGGTCGTTCAACGCTGTCTTACCCTGTCTACAACTATATAAATCAATATACATGATGTATCCTAAAAGCAAATCAGGTAACAAAATTTCAGCGATGACTAAAACGCGAGAACAATTTGCTTTGCAAGCGTAGGATACTGTTTGACTGGTGGAAGCAAAGTAAATGGTAAAGTGTGAGGAACGATTTTGAGCAATATTAATCATGGCAAGCGCAGTAATTAATTGTTGAATCAATTTCAGGTTGAGATTCGCAGTGGCAATTTTAGCACAAAGTTCTGCCAAGTAATGTTTTCCCTCTGTAATCGTCCTGAAGTAACGGTTTCATAGCCCTCTACGTCGTGTGCCCAGAATTACTCCACTTATGCTAAGTTCCTTCTTAAGACACTTCACGAATTAACACCAACGCCTGGAGTGCACTTTTTTATGTGGAATCAGCATGGGCAATATGATGACAGACTTAAATTAGCACAAGAGATTACGCAATGATGAACAACCACTCACAAAAGACACAACACACCAGGTAAATAACAAACTTCTATGACTCGAAACGCTGCAGCGGAGTGCAAGTCTGTTTTTTAACTAATGACATACCTGTGTTAATTAAAGCTCTTCTTCAAAAAACTGTAACTCTACTCCAAAAGCACTGAACCTCTTCTTCATAAGAAGCTAAAGTTCCTTTTCGGAATAAACTAAATACTCAGCTTTGTAACTAGAACCTTTCCTTCGAAAAAACTATGCTCTTGATAGAAGGTTTCAAACGGTTCAAATGGCTCTGAGCGCTATGGGACTTAACTTCTGAGGTCATCAGTCTCCTAGAACTTAGAACTACTTAAACCTAACTAACCATAGGACATCACACACATCCATGCCCGAGGTAGGATTCGAACCTGCGACCGTAGCGGTCGTACGGTTCCAGACTGTAGCGCCTAGAACCGCTCGGCCACTTCGGCCGGCGACAGAAGGTTTAAAACTCTTCTTAGCAAAAAATAAAAAAACTCGTCAGGAAGAACTGAAAGGTCTTCCTTCAATATAGCGAAAGGTCTCTGCTACAACTGGAACAGAATTCCTATAGAAAGAATGAATAGTTTTAGCAGAGCATGGCTACGATCCACGGATTTCTGGGTTACGAGCCACTTTTCTTCTCACCTGAAAGTGCTTTAAGTGAAGTTGTCTTGTTTTATGTGGTTGAGCATGGCATGACAAACCTCCTCCACCCGCATCAGAACTCAAGCAATGCCCTGCCGGTAAAACATCAGCTTGAGCATGTTGGAAAAGAGTGCTGCATCCTGTAGAACCATTCAGTTCCTTATGTTTCTTTCCATCAGCACGATCCGGCTGTATTCATTGCCTACGCCGCCCGTATGGAAAGTAATCCTCCCGCCGCTGGCGAGGTGGGGGGGAGGGTCATTCACCACACCCATATCAGTCATTGCCGGTCCTCAATCGAAAACTCTGTGCACAGGAGGATCACCTAGCGAAAGCGGAAGACTCAACAAGACAATTAGGTAATAAACCGCGACTCAAAAATAATATGAAACTAACGTCTTCTGTAAGAGCAACGAGTAGACCCACTGTCGGGAGAACAAGACGCGAGAATAGTGGGGCAACTGCCTACTGCAACAGTATGCAGAGGGCGCGTACTGACGTAAAGCCAGGTGATCGTCTCCCCCATCGCCAGCGACCGCCAAGTGTTCCAAATGCAGCCACATTATTGCACTCTTCTCAGTTTTCGGAAAAAACACAAGTTGTAGGCCACAGAACAATGTCGATGATGTAGGCACTGTCAACAGATCTGGTAAGGAATGTCAGCTGTTTCTGCAACCAATACCAGTTCGATAAATGTCCACAGCTGATAAATCGATACGGGATGGTATCTCTAAAGCGTACTTAGCATATTTGTCCGTGTCACTGACCCTAATTTGATGCCAACCGTCATTAGTGGGGATCAAATTATTTACGCACCTGTACCAAGAAGAGTCCATTGATATGGGATGAAGTGTGAGGCTAACACTGTTCCCTACTGGCTTCCAGGAGATACAAGATGACGAATTGTAACTTCACGCCACTCTATTCCACACAGATGGTTGCGGGATCTCGGCTGTTCAACATAAGATTTCTACTTAACACAGCGATCCCTTCGATCATCAACTGCCTTCTATTGGTCTCTTTCTCTGCAGCTGATGATGGAAGGGATCGCTGTGTAAGGAAGAAATCTACGGATACCAGCCACTAACTGCTGGCTCCTATTTTGACTGGGTGGTTGAAGGGGATTTGATTTGACACTTTCTGTTACAATATGATCTCCAGGATTTTGTCAGTTACAGTTTTCCGGTTAAGTGTCGTCATTTTGAGAGGGTAACGATCGACATTGACCCCCAATGACGTATACCACTCTGCATCAGTAGCGCAAGGAACAACATCATAGAAGACCCGAAGTGTAAGAATTATACTTTTTCCCTTATTAAGCTGCGCATAAGAGAGTCCACAATAATTATCTAACTCCGCCTTTAACAAGAGAAACTTCTCACTACGACAAAGAAGAACCACCAGGTCGTCATAGGCCCAAAGCGTGATGATCGCATCAGAAAGGGCCATTCCTCGTAATTGAAGTACACTGAAGAGCCAAACAAACTGGTACATCTGCCTAATATCGTGCGGAGCCGCTGCGAGTACTCAGAAATGCCGCAACACGAGGTGGCATGGACACGACTAACGTCTGAGGGAATTGACACCATGAATCCTGCAGAGCTGTCCACAAATCCTAAGAGTAGGAGGGTGTGGAGGTCTCTTCTGAACAGCACGGTGCAAGGCATCCCAGATATGGTCAATGATATTCATATCTGGGGGGTTCGGTGGCCAGCGGAAGTGTTTAAACTCAGGAGAATGATCCTGGCAACACTCTGTAGCAATTCTGGAAGTGCAGGGTGTCGCATTGAACTGCTGGAATTGCCCAACTCCGTCGGAATGCACAATGGACATGGAAGGATGCAATGATCAGACAGGATGCTTACGTATGTGTCAACTGTCAGGGTTGTATATAGACGAATCGGGTGTCCCATATAACTCCAGCTGCGCACGCTCCACACCGTTACAGAGCCTCCACCAGCTTGTGGCGTTCAGAGTCCATGGATTCATGAGGCTGTCTCCATACCAGTACACGTCCATCCGCTCGATACAATTTGAAACGAGACTCGTCCGACCAGGAAACATGTTTCCAGTCATCAACAGTCCAATGTCGGTATTGATGGACACAGGCGAGGCGTAAACCCTTGTATCGTGGAGTCATCAAGGGTGCACAAGTGGGTCTTCGGCTCCGCAAACTCATTTCGATGGCGTTTCGTTGAATAATTCGCACGCTGACACTTGCTGATAGCCCGGCATTGAAATCTGCAGCAATTTGCGAAAGGGTTGCACTTCTGTCATGTCGAACGATTCTCTTCAGTCGTTGTTGGACCCGTTCTTGAAGGATCTTTTCACGGTCGCAGCGGTGTCGGATATTTGATATTTTACCGGATTTCTGATATTCACGGTACACTCGTGAAATGGTCGTACGGGAAAATCCCCACTTCATCGCTACCTCGGAGATGTTGTGTCGCATCGCCCCTGCGCCGAGCTGGCCGTTGTGGCCGAACGGTTCTAAGCGCTTCAGTCTGGAACCGCGCGACTGCTACGGTCGCAGGTTCGAATCCTGCCTTGGGCATGGATGTGTGTGATGTCGTTGGCTTCTCGGCCCCTTGCGGGGGCCGCCCCCGAGACGGTCGGCGTCGCCGTCGATACCGCT
Source organism: Schistocerca americana (assembly GCF_021461395.2). NCBI lineage: Eukaryota > Metazoa > Arthropoda > Insecta > Orthoptera > Acrididae > Schistocerca > Schistocerca americana. Next base: position 612,851,726 of record NC_060120.1, read on the forward strand.
GGGGCGGCGGTTGTCTTCTTTGCACCTTTCGCCTGCGGTGCTGCTGGGGCAGACGCTGGGACAGGCACGCGAACGTCCTTCTGCGAGGTCGCAGGAGTGTTCGCAGGTTCTGCTGCACGGAGGCCTTGGGAGAATACTGCAAGCAGAGACCTCAAGGCCTCTTCTTTCTCTGCGGCCACAGCTTCTGAGAAGGCAGCCCTTTCTGCAGCCATGGCGGCTTTGAGGGCTGCAGTGGCCTCCTTCACGGCGGTGGCGAGTTCGAAGCCACCGTTCTTCTCGGGGACGCGAGCTCCATTCCGACTGCGCGTCTCCGCGCTGTCGTCCCCGCTCCTGGCAGGTGGAGCTGCTTCTGCGCTGTCCCTCAGCTGCGCCGGGCTTGTCTGCGCCCTACGTCGTTGCCAACGTCGTCTTCTCTTCTTCCGCTGCGTCGGTACGGCCGCGGCGCCCTCGCCGCCTTCGGTACGGTTGCGGCTTGAGAAAGCCGGGCAACCGCGCCAGCTGGCGACGTGCGGGACGCCACACCGGACTCAAGTCGGCAGAACGTTACTGGCGCGGTCGCAGGCGCGGCTGTCGTGCTCGCCGGAGCACTTGACGCACCGCGCCGCTTTGCGGCAATACTGCGCGACATTGCCCTCGCCCTGACACCTGAAAAACTGGGGCCGGGGGTCCATCGCGGTCGGGAGAGCTTCTGTCGTAACCGGGAAGCCCAGCAACTTCCGCAAGTCGAAGATGTCTCCCCCGCCGTCGGGCGTTTGCACGGTCACGGCATAGAGCGGCGCCCTCTCATTGTTGGTTCAGTTGTGCAACCTTGCGGTTGCATTACCAAACCTAGCTCGCAGCAGCACTTCGCGGACCGCTGCCTCGTCACAGCACCAAGGTAACCCCCTTAGGAGTGCCTTGGTCGTTTTCTTCCTTTCAACAGAAGGTGCCTTGTCACGCGCTGGCGGCGCGTCGACAATGTGGTCGGCCACTGCGACCTTGATCGCCCTGTGGTCGGCCACGTTTGCAGCCCGAACGCAGATCAGCAAGTCTGTATCGGCAGACTCGTAGACCACCTCGTTCTTGGCGCAATTCGTCATAATATCGAAGAGCGCTGTCCACCCGCCTTTGCAACAGCACGATCCAGCTGCATTCGTTGTTAACAACGGTCGTGGGGCAAGTTATCCTCCGCCGCCAGCGTGATGGGACGATCGTTCACATCCATGTAAGTCACTGCCTGCCGTGAATCGGAAGCTACCTGCACAGGAGGAACCCCTAGCGAAAGCGACGGCCCCACGTCAGCAAGACAGACGGCAACCGGGAGTCGCTGGAGAAAAATCATGAGAAACGACATCAGCAGTATCAAAAATTGTTCAAATTACTCTGAGCACTATGGAACTTAACATCTGAGGTCATCATTCCCCTAGAACTCAGAACTACTTAAACCTAACTAACCTATGGACATCACACACATCCATGCCCGAGGCAGGATTCGAACCTGCGATCGTAGCGGTCGCCTGGTTCCAGACTGAAGCGCCTAGAACCGCTCAGCCATACCGACCGGCTCAGCAGCATCTCCATCCTGTTGTATGGCACCTCTTATTTTACCCATCCGTGTGATGGACAGTCATATCAGAACCCGTCTTCGGTCGTAACGGCAGAAGATCACTGGTAGTGGAATTCAAATTTGTCCGTTGGGCGATATTAACAAAATATTGGCCAACCCTTGTTTCGGTTCCATTGGGGACGAAGTCCACAATCGTTAACTTATGCCGCTGTTAAAGAGAAAATCGCGAAACAAAACACTTCTCGGACACTTGGCACGGTGATGACCTTTCTCGTTGCACAAAAAGCGCATCCCCAGCTGGCCGCTGTGCGAGTATGTAACGTGATTACGGTAACAGCATCGTTTTAAATGAGATAGGATTTTCTGTTTCACTTGCGTTTCTAGGGAACGAATCCCACTGTAACACTGAAGTCCTTGCTGGCTGGACCACCGTTCTACGTGAATGTTTTTAATCTCTCCATATTTAAGCAGAGCGTCTCCTAAAGTAAACGTTATCTACCGCGGAAGGCAGATTGAACACACGAACATTCTGCAGTAATGATAAAAGCTGAAGAAATGAACTACATATGAGCCACAGCCGGGACTTGAACCCAAATCTCCTTTTTTATTTGACATATGTTAGCCATTATACCACCGTAGCTGTATAGGTAACACAGCTACATGGACCATCTTAGTCCAATGCCCTCCTTTACACGAACTTCAGTTCTTGCCTTCAGCATATTTTCCCCTTCTTAAATCGTCAGTACTGCCGAAGCTCTCCGGTGTTGGAATAGCACCCCAGCTTCGAACGTAATAGGGAAATCCTGTCTATACCTCAGGCGTAATTAAATTTTCTTTGAGGCATATTAGTCTCATTTCTATCTACGGTAAATTTTAAGTCATTCCTTCAGATTCTGTCATTACCGTAGGTGAAGTTGAAACTCGTATGTCTCAAGAAAAATCTAATTACATCAGCTATAGATCACCTATGTCTGAGCTACAAGCAAGGTTTCCCCATTACGTATAAAGCTGGGCTCCTATTCCGATACTGGAGAGCCTCGGCAATACTGACGATTTAAGAAGGTGAAAATTGGCTGAAGGCTTGAATTTAAGTTTGAGTTAGGGAGTGTACTGGTCTAGGGTAGGCCTTGCAATGATTTAATGGCTAAGTAGAAGACCTGGGTTCGAGTCCCAGTCGTGCAACAAATTTTAATTCATTTCTTCAAAAATGGTTGAAATGGCTCTGAGCACTATGATCATCAGTCCCCTAGAACTTAGAACTACTTAAACCTAACTAACCTAAGGACAGCACACAACACCCAGTCATCACGAGGCAGAGAAAATCCCTGACCCCGCCGGGAATGGAACCCGGGAACCCCGGCGTGGGAAGCGAGAACGCTACCGCACGACCACGAGCTGCGGACTTCATTCCTTCAGTTTCTATTATTATCGTAGATAAAGTTGAAACTAGTATAACTCAAGGAAAATTTAATTTCATCAGATGTACACAAACATTCGTGTATTCAACTTCTTAGTTCACTAACTGAGTAATCTTTGTGTCCAAAAGGAGCCTGGGAAGTTTAAGAAGTATTTTTTTTTTTACTTTTAAGCGATTCACAGTTTAACAAAGAAAACTTAAAATTCGGTGAGCCTGACCCGAAATCAGACCAACCAATGGTAGATCTCGAGAGAACTGGGGTGGACATGACGGGTTGACTTACCGAAAGAAAAACTCACTGTCCCTTTAAGTGGAGTAGATGCGGCCGCCATGGAAGCAAAAGAAGTACGATCTCGATCTAGGGTATACATTTACAAAGTACAGACCGTCACGCAAATAGAAAACTTCCAATACGCATAGTGCTGTGGCGGAGTGGAAGCAAACAACGCCCTACTCCTACGGCATCGCAAGAGGAACTGACGCCACTCGGCCACGACATGGAATCATGTAGAAATCAGACTAGTCCATCACTGGTGCAAACGTCCCATCTAACTCCAGAACTCCGTGAGCGAAAAAGTCTCACGCTAAAACTTGCAGCTGGTGTGGTCCTTTTAGCGTTATCGTAAGATCTATACTGTTCTTCTGGAGGGCTCTAGCTTTTAACATGGGCTGGGGGGTGGTCCTAACGTGACAGAGACGCGAAAAAGTCTCACGCTAAAAACTTGCGAGTGGTGTCGTCGTAGCGGTTAGCTGGCGACGTGGGTGTCCGACCCTTATCGTAGGGCCTTCTCGCTTAACACGGTTCTGCTCTCGGCTTCTGTTCTCGTTTCTCCCTTCGGAACTGCGTCTGTCTCACGGTGGGAAGGTATGACATGCATTTAGGCATTCTTGTGTTAGTCTGTGGTATTCCATTTGCTCACTCGTTACTCGTATTACTTTGGTTAATTTAATGTCACGATTTATTCGGAGCTATGTGACATACTACTGGATTTTCTTATCATGTCAGGGTTTTCATGGAAGGTGTTGGATTTGCCTGACGCCTTACAGTTGAATCATTTAATTCTTTCTCAAGTCAGTACTTTTACAAAAACAAGGGAGTCATGATCTCAACTCCTAATACACACATAACGTTTCTGCTCGTAAACAATCTGTTGTATAGATCTAACAATCATTTTCATTAGTTTTTGAAAATCATCTGCCTGAGAGCATTTAGAGATTTTAATTTGTTTTCTATTTCCTGCATTTCACTATTGTTAAAATATTTCACGTTCTATTGGATGTACATTGCCAGAACATCTCCTCAGCTTTTTTGAATAATTTGTGTCTAGAACGTTACATTTATCGCTTTAGTAAACGTATTCACTTGATTTGACTTGAACAGGCCACTGTTGCCCTCACCTAAACAGGGTTTACTGTGCGCTCTCACCCTCTATGGTTTGAGAAAGGCCGACTAATGCCCTTAAAGAATAGTGGAAGGTCATTTACTACTTCTTTATTAGGCACAATTTATTCAGTACTTGATGAACCGTATATTCTGTTTCTTCTCCAACACTTCGCACAGGACGATTAGGTGTGATGCGGTTTTATCATTCTCACCACACAGACTACTCTTAGGGACTTTTTTCTCTAATCGCATCGTATGTAAGTGTTTCTTAATGTTCCCATTGCCTGTCATTATTCCTGTCATAAGTTTAATTTGTCTGCTGTTCAAGCCCAGCATTGCAGAACTTCTCTTAGAAAATGGCTTTGCCATCATTTGCTTGTTACGTTTTTGTTTTCGGATCATAGTCCAGTATTCTACATGCTACCTTCTGATCCAGCTTCGTAGTTTTGATTTAACAATTGCCTTGGTGAAGGTTAGGACAGGTTCCAGTACAATAAAGGTAGTTGTCGCACCTGTCTATTTGCTTGCATTATAATGGCTCTGTAGCATTCTGCAATGGGGTTGCAGTGGCTGATAGAACTTTCAGTCCTGTTTGACTGCCTGAATATACGTAGATGCTACGGTCTTTGTAGCGTCTACACAAATTCTCTGTTTTTAGCCTAATGTCCGAGCATGTTCTCCATACCAGGAGGGATATGTTGCTAATTCCGCCTGTTACGACTAAGCGGCTCAGCAGCTCCGTATCAGCCACCGTCCATTATACTATTTGGTTTTTTGAGTCATCAGTCTCCTGTGACAAACTCTTCATCTCAAAGTAGCACTTGCAAACTACGTCCTCAGTTATTTGCTGGATGTATTCCAGTCCCTGTCTTCCTCTACAGTGTTTACCCTATACAGGCCCCTCTAGTACCATGGAAGTCGTACCCTGATGCCTTAACAATTGTCCTGTCATCCTGACCCTTCTCCTTGTCAGTTTTTTCTAAATATTTCTTTCTTCACCGATTCTGTATAGAACTTCCTCATTCCGTACATTATCAGTGCACTTAATTTTCAACATTCGACTGTAGCACCACATCTCGAAAGCTTCTATTCTCTTCTGTTCCCGTTTTCCGACAGTCAATCATTCGTTACCACATAATGCTGTGCTCTAAACGCACATTATCAGAAATTTCTTTTTCAAATTATAGCCTATGTTTGATACTATTAGTCTACTCTTGGCCAAAAATGCCCTTTTTGCCAATGCTATTCTGCTTTTGATGTCTTCCTTGCACCATCCATCATTGGTTCTTTGCTGCTTAGATCGTCTTTCTTCGATTTACTCTGCGTTTATATTACGTACTTATTAGACTGTTCATTCCATTCAGCAGATCATGTAATTCTTTTTCACTTTCACACAGGATAGCAATGTCATCCGCGAATCTTATCATTGATATCGTTTCACCTTGAATTTTAATTTCACTCCTAAACCTTTCTTTTATTTCCATGATTGCTTCTTCGATGTACAGATTGAACAGTAGGGATGTAAGACGACATCCCTATCTTATACCCTTTTGTAATCAAAGCGCATCGTTCTTGGCTATCCACTCTTATTATTCCCTCTTGGCTCTTGTACAAATTGTATATTCCCCGGCTTTCCCTGTAGCTTACCTATATTTTTCTCAGAATTTGGAACATCTTGCACCATTTCACATTGTCGGACGCTTTTTGCAAGTCGATAAATCTTACTAATGTGTCTTGATTTAGACTTTCTTCCGGTATACTATAACTCCATAAATTGTCATAGGTCTCATTATTCTGATGTAGGTCGACTACATTTTCTTGGGGAGTTTCAACCACAGTTTTTTCCACAGGATCTTCTAGTGTTCACAAAAGACCTTCCGCCTTGGAACATATATCCCTTGTATGACATGTCCACTATATTTCCGCATACAGGGTCACTCCCAAATACTGTGTCGTGAGGGGTACCCTTCTCCTTATCTCACATTATCGATAGGTGCCTCTGTTTGGCAGCGTGGTTGGTGTGGCTATGCATCATGAGCTGCATACGTCACGAGAGGGGTGACCGTGTCTCGTGACGGACGATTTAAGCGTGGATACGAAGGGTAGCACCCTCAACCAATCCCGGAGAGATAGTGAACTGTGAGGCGGTACGCTTGGGCAGTAACTACGTTTAAAATAGTAGGCAGTGAATACTGCCCAGTGGGAAACTTGTTCCGACGTAACGGTTGGACTTTCACTTGTGTTCGGTATATGAGTATCTGGAAGAACACTGTGTCCTGAACTACAGTTGTACTGTGGAAGGACCCGCTTGCTAGCAGTCTGAGTTATATATCGATATTAAGAAATTATGGTCAGCACACATTTGTTTCTACGGCTGTTATGTCATATGTGATCTTGCCATCTGTGTGCTCGCCGTCCCGGTTACACAAATTTTGTCGAAAATACATTAGCATCAGTGATCAAGTTACGTCAAATTGGTTATTAAGTGATTTCCTAGTGATTGTCTGTAACTGATCTAGCGGTAGTAGTGGAGCCGCACGGGCGAGTCTGACCATGTTGACCGAAGGCCCTTGCGAAAACTGTAATACCACATCTGATTTAAGTCACTCCTGGGATGCGGTTATTCAGTCTTTATTTAAAGTTGTTTATTTTACTTCGTGAGGACCAGCGGTCCCTTAATCTCAAGGCAGTCTGTTCTGTTCACGTGCGATTTGTAATTCTGTGTCTCATTTGCAACAGAAGGGGGACCTTCTGATTCAGTCTTCGCTGTGAGTATTCATGGACTGTGGAACTGGGGCCAGATTATTATACGTAATGCTGCTACAGAAACAGATGACTGACTTGCCACGGAAGAGCTTTATCTTATCCATAAGCTGCGCTAATGTACCTACATTAATGAAATAGTTAGATTGCCCAGCTGTTTGGTCTAGTGCTGCTACGCCAAAATTATGTTTTGGTTCTTCTTCCGTTAACATCTGAGAATCCCATGTTCCCCACGGAATTTTGCACTATTTTAGGGTATGATTATCGGTATAGTGTTCTGGTTGCTCAGATTTATAGTATAAACAGTGTCTTAATTTGTAATAGTAGACCTGGTTGACAGTGTTACTTCATATTGATGTAAATAAAAACTTCTGTGTTGAAGTTTCTAGTATGTTCAGCCAAGAGTCATATTAATAAATTCTGGTAGTATATATTGTTCTTATCGAATATATTTTTTAAGCTATCTCAAAATTTACTTTGGTGTGGATTTTTTTTAAAGCAAGTTGATTTGTTTGAATTTTAATAAACTTATTCTCGTCCAGTACCTTACCACTGAACACCAACTCCCTACGCTTTCATCACCAACAGGTACAGCTTCATTGAAAAGCTTAAGATACGTGAGCTGGATATTCTTTACCGTGAATGGTACTACAATAGGTTTCTTAGGACTAGTCCTTAGATACTGCCGCGGGGCTGCTACGGTCGCAGGTTCGAATCCTGCCTCGGGCATGGATGTGTGTGATGTCCTTAGGTTAGTTAGGTTTAAGTAGTTCTAAGTTCTAGGGGACTGATGACCACAGAAGTTAAGTCGCATAGTGCTCAGAGCCATTTGAACCATTTGAACCTTAGATACTGCTTCCTGTAATAGTTTTGCACAATGTTCTGTTAATATTCTACCATTATTCTAACAGTGTGGGTATGCTTGGCAAAATTAGCCGCTAGTATCCATTTCTTCAACAAGTTCACAGTAGTGAGGACAAAAGTAGTCCTCGTGGGCACCCTCAAGATGCCATCTACCGTTCTTCTACGTAATGAAATAATAAGCAACCAGCGGCATAAAAGAAATTTAATTTCTTTGACGATTTTCCGTCCTTAGTGCCCAGAAGGTTGTGCCGACCGCATTATTCTGGTCAAAATACTCTTAATCCATCTACATTTTGTAATCTCAATGTCATGCGCTTCTGCAGCTCTAACGATGGGTTGGAAGGTTGTATTGTTAAAAGCTCCCCTTACATCCAGGAAAATGCAGGGAGTAGTTTTCTGAAACTGTTATGCTTTTTCTACCTTCCCAACAACTTGGTGAAGTGCTGTTTCACGTGATTCGCCCTGCTGATATGTGTGTTGGTTTTCATCTACACTAACCTCAATTGGCCTCCTGTCCCTAACGTCTACATTAACCATTTTTGCTAACGTCTTTAAAAGAGAGGAGGACAGAGTGAGATCTCATATCTCTCGCCATGATATGACCAGTTCTCCCTGGCTTTGGAATGACAACGACTCTCACTGTCCTCCAAGCATTGGGAATTATCTCTGTCGCTAGGATAACCGTAAACAGCCTGCATAGGAGTCTAATGAAATTCTCTCTTGCTTGTTGGAGTAGAGCTGAAAACATTCCATCTGGGAGAGGTGAATTTCATTGTTGCAACGCTTCACCACCCACTGGAATTTTTGAAGTCAGCACATTATCTGGCAGCTTCTCAGTTGTCCCTTTGATTGCCTGTAAATCAGCCTCTCAGGGACTGACTGAATCTTGTTCTATGTTCTTTGTAATGCCACTTCCTCGGACGAGAAATGAAAATCAAAAATTAACTCCAAAATTCCCAAAGATTCCTCCAAAACAAGTTCCATATTCCATGAAAAATGAACAAGCAAACAAATTTCCAGTTAACATTATTATTTGGATATTAACCAGTAACTGAATCAGGAATCTAATACTTAGTAAAGGTAGGAATCAAACTCAAAATTTAAAATCATAGTAAATCGCAAAATCATTATAATTAAAATTCGCAAAGTAGAACCAACGTTCCCAAAGAATTCTCCGTGGGAGTACTCTTTGAGATTCGTTAGTAATGGCTAAGGATAATTCAATTCATTGTCACTACGTTACGAGAGTTAGCCGAAGCAGGTCATACTTTTGAATGCTCATATATGTAGGCGCAATTGATTGTTTTTTCAGAATTGATTATTGCGATCTACTATGACGCAGTGAAACGATACTTTGACTTCAAATATTACGTTATTTACAATTCAGATAGAGGACTTAAATATATTAGACAGAAGTGACTTTTTATTAGATAACCTGAAGTTAACACTATTTAGGAAGTGAACACAGATAGACAATTTCATTCGTAATATCTAATGGACTATGGAACTTGAGGAAGCATATAATTTATAATTTCCCCCAACACCTGGGAAAGCTTCTTCCTCACGGCTCGTTTAGGAAGTGACTAATATTGTGTAATAAACCAGCATATCGTGTCAATTCACGCATTTATCATTCAAGTTTTACAATATTACTTATAGAGATAAAGTGCTGCGATATTATTTGACTGAAACACTCGGCGTTTATATATAAACTCCTTGACGTTAGGAATTAATAACACTGTTACGACTGATTATAGATTTGAGATTACAAGCAGTCTATAGGAAATTTGGTGTCGCTGGAACTAATTTGAACTTATCATTAATATTTAAATAGCAACTGATAAACCATCGATTATAAACGATTTAATTACGACATTTGATGAAGTAAATATCTCGCACAAGCCGCGAGTTCATTTCATCAATGTTCTGTTTGTAACGTCGATACTGATACATAAGAAATAACAATCTCATTCCTCTACGGCTGAGTGTTAGCCAAGACCGAAGATCTGAAAAGGACGTTACAAAAATGCCGCCCATAACGTGGGGATCGATCACGAAGAAACCGTTACAATTGACGCACTAAACGCGAGGGTAGATCAAGAAGACACCTACAAGCGTCCGGTTACAAAAACCTGACGCCTGAAGCAGATTAAACTACAACGCAAGACAGGCGTAGGCGCTTATTTTGCGCCTCATTCTCCACCGACGCAGAACTTCGAGTCGACGTCGCAGGACGCAGCCCGCACCAACGTACAGCGACGCGCCGACTATGAGAGCGACGACGTGTGACGCCGTGAAGATCGGCGGGCGCTGAGACTGCCTAAAGCTGACGGCGCGTCCGTCGTCTCGACTCAACCCAGAAACAAACAGTAAATTACTGTAAAACTCAGGTTAGTTAGTAGTAGATGAACTCTTGTTTTGTGTGTGGTGTAGGATCGGAATCTTTCTACCATTGAGTATTAGGAGGATATTGTGTGCAACTACATAGACAACTGAATAAGTATTACTAGATAAATAGGGTTTGTAAACTGATATTTGTCAAGTATTATTCAAGATGTCTAAGAGAAACACGAAAAGTTGATTAGAACCTGACAGAGAGGAATTCGATATTAGAGAAAACCCAGTGAAAGAGATAAATCAAAATATACAAAACATTCCTTCTGTTGACCCCGGAATTGAGCCAATAGAACGCATGAATGAACTGATCATGCCCACTACTTCCGATGATGAAATTGAGAAAATTCCGGACGTTGTTGAAACGCAGGTAACAGTAATAAACGAACCAAGAGAAGCTTCTTGGGTGGCCGATGCTTCTCCCGCGCAGCACTTCGATATGAATATATCATTTAGTTTCATGTCGAAGATGGAGGAAGATATAAAACGGAGAGAATTAGAAAGCGAGAAAAATAGAAAGTTTTGGCAAGAAGTCTTAGAATTACAAAGGAATTGGGATCTTAAGTACAACCAAAATATAGAAAAGGTACAGAATGAGGTTAATAACATAGCTAGTTCCGTTCAAACGCTAGAAGAGAATTTAACAGTAGTAAAGTCTACACAAGATTCAGTAGTACTTCAAGTTGCGGACCTATCAGAAAATATGAACCAATTAGATCTAACTACTAATCAGAATGTTGATTCGTTCTTAGTTAGAAGATCTAGCCAGTGGGAAAAGGAGATGTCCGACTGGATAGACCAGCAATCTCAAGAGATTAAAAATCGGGTAGATGATACGGTAGAAAGTAAATTGACTTCTATCAGTAATTCTAAATTAAATGTCTCTAATGTTGAAGACTTAGAACAACTCAAAGAGGAGTTTCGTATTATTAAGAACAGAGTAGTCAACGAAATTCCAATAGAAATGGAGAGTACCGGTCGTATTGGTGTCGTTCTGAACGAAAGTGTAAAGGAGCGTAGCCAAAGCGGGCGGGAAGTAGCTAGTAAAAGTCAAAACTGTAACGTTTGCCCTGAAAAAAGATTACGTTACGAATCTAAAGCAGCGGGAATCGATAGTGAGGAACGATCTTTGCCCGATACAGAATCGTTTACTCAACGAACTGCATTGTCTTCGATTAAAATTGAAAATAGTATCCTTAAAAGCAGACAATTCCCAATATTCTCATGTGAAAAGAATGCTATTCATCCTAAGATCCTTATCAATAGTCTTAATGGAATATTACCCAAGGTGTGGACGGAATATGATAAGATCCAGTTCATAGTCTCTAAAAAGGTCGGTGAGGCTTCACTCTGGGCCAGCGAGATTAGTGAAACGTGTCAGATCTGTCATGAGTTTGAAAAACTGTTTTTAGAAGTATTTGTCCACTAGTAAACAGGAACGTTTGAGTAAAGAAGTATATAACTCCGAGTTTTACAATCCAAAAAGGGGAACATTACGTTCATATTTTGAGAAATATATGAATAAATCTCTGTATTGGACGGAGCCGATATCATATCGCGAGATTATTCGTATTTTGAAGACAAGACTTCCAATTAATATCCGTGAGATGATAGTTCATGCTCCGGATGATGACTTTGAACAATTTCTAGCTACAATAGACTCTATTGACATTATACAGGAGGATTTCCGTCAGTTAAATAACAGTGAAATAAGAATGGTAATAGTAATAATTATAATAAAAGTAATCATTCTCAGAATGGTACCAACAATCGGTGGAAAACTGATAACAAAGATATACAGTGTAGCCCTACCGTTCCATGATCAAAATTATAATAACCAAAACAATAGAAATAAGTATAATCAAGGACCGCCTTCACCGGAGGTGAATGTTACACGTTTTAATGAATCTAATATACAGAATCGAAAAAGAAAATTTAATGATAGTAGACCGTGTATAAGTCAAGGACCGAATAGTACTGGAAAACAGAATCTGTCGTTCCAATGGGTTCCGACCCATTCTCGTTGCGTTAACCAAATGAACTCAGGTAATATACCAAATTATTCGTGTCAGAAAGCTTCTGCGGCCATTCCCTTAGGGAATGGTGCAGCAGAGGTCCGAAATTCTGTGTATAATTCCCAAAACCATAATGCTCATGTTGTAGAGATTGTTGAAGACCCGCGTAGTGAATCTGTGAATCCAACAAACAAGGGCCAGCCAGTCCTAGACGTCCGGGGGTGGCTGGTACGAGCAATGGAGGTCATGACAATCATTGTGTAGGTTTGCTAAGATATAATGCAGGGATAGATATCAGAGATGAATTGATGAGTGAGGCAACTACGCAGCGTTTGGAACCGAAAGAACATGTTCAAGCTGTGATAGTTGGTAAGGTAAATGGAATACCTGTAAATGTACTGATAGACACGTGGGCTACGACAAATGCGATGTCATTTGATTTATTCAATTGTATTAATAGATTTGAGAAAGTACCTACTTTTCCAGTTACGGGATGTACTGTTTCCGGTGCTTTTAGCGCTACCGTTAAACCCATTAAAGCTCAAGTGCTGGCGGAACTACGTACTCAGTAGGAAAGACTTAAAAGCACCTACCTGATCATTAAGAATTTATCCGTACCATGCATTTAGGGGTTGGATTATTTGGCCGACAACCGGGCAGTCATCGACATAAAAAAAGGAGTATGTACTTTACACACAATCAGCGGAATTGTTGAACTGTCTCTATTGAAAAAAATGAGGATTCCTGATAAATATTGTCAGAATCTATCAGTAGTATGTAAGTATAGTAATGTAATATCGTGTGACACCGAGAACTTGTCAGTAGCTAATTCCAATCCAAATCTTGAACAGATTATACGAGATAAAATAAATGAATCAGTACCTTTGTCTAGCGTACAACAACAGGAACTATCAGAGTTGTTACATGAATATGCTCCAGTTTTTGATAGTCACCCTGGCGTGATTAGGGGATTTAAATATAGAATGCGCGTGAGACCTCATGACATCTATTGTAAGACAACATATTCGATACCCTGGTCAAAACGTGAAGCGGTTAGGATAGAAATTAAACGGATGTTGGAATGGGGTATCATTGAACCATCCAACTCGGAATACAATAGTCCACTCTTAGCAGTAATAAAACCTAATGGAGACGTAAGATTGGTACTTGACGCTAGGAACATTAATAAAATCTTAATACCTGTCCTAACAAGGCCAGAAAATCTAGATGAATTGTTACAGCGTTTCTATGGTGTAAAGTACCTATCCTCCATAGAACTCCGTAGTTCGTTTTGGCAAGTCCCTTTATATGAAGAATCTAGGAAGTATACAGCTTTTATTTTTATGGGTAAGAATTACCACTTTAAAGTTACGCCTTTTGGTTTGAATATCAGTGGTGGTGTTTTCATTTCCGTACTTGATACCGTGTTGAGCCCTGATTTGGCAAATGAAGTGACATTGTATGTTGATGATCTCCTAGTGGCTACTGATACATGAGAGTGTCACTTGGAGTTGTTGCGACGAGTGTTTTGTAGGTTTCAAAATTATGGAGTAACGGTAAACCTTTCCAAATCTGAGTTCGGGAAAGAGTGAGTCAAATTTCTTGGTCATATTATCTCTTCTTTAAACATAACTCCAAATCCTAAGAAATTAAAAGCCATAAGTGAATGCCCATACCCTGGTAATCGTAAGCAGTTAAAATCATTTCTTGGACTAGTATCCTTCTTTAGAAAATTTTGGCCAGATCACGTATTGAACCAGGATTGTTTATTAAATTTGTTAAGGAAAAACACTTCGTGGCATTGGACACCTGAATGTTGCAAGCATTTGAAAAATACGACACGCGTTGTTAAATGCCCAAATACTACATCATCCTCAGATGGATAAGCAATTTTATATAGCTGCTGACGCTTCAGACATGGTGCTAGGGGCAACATTGTTTCAAATGTTATCACGTACTTAAAGTTACCTTTGGAAGTTGGTAAAGGACCCATTACATCACATGACACTAGGTTAAGAACATCCTGTACTACTATGGGTCGAAGCTCGGTTTTAGTAGAATAATTGATAGGTTTCGTTTTCTGGCAAATCATACAAGTTCTCAATACGTTCTGTGCAACACGTTTCGAGTTAGGATAATAGGCATAAGCTGCTATTAACTTAACACATTTACCAGCACTGGCATGACCCCATGATAAATGTGTATGCTAAAGATACTTTATCACATATACAGAAGGAATACAAAATTTCCATTGACGAAATAAATCCTTATTTTTATAAAATAAAACCTTATTATGTAGGCAACATTTGTTATTTTTAAGACTCTCATTATCGTCATAAAGTGATCGTCTAATTAATTTCCATTTAGACTCTTATTGTAGATCAACAGTATTTTTACACATGAATTTTATATCTTTTTCATACAAATTATGTTGAATCAACATGACACGAAAGTTATCGGTTCTACTCGCTACTGCAACCGTTCCTGCGACGCTACGCGGTAGTCTAGACAGTGCATCCGCTATTACATTGTCTCTGCCTCGACTGTGTCTTATCTCTAATAAATATTCCTGCAGTAGCAAGACTTGAAACGTATTGCACAGAAAGTATTGAGAACTTGTATGATTTGCCAGAAAACGAAACCTATCAATTATTCTACTAAAACCGAGCTTCGACCTGTAGTAGTACAGGATGTTCTTAACCTAGTGTCATGTGATGTAATGGGTCCTTTACCAACTTCAAAAGGTAACTTTAAGTACCTGATAACATTTTATGATTTATTTACTAAGACATACCGACTAAGATCTGTGAGAGTGAAACCCATGGTGAGAATCTAGAAAGAAAAGTACGTTGTCCAAGTCGGAAAACCAAAAACATTACTAACGGACAATGCCTCCTATTTCTCGTGTAGTGTTTGGAAGGAGTGTCTACACGGGGAAGGTATTGGGCACATCCAGACTGCCAGGTTTAATCCAAAGAGTAGCCCTACTGAACGGGTGTTTCGTGAATTAAATCGATTTATGATGACGTATATTTCTCACCAACGCTATCGTTGGGTTGAGTATTTACAAAAATTTGAAAACATATATAATCATTTACTACACTCATCCACGGGGTTTCCTCCTTATGATGTTTTCTTTGGGTGTTGTCAGTCAAAACAGTAGAATGAAGATTTATATAAATTAAATGAAACCATACCAGTAAATAAAACGACACTTCTTAATCAAGTACTTGTTGCTATCCAGCATCACGCTCATTTAAGAACAGCATATTATGATAAGCACATAACAAAACTATTAAATACTGAGTAAGAGATAACATTATTCTAAGATCTCATCCAAAGTAATCAGCTATGAAACGACTGAATAAGAAGTGGCAATTACAATATGAGGGTCCTTTCAGGATAACAAAAATACCTCATCCTGGAAGCTATATTCTGTCGAATACAAAAGGAGTGACCAAAGGAATGTTAATCCATCAAGATTTTAAACGGTTTTGGTCATAGATGTGACTTGAAATAGATATACACATATACATATGTCAATTACCTCATTATTTGTGAATTATTCGATAAATTTTATGAACTGTGCCAGAAATGACATTCATATTAGTTAGTAATTCTACTTTCATATGTCTGTTTGTTTCCAATGATAATAGAAATAGCATAAAAAAGAAAAGATATTCAAGACATTATCCATGTTGCTGAAGAAATAATTAATAGAATGTTTTATGTTTGTTGAAATGAAACTTATTTATGCAAATACTAATAATAGATATAGTTGTAAGTATTAATTTATTTAAGTAAGAATAATAATAGTGTTTCAGTATTAAATCAGAAAAGAACTATCAAGTGCACGAGATGTTGGTTTATTATTAGATGTTTCTATTTGTTGCACAAGTTTCAGACTATAAAATGATCTCATAGTGCTATATGACTAATTACTTGCTTTATGAACTCAAGGGTAATTTCCTATGTAAGGAATAGACACATACATATATACCTTATTTATGACTTATGTAACTATTAGTAAACGGAGATAGTACGTAACCTTATTTATGAACATTTAATGGTACAACGATTTCCGTGTTACGATTGACCACTAATGAATGGTAGGAGTAGGAATGTTTTCATTACGAAAACTGACTAAGCTGACTTCTTACAATCACAGATCACGCGCAAGATAAAAGTGTCGTGTGTTAATTCGTGTGACGCACTGAGGTAGGCGAACTGTAAATACAAGTCGCTGATAGACGTCATCCCATTTAACTGGAACTCGATGGTAGGCGAGTCAGCCGGCCGGAGTGGCCGTGCGGTTCTAGGCGCTACATTCTGGAGCCGAGCGACCGCTACGTTCGCAGGTTCGAATCCTGCCTCGGGCATGGATGTGTGTGACGTCCTTAGGTTAGTTAGGTTTAATTAGTTCTAAGTTCTAGGCGACTGATGACCTCAGAAGTTAAGTCGCATTGTGCTCAGAGCCATTTGAACCATTTTTAGGCCAGTCAAAGTTCTATCCCCAGACAAACTTATGTACTTATGAACTAATAACAAAGTACTGGAACCAAAGTATAATTTAATAAACTTGTAATTGAATCCCGTACAGATGGACGACCCGAAAAATCCTGAGTGTTGTGTACTAAATGTGATCGGGTATATTAATGAGATTTGATTTTTGTTCCATGTCAACTGTTCGAGTACGGAAAACCAATAGCAGCCGTCAGATTACCGCTGTGGCCTTCACGTCACGCCAACCCTGCCGATGATGGAAATAAAACAGCTGGGGGGGGGGGGGGGGGGGCGCTCAAGTATGCAGACAACCTCCGAAAAAAGAAAAAAAAATTGCTGCTTCCTGCTCCTTCTCTTGAACATCCGAAACTTTGAGCCGCTGTCTAACAACCACTACTCATTTAAAAGAAGACACCGTGAGCAGAGAAGCCTCACCTGTTAATTCAGCACAACAGGAAGTTACGGCAAGTTTGGCCAATATACTGCTTCTCATAGTCATCACATAGTATTTTGTAAACGCCTGACTTTTGGTATATATTTGATTCCCCAATTGTGTGTTTCAGTTTCATCTGTAGTAGGTTATTGGTTTTAAATACATTGGCCAAACTGGCCGCAACTTTCTGACACGTTTTAAGGAACATACTACTGGTTCTGCACATACCAAATCAATATTTGGTCAACATCTTGAAGGATACAATCATTCTGAGGGTTGCATTTCTAACAATTTGAAAATATTACGTATTGTGCCAAAAGGACTACCGCTAAATACTTTACAAGAAATTGAAATCTTTTCACTTCACAAAAGTAATCCTTTATGTGTTTTAAACGAACAACTTCAGTTCAAAGACAAACATTTCTTTGAGCTTTTCGATGATCTGCTTTAGAATCTTCACTCTTCTTTCCTTCGTTTTTAAAATTATTAAGACTTTTAGGAAATATTTTATCTTTAATTCGTAACTTTATTTCACTAACATTCTTTTATAACTGTCTATCTGTTTTTACAATGTTTGCTTATTTGCTTTTAGACTGCATATTGCTAATTCACATCTGTTTATTTTTGACACTACAGCTCATAGTATTATAATTCTAAATTCCTTCCATTTTCATTATTTTTATTTGTTTATAAGACTGGCATGCAACATAAGTAATAGCAATGCCGTTTTAAAAATTGTCACATGTAATTAATAAAGAAAAATTGGAATCTACATACGAACTTCATAGACAATATTTCATAAATACGTATGCACAACTACTGTGCCCTCTCGATTTTTTTTCCTCTTAGCATTGATCTGTAAGAATTATTATATAATCTATGTAAATGAAAGTCTGCACCAGTAAATCGTGTCTGTGCAGCATGTTCTATACATCATGTCAGCTAAAGATTATTGCAGCCTACTAATTGAAAATCGTTTCAATAAAGACATGTTGCTGCTCAGTAATACATCGTCTGACGTGAAAGTCTTTGCCATTCCACTTTCGCAACAACCTCGTTAGAAAGAAGCCTGCTGCCACATCTTTAGACTGGCGTTTATCCTCACCATGGCAGCCACTAGTTTGCCTATCGACTTAACAACAACTTCAGTGGAAAGAAGCCTGCTGCCTTATCTTTGGAACGGCGTCCATCTTCACCATGGCAACCAGTGGTTCCAAATGGTTCGCTCACAGGCCTTGAGAGGGCAACCCATGTACTGTCAAAACGAAGTTTGTTTATCCTACATGTTTAAATGTTTTTAACGCTTCTTAATTGAAAATAGCTGTTAAATAAGCTAAGTTTAGTGTGTGTTTATTTTTATTTCTTAACAGTGTTCTTTTAACTAAGAAATTTTACATTGTTATTCGACCTTTAACCCATTGGTTAGTAATGACATCATTCCGTCAGAAGTGGGCGGAGCCTCCATTATATATAGTAAGACGTGCACAGGTTCTTCCAGTAGTGATTCTCCAGTAGAAGGAGGTTCTTACTCATTGGTAATTCATCGTTTTATAGCTTTATAACTTTATGTATTTTCTTTAATGTATGTAGTCCTCTAATTAAAGCTTTGTACACGACTTGTAGGTCTGAAGATGACCACAGTAGTGGTCGAAACCGGTCACCGTGATTAATAAATTGTGATCAAGACTGTTTTGATAGTAAATATTTGTAACACATTGATCATTGTCACTCCCACAACGTATTCAAAAGTAATCAATATCGGTAAATGGGTATGTTTACCAGAAATCCCCCAGATAGCTTCCCATACATTTGAGCAACAAGTGGAACGATTGATGGAGTTCAGGAACTCATGCCATGAATGCTTTTTGCTCTCTTTAATGACACGGCGAGCTTTGGCAATGGCGATTCGAAAGGTTGTAAGACTGTCCGCTGTCGGGTGGCATTTAAACTGTGGAAGAGCCGCACGCCTGTCCTGGAAAGCTAATTCGCACTCTTCTGTCCACCAAGGGACGGGTCGCCTCTGAAGAGGGCCTAAGACTTCGGTATGGAGAGATCAGCAGCGTGATGGATCACACACGTGATGTGATCCACCCATTCCTAGACGCTGTCATGGTGTTCAAACACAGCCAACTGGTCGAACAGTGTCCAGTTAGCTTTGTTAATCATTCACGTTGGTAGCTTCTGTTCCAGCAACACACCATCGAGTAGCTGAAGACGGATCGGGAAATGGTCGCTGTCATGAAGGTCGTCAATGACCTCCCAGTGAACAGAGTCAGTGTGGCCGGGAGAGCAGAAAGAGAGGTTGATGGCTGAGAATGACCCAGTAGCAGCGCAGAAATGAGTCGGAGTACTAGCGTTTAGGACGCAAAGCTCTCGAGATGTCAGAAGGCTCTCCAAAACTCGACCCCGAGGGCAAGTAGACGCTGAACCCCACAGGACATGGTGGGCAGGAGGAGAAATGGTCGGCGAGGTTGTGCGATAAGATCGGTGAGAGCCTCAGAGGCTAATGCATCCAGTGGAGGTAAATAAAGATAACAAACTGTAAGCCTCTGACGTGCAGAAATTTCAACTGCAGATGCTTGCAGGTCGGTATCGAGGGGAAGAACAGAGGAGTGGTGCCCATTATTGACAAACACAGCAACCCCTCCTTTGGCTCTTTCCCCAGCTAGGTCATTCTTGCGATACAGGGTATAGCCCCACAGTTCAGGGGCATCAGATGCTTTGAAACGTGTTTCCTGCAAACATAAGTACAGAGGGCGTTGCTGCACTTGGAGTTTCAGTTCCTCCAGGTGCCTCCTGAATCCATTCATGTTCCACTGTATAATGGGAGCCATCTATCAGGGGGGTAGTACTTTCATCCTGACTTTCTGAGGGAGAGGGGAGCCCACAATGGGTGGAGGCACAGTTTTGGAGAGAGATAGTTGCCCCAGTCCGACAAGCTCCATAGCTTCTAAAGAAGAACTGACAGAGACGTCAGAGGGGTCAATGTCGACACCGTCAGGTTGTTTTCTGCCCGATTCAACCGGTGGTTGCCGTTTCGCCTTGGATTTTTTTTCCCTGGGTAGACTTTGCAGCCACAGTCGTGGTTGAAGGTGTGGCAACATTGGAAAATGTACCAGACGGAACCTTTGGAGGGGCAGGAAGCTCTACAATGTCAGCAACCACAGCTTTCTCTGAAGGTCTCGGGGAAGGGACAGGCGTAGAAACGACTGCAGCAGCACAAATGCATGGACACACGCACGTATTAGTGCCGACACTAGCAGCCTCCTTTTGTGTAGCAGTGTCAGCTTTGTGTGTGGGCTGTTTAACAACTGAAGTGAACGAGGGAGTAAAAACCGGAGGCAACAAGGCTTTATAGAGCTTTTCTGCCTCACGATAGTGGATGCGCTTAATAGTTTTAAGCCCTGTATCTTCCGTTCTTTCAGATACACGTTGCAGTCCCGTCTCCAGACGGGATGAGGGCCTGAGCAATTCACACACTCCAATGGAGACAGACAATGGACACCTTCATGGGCGGCCTGACCACACTCGCCACAAGTAGCTTCTACACGACACTCAAGAGTAGTATGCCTAAAGCTCTGGCATTTGAAACGCCGCATTTGGTTGGGTATATAAGGTCGCACACTTAAGTCAAGGAAACCTGCCTTAATATGCTGAGGGAGTTTGGTGCTATTAAACGCCAGGATAAAGGAGTCGGACTTAACAAGAACCCCATACTATCTCTTCATGATATTTTGCACAACAACTGTTCCTGCTGGAGCCCATTCACCTTTCAGTTCCTTCTTGGAAATGTCCACTAGATCCCTGCACGTCACAACACCTTTGCTGTAATTCAAGGTGATGTACAGCTCAATTTCGATGGCATATTCCCCAAGGGAGTATGCGTTCTGGAGATTCTTAGCTTGCTGGAAACTAGCGGTTTCCATCAACAGCGTCCCATTACGCAATCGCTTAACAGATTTCAAACTGCCAGCTATGCCCTCGATCCCTTTTCCAATACAGAAAGGGGAAACTTTCTCGAAACTGCCCTCTTTCCTTTTAACGATTAAAACACATTCTGGCTGCAGCATGTGTTCTATTACTAGTCAAGATACTCTCAGATTTCGCTCCTGAGTCAGGAGGACTGGCTACACGTGCTCTCTTGTTGGATTGGGTGTTTGAACCTACCAGCGGCCTACCCTTTACGCTGGGAGGAGGTATAGATTTCGGAGTATCTATTTCGGTCCCACGAGCAGCTAGAGACCTAGAAGTCCACCTAGGCAGAGCCTCGCATGCCTAGGTAAGCCTTATACAACGGAGGTGCGGCAGGTTCCCTAGAGGTTGCCCGCTATCGACTGTTCTATCACAACAGCCATGCGTCTCATCAGCGCGCAGCACACCTTGAGATTGAGGTTTTTATTGTAGAGGTTTATTCCATCCTCGCGATCAGGGCGGTCAAGCCGAGTTCCCCATTCCCTGAGACACACAACGCTCCACCGCCGCGCCGCACAGTGGTCACTGAAGTATGCCCAGAGCTTACGGTCACAGGGGACGGGCGGCGCGTACCAGTCCCCAGCTCAGGAACCCCGGGTTCACCAAGCCCGTACCCTGCAAATGAATGCCGAGCCCCTGGGGGCAGTTCCACCAAGACATATTCCTGTTTCCGCTCTTCTTGTTGATTTGTCAGTTTTCCAAATGAGAGGTCGGAATGTCAGACGTCACTCCATCTGACATTTCTCGAAATCGAGTGGATTCCTTATCGAAGGTTTGACATCAGAGAGGTGTCAGCTGATGTCTTTTCTATGTGAGTGCCAGTCTGTTATCCTAGGATTGTTACAGGTCTTGGTCTCATTAACACCCACCTCAACCTCAAACTTAATATACTTATGGTTAGATGGCTTCAAAGCCACGTGCCATTGACATAGCTACCCATTAGAATGGAGTCATAAGTAATATTTGTTACTTATTTCTTTTTGTGTTTCTAAACGTAGTCTCCCTGACTGACCTCCAGGTTGCTTTCGTGTAAAAATTCAAGCGTCATCTAATCACGAATTCTGTTAGAAAGAAGACGAACAACAGCAGCAATGTGATTATGAGTAATGATAAGATTGTTGAAATATACTGTTTAGTGTGAATGGGCTCCAGCTGTAATTTTACTGTCAAGTGACAAGCTCAGAAGTGGACAGAGATATCACAAACTATCTTACGGATTTTATGAAGTGCCTTGATATGTATCTGCAAAACACTTCTTCTATCAAAGGAACGTGGTATTTCCAGCTTGAAAGCGAAGAATTAAAACTACACAACGGTTTATGCACTTGACCTTTTCGAAGACCTTCCAAGTTTACTGAAAGCTAGCAAACAGTGTTTACATTATATTGCACTATACACCATGCCAATTGCTTCTGTGTGGTGTGTACTATGCGACAGCTTATAGAAGAGTTGCCGTATTTGGTTTAACAGTTTGTCTGTTGCGGTAATGCAGACTGCACGAAAGTTGATTGATGCACAAGTCGGCACACCAAACGTTCAAAACCGACAAAAAATTATCAACTGTGTTCTGTCTGTATGTAGTTTTCATTATTTGCCTGTAAACCATGTGGGCATTGTTAACACTGACTACAACAAAGACGATGTAAGTATGGCACATAAGTGTCATATTAGTTCAAGAAACATATCAATCTCAGTCTCGGACATAGTTCTCCACAGTACAGCCAAATACAGATATTGCCAAATTAGAACTGGTTCAAACAAATAAGATTATTCTGCATGTCTCAATGTAAAAAGAAAATGTCTTGTAAAGAACTGAACCAGACCCAATTAGAGAAATAAGCTCTTTAACGTGTACATAAATCAAAACCGCAAATGGACGAGGTTGGAATAAAGAAAACAAAAACTGGAGTATTTGACGAAAATAATAGCTACAAAGAAAGAATATAAACTGCTATTGGAAAAGAATAAGCCTTTGCAGACGTGTAAGCAAGGCATAAAAATACTTTAAACACAATACATAGAAATATCTGAATATGACCGGTGAATATGTCAGCAATTAACGTAAATACCAATGGAAAATTTGAGATTGTGTACAGCGTTAGATAATACATCAAAATACTACAAACCATCATTTCTGCTTGGGTTTGTCTAAAAGGGTGGTAGATTTACGAAAATGTGGGGATCTTCACATTATGCAGAGTTTAAAACTGATTAACTACATTTAGTGATCATTCATTTGCCAAAATGGTAAATTTAAAGTGCTGTATGTAAATTCCTCTGGAATATGGAAGAGAACAGTTAGGAAATTACATCCAAGAGAATGTGGAATTCTTTAACTACATTGTAATTTAAAAAAATAAAACCCAAAATTAAAATACCAAATACTTTCAGCTAGAAGGATGGCAAAAAGGAATGCAGTTAATTGTTGAGTCTTTACAATCGACTGTTTATTGGGAAAAGTTACATATGTACTAGAATTTGAGAACAATTCTTCCTTTTTTTAAAAAAAAATTACTGATTCGACAATGAAATGAACGATTTTGATGTAAATACTGCAATCATCAGGATGGAGCCAGCCCATTGGTTTAATTTTTGTTTACATGTACCGTACGACATTCAGTTGACAAAAGTCGTGGGATACCTCCTAATATCGCTTCGGACCTTCTTTTGTCCGGATGCAGCAGGTCGAAATGTCACGGCCTACACAAGTCGCTGGAAATCCCCTATGTGATGCCTCTATAGCTGTCCGTAGCAGTGGAAGTGTTGCCGGTGTAGGATTTTTTGCATGATCTCACCGCTCGATTACGTCAAATGTCTGGCAATTTGGGTGCATAAACCATTCGCTCAGACTGTCCAGAATTAAACCAATCGCGAATAATCGTGGCCCATTGTCATGGCGCATTGTTATCCAAAAAATTCCACTGTTGTTTTGGAGCCCTACGTCCATGAATATTTGCAGATGGTGTCCAGTTAGTTGAACATAACTGTTTCCAGTAATGATAGCCGGACCAGAGGACCCGATCCACTCCATGTAAACACGGCCCAAACCAACTTGCACATTGCCTTGTTGGCAACTTGGGTCCATGGCTTCGAGGAGTATGCGCCACTCTCTAACTTTACCATCAGCTCTTATCAACTGAAATAGGGACTTACCTGACAAGCCCACGGCATTTCTGTCGCCTAGGGTCAAGTTGTTATGCTCATGAGCCCAGGAGAGGCGCTGCAGGGGATGTCATACTGTTAGCAAAGGCACTCGCGTCCGTCGTCTGCTTTCGTAGCCCGTAACGTAAAATTTCGCCGCACTGTACAGACGGATATGTTTGTTGTACATCCTGCATTGATTTCTGCTGTTATTTCACGTAGCGTTTTTGTTAGCGCTTACGGCAGTCATCAGGATGGAGCCAGCCCATTGGTTTAATTTTTGATTACATGTACCGTACTACATTCAGTTGACAAAAATCATGAGATACCTCCTAATAACTCTACGCAACCGCCGCTGCTCTTGGTCGTAAAGTGAGGGCCAGCGGCTACTGAGTTATCTGCGGTGAGAGGTAATGCCTAAAATTTGGTATTCTGGTATTCTCGGTACACTCTTGACACTGCATCTCGAAATAGTGAGTTCCCTAACGATTTCCGAAATTGAATGTCCCACGCATCTAGCTCCAACTACCACTACGTGTCAAAAGTCTGTTGAGTGACGTCGTATGGCCATAATCCTGTCGGACACTTATTCACATCAGTCACCTGAGTACAAATTACAGCTCGCCCAATGCACTAGCCATATACCCTGTGTACGTGATACTACCGCCATCTGTATATACGCATATCACTATCCTATGAGTTTTGTCACCTCAGTGCAGTTACTCAATCAAGCAATAGAGAATTAGTTTCGTTTTTAGTGTTCATTTGAAGTGATGTGGTCAAATGGACCATACATGATTGCAGTGGTTACAACTCCCCTATTTTCCTTTAACTCGTGTACTGGGTTTGCATGTATGGTATCTCTCCAGTGTGTTTGTGGTGAAGCAACCGAATCTTTGCACTTGTGCGGAGAGGCCATACATAGTATTTACCTGGAACCCTCATATAAGCATGCTACCAGCACAGTGGCTGTCACCCTACCCCACTCCCCCACCCCCACCCCCCAATCCAATTGCAGGGCACTCGCAGTGATCACTGATTGCTCGGTCTGTATCTGGCATGACATTCGAGAGAAGAGAATGTTTCCTAAGAACGTGGACAGACATGTGTGATACAAGTAAAATCTTGCAGAGATCATAAAAATGGAATCTCGAACACATTCATCACGCTTTGGAAATTCGCTGTGTTGCACATGACGCCGCTTTGGGGAGCTAAAAGGACACCTGGACGATTAAGGCTGTGATCTGGCGCTTGCGGAGGACGGGATAGTACAGTGACATGAATTAGGTCCGCTTCGTAATTCCATCACCGCAGTATATTGTCACCAAGGCTAGAAGGTGACTGATCCACGCTTTGTCATGGGACACAGAGCTCATGTTTAACTGGATGGTTTCTTAACATCGAGCATCGCTTTTGGCAAGAGAGGAAGTGTGAGTTTCCTTGTAATGGTCTGAGATACCATGTTTTTCCAGGATGAGGGGTCTCCTGCAAAATTAAGGCTAATTTGTTTAAGGTAAAAATTAAGAAGTTAACTCAACTAAGGATAAACGTTTCAGAAGAGAGGGACAGAGCAATGTTTGCTAGAATGACTCTTATTGACAATGTTTTTAAGTTCCCGTCTGTTTGGACAACCAGCAATTCTTGGCAGTTTCTCCTCAAAGAAACCAGTAGAGCGTCATTCGTTTATTATGTGCTGTTGCACCTGTGGAGTGTTTTATAATAAACGATGGTATAAGTAACCGACCCTTCAGTTCGCTATATAAAAGAGATGAGCTCCTCTTATACCAATTATCACTATTAATTTGAACGAGGAACGTATCCACGCCTCACTTATCAGGGCCAATAACTTCCTATCCGTTTCAATTGATCTCAGTTTACTAGATGCATCTGAGACGGGGGGAGTTGATTTACATATCGAGAGAGTTCATTCCGTCCAGATCAAAGGCACCGTCTATGTTTAGCTGTAGCAGACTTGCAGTGTAAGTAATAACTTAATGCTAGTAACACTACACCAAACAGACTCAGAGAAAGACTTATTCACGGGATGTAAACATTTCTTCTTCTTCTTCCTCTTCTGTTTTGACGGCCTCATTGGACCACTTCAGTCAATCATTTTTCTGGTCATCTTCTCCAGCAGGTGTTTTTTTCCCGAGTTGGTCATTATTTATTCATTCCTTCTGATCTTTCCTGTCGTCTTTCAACTGTAAATACCCTTATTGTTGTTGGTCCTTTGTCTTATTTTGGTTTAAATCTTGTTTTTAAACTTTTCAGTTTCCTGAAATTCTCTTTTCTTCTGCAAATCGTCCAGGGTTAATTCTAGCTCTTTCATATCCTCCATGATTTCCTTTAGAGATCCTACTTGTTGTTTTATGTTCCAGATTTTCTCTATAACTTTCCTTGGTAATCTGGCTTCTGGTGTCCTCAGAATGTGAGCGAAGAAAGAGATCCTTTTTTCCGTAGAGTATCAGTAATGGAACGCCGTTCACTGCACACCACTTCGTTTCGCACTATCCGCCATTGTCCATCTTTTATTATATTTCTTACTTGTGCATGTTGCAGTTACTCTTCTTTTTACTTTTAGGATTTTCTCGATGTTTTTTCCCGGGCGACTTTGAAAAGAGTCTCACTTCCATATCTCATCTGTGGTTAAACCACCGTCTTGGAATGTTTCAAGTTAGTTTAGAGACAGTTTATATTGTGCGTAGACAGTGTTAATTATTGCGCTTTTGTCATTTTGTTAATTCTTTCTTGCCAAGCAATTTTCTCGTCCAAGTTGTATATTATTATTTCTTATACATTTTTAACATCATCAGCGTTGGGGCGATCTGTAGTGTTACGAGCAACAGCTAAGATCGCTAGAACCATTTGGATATGCTCATTGACGACAAAAGCACAAACATTAAACAATTCCGTTGTTGGTATGCATATCTTAAATGCATTCTTGATGAAATGTCAGGTCAGTATCTGTGGATATCGAGCTATTCCAGGATGTATTAAAATCAATCTACATATGATTCCATTAGTTTTTGTTACATGTTATTCTATTAGTTGTGATTATGTAAAAGAAAAAATTTGGCAGAGAATTATTAATAATGTTTATACACTACTGGCCATTAAAATTGCTACACCACGAAGATGCCGTGCTTCAGACGCGAAATTTAACCGACAGGAAGAAGATGCTGTGATATACAAATGATTAGCTTTTCAGAGCATTCACACAAGGTTGGCGCCAGTGGCGACACCTACAACGTGCTGACATGAGGAAAGTTTTCAACCGATTTTTCATACACAAACAGCAGTTGACCGGCGTTGCCTGGTGAAACGTTGTTTTGATGCCCCGTGTAAGGAGGAGAAATGCCTACCATCACGTTTCCGACTTTGATAAAGGTCGGATTGTAGCCTATCGCGATTGCGGTTTATCGTATCGCGACATTGCTGCTCGCGTTGGTTGAGATCCAATGGCTGTTAGCAGAGTACAGATTCTGTGGGTTCAGGAGGGTAATACGGAACGCCGTGCTGGATCCCAACGGCATCGTATCACTAGCAGTCGAGATGACAGGCATCTTATCCGCAGGGCTGTAACGGATGGTGCAGCCACGTCTCGATCCCTGAGTCAACAGATGGGGACGTTTGCAAGACAACAACCATTTGCACTAACAGTTCGACCAAGTTTGCAGCAGCGTGGACTATCAGCTCGGAGACCATGGGTGCAGTATCCTTGACGCTGCATCACAGACAGGAGCGCTTGCGATGGTGTACTCAACAACGAACCTCGGTGCACGAATGGCAAAACCTCATTTTTTCGGATGAATCCAGGTTCTGTTTACAGCATCATGATGGTCGCATCCGTGTTTGGCGACATCGCGGTGAACGCACATTGGAAACGTGTATTCGTCATCGCCATAGTGGCGTATCACCCGGCGTGATGGTATGGGGCGCCATTGGTTACATGTCTCGGTCACCTCTTCTTCACATTGACGGCACTTTGATCAGTGGACGTTACATTTCAGATGATCCCTGCGAAACCATACATTTCAACAGGATAATGCACGACCGCATGTTGCAGGTCCTGTACGGGCCTTTCTGGATACAGGAAATGTTCGACTGCTGCCCTGGCCAGCACATTCTCCAGATGTCTCATCAATTGAAAACGTCTGGTCAATGGTGGCCGAGCAACTGGTTCGTCACAATACGCCAGTCACTGCTCTTGATGAACTGTGGTATCGTGTTGAAGCTGCATGGACAGCTGTACCTGTATACGCCATCTAAGCTCTGTTTGTCTCAATGCCCAGACGTACCAAGGCTGTTATTACGGCCAGAGGTGGTTGTTCTGGGTACTGATCTCTCAGGATCTATGCACCCAAATTGCGTGAAAATGTAATCACATGTCAGTTCTAGTATAATGTATTTGTCCAATGAATACCCGTTTATCGTCTGCATTTCTTCTTGGTGTAGTAATTTTAATGGCCAGTAGTGTAATGTTTTTATTTTTTTAAAGTGATATAAGATGTTTATGTATAAATGAAGTTTTATGAATGTTGCACATGATTTTACAGACAGTTCTTTTTGAGTGCAGAATACTGACTGTTTTTCTAATGTTATGATAAAAATTTAAACATGCGAGATTATGTGAAATAATATATCCATGCCTTAATCTAACGTGAGATGACTGTATCGATTTGTACTACCACTGCGCCATCTGATATATTTATGTTCACTAAGAATGTTCACGCTGGGATCTGTCATTCTGTAATGTGGTGATGAATGTGGCACTTGCAATCGGCGCAATCATATATGTGTACATAGCTGTTATTTTTAAACTGGCATGCCGACTTCTAGTATATGAACATACATTCTATAGCACCACTTACTGTACTAAATAAAAAGATTCTGTAACTACATATAAGTAAACGATTTTAGTGATCGTGGAAGTTGAAAATTTGTTCATGGTCATTACAATTTCTCCTGGGTATTTAAAGTCTTTCGCTATTTTTAGTTTCCTGTTATTTACTGTTATGTGTTTGATTACTAGTGGATCTGCTATCATTATCTCAGTTCTTTCCCATGACATCTGGAGTCCTGTTTTTTGTGTTATATTTTATAGGCTTGTTATTTGATTTCTGTCTTCTTGAATGTTATTAGCTAGTAATGCTAAGTCATCTGCGAATCCCAAGCAGATTACATTTATCTGATCTTTCTTTGACCCAGTTCTTATGTATATAGGGGAGATTGAAAATACCGCTTGTGAGTTGATGAGCATTGCGCTCTCATTTATGCATATGGCCGAAAGAGGCAGCCTTCAGGAACTGTGAAAGGAACCCTGTGGTCCAGGACCGGGTGCTACAAAGGGCGCAGATTCACCACGAGATGGGGAACTCGCAGGCGTCTATTGTCTGTTGAGGCCTAAGCGCTGTAGCTGCGGGTGAGACAGACGAAAACCTACATTATAGGGAAACACAGCAGAAGGCATTTTAGGCCAGGGATACGTAGCAGTGTTAAATACGGCGGACCTAAGATCAGCCATGAAGGGAAACATTTATGGATACTATTTAATTCTGTATAATTCAAGTAATGAAGCCACAGCAATTTTAATCTGCCGTCCTCCATAAATTTTCATGCTGATCCCAATAAAATATGAATATTGATCATGTCTATAATAGTTTAGGATTTACTGTTAAAGTTACATTAACAAGTTCTGTAACAAAGACCTGAATGCTAATATCTGAACGCTCTGGTCGATCTTAACGATTGGCATTTAATATAGAGGCTCATCATTAAAATGACAAACATTGTGAACACCAAATCTGTAACTTTATTTGTTTGAAAGAGATAGCAAATTTAAATTACCACTATTTACAGTTAAGCATTAGATCATCATTTCATCTACACAGAACACATTGAACGATAACAGCATGACACCTTATTGAATCATTTGGTAATAGAATATTTGTTGTAAAGTTTAGTGTATAATAGTTACTTTTGTTCGTTATTTATTTATCGGAAAGCACATTGGTACAATGCTACTGGCTATGACATTCAAAGTTAGGAAAGAAATTGTATTTTTATGAAAAAGTATTTAACAATGGATATTATTGTTACTTTATTTAGAACGTGAAAGTGGTCAAGCTTTGATGATTTAAATATGTTAAAATGTAAAATAATGTAGAATAAGCTGTAGCCAATCAGATGGATGGCTTCAGGAAAGGGAGCTGCCGTAGTCAGTTGAGTGGCGATATTCGGCGCGCGGCCGGGGACGGGCAGAGGGACAGTGTGGCTGGAGACACCAAAGTGGACTGTGCTGGTGGAGACGCGAAAGCGGACCGACTGTCTTTAGGTAGCTAGGAAGTGAAACGACTTAGAAAATTTCGCGTTGTGTGATATCGCGGGACTTAGTCTCTGAGCGGGTGACCATTCGCGTGCTTAGTGTGAACTTCTCGCATAATTAACGAGGTGGAGTATCGAACTTGTATTTCGCGATGAGATTGTGAATGATCGAACTGTGTCAAATGGATAGGCGCTCGAGTGTCACAGTAACTCTAAATACGACCACTTTCGCTATTAGTTTGCTTTCTGAATAAACATTATTCTAACCAAATCGCAACTGCGTGGCCTACATAATTCATGGGTCGTTAATTTACTTCCCGGTGTTACTGTTACTGTTATTATATGTTATGTTGACTGTATTTCGCAAACTTGCCATCGGCCAGCAGTTTAACCAAAGGGTCAAAAGTGTCTAATTTAGGGCGTATAGTGCGACACGTGCGGTTCAACCCCTAGACGAGTTTGAGCCAAGGCATTTCGACGAAGAGGAACCGCATGTGAGACCGAACTTCTTCTGGATGTTAGCTCACACGCTTCAGTTGCAAGGTCCTACACTTGTCCATCGCGGTACTCAGAGTCACAGCACTAAGTTGTCACACCTGATGATAGGCATGTAAGAGCCCGAAGCTGGTCGTGGTTTATGAATAGAAAAATAAAAAGAATCTTACAATTGAAGCAGTAATTTCATCCTCTGTTTCATGCTCAGTTGCGGATATTCGTCCAGCAGGATTGTCTGCGTGTTTCTAGGATTTTCCTTGTACCATTCTCTCATGCACTCGAGTGCACAATTGAAAAATAATGGCGATATACTGACTCCCTGTCTTAACCACTGATGTAGATATGTTGGATGCTACAGGATTCAAGTTAGCTTCTTACTTCTGTAGAAAGGAGGAGTTGCGACTTTTGTCAGAAAGTGTTTGATTTCAAGAATATTCAAAAACTTGTGCAACAGAAGTAATATTTCATAATATGTACTTTACAATTAATTGTAAGCATATACAGAACCCTTCAGGAAACATTAATTTCTTCATAAATAATCTGGAAGCTCTGTTGTCCCATCTCTCAGTAAAAAACAAGGAAATAGTGGTTTCTAGCGATTTTAATATGGATTTATTGAAAAGCTCTGCCAGTGAACAATTACTGCAACCAGTAACACTGTCATTCGACTTATTTCCTTCTGTGAAATTTGCAAATAGGGTATGTAAATCCTCTGAGACTGCGATTGATAACATCTTTGTAGACAAATCTGGGAAAAAGTCATATGTCTGATCATCACAGGCAGCATCTTGGTTTCAGATGAAGCACAGGGACTTTTAGACCAGCCTAAGTAGAAATACCTGTTAGATTTTTGTTTTGACAGCTCTTGGTCACAACAATCAAAATTAGGATTTTTCAGTATGACAGTTTTATTAAAAGTGCTTAACTATGGTTCATTCTGACAATGTTTTAATTTCGTAAATGTTAGCAGTTCCAGTTTACTGTCATGTATTCACCTATTTTGACAGTTTCCTGGCAAATGATCAGAGCAGTGAGTATTATATTCAAAAGTTTTATTTTTTATGTTATACTTTCTTACTTTTTCAACACTCAAGAGAATCATGTGATTTTTGGGTCTATGGAACGAAAACTGAATCTAATCTAATCTAATCTAAGCCTCTTTTAATCGTAAATGGATCAGATACTTGTGCCTTGAACTTTACTTTCGGTTAGGTGTTCGTTAGAGTTAAGTTCATCATTTTTATTATTTTGGAATGGAGCCCGAAACGCCTTAGTATCTTCGTCACTGAGGATCTTTGGATACAATCATAAGCTTTTTTGAAGTCGACACAGCTTATGAACTGCTGTTTTTGCCTTCTTTGGTAGTAATCCATTACCAATTTTAAGTGATTAGCTGTTTTGGGAAGCTTACACAGGTCCTACATCCTCCTTGGTGTTCTTCTACTTCCACTTCAAGCTGATCTTTAAAACAATTATATAGAATTCTTGACATGACTTTATATGCGATATCCAAAAGGGAAATTCCTGCATCTGAATTGTTTTCTTTTTTTGTAGCGGATGGATTATAGCTATGTTTGTATACAAATTTACAAAGATTTTGTACAAGACTTTTTATTTTGTTATGTATTTAAGATAATCTACATCTGCTCTTAGGCGGTGATATCTAAATGTAGTTGAAAGCGGGTAGTTGGTTAACCTTGAAAAGTAACTTCACTTGACACCGGCCAAAAATTTAGATTTTTGAACCACAGTACTCTCAAAGATATAGTATCTACAGCTGGGCAGGGTTGGATATGGCGTGAAATGAGGTAACCCGCTAACTATGTTCCATAGATGCTACGTATCTCGTTGTTCACCGTACCCGACTTGGCACCAAAATTGTGGGAGTTTGATCTACGGACATCACTGTCAGGAGCAGCGTATCAGACCTGGCAAGAGAAGTGTCTGTAACACTTTGCAAGCACGAATTACAGGCTTTACATTCTCCTTTATCACTGGCGATGCATTTGTGAAGACTGGGACACACTAAGACTTATCCTCGCTTCAAGGCTGAACTTCAGCTACTTGCTAAGTCGCTCTCATTTCTGTCATAACTGATATGTTCTTGTTCTCATATCTAATCAACTGGCGGAATCTTACATGGTGGCAGAAATGAATCTACAGGAACTGACTCTGTCATAAAACTGATGGAAGTGTTTCAATAGATATTTTTGTTTTATTTTAGTCAGCTATTGAGGCGATGGGGCAGTGGTTACGTTGGTATCGATAAGGAATTAGTACGTGTCAAAAAACGTTTTATTACTTTTAACATGGGCTAATTTTTATTTCGCGGTTTGTGTAAACAACATCAAAAAACGCAAGATTTACGTACAAATTAGCAGTCAGGATGCGAGGGACAAGCATGAAAGTGCTTCTGCTATCATACGAAAACGCATTCCAGACTATAACTCCAGATGTAGGCCCACTGTGACTAGCATGCAGACCTGTTGGCTGCAGGCCTTCAACTGGTCTCCTCCTAAACAACACACCGCCCTCACTGGCACTGAGACAGAACCACGGAACCAGCTTTCACCAGTAAACACAACAGACCACTACCTTTCCTTCCACTGAGCTCTTGCTAGACACCACTGAGGTCGGAAATAATGGTGGTTTGGAAAGAATGGAGTTCGTTGTGTTACTGTGGTGCCAACTGCAGTTCAAGTTAATGTTGCAGATGCAGTACGATGCTCCAGAGTGTAACACCTACAGCGCCTCTCGGTGTTGAAAAAACAAAAATAGCTCCCAAATTAGCTCCCATGTCCTTAAAATATCAATTCACAAAATGACCCAAGTCCCTCCACAAGTAGTAATTACGAAAAATAAATAAAAAACAAATAGAGGGAAATAAAGCAAAAGAAAAGGTAATGAAAATTTAATTATAAATTTTAGAAACATGGGAAGGGGGAAAAACAGTAGAAAATATTAAAATGTTAGTTATTCCAACACGTAAGAAAATCAATGGTATCGTCATAGAACGTAGGTCTGGGACACCAAAGATAGTGTTATTAAAGTATAAATAACCATACGTTGTAATTACGATACTCCAGTCTCTAGTCTGTTCTAGTTCGGAAGTTATTTAGGACGTACAGCTTTAGAGAACAACAATTGAGACTTTATTAAACGGGGATCAAGAATAAATCGTGACGAGATTGTTTTTGAGGATTGTCAATGCAGGACATTAATTTGGACATTTATCAGATTAGATAAACGGGAAGGTGAATAGTGATCTCTTTGGCTTTAATGTCAATTCGTGTGAATATTTAAACGCTTTACTGAGTTGAGAATTTTAACCGGATTCGGACTTTGAATTGTGGTAGTGGGAAACTTTAACTTCAGGCGACTAGTGATCATAGTTAATGACAGTTTGCCGATATTAAATAGAAATAGCTTATTTACCGAAAGTGACAGGATATTACCTAACATCTCTGATGCTAGCGGGAATCCTACTTAGACATCTAATTAAAGAACTTCTTTGAATGAGATCGTATGAGTGAACCTATTTATCCTTGTCAATAAAAGGACTTTTTAAATTTGAAACATAATACAAGTCTTGAACATTAATTTAACTTAGATTAATTTAACTTAGATTAATAAACGTTATGGTTACGTGATCTAGGCCAAGAACAAACTAGCGATTTGTAACTAAAACAATTGAACGAAAGGTTAAAATATCGTCGTCTGTAAACATTGGTAGTAAAGCTACTAAAGATTTTTTCTCTCAGAGTTGGGAAGACTATGCGTGTAGTGACCCACGTTTAACATTGGGTTTTAAACGTAATCAAACTGATACTTGGCCGGGACAATATTAAATAAAAGTAAAACCCTTCAATGACAGTCAATGTGTAAAAAATAAAATCAAACTTTCACCTATTAGACGAAAAAGCGAAAACAGAAAAAGGGCTGCTACAAGAGGCATACACCGAACACGATGGTCTTCCCTCTCGGTAGTGCCAAGTAGCCGTCCGGAGCCCAGTCTTCATGCGATCGTACGTTCTCCTGGCTATCGCTGCTACAGTGCCTACATTCCTGTCATGTCTTTCTGCAGTATCACAGATGGAACATCCAGTTCCTCGAAGCTCTAACACACGATCTCGTTCAAACTCTCTGAGGTGTGGATAACGGCGTCTTTGTCGTCTTAAAGGTATTCTTCACTAACATCGACTCACCACGTCAAATCTCAAAGGTAACTAACGGTCACCACTTCTAGACCGCGTATTTAAAGCAAACCAGTTTACATTCTCAACATGGTGATACTGGCGCCACTGTTACACGACTCTCTCTAAAATGTAACAGACACCGTCTTTCAAGTGTAGAAACACTGGTATCGCTAATGTCGCACGAAATATCTGCTTAATCGAACGGTGTGACAGCTCTTACTTAAGTAGCGCTTCACAGATACGACACATTAGCCACTAAGAAACCTTTTACCGTGTAAGATTCCACCAGTTTCTTCGACACGAGAGCAATAATATATCAGTTATAACAGAAATGACAGCGATTTAGGAAG
This sequence comes from Schistocerca americana, assembly GCF_021461395.2. Classification (NCBI taxonomy): domain Eukaryota; kingdom Metazoa; phylum Arthropoda; class Insecta; order Orthoptera; family Acrididae; genus Schistocerca; species Schistocerca americana. The sequence continues at coordinate 612,887,523 of NC_060120.1, forward strand.
TAGCTAAAGTATAGCCATGTAGCGAGGGTAAGTATTGATTCCAGTAAGTGCACGCACAAATTCGCTAGTGTACGATTCGCTATACAATACGTGTCCTTACAACTGAGCATAACTTTAAAAGCGTGCACAATCACATAAAACTTTAAGAATCCGTATCTGGCGCCCGAGGCACCACACAGTTCTACTACAGTGGCCATGACGGTTAGACGTTCAGCCATATTATGCAATGCTGACAACTGGGATCTTAATACCGCTGACCCTCACTTCCCAGTCTTAGCAAGAGAAGAAAAGTTTGACAACACCAGCTAAATTAACAATCCGGCCTGATTTGTCTGCAGCACTTCTTTTAAACAAACAAAGATCGATAGAGCCAAAAAATTATTTCAGCTCAATCTTGATCAAAATACATGGGGCACACAGCCACATCCAGAATACCACGAATACTCTTGCACGAACACATTTATTTTGAACCACAGTATCCTCACCTTGTTATCGATACTGAACGGACTGCAGAGTCCCCAGCGGTTACTGCTGCGTTTACGGTTTCGCGTGTGAACGCCATATGCCCACTGACCCCGGCCGCACAGACAGCACACATCAGCTAAACCGAGTTTCTAGCCAAACGCGGCCTGCTCCTTGTCAACACGGTCCTGCAGCAGCTCGGTCCACGAGCCATGCCAACTCTTATTTCCTAGGGCCGACTTACCCCGGACCCAGCACGGAATGCCTCTAATACGGCATTGGAGTGTCTGTGTTATTCAGAAGTATGATTCTACGTTATTTCGGGCAAACATGCATCTCCGAAGGAACAGGCACTGAAACACACGAAATGTATTTGCAGTTGCCAGTTATACAGCTGACTGTTGTACATATTCGCAACTGCGAACAAATTTCGAACGTGCCGCTAATAACGCTTTTCACCAGCCACTATTGCCCTCTTCCAGCGTAAGTCACATACTCCGCCTAGCCGAATCAAAGAGCACGTGCACGAAATACCGATATCGATCTGGCACTAACTAGCAGTTACGCACTCACGGCACAGTTGCTTTTAGAATTTTTTGGAGGGAGGGACTCCCGAGAGCCGTCCAGTTTCATTCTCATACTGTGGCGATAGCTCATCGCCTCACCAGTTCGTGACCAGTTTAGGTGCGGTTTTTCATTCGTGGGTATGGCAGGCCAGTTATTTCGGATTTATGGGGAGAGGGACTCACTACGGTGATCTCTCAAGTCAAAAAAATGACACCAAGTCAGTTTGTTTCGAGGGTGTGCCGGGAGTTGAGAAACAAAGAGTATGTTCACTCTGGACTTTGGCTCGGTGATGTCTACTCTCAAGGATAAGTGCTGCTTCACTACAGTGGATGACCGTAGAGATAACGAGCATATCTCAAGGTCTTAGTGTATTCTTATATCAGACCCACGTCACTGAGGCACTTATGTATGGTACATTCAAGGTTAGGATTCAATCTGATACCTCTCGCGCATCGAGATAAGTCTCCTGCAAGGTCACCCAAGCGTCTCAGACATTTGCGTGACTTAAATGGAGTGAAGATCACCCATCCACTGCGACAGTTATAGGTTAAAAATTTCCCGAGACGAACAGTCGGCAGATGATGGTTGAAGTGATCGCTACATTAATTATCTACTAATACCAGTGTTGCTGTCCCCTGTTTCGATCACAACCGAGGTAGAATCTTCCTACAAGTCGCTCAGGGGTCTGAAGATGGCGTAGTAAAACGTTGAAAGTGGTTTCCAAATAAAGCAAGGTTGGAAACTTGACGGCTGAAAGGTGTTTAATTTGACATCTTGTTCTGAGACGAAATCAACCTCCCCCTCCCTCCTTTTCTACCCCCTCCACCTTTATTACTATTCCATTTACTTGGATTTTGTCATTTTTGCCCTGTGCATCTTAGTGAAAGAGTCTGATTTGTTTGGGATCAGGGCGAGGAATCTTTTGGAAATAATAACAGGCTTTTTATTTTTTTATTTTCAGTCATCAGTTTTCTGACTGGTTTGCTGCAGCCCGCCACGAATTCCTCTCCTGTAACAACCTCTTCATCTCAGAGTGGCGCCTGAAATCTCAGTTGTTTGCCAGATTATCCCAATCTCTGTCTCCTCCACAGTTTTTACTCTCTGCAGGGCTCTCTAGTATGAAAGCAATGGGAGTTAGAGGTATATTATTATCATGTCCTTCCTCCTTGTCAGTGTTTGCCATCTACTCCTTTCCACACCGATTCTGCGAAGACCCTCCTCATACTTTACCTTTTCAGTCCACCTTATTTTCAACGTTCTTGTGTAGCATTAGAACTCAGACGCTTCTATTCTCTTCTGTTCCGGTTTCCCACAGTTCATGTCTTACTGCTAAACAATGCTGTGTTGAAAACATACATTTTCAGAAAGTTCTCCTTCAAATTATGGCCTATGATTGATACTAGTACGCTTCTCTTGGCCAGGAATACCCTTTTATCCCTTGCGAGTCTGCTTTTTATGTCGTCCTTGTTCCGTCCGTCATGTCTTATTTTCCTGCCTAGGTAGAAGAATTCCTTAAATTCGTCTACTTAGTGATCACCGATTATGATGTTAAGTATTTTGATTCTCGTTCAATCCAAGTTCTGTAATCATTATACTTTTCATTCCATTCAACAGCTCCTGTAATTCGTCTTCACTTTCACTGAGGATAGCAATGTCGTCAGCGAGTCTTGTCATTGATATGCTCTTACCATGAATTTTAATCTCACTCTTGAACCTTCCTTTTATTTCCGTCATGGCTTCTTCGATATATCGATTGAACAGCGGGGGCCAAAGACTTCATCCCTGTCCTACACGTTTTTAATCTGGGGACTGCGTTCTAGGTCTTCCACTTTCATTGTTTCCTCTTGGTTCTTGTACATACTGTATGTCACCATCTTCCCCTATAGCTTACCCCTATCTTCCGGAACATCTTGCACTACTTCACAGTGTCGGACGCTTTTTCCAGTTCGACAAATCCAATGAACGTATTTTGATTTTTCTTCACTCTTCTACCCATTATCAACCGCAACGTCAGACCTGTCACTTTTACGTCTTTACCTTTCCTAAAGCCAAACTGAAGATCTAACAGGCCCTCAGTTTCTTTTGCAATCTTCTGTATATCATTCTTGTCAGCAGGAATTATTAAGCTGATTTTGCGATAGTTCTCGGGGCTGTCGGCTCTTGTAATCTTGGGAACTATGTGGGTGAGGTTTTTCCGAAAGTCTGATGGTATGACGCCAGGCTCATACATTCTGCACACCAACATGTGATTTTAGAAATTCCAATGGAACATTATCGATCTCTTCGCCCTTATTTGGTATTAATAAGTCTTGCACGGCTCTTATAAATTCTGATTCTAATACTTAATACCCCTATATAATCTCTATCGAGACCTGTGTCTTCTTCTATGACATCATCAGGTAAGTCTTCCGTCTCGCAGAGGCACTCAGTGTACTCTTTCCGCCTATCTGCTATCTCCTTTGGATTTAACAGTGGAATTCCCAAAGCACTCCTAACGTTACCACCGTAGCTTTTACTTTTAACAGAGGGTTGTTTTGATTTTTCTATACTCCGAGTCAGTCCTTCCGATATCATTTTTTTTTTTTTATGCTTCTTCACATTTTTCATATAGCCACATTAGCTTCCCTGCAATTCCTGTTTATTTCGTTCCTATGTGACTTGTATTTCTATATTCCTGAATTCTCCTGAACATTTTTGTTCTCTTTTCCGTCGATCAACTGAAGTATTTTTCCTGCTACTGATAGTTTCTTCGCAATTTAACTTTCTTGTTCCTATGTACAGGTACGTAACCAATTAATTTCTGGTTTGTGTACCTGGTGTGTGTATCCTTTTTAGAAAAGTTTTACAGTACACTGCATTCCTGTTAATTTATTTCTTTAATGGCAAAGAAGTTTTTGCTGTATATTTTATGATAATATTTTTTTGTACGCAGAGATAATTTGAATAGAAAACATATATTCATAAAACACAGAGATACTCTTTGCACTAATAATAGCAAAATTTTTCTATAGAGATTCACCTTATATGGATATATACAGAGAGGTATCCTATTTTTACACTAATACTGGTAAATAAGAATCTATAAACTATGTTCTCTATTACAAAGAAAAATATTGTTCGTTTTCCACAGGCTTTTTATGTAATCGATACTTTTTATAGGGTTCAGTTTTTTATAACAATCATTTTTATGCCATTGTTATTATTTTCTACCTTTTATTATTTTATACATTACAAACGAGACGTTGATACTACTGACTGATAAGACAAGCAGAAGGTGAAGAAAAGCACATAAAACACATACACAAACACACACAATAAACACATACGTGTGCACAGTACTAAATGGTTAGAAATGGGTGAACGGTTATCTGGAAAGCGAAAAATTTAGGTACAAACGATAAATCAAAAAATTCAGTGCAAGCAGGAGCTTAAGCCACATAAAGGAAAAAAAGGAAACAGACAAACGTCTGCAAATATAAGGCCTGCATTTTGCGCTTCAAAAGCGCCAGGTTGGATGAATTAAAACAGTCTTACAAAAAGGGAGTGGTTTGTCTGAGAAACAGTCATCGCAGTTTAGCATAGTTTATTAAATTAAAACATCATACTAAAAATTCACACACTGATTCTAAGCTATGATCTGTCGTGGCCTGTTATTTAATTAATTAACTCATTTATATTATTGTTTACCGAGTGCTGAGGTATTTTGCGACGATAAATGAAACGGAAGTCTTAGGCACGAATGGGGAAAGTTCATACAGGATCACAAGATTCACACACACAAGAACAAAGACGAAAAGAAGTTCATAAGTTCACCCCTGTCACTATGATTGAATTATTGTGAATACGAATACTATGGAACAGTTTACGACAGAGAAATTTATCTGCATCATCTTGCACGTGAAACTAAGGTACACCGGCGAGAATCAGCCGCAAATGGCGTGAATGTTCATGAACAAAGCAAAATAACTAAGACTCATGAAAACTCCGAAAACACAAATGTAAACAGTATAGACACAAATAGCAATAAAATATCACACGGAATTAAAAATAAAACTTATTCAAGATTGCACTCTAATTACGTACGGTGATATTATTTCCATGTGGTATGAACAAAGCTACACCATCTTAGAATTTGAACGAAATGAAAAGTGGGAGGAATAAAACGCACAGACAAGAAAAAAGTTCACACATACATTCCAATTAAGGGGGGTAAGACGTCAAACGGGCCGACTTCGAGCAGGAGAGGCACCACAGGACATTTTAATTTCCACTAGCTATACTTTTACAAATAAATTCATAAAACTTTAACAGCAGGAACAGGAAGGATTCAGGATTCATACTCATACACGTAACAAAACACATTTTCTTTACATCTGAAATTTCATCATTTTTTTCACTTACTACTGGCTGCATTTGTTGCTATAGGTACACCTTTCTTCCTAAGTAAGAGAGATTCTTCGATGACTTTTGCACAGCATACAAACCATAGTTACAAGCGTATGAAACTCTACAAGTTACTTAATTTATGAAAAAAATGAATGAACTGTTACATTTTAAACTTCATGTTTAGAAAAACTCAAGTTTTATAGTTAATTATCTAAATTTTTTCCACAGTTTTTTAATAGATTCGGAAAATTCTAGAGTTTCATACACCTGTAACTACTGTTTGTATGTTATGAAAAATTCATCGAAGAATCTCTCTTACTAAGGAAGACAAGTGTACCTATAGCAACAAATGCAGCCAGCAATAATTGAAAAAATGATGAAATTTCACATGTAAAAAAAAGGTATTTTGGTACGTTTTTGAACTTCCACTGCGATGAGTGTGAGTCCTCAATCCCTCCTGGTCATGGTGACAAAGTTTTATGAATATATTTGTAAAAGTATAGACACTAGAAATTAAAATGTCCTGTGGTGACTCTCCTGCTCCAAGTCAGCCCGTTTAACGTCCTACCCCCGTTAAAAGAGAAGTAAGACAACCGAATTTTAAACCTGTGCTGGAGTAACAAACTTCCTATACCAGTGTTCTGGTTACACAAAGCAAGGACCGGAAAAACTTTTTAAATTCAGGTACATCAGTTGGAATAAATACACACAATCATACGTTAACACACTCACCAGCGCCAAGTCGCTCTTAAGACTGCCATCACCACTTACCAGAGGTCCAGTCCTGAACGACGAGAGCACGCTCTCCCTGTAACGAAACTTCTCCCAGGTGGCAGGAGGACACCAGAAGAGTCCTTTCCACCACCAACTTAATTAGCGCCGAATGACTACCGAAAAGGTACAAATGTCTTTACCTTGACTGAGAAAGCTACGTTGGCTACACTGTTGCTATCACAGCAGACCGCCTGATGCTGAAATGCTACCATATAACAGATAAATTCAACGTGCACATTCACTCACTCATTCATTCAGAGGATAAAGAGAGGAAGAAAATTTGGAAGCACAAAATGTATGCAGTGTGCACAGGATTAGGTGCTGGAAAAACTGATACTTAAATGTAATTTTATATCACTGAGTAGGGACAAACACGAATTGCAAAACTAAATTACAAATGACTGAGCGTGATAACACGAAATATAAGTTAAATAATATGAAACGAATCTAGCAGAGACATTTAAGTTTAGGTAAATATACGTATACACATAGAGTACAATCAGTCAACTCAGGCACGGATACACACACACACACACACACGCGCACATGACGAACGGTCTCTACCACTATTCTACATACACTCAAACAAACATATAATATTTACAAATAAATACCCATCCACCCTTAATCACACAAATGAGTAGTGTAACAACGGGAAGGTTTCGATTCCATCTTTTCGTTTCTCAGTTTTGTGTGACAGACCGAATTTCAACTGCATTACACTGCTTGGTTAGCGCACTATACGGCCGAGGTTGAGGCGGAACACCGCTACACCACTGGGCAGCCACTCTTTGTAATCACCGATCGTGAGAGCCACTGAGGCACCACGATTCACACCCTTAGCGTACCTTTATATTGCACCCGTATCTGTACGGTAGTATGTGTACATTTACAATCTGAGACCTACAGACTCCACGATCTGCAGTCCTTTCATCTCGTCTTTCAGAATGTCGATAACGTTCGTGGTTTGATGTGTTACGCCATAAGGATAATTATCGGCCCCATACCCAGACATTGAACCGTGGTCTAGGGATAAAGTCTTTACTTAGTTATCAAAACGTCCTGGGTCCAGGATTAGAACCCAGTCAATGCTTAAGTTCGAAAAAAAAATCATCTGTAATGCCGGCCGAAGACTTCCAGCATAAAAAGTCACCCTCGTCTAGCCAATGGTCTTGTCAAAGAAGGCGGAGGAGCGGACAGAGATACAGGGCACCCTCTAGCCCTCGAGATGGGAAACATTCCTGCAAAAGCCGAAGAATCAGTAATGATCAACGGCATGAGCTTGCATAAGGCGATGGAAACTACTGCTTCAGAAATACGTAATTTGTATCAACAGGACATGGACCTGAAATTGAAAAAGTGTCATAATGATCTCCATTGGGAAAAGATTCTGGATTAGCCCCACACTCAGATCTTCGCAAGACAACTGCCAATGGAGAGGTAATCATGATAAGAACACTGAATACTACGAGTAGGGGCGCGGAACATCAGAAATTTTAACAAAGAAGGAAAACTATAAAATCTGGAAAGGAAAATGCAAACGCTCAGTCTAGCAAAAAAAAAAATGTAAATGTCGTGTGACTAGGACCTCCCGTCGCGTACACCGTTCGCCGGGTGCAACTCTTTCGATTTGACGCCACTTCGGCGACTTCCGAGCCGATGGGGATGAAATGATGATGATTAGGACAACACAACACCCAGTCCTTGAGCGGAGAAAAATCTCCGACCCAGCCGGTAATCAAATGGTTCAAATTGCTCTGAGCACCATGGGACTTAACATCTGAGGTCATCAGTCCCCTAAAACTTAGAACTACTTAAACCTAACTAACCTAAGGACATCACACACATCCATGCCTGAGGCAGGATTCGAACCTGCGCCCGTAGCGGTCGCGCGGTTCCAGACTGGAGCGCCTAGAACCGCTCGGCCACAGTGGCCGGCCATCATCAACTAACTTCAGCTTGAAACTTCCTGGGAGATTAAAAGTGTGTACCTGACCGAGGCTCGAACTCGGGACCTTTGCCTTTCCGGGCAAGCGCTGTACCACCGAGCTACCCAAGCACGATTCACGCCCCGTCCTCACAGCTTTAAGTCCGCCAGTACCTCGTCTCCTACCTTCCAAACTTCACAGAAGCTCTCCTGCGAACCTTGCAGAACTAGCACTCCTGGAAGATAGGATATTGCGGAGACATGGCTTAGCCACAGCCTGGGTGTTGTTTTTAGAATGAAATTTTCACTCTACAGCGGAGTGTGCGCTGATATGAAACTTCCTGGCAGATTAAAACTGTGTGCCGGACCGAGACTCGAACTCGGGACCTTTCATTCTAGTAACTTCAGCTTATTGGCACATGGACTAAGGTTCTTGGCATCTGCACGGATTTCACATACTATGTGGCGCGCTGGACTGAAGCGCCTAGAACCGCTTGGCCACCGCGGCCGGCAGCCGGTAATAATCGAACCCTGGCCTTTAGGATGGACATTCTGTCGTCCTCACCACTAATCTACCGGCGGCGGACTCAGTCTAGCATAGAGCGGTCAAGTAAACTGCAATGGAAATACGATAAGAATTTCTGGTCAGACGAATAGAGGTTAATGTCAACAGCAGTAGAAAATGGTACAATTGGAGTAGGGTTCGCTATGAATAGGAAAGTAGGACAGAGTGTGAGCTGCTGTGAATAGTTAAGTGACAGGGTTATTCTCATCATGTTCGATAAGAAACCGACCCTGAAAATGATATTTCAGGTACATACGCCGACGTCGCAAGCAGATGATGAACAATTGGAGAAAGTGTATGAGAATACTGAACGAGTAGTTTTATATGGAAAGGGTGGCGAAAATCTAATAATCAAGAGTGACTGGAATGCGGTTGTAGGTGAAGGAATATAAGCAAGGGTTACCGGAAAGTGTGTTGTAGGCAGTAGGACTGAAAGGCGAGAAAGACTAACTCATTTGTTTGATTAATTTCAGATGGTAACAGCGAATACTCTGTTCGAGAACTAAAAGATAAGGAGGTGTACTTGGAAAAGACCCTTAGATACGGGAAGATTCCAGCTGGATTATATCATGATCAGGCAGAGATTTCGAAATTATACGTTGGAGTGTAATGCGTACCCAGTAGCAAATATACACTCAGAACATAATTTAGAGATGATGAAGAGTAGACTGAAGATGAAGACAGTCCTGCGGAGGGATCATTGTGGACGGAAATGGGATATTGAAGTACTGAGGAATGATGAGACGTGTTTGAAGTTCGCTAAGTATGTAGGTACTGTGAAAAGGAATATCACAGTATGTAGTTCAGTTCCCTAAAAATGGCAGTCACAGGTGTTGGACAGACAGACACAGGTACAAGGAAGGTAACTCCGAAGAAACTTTGGGTAATAGAAGAAATATGTCAATAGAGCGACGAAAGTACGATTTCATGAATATTTGTTCTAGTGGTAAAGACATTACCAGCCCACGCCATTAGCGATCCTCCTCAACATCGGTCTCCTTCCACAATGTTCGGTTCTCGAAATCGTGTTCCACATTCCCTTCAGACGATTCATGTTAAGCCATCGAACCACATGGGTTAGCGACTGTTCTGCTTCCATTCTTCCTGTGGCTCTCCGCCACAGAGAGTCTGGTAGACGTCTTCTCTAGTCATAATGCACCGTCTGTGACTGTGTACACAGTGACTGTGGATGTGGAACCACCCCGCAAACACTACTCCGTTCGATGGGTGCCCTGACGCCATCGTTGGCGTATTTGATCTATGACTCATCTCTGTTGTTCCTAACACATTTAAGTTACATAGTTTTCTTAGTTTACATATTCCTCACCGACCGAAATGCCATCTTCCGTGCAGAACACGCCCGTATGGCGGTGTCCATGATTATATCGTGAATTAGACACAGGACAAATAGCGGTTTGTTACTTTAGTTTTGGACGTCAGTGTGTATATATTGTCAGCCAACACAAAATTACAGTCATTTTGTTCTGGAATATTCCACAAATAATTGTTTTCTATATGCCTTAAGGTAGCTTGCCCGTGGATGCCTGGAAGACACTAATAATTTTCAGAAAGTTTACACGGCTCTAACTAAAAAACTGGAGCTCTTAGTAGCATTAAAATTGTAGGACATTAAGAATGTTTCTTTTTGAACATTTTGATATACGATTAATCACATTAGTTCTGACACTGACTTTATTACAGTTTTTTGCGAAGATCGGCAAATTACATTTTTTATATGCCGGTCCGTACTGGGATCTATGCACTGACAAATCCAGGAAAGAGCGTAACAATGTTATAAAATTATTATTATTGAAATATTGTTATTCAGATGCTTTAAACATTATGTTGGCTCTTAGCACTATGGGACTTAACTGCTGAGGTCCTCAGTCCCATGTAACTTAGAACTACTTAAACCTAACTAACCTAACGACATCACACACATCCATGCCCAAGCGGGATTCGATCCTGCGACCGTAGCGGTCGCTCGGTTCCAAACTGAAGCGCCTAGAACCACTCGGTCACTCCGGCCGGCTTAAACATTAAGTACACATTAACAAAATTTCTATCTAAAATGTACACTACAATCATGTCATTTCAGACACAAGATTTTATTCCAGAAATATTCACATCTGATAATGAAAATCAAGGTTTCTTTTTTATAATTAATCTGATTGTGTTTTCTGTCCTGTTGACAGTATGTTAGTCTGTAGTCTACTTTCCTCCAAATAATATCGTGAAATATACAAAAAAAATTCTGATCTCTATCTCAAATAGATTTCTTGTGCATAAATAAACATGTTAGAAAATTTAATTCTTGGGAATTTCTTTTTAGAATTATATTTGATCTATGGTTGTTGTTTCCTAACACATTAACGTTGCATTGTTCTCTTATTTAAATATTCCTTATCCTCTCTTTTCTTGTTTCTCCTGTTATTTTGACCTCTTTATTTACCTCAAGGACCTCTTTTTCAGCTTCGGCTACTCTCTTGGAATCTATTCCCAACAATGATAGTCTCATATAAAACCCATAACATACTCCAACGAACTCTGCAGCTTCACAACTGCTATCTGCCACATAATTTAAACAAATTACAGTCATGATACACAGAAAGTCCTACTCATACCACATATACTACCCTGAAGCACCACCACGTTAAACATTCTCTATTTCTACTAAAACTTGGAACTCTGTGACAGGTGATAAGCCTGTAATCACTCTTTTCGATCAGCTACCAATCACAATGTAAGTGTTGGTAAAGCGCAGTATTCTGGAACCACTTAACTGTTTCTCAGTAAGTTGTGGGAACTCCAACGTAATTCAGGTACCTACTGCTGCTGTGGTGGTGCAGCATACTGGAACAGTAGTTACAATAAATCAGGTAGGTCAAGTGTGGGCAGCTGCTGCGTGGTTCCGACAACAGAAACTCAACACCTGCGCTTCGTCGCGCAACACTTCAACTGCTGCTGCATCAGGAAGCTGTCGCGCTGCTGGAAAAAAAATTCTGACCCAAATTATTGATGATCTCTGCTGCTGCTGGTACCTCATGACACTGTCACTACGGCGTGCTAACTACGAATGACGATACTCACAAGATTTGAATGATACAAAAAGGCGGGATGAGGGACAATCCGCCATTTTTAAATAATGCTAATTTTCTCTAGCCATACGGAATGGAGTAGGAGTTTGCCACCATTTTAGTGTCTTCCTGTTCGCCAAGTGAGAGAAGGGGACTTGTTGATGGGGACTGAAGAAACCACCTTAGATGGCACAACAAAAGGCCACAGTTTCTTCAAAAAGTTTACGTACAAAAAATAAGAAACACTGCTGCCCACGTTGACGAGTAATAATAAAAGATTTGCAAGTTCAAAGTCACTGGGTGAAGGCCGTAGTTCATGAGCCGTACCGGCTCGCATCGATCAATAGAGCACTAGATCGCGATAGCGGGACACGATCTTTGGTGGTTCTCCAAGCGAGGAACTTTGACCGGCACGGAGGTTGACAAAGAATTGGTAGGGCGAACTGGACGAAACGCTTATGGCGCGGGAGGTCAGTTTATCTCTGCTGTCTGGAGCTAATAGTAAACAGCTTTCGCAGCGCATTGACCTCATCCCGCGGAAACGTTGCTTTTGGCTGGCTGTGGTTGCGAAGGGACACTGCAAATTTTCCTGCGCCAAGGGTGTGGAGATTTTGAGTGCCACTTCGCTATCGATTCATCAGATATGTTGGTGAGACTTCTCTGTGGCTTCTGCGCGTTGTTTTGTTAAAGTCACAGGGCTGCGGATAGTTTGTCCGACCCGGAAGTTCTGCTATGTTTGCTGTTTGTGGAGGTTCGCTGTGAAAGAACTGAAGTTCATCTTAATGGAAGCAATTCTGTTCGATTACAGACGTTAGTCGCAACTGAAAAGTTTCATATCAGCGCACACTCCGCTGCAGAGTGAAAATCTCATTCTGGTTAGTCGCAACTGTTTGTGAAACGTGTGGAAGTTGCATGGTCTGTGTTACAGAACTAGTGGAGGTACATTACTCGGAACTATCTGTTTTCATTGGTCATATTTCGAGCGTCTTACCGTCGACCATGTTGAGGGCTGAACTGTGTTTTTCAATTAATTTTGGGTGTCTTATTGGTTTCTTACTCCTGTAATCAGAGTGCTACCCACTTGTTAAGTCCTGTATTGATTACCACCTTATTCGCTGATTGGGCAGATGTTTATTTATTTATGTTTGGCTCTTAAATGGTAATATAATGAAATATGTGCCACCCTTTGTAAAGCCGTGCGCCGTTACTAGGTTTCTAACGTTAGTTCTTAGTCTATCGCAGTTCACTTTGTACAAGGCTTGCCCCATTCACCAGCACACACCTGGGTGACGAGTTCACACCGCCCACGCTGTCCGTCGGGTTACCTCACCTGGCCGCGGTGGTCGTGCGGTTCTAGGCGCTCCAGTCCGGAGCCGCGCTGCTGCTACGGTCTCAGGTTCGAATCCTGCCTCGGGCATGGATGTGTGTGATGTCCTTAGGTTAGTTAGGTTTAATTAGTTCTAAGTTCTAGGGGACTGATGACCACAGCAATTGAGTCCCATAGTGCTCAGAGCCATTTGTTACCTCACCTGCCGTCGGGCTGAACTTGGTCACCCGCGAACGTGACGCATTCATTATGTTACTACTATTGTTACCAAATGTGCTGTAGTCATTTAAAACATTATATTTAAAAGTGAACAGAAAAAATTTGTAAATGTTTAGGTTTTCGTTATTAATATACAGCTCGGCTGACTTCAGATACCCGTTAATGTTTGATAAATTGCTTAGTTTCTTAGTCGTTCAAAAGCTCTTTTCCTGACCGCAATTTCTGATCTCATTTCCTCGTTAATATACGACTGTGGTGTCACCGCCAGACACCACACTTGCTAGGTGGTAGCCTTTAAATCGGCCGCGGTCCGTTAGTATACGTCGGACCCGCGTGTCGCCACTATCAGTGATTGCAGACCGAGCGCCGCCACACGGCAGGTCTAGAGAGACTCCCTAGCACTCGCCCCAGTTGTACAGCCGATTTTGCTAGCAATGGTTCACTGACAAAATACGCTCTCATTTGCCGAGACGATAGTTAGCATAGCCTTCAGCTACGTCATTTGCTACGATCTAGCAAGGCGCCATTACCAGTTACTATCGATGCTGTAAAACATGTACCGTCAAGAGCGATCGATGTTCACCAATTATGGATTAAAATTAAGTATTCCAGCAGCTACGTACGTTTTTTGTTAGTCTCATTTCCTTGACCTGTTCCAGACCTCACGCCAGCCTGCGTGAGCTAAAATGCGTGCCTTTCGGCTTCCTCTCATAGTGGGTTGGCTGTCTTGCCAGTCCACAACATTCGACAATTTGTTTCATTTGTCACTTGTTTCTAAGAGCTATCTTAGGTTATGCATGTTTTCAATTGTGAACGCTGCTTTCTTGCCTCGTAACCCAGCCCTACCAGTCAACAGCGTGTTAAGCTGCTTTAGGGTACCTAACCCCACTTCAACACAGAAGACAAGTTTGTCACACAAATGAAAATGCTAAGTCTCCGAGACCGTCTTGAAATTAAGTTCGACTTCTGTCTTTGTATGGCGTCAAAAACCAACAAATATTTTAAGTTCTTCCGTCTGTGCACAGAGCTCAAGTTCCCTTGGAGCAGTCACCAGTCTGTGTACTCCAAAGATAATCTAAAGAAAGTTTTGCAACGTCCAAAACCAAGAAGATAAGTCTGTCGGCGGCGTCGGAGCGTCCCAGGGCGTCGAACACAGCGGTGTCTGGGCGGCGGCGTTGGCGTGGACCTGGATGTCCAAAATGGAGTCCTGACTCAGAGTGAACTGTCAATAGACGACCATTCGCCGGTCTAAACACCATCCAGCGACAGGCTATCTTAAGGTGTGTTTTTGGTCACGTGTCTCACGGAAGCTGTGGGTTCTCGCGACCTCGTGACCTCTGACGGAGATTGTAGAGCCGCCTAGTGGAACACCAGTAAAGGCCTGGCCAGACAGAATCCGGCCAGGGACGCCACACAGGCAACGGCCGGCCGACCGGCCGCAGCGACTCTTGATGCGTCAGCTGTTACACTGTGGGAGGGGCCGAAACCCATTATTAAGCTTGCATGCGTAGTGCGATTGTCTTGCGTTAGACTATTTGGAATCTTCACGCAAGACACGTTATCTTTGTGCGAGTTCTTTTAATTGCAGAAATGAGTAGCTTGCACTAGCGATACGAAATGGCACCAAGAAGAGGAGATGTTGGATGCACGACATTGATAACAAGAGAGAAAGCTTAGGAGAATACCATCTTCTGTGTATTGATCTAGAGTCTGACGAATATAGGTTCTTCAAATATTTTCGTATGTCGTGAGAATGTTTCGAGGAAATGCATCGCCTGATAAAGAAGTGCACAACGAACTGGAGAAAGCCAATTGATACAAGGCACAGACAAGCCGTTTGTCTGAGGTAAGTTTTACCGTTTGTGGCCTCTTTGTGCTTGAAATAGAAATCATATAAATTATCCCATTTCAGTTTTGCTGTATCATATGAAAGGTTCGGCGGAAGAAAGTGCTACCCTACAACGTAGTTACGAGTGGTGTGATAAATTTATCTGCAGTGTTTACGAATACAGCAAACGATAGTAACATCTAGTTTCGTATGTCCCGCTAGAGAGAACTTTCTACTTAATAGATTGCTTTGTTTCATTGTATTCATTACATTGTCATTGAATTTAAACAAACATATCTTTGGTCGTTAACTTATCTATCAGTTCTATCGGCATAATTGATTTTAATCTTTTCCAGATACTTGACTACAGGCGACAGTCATCAGACCATAGCTTTTTTTTTCGGTTAGGACGTTCAACAGTCTCAGATATTGTCAAACAAGTGTGCCAGACAATAAGGACTGCTCTACAGCCCAAGTATTTTCCTACTCCTGCAGCAGAGATGTGGAAGAAATCTGAAGAAGGATTTATAGAACTGGGGGTTTCCGAACTGCCTTGGAAGCATAGACGGAAAGGCTATCAGGTTAAAATGCCCGAAGGATAGTGGGTCCCAGTTCTTCTGTTACAAACAGTTCTTTTCGCTAGTTCTCCTGGCGATCGTTGATCCATACTACGGAGTTTACAGTAGTTGATATTGGAAGTGATGGACGTCACAGTGACAACACTATTCAGCTTTCTATCAAGAGTATATCGAAGACAAATGTATTCTACCTCCAAATCAGGATCGCGTGTGTCATACAAAAAGTTGTGTTCTCTCACCTCCTCTACAAGTCTTTCTGTGTGCATGCGCTACGAGCTGCAAGACAAAAACCGCCTCACGCCGCTGCTTCTAGTGTGACAGCAGATCAGTTGAATGCTCTAACAGAGGCAAGCAGCCGCTCCGGCTTGCGCCGAATCTGTAATCTGTGACAACCCGGCGGCGGCCGGTGCGGCAGGCCGCATGCCGGTGCGTCAGAGCCGCACTCTGTGTGACCGCCGCCATACAATAACGAGCGATTCAACAGTGCGGCCTGCCGGCTGTGGTTCAAGGTCACAGGCCGGACAGCCAGGCCGCATTCTGTCTGGCCAGGCCTTAAATCTGATTTCTGGCGAGAAGTGGTTGCCTGGCATATGGGCAACCTACAACGCTGGGATGTATGACGTATTGTCGAACTTGCAGGAGTAACTTCGTGAGATGCCAGTAACCTTAATTTTCCTGTTGAGGGTTGGCAGGAGAGCCAACACCGTGTTACTAGAGGAAGCCGAAAGGCACGCGTTTTAACTCACGCAGACTGGCGTGAGGTCTGGAACAGGACAAGGAAATTAGAATTTAGAAAAAACGGACGTAGCTGGTGGAATACTTAACTTAATCCATTAATGGTGAACGTCGTTCTTGACGGTACATTATGCACAGTATCAATAGTAACTGGTAATGGCGCCTTGCTAGGTCGTAGCAAATGACGTAGCTGAAGGCTATGCTATCGTCTCGGCAAATGAGAGCGTATTTTGTCAGTGAACCATCGCTAGCAAAGTCGGTTGTACAACTGGGGCGAGTGCTAGGAAGTCTCTCTAGACCTGCCGTGTGGCGGCGCTCGGTCTGCAATCACTGATAGTGGCGACAGGCGGGTCCGATTTGATTTTTAGCGTCCTCACGGTGACACTGGATTTGGCTAATATGCATTAATGATGCGTTAGGTTTTGGCAACTCGCGAGTGGCCTTTATTGTAGTACATCTTTGTGCATAACGTCATGACAGTGCTCAGTGCATACCACTAACTCCTTTGGGTGCCTGATTATCACCCTCTCTCATAGCATGGTCAATGCAATTATTTCTGCAGTATCGGTGAACATAGATTCGAGCGTCATGCCTTAAGACAATGTTTTTTTCGTTTTGCTTCCCCACTACCTTGTGGCCTACTCATAAGTGTCTAAAATATGATGCACGTACCTTAACGCTTTTCCGCGTATACTTATGGATTTCGAATGTACCTTTGTCTATATTACTCGTTTACTAGGGTCTTTTCTACCTTTGATACGTTGCACCAACCTTAAATTACATACCTGAATAAATGAAGAACTTTCTGACTGCCAGAAGGTCAAGCCAAAATTGGAAATTAAATCGATCGAAACTCACGTATGGCACCTTGCAAATCCATCTAAGAACTTCGTTTTGCACAGATGGGAATGTAGTTAACTGGTCACTGGACTCAATACCCCAAACTCAGCAATGATAAATAAGAGTTGGTATCACAGTGACTTTGTACAACCTGAGTTTCTTTTTAATCTCTAGCTGTTCGCTTAAGAAAAAGAGTTGTCGGAATCAGCAGATATTTTGTTCATTTCTCAAGTATATGATTTGTGAAGGACAGATGTTGGACCTGAATGATATTAGTTGACCATGAAATTCTGTGGTCGTTTCTTATATTTTAGCCTAGGTTAAGTACATTTTTGGAGAAATAATTGGCGTTTGTGTTGTCGTTAATTACCGTTACTTCATTCATTCTGCACAGTTTCACAGTAGTGTTAATTTGCTCATGAAGTTTGGTTATCTTGGTGATATTCTGTCGATTAGTCGTATATAGGGGACCATCATCTGCGCATTGAGCTAAGTTCACACCCTGATTTAGAGGTAAGTGATCGATTATTACCTTGAATAGGATTCGTGAGAGCTCTGGGCCTCGCGATGTTCCTCTGCCGATTGTCTTAGTTTCTGAATGTTCTCTGTCTGTGGACACAGTGATACGTCTGTCTATGATTTTAGTACAGCACTCAGGTATAGTCTCAACAACATTTTCATCTTCAATTTCTCTTTGCATACTTTTCATTTGCCCTAGTCCAGTGAATAAATAACGCAACAGGTGATTTGGAAACATTGATATTTCTGGTAACGCTTTCGATTAGCCGGAGGGCTTCCATTTCAGCAGAGAGCTTCTTCTCAAACTTGAATTGCTCCACACTGCTTGTTTTATCCTGAACGAAGGGTTGTTAAATTCAGTTTGGTAGGATTTCTTCTAATTCTTTACTCGTTATTGATTCTAGACCTATAGGCTTATAACTGTCAGGGTTTCAGGATTGTCTGAGATCATTCTCCGGTTTTGGCATCGTATCATTACGAACAATTTTTCAAATTTCTACTAAGTAGTTTAGTAGAGAGCATTGGTTTAAAACTCTTGTCAGTAATACCAGCAGTTTAATTGTTCGTTTGTTATCATGTCTAATACGGGATTTGAAATTTCGTTTTGTTTTTAAGAATATTCTTGATTGGCAAGAAATTTTGTTGCAGATTGGACTGCTTGTAGCTCATCAGTAGCTTCGTTCGGTATAAGCTCTACAATTAGAAGAGTATTTTGGTTTCCACAAGTATTCGCAAATGTTCCTGTAATAGTCAAAGGACATACGAGAGATCACTTTAACAAGTTATCATTCATCTTCTTATGTCAGTAAAAGATTATCCATCTTATCCTCCAAGCGTATATAATGAGAATTTTGAACTCCTGCCAGATTCTACGATATCTATTTTTTCTCTGCGGGGAGCAGAAGAACAGTCCCGTGTAAAGGGGTTGTTCAAGAATTATAGTTACAGACTACGTTTTGAGTGAAGAGTTTATTCTTCTACTTCAGCTGTTTATAGCCGAGACGTCATCTTCAACAGCGTTTGATGTTAGCACTGCTCGAACTGAATGTGGGAGAATGCGTTCGTATTCATTCCAGCTGATGATACGTTTTACTCTCTTTACTGTAGAGCGTGTTTAGGCCAACAGGAAAACGACGGCTACAGGAAGCCTACCATGAGTCTGTAGGTCGATGAACATCGAAAGGTATTTCTGTGTTGATGGGATGAATGCTGTCTGATTATTTTGTCAGCAGTTCTAGGAGGTGTGTTGGGTATTTAAACCTCATTATTACTATTATTACGTGTGCATATCATTATACTTAAGGCTTTGTTAATATTACAACAGCTGCAGCTGTCTACATCGCAACGGACGACATGGAGGAGTTCCATGGACTGCTACTGCCTGAGCCACAGCAACGCATAAGTGCTTGATCGCAGCCTTCCTCATCAAGAAAGGACACCTGTTTGGACTGCCAAGTAATCAGGAAGAATATAGCACGACAGAGAGCGACTGTTAGTGTAATTGTCTGTTGTAAATTGACGATAAATATACGGTGTAGTGCACAACAGCATATATGAAGGGTATATCTGAAAGAAATGTAGAAAATGAGAGGGTCGGTCGGGCATATTCACATAGCGACCTACGTCCATGTCACTTAGCGTACGGCGCTGAGCGTCGTTGAAAAACGTCGCGCGCCCCAAGACGGAAGGCACACCATATGTCATCCGAAAGTTATGGTGGCAGATCTGCGAGGCAACGTTTTCAATGTTTTTCTGGAATCAAGGTATACGAGAAGTCTGGGTAAAGTTCTATAACCTTCACTTGAAAACAGTTACAAAAAGTGCTCGAAATTATGTCCTCCGGCTTGTATACACGACATGCAACGACGCTGGAGTGACTGTCGCGCTCTTTCAAACGCTCCTGGCAAAGTGGAAATTTCTTCGTAGGCTGCCATAATGCGCACTACAAGCTCTTTATCAGTCTCAATGGGTGTTTTAAGGAAAACAGTTTTCAGGTGGTCCCAGAAGAAAACGTCAATGGGCGTCAAGTCCGGGGAAGATGCAGGGATGCACCCGCCCACGGCACTCTGCATATTTCTACCAAAAGTTGCATCCAAATGCATTCGCACTGTACGTGAGTAATGCGCAGGTGAACCATCGTGTTGGTACGACATTCTCTGTCACACGCTGAGTGGAACTTGTTCCAACAACTCTGGCAGGGTTTCCAAGCCGGCACAAATGTTGACGGCGAAGTGATCTTGTTTACCACGAAGAAAGGCGGCTTTTGGAATTTTCCAGGGCCCACACGTGTTGATTGTGGCTGTTGAACATACCCTCTAGTGTAGAGGATGCCTCATGCGTAAAAAGTCCGGTTGAATGGCGCACCTTTGCAAAAAACCATTGGCAGAAATTAGTTCGTCGTCGAAAATCTGGGTTCAGGGCGTGAAACTTGTGATGGTGCTAGTGGTGCAAACCGTCTTCATAACACACTAAGCTGTGGAGTGGCTTACACACATTTAGCGTGCAACACACCGCGACGTTCTTCAGGATGTGTTTCCAGCAGTGCTAACGCCTCCTCTAGAAGCCTTGGTGTCACAGAGTGATGTACTTCTGGCAAGTGAGAGACTGTTTGTTTACTCTTAGGACAGTGTATCTTTGACATGTTGCGTTGCATGTTCTGTGACTATGAAATAAAGTGTTGTTAGACAGCTAATCGCGGCTCTACTGTGATTCACGACACTTGGTGTACGTATTGTGCATTGACGACCTCGTCTGCCCGACCTGAGAATTTGGTGCCGAAACCCGGGAGACAATTTCCACGATTGCCGTTGTGAACCACGAATTCTGGACGCACGTCACGCGGCAACACTACGACGGGGCTTACTGCAGCGATTTGTCACACCACGCAACAAGCTCTTCGACGACAACCGCCTGCATACACAGCTAAGTTCAAGTGAACTATCATCTGACGTGTTTTGTAGTACCATTTGTAAAGGCAGCTGATTACATTATTGCCGCTCTGTACTCCTATTGTTGCTGTTCGATTAGCGTTTGAACAAATTATCAGATCCTACGCTACGCCTGTAGGTTGTTATGACTAGTGCTTCTATCTAGCGACCATCAATTGAACTACTTCGACTACCGATACAAAGATAACGCCCTACCAGGACCAGCTGATCGCTAGCTGACACTGCTTTAAACTTGGGAGTAATCGGACGGAGTGGACATGACAGACCACAAACTAGAAGCACAGTTACACACTCTAAAGAGAAAATGTATGAGAGAAAGAGCAAACATTACGCGACTCGTAGCGGAAGTTGCAAGGTTGTCAGACACATCGGAAATCACGGATTATAAATATTACAATGACAGACTGGGAAGCGTTCTGAACCGCCTCGTTAAATTAGATGAGGATATTCACGAGTTGTTAGACGATGACGAATACGAAAAAGATGTTCTTAAATGCGAAGATTATATAGACACCGCGAAACTCACAATTTCTCGATTTTCTCATGAAATAGAGAAACAGCTTGCGAAATCTGTAGCAGACATAAATATTCCCGACAATCCGCCGGTACAAACTGTAACAATGAGTGTTCCCACCGCTTCAGTAAAACTTCCGCCGATCAAGCTTGAGCCTTTTTCAGGCGATCTCGAGACATGGGCACGATTCCGGGAGCAGTCTGAGCAGTCGGTTGACATCGATCCGACGGCAACTACAATTAATAAACACATCTTTTTTCGGGGCTATCTCTCGGGAGAACCAAAGCATTTAGTGGACGGTATTGCGGTGACGGCCGAGACGTACGAAGAAACGAAGAGGATTCTCCAAGCGCGCTATGGCAACAAGGATCGAATAATTCAAGCCCACTTACATTTTCTCGAAGCCATAAAACCAATTCAGATGTCCACCCCAGAGGAACTTAATTCAACATTCATTGAATGCCAGCGACGTTTTCAAGCTCTCCGGGCACTTGGGGAAGACGTGAACGGATGCGGCCGAGTCCTCACGCAGAAATTTTTGCGAGCCTTTCCGGATGACGTATGCCTCCGCTGGATAATTCACGCCAAGCGTACGGGAATATCTGAAGGGGACATTTTGCAACTGCTGGAGTTTCTGAACGAGGAAGTCGACGGGGCGCTTACCATGCAGAAGATACGCGGTGAATTTTCCAGCACTTCTAGTAACCTTCCCACAGCGTCCACACTTCACGTACACGCGAAATCTAAAAGATCTACTCCGAAGGATACCAGCGTAAAGGAACCATTCTGCGTCTTTTGCGAATCTTGCGGTCATTGGGCGCAAGACTGTAAGAAGGTCGTACGCGTTAATGATCGAATAGATTAATTGAAACTAGCAAACAGATGCGTTCTTTGTCTTCAAAGTGGGCACAAAGTGTCAAATTGCAAAAAGAAAGAAAAGGTTCGGTGTGTTAACTGTAAAAGACTGCATCATAAGTCCATCTGTGAAGAACGAAAGGATATTAGGAGTCCTGCGGGTCATACATGGTTACTTCCGTGGGAAAGGTATCTGTCGCTCCCCACGGATACACGTACCTTCAGACAGCTCAGGTATGCGTCTCAGGACCTACAGGATTGAGCAGGACAACGCAATGTCTACTGGAAGCAGGTAGTCAGTCCAGCTTCATAGCAAAATTGCTGATTGATGATCTGAAACTGCAAACGGTAGACCGACAAGAACTAACCGTTTGTTCCTTTGAATCAAACCCTACCGCCTACGCCACCGCAGGCTTGTTCAGTTCAACATGAAGGGGCTTTGGCAGAATTCTTCAGTGCCACTTACTGCCTTCGAAAGTACTCACATTATTTCTCACCAGGCTTCGGTTCCACAACATATAAAGAGTTTAGCAGATGCCTGTAAGATTACGCTGGCAGATCCAAAAACCAATTCAATAGAAGATTCTAGTAGGAGGCGATTTTTATTGGAAGATAGTGAAGCACAATTCGCCCATACGCATCTCTGAAACCTTAGTGTTAGTTTCTTCTCTATTTGGCTGGATACTTAGTGGTAACAAGTCACAAGCCTGTGTGCATGCAACCGTGGTAAATTTTGCTCAGACTGATCGGTCTCCTCTGCACTCGGACAATGTTTTCAGACGCTTTTGGGACTTGGAAACTATAGGGATTACTGCCGATCAGGATCTACCTGTGAACAACAAGGATACGAGACTTCTTGAAGAGTTTAGAGCATCTTTCTCTATAAAGGATCATTGAACAATGGTTACACTTCCCAAAAGACAACATACAGTACTTTCAAGTAACAGACCAATCGCGGAAAAACGATTCAAGCACCTTAGGGAAAGATTTCAACGTCAAGAGACCTTTAAGCAAATGTATTTCGATCTTATGCTAGACTCCATTACGAAGGGGCAAGTAGAGGTCGCTCCCACCCCACTCTCAGGAAGGGAGCTATTTTATCTCCCTCATCATGCAGTGAGGAAGGAGAAATACCGAACCACTAAGTGGAGAATAGTCTTTGACGCTTCATCTCACGAAAATGATGCACCTTCTCTGAATGAGGTATTAGAAGTAGGACCGAACCTATTACCAGAGATTCTGGAAATTTTACTGCGTTTCAGACTATATTCTACAGATATCGTCGCGGACAGCACACAAGCTTTCCTTCAATTAACCTTGAACGAAAAGGACAAATACTTGACCAGATTCTTCTGGTTCAAAATTAGCCAGGATCAAACAGGAAATTTTCAAACGACGGACGAACTAACAGAATACCGTTTTAACAGACTCCCACTCGGCCTGATCTGCAGCCCATTTTTACTTTCTGCAACACTAAGAGAACTTGCCGACAAGTTTATGACAGCATTTCCCACCGTAGCGTCACTTATAAACAAGACTGCATACATGGACGACTTTGTGATCTCAGTAGAAGGTGTAATTTGGTTATAACTATATACTATGAACTTGCAACCCTAATGAAATTGATCAGTCTTCCCTTATCAAAATGGGCTACCAACTGTGAACAGCTCCACACTATCTGGAGGGCAGGAGGCCAGAACTCCACACCCAGACTCAAGTTTTAGGTGTAGACTGGAACACCGCAGGTGACTACTTCTGTATCGATCCTAGCGCAATCATCAGAAGGTCGTCAGAAGAGCCAGCCACCAAACGACTCCTTTTAATTTCTCTTGTTGGGAAATTGCTATTCCAGGACACATGGTGCCGAGGAATTGGCTGGGATGAACTTATGCACTGGGACTTAGGGGCACGATGGCGCACTTGGATATCTAGCTTACCTTCATTGCCACATATACGTGTCCCTAGATGGATAGCTACAGCTCATGGAAGAGACTCTCAGTTGCACGTATTCTGTGACGCCTCGGAAAAGGCATGTGGAGCAGCTTTGTACATTCGTACTGTCTTAGATGATGACGTCATAAACCATTTAGCCTGTAGCAAGAACAGACATACTCCTATTAAAAAGGTGACATTGCCTCGACTCGACCTTTTAGCGGCAGTGGTTGGGACCAGACTATTGTGTTACTTTTGCCGCGCAACAGACTTTAAAATTGCCCATGCAATATTGTGGACGGATTCTACAATAACACTGAGTTGGATTCGCTTTGATCCTAACAGATGGAAGACCTTAGTTTGTAATCGTGTAACTGAGATATAAAGGTACACGAATCCCACGCAATGGAAACACTGCTCAGGACCAGACAATCCTGCTGACCACCTCTCACGTGGACTCCTCGGCTACCAAATGAATTCTCTGGATATTTGGTGGCATGGGCCGCCTTGGCTTACACGCCCTCCTGAATGCTGGCCAAACGATACTCCAACGATGGTACGACTTCCTCCCGATGAAAAGAGGAAGGAAACCCAGAGCCAAGTCTTGTCGATATCTACGCCAACCAGCCTTCTGAACTTATTTAAATTCAGCTCATACTGGAAGCTCATTCGTATCACAGCATGGACTCTCCGCTTCCTACACAACATTCGTCAGAAGAATAAATCTTCAGGACCACTTACAGCCACCGAATTATCAGCTGCCAAAATGTATTGGATTCGAGTGGGCCAGAGAGATTCCTTCCCCAACGAATTAAATGCACTTCAGAACAACTTAACACTGCCAAGAGAGTCAAAAATCAAACGATACAACCCTTTCGTAGAAGATGGACTAATACGTCTAGGAAGTCGACTGCAGTGCACTAGCCTAAATAGGGAACAAAAACATCTTGTACTCCTTGACGCTTTCCACCACTTCACACAATTTGTTATTCGAGAGACACACATCCGTCTCCATCACTTTGGTGTTCGTTCTGTACTATGTTAACTGCGAACCGAATTTGGGATCCTTAGAGCTCGTCAGGCCATCAAAAGAATCCTACACTCATGCCTCGCGTGCAAGATCTTGAAGAACCCACGAGGGTAACAGATCGAAGCACCGCTGCCACCTGAACGAGTTGCGCCTGCCAAACCATTTGCTGTAACCGGAATAGACTTTCCTGGCCCACTATTCTTCAAAGTGGGGAAGGAAACGCAAAAGTCATATATCACTCTTTTCACATGTGCTACCACACGAGCTGTACACCTCGAACTCTGGACAGACTTGCCAACGGACAAGTTTCTTATGGTACTTCAGCGATTCGCCCGAAGATGTGGACTACCCCACACGATATATACAGATAACGTGAAAACATTCCACGCCACGAATATGGAACTAGCCCAACTTTGGAAGGCATTAACCACCACAAAAACTTGGCAGTTCCTCGGCCACCACGGTATCACTTGGAAATTCATTGTCTCCCGGGCGGCTTGGTGGGGAGGATGGTGGGAAAGAATGGTGGGCGCTATAAAGCGTTGCTTACGGAAGGTATTGGGACTCGCAAAGCTCACTGAGGAACAACTGAACACCACCTTGATCAGTATTGAAGCCGAGGTGAACTCCAGGCCCATCACACCAGGAGATGATTCTGATGCACTCACACCTTCCCATTATCTGACGGGAGAAAACTTACGAATATTCCGACGGGACCAGAGCCTTCAGCGAACACGAATTTAACAAAGGAATTCCGACTGAGACAGCAACTCTGTGACAGTTTTTGGAACCGATGGATTAAAGAATACCTATTGGAGCTCCGGAACTACCATGAAGTTAAACGCCCATCGGGTCGAGTCATCCCCTTTCGCCCTGGCGACATCGTGCTGATCCAAGAGGACCTTCGTCCGTGACATATGTGGAAGAAGGCCGGGATAGAAAAGGTACTACCAGGAAGAGACGGCAGGGTAAGGACGATAATACTCCGGAGACCAGAAGGTCACGTCATTAGTCGTCCTGTGTAGCTGGCCGTACATTTGGAGGTCGACCAGGGTGGGGAGGATGTCACAGAGTGATGTCCTTCGGGCAAGTGAGAGACTGTTTGTTTACTCTTAGGACAGTGTATCTTTGACATGTTGTATTGTATGTTCTGTGACTATGAAATAAAGTGTTGTTAGACAGCTAATCGCGGCTCTACTGTGATTCACGACACTTGGTGTACGTATTGTGCATTGACGACCTCGTCCGCCCGACCTTCACGTCTGTAACACAAAATGAATACACCGGTTTCGAAGAAGCTATTAAATGCGCACGTGCCACTGAGAGAACGTGTCAGTGGAAAACATACATGCTGTATGAATATTTTATGATAGGAGAACTCTGAGAAAGGAGTGAGTAAGTTTAGAATCTTGAAAACAGGATGCAATAATACGATTGTTTAACCAATGGCTTCCCAATGTGCGCTAATATGTTAATGTTGATGATATGTCTTTTTTGTTCTTTATAGCTGAGTATGTAAAGTGCTGTCTGTGGATTTCGTCAGTATATTGCTTCCCTTCAAGGTGAAAGAAGAATTGTGGTTTGTGTAATTTACGTGGCCCTGAAATATTATTGTGGTAGTCAAATACGAGCAGTTTTTCAGCAAATGGAGAATGGAACAGAAATATGGATCCTTTCTGTAGTCTTGATTGATGTTGAGCCAGAGCCTGAAAAATTATTCTGCGTTAATACTTCTCCTAGAAAAGAGACGTTTATGTGTTTTGCTGATGCTGTGAGCATTACAGCTTACTGTTTTCGCTGGTGCGGGATGCACTGCAGCCTATATGATTTGTACTGAGGAAATTTCCCTCTTGAAGGTAGAGGAAGATTAAATAATTTTGATTATGGGACCGAAGGAAAGCTTGGTTTAAGGTAATAAGGATGAAGCAAAACATTTGTCATTTAAACTACAGGAGGATTCGGATCTTTTGTGTCTGTTGTAAGTTCAATATGTTAAGATGAAACTGTTTTACAGAATATAGGAGACCACAATTTTGCCATTCATGAGAAATGAATCCAGAATAACCACCACAGGCGAAATAACTGATTTGGAAGCGAAAGGTAACTTAAAGAAGGAACGAAATTGGAGCAAAATGGGTAAGAACATGTAACAAAAATATATAAAAAAAAATTAACCTTCTCAGAGTCATCTGCGTGATTAACTCTTGTGATAAAGTAATTTTAGATGAAATTTTCTTACTGTTTTATGTGTGAATATATAAGTATGATAAATGTATATTTGCGAGTCTCTTATCAGGTGTGTGAACTGGTATAAATGTTTTGATTTGCAAATAACCATTGTTCTTTCTACTTTGTATGTTTAAGGAACGTTTCTCCATGTTTATCATGTGACGAAACGTATGCCGTGAGCGTCAAGAAGAGGACGAATTAGAACAATGTTGTAGTGGTATATATACGGTGTTGAAATAGCATTGAAGTAGCTTGTTGGCTTAACTAGCAGTGGATTGAAGTAAAATTTTGAGTAATGCATGTTTATGGATAGTTAGTTTGTAGAATAGACAACAGGTGTGCATGTGTGTGTGTGTAAATAACATGTGAACCCTATGCTGTCCTGACCTATACTTGCACAAGGCATAATCCTATTCATTTTAGTGAATTAATAAGTAGCATTTGATTTATTAAAACGTAAGTGAACCACATTAGTGATGTGGATTTAAATATTATATTGTCAATTCATTTAAATTTAATTTTTATACTGTCAAGTCATTTCACTTTTATTTTTTAATATTGTCAAGTCATTTAACTTTTATTTTTTATATTGTCGATTCATGTAATTTTATTTATTTAAAAAAAAAGAATAAGTCTCACTTTTGTTCTAAAAAAATTGTGAAAGACAATACTAAGCGGTATTATGTATGACATTTGGTATTATGTATGGCATTTGGTAATGACATAAGTATGATGAACAATTTCTGTGAACGCAGTTGAGAACGTGAAAGCGAACCGGCTAAACTCTTACGAGACAGCGGGAGCAGCGAGGAGGAGGGCTAGTTGTAAACTAGCGGGTTTCCCAGCAGGACACGCTGTCAACCGAGCCCCTTCGGGAGCGCGGCCGACAACAAAAGAAGGGTACGCGGCAAACACTTTCCCTTGCACCTGGAGCTAATGGGCGGCCGCCCCGTGCGACCCTTCCTGGAGGCGATGACCTGAGATGGGCGAGCGGTCCACCGCGCGGAAATCCATCTGCTGGCAACGCACCACACGCACGCGACCGTGACGAGACGGCCGCGGTGAAACGACAGAAGACAGGGGAGAAAGGGGCGTGGATCCTTTTTGATACGTACTGTCCAGAGAAATTGGCAGGCTTCAACGACGACTATCAACATTTCCTGACGGATGCCCACTGTCAAGCGACAGTAAATCATGGTTCGATGTTCTCTGGTCGCTAAGGGTGGCACAAAGAAGAGCCATTAAGTGTCATCCTTGCCCAGGAATATCAAACCGGCGAGCCAATTGAGGATAACTCAAGTATGTAGCAACACAAGGGGCGTGGAGCCTTTTGACACATACTGTCCAGAGAAATTGGCAGACTTCAACGACGCCTATCAACATTTCCTGGCGGATGCCCACTGTCAAGCGACAGTAAATCATAGTTCGATGTTCTCTGGTAGCTAAGGGTGGCACAAAGAAGAGCCATTAAGTGTCATCCTTGCCCAGGAATATCAACCTGGCGTGTCAAACGAGGATACTACACGAATTTGACAACACAAACATGGAACCAAATCGAGATGTACGTGACACAGGCCACCAAGAGAAACTTCATGAGAGGGCAGAGACGGCGGGATTGCACGCAACAGATGGACAAAAATCCCTACTGACAGCTGTGGCGACGAACCCCCCCTCCCCTTACATTGTGCCTTGGAACAGTGGAACTACTGAGTGTATCAGTGAACAGTGATTATACGGTTCTTAGTCCAATGCATATACGTGTGTTTCTGTCAGAGAATCTTTGACTCGTGTGTTTCTGTCAGAGAAACTTTGACTCGTGTGTTTTGCAGGTGTTCTATTTATTGTTTTTTTTTAGACTTTGACTCTTGTATTTTGCGGGTGTTTTATTTATTGGTGTTTTTTTTAGACGTTGACTATTGTTCTTTCAGACCTGTTTTATTGATCAATGTTTGTTCTTGTGTGATGTATTAGATTTGTGATATTTTGTTTCGTAAATTCATTCCTATGGCATTGCTTCGTTTATCAGATAGCTATTCATTCTCATTGGACTGTGATCGATTAGCTTTTGCATGGGGCATATTTATAGTGAGGAACCCCATAAGGGTAACAATCACTTAATTAATTGTAGTTTCAGTTTAATGACACAGTGGTCATTGTTTGCTAACTAACTGAAATATAGTAGAGTGATTAAATTAGTGCCACAAAGTTATGTTAATTCTACAAGTTATTAGTTTTATAAGATATAGAATTTTTTTGCGATAACCACTTTGTAAAACATGTTTTTTTCTCTTATAATTTTTTGCTTTTGCGGATTGTGCATTGTAATGTTCTGCTTTATAATACTGATGTTATTTCATGTTCTTTTTTAATTGCTGTGGCACCTTTGCTATTTTCATAAATTTTGCTTGTTAATAAACAGTCATAAATTTTCCTGTGATGAGTTGGCTCTTGCAATGAGCAAATACTGGTGAACTCCATAAGGGTAACAACCAGAAATTGTTTTCATATTAATGACACAGGAACCATTGTTTTTACTTGCTGACCGAATTAGGTCTACACTATCTTTTAAATAGGTGTCACATATTGTGTTCTTTTTTTCTGTTTGAAATTAGTAGATTTTAAAGATTTGTTGAAATTATTGTGTTTTAGCAAGTAGCTGGTGACCTTTTGCCTTTTCTTTACACTTTTGGTTTAAGTTGGGTGTGAGAAGCCTGCTTGGGAATGTCCTAGCATGGCCAGAAAATTCCCTGCACAGTCTTTTCCCGGAGCGTTGGGGTTATGAAAGGTCTCTGTTGGATTCCTTTCATGTTCAATTTCTTAAATCTGTTGTCATTTACGGCATAAATTCCTCTTCTAAATTTACTGTGGCGTTTCTGACTATCTGGGAGGAGACTGAGTTGTGGAACGTGTTACTTTTACACATAAACAAGAACGATCTGTCACACTACTACACTTTAAAACACAGTTTATATGTAATTCATGTCACACAGTCTCATACGGAACCTACATCCGCTTTCTTTTATATACTGTATATGATAAGATACTGTCATCCCCCCTCCCTTCTGTGTGAGAGGATGAATGAGCAAATGCATTTCTAGTTGCATGCTTGAGGGTAGCAGACAAGCCTGTCTGCTAGAGAACAGTAGGACCAACGTCGGAACAGGTAGCTACACTTTCTAAAAGCAAAGAGGTTTCTATCCTTAGTATGGTCCTGTACGTCCGTTGTCATGTTGGTATAGGAAGCTGCCCCTCTGGCCACTTCCGTTTGTATTTGTGAGCCACCACTCAGAAAGGGACCAGTCAGTCTCCCCGTGGCGAGTGTCTGAAGTGGTAAGATCTCCGGCTAAGCGCGTGTCTGCTAAGTCCGTAGGACAATGGATTTCTTAAGTTCAGCCGAACTGAAAATTTAATCACCTTTATTTCAGGTTTAGCTCTAAAATATCTAATGTTATCTTAAATTTCAGCGCAGTGTAATTCTCGTGTGAAGTTCATAATATATTCCGGTAGTTGCTTTGTCACTACTATGTGAGTATAGTGGAACCACGTGTTGATCAGTAACTCTAAGATCATCAATCCTAAATGCGAATGTGCGTGAGATTATAACGCCTTGTCTTGACAATAATTTTCAATATAGCAACTTTTCTTTATGTTCAACCCACGTGGGGTGTACTTTGTGAAACCAGTACCATGTGCTTATAGAATTGTTTGACCCATCAGGTTAATAGTAAGACGATAGTAACCAGTTCGAGGTTTTTCTTTTGTAAATTGCTTTTCGATCTAATTTATTTTAATTATCAAAATTATTGTGGAGTTACACTCTTTGTGTAAACCAAGTTAACCACGTGAAGCATGTGGTGTAATCATCAAAGTAGCCCTCACCTATTCTTTTCGAGAAGATTTCACAAAGAGTTAATATGAATTTAGTATACCAGTGTGTGGTAATTACATGACGGACAGGATTGTGCTACGAACGTAACTTCTTTGGGTAAAAATTGAATCGGTTGGTAGTGGTTAATTTTCTGTTGCATATGTTTCAACGTTCTTTGTGTGTTGTTTTATGAATGCAGTGTTGTATGCAGTCTCCCAATCTTGGCTCCATATTTGATGTGTTCCATAAGATTACAATCTCACATTTTCACAATCCTAAATAAGGCACCAGTTTAGTTATGACTCAAGTTTAATATGCTGAAATTTCAATGATCAATGTTAAAATAAATTTCCAAATATAAACTGATTTATTTCTTTTTATTTAAATTCTCTTTTAGATATATATATATCACCAGTTGTCGTATGACTATTAAAAGATTATAATTAATGTTCGTCTGGTTGGGAATTTGGTAAGCTAGACAGGATACCTGGTGAAACAGTTGCTCAGTAATGCAAGATTAACTTCTCCAGACAGCTCACAGCTTTTAACCCGCTTTTAATGTCCATCAGCACCGCTTACACCACAAATTAAAGCGACAACGCTATAACGGCATTATGTTCTGGACATCCATCGTGTTGATACCACATAAGCATTCTGGTTCTTAGCGGCGCTTCCTCCGTTTAGACTACCATTGATGAAATATGGGCCAATAATTGTAGTACCAAGCATCCCACAGCAGACGTTAACTCTCCATTGACGCTGATGATCCACCTGTCTAACCCATCGTGGTTGTCACTGGACCAATAATGCATGTTCTTTGTATTTACCTGTCCTTTGTTTGAGAAGGAACATTCGTCGGTAAATAGAACATTAGAGAAGAAGTTCGGGTTGTCGAGGATTTGCTGCAGTGCCCACTGACAGAACTGTACACGATTCTGGAAATCATTCCCATGCAATTCTTGATGTACGTGTACATGGTAAGGATGGAACCGGTGACGTGTAAGAATACGATGTACACTAGTTTTGGGAATGACAGTCTCGTGTTCAAACTGTCGTGTGCTCACATGTGAATTCACAGCGACGCAAGCGAGAACAGTAACTTCGGCAGCTTCGTATGTGCGAGTGCTACGACGATTGCGTTGTCATGGGTTGAAATTTCCCGTTTCCTGAAGCGTTGCAACAAGACGAGGAAACATCCGTCGGGAAGGTGGATTCTTGTCACTATATATCTCTCTCTACAGTTTTACTACCTGCGTAGCATTTCGCCTACCTTCAACAACAACGACAACAACAATAAAAGAAACGTTATGTCGATGCAGTTTGTAGGAAGGACAGCCTTTACTGTATGCCTACTCTACACAACATTATTTAGAAGGACTAAATTACTGTATTAAATGGACCCATACATAAGAAAACAGTATTGCAATTACTGTTCTGCTAACTTACATTCTCCGTAGAATAGTAGCATTTCTACTTTCTCTTCGTTACTGTACACTTTACTCACACAACTCTTCAACTGACTATGGTTGACGGAATGTCGGGTTTGCATTCTACTTATGTTTACATTTGTCCTCTGTCAACGTCAGCACGTGGATGTGTTCCATTATCCCGAGTACCTGCACTAAGCGCTGGGAGCATCAACGTCAGTGTTGTCTTAAGTAATTAATAACGTTGTGTTTCAGTGAATGGTACACTGTGATACATTTTTGAATAGGTCTTGAATGTCGTTATATACACTCACTGCTCCTAAACAGTTTAATAACTACCACTGTCACACGGCATTTGGTATCTAAGATAATAACCTTATTCATTATACTCAAACCCACGATGATGATACGTATAGTAGTATCTATTTACAGCTTTCGATAAACAATTCAACCAGTCGTGTGAGTACTCTGAAAGAATTAACTGTCGAAATTTATAGCAGCAAGACAGTCGCCATCTAAGTATTAGAGCCGATGATAATTAATAAAAATTGTAGTTCATAATGTATAATACATTCGACTTATAATCTATTCTTCTTCCTCCTTACAGATGAGGCTCTGCCATCTCATCAGCAGTCACCTGATGCGGAAATAATGTTGTACAACCTTACCTACAGGTTAAGGTGGGACGTTCACGAAAAACGCACGCTATTTAGAAGAGGCACCAAGTCCACAACTTTGAAGACATGGCAGTGAAATTTTGTACCAAGCATTACATTAAATTAACACATTTACTGTTAAGTACCTTGGACTATATAAATTTAATTTTTTATGGAATTTAAAACTTTTATTTAAAAAAATAGAATATGTAACTTTTTCTCGGAAACTATTCAAGAGATTTCTGCAAAAAATTCCCTGTTTAACCTCTTTGCTTGTAGTAACCTTCACTGCTGAGGTTATTTGAATACATCGCATAGGAGAATTTTAATAATTTTTAATTATAATTCTGTAATATAATATAAAGTTCACACAAAATTCCAGACACTGTATATCAGCTTACGCTCAGATTTTCAAAATTTGCTATTGAGACAACGATTGCTGGGTTTATCGTACCAAGCGGACAGTATTTCATAACTCTAGTCTTCATAGGTTCTGATAATAAGATATAAAAACCTTAAAAGCATAATTTTCTGGGAATGCAATTTAAAGTACAACCTAACGTTTTTCCGTTGTGTCACCTTTTTAGACGGCTGCAGATTTGTACTCCAGGTACTCTTACCCTTCAAGGCTTCTCTTCTGGTCTCTTGATTTCTGTCATCTTTCCTTTACCACATTTTTAACTGACTTTTCAGCTAAGAGATGCTGCAAATCTATTTTTCTCAAGATGTCTTCAGTAAAATTTCCTATCTTAAAGCCCGTTCTGAGTAATACCTATAACCTCCTACGTTCCCGTCGTTAAACGCAAGAACTGCATCATAAGTTGCAGTTCTGACAATTGTAGCAGATGAAAATGTGGTTTTAGGGCTTTTTTCCAGATGAGTGAATTTGGAGACTCATTTGGATTCTGGGTTCTGCTCTTAACACACTTTTTTACACGTTCGGGTTCAGCCAGAAACCTGTAAGTGGACTTGATAACATCCAGCATACAATCAGTAAACCTCTCTTTGGGACTGTAGGTGTTGTTATCCATCTGAGCCTGTAGATACTTACACCAGATTATGTTGCACGTTTGATGAGTGGTATGTTCATCTGTTGAAATTACGTGGAAATACACTGCAGTTTGTGATCGTGTTGCTATTGAATGATGAAAGAATCGAACACTTGCGTAATCTCTGTCAGTAAGATGAGACAAAGCGAGAATTGCCTATTCTTAAAGAAAGCAGCTGGTTTGTTATTGTTTCTAAGATACTGAATACAGTCACAGATGATCTGTAAAACCAGGGAGTATACATCATAGCCTTCCAGATATATCCCCGCAAGCTTGCTTGAAAGTAATCCACGGAATCGTTGTTCAACGAGATAGTATGGAAGTGTTGAAATGCGTTCCCCCTCAGCGATGTTGGGCGAACACGTAATCTCTGCAAGGGACTTACAATAAACAGTTAAAATGGTTAACGACAGAAAGTGCACAAATCTACAGGAGCACACTTTTGAAAATCTAAAGCTTGCCGGCAGTGAAATACAGAATGATCAAAACTGTCAACTAAACAAGCAGCCGTATGTCTACCGGTTCCATGAGAAGCTGTGGAGCAATCTGTAGGAGATGGCACGCAGAACTTGTCGACTATCAGAAGAAGCCATCTTTCAACTCTAAGATTCGTGATATACTTTGATACAAGTGGAAATGTATGAAGCAACTGTGCTGCAAACAGACACAGAATTACGTTCTTTTAAAAAAAATTCTACATGCCCTGCTTTATGCAAGAATTTATAAGTAAAAATAAAAAATCTGCAAGAAGTATAAAAATGTTATTTATTTCTCCTGTAATCACACCAGAAACTGTAACAAGAAGAGGAATAGTTTGCTACTTTCAGATAATATACATGCTCTGATTGTTGGACTATCAGTCTGCAGTAAGACTAATCTTGTTCTGTTGCTGTTAACACATGCAGAGGAAATTCGCTTATTCGAGCATGTATGTAGAACTTCCAAAACGACATGACTTTAAATGAATTTGTTATCACATGCTGGTGTTCCTGAAATCACATGCAGTATACCGTTCTATTTATTGATAAAATGAGGGCATTGAATTTCAGTCGATATAGGCGAAAATTCCAGGAATTTCTGGGTAAAAGGTAGTATATTACTATGCTACTATATCAGTATACTGTAGACTATGGACAAAATTGCACAATGAGAGTTAAATACCATATGTGAGGTTAGCAAGAGCGAGCCGTATATGCTAGATAGGTAGCCCATATATTTAACCAAGGATCCAATATAGGTCGTGAATAAGAAATCTGAGAGAACACTAGGTTTGTTAAATCTAATATTCTTCAAAACTTCGAGCTCTGAAAGCATCTGCCGAAAGAGAAGCAAACATATTCTAAAATATTTTGTATCACAAACATACATACGATAGACAGCACTCTAAAATGACGAATAAAGGCCTAAAAAAATAACAAATACAATAATTTAATGAGATCCCCTGCTCTACCTGCAGGACAGGTCAGATACTTTAATTTGTGGAAAGGGGCCAAAATGAGTGGCTGTCAGTTGCACTCAAATTAGAGGTGTACAAATTCCCCTTGCAGCCTGCTTGCCCCTAGCTCCTCTGCAACCATTCATGCAGGTCAGCCTGCCGCAACGTAAACACAAGAGTGCGCGTGTACTGAGGCATAGTGGGTAATGCGGCCGACTTGGGCTCCCGCAAGCCCGGGCTACTTGGGTTCCCGCAGGCCTGCCAAGCTTCTCGGGACCCGTTCAGCTTGCTGCGTCTGACAACAGGTTGCGCTGTCAAGCTACCGTGACTAGAGTAGCCAGGTAGTTATCCCGCAGTTCATTTATCGCAACGGTGGGGGCAGCACAATGAATAGGTCGAACTTTAGTGAGATTGAAAAAAATTGACAACTGGCGAAGACATGCTGGTAACGAAACAGAGAGCCGGCCGGAGTGGCCGTGGGGTTCTAGACGCTACAGTCCGGAACCGAGCGTCCGCTACGGTCGCAGGTTCGAATCCTGCCTCGGGCATGGATGTGTGTGATGTCCTTAAGTTAGTTAGGTTTAATTAGTTCTATGTTCTAGGCGACTGATGACCTCAGAAGTTAAGTCGCATAGTGCTCAGAGCCATTTGAACCATTTGAACGAAGCAGAGCTCAAGTGCCGCATGGGAAACGTTTTCGTGTGTTTATGAGGCCGCAAACGACGTCAAAATCTTTTGTAAGGTGCTCTATTCCATGCACTGTCCGAAATATTATGTAGACAGTGATGTTCCTCTTGATGGTCAAGCGTGCAAAATTTCTTCTAGATCCGAATAAAACTGTAGGTTGGTGTAGAAGTGTGTAAGTAAAGTACCCTCCCCCATGCACCATTCAGAATTTTAAGCAGACAGCGCCCTTCATCCTGCTTTGAATATCAAGTGTGACAAATTTCATCAAGATAGGAATAAAAACGTACAATTTGTCGAATTCCGTTAGGTAAAGTAACCCCTGCCATGCACCCGACGAAATTTTATGTAGACTGTGACCTTCCTCTTGGTTTCAAGGTACAGTGTGCTAAATTTCGTGAAGATTGTATCCAATACAAACACACGGACGCAATGAAAACGCACTTTCAGGTTTTCTCAAATTTTCCGATTTTTCGGTCGATTTTCCAAAATTTTATTTCATAAAAACCTTGTCCTGAGAATTACGAACACAGCAAAAAAAAAAAAAAAAATTGGTCCAGCCATTCTCGAGTTTTACGCTTATCAACACATTTGGCAATTCATTTTTATTTATATAGATAATAAGCCCGAAATATACTCGTAAAGGAAGAATGTACAAATAAAACCCAACATTTTTTTTTTGACCTGAAATTAATATATATATATATATATATATATATATATATATATATATATATATATATATATATATATATAACGCTGGGGTTTGTCTTTTGGTGCTCAGGTAAAATAAAAACTTTTAATTAACGTTCATAATACAATGACGCGCGCAGACTAAACGGCTGCGTAGCGCAGCTCAGCAGTAATATCGACAGACAAGCCAAGTTTCCCACAGCCTGCCCGGGTTGGGTTCTGCTTGGCTTGGCTGGGAGTGAAGCAGCCTGCCCGTTCTGTTGACAACGCGCGGCGGCCTGCCCGCCTGACCACCAGGCAAGCATGGGCGGGTTAAAAGCGGAACATGTACACCACTGACTCAAATACACTACTTTATTCATTTGACAAAAATTACAAGACTAAAGAAAAAATTAAAAACAGAGCAAGCCAAACATTAATTTTAGAACTTAATTCCCGGCTAAATGCGCCATTCAATCTCACGCCTCAAGGGCAAAACAACTTTCGTTTAAAACCGGTTGAAGGCGAATCAGTTAAGACTCAAAACAAGAATTTTAATTTTAAAAGGCACAAGGCGTTATCTTAAAACATTTATCTAAATTAGGCTGAAGGCCCAAACAATCTCTCGACCTAAGGGCAAAACAACTTTAATTTAAAATCGGCTGAAGGCCAATTACTTAAGGCTCAAAACAGGAATTTGAATTTTAAAAGGCAGAAGGCGTTATCCTAAAATTTCTTTAAATCAGGCTGAAAGCCCAAACAATCTCACATCTTAAGAGCAAAACGACTTTAATTTAAAATCGGCTAAAAGACGTACATAAACAAACAACAAAGGACAAATACGAAAAGGCAGCACGTCAAACGGAGTGCAGAAGTTTCCAAGGGTCGACCTGGAATTCAAACAGTAACGCTCGCTTAGGTGAGAGAGGCAGTCGGCCCAACAATTCTCAATCCGACGGCAACCCAACCGACTGACAGTCAACGGACCAAGCGACAGGACAACTTCCGCTCCACCCAACCAGCACACAAAAGGGAGTTCAATGAAACAATGCAGAAGGTATCGGCGCCCACAATGAACTACACAATCAGCTGTCAAGCTACACTCTGTGCTGGACAGCCACAACACGACGAGGAAAATACACTGCCTTACTTTACGTGAACGGTCAGGGCAGGTAATCGGAACGTTAACGGCCACAAGGCAGAGGATTCCTCTGGTGCACTTCAATTCAAAATAATCAAGTTAAGCTAAACTCCACAGGAGGGCGGCAAGAATTTCGCCAACTTGAAAACACTCGTTGTTGCTTACGGGAATGTCCCAACAGCCGACAACTAAATTCAAACGACGCAGTGTGAACAGTTGGGGCTGGCTGGTAGATTAAGTAAAGACTCAACTTTCATGTCCAGGATCGGTGAGCCAAGGACCTCATAGCAATGGGAACAGCCCCTCACACTAAGACCGCGTGTGGACGCCGCCAGCGGCCCCGGCCAGACATGCGCCACGGAGACTTCCTCGCTGCTCCACGCCAACCGGAACTGTCCGCACATGGCACAGCTGGAATCTATAAGCGCAAGGCCAAAGATAGTACAAGGGTGCGAATATCGATACACGCTGCTGCTGCCACTCACAGAGAGAGAGGATAACAGCATAATCGCGATAACCGCGGGAGACTAATCACTGAATAGCAACCAAGGTTTAATGCAAAGCATAACACGAGTCAGCCACTGCTCAATTAATAAACCTGCTTTAGAAGTTACATGTAACACAGGTAAAGGCAGTGATTCAGCATAGAAAAATGAACACCGCGCCTGTGGAGTACATATACCACAATTACCCATACAAAATCACTGAATGATTATGACTGGTCACAGCATTGGTCACAGAAGGGAATACAGTACATATGACTGAAATGAGATCCGTCATTTCAGAGGTTTGAGAAAGATGTATCGTCGAGGAATTATGGTGACAGTCGTTCAGGACCTTCAGAAACGTGAATATGACTGGCCAGTCTTGTACATATGGAACAATATTCAAGTTTCAATGAAAGCTTAAAATATATTTTAATAGTCATAAACACGAATTTCGAAATCATCTGAGGCCCGCTTGTGAAGGCAAAGATAGGGAAGTAAGCTGCACAGATGTATGAAAAATAATTGCTTGGAAATGGGGCCATCAGATGTCCTTACAGCCTTCAAACCGACTATGGATATTCATTTTACTATAGGTATTTTAAGACAATAACGGAACGATCTGGAATTCATCCCTACTCGACATTCCCCTATGTAAGATCGGGATGATAAAAAGCCAAATGGGATGAGATTTAAGTTTAAAGGGTCATACAAATGGCTAGACATTCTCCCTCAAATAACTGAACGGTATAATCGAATGAGACATCGAATGATTAAAATGAGACCAATTGTTGTACATGATAATGGATATCTAAGTACGGTATACAGTCGTCTTATGATGGTGGAACCACTGAATAAGAAATTCAGTTGTGTGATTTGGTCGTATTCCAAAATACAAAACTGCATTTCAGAAGTCTTATCTCCCAAACTGGTCAATGGAAATATTCAGTTTCTGAAGTCAAACGCATAAACCTCAGAACTTACATCTTAAAGGATAGAGAATGTGAAGAAATTGCCAAAATTTTGACACAGAGGAATTACAGAGAAGTTTTGAAGCACATATGTTTGTCATAGAGTGTGTTATAAGACGACGAGGGAAAAGGCCATGAGTTAAGTGGTTCGGCTTTCCACCAAAGCACAGCAGTTGGGAAAGCGTTCACAGTTTAGTACATAAACAGGACACACGAACTTCACGATATGCTGTAGCTTGACATGAATATTACTCAGCACATCGGAAGTGATGTTGTTATTCTTGATAAGTTAGCATTTGAGTTGCATGTTCCTGGATACAACTAATGTGGACTTAGAACAAATCCTGAAAAGCTCTTGCTCATGGTGATAAGTGAATTAATACACTTGACAATGCATGCAAATGAGCACAATGTTGCTTACACTACAAAAAAAATCGTCATTTTGCATATCAAATATTAACTGATAAGGCCAAATAAATATATGGAAGAAAGAGCACAGGCATAGGAAAATGTACTGGAACATTCGTATTTGATAAAGAACTGACAAACTTTAACTATGTGTTGGAATAAATTTCAAGTATAATGAACACAACTCGTCATACACTAAATAAAAAACCTGTAGCAAACACTGCACGTAGTCAGCAATGGAAGTGGCTAATAGTGCCTTGAAGCACAAAGGAGCAGGAATAAAAAAAAGTCGAGTTAAAACATCTAGGGTACTACCGATACATAAAACATCAGGTGGAATCATTTCGCTTCCAATTACAGCACTTGCAGGGCTATCAGCACTCAGGTCTTTAGCTCGAGGAGCGGCAGCCATGAACAGCGAAAAACACACAAAATGCAGAGGAGCAATTGCAGGACGTTAGAAGACATGGTAGGGCAATGGATGTCATCACTGTCGTTAAAGGACTATATTTAAAATTGCACACACTACTGGACAGGCCACTTACACAGAAAGATCTACTGAAATTTGTGGAGTGCTTATACAGAATATGTTGCCATATACGATGTGGAAATCCTAAGGATGTGTGACTGTCAATTTAGATGTTGCAGGAGGATATGGGACTCACTAGGTTGCATACATCTATAAACCATATGCCATCTACTACTTTGACGCATATAACATTTTAAGACCACCTGAAGAACTGTGCATTATTTTACCAACAAGAACCAGACGTTTTACAATTTTCGACACTACCAAGACTTCAATTCATATCTCTGTGGTCATCTCCAACCAGAGTTTCTCCTAAAGTTAAAAAAAAAAAGCAGCATCCACATCAGAGCGTCACTTGAGGTTAGGTGTAACATAATTGATTCTTGCTTTAAAACAATGTTTGTCAACATTAAGACGAAGCAGCTTTCACACTGAAGATCTAAGCAAGGGGGAGTGGTTTATTGTATTTATTAGTCTGGAAACATATAATAGCGTACTTAGCATCGACGAGGTGAGCAGTAAATTATGTCTACGAA
This sequence comes from Schistocerca americana, assembly GCF_021461395.2. Lineage (NCBI taxonomy): Eukaryota > Metazoa > Arthropoda > Insecta > Orthoptera > Acrididae > Schistocerca > Schistocerca americana. Next base: position 612,928,696 of record NC_060120.1, read on the forward strand.
GTGGAAAAGTTGCAGAAATATCTCTTGGCTCATATGAAATTGATGATTTGAATGCATGTATAAAATTATTTCTGCAAGGCTTTGAGCTATATGCAGACGTTAGTACACTTAAAACAGAGATAAAAACAGTGGAAGAGTGAATACATTTTAGGCACGAAGGTAAAACAGCATTGCTATTAATTTTCCCGAGGAGCTAAGTGTTGAAGAATACTTGCTAGCGTGATCTGTGTTGAGTGTAACATCACAACGATTGTGCATCTTAGTGCTAGATTAATTCCTATAATCAATGGAATTTTTCTACAATGGGTCCAGGTTAAAAACTCTTGAGGTGCCGAGGAATCTAATCTACCTTCGAATGAGTATTCAGACATTAGACATCTCGAAATGAGTAGCATAGATCAGAACGAGGACTTAGTCGCTTTTCACAGTGACGAAATTATAGTATGTCTTCATCTGAAGCAACAGCATGCGTGACTGATCTTTAATGTTGGGTAACCACCATGCACACAGTCATCAGAATGCTACTTCACAGCAGATTGTGATAGTACACGAGAATTATGAGTTTATAAAAACGATAAGACTGAAAACTCACACTGTCGTCGCTGAATATAACAACTCCAGTGCAATATGACAATCGGATCATTCATCAGGAATGTTTCTCCTACAAACCTTTTGCTTCAAAGATCTTTAATAATAACTATGGCATATGAATTCTCATTCAAATATCAAGACGAGTTAACAATTCCTAACAACAGTTTCCGTTATTTGGAAGAAAGATTTGTGACCACAAAGATGGATGGAAGTACTCCGCCGACAACAGCATGAAGCCTTACATAAGCACTCATCTTTCTGCTTCAAGAAATAAGATTTGAACTTAATGGTATCGAGAATGTTCGATCAAGAAATGTTGAATCACATCGACCCTCAAAATGTATGTCTCCTCATTAACTTTGGACCTCAATGTATTACAAAATGCAGGATTGTTCGCATATGGATCGAAACAAAGCCGCTTTAGCGCCTGTAACTCACTCAAAATGTCGTTTGGCTACTTTGCATACAATAGATGCATCATTATGAAAGACAAACAGGAACTGATTCTAGCTTTGCGTGCTAGGAGCACCCAAAGAAGAATAAAACTGTACTGGATCAGTTAGTAGGGAAAGTGTCCCATATATCAGTATCAGATGAAGTAATTCTTCGCATATATTGAATGCAGGTATTCAGCTGCTATTAAAATTCCATTCTTCCAACACGCGTATCCAATAATTCCAGTGACATACAGACAAAGATGGACAATTAAGACCCATTCAACTCCAAAGCATCGATTTATTATTCTAACCAATGTTTGAGCATATTTAAATTCAAAGTACCTTTCTTACGTTTCCATACGTTTCCCAGTTTGATGGGACAACACTAGTTTCAATGTACTGTACGATATGTACACAAGGTGTCAGTCTTCTAACTATGAGGGTGATAAATTTGGATGCATGCTCAGTCCTAAGAAATTTAAAAAATTAGCACTTATAGTGGTGGCAGATTGTACATAGTAATAATACGCCATCAAAACTGGAACCTCAGGTGAGCATATTGAATTTTAATCATTCCAAAACTTCCCTGCAGACACCACAGCACATGTGTCATTGCTACATTACATATCGTGTTTCACTCACCACTGGCAGAAATCATACAATGTGTAGTAAAATGTAGAGTGTGCACCACATGCAACATACTTCACAAAGGTGTCTCAGAGTATAAACGTCGTTCCAGATATAGAGCGGTTTTATGATGAGTGTAGACAAATTGTGTCTAAAGATGTTGCATTCTCCAACACTGGACAAATTTTAACGAAATATTCCACAAATATCACTTCATCCGGACAATTCAGTATAGTACACTGTGCTAAGACTCTCCGAAGCAGTGCATGTCTGACGTACTATGATCACAGAAAACGCTGAGATGATGAGAGAGTGCCATACAAAAAAGGGTGAAATGTCTCTGAACCTATGGTCACAAAGACAGGATAGTTTATGTCAAAGGCAATGAGAAAGTGTTGTGGCTGAATGACATCTCAAAGAGTGCTTCAGTAAGGAATCTTGAGGAGTGCAACTGCCCACCAATTCGAAGACTCAGGCAAATGTATGGTGACAACAGTAGCAGTTAAATGTGTGCTTCAGAGAATGCACAAAGTCTTTTAAGTTGGTTTATCAATAACTAAATTGTCTTAAAACACGTTTGTATTAATTTATTCTCTTCATATTTCGACTTCATGATTTGTAAGCTTCGGGTAAGTAATTACCATATGTTTCCTTTGCAATTTTTCAAGGTTCGGCGATATAATTTTAGATGATTATTCTATATAATGTTGGAAGTGACAGTGGTCCACAGTACCTAATGGAGCTTCGGTAAGGCGGTTCTTCCGATCGGGTCACTGAAAAATAGTTCAGAAACCGTAAGGGATTGTTGGTAACAAAAGCAGAATCACCATCCAACAATATAGCGGCACCACCAAGACTAATTCTTCCTTTCCTTCCTCTTCTGGAGACTGTATCAATCCTCTGCTGCATATAGGCTCCTTCACACCATTCTATTTTTTTTTTCTTTTCTTTGCTGCACCACCACGTGAAGATGGCGCCTCGTGCAGATTTGTCTTCTTGCTTTGTGTAAATGGCACCTGTATTAAACTTATAAAACTACTGTACATCGTGTTGAAACAGGAAATTATAAAACAAAAATTTTGTGTTTAAGAAGAACGATAAAAGAGAGTAGGATAAGTTGAATACGTAGATGTTTTCCCTCCGCTGCCAGGGAGAACGTTCCAGAAAATTACCTCGAAACCGATATCCCTGTCCAAAGCCTCCCAGGGTTACTTCCTAAAGTATGTTGAAATGACAGTCTACTTAATTCTAGGTTAGGGTTTTACAGGTTTACCGTGTTGCCTGGCACAACAACCAGCCACACTAGGTTACACATTGTAAAACAAGTCTTTATTACCAGGTAACAAAGGATTACTTCTGATATGTGTTATTTATACTATGTTCTTTGTCTCTTCATGCGTTTTATTCTAATTTACACTACCTGTTAGGATGTCTTATTACACTGAGGTAACAAAATTCATGGGATACCCCTAATACCGGGTCGGATTTCCTTTTGCACGGCGTAGTGCAGCACCTCAACGTGACATGAATTCAATAAGTCGTTGGAATTTCCCCTGCATCAATATTCAGCCACGATGCCTCTGTATCGGGCACAACTGCGAAAGTCTTGCCGGAGCAGGATTTGTACAAGAACTGACCCCTCGATTATGTGGCATAAAAGTTCAATGGGATTTATGTCGGGCGATCTGTGTGGGCATCATTAACTCGAACTGCCAGGAATGTTCTTCAATCTGTGGCCCGCTGACATGGCACATTGTCATACATAAAAAATCCATCGTTTTTTGGGAACACGAAGTCCATGAACGGCTGAGACTAGCCGAACATAATCATTTACGGCCAACGAACTTTTTTTTTCATATAAACACAGCCCAAATCATTACGGAGCCACCATCAGCTTGCACAGTGCCTTGTTGACAACTTGGGTCTATGGCTTCATAGGGTCCGGGACACACTCGGACACTACCGCTACCTCTTTTTGACGAAATCGGAACTCATCTGATATGCCATGGTTTCCCAATCGTCTGGAGTCCAACCGATATGATACGAGCCCAGGAGAAGCGCCGCAGGAGATACGCTGTTAGCAAAGCCATTCGCGTCGGTCGTCTGCTGGTACAGCCCATTCTCGCCAAATTTCGCCACACTCTCCTGACGGATACGTTCGACGGACGTCACGCGGTGAATTCTGCGGATTGTTGCTTGTCTATTAGCACTGACTACTCTACGTAAACGCCGCTGCTGTCGGTCGTTAAGTGAATGCTGTCGGTCGCTAAGTAAATGCCGTCTGTCACTGTGTTATTTGTGGCGAGAGGTCATGCCTGTAGTTTGGTATTCTCGGCACACTTTTGACACTGTGGACCTCGGAATATTGAATTTCCTGACGATTTCCGAAATGGAATGTCCTATGCGTGTAGCTGCAACTACCATCCGCGTTCAGAGTCAGTTGATTCCCATCGAGGGCAATAATCATGTCGGAATTCTTTGCACGTGAATCACCTGAGCACAAATGACAGCTCCGTCAAGGCACTACCATTTTGTACCTTGTATATGTGGTACTCTCGCCATCTGTAGGTGTGTATATCGCTGTCCCATGTCCTCTGTCACTTCAGAGTATAATAAGAGGTTTAACGTGGAGCCTGTTACAATAACCGGCCACGATTATGTGATATGTCTGTCTGGTTTTATCTACATTTAATTTTGATATATTTGGATGTGTACACGTTGTTCTTCGTGTGTTATGTTCTCTGTGTCGGTGTTGGAGGCGTTCCTAGTACTGGAGTCAACATCTGAACAAACACTGTCCTCTCTTTGACGTCTGCTACGATGCCTGTAAGGTCTCATCTCTCCATACATTGTGTGTCCTGTCTTGAACACGTGATCTGTTAGTCCATTCTGCTGTCGTCATTTTTGTGGCTCCCTGAGTGTGAGTTGAAGCGTTTCTGCCGTGATGCCTGTTATGTTTCGCCGCATGGTTGAGTGAAGCTCACGGAACAGTACGGTGTGTTCAAGAGATCCATGTTCACCACATGGGCAGTTGCCGTCCGCAGAAAGTGAGAAGAGCTGTGGGTGCATTGGACACGGCAGGAAATGAACGACTCCACGGTTTGGATTGTCATGATTCACCTGTAATCATACTCCGATGTTAGGGAAAATGTTGTACACCCTACAGCCTTTGTCAAATTGGTTTCACTGTCGTTGCCAGATATGTAACCGCCAAGTATTTAGTTGACGTTTGTGTTCTGTGTGTTCCCCTGTTATTTTCCTTGACTTACCTCGTCTTCCCCTGTTGAACAAGTAGCATGAGGCCCGATATCTGACCGTTATGTCAGTCGGAAAGACAAACAACACCTCATACCACGCCTCGGTGAGGTAGTGCAGAATAGCCCCGACAGTCTAAGCGGTACACTCCTTAGTCCAAGCCTCACTGCCGTCCTGTTGGCCACTACAGCAAGCCTGTGTGCCCACAACTTGCTGTGAAGCTCACCACCTGTTCATAAAGAGCGCTGTTGTACGCTCTGATGTGTGTGATTAGTGGTCTGTACAGTGCAGTTTAAACGTCCCCTTAGAAAAATTAAAAACGACGGTGCTGGAGAAACTCTTACGTTATTTGATTTTCAAACAGCTGTGCAAAACTCGACGTACTCAGACAGTTTTCTCTTACTTTTTCTTATCATCACCAAACTCACACACAAACTGACAATGCAATCTGACTTTCAATAATCCCTACAAAAGAATGGCCCTGATTAACAACAACCTATACCTTTCATGAATCCTTAGCTCACAAAAATCTTCGTTACTCGAATTACTGCAATTCAGCGAGCGCCAATACTGCCAGCTAAATAAAAGATTCAAACTACTGAAGGCACTAACTACTGATAGGCATAGTTAGCAAATGAAAGATTTTAATAGAGAACATACAATGTATTTACCTTAATAGCATTCAAAAGTCGTAATATATATATAATTTTGTGACATCCAGTTAAACAAATTTCTTTTTTCTGACGGGCACACGTCCAGATTGTCCGTTCAAAACTCTGGTACCTCTCTCCCCACATCCACCACTGCTGGCGACTCACCTCCAACTGCCCAACGCTACGCGCTGTTCACATCCAACTGCCCAACACTACACAAGCTAATATTCCAACATTGAGTCCAACCAACCACAGACTGCACACAGTGCACTCAGCGATTTTCATACAGAGCAATACTTGGCGTTACCAACATAAACACCTAAACAGCCTACTTACACAGTGTTTATGCTTGTGAGTTTTTATAGAGTATTTTCTGTACTTCACCAGTAATGATAATGAGCGCATGGCATTGGTGGCCGGGAGACATCTTACAGGGCGGTTCGGCCGCCGCTCCACAAGTTCTATAACGCCACTACGGTGACTTGAGAGTGAATGAGGATGAAATGATGATGAAAGACACACACTGACTCAGTCATCTCGAGGCAGAGAAAATCCCAGACCCCGCCGGGAATCGAACTCGGGACCCGGTGCGCAGGAAGCGAGAACGCTACCGCAAGACCACGAGCCGCGGACACTTTACCACTCCTTATACGTTTGTGTTGGGTGAAACTGTGTGTTTCGTCAATGTGTACTCCCAGGTATCGTGTGTCTGTTTCTCTTTTAATGTTTGTGTTCTGTATTGTGATTATGAGACACTGCTCTGAGATTTGGAATATAATCCAGAACACTGGTGCAAAGTCTGTTATCAGTAACTTGTCCGCCATCACCTCTTTTCCATATTTTGTAGGGTATACGTGCTGTGCTATGGGACGATCAGTGTGGTTTGAAATGAACGCACTCAGTACGCCGTGATCGTAGTGTAAACACTTTTATCGCTCAAAGCTGACCGATTTCAACAGTCTTACGCTGCCATCATCTGATCTAAGAGGCAAAACCAAGATATTAAGGGGGCGGAAGATGAGTGAGACTACAATTCATGTTATAGAATATACACTGCTGGCCACCGTAAATGCAACACCCTGAAGGAAGCATCCGAATCAAGCGAAATTTACACCATGGGTTTGCAGCGATGAGATATGCAACTGATTAGAATTTCAGCGCAGACGCACGTCACGCGCGCCTGTGGCGCCACCTCATAGCGCCATTTAAGGCTTGGCGATTTCGACGAGTGTACGTTCGGCACGTGTGTTTACCTTGTGGTTGTTTCACAAGACGATCAGTTATGCCTCGTAGACAACAGCGAACATCGTTTGATCAAGTATCCGAGTTCGACAGAGGAAGGATAGTGGCTTACCGAGATTGTGGATTATCATACAGAGAAATCGCTAGTCGCGTTGGACGAAACCAAACAACTGTAATGCGGATATGTGACCGTTGGATGCAGGAGGGTACGACGGACCGACATGGTCGATCGCATTCACCTCGGTGCACCACTGCACGTGCTGATAGGCAAATTGTGCGCATGGCAGTGACGGATCGCTCAGTGACATTCCGAACCGTAGCACAGCACATTGCGTCTGTAACGCATCATCCAGTGTCTGCGCGTACCATTCGACGCCGTTTACAGCAGAGTGGTCTGTCCGCAAGACGTCCATTGTTTCGTCTACCATTGACGCAGAACCACAGACGTCTCCGTCGCCAATGGTGTGATGACAGACGGATGTGGACGGCAGAATGGAATGACGTTGTCTTTACTGACGAGGCACGCTTCTGTCTGCAGCACCACGATGGTCGGATTCGAGTGTGGAGACACCGTGGAGAGAGGATGCTGGACAGCTGCATCATGCACCGCCACACTGGTCTTGCACCGGGTATAATGGTATGGGGCGGTATTGGATATTACTCTCGCACGCCTCTAGTACGCATTGCCGGTACTTTAAATAGCCGGCGCTACATATCCGAGGTGCTGGAGCCAGTTGTCCTTCCTTACCTTCAGGGCTTGGCCACAGCCATATTTCAACAGGATAATGCGCGACCACACGTGGCACGCATTGTCCAAAGGTTCTTCGTCAATAACCAGATTGAATTGCTTCCCTGGCCGGCTCGCTCTCCGGATCTTTCGCCGATAGAAAACATGTGGTCCATGGTTGCTCAACGAGTGACCCAGATTACATCCCCAGCTGCCACACCAGATGATCTTTGGCAACGTGTGGAAGCTGCTTGGGCTGCTGTACCCAGGAACAGATCCAATGTCTCTTTGACTCAATGCCGAGACGTGTGGCAGCGGTGACCTCCAACAATGGCGGCTACTCTGGCTACTGATTCTGGCAGGAACCACATGTTACAGACGTCTGTAAACGTAATCATTTGATACTTGGTCAACATGTTATCTACAAAATAAAATTTGTTGTACTACCTCTTGTCTTTCTTGGTGTTGCATTTACGGTGGCCAGCAGTGTATAACATATACAAAACTGCACGTACCTAATGGAAATTGCTATAAAGCTTCCATGCTACCTTACATGGGCAAAGCATTCAAGGTACCTCCCCCTCCCCCCACGGATACACGTCGAGATAAAAATCCAATTGATAACATACACAACGTTGGTAAAATGCACACAGATGACAAAAACACTCATTTAAATTCCTCGTATTGCCCATGCATGCTGGTGGCGAAGGTGAGCACGGCACAATCCTGCCGGCGGAGTGTTTACGTAAGAGGCGCCAGACCCGCTACGAAATTACCTATCTCGCCACTGGATGGCGTGTGTGCACGATCGCATTCTGTGCCCAAAAGTAGTGGATAGCGGTGCGCCAGAAAGAAAGGTTGTTTTTACAAAGTGCCCGATGTAAGTATTAGGAATGTCACCTGGTCATACATATGAAATTGCGGTGGGATTATGCTCCATATAAAATTATATAGCAATTACATACTGTGTGCTTATTGACAGTGGCCGGCCGGTGTGGCAGAGCGGTTCTAGGCACTTCAGTCTGGAACCGCGTGACCGCTACGGTCGCTGGTTCTAATCCGGCCTCGGGTATGGATGTGTGTGATGTCCTTAGGTTATTAGGTTTAGGTAGTTCTAAGTTCTAGGGGACTGATGACCTCAGATGTAAAGTCCCATAGTGCTCAGAGCCATTTGAGCCTTAATGACAGTGATAAATTAATGATAACAATAAACAATTAAAAAAACAATATCTTAAATTTACAGAGCAATATGACGTAAAAAGAAAACCGCGAATGCGAATGCTAAAGCGGTCAGACCTGGACAATCCCCGCGAAAAAAGGGTGCTGAACGCGGTGCTGGACTTACTTCAGACGTCATATAATCTAGAGGCAGATTCAAGCCGTACCGGGTGCGAGGCGTCTACTATAGAATCAATCGAAATGATATAAACCATAAAATTAATTTAGATGCCTTAACAGCCGTAGTGGACATTAAATGTGTTGCTTCATAAAAATGCCGAATTTGGTTCTGATCCAGAGAATTTCAACCTATCCTTAATCGTTTGCGCAAGTTTGGATGAATTTCTAATGTTAACACTAGCGTACTTAGGAACTACATTCAGATGGAGACGCTTCTTATTAAATATTACATGCGATGTATTTTTCAAATTTTAATCTTTGAAGATAACAAGGCTTAAATATATCCCACTCCCTGGCGTGGCATGCTAAGCTACACATGCGGTGTTGCGCAAGAAACGACAACGTTAAAGAATGTCCCTTGTAAAAGTTGTTATCATCCAGCTATAGTCGATGACATTTATAAACAAGTCAAAAAAAAAGACGATAGGAATAAAACTGCTATTAAGACAAAGGAGAAAAAGGATATTTTTATAACATACAAATGCTCACTCTCTGACAAAACTGAGCAATAGTTTCGTGATTCTAATAGAACCCTTGCCTTTAATACAACTAACACTTTACTTAAATGAAACATACAATATAAAATCGCCAAGGTAGATATAGAAATGCTGGAATATAGAAACTGCACTGCGGCGAGTGCGAAGGCTTTTATGTTGGCCGGACGGGCAATTCATTTGCTTTAGAGAATACGGAAGTGTACATAACTGAACTACATTTGGGAACCATCTTCGCATATCTAAGCATAGAGTAGTAGACATACGCCGTAGTGAGAAAATTCTTCATAAGGCTCCCATTGGTAAAATTTTAATATACTGGAAAAATACAAATTTACTGAAGTAAAAAGAGATACTCCGATCACCTTTCCAATCACAAATTCCAGTCAGCTTTTTTTATTTTTTTTTTTTTTTTTACATGGTGTATTATAAGTCTAGATAAGCCACAGGACGACATTACTGAATACCAAGTTGGATGGTTTATAAATAAAACATGTATATATTGACATGTAGGCACTTATAGTAGAACAGCCTGAGCCGGCCGCTGTGGCCGAGCGGTTCTGGAGACACGCTGCTGCTACGGTCACAGGTTCGAATCCTGCCTCGGGCATGGATGTGTGTGATGTCCTTAGGTTATTAGGTTTAGGTAGTTCTATGTTTAGTGGACTGATGACTCAGTCCGATAACGCTTAGAGCCACGTGAACATTTTAGAACAGCCTGTAGGTACCATACCATTACCCCCCAAACGCTGTAGGTTACCTATCCCCCCTGTGTGATGGCCACATCGTATGACAAATGAACACTTTGCATCCAACACTTTACGGGTATCTCATAGGGTCCATCCGACATGGTCACGAGCCCAGGAGAGGCGCTGCAGGCGCTGTCGTGCTGTCAGCAAAGGCACTCGTTTCGGTCGTCTGCTGCATTAGCCCATTAACGACAAATTTCGCCGCACAATTCTAACGGATACGTTCGTCGTAAGTCCCACATTGATTTCTGTGGTTATTTCATGCAGTATTGCTTATCTGTTAGCAGTGACAACTCTATGCAAACGCCGCTGCTCTCGGTCATTAGGTGAATGCCGTCGGCCACTGCGTTGTTCGTGGAATTAGGTAATTCCTGAAATTTGATATTCTTGGAACGCTCTTAACACTGTGGATCTCGAAATATTGAACTTCCTAACGATTTCTGAAATGGAATTTCCCATGCGTCTAACTACAACCACCCTTCCGCGTTCAGTGTAATCACGTCGGAAACCTTTTCACATGAATTACGTGAGCGCAAATGAGAGCTCCGTGAATGCACTTTCGTTTTAAACCGTGCGTAGGCGATACCACTACCATCTGTGTATGTGCATGTCGTTATCCCATGACTTTTGTCACATTATTGTATATAACATTTAGATTTTTATTCGTTGTTTCCTTGCTTTTAATTAGAAGCGTACCACTGATTGCTCTTAACTTATATTGAATACGATGCGAAAAGACAAATGTGTAAAAGAAGAACTCGAACGTCAGCGTATAGAGATACGCAACAGAATAAGAGGTAGCTGCTCATTGGAGAAAAAATGTACACAAATACCTATCGAGATTGTATAGTATTTCGTATTGGCAGTTCCCGTATGCGGTAAGTAAGACATTACATCACAGTGTAGAAATGCTGCTGCCGAAGCATTTTCTAGCTGTGGGGATATTCTGAATTTCAGTTGTCAATGTAACAGCAGTTTAGGTAATCAATTTACAAGTGATTATTGCATAACAATAGTCCATCTTCATCGAGAGTAACAATGGGATCCTCAATCAATTAAGAGTCGTGGTAGATTTGGAATCGTACGAATGGCTCGGCCGGCCGGAGTGGCCGTGCGGTTCTAGGCGCTACAGTCTGGAGCCGAGCGACCGCTACGGTCGCAGGTTCGAATCCTGCCTCGGGCATGGACGTGTGTGATGTCCTTAGGTTAGTTAGGTTTAATTAGTTCTAAGTTCTAGGCGACTGATGACCTCAGAAGTCCAGTCGCATAGTGCTCAGAGACATTTTTGAATGGCTCGGTGATGATGCTCATCAGAAAACGTGTGAGAGACTTGGCTGCCATAAGTCAAGTATCACTCGGTAGTGTCCTCGCAGGTGAATTGAGTACAGGAATTAAAATTAGACGCCCATAGCTGATTCTGGTAGGTAAGATGTACAGGATTCGAAGATAACCATGTTCACGTACAACAGCCTTACTTATACTTGTACAGTATATTCATCCAGAAATGTAGCATTCCATCACTCTGGGTACAAATTTATTGGTCTTTCTCAAAACATGCACTATCGAACACACCATAAATAATATACACAGCAAAACAAGAAATAAACCACTTTAATCCTGATGTTGCTTCTAATCATGCTCAAAGATCAGCTGAGCATTTCGTGGAAGCCCCTCGTACGCTAGTTTCCTGGACGTACAATAGTTAAGTCGCGACTAGGGGCAAGACGGTCCCCTGCTGGGTTACGTATGTCCTGTGCTGACCACTGACTTGTCTTCCAGGCAGCGGACGTGCGCCGGGCTGGCAGGCTACACTCCCCGTCGCTACGGCTTCCACGTGCGCCTCCTTCTCCCCCTGCAGCCAAGAGGATGCCTGTTAAGTGACGGAGCGACTGGGTGAGAGAACAATAAAATTTAGACACGTTATTACACCTTTGGTTCGAGTAGGGACTTTTCACAACATGCGGAACCTGTGGCAATCTCTTCAGTCCTAAGACTGGTTTGCTGCAGCTCTCCACGCAATTCTGTCCTGTGAAAAACGATTCGTCCTTGTATAACTACTGCTGCCTATATCTATTTGTACCTGCTTAATGTAGCCAAGCCTTGGTTTCCAATTTTTGCGCCACACCAGTTACGTTACCAAACTGACTAATCTTTGATGCTACAGACTGATCCTGCAAACCGATCACTTCTCTTTGTCAAATTGTACCATAAATTCCATTTCTTCCAAGATATGATTCGGTACCTCCTCATTAGTTGACTGATGTGGCCATCAAGTCTTTCCCGTTCTCCTGTAGCATCACATTTCGAAAGCTTCTACTCTCATAATTTATGATCTGTTTAGTGTCCATAATTCACTTCTGCACAACATTAAACTCCATTTAAATTCCTCCAGAAAGCACTTCTTAGCATTTAAATCCATGTTCATTGCGCCCAAATTTCCCATTATCGGAAACACTTTTCTTGTAATTGCCAATCTGCATCTTATATCCTCTCTACGTAGGTCATCATCACTTACGCTACATTTAGTGTCTCATTTCCAAACGTACGTCTCCCAGCATCACCTGAATTAATTCCATTACCCTCGTTTTACTTCCGCTGATTTTCATCTAATAACCTCGTTTTCAAGACGCTCTCATTTCTTGTATTAAAAAATAAAATATTCATGCTTTTAAAGTTATTTTTATTTAAAAATGACGTGTTTCTCCGTGGTTAGACAGAATCAGTTTAGGTAAAACTGCCAAATGAAGTTCATTCTGCAGGCTACCAAAACTCTGTCAGTCACGTACACATAAAACCGTCTCGATGAAAATCTGGTCATCAGAATAAATAAAAGGAACTGTGTAAATCTTTAACTGTTATAGCAACTATAACATCGAGATGTCTGTCTATAGAGGAATGGCAGCCCATTTTCAACTAGAGAAGGAAATCACTCTGGGGTCGACGTTCTAAATCCCACCAGATGTCCGGGCTCGGGACAGGCTAGACTAATTTAGGTATGTTATTGTCCACAGACCATTGTCTTATAGATGCTGCTTTATAATGGGCTGCATTATCTCGCTCATACAAACAATAATCGCCTACGAACTGTTCCTCTACGGTACGCAGTACAAACGATGTAAGATCCACGAGATAAATTTTAGCTACAGTGCGACGACAGGAAATTATGCCTCTAACAGTTATAAACATTATCTATCCGACGTATGAAAAAACAGTGAAATAAATGATGATAAATATTAATTATTTATATAATATTTTATGATGTACTTGGACATATCGATGTGTATCATACAAAGACAATGATAATTGTAAATTCCTTTTATGATCTGCGTTTGTCTTCCTTTGTTTTTAGCTTTTGTTGGTTGGCCTTTGTAGGTTGTGGACGCAAGACGTATATCAAACTGAGGTCTGTTAAGAAATTGTAATTATTTGTTAATTATTACTTGAGAATACAGTTCATTATTATTATAAATAGGAGTGAATAATTATTTGTAACTATAATTCCTCTCTCAATAAGCATTATCTGTGTTAATTATTTCTTTCCGCTGCGAGGAGCGCAGCCGTTAATGATAGCGATTTGTATCACGTTTTTGTCTGTGTTTTCGTTAGAAAAAAATCAAATGTTTGCTTGATGAAGTCTAAATAGTGCACAATACGAAAGTAAAGTTTAATAAGCATCTCAAATCTTATTTGCTCTAACAGTAGAAAGTCTCTATCAATTGTCTGCCGCCATCTTAACAATTATCTCAGCGGCAAATTCAAATTACGCAACTCTGCAGACATAAATGCCGAACGTAATAAAAATGTGTAAAAATAAATGTCCACCGGTGGTCCCGAACTCATTTTAATGAATCAGATTGGTTCTTTAAAAACAGTGCTCGTAGCACGATCTATATAACAAACTTTTCTTGCTGAGGTATGGAGCCGAAATTAACTTCTCACGAGTTGCGAAGAATATTGTTTCCGGTAACATACATCAGTGTTGTGTGCGGCTGTTATTCGGGGCTTTAATGATCATTTTGCTGAAGATAACTGTTTCCATCATAATCAATAGTTGTATAGAATCTGTTGTATGAACTGTGATTTAGGAACACTGACACAACTTACAAACAACACTTTAACACAACGTTAACTTGGAGTTCTTCAGCAATTTGACCAAAGCTTTTGACGGGAGAAAAATTATTTAGTAATTTCTCACTGTAATAAAATAAGATTATCATTTTCATTTACAAATTAGTTAAATATCAAACCAATGAATATCACAGCGAACGCCACACTGTGAAATGTGTTCATATCCTTCCGCAACTGATTTTTCCTTAAGCGCAGTGTGAGAACACAGCCAGACCGCAAAAGACATGCCCATACCTCGGAACACTACCTCATCCGTATTTGACAGTTGGCACCACAGGCTATGGCAGGTAAAGTTCTGCTGGCATTTGCAAACCGAAACCCCTGCATCGGACTACCACAGAGTACAGCGTGAGTCATCACTCCAGATCACTCGTTTCCAGTCATCCACTGCCCAATGGCGTCGCCATTTGCACCATCTCAAGCGCCACGTAGCATTTTTTTTTAACTTCCTACGCACATTCATTGAGCCAGCTGGACTGCTGATAGCACTTTGAAACTCACGAGTGCTTAATTCCGCTGAAAACTGTTGATTTGTTACAACCAACACCCGCAAAGCTTGACGGTCCCTGTCAGTGCATGAAGTCTGGCTGAACTACGATCACCTGTGGTTCTTCCTTAGCGTCGCCGCTTCACAGTCACATCACCAACCATCGAGTTGCGCAACTTTAAAGGTGTTGAAACGTCCCTGATGGGTTTGTTACTCAGGTGACTTCCAGTAACTATTCATCGTTCGAAGTCACTGATCTGTCGCCACTGATTTATTCTGCTGTTGCTGCTTCTCTACGGACAACAATATACTCCCTGAACCTTTTACATTGGTGAGTCCGTATCTTGTGACATTTAGTGGCCAATTCTCCATTACGTAGGGTGCTGAAATACACTACTGGCCATTAAAATTGCTACACCAAGAAGAAATGCAGATGATAAACGGGTATTCATTGGACAAATATATTATGCTAGAACTGATATGTGATTACATTTTCACACAATATGGGTGCATAGATCCTGAGAAATCAGCACGCAGAACAACCACCTCTGAACGTAATAACGTCTTTGATACGCCTGGGCATTGAGTCAAACAGAGCTTGGATGGCGTGTACAGGTACAGCTACCCATGCTGCTTCAACACGATACCACAGTTCATCAAGAGTAGTGACTGGCGTCTTGTGACGAACCAGTTGCTACGCCACCATTGACCAGACGTTTTCAGTTGTTGAGAGATCTGCAGAATGTGCTGGCCAGGGAAGCAGTCGAACATTTTCTGTGCAGCAGGCGGTACTATTATTCGTACTATACATTAAGGTTTCTTTAGTTTTCCTGGCTGTTATGGAGGCAGATTGTCTGTTCCACACGTTTGAAGCCGTTAGCTTAATCAAGAGACAGGTTCACTTTACCTTTGTAGAAAAGTCCGAAAAAAAATTAAGTTGTTTCACATCTCTCTCTCTATTCGTTTAGTCAGTTCCGACTCTTCGTGACCCCATGAACCAAATCACGCCACTTTTTCCTGTCTTGCACTTTCTCCCGTAAACCTCCCAGGTTCGAACACATTGCTTCTGTGATTCCATCGATCCATCTCATCCTCTGACGTCCTCTTCTTCTAGCTCCTTCAATCTTCCCCAACATTAATGTTTTTTCCAGCGAGGCATGCCTTCGCATTGTGTGTCCAATGTAGGTCAGCTGTTGTTTTAACATTAGACCTTCCAGGGAGAAATCTGGTTTTATTTGCTCCAATATTGATCTGTTGGTTCTCTTTGCAGTCCATGGAACTCTAAGAAGTTTCCTCCAACACCAAAATTCGGAGGAGTCAGTTCTTCGCCGTTCAGCCTTTCTAATGGTCCAGGTCTCACATCCATACATCACAACTGGAAAGACTATAGCCCTCACAATACGGATCTTTGTTGCTAGTGTTATATCTCTCGACCTTAGAACCTTGTCAATGTTTGACATCGCCTGTCTACTGAGCAACAGGGGTCTCTGGTTTTCATGGCTGGAATCGCCATCAGCAGAGATCTGGGAACCGAGATAACTGAATGTGGTCACTACCTCCATGGTTTCTCCTGCTATATCCCACGAATTGGTAGGTGTAGTTGCCATAATTTTCGTTTTCTTCACATTCATCCTAAGATCGGCCTTTTCACTTTCGTCTTTCACCTTCGGCAAGAGTGTTCTCAATTCTTCTTCACTTTCTGCCAACAGGATCGTATCATCCGCGTACCTGAGGGTGTTTACATTATTCCAGCTATTTTAATTCCTGTTTCTCCTTCATCTAGCCTCGCATTCCTCATAACATGTTCTGGATACAGATTGAATAAGTACGGTGACAGTATGCAGCCTTGCCGGACCTCTTTCTGAATCTTTATCAATTTCGTTGTTCCATACATAGTTCTCACCGTGGCTTCTTGGTCTAGGTATAAACTCCGTATCAGATGAATGAGGTGATCTGTTACACACATGTTTTTCAGTACGTTCCATAATTTGTTGTGATCGACGCAGTCAAAGGCTTTGGCGTATTCAATAAAGCAGAGGTGCACATCTCTCTGGAATTCTCTTGCTTTTTCTATAATCCACCAAATGTTAGCAATTTGATCTCCAGTTCCTCTTCCTTTCCTAAAACCAGCTTGTTCTTCTGGTAGCTCTCGATCTAGATATTGGCGTAGTCTATTTTGTAAGATTTTCAACATCACTTTGCTAGCATGTGAGATAAGTGCGATTATTCGGTAATCTGAGCATTCTGTAGAACTTCTCTTCTTTGGAATGGGGATGAATACTGATCTTTTCCAGTCTTCTGGCCACTTCTGCGTGATCTATATTTTTTGACATATTGAGTGCAGCACTTTCACTGCATCCTTTTCAGTGACTGTAAACAATTCTGCTGGTATTTCATCATTTCCACTAGTTTTGTTATCAGCCATATTTTCAAGGGTCCACTGGATTTCGCTCTCCAAAGTATCTGGCTCTAGTTCTAAACTAACATTACCATCAGCAGTAGGAGCCCTGTCATTATGCAGTTCTTTCTTGTATAGGTCTTCTACATATTCTGCCCATCTTTCCTTCACATCCTCTGCTTCACTCAGATCTTCCCCGTTTCTATCTTTTATCATTCCAATTTTTGCATGGAATTTTCCTTTAAATTCTCTAATTTTCTTATAACGATCTCTTGTCTTCCCCATTCCGTTACTATCTTCAACTTCCTTGCACTGTTCATTAAAGAATGTATTATTATTTCTTCTAGCTAATTTCTGAAAATATTTAATTCAAACATAGCTGATCTATCTCCCTTGATTTTTGCTTTCCTTCGTTCTTCTGCAACTTGCAGTGCCTCAACTGATAGCCATCTAGCCTTCTTTCTGTTCCTTTTCTTGGGAATGTGTTTCTCTGCGGCCTCCTTGACTTCTGTCCACATCTCTTTCAGCTTTTGTCCTCCAGCTATAATACATTAAATCTGTTTTGCATCTCTACAGTGTAGTCGGACGGTATAGAGTTACGGTCGTATCTGCAAGTTGGGATATTTTTTGCTACATTCTGAGGTTTCAGCCGAAATTTTGCAATCAGGAGCTCATGATCTGATCCGCAGTCAGCCCCAGGTCCTGTTGTAGCTGACTGAACCGCGCTCTTCCATCTCTGATTACGAAGTATCTAATCAATTTGGTTCTGATCTTGGCCATCTGGCGACGTCCTGGTATATAGGCGTCGGTTTGGTAGTTGAAACAGTGTATTAGTAATTATCAATGAATTTTCTTGGCAGAATTCTAGGAGTCTCTGTCCTGCTTCATTTGTTGTACCAAGAACATATTTCCCTGTTATACCTTCTACAGCTTGATTTCCCACTTTTGCATTCCAATCGCCAACTATGAAGACGATATCCTTTTTTGGTGTTAATAGTAGTAATTCTTGTAAATCTCCATAGAACTGGTCAATAATTTCCTTTCAGGCATCAGTTGTTGGCGCATAAACGTGAGTTACTATGATGTTGAGGGGCTGACCTTGAAGTCTGATGGGCATCATTCCATCATTTTTATATCTGCATCCCATTACAGCCTTTCTCGCTTTGTCACTAACTATGAAGGCTACTCCATTACTTCTGTTGTTATCGTGTCCAGAATAATACACCATATGGCTATCAGAAGCAAATTCTCCCATGCCAGTCCACCTCATTTCACTTACTCCCAATATGTCGATGTTAATTTTCTCCATTTCTCTTTTCACTTCGTCTAGTTTTCCTTGATACGTGGATCTTACATTCCATGTTCCTATGCAGTGCTTCTCTTTGCACCATCTTACTCTTCGTGAAGCTCCTCTCAACCTGGTTCCCCTCGGAGATCCGATCGGGGAACTTGGAACTCCGGAACATTTTGAGCTGAGCGAAGCCATGGGATTTTCTTGGGATACGGTAGGAAGTTGGAGAATTGAGGTGACAGAGGCTGTGAGAACTCTCTTGCTGAGTTCTTGTAATCGCGCATCACCCCAATTTTGTGCCATAGTCTCATGGTGTCTGCAGATACCCTCCCTCCGCCCCCCCCCCCCCCCCAGGTCATTTCCTGGGCCCAAGTTGTTTTACATAGGTTTATAATAAAGTGTATGCGTATATCGTTTCGTAGTTCTTAACAATAATAGCTGCACAATTATTGACAGAAGGTTACATCTAAACCGCAGATACTTTATACGCCCCACTGTTCAGAATCTTTTTCCTTTGTTTACAAGTCTAATATTAATAAGACTGTTTTATTTGGAGAATTTGAATAGTCGATCAGCAAATACGCTCATTCTGAAGAGAACCAGTTACTGTAAATGTTAAAAACTAACCGAGTTTAAAAATCGAACAATGTGGATTCGTTTCTGTGGCGGTTTCCTCATCTCCACCACCTCCTCCTCGCTGCTGCGTCGACACTTGAGTATATAGATTTTCTACTAAGAATCGTGCATGAAGTATATAACAGAAACTAATATAATCACCAAAGCGTGGGCGCGATTGCTCTTAATCAACAATAGCCTCAAAAAATCATACTTCTTATACAACTTTCATTTAAACTTCGACAAATACTTAGATAACATTTTCCTTTTGAAAGCACATACATGGGGCAATGAACTTTTGTCACTGAACTGATAATCTGAAGAAACTGAGATTTTCAAAAGATGTCGGGATGTTTGCTTCTAGAGAGTGAGCAACATGAAACTGACTCTGAAAATATTTACAACTAGCAGATTTGGCGATTTTGCAATTGCTAAGTATGTATGGGAATTGGATATAAGTCCTAATCTCCTTCTCTCGCCCTTCTCTCTAACCCTCCCCTCTTAACAACACCTTTTGTCCATCTCTGTCCATCATCTTCCCCCAGCTCCCTCCCTTACCTCTCTGTCCATATTCTTCTTCCCCTTCTTTATATCCATTTCATTCACAGTTATCTGTTCATCTCTTCCCCCCCCCCCCCCCCCCCTCTGACGTTATTTATTCTTATTACAAATGGAACCTTGACTGAGAACAGAAGTCAAAATGAATGGGGAAATCGGCTGGAATCATTAATACACGGAGTATCAGAGAGACCTTTCCGGCTGCTCTATCTGTGAGGAAAGGAGCTTTATTGACAGTATTTCGCACGGTTTTAATCCATGAACAGGAATAATTACAAAGTTAGCTATATACACAACCTTCCTTTCTTCCGTTAAAATGACTGCAGAAAAGAAAGAAAGCCTACACATTTTCACAGTACAGCTTAGCATGTTCTTTCTCGCAGCCATTGGCGGATGATTTTGCGTGAGTTACACGTGTACCAGTAGAGCTCGACTGTTCCCGAGTCATAAAGGATTTCGCTTCAGAAATTCTTATTCGACTTGCCTCCAACCGCTGTCTATGCTCTTCGTCAGTATCACTGACTCGACAACCACGTAGTTGGCCCGCGTTGTGCGTACGCCGAGCGATATTTCGACCCTTCACTGGAGGCACTTCGTCCAAAGAAATTAACCACGAACTGAAATCAACTGATTGTTTGTAACGCACAAAATTACCAAGAAGTGACATCAATTCAATCTTCGCAACACACCAAAAATATCACCACCGAAAAACACTGAAATACCGCTTTCAATTGTATTCATTTTCGCAAAATATCTAAAATGAATATGGAATTTGTTGTTGTTATGAAATCATGCCAGAGCAGAACTGTCAAACAGAGCGTAATATCTCTTTCATTGAGATTTTCATACGAAAATACCATCACAGTTTCCGACTTTGCCGGTGGATTTGCAAAAAATTTCTTTCATACAAACCTTCATCGGACAGTTACGAACACCACAAAGAAAGACAACCAGATCAGTGAGCTGTTCTCAAGTGATGATCTTTCAAGCATGCGGAAATTTATTTATATTTATATAGATGAGACTAATGCGGAACTGATCTGTTTTAGGGTAGTTATGGTTTTTATTCGTTACCTAACCCGTTCCGAGCCATTTAACTACAAAGTTTTGCATTTCAGACTTTGTTGGAGATTTTTCCAAAATATTTATAATCTTATCTTTTGTGCAAACAGCCCCACACACGGTTTCCACAAATTATATGGTTGCATTAGTAGAACTAAAAAAGTATGTGTTCATTAATATTAACACTAAACGTCTGTTCAAATCCTGTAAAGTGACACGTTCAAAGTCCGTTTCGACAAAAGAATCGTTCAAAGTATTTATGGAACTTGTAGCAGAACACCCCGCTCACAAAATACTGTACATAAACGATTCACATTAAAAAACTCAAGAACATTAGCAAACAACATACCTGTATAAGAGTAAAAATTCCACATTCGTGTCCTTTGTCGTCACCATCCCGTACACAAATATTACAATATCAGAAACAATTGATACTATTGAAAACAACTTGCTACAATATAGAAAATTACCCATTACAGGAATAAAGGATACCATGAAACTGCTATAACTAGTACTAAGCCAGAATTACTTTGAATCTGGCAATGCATTGTACACACAAAACGACGGAGTAGTCATGGAGTGTAGCATAAACAACAGCTGATATATTTTCAGACACATCAGAACTAAAATTTATCAACACCACAAACACTGTTTGAAAGAAAATGTGCTACTAATAGAGGGTTCCGACACAGACGTTCAACAAATACACAAAAATTTTACTGAACTTCATCCCAACATGAAATTCACAGTGAAACCAGAAAACAATAAACCGATCAACTTTCTGAACCTAACAATAAAAAATATGCACAAACACATCAATCTGAAGTCTACAGAGAACACACAACATCAGACAACATCATTAACGCAAATAGCTGTCATCTTAAAACACACAAATATGTATACTTTCGTACAATGATAAACAGACTGACGAATCAAACAATAAAAAATATGCACAAACACATCAATCTGAAGTCTACAGAGAACACACAACATCAGACAACATCATTAACGCAAATAGCTGTCATCTTAAAACACACAAATATGTATACTTTCGTACAATGATAAACAGACTGACGAATCTACCATTACAACAGTCCGCAATATATTAGGCATTGAAATCCTCAAGTACATAGCACAACAAACAACTTCAGTCTCAACATGGTCGACCAAATCTGAGATAAACTCAACAAACCGATACATATTAAGATTCATAGCGACATAAAACTAACAAGAGAGGCACCAAAAAAACAGAAACTAACACACATACCACAAACATATATAGGGCATACATCAAACATCCGTAATGCATTACTTCAGAATACTCTGGCAATATTTCCATACCTAGGCACAAAACTCCAATCCAGAAAAACGAAACCACCAGGGCACACATATTCAAGCGTATGTAAAACAGAATTAATTGTAATGACTGAGAAAAATTCTATTTGGGACGGACGGCCGGAAATTTCAATATCAGTCTGTAAGGTGTCAGGCAAATCCAACACCTTCCATGAAAACCCTGACATGATAAGCATATCCAGTAGTATGTCACATAGCTCCGAATAAATCGTGACATTAAATTAACCAAAGTAATACGAGTAACGAGTGAGCAAATGGAATACCACAGACTAACACAAGAATGCCTAAATGCATGTCATACCTTCCCACCATGAGACAGACGCAGTTCCGAGGGGAGAAACGAGAACAGAAGCCAAGAGCAGAACCGTGTTAAGGGAGAAGGCCCTACGATAAGGGACGGACACCCACGTCGCCAGCTAACCGCTATGACCACACCACCCTCAAGTTTTTTGCGTGAGACTTTTTCGCGTCTCTGTTACGTTAGGACCACCCCCCCAGCCTATGTTAAAAGATAGAGCCCTCCAGAAGAACAGTATAGATCTTACGATAACACTAAAGGACCACACCAGCTGCAAGTCTTAGCATGAGACTTTTTCGCGTCTCTGTTACGTTGCAAACTTTAAAAACATTGCCCCACCACGAAAAGTATAACGTTTCTCATTGGATAGACAGAATTTTTGTAGGCGGAGCTTAAGGTTAACATTGAGACCCCGACTGGTCAGATGAAAACACAGCCAGATTGTTTTTTTTTAAACCAACCTCGGTAAATTGTAGTAATGAGAAGTTAAAGGAGAGTTGCTTGGGAGTTGCTTCCGAGAGGGCGAGCTGGACGGAGCTGCGCTGGCCGCCGCCCCCTGATGAACACCGACAAGGTAATGAACGCACGCGATGCCGCATTTTTCAGCGCATAAGGCGTCTTTCAGAACTGCAGAAGTCTAATCTGTTACATCCCCTTTTTGCGTAATACTAGTGTCGATCGTCAGTTAAAGCTCATGGTGTTCACATTTGCCACTTGAATCAAAAATCTGAAACGCGAAGATTTTTCTGTTATATAGTTATTGAGAAGCCACATCAGCCACTGTAATTTACGACAAGTTAGATAAGTAATTAAACATAATTGAGGGTCACTGTAGACCATTTTGATAGTTTTCTCTTTTGTGAAACTTAATTTAAACCTAGATTATAGAAGTGATATGGCATAGGTCATCCTTCGATTCATTGTAGAACTTGGAAACCCATCCAGGGAATATTCGTTCACATTTTTGTTGAACGCAGAAGGTTTTTACCATCCTGTATTAAAACGTTTCCTTTTATCAATAGTGCAATTTATAAACAATGTTTTGTGAGTAGAATAAAATTTCCAATGGTAAACTTAACTGCTTTTTCGACGTTATTTTGCCAGCTAACTAAAAATAGGAAAGCCTTGAACCCCTTCCACTAAATTTAGTGGAGTGTAGTGGAGCTGACGCTGAAATCATTAAGTATTTGGTTATATCATCGCTAGTCTCACTGAACTCTCCTGAATTCTACATATCATGTGTGGTCTGGCGTCTCCTTACCAGCAACAGGTCCCAGGTTCAAACTAGTCAATTCCCTAAAAAACACGCTCAGAGCGTCGTTGCGCGAAAGTGGTAGGGAGACACGATATAGAACAGACACCACGCTGAATGTTTAGAAAATTGCGACCCTGCCAGGATGGTTAAATACCATGTTTGAAGGTCGACCACATGCCTAACTAGGTCAGAAAAATATCTTGTTGAAAAATTTTTGTAAAAAAAATTTTTTGTCTAAAGTTATACATAGTCGAAAATAGTAACTGCAGCGATAGATAGTAAGAAAGTATTCAATAGACAGTCGTCCTAGCAGAGAAAATAGCACAATTAAGTTATGAATTTTAAATATTGTTAGAATTCAGTTTTCCCTTAATGCAAGCGCACAGGTGGCGGATACATCGTTGACAAGTTGGTTCTGACCCAACAAGTAAGTGAATGGTTTGTCAAGTCGTGTGAACAAAAAGTTTATGAAACGCCTGAGATCGTATGAGCGCATGTTGACGCGAAGTAGGGCGCGTAAATTGCTTTTAAAACAGAAAATAAGGGATTCGGAAAGATTAGCAATGGCAGATCGAGACCTTGACCGAATTGAGGTAGAGACCCAGCATGAAGATGGACAGAGAATAGAGGACAGTACAACAAACGATGCAGTATCGTGAGAAATAGGACATATAACGCACCATAACGAGGATAATGTACGTCAAGGCATAGAAAACGTAAGTCAGCATACGACAGAGGAGCAGGAAAGTAGAGAGACAGTCGATGAGGATTCTAACTTGCGTCTTGAATACGTAGAACCAATAGTACAAGTAATCAGAGCTCCCTCACCACAGAGTACAAGGAATGCGAGCAGAAACGTGTCACAGCACAGTTCAATGCAATCGGTTGCAAACCAACACTTGGGCGAAAACACAGAGCGTAGGACGTCGGAAGAGAACGCAATAGGACTCACCAATCTGGCAGAATTATTACAATTAATGACGGAAACCATGACAAGACAAAATAAAGAAATTGCGAAACAAATTAAAATTCAGAATGCAGAAATGACGAAACAAAATGCAGAAACGACAAAACAAATTGCAGAAACCACGAGACAAATGCGTGAGATTAAAGAACTAAACAAAAAAAATCAGTTACACCTAAGTCATATTGAAGACGAGGCAAAATAATCTCTGGAAGTGATAGGAAACTTAATAACAGGTCACAGTCAATTGAGAACAGACATTGACAAAGTACAAGCGGACGTACAAACATTGCGTAATGACACTCAGGACGAGATCAAAACATTACGTAACAACACCCAGGGAGAAGTCAAGAAACTAGAGAAACAGATAAACGAAATTACTAGACAAGCAGCAGGTACAGCGCGTGAAATTGTTGAAAACAGTGTGTTACACAAACGTATCACGATAGCAGCGCTGAAAAGATATGATAACCGCATAGTCAAGATAGAAGCGCAAACGAAGCGACAGTTTCAGAAATTGTGAATGGAGTTGTTGCAAACCACTGAAGAGCGTAGTGAACAGGATCGAACAAGCACAGAGTCTACAAACCACATCAGTATCTGTAACAGCACCGGAAAAAACAAGCAATTAACGAAGATATCATGCATTTGCGATTCCAATCACAGGCGGAAAGTAACATACGTGACAGTGGAAAGCCAGGTCGCGAAAAGTACAGGGCAATGCATTCAGCTACATGTTCACAACCTGTGGTGTCACCGCCAGACACCACACTTGGTAGGTGGTAGCTTTAAATCGGCCGCGGTCCATTAGTACATGTCGGACCCGCGTGTCGCCACCGTTAGTAGTCGCAGACCGAGCGCCACCACAAGGCAGGGCTCGAGATACGGACTAGCACTCGCCCCAGTTGTACGGACGACGTAGCTAGCGATGCACACTGACGAAGCCTTTCGCTCATTTGCAGAGCAGATAGTTAGAATAGCCTTCAGCTAAGTCAATGGCTACGACCTAGCAAGGCGCCATTAGTGATTTATTGCCTGAATCTACAGAGTCTCACTTGTATCGTCAATAGCGATATACAACAAGGATGGATTAAAGATAAGTATTCCAAAAGCTACGTACGTTTCTTTATAGCATTCATTACGTATCCTGTTTCAGACCTCACGCCATCCTTTGTGTGTTTATAGCGTGCATTGCGGTCCCCGCAAATCACACTGTGTCGACACTTCTGTCGACACATCACAACCGATGGAAGAAAATTATTGCGTACCACTCCAACGATACTACGCAAGGGTAGGCGAAAGTTACAGTGGACAATATCCAATGGATCTACCACAACCGGAAAGACCGACGGGAGAAATGATCAGAAACAAAAGTGGCGAAGAATCGCGAATTTCATATGGAACTATGACGAAGTATGACAACGATCATTTCCTCACAGTCAGAAAATTTCAACACTTTCGAGAAGGAAACTCATTACATCCACGAACTTTTATTGATCAATTCCGAGTAGGATTACCAGAACACTGGACGCTAGCACACAAATTAGACTTTATATGTGCACACATGTCAGGAACAGTCGGAGAAACCATGCAGAAAGTTGCAGCGACATGCCGATCGTACGAAGATTTCAGAGAGAAGTTTCTCTCACGATTTTGGTCCAGCGAAGCACAGAATAGAGTGAAGTACGAATTATTACAGAACCCATATTTTGAAAATTCAGGAGAGAAGAGTCCCGTGAAATTTTTCGAATTAATGGCAAAGAAAAATCAATGCTTAGATGTACCATACAGTGACGGAGATTTGTTTAAATTATGTGCGATGAAGCTACCATTGAAATATCAGCAATCATCAGTAGGTCGCGGAGACAATGACGTCGAAGCATTTAAAGGTATTCTAAGAGAACTAGAGTTCATATTTTCGGAAGATGACGCAAGAAAAAGACGAAGCGCACGTGAAAACGAAAGCAAAAAGCAGTGGAATCCACAAGACACAGTACGAAGAAACAATAATTACGAACCATGTGATAACTTCGCACCAAGAAAGGACAATAGATTTCAACAAAGAACCGGTTATGGATTTAGAAGAGAATATGGCAATAACTATAATTCACCCAGGAACGGCAACAACTATTACAGAGGGAGTAACGACAACGGAACGTGTACTGGAGAACCAATAGACCGACAAATTATCAACAAAGAAACCACTATCAACAAGCTGAACAAGAAAAGAGAATACAGATAGAAGAGATGGAGGTAAGACCACCAAACCCCGATAAACGTTCGAATTGACAGCTAAGCGCCCATGCCAAAGAGAATGACGCACCGACCCAGGACAATTGCAGCACCTTGAACAGAGAAGTATCATGAGAAGAGAAGAAGGTAGAAACACATCCGCAGGGACCATATGAAAACGAAGACAAGAAAATAACAATATGTTGTTGGGACGAAATTAATTGGAAGAATACTGACGAGGAAGATGAATTACCAGAGGCATGAACAACGAATGTAGCAGGAAAGGACGAAGTAATGAGTATTGCAGAGCTATTCGAGATGGAAACCAGGGAAAGCGAATTCAATGAGGATAATGCACAGTCAACAGAAGTTGAAAATAAGTTACGAGTGGGCACACAACCCAACGTATATAATGAAGGAAGTTATGAAGCGATAATTGGAGTATTTAGATGCGATTATGTGGAAGTAGCGACGAAGAAGGAGAAGATAGACGAGGATGAGGAAAAAGTAGAGGATGTTGAAGAAAGCGTAAATAAAGGAAGAAACAGAGAAGAGGAAATAAAAGAGAGAGAAGTAGCAATCGAAGCTTATCCTACAGAAAGTTCGAATTCACAAGGGAAATTGCTAAAAAGACTCATGTATGATTCAGTGGAGGATTCGTTGATGCAAGAAGAAGAAGAACAGAACCAACCCTTTCAAATTCAACCAATTCTGAAGGCCATGGTAAAGCATATCCCAGTCAATATTGTAATTGATAGCGGAAGTGAACTGACTGCGATCTCAGAAAATTTATTCATGCAGTGTAATGCCAATGAGGAATTGCCAGTTCTGAAAACACGTAAGATTAAAGTAAGGGGTCCTATGAGAAACAATGCTGCGGAAGTTACGAGACAAACAAGGTTAACTCTTCCGTGCCAAGGTCAAAACATCGAAGCCAACTTCGTGATTATACCTAAACTAACTGTAGATTTGATTATAGGTGCAGATTTTTTAAATGAGAGACGAGCAATAATAGATATGGGGAATGGTAGTGTAACATTCTGGAATGTCACACTTCTCTTTGAGCAAAAGCTAAAATTAGAAGAAATACCAGTCATAAACAAACAATTAAGAATGATGCGAGATAAAGAAGATGAAGAATTAGAATGGTATGCACAAAAGGGGGAATCGCCTCAACTCATGTTAGAAGTCCATAAAGAAATAGACGAAAAATTGCAAGAAGACCAAGGTATTTTGGAACACAGTAAAAGAGAATTAGAGGGTATTTTACGAGATAAAGCAGAGGTATTTTTACCTAAGACTGGCACTATTCAACACTTTCAGTACAAGTTTGAAGTAAAACAGCACAAACCATTTAGAGTGCCACCCTATACAATCCCATTAAGCTACAGGAATAAAGTATTCCAGGAGATATCTAAAATGTTAGGTGACGATATTATTGAACCAGCTACCTCCACATATAACAGCCCACTCCATATTGTACAAAAACGAGATGGGAGCATCAGGATAGTGCTTGATTCCAGACAGATCAACACAATCATAATCACTGAGACAGATCGTCCAGAAAAATTACAGGAATTGATACAAAACTTCCACGGTGCTAAGATATTTTCATCAATTGATTTACGGAGTAGTTTCTGGCAAATAGAATTGGCCCCAGAATGTAGAAAATTTACAGCATTTATCGTATTCGGTAGATGTTACCAGTTTAAATGATTGCCATTTGGTTTAAACATATCATCAGCAGCGTTTATTAGGGGATTTAATACTATACTCAGTCCTGAAATTTTACAAAAAATTACTTGTTATGTTGATGATGTGATTATAGCAGAACCCTCTTGGGAGCATCACAACGACTCATTAAATCAAATTTTACAGATCATGAAAGAGCATGGGGTCACAGTAAATATAACAAAATCCAAATTTGGAAGGTGAGAGGTCAAATTTCTAGGACACATAATTTCCGAGAAAGGGGTAATGCCCGACCCAGAAAAACTAATGGCAATCAAAGAATTTTGTACTCCGTATAATAAGAAAATTCTCAGAGGATTTCTAGGTCTCACCGGAGTCTATAAAAAATTTATTTGGTCGACTCTCTCGCAACACCACGCCTATGTGCATTGACTGGAAAAAACATGCCATGGGTATGGGATCAACAAGCCAATGAAGAATTTTTAAAAGTGAAAAACGCACTAACAACAGCACCGATTTTGGCACATCCTGATCTAACACAAAATTGTTGTATGGCCACTGATAGCGCGAAAACAGGTTTAGGAGTTGTTTTATTCCAAGAATACGAACAGGCAGGGCTAAGATCATATAGAACAATTGCATTTGCCAGTTGGGTACTCACAAAAAGCGAGAAAAACTATTCAGTCACAGAGCTGGAAGCACTGGGCATTGTATGGGGCTTCCAACGTTTTCGATACTTCCTATTCGGAAGAAAAACAAAAGTATACACTGACCACAAAGCATTAGAATTTCTATTATCCGCCAAACTAACTCATGGGAGGTTAGCCAGATGGATGTTAATACTACAAGAATTTGACTTCACTATTACACACATACCAGGACTAGCGAATGTATTAGCAGATGCTTTAACACGATGTCCACAGGGTGCATCCAGTGACATAGGTTTGGAAGCAGCAGAAGACTAGTTTACAATTTACTATATGAAACAAGTACCTTTCGAAAACTACATTACGACAGCATTAGAAAACATAGGCAAAGAACAGGACAAGGATCCCGAAATATTAGGAATCAAACACAAGTGGAGAAGTAAGGATTTTCCAGACATTCGACAGCACTATCTCGTAAAAAACAATGTTTTATTTTTTAGACGAAATGTTGCAACGAATGAATGGTTAATTTATATCCCAGATGAACTAATTAATAAGTACATATGGTATACACATTTAAGTAATGGCCACTTTGGACCAAAGAAATGCTTTTTAAAAATAAATCAAACAAGCCATTTTCCTAATATGGAAAGACGAATTAGAACAGTATTAGTCAAATGCAAAAAATGTATGAGGGCTAAACACGTCACTTTCCAAACCAAACCACCTATGTTTCCAATAATCCCTAAAAGATTAAAACAAACAGCTGCAACAGATTTGATGGGGCCCCTCCCACGCACAAAAAATGGATATATTTTCATATTTGTCGGTTTGGAACTTACTTCTAAATATGTTACCTTGACACCATTAAAACGGGCAACAGGTCTTACTATAAGGAAAGCATTTAGACAAGATTTTCTCAGACAAGTAGGTCGAGTGGAACGAATAATTTCGGATAATGGCCCACAATACAAATCAGTGCAATGGCAGAACACGTTAAAACAACACAAAATAAAACCCATCTACATATCTAAGTACAAACCTAGCGTAAATCCAGCAGAACGATCTATGAAGGACGTAGGCACTTTATGCCGATTATACGCAAGCAAAAGACACAACACTTGGGATATATACCTTAAAGATTTTCAAGAAGTAATAAATGAAATGCCACATGGCACTACACTACTACCTCCAGTTACTGTACTTAAAAATATTGAACCCCCAAACATAACCAAAGAAAATGTTAGATTTCCTATTGTACCATGTAGACAGCACAAACAAGTCATAGCAACAGCACTCTCCAACATCAGAAAGGCAGCCATTAAAAGAAAAGAAAGAGGAGATAGAACAGCAACTAAAAGAACGTTCTCAGTAGGCCAGAAAGTATTTGTAAAAACACACCATCTCTCCAGCAAACAGAAACACAAAATACATAAGTTTTATGCTGCATACAAAGGACCTGTCATAATTAGCCAAATTGCTCATGATAATGCTGTGGAACTAATGAACCCAAAAACAGGCAAAACCATAGGACTTCACCATGTGAGCCATATCAAAAAGTTTGAAGATTAATTTTATTACTGGTAAATAATCAACACAATATTTCAAGATTATGTTGCAGATAAGATCATCAGGAGAAAGAAGAATGAAGAGAGAGGAAGGTGGGAAAAAGAAAGTATTTTCAATAATAACACCAATAGTACCATAGATTAAGGTGAAGGGATAAAGCATAGATAGTCTAACATCATGAAATACTAAAATGCTATACACCACAACACTACACAAAAATAAAAAACGAATTTGAGGTTTCTTGTATAAGTTAAGACTCAAAATATCTTAGAATTGCAACATGGAAAGGGTGCCGAAATTTGTAAAGCTTTTTAAGAAGGCGTAAAACAATGTAG
Organism: Schistocerca americana; assembly: GCF_021461395.2. NCBI lineage: Eukaryota > Metazoa > Arthropoda > Insecta > Orthoptera > Acrididae > Schistocerca > Schistocerca americana. The sequence continues at coordinate 612,959,756 of NC_060120.1, forward strand.
ATACTAGACATATGTCAGATGATTATAAGTAAAACTTTTTGTAAGAACCATTGTAAAAACTCCAGCAAAGACCAGATGCAACGACCCACAAGTTGCAATGCGGGAAGTACCAAGAAAGAAAAGGACGTAATTAGCAAGACACAATTCCTACAAGGCAGAAGCGTCGAGAGAAGGGAAAGGAAAGTGAGACCAACAGAAGGCCCTAGTAACTGAAGTGGGCAAAAAATCTAACCGCTAGGTGGAACCCTGCAGGAATAAACATGGAGCCGCACAGGGACGGAACACCCTGCAGTGACATGATGCAATGCCGAACGCCGGAAGGGTCTCCGAGCACCCACTCAGCGGAGCCAGCAAAAAACGGCCTGACGAGAAGACTGCCAGGGCAAGCCACCATTGGCGTGTAAAAGTCACACTACCGCTATTAAACAGCACGCTGATGCACGAAACTGAAGAAAACGTCCACAAAGTAAAAATGACATGCCCAAACAATTTATCAAACTGTTACTAAGAAGAGAACTTCAAAGCGACTAGTTATCAATAAATATTTCCATATCCTGCCCAGAGAAGAACCAAGAAGCAAGTAAGAAGCAGAGAAAAAGCAGGAAGAACAGAAGTTGAAGATTCGCAAGATTGAGACAAAGAAAGAAGATGGGTGAAGAATAGACGACATACTTTCCCAAACCCCAACCTATTGTAAACTAGTCGTCTGCGAAGCATTACAACGAAAAACGACCGCTTTCAGCGATATATAACGATGACTTTCATGCATACAAAGCCAGTAAACCACGAGATTCTGCACTCACAGCTCCATTCCATTATGGGACCTCCACAACAGCAACACACACTTGCAAAGGAACGACGAACGAAGCTGTATATCAAATACTTGCCCACATCCATCTCGCTGAAGTCCATCACCTTCGTGCAAAAACACTCGCCTACCTCATGCTTAAACATTCATAGGATTGTGTGAATGTGTGAAATCAAATTATGTGATGTAGGAATTGTGCAAAAGAAACGTGTGAAAAACTAAATAAGTTAAGCACACCAGACAGCCAATAAACTACAAAATAACAGTCATTGACTACGGACTAAAATAAAAAATAGACTATCGATAAAAATAAGTCATTACTTCTGAAATGGACAGTATATAAAGAACAAAAGTAAGGCATAATAAACACTAAAACCATATGCCACATATTTTCTCCTCATAAAAATAAAAGAATAACTATATTTTACTTATTTTCTCCTTATAAAAACAAAGAATAAAAATTATCTTGTTGGATGTTTTCCCTTTTTTTAACATTTGTACCATTTGTTAGGATAATATCTCAATACTTGTGTATGTATATTTCTTTGTCAACGCAATTCTTGGAAATAATTCTTATTTGTTAGTGTAATAATGTTGAAATGATTGTCTGGAAACAAAAACATTTTACTTGTACATGATGTTTAGAAAATGTGTTAGGAATAGATTTTACTTAATTACTACATTTATAAAAACAATATTTCTAAGAAACTTCTTAAAAGACAAACTTCACACTTAAATAAAGAAAGAAAATAATTAAAAATTAATAATAGTATAAAAATATTCTTCTCTTGTCATTTTTAAGAATAATGTGGAAGAACATAAAAATATAAATTAGTAATACAAACTAGCATAGAACCAGAATATTGTGGCTGAACAGTGGGCAACAAAATGTAGATACAGCAATAATTTTTGGCTGACTTAGACAACGATTCAATCATTGCCTAACTTCTGTGCAAAAATTAAGTTCGAAGGGTGGTGGTAAGGTGTCAGGCAAATCCAACACCTTCCATGAAAACCCTGACATGATAAGCAAATCCAGTAGTATGTCACATAGCTCCGAATAAATCGTGACATTAAATTAACCAAAGTAATACAAGTAACGAGTGAGCAAATGGAATACCACAGACTAACACAAGAATGCCTAAATGCATGTCATACCTTCCCACCATGAGACAGACACAGTTCCAAGGGGAGAAACGAGAACAGAAGCCGAGAGCAGAACCTTGTTAGGGGAAAAAGCCCTACGATAAGGGACGGACACCCACGTCGCCAGCTAACCACTACGACCGCACCGCCCGCAAGTTTTTAGCGTGAGACTTTTTCGCGTCTCTGTTTCGTTAGGACCACCCCCCAGCCTATGTTAAAAGATAGAGCCCTCCAGAAGAACAGTATAGATCTTACGATAACACTAAAGGACCACACCAGCTGCAAGTCTTAGCATGAGACTTTTTCGCGTCTCTGTTACGTTGCAAACTTTAAAAACATTGCCCCACCACGAAAAGTATAACGTTTCTCATTGGATAGACAGAATTTTTGTAGGCGGAGCTTAAGGTTAACATTGAGACCCTGACTGGTCAAATGAAAACACAGCCAGATTGTTTTTTGTAAACAAAATTCGGTAAATTGTAGTAATGAGAAGTTAAAGGAGAGTTGCTTGGGAGTTGCTTCCGAGAGGGCGAGCTGGACGGAGCTGTGCTGGCCGCCACCCCCTAACGAACACCGACAAGGTAATGAACGCACGCGATGCCGCATTTTTGAGCGCATAAGGCTTCACTCAGAACTGCAGAAGTCCCATCTGTTACATCCCCTTTTTGCGTAATATTAGTGTCGATCGTCAGTTAAAGCTCATGGTGTTCACATTTGCCACTTGAAGTAAAAATCTGAAACGCGAAGATTTTTCTGTTATATAGGTATTGAGAAGCCACATCAGCCACTGTAATTTACAAGTTAGATAAGTAATTAAAGATAATTGAGGGTCACTGTAGACCATTTTGATAGTTTTCTCTTTTGTGAAACTTAATTTAAACCTAGATTATAGAAGTGATATGGCATAGGTCATCCTTCGATTCATTGTAGAACTTGGAAACCCATCCAGGGAATATTCGTTCACATTTTTGTTGAACGCAGAAGGTTTTTACCATCCTGTATTAAAACGTTTCCTTTTATCAATAGTGCAATTTATAAACAATGTTTTGTGAGTAGAATAAAATTTCCAATGGTAAACTTAACTGCTTTTTCGACGTTATTTTACCAGCTAACTAAAAATAGGAAAGCCTTGAACCCCTTCCACTAAATTTAGTGGAGTGCAGTGGAGCTGACGCTGAAATCATTAAGTATTTGGTTATATCATCGCTAGTCTCACTGAACTCTCCTGAATTCTACATGTCATGTGTGGTCTGGCGTCTCCTTACCAGCAACAGGTCCCAGGCTCAAACTAGTCAATTCCCTAAAAAACACGCTCAGAGCGTCGTTGCGCAAAAGTAGTAGGGAGACACGCTATAGAACAAACAGACACCACGCTGAATGTTTAGAAGTCATCGAAAATGCACCAACAACAGTGATAATCTCATCCACAGTCCTCAGCCACATGCAAACAGAAATTCACAATGTAAATCTGATGAAAAATGAGGTGCAAATTATGTACATAACACCAAAGGGCTCAATAATGAACTTCCTAGAAGAATTTGGAATCTAAATACACATATGAAAATATCCAAACAAAATACTTAGCGAACAAACCGACTTAAAACTAAAAAAAAAAAAAATTCACTGGATTGCTGTACATATATTGTCCTTACACAATGATATATAAAATAAATCTACAAGCAAAGACAACACTAGCGAGCATCAGCAAAGAATTTACTACCACACACAACTTCATAGATGAATAAACCAATAATGTAGCCGTACAACATCACTGACGTATTTGAAAGTTAAAGGTTTTAGCGAATACCGCTGAAAAATAAAATCCAATGGTGAGATATTAATCGTCTACAACAAAAAAATTTCGTCTGCTCTACACCTACAACACGCAGCTGTACAAGGTGTTAGAGGGGGACAGTGTTAACGATGTGTTATGGAAATATGTACTACGATAGATACATAAAGAATTGTCATTAGATAGGAATAGGCCTATGTATACATAACATTAACAAGTCGATATGCTTTCAGATACTTTGACAGTGGCCATAGAGTCGAAATAAGCTTTACGAAATAATTTTCATAAATCACTAACTCGCAGTTAACTAATTAGTATTGTGTGTCATTAAAAATAATTGAAAATCTCTTTCGTTATTTTAAGTAGACAGTCGCTTTCTAATAGTTTACTTACGTACAAGGGTTTTGTGTTAAGCATGGAAAAATAATCCAGAAACAATTTGTCAAGCTGTTATTAAGTGATTAACAGTTAAGAGTCACTTTGTCATAGCGCACAATTACTAATCAGATAGTTGATGAATAACTAGTGTGCCTAGAGCGTGCATGACAAATAGGCAATCAGAATCCAAAGGCCCTACCCACTGAACGATGACCGTTGTTATACCAATCAGTTCTCACAAATAATCACTTACTGGCAGCTCATTATCTTCTTCTCCAGAGCTACAATTTTGAGAAACAGTGCCGCATACTTACCACTTACGCAGCAAACTGTCACTCACCATTAATGCTTCCACATAGAAGTCTGAAAATCCTAGCTCATCTAAATGTTATCATCAACAAAATAATTTGATAGTGTCTGGATTTGTAAAATTTGACATTAATGTTAAACAGTAGCTGAAAGTTGGCGTTCAAAACAAGCACAAACTCTGTACCTATCAGGTGCTGTTATTTCTGTGCTCGAGCATTATGTTACTGTGTTCAGTTGTAGGTACATGAAACTATGAAAGCTCGACTGCTTTAATTATGTACTGTATCTCATATAAAGGAAACTTGGCTACTGTCACTATGATTTTAATACTGCTGCCAAGAACGAAAACCAATAGTACGGCTGACTTTATGCAATTGCTGATCCTATATTTAAATGTGTAGCAAAGGCAACTGTGAAGAACATGGATGCTGCATGAATGTATATGTTAACATTAAGATGTTTCTGTTACTTAACTTGGAAGCAACATAAATACAAATTATTTTCAGTAATGTTCTCATATCAGTTCTTGATATACTAGTACAAGCACTGACAGCAAATAGCTGAATGTTACTTGAGTTGTGAAGTGAATTCTGCTTATGCTAACTTTTATAACCAGTAAACTATTCCTTTTCTGTTATGACTGCAGTATTACAAAGGCAAAATTGTCTTTCTCACGTAATACTGGCAAGCTGATATTTAAATTACTTTCAGTATGGTTAGATAAACTCTAGGTTCATGACATGTATACCTATATATGTGTGTCAACTATGTGTATCACGAAGATGCAAATTCGTTAAGTCGTGAAAAAGTTACACATAAATAGCAGTTTCACCTGTTCACAAATATTCTTGCCGCATTACTTTAAAATTTTAGTCGGTAGTACATTTACTCCGTTAATAAACAGTTTTGGCTACAAGCAAAATTCAGATACAGGTGGCTACAGAAAGACAAAAACCTTTACACCGTTTTTTCAAGTAAGCAATTAAAATGGTTATCAACACTAAAGTAAACAAATTACAGATCTTTCCCTATTCTTGGTAGTGGTGCTTTGGCGTACAACCTGTAGTAGTGCTCATGTTATAATCACGATTTGTAAGTAACTCTAGAACATGATTTTCACATACTATTTATCTGATATTCCTCTTGATGTATCAGCTTGAGCATAGTTTCCTTATGATTTAGGTTTTGATAAACATCCATTCGATGCTGGTAAATGTTATTTTGAGAGCCGGGAGACCCTCCACAAATTCTTTGCTCTCTTATCCTGTCGCCTACCGTAGAAACAAAACTACGTTAAGGTGTAGTAACACTTCACAATGCTTTATGCTCGGGGTTTACACTTTGTAAAACAAAACTGTCACTGGTAACACTGCCCGGCTGTGTGCAACGAATTTTCGCAATATTTAGAGCACTTTCAGACAGGCTTTTTGTCACAGTTCTGACTCATAACATCTTATTCTAACCATTACATGTTATCAAGTGTCTAAGCAGTGGCGACCATTTAATAGCTACGGCGCATTCCACGAGAGCAACCCGCTCATACCAATTATACTAAGATACTGTTACTTCTAAGATGACCATTGTATATTCGTTAACAATTTATAGACACGTCTACACTAAAGTACATAAACATTACAATCATTACAACTTAACAATATTACTGAGAACATTTAGATGAAACTGCTTTTGACATTAATCAAACAATTTAAGTTATTTGGAGGTTGATAGCATAGTGTTTGTATACAAATGCGTTGTAAGTTGAACAGTCTACTTCTTGCCTGCAGGGAAATAGCGGAGGCCCGTTAGCAACGGCGGGCTCAAGACGGCGAGCCGTTGGTGATGGGAATCGTCTCGTGAGTAACGTCCAACGATTGTGAATCCACCGTGTCGTGAATCACAGTAGAGCCGCGATTAGCAGTCTAGCAACACTTTATTCCATAGTCACAGAACATACAACATGTCAAAGATACATTGTCCTAAGAGTAAAAAACAGTCTCTCACTTGCCCAAAGTACATCACTCTGTGACATCCTCCCCACCCTGGTCGACCTCCAAAGGTACGGCCAGCTGCACAGGACGACTAATGATGTGACCTTCTGGTGTCCGGAGTATTATCGTCCTTACCCTGTCGTCTCTTCCTGGTAGTACCTTTTCTATCCTGGCCTTCTTCCACATATGTCGCGGACGAGGGTCCTCTTGGATCAGCACGATGTCGACAGGGCGAAAGGGGATGACTTGTCCCGATGGGCGTTTAACTTCATGGTAGTTCGGGAGATCCAGTAGGTATTCTTTTATCCAATTGTTCCAAAAACTGTCACAGAGTTGCTGTCTCAGTCGGAATTCCTTTGTTAAATTGGTGTTCACTGAAGGCTCTGGTCCCGTCGGAATAGTCTTAAGTTTTTCTCCCGTCAAAAAATGGGAAGGTGTGAGTGCATCACAATCATCTCCTGGTGTGATGGGCCTAGAGTTCGCCGCGGCTTCAATACCGATCAAGGTGGTGTTCAGTTGTTCCTCAGTGAGCTTTGCGAGTCCCAATACCTTCCGTAGGCAATGCTTTATAGTGCCCACCATTCTTTCCCATCATCCTCCCCACCAAGCCGCCCGGGAGACAATGTATTTCCTAGTAATACCGTGGTGGCCGAGGAACTGCCAAGTTTTTGTGGTGGTTAATGCCTTCCAAAGTTGGGCTAGTTCCATATTCGTGGCGTGGAATGTTTTCGCGTTATCTGTATATATCGTGTGGAATAGTCCGCGTCTTCCGGCGAATCGCTGAAGTGCTACAAGAAACTTGTCCGTTGACAAGTCTGTACAGAGTTCGAGGTGTACAGCTCGTGTGGTAGCACATGTGCAAAGAGTGATATATGAATTGTGCGTTTCCTTCCCCACTTTGATGAATATCGGGCCAGCAAAGTCTATTCCGGTTACAGCAAATGGATTGGCAGGTGAAACTCGTTCAGATGGCAGCGGTGCTTCGATCTGTTGCCCTCGTGGATTCTTCAAGATCTTGCATGCGAGGCATGAGTGTAGGATTCTTTTGATGGCCTGACGAGCTCTAAGATCCAAAATTCGGTTCGCAGTTCGGATAGTACAGAACGAACACCAAAGTGATGAAGGCGGATGTGTGTCTCTCGAATAATCAATTGTATGAAGTGGTGAGAACCGTCAAGGAGTACAGGATGTTTTTGTTCCCTATTTAGGCTAGTGCACTGCAGTCGGCCTCCTAGATGTATCAGTCAATCTTTTAAATAAGGATTGTATAGTGCGATTTTTGACTCTCTTGGCAGTGGTAAGTTATTCTGAAGTGCATTTAATTCTCTGGGGAAGGAATCTCTCTGGCCCACTCGAATCCAATACATTTTGGCAGCTGATAATTCGGTGGCTGTAAGTTCTCCTGAAGATTTATTCTTCTGACGAATGTTGTGTAGGAAGCGGAGGGTCCATGCTGTGATACAAATGAGCTTCCAGTATGAGCTGAATTTAAGTAAGTTCAAAGGGCTGGTTGGCGTAGATATCGACAAGACTTGGCTCTGGGTTCCCTTCCTATTTTCTTCGGGAGGAAGTCGTACCATCGTTGGAGTATCGTTTGGCCAGCATTCAGGAGGGCGTGTAAGCCAAGGCGGCCCATGCCACAAAATATCCAAAGAATTCATTTGGTAGCCGAGGAGTCCACGTGAGATGTGGTGTGCAGGATTGACTGGTCCTGGGCAGTGTTCCCATTGCGTGGGAGTCGTGAGTGTTTGTATCTCAGTTACCCGATTCCATCTGTTAGTATCACAGCGAATTCAACTTAGTGTTATTTTAGAATCCGTCCGCAATATCGCATGAGCAATTTTAAAGTCTGTTGCGCGGCAAAAGTAACACAGTAGTCTGGTCCCAACTACTGCCGCTAAAAGTTCGAGTCGAGGCAATGCCACCTTTTTAATAGGAGCAAGTCTGTTCTTGCTGCAGACTAAATGGTTTACGACGTCATCATCTAAGACAGTACGAATGTACAAAGCTGCTCCATATGCCTTTTCCGAGGCGTCACAGAATACGTGCAGCTGAGAGTCTCTTCCATGAGCTGTAGCTATCCATCTAGGGACACGTATATGTGATAATGAAGGTAAGCTAGATATCCAAGTGCGCCATCGTGCCCCTAAGTCCCAGTGCATAAGTTCATCCCAGCCAATTCCTCGGCACCATGTGTCCTGGAATAGCAATTTCCCAACAAGAGAAATTAAAAGGAGTCGTTTGGTGGCTGGCTCTTCTGACGACCTTCTGATGATTGCGCTTGGATCGATACAGAAGTAGTCACCTGCGGTGTCCCAGTCTACACCTAAAACTTGAGTCTGGGTGTGGAGTTCTGGCCCTTCTGCCCTCCAAATAGTTTCGAGTTGTTCACAGTTGGTAGCCCATTTTGATAAGGGAAGACTGATCAATTTCATTAGGGTTGCAAGTTCATAGTATATAGTTATAACCAAATTACACCTTCTACTGAGATCACAAAGTCGTCCATGTATGCAGTCTTCTTTATAAGTGACGCTACGGTGGGAAATGCTGTCATACACTTGTCGGCAAGTTCTCTCAGTGTTGCAGAAAGTAAAAATGGGCTGCAGGTCAGGCCAAATGGGGTGCAGGTCAGGCGGAATGGGAGTCTGTTCAAACGGTATTCTGTTAGTTCGTCCGTCGTTTGAAGATTCCCTGTTTCATCCTGGCTAATTTTGAACCAGAAGAATCTGGTCAAGTCTTTGTCCTTTTCGTTCAAGATTAATTGAAGGAAAGCTTGTGTGCTGTCCGCGACGATATCCGTAGAATATAGTCTGAAGCGCAGTAAAATTTCCAGAATCTCTGGCAATAGGTTCGGTCCTACTTCTAATACCTCATTCCGAGAAGGTGCATTGTTTTCGTGGGATGAAGCGTCAAAGACTATTCTCCACTTAGTGGTTCGGTATTTCTCCTTCCTCACTGCATGATGAGGGAGATAAAATAGCTCCCTTCCTGAGAGTGGGGTGGGAGCGACCTCTACTTGCCCCTTGGTAATGTAGTCTAGCATAAGATCGAAATACATTTGCTTAAAGGTCTCTTGACGTTGAAATCTTTCCCTAAGGTGCTTGAATCGTTTTTCCGCGATCGGTCTGTTGCTCGAAAGCACTGTATGTTGTCTTTTGGGAAGTGTAACCACTGCTCGATGATCCTTTATAGAGAAAGATGCTCTAAACTCTTCAAGAAGTCTCGTATCCTTCTTGTTCACAGGTAGATCCTGATCGGCAGTAATCCCTATAGTTTCCAAGTCCCAAAAGCGTCTGAAATCATTGTCCGAGTGCAGAGGAGATCGATCAATCTGAGCAAAATTTACCACGGTTGCATGCACACAGGCTTGTGACTTGTTACCCCTAAGTATCCAGCCAAATAGAGAAGGAACTAACACTAAGGTTTCAGAGATGCGTATGGGCGAATTGTGCTTCACTATCTTCCAATAAAAATCTCCTCCTACAAGAATCTCCACGGGAAGATCTTCTGTTGAATCGGTTTTCGGATCTGCTAGCGTAATCTTACGGGCATCCGGTAAACTCTTTATATGTTGTGGAACTGGCGGCTGGTGAGAAATAACGTGAGTACTTTCGAAGGCAGTATGTGACACTGAAGAACTCTGCCAAAGCCCCTTCATATTGAACTGAACAAGCCCGTGGTGGCGTGGGCGTGTAGGGTTTGATTCAAAGGAACAAACGGCTAGTTCATGTCGGTCTACCGTTTGCAGTTTGAGGTCATCGATCAGCGATTTTGCTATGAAGCTGAACTGACTACCTGCGTCCAGTAGACATCGCGTTGTCCTGCTCAATCCTGTAGGTCCTGAGACGCGTACTTAAGCTGTCTGAAGGTACGTGTATCCGTGGGGAGCGACAGATACCTTTCCCACGGAAGTAACTATGTCTGACCCGCAGGACTCCTAATATCCTTTCGTTCCTCACAAATGGACTTATGATGCAGTCTTTTACAGTTAACACACCGAGCCTTTTCTTTCTTTTTGCAATTTGACACTTTGTGCCCACGTTGAAGACAAAGAAAGCATCTGTTTGCTAGTTTCAATTTATCTATTCGATCATTAACGCGTACGATCTTCCTACAGTCTTGCGCCCAATGACTGCAAGATTCGCAAAAGACGCAGAATGGTTCCTTTACGCTGGTATCCTTCGGAGTCGATCTTTTAGATTTCGCGTGTACGTGAAGTGTGGACGCTGTGCGAAGGTTACTAGAAGTGCTGGAAAATTCACCGCGTATCTTCTGCACGGTAAGCGCCACGTCGACTTCCTCGTTCAGAAACTCCATCAGTTGCAAAAGTCCCCTTCGGATATTCCCGTACGCTTGGCGTGAATTATCCAGCGGCGGCATATGTCATACGGAAAAGCGCGTAAAATTTTCGGCACGAGGACTCGGCCGTATCCGTTCACGTCTTCCCCAAGTGCCCGGAGAGCTTGAATACGTCGCTGGCATTCAATGAATGTTGAATTAAGTTCCTCTGGGGTGGACATCTTAATTGGTTTTATGGCTTCGAGATAATGTAAGTGGGCTTGAATTATTCGATCCTTGTTGCCATAACGCGCTCGGAGAATCCTCTTCGTTTCTGCGTAACCCTCGGCCGTCACCGCAATACCGTCCACTAAATGCTTTGGTTCTCCCGAGAGATAGCCGCGAAGAAAGATGTGTTTATTAATTGTAGTTGCCGTCGGATCTTTGTCAACCGACTGTTCAAACTGCTCCCGGAATCGTGCCCATGTCTCGATATCGCCTGAGAAAGGCTCAAGCTTGATCGGCGGAAGTTTTACTGAAGCGGTGGGAACACTCATTGTTACAGATTGTACTGGCGGATTGTCGGGAATCTTTATGTCTGCTACCGATTTCGCAAGCTGTTTCTCTATTTCGTAAGACAATCGAGAAAGTGTGAGTTTCGCGGTGTCTATATAATCTTCGCATTTAAGAACATCTTCTTCGTATTCGTCATCGACTAACAACTCGTGAATATCCTCATTTAATTTAACGAGGCGGTTCAGATCGCTTCCCAGTCTGTCATTGTAATATTTATAATCCGTGATTTCCGATGTGTCTGACAACCTTGCAACTTCCGCTACGAGTCGCGTAATGTTTGCTCTTTCTCTCATACATTTTCTCTTTAGAGTGTGTAACTGTGCTTCTAGTTTGTGGTCTGTCATGTCCATTCCGTCCGATTACTCCCAAGTTTAAAGTAGTGTCGGCTAGCGATCAGCTGGTCCTAGTAGGGCGTTATCTTTGGAGCGCTAGTCGAAGTAGTTCAATTGATGGTCGCTAGATGGCAGCACTAGACATAAACAATCTACAGGCGTAGCGTAGGATCTGATAATTCTTTAAAGCGCTAATCGAACAGCTACAATGGCAGTACAGAGCGGCAATAATGTAATCAGTTGCCTTTACAAATGGCACTACAAAACATGCTGCGTGATAATTCAATTGAACTTAGCTGTGTATGCAGGCGGTTGTCGTCGAAGAGCTTGTTGCGTGATGTGACAAATCGCTGCAATGAGCCCCCTCGTAATATTGGGTTGTATGAATAAAAACGAGAACATTCTCCAGAGTTGATACTCAGAGCAAAAGAACATTCTCAAAGAAAGTTCTCAGTTTCGTATGAATAAACACTAGGAAGCATAATTTCTGACCCTGGAGTACTTTCTCTCTACCTCCCCTCCTTACTGAGTAAGTTCTCAGCAAAGAGAATAAAATCCAACATCTTTGGGTCTCAGTTTGTTTCGTTTGCGTGTGTTTTGTGTTAGCGAAAGTTTTCTCAAGTTATTTCTGTGCCGAAATGGAAGACTCAGAATTAGCCTTTGTCAACATTATTAAAGATTACCCCGCAATCATCAGTAAATCACAAACTCCGGCCGCAAGAAGAGAGAAAGCGGATTGTATTAAAGAAATACAACACCGTTATATGGTTAATTTCGGGAAAGAAATAACGGACGGGCAGATAATGAAGAAACTGCACAACATGAAATCCCGTATCAAGGCAGAAACGGATGTGAATAAGACGGGAAACATTAAGATTTCCCCGAAAATTTGGGAGCAGATATTTTTAAAGTTTTTGGACGGAGATGGCTGCAACCCAACTATCCACAGAGTTCCTGGTAAGTCCTATACTTTCCGATTTTTTAATTACGCGCTTAATGCTTTGAAATTGTGATTCAGACAAATACGTATTTTTAACATGTGAAAATGAAACAATGTTTGGTAAATTTCGTCTACTATATCACCACTTTTCAGTAAAAGTATCACAGTGTACTATGCATGAAATTTTACGAACCTCTCCCACATTTCTGCTTAAACCTGTTTGGTATATTTACTAACTAGAAACTGAATCCTGACACACTACTATTATTTTTTTTTTAATTTTCATTAGGAGCTTGTGCAGTAGGTGGTGGTTCCACCTCTGTCATCACTTCACCAAGGAATTCGGAGATAGCTGACACAGACTACATGTATGAACAAGAGTCAATTTTGCAGCTACCATTAATTGTTCCAGCCGACCATATGGATCTTGTGGGCCTCGAAGTCGTCATACCTTCACAATCGCCTGCTTCGGGGCATGAGAGTGTGCATAAACGTCGGAGATTAAGCATGGAAACAGATGAGACACGTAATTTGCCTCCTCCAGAGCTGCAAAGGCTGGTGCTATTGTATCAATTGGACATACTCAAACGAAAGCAGCAGAAATTGATGCGCGAAGAAGATAAACAATAAAACAAATTGTGTAGTGTCTTATTTACATAAGGAATTTTATTAATAAAAACATCTTTTTAAAGTGAATGTTCATTTTCATTCCTCATTTACCAAATTCAATATACTCTTACAAAAATTATTCAGTACAAATGTCTTTTCAATGAAACAATAAGAGTAATATAATCCAATCTGAAATGTTAAAAAAGTGTATGCACTTATATTGTTGTGTCTGGCCAGTATCTTCACCACATCATTGAAACAATTTCTGGTAAAGTAAAGCAAAAAGAGTAACTTGTTTTACTGTAGCATTTGTGCAAATACCTTCACCACTAATTTTTGGTACAGTAAAGCAAAAACAGTAACTTGTTTCTATTTTAAATGCTGCAGGTTAGACAGTTGTGCACTTTATTTACTGTAGCACCTGGCAAATATCTTCACCACATCCTTGAAACAATTTCTGGTAAAGTAAAGCAAAAAGAGTAATTTGTTTGTATTTTAAATGCTGTAGGTTAGACAGTTGTGCACTTATTCACTGTAGCACGTGGCAAATACCTTCACCATATCCTTGGAACAATTTTGGTAAAGTAAAATAAAAACTTGTGCCATCAATCTGCTGAAGTTACAGTACAGAAATTACATTAAGGTTCCAGCAGTTCATGTTAACCTGTTGTGTCCAAAGCTATTTACAGTAGTATCTCTGTTCCAGTTTGAATAGTTACATGTTAAACAATTTTTTTGAAAGTAAAATCGATGATAGAGAATGAAAAAAACAACACTAAACAGCATTTTATTACGTAACATAAGAACACTGTGCTTTATTTTCATGAGGGAATAATTACTGTAATTACAAAAAATATCAAATTGGGTTTAATTATTCAATGTTTGGGCGGACACCCATACATTACAGTTGTCGTATTACATTTATAATTTCCCGTCTCCTATTTGTTCCACGTACACGTACTTTTGCTGCTTCCTCTTCTCCCAGTACTGGAAGATTGTTGTCATCACTACGTGCCTCAAAATCCTCATCCCCTACATGTTTTGCTACGTTGTGCAAAACAAAACAGGCTAGTATCACACTGGGGATTTTTGTTTGGGCAAGCCTTATTTTATTTTGCAGAATTGGGAAACGCCTTTTCACCTGTCCAAAGCACCGATCGATTATCACCCTTTCCTTAGAGTGAAGTCTGTTGTATGTCCTCTCATCAGGTGTTTTTGGATTTTGAAATGGTGTCATTAACCACGGTGCAATGCCATATCCTTCGTCTCCTAAAATTAGGGCGTTGCACTGGTTCTCACGCAATATACGATAGACATCGGAGTTTCTCCATATCCTAGCGTCATGTACAGACCCTGGCCATGACGCATCAACACTCGTAAACATTTCACTGTTGTCACACGTCGGCCTGCACGTTTATAGATGGGAAGCCCTTTCGATTGACGTATTCGTCTCCATGTGAAGAAGATTTCATTATAGGTATGTGAGTGCAGTCTAGGGCCCCTACCGCACATGGAAACTTGTATCTCGATTGCCATTTAACTTTCGCTGTTTCTAGTTCGTTAATATTTCTCGGAAATCTGATCCACAACGGTGCTTTCCTGTTGACCTGTTGCAGAGCATACGAAAATGTTAGTGATACTGTAGTCTGGTGTACTCCCAAATCTTCTCCTACACCTGTCTGAAAGCCTGGATCTGCTAAATTGCGCAAAAATATTTTCATTTTGCATTCATTGGAAAGGGCGCCTCCTCTTCTTTCGTGATTTTCCGGAAGAAAGTGATTCGCCAGCCAATTAATGTTTTGAATGTTAAATCTATACAAACTTCTACAGTTACTTTCTTCTGTGTTCCTGCGTACTACGTATATCCTTTTTTGCCTTTCAAGAAACATAAATTCCGCCATTTTCGCTAAAAACACTCGGTAACGCTTAATCACAACACAACACAACACAACTCACTCAGCTCGAAGTATGCTACGGAGCTCACTCACAAAAATAGAGAATGTTCTTCGCTTGTGAGAAACTTCTTTGGCTTTATTCATACGAAATCGGAGAATATACTTTGCTTTGAGCAACTTCCCCCACCCTTCAACCCACACTGAGAACATACTCGGGTGAAGTATATTCTCAGACTCGCTTTATTCATGCCAACCAGAGAACTTTCTCCGAACATATGAGTATAAAGTATATTCTCTGTTTTATTCATACGACTCATTGTCGCGTGACGTGCGTCCAGAATTCAGGGTTAACAACGGCAATCGTGGAAATTGTCTCGTGCAAAGTCCATCTCCCGGGTTTCGGCTTCAAATTTTTATGTCATGAATCACAGTAGAGCCGCGATTAGCAGTCTAACAACACTTTATTCCATAGTCACAGAACATACAATACAACATGTCAAAGATACATTGTCCTAAGAGTAAACAAACAGTCTCTCACTTGCCCAAAGTACATCACTCTGTGACACACCGAGGCCGACGTCTTGATGAGCGTCACCGCATTCCTCAGCTGGATTGAGCAGAATACCGGCGTCACCATCTCATGAGGTTGAGCACAACACTGGCCCTCATCCAGCCTAACAAGACTGTGTGGCAACCTTAATATGGTGGATGCAATTAGATTCAGTTCGTGCTTATGGTTGTATGAACTTAAATCATAATTAGCAGAGCCTCGGCCTGCCAACAGTACACCTTATATATGTTTACAGGAATTTTGGACGCCTTGGACTGTTTACGACCTTCCAATGAAACGACAAACGCACACTTGTCAAAGAATTTTGGACAAAACTGAACATTAAAGCTACAATACCAAGAAGGATAGCAAGTAACAAAACGTGATGATTGCGTGTACGAAGATAGTATAAAGGAAACATGATTAAATTTATAGGCTTTTTTGGGGGTGGGGGGGGGGGGCTGGAGGGTACATCGGGACATCACTACTCTGGCAGGATTGATGCGACTAGCCAAGAATTTCCCTCTTGTGCCACATGATCTCGGAGGTGCAGTTAAACCCAAGGTTCTCAGTTGTGTATTGGATATGTTCCAGTCTCTACCTTTTCTTCACCTTTCACCTTCTACTTCTCTCTCAAGTACCAAGTAAGATACCGGTTGACGTCTTTGCACATGTCCTGTTACCTAATCGATTCTTCTTTTCCATGTTTTCCATGCACATCTCTCCTTGCTGTTTCTGTGGAGACTCTCCACATTCCTTATTGCATCAGTCCGTCTACTTTTCGACGTCCTTCTATAGCATAACACGTCAAATATCCTGATTCTCTTCTTTTCCTGTTTTGCCACAGCCCTAGATTGATTTCTGTGCAGTGTTATGCTCTGTTATTACTTTCTCTCTTTATTTTCCCTCTTGTTCATCGATTATAACACAGTATTTGTGAGGGATACTGCAAGTGTGTACATAGGTACACAAAGCCAAATAACCCACGAATGAGTGAGGAGGAGTACAGGCCATTGCGTGATTTGAAGTACAACCTTCACTTGGATGCAAGCAATCTTCACGGGCACATCATGCTACACTCTATGTACTGCAGGGTTCTGGTGAGTGTCCAAAGAGGAAATCGTCAGGCTGGAGAAAGAGATACGACGTGTGGCTGCAGATTCTTCTGGGTATATGTCTTTCAGATAGGCCTGGCATATCCCATCAATTTGTATTACACACACACACACACACACACACGCACATATATATATATATATATACACACACACACACACACACACACACACACACACATACACACACAGACCATTATGCAAGGAGCAGCTAGTCCTGCCAAATGGTTCTGTCCCCAAACTAATGACTACTCCGAGAAATAAGCAGAGATGTATCCTACGCTACGGAAAGCTCCAGAAATCTCTCAGTTTGAGAATGAGACTAGTTACTATCACCCGTGGCATCTCCTTAACCCACATCCCTGGTTGTACCGGACGTATTGCAAACTTTGTATTAAAATGGTGTTTGTCTATCCATTTGTAAATTAATTTTTTCAGCTGCTTTTTGATGAATTTTACAGAACGTATCTGAACTTTATCATATTGCTTAGTTACAGTTTACAGTTAGAAGTTTAATGATTGCCAGCACACTTTATACATTTAGAAGTCAGGTGGCAATATTTCGTGTTATGATGGAGTCTTTGACTGTTCTTACATTGTCTTTGAATTTGTAGTCTTCAATGAAGACTCTGGTATGAAACGTGTCTTTTTCGATATAAATTCGTTCTGAATTCATGTCCTGAGACAATCCTACGAAGGATCTTGGCAAAGTTGCAGTGTTGGGGTCTCGTATCTTGGATTGACGTAAGTCTTTAACATCGTAATCTTTGTCTTTGAGATATGTCACAAACGGTTCTGCCGCAGAGTCTCTGAAGCACATGTTACTGATGTCTGATCAGTGTAAAACAGTAACTTGTTACTCGCTATAAATTTTGTTAGCTTTCTTGTAGTCCTCTAGGTTGTCAAAAATAATGCGTCATAGGGTAGGTTCTATAGAAAGCCCTCAGTTAGACATAGATAGTGTCTTTTATTGATTTATTTAATTTCAAATCTGAAAGGGGGCGCAGAAAGAAGATAGTGTTTTCTAGTCAGATGAGTACAAGTGAGCTGTTCCATTAATGTCTCTACCATCGATATCAAAGGATCTTGCCGCGAATGGCGAGCATTATCTGTGGCCGGGTTGGAAGTGGGGCACCGTTGGTGAGCCCATATACTCAGTCAGAGTCTGCGTGCGGATGAGGATAACAACACTCTATTCGCCAGAATGTGTTAGGTAGCAGCCAGCAGAGGTATAGAGCTACTGAGACGCGACCACTGATCCACGTCGGAATGCCAAGCCGCTACCAACGGGGCTACTGTCATTGTTGTTATTTGCGCTCTGCTGTGTACGCAGTACGTCGTCCGGATTGATGGTGCACTGATACCAGCAACGAATGGAGGCTGTGTGCATGCCATTTTCCGCGGTCGTACATGGAGTACGTTGCCTTAACGGATGATGAGGAATTGCTGCAAGCAATGAGTGCTGGCTCTCTTCCTGCTGTCTTCCCACCACCGTGTACTAAGTATGGCGTGCAGTTTCATGCAATGCTATCACTTTCGCTTCGATATCGAAGTGACGAGAACATACTAGCATGATTTGCTGGCTGTGGGCTGCTTCTGAAGAAATACCCACCATGCCGGTGATCGACAGAGTAGCGTCACGGTCACTTCGTTGTGCTGCGACCGACGTGTCATCTGAAGGAGGGTATTTGTGTTCTTCTTTATTGCTGCACCAGTGTGACGTGCACCTAGAGTGTGATTAAGCAATACTATGCTTAAACATCATTGTAGGCAGTCATTGTGGCACAGAATTGAGTCACACTGTTTAAAAGGTACTCTAGTTCGTCATTGTATGAATGACATGGCTTTAAGTTGTCTTGCTGTCTGCTGCTGTGTTGATCTTGTAAGTAATTTTTTTCTTTTTTTTTTTGGTAATATTTGTGTTACGCATTGAGTCTCATTATATTTCTCTTCTACTGTTGATTCGTGTCTTGTTTGATTATATACACTCCTGGAAATGGAAAAAAGAACACATTGACACCGGTGTGTCAGACCCACCATACTTGCTCCGGACACTGCGAGAGGGCTGTACAAGCAATGATCACATGCACGGCACAGCGGACACACCAGGAACCGCGGTGTTGGCCGTCGAATGGCGCTAGCTGCGCAGCATTTGTGTCAGCCAGTTTGCCGTGGCATACGGAGCTCCATCGCAGTCTTTAACACTGGTAGCATGCCGCGACAGCGTGGACATGAACCGTATGTGCAGTTGACGGACTTTGAGCGAGGGCGTATAGTGGGCATGCGGGAGGCCGGGTGGACGTACCGCCGAATTGCTCAACACGTGGGGCGTGAGGTCTCCACAGTACATCGATGTTGTCGCCAGTGGTCGGCGGAAGGTGCACGTGCCCGTCGACCTGGGACCGGACCGCAGCGACGCACGGATGCACGCCAAGAGCGTAGGATCCTACGCAGTGCCGTAGGGGACCGCACCGCCACTTCCCAGCAAATTAGGCACACTGTTGCTCCTGGGGTAGCGGCGAGGACCATTCGCAACCGTCTCCATGAAGCTGGGCTACGGTCCCGCACACCGTTAGGCCGTCTTCCGCTCACGCCCCAACATCGTGCAGCCCGCCTCCAGTGGTGTCGCGACAGGCGTGAATGGAGGGACGAATGGAGACGTGTCGTCTTCAGCGATGAGAGTCGCTTCTGCCTTGGTGCCAATGATGGTCGTATGCGTGTTTGGCGCCGTGCAGGTGAGCGCCACAATCAGGGCTGCATACGACCAAGGCACACAGGGCCAACACCCGGCATCATGGTGTGGGGAGCGATCTCCTACACTGGCCGTACACCACTGGTGATCGTCGAGGGGGCACTGAATAGTGCACGGTACATCCAAACCGTCATCGAACCCATCGTTCTACCATTCCTAGACCGGCAAGGGAACTTGCTGTTCCAACAGGACAATGCACGTCCGCATGTATCCCGTGCCACCCAACGTGCTCTAGAAGGTGTAAGTCAACTACCCTGGCCAGCAAGATCTCCGGATCTGTCCCCCATTGAGCATGTTTGGGACTGGATGAAGCGTCATCTCACGCGGTCTGCACCAGCACGAACGCTGGTCCAACTGAGGCGCCAGGTGGAAATGGCATGGCAAGCCGTTCCACAGGACTACATCCAGCATCTCTACGATCGTCTCCATGGGAGAATAGCAGCCTGCATTGCTGCGAAAGGTGGATATACACTGTACTAGTGCCGACATTGTGCATGCTCTGTTGCCTGTGTCTATGTGCCTGTGGTTCTGTCAGTGTGATCATGTGATGTATCTGACCCCAGGAATGTGTCAATAAAGTTTCCCCTTCCTGGGACAATGAATTCACGGTGTTCTTATTTCAATTTCCAGGAGTGTATATTGTAGGGTTGTGTCTAGGATAAAAGCGACGTTTCTTTGCAATGACAAGATGTTTCCTCATTCACCAACAACTTTAACGTTAAGTTTCGCTTCCATTTCATTCATTGGGTATGTCTGATGTTGTTGCCTGGTGGATGTAGTTCCTATGTGTTTGTTATAAAGTGTTTTGTGCCCTGTTATCCCCGAGAGTGGATATAGACGGTAGCATACTTATGAGAGTGCTATTATGATTGAAAGTTTAATTTAATGGCCACCAGCTGATTGTTTTGTAAACATCCGACTGTGTGAGGATCTTAGCCTGATTCTTGCACTGGGGCTGTGTCAATTATTTCTGTGAAACAATTTTATACAGTTCCTTAAATGTATGATTCAACTTCTGAGCCGAAGAGTTTTCGTTAAAAACTTGAAGTACTGAGATGTCAATGTTTTTGGTGATTGCCAAGATGATAAATTTGTTTAATTTACTGACTGAGGTGGCCGTGCGGTTAAAGGCGCTGCAGTCTGGAACCGCAAGACCGCTACGGTCGCAGGTTCGAATCCTGCCTCGGGCATGGATGTTTGTGATGTCCTTAGGTTAGTTAGGTTTAACTAGTTCTAAGTTCTAGGGGACTAATGACCTCAGCAGTTGAGTCCCATAGTGCTCAGAGCCATTTGAACCATGTTGACTGAGGTAACCAAATAGCAATTAAATGTACCACGAATCTTGGTTGTAAAATCACTCTTGCTATCATCTGTAAAGTGTTTATTATCTTTATTAATAAACGATAACTTGAAACTATATCCAGTAAAACTCTCAGCTTGTTCCACTCACTACCTCCCATGCTTCTACCGACGCGTAGGATAATATCAAAAACAAAGCAAAATGTTAAAAGGGAGTAGGATTAGAGTTACTTTGAACAGTTCAGTGATAGGTTTCTTCTCATCAAAATAGACAGCAACCCAACGCCGACATCCTCATTCAGGTATACATCCCGACATCGCAAGCAGAAGATGAAGAGACACAGGAAATGTATGTCAAAGTGAAATGGCTATAGAAAAAATGCTAAGAAATCATAAGTGATCGTCGGAAGGACTATCTCATAATTTAGGAAAGTCAGAATAACCTTCAGTAAAGCTAAAAGCATGGATGGCAACATTAAGAATGTAACGGAAATCCCACCTTAAACGAAAAAGAGAGAGCGCATTATTGGAAAGCGTGCACTGAAGGCCGGTATGAGGAGGAGCATTGTCTGATGATATCACAGAAGAAGAAATTGGAGTCTATATGGAAGAGATAGGTGAACCAGTACTAGATCAAGTATTAAAATAAACGGTTTGGAAGACTTCCGTTAAGTAATATTGATCCTTCTCGTCTGCGATAGATATTATTCCATCGGAATTTCTGAAACCATCGGAGGAAGTGGCAACCCAACTTCTAATCAATTTGGTGCATACAATCTATGAGACCTACCGCCATACTTTCGGAAATATGTCAGCCATTCATCTGCTAAGAGAGCAAGAGCAGGTAAGTGCCAGCGTTTTAGCACAGTAATTTAACAGCTCACGCATCCAATTTGCTGACAAGGTGATATACAGAAGAATGCAAAAGAAAATGAATAACTATTAGATGACAGTCAATTCGGCTTTATCAAAGGTAAAGGCACTTAAGAGGCAGTCCAGACGTTGCAGTTGATAACAGAAGCAAGACTGAATTAATATGACCAGAAGCGAGACTGAATAAATATGATCATACGATTTGTCCTCCTGGAAAAAGCGTTCGACAGTTTAAAATGGAATTCTGAGAAATATAGAAGTAAGCTGAAAGTAAAGGCGAATAATATGCAATATGTATAAGAACCAAGATGGATCAATAAGTGTGGAAGATGAAGAACGAAGTGCTCTGATTAAAACTGCGTAAAATAGGGATGCAGCCTTTCGCCCCTACTGTACCATCTATACAGCGCAGAAGCAAAGGCGAAAATAGAATGGCTGTTCGAGAATGGAATGAAATTTCAGGGTTTAAGGATATCGATAATATGATTCACGGAAGAGGTTCCTATTCCCAGTGAACATGAAGAAGAATTACAAGATATGTTTAATGGAATTAACAGTATCATCAGTACAGAATATAGTTCGAGGGTAAACCGTTAAATGATAAAAGCAATCAGAAACAGCAGAAATGAGAATGGTGAGAAACTTAACATCAAAATTTGTGGTCATAGAATAAACTGCTACCTTTGTACCCCCACGAAGAAGAAGTTAAAGAATTCTGCTATCTTGGAAGCAAAATAAACCATGACGGACAAAGCAAGGAGGACATAAAAAGCTGACTAGCACAGGCAAAGGGTGGACTCTGGCCAAGAGAACCTACTAGTATCAAATGCAGGCCTCCATTTGAGGAAGAAATTTCTGAGAATTCAGTACAGCAGTGGTTGGTAGTGAATGACAGGATGTAGCAAACCACGATGTAGGAAAACCGGAACAGAAGAGAATGTAAGCTTTCGAAAAGGGATGGTACACAAAAATATTGAAAATTAGGGGGGCTGATAAGATAATGAATGAGGAGGTTCTCTGGAAAATCGGCGAGGAAAGGAACATACGGAAAAAAAATCGACAAGGAAATGGGGCAGGGTGATAGGACATAAGACATGAGCGAGTACCACATGTGGTACTACAGGGAACTGTAGAGGATAAAAACTGAACAGTGAGCCAAAGATTGGAGTACGACTACATCTGACAAATAACTGAGGATTCATAGTGAAAATGCTGCTCTGAAATTGGAAACTTGTGGTAAGATCCTATGGGACCAAACTACTGGGATCATCGGTCCATAAGCTTACACACTACTTAATCTAACTTGAACTAATTTACACCAAGGACAACACACACACCCATACCCGAGGGAGGACTCGAACCTCCGGCGGGGGAAGTCGAGCGAACCGTGACAAGCCGGCCAAGACCGCACGGCTACCCCGCGCGGCTCTGCTCTGAGATAAATAGATTGGCACGAGAGAGAAATTTACGGTGAGCTGCATCGAACGAGTCAGAAGGCTGATGACTCAAAAAAAGATATATGCCTCCTCGCTTTGCTTAATACCTCTGTTAGAAATGCAGGTACTTAAGATCTACTTACGTTTCAATTGAAGATACACTGGTCTCTTCCGTTCGCAAAAATCGGAAATTATTCGACGATAGAATCTCATCGGAAAAATTCGCAAAATTTTAACTAAAATGAATCCATGCGAAAATTCATTTGTCAGATACAATCTCTGAAAACTCCCAACTACCCATCAATTTACAGATATACAGCTTCTTACCACAAGATGATATTTTGTTAGGTATTTAATGGTGGACAATTATTGTACCTCTTGGTTCATTTACTCACCTTTTCACATTGAACTACTGACATTGATCCCGTTGCTAAGTGCTAAGGGGTGTCTGCTGTCAGCAACATATATTTGGTACGCACTACTAGTGTAAGGTTGCCTGGGAGTGGATGGTCTAGACAAAATAAGGACTGAAAATTATTTGTATCAAGCTTTTTACTAACACTCCCCTGGGAAAGTAACTTTACCAATTAGATCAAAAGGACCTTGACAAACTGAGGCAAAACCAACTAATTAGATAAAACAATTTAAGAACAGTAATGATAATCAATAAAACAATCTCTTTAAAGGTTCTGACCCTTTACTAAAGGATAAACAATTAAGCACAAAACTCAAGAATGTTCCAAATAAAAGTGTTTTACAACAAGTATAACTTGATAGGAAAACTGTCTTCTAAACAGACAGGCAACAAAGATCTTTAGAATATGTCTGACTAAAATACATCAAATAATTCAGATTGACGTAAAAGAAATCCATTACAAAGAAACAAAAATAATTAAAGCTGCTTGATATGAAACCACCACACATCAGTCAGTGTAGTTCGGACGAACGGCCCCGAAATTACTTACGCCAGGTCCGATACGCTGCTCGTCACACTCCTCCTATTGTAATCTATCAGTGGGAACACCCCACAGGGCACGAACATAAAATAATAGCCTGATGAACAGATAAGTAGCTTTTAGTTAGAAAGAGTAAAAACCTGAGTCATCAGATTAGACGCTTACAGTTTAGACAAGACAGTTGTGATAGGTCACTAAAAGATAATAAGGTAACTGGCCAAGGTAACAACCTCTACCTACACTGTATCATAAAGAAGTTCAGTGGCCAACTGAGATTCAGCTTCAGATCACGCCACGAGGTGGAGACGATAAACACTTAACTGTCGCTTGGGACGGAAAGCATAGGTGGAAGAGAGACGCAAACTGTTGGCTCGTGAACTTCACCTACGTTAAATGCAAGCTTGGACTGGAAGTTTAACTCACCAAAATAGATGCAACAAGATTTGGGACGAAAAAGCGTAAGCTTGAGGGCTCCAAATAACTAAAGAAAGTGACTTGCCCGTTTAGTACACAACCTACCAGGCCAAAAAAGAAATATATATATAAATCTTGAACATCTCAGATAATGACATATTGTATATAAAAAAATGAACCAGTTGCAATTATTAACACACTCATAGCGGAAAGCAAGATCATTCTTTACGAATGCTGCATGGTCTCAGCACCAAAGCAACGAGCTAAACGTAGCTCACCGAGCATGCAATGCCCCTGTGCCGTGACAAACAGTGGAAAAACTTGGAGCCTCCAGGAGATACGTGGATGCCGACGACCCACTGCCCACTTCCAAATGTCGTCTGCCAAATCAATAACGTGTCCAGTGCGCTTTCTGGTGCACGTCCTTTATATCGGGAAGATGCTCAGCCGGACAGAACGAAGAGCTGGCGAGTTGCTCGCGGACATGTGCTGTCCGCGCTGCTTCAGTCACTGCCTCTCCGGGAAAAAACGGCCTCGGAGCCACTCGCGGCAAACGTGCCACGGCCTTTCACGCCAAAGATCATGTTTCACGAGACTTGGGGCCAGCTGTCAGTCGCGCTATGGTTCAATACTATGATGCCGAAGTATTCTTCAAACAAGAGTATCCAAAAAGTTTAAAAGAATCATCCTCACGGAAGTTCTTGTGTCGTAATCCACACAGAAATAATTACCTTTTGAACATAGTGGGTTTAATTATTATTGCAAAAATAAACGTTTTCCAGTTATCCTGTAGCTTTACATATAACATTTTCGAAACATTAAACCTATACGAGTGTTAAGAAAGACTATTTTTCCTAAACATGGTTTGGGTCTCATACAACGTGTTATATACACAGCACTTTCGAAAAGGATTTCAGTGAAGTTCACCGCTACTGCGTGTCTCTTATAAATCCCAATTATAATTTACTTATCTTTGAGTTAATAAATTACAAAAAAATGGTTCAAATGGCTCTAAGCACTATGGGACTTAACATCTGCGGTCATCAGTCCCCTAGAACTTAGAACTACTTAAACCTAACTAACCTAAGGACATCACACACATCCACGCCCGAGGCAGGATTCGAACCTGCGACCGTAGCGGTCACGCGGATCCAGACTGAAGCGCCTAGAACCGCACGGCCACATCGGCCGGCAATAAATTACAAATCTTGCTTATATTCTGCGCACCTAACATAAACGTCCTGTGGAAATATCTTCACCTGTTTTTGTTTCGTTCTTCATAATCATCATCATCATCATCATCATCAGTGTTCTGCCAAAAGGCAGGTTTTGACGTGGTAGTTCTCCAGTCTGTCCGGTCTTCTGTCATCCTCTTCAGGCCTGCATAATTTCCTCTTCCCTTTATCTCGTCTATCATCTTGTACCTCCTTCTTCCTCTCAGTCTTCTTCCACAAACCAATCCTTCCAAAGCATCTGCTAGCAAGCACTCCCTTCTCAATGAATGTGCCAACCAGTTCTTTTTCCTTTCTCTTACAACATTCAACAGACATCTTCTCTCACCAACCCTTTCCAATACTCTTCCATTACTCACTCTTTCCATCCAGCTTATCCTCTCTATTCTCCTCCACATCCACATCTCAAATTCTTGTAACTTTTTTTCATCCTCTCGTATCAGCGTCCATGTTTCTGCACCATATAGTGGCACACTCCAGAGAAAATATTTGCCAAGCCTTTTCCTTAGACTTTTATCTAATTTGCCACATAACAGTCTCCTCTCTCTGTTGAATGCCTTCTTTGATATAGCAATTCGAGTTTTCACCTCCTGGTGACATCTCAAGTGTTCTGTTATTTGTTAATGTGCTTCCAAGATATTTAAATGCACTTACTTGGCTAATGGTTGATTTTCCTACTGTAATATTGGACAGTCTGCCTCTTGTACTGATGACCATAATCTTTGTTTTTGCTGTGATCCCATATTCCACACAAGCTTCATTCAGATCTTTCAGGATGTTATTCACTGTCCGCTCAATTTCTGCCACTAATACAATGTCATCGGCAAATCTTATGCATTCTATTCTCTTTCCACCAATACGTATTGCTCTTTTCCCATCTAAGCCTTCTGCAATAATCTCTTCAAGGTGTGCATTAACCAACAGTGGGGAAAGGCAACAACCTTATCTAACACCTCGACCAATGCTGCTTCCTTCTGGCATTTCATTTCCGATCATCATCCTTACTTTCTGGTGTAAATATAGTTTCTGTATCAGACGTCTCTCTTTCCAATCTACTCCTTTCCTCTTCAAAATATCCATCAGCTTGTTCCACTGAACTCTGTCAAAAGTCGTTTCTAAATCTATAAAAATAGTAAAGTTTTCTCTACCTTTTTCCCTATATCTTTCCCCTATAGTTCTTAACAGACCAATAGCATCTCTTGTTCCTTTTCCTCGTCTAAATCCGAACTGCTCCTCTGCAATCCCTCTATCCAGCTTGCCATATAGTCTTCTATTCAACACTCTCAGCAAGACTTTAGCTGCATGAAAAATTAGACTGATGGTCCGAAGCTCTTCACATTTTTTAGTGTTTCTCTTTTTCTCTTTTGGTATCATAACTGTTGGAAAGAAATCCTCAGGCCATTCCCCTTTGTCATATGTCTCGTTACAGAGGTACACGATTTCTTTTCTTGTCTTGTTTCCCAAACCTTCAACAGTTCTGCTGGCAAATCATGAATTCCACATGCCTTCCTATTCTTCATCTCCTTCAGTGCCTTTTCTACTTCTGCTTCCAAGATAGTGAATCTCTTTCCTTCTTCCGGCACATATTGCTCCTCTTATTGTTCTTCATAATGGTGTTCGATTTATGCATTACACTGACATTAACCACACAAACATTTGGCAAGAATCTTTCCTGGAAACTACCGACACTCACAAGTTAGGAAAACAATAGAAACATGTTGAGGAGGACTATATCCAGCAGTGAACAGAGATAGACTGTCAAAGATATAGAAGAAGAAGGAGAAGAAGAAGAAGAAGAAGAAGGAGAAATACTTTTCGTGATACCGCTATATTTCTGAATGGTTATTGTGCTTCTGTGACTAAAAATGCCTCACATTTTATGAATTATTTTTCAATGACCCGACTGGAAGAACCACCTTGCCGATGACTTATCAGGTAAGCAAACTAAATTTTGAGAGATCACAGCGGTAGAGATGAACAGGAAAAAATCTTACAATGACATCTTCTTAGCCCGTCCGTACACATGTTCCATTTATTCCGGTTTCTTTCGTTGATGTTTCTCTCAAAAATCGATTATATCTCAATAAATAATTTGCTAATTTGATGTGTTTCGCTGACCTCACTACAGCACAGCATGAACTGTAGCCCGCGTTATCATTTAGGTCCATGGCGCTACATGGTTTAGTGTACATTAATTTCAATTTGTGACCACACGAGTTAATTACGGCTATCTGAAATCGCCTCATCCATCTACAGACACTTGAGATCAATTGTTTTCATTATCAGAGTGACGAGCTTGTATGTATTTATCAGATTTGTTTTATCGAGCAAGGCAGTGGAAATTACCAAGGTCGTGGAACATATGGTTCCCGAAGCTCTGAGTGTATAAAACAGCTACACATCACGTCTTTGACACTGGTGACCAAGATGAAGTGCGCTTTAGTGGTTATTCTGTTACTGGCTTCTGCGCTGGTGAGTGTCAAGTAAAATTTTTTGATACAAGTCTTTACGAAAGTTGTAAGAACAAGGAATTAGAAAGTGGAGATTATTTTATGGGTAGGATTATTGTACTGCAAATGATTTGAACTAAATAGTATTATCTTAGAGTTCAGATACTGATATGCCCAGGAGGCAATGATTTCAAAACTGTGGTGCACCTTTCGCATAAGCACCAATAATTCGAATACAATGACTTGTAGTAGATTCGTAATATCAGAATCAGTTTGTAACTATTTTCCAAATGCCGTTAATTTAAAACCATATAAAAATATGCACTACTAAGATTGTTACACTGTAGACATTACTGCTGCAGGTTCTTACCAGATACAATGTAGATGTATTTATTTTTCTCCAACATTCGGTCCACTAAAATTGTAATCACATGTGGAAAGAAAGAAATGGCCATACGGTATTCTTAGTTGGGACGCCTCGAGAGGCTTCCATCCTGTACGAACAACGGCCCCTTTCCAAAGGCTGTACCAGGGTTGTGTGGTATCTCTTCAGTATAGGTCACTAATAGATGTGCATGTAGTGCTGCATAATGATACAAGAAGGGGTAGGATGAAACCCAATGACATACCAAGGGTACCATCGAGTTTAACGTTCTCAACCAAAGAATAGATCAGTATCACGAATTTCATATGACTTCATTTCAAGAGACGCTTTATTTTCCATGCTACGATCGCCCAGCGTCTGATAAGTTTTGTATGGCCTGTAGTGGTCCACTCAGTAAGCTTATCCAGGACCAGTGGTTTCCATTGTGCAGCACTCATGCTACGCAGTTCAGGCCATGGCTCCTCGTGGGTGGTGGATGGAGGGGGAGTGGGGGGGGGGGGGGAGGGCTTGTGCAGGTCTTTTGTCCTCGTTCTTTGTGTAAATGGAAACGGCATCATACTCATAAAACTATTGCACAATATGTTGGAAACAGGAAATTATAAAAGAAAACATTTTTGATTTAAGAAGATCAATAAAAGGGGATAGAATCTGTGTAGTAGAGCTCCCTTCACCTGCGCTGCCCCAGAATGAGGTCTCGGAATGAGACTACTAACTAAAGGATGTTGATATGATTTTCTGCTTAATCATAGGTTAGTGTTTTAGAAGTTTTTCAGCCACACTACGTTACCCATTCTACAACGTGTCTTTACACTATGTGATAAAGGGTTTCTATTGATATGTGTTGTTTATGCAATGTATTGTGTGTTTACTCTTATCCTAATTTACACTATGTGTAAAAAAATCTGCGTTATTATAATAACAGATTTAAGGTGGCGCCTGGTACAATAACCGGTCACGATTATGTGATAACATGCAGGGTAAAGAAAAATGTCACACTTGTCGGTGGGCATGCGATTCCTCAGCCCAATTCAAAAGAAAAGTGTATCTAGCAGAACCTAGTGTCACCAATAGGTTTAACAGAAAAATGAGGCTCCAGAAATGCTGTAATTGCTTGCGGTATGCCCAAGAACAGGCAGCATGAACTCGGCGCTCTACCGGAACAGTCCCGTTAGCTCAGTGACACAAAGTAATGCCGTGAGTAATGAATACACAGACTCGTCAATGTGCGAATACCGTTCGCGACAAACATCTTTTTTTCGGTAAAAGCGTCAAACAGTATCCAATTTATACTTCCATAATGTGGTGTCTTATGTACATCTATTTGTTACTTTTATGTTTGTTAAAAATTAAGACATAACATGAACTTGTTAGTCACGTAAACGATTCACTTTGTTTCGTCTATGACACAAATAAAGCCAATAGAAAATAATAGTGGATAAAGTAACATTGTATATATCCAGTGAGACACAATAAGCAGATTACCCTAGATTGCACATTATGCTACACACAATAATTCCATTCACTATGTCTGACGTCCAGGCTTATATTCACAGATTCAATACATACATGTACGAGCAATGTTATCTTTACAGAGGATGTCCAAAACCACCACCTTACATTGACATACACTTCGAAAATCGAGGGACAGTACTTTGCTGGACCCTACGCATCACATCTGCATTCAACCATTGCCGAAGCGGCGTGTACGCGAAATATTAGCTCAGATACATCCATGGGTGAAGCACTTGAAACTTGTTCAGGGTAAGGGACCTCACGAACAAAAATCTAGTGGATTATGGTCCGGGGAATGTGGCTCGAAGCGCTTCATGTATTAGCTACGTACTTTCTTTCCGAAGTGCGGCGGTGCATCACCATGCTGAAACCATAGCTGTCACCGAGCAACAAGTGGATCTTTTGTAATGTGTCAGACACAGTCTTGCAAATAAACGTACGATACAAAGGCGCATTCAATTCATCCAGCAACGGGACTGAAAGTCAGTCGAAGAAACACGAAAGCAATGAGAAGTAGAGAAAAGGAGACGGGAAACTTAACGTCAGGATTGGTGATCACGAGGTACATGAAGTAATGCAATTCTACTAATTAGGCAGCAAAATAACCCATGACGGACGGAGCACGGAGGACATACAGAATAAATTAGCACTCGCAAAAATGGCATTCCTGGCCAAGAGAAGTTTGCTAGTATCATGCATAGGCCTTAGTTAGAGGAAGAAATTTCTGAGAATGTACGTTTGGAGCACAGCATTGTATGGCAGTGAAACATGGACTGTGGGAAAATCAGAGCAGAGGAGAATCGAAGCGTTCGATAGATTCTGTAGAACAATGTTGAAAATCAAGTGTACTGAAAAGGAATGACGAGGTTCTCCGCGGAATCAACGAGGAAAGGAATATATGAAAACCACTGACAAGAAGTAGGGACAGGAGGATGGGACATCAGTTAAGACATCAGGGGGATAACTTTCATGGTACTAGTGGGAGCTGTAGAAGTCAAAAACTGTAGAGGAGGACAGAGACTGGAATACATCCAGCAAATAATTGAGGACGTAGGTTGCAAGTGCTACTCCGAGGTGAAGAGGTTGACACAGGAGAGGAATTCGTGGCGGACTGCATCAGACCAGTCAGATTAATGACTCAAGGAAAAAGATAGTAAAGGCCCAAAAGCACTCCTTCCGCAATTC
The DNA here is from genome assembly GCF_021461395.2 of Schistocerca americana. Taxonomy (NCBI): domain Eukaryota; kingdom Metazoa; phylum Arthropoda; class Insecta; order Orthoptera; family Acrididae; genus Schistocerca; species Schistocerca americana. The sequence continues at coordinate 612,990,966 of NC_060120.1, forward strand.
CACTCTACAGGTTGATGGCAAAGTATGCCCAAAAGCCATGTTCATGGCTGACATAAGGGTTGTGTTCCGATTAATAATGTATGTTGTGGAGGTTGAAAACGCCTTCAAAAGTGAAGCTGTATTCGTCAGTTCGTATCACATTATTTATAAAATGTTGATTATCTTCCACTTGGTGCTAAAGCCATTCACAAAACTGTATTCGTCGAATGCACTCTTTCGGCCGCTGGTGTCGATATATCGTGTAGTGATATGAATGCATTTGTTTCATCGAGCAACACTTCAATAACCGGTCTTTGAGACATCTGGAACTGTCCTGCAACATCACAGGTACTTCGCCGAGGTGCCTGGTGAACGGTTTCAACAACCGCGTCCTCAGTCTTCGGAGTACATCTTGTCTTTGGACGACCCCCGTTCATTACCTGCGGACGAAATTACCGGTTTCCCGAAGGCGTTGCTCCAGGCGACTTTTTCGGAATTGCGCCTTCGGTAGTATTGTGCAGCGTAGGTACGAGCAGCAACAGCAGCAGCAGCAGTTTGTTTATCGGATGTGTCTAGCACCAAAAGCTTAGCGATGTATCCTTCATTCGTGTACTCCATCAGGAAGCTGACCCACATGAATGCGACAGGACCAGTTACGGCTGTGCACTGCGCAGTTATAAACACATACGATAGACTACTGTCATGCGGGAAAATTATGTACTGCTTATAAACGACGAGAACTGGGGAACAGGCGTCTAAAAAGTAAAAAAGGAACTTGACAAGTATTTGAATCATAGCTACATGGTGGATGTGGGTTTGATGTCCCACAAGTCTACTCAGTGAGCTACAACGGCTGGTACATTAAATGCGGAGTGGTACACGTTCCCCTGTACAATAGAATCCGCTGCGCGATGTAGCCGTTGCCAGCTCCTCGTTTTCATTCATCTGTTTTCAAAATGTGCCCGATCTGATTTTGATATATAAACTTTTGTCTTACCTGGATGAGGAATCGCATGCCGATCTCTACGTGCAGCGTTATTTCTTCGTGCTATATGTCTCTGGTTTGATCTATATTTAACATTTCAATCTTTTGGGTGGCTACACGTTCTTCTTCATGTGTTATGTCGTCTATGTCGATGTTGGAGGAGTCTGTACAGGGTTATTACAAATGATTGAAGCGATTTCACAGCTCTACAATAACTTTATTATTTGAGATATTTTCACAATGCTTTGCACACACATACAAAAACTCAAAAAGTTTTTTTAGGCATTCACAAGTGTTCGATATGTGCCCCTTTAGTGATTCGGCAGACATCAAGCCGATAATCAAGTTCCTCCCACACTCGGCGTAGCATGTCCCCATCAATGAGTTCAAAAGCATCGTTGATGCGAGCTCGCAGTTCTGGCACGTTTCTTGGTAGAGGAGGTTTAAACTCTTCACCATTAAGAAAAAATGTTGCTTCATCACTGAAAACAAGTTTCCATGAGCTGTTGCAACCGCGCCGAAAATTCAAAGCGTTTGACTTTGTCATCGGGTGTCAGGGCTTGTAGCAATTGTAAATGGTAAGGCTTCGGCTTTAGCCTTTTCCGTAAGATTTTCCAAACCGTCGACTGTGGTACGTTTAGCTCCCTGCTTGCTTTATTCGACGACTTCCGCGGGCTACGCGTGAAACTTGCCCGCACGCGTTCAACCGTTTCTTCGCTCACTGCAGGCCGACCCGTTGATTTCCCCTTACAGAGGCATCCAGAAGCTTTAAACTGCGCATACCTTCGCCGAATGGAGTTAGCAGTTGGTGGATCTTTGTTGAACTTCGTCCTGAAGTGTCGTTGCACTGTTATGACTGACTGATGTGAGTGCATTTCAAGCACGACATACGCTTTCTCGGCTCCTGTCGCCATTTTGTCTCACTGCACTCTCGAGCGCTCTGGCGACAGAAACCTGAAGTGCGGCTTCAGCCAAACAAAACTTTATGAGTTTTTCTACGTATCTGTAGTGTGTCGTGACCATATGTCAATGAATGGAGCTACAGTGAATTTATGAAATCGCTTCAATCATTTGTAATAGCCCTGTAGTATGAGAGTCATCATCCGAACCAACCCAGTCGTCTCTTTGACGTCTGCTACGATGCCTGTAAAGTCTCATTTTCTTATAGATGGTGTGTTCTCTCTTATAAATATGGTCTACTAGTTCGTTTAGTTGTCCCCATTTCTGTGAGCCGCTGAGTGTGTGTTGTAGTGTTTCTCTTATAATTACTGTTGTGTTAGGCCGTGTGTGTACTGCTCACAGTACAACACGATGTGTTCAGGGGATCCATGTTCGCCGCACTGGCAGTTCCCGCCCCAGAAAGTGAGAAACGCTGTAGGTTCGCTGGATATGGGCCATGGTCAGCAGGAAATGAACCATGTCATGGCCGGGATTGACACAGTTGGCATGATTCACCCGTAACCGTTCCCCGATGTTCGGGAAAAAGTTGTACACACATCACGGCCTTTGTCTCCTGTTGCCAGACAACCAACCACCAAATGTTAAATGCCTTCCGCTTTTATTCCTTGATTTTTTCACGGCTTCCTCTCTTTAGCCAGCAGCATGCGGTCCCATGTCTGATGTTTATGTCGACTGGGAAGATCGACAACACCGTACATAGCGCCTCTGTTGAGATGGTGTTGTCTGCCCCCGACAGCCTCAGGAGGACACTCCTTTGCCAATGCCTCATTGCTGGCCTTCTTGTCTTTAGTGCAAGTCCATGTGCGCACCACTTGCCTCGAAGCTCAACACCTACTCATAGAGAGCGCTGTGGTTCGCTCTGATGTCAGTAATTGATTGTCTGTACAGTGTGGCGTTTATGCGTGTGAGTTTATATAGAATATTTCCTCTGCTTTACCAGTAGTTTCTCTTTTAATGTTTGTATTCTGTATTATGACCATGACACACTGCGAGATTTGGAATACAATGCAGAACACTGGTGAAAATATGTTTATCAGTAACTCGTACGCCACTATCTCTTTTCCCCTTTCCGGCCAAACAATGGTTCTGAAAATTCTTCTGTCATCTGAAATTTGACTGAATGCTTCCGAGTCTAACACCACCCACAAAGACGAGCGTTAGCGACATCGTTTGTGTATGCAGTTTCGTGTCTAGAAATGTAGTTTCCTAAGTTTTTTGCAATTTACATCTACTATACTGCTATTTTTATTCGTTTTTGCTTTGCCCAGAGTTTGAAGTCATGTTGTACTATTTCGTACAGACGGCCGCGTGATAATTAAGGCATTACATCATAGTGTAAAAAAGCTTGTATCCAGGCATTACTCAGCTGTGGGGTATTTTGAGTTTCACTTGCCACTGTAACAGCAGATAAGTGGACCACAGTGTAGCTAGTCGCTTTACATGTTATTGTTGGATAACGACAATTCATTTTCATCGACGCAGGAACGCTAACAACGGGGGCCCCAACCAGTGAAATTTTGATTGACGAGTCGTGGTCCATTTGGAATCACATCAATGGCTTGGCGATGGTGCTTATCAGGAAACATAGGACGCAGTAAGTCACAAGTGCCATAATTCAAAGACCATTGGTTTGCATCATCGTAGGGGAAGTGAGTGTAGGAGTTAAAATTAAACGCCCACCACTGATCGTGGTAGTAAAGACGTACAAGATTTAACTGTTGATTGTGTTTACTTGCACCAACCTTATTGACACTTGCACAGTATATCCATCCACCAATGTACCGCTCCAGCGCTCTGGATACAACGCTAATAAACTTTCGCAGAAAACCACTTGATCTCTGCACTACCGAACACACCATAAGTAACACATACTGCAAAAATGAAACAACCACCACAACATCGATGTTTCCTCTAACCATACTAAAAATTCTGCTGATCATCTCCTGGAAGCCCCTGGTAAGTAGATTTCTGATATCTTACAATAGTTAAGTCACGACTAGGTTCAAGGCGGTCCCCTGCCTGGTTACGTATGTCCTGTGCTGACCGCTGACTTGTCTTCCAGGCAGCGGACCCGCGGCGGGCCGGCAGGCTGCACTCCCAGTCGCACCTCAGGAAGCTGCCGCGTGCGCCGCCTTCTCCTCCTGCAGCCAAGAGGATCCCTGGTAAGTGGCAGAGTGAGAGCGTGAGAGAGCAGTAAGATGTAGGGGAGCAGTTACATCTTTGGTTCCAAGTAGGGATTTTTCACAACATGCGGCACCTGTTGCAGTCAATTCAGTCCGAAGATTGGTTTGCTGCAGCTCTCCGCACTAGTCTATCCTGTCCAAAACCTTCCATAACTACTTCAGCCTACATCTATTTGAACCTGCTCAATGTAGTCAAGCCTTGGTTTCCAGTTTTTACACCACGCCAGTTACATCACCAAACTAACTAATCCTTGATACCAGATCCCTTCTTTTTGTCAAGTTGTACTACAAATTTCTTTTCTTCCCAATATGATTCAGTACCTCCTCATTAGTTGACTGATATGCCCACCAAATCTTCACCGTTCTCCTGTAGTACCTCATTTCGAAAGCTTCTATTCTCATAATTTCTGATCTGTTTAGTGTCCGTAAATCACTTCTGTAGAACATTAAACTCTATTTAAATTCCTTCAGAAATCACTTTTTAGCATTTAAATCCGTGTTCGAAGCTAACAAATTACCCATTTTCGAAAAGATTTCTTATAACTGCGATCTGCATTGTATATCCTCTCCACATAGGCCATTATCACTTATTTTGCTACCAAAATAACAAAGATCGTCTGCCCCTTTTAGAGTTTCCTTTCCAAACTTAAGTCTCCCAGCATCGCCTGATTTAACTCCATTACCTTCATTTTACTTTCGCTAATTTTCATGTAGTAACATTCCTTACAAGACACTATCAATTCATATATTAAAAATAAAACAATCGTGGTTGCAAAGCTATTTTTATTTAACAGTGCGTTTTGCGTGTTGGTTATAAATCATCAGATTAAGTAAAACAGCCAGATGTAGTTCATTGTGCAGGCTGCCAAAGCTCTACGTCAGCCACATACACATGAGACCGTCTCGACGAAAATGCGGTCGTCAGAATAACTAATAGGAATTGTGGGAACCTTTGTGCTGTTATAGCAACTATAACAGTGAGACTTCTGTCTGTGCACGAATGGCAGCCCATTTTTAAATTAGAGAAGGTAGTGATGTTGGGCTCTAGGGTCAACGTTCTATCTCACCCAAATGTCCGGACTTGGGACAGGCTAGATCATTCCAGGCCATTGCCTCATAGATGTTGCTTTATACTAGGTTGCATTGTGTCGCTCATGCAAACAATAATCGTCTCCGAACTCTTCCTCTACGGTACAAAGAACACAATGCTGTGAAATGTGTTCATATCCTTTCACAACTTTTTTCTTAAGCACTGTGTGGGGAACACACCCTAATTGCAAAAGACCAGAACACCATCACTTCCATATTTGACTGTTGGCACCACAGGTGATGCCAGGTAAAGTTCTGCAGGCATTCGCGAACCGAGAACCCTTCATCAGACTGCCACAGGGCATAGCGAGAGACATCACTCCAGACCACTCGTTTCCAGTCATCCACTGCCCAATGGCGTCGACGTTTGCACCATCTCAAGAGCCACTTAGCACTGACTACTGAAGTGTATGGCTGATGAGGAGCTCCTCAACCACTGCACTTCATTATTTTTAACTTCCTACCGAATTCATTGAGCTAGGGACTGCTGACACCACCTTGAAACTCACGAGTGATTCCTTCTGTTGAAAACTGTTGATTTGTTACCAACATCCGCCAAGCTTGACGGTCCCTGTCAGTATATGAAGTCTGCCTGTAGTTTTGTAAGTAGGCTGTTTAGGTTTTTTTATTGGTAACGCCACCTCTGTATGAAAATCACTGGCTGTGCTGTGTGCAGTCTGTGGCTGCTTTGCATTGTTGTAATACTCGCCATTGTAGTGTTGGGCAGCGGCAGCTGGATGTGAACAGCGCGTAGCGTTGCGCAGTTGGAGGTGAGTCGCCAGCAGTGGTGGATGTGGGGAGAGAGATGGCGGAGTTTTGAAATTTGTCATGAACTGCTATATTTATATATGATGATATCAAGATCTATTAAATAATTATTTTATGATCCACATTCTTTAAAAAAGGAGCACTTGGAAAGGAAAGAACAATAAGAAGGAACTAGTAACAGTAACACGTAATTTTCTTTTCAAGTACATGGTAATATTTTTTTTACAATAAGTTGTTGCGGTGCACCACTTTAATTTACATAGACATTAAGATGTGAATATACACTTCCCTTATCTGCATTGTTGTTTTTACTGTAATATCTTTTATGCTTGAGCTTTGTCATGCTTAGGTATACGTCATAGCATTTACTGCTGCTGTTTGCCAGGCATAGTGTTACTGAATTTGACTTTGTATTACTCTGTTAAGCTTTTCTTGTTGCTGCACATTGGCTCATATTAGTTGTAATTTTGCATTTTTTCTGTTAATTTAGATTTACTGTAGCTTGCTTTGCAATTTTCCATTTTTTTGGTCATTGCTGTTTGTGTTACTTGTTTTGTGCTGCTGCATTGCCTCGTCCCTTAGTTTAGCATCTGAGCTCAGTAGATTTAAGTTAGCTTAAGAGGGGGTAGACTATATAAGAGAATGAGTTGCGATGAATTGGAAGAAATGCATTGAGAAGTTAAACGAAAAAAGTACAGAAAGCAGGTATAGATAGTACTTTTGGGAATAATGATGAACAAAGGGAGATCTCCATGCAAAATACTGCAGTAAAACAAACCCTGTCCTTTCCTTTGGTGTCATCCCTCTATATGTTTGTGTACTCTTGTGTATTTGTGTTTTTCCTGTCTTTATGTGTTTACCTGATAAGAATTGTAGAATTTTTCTAATATTAAGCTACATTCACTATGATGAGGAATACTGTTATCCTCGAATATAATTGGCATTAATAATATGTTATTTACTTTGTAAAGATGTTAGACATTATTAATTCTGTTCTGTTTAATGCCCATGTGTGAAGTTGATGTTTCAAAAGTTATTGTGATCTTTTATGTATGTACTCATGTCATAATTCCACTGATGTATATATTAGTTCGATTCTATTGTAAAGCCTGTACTACAAATGTTATCTGTATTGTTATGTTCTTTAATGATGTATTTTGTACCTTTGTTATTGTATTCTCATGTTATAAAATTGTAATTGACACCAGTTTATCAAACTAAGTAACTTGTAAGCATTCATTTCACTGCACACATTTCCGTTGGTCATAGTATATGGACAATATGTGAGAAGTAGGGACTGATAGTGTTTGCACGTGTGTTAATAATTCAGCAAGGGACTGGATAACAGCATTGCTGGTTCTAAGGACAATTCCAAAAACTTTGTGAGTGCACAAGTGGTGGTTATGGACTTGCTATATTATCCGCAAGACTCTTCAATGGTGATTGTGCACCTGCACAGTCACAACAGATGGCTGTTGGCTATCTCTACAAGGACTACACTGGGTCTACATCAACCATCAATACCATCATCTCTACAAGGACTGCAGTGGGTCTGCACCTCTGGTGGCCCACCAATACTGTAATCTCTACCAGGACTACAGTGGGTCTGCTCTGTGATGACCTACCAATACTCTTCAAAACGTCGAATGACTCTGCTGTCGGTTTGCTATGTTGTGGCCCATTACCTGTCAGCATGTCAAGAGTCAGCACTGTCTTTCTGATGGAAGGACACTACTTCTTCAAGACTGCATGGAAATCCACTACTTCTGTGTGCATTCTCTTTTACTGTTCAGACGTTGAAAAAAAAGAAAAACACTGTAATTTTACTGTGATGAATCAGGACTGTCTTTATGGACTGTGAGAAAATTTTAGCTTTTGACCAACATTGTATCAATAAGTGTGTGCCTTCGATTTCTTTGTTATTGTAATTGTGAAAAAAAATTTAACAAATATGTATTGGCCAGTGCCCAAAAAAATTTGTAAAATTTTTTGTGGGGAGCATGTGGGCTATGTAAGTAGGCTGTTTAGGTTTTTTTATTGGTAACGCCACCTCTGTATGAAAATCACTGGCTGTGCTGTGTGCAGTCTGTGGCTGCTTTGCATTGTTGTAATACTCGCCATTGTAGTGTTGGGCAGCGGCAGCTGGATGTGAACAGCGCGTAGCGTTGCGCAGTTGGAGGTGAGCCGCCAGCAGTGGTGGATGTGGGGAGAGAGATGGCGGAGTTTTGAAATTTGTCATGAACTGCTATATTTATATATGATGATATCAAGGTAAATATATTGTTTGTTCTCTATTAATATCTTTCATTTGCTAACTATCCTTATCAGTAGTTAGTGCCTTCCATAGTTTGAATCTTTAATTTAGCTGGCAGTAGTGGCGCTCACTGTATTGCAGTAGCTTGAGCAGCGAAGATTTTTGTGAGGTAAGTGATTTGTGAAAGGTATAGTTTAATGTTAGTCAGGGCCATTCTTTTGTAGGGAATTTTGAAAGTCAGATTGCGTTGCGCTAACAAAATATTGTGTGTCAGTTTAAACACAGTCATGTAGAATTGTTTGAAAGGGGACGTTTCATAGTTTGTTCAGCAGTGGTATTTTCTTAACATCACCTCTTCACAATCACATCATCAATTGTCTAGTTCCGAAGCTTCCGAAGTGTTGAAATGTCCCTGATGATCTTGTTACTCAGGTGACATCCAATAACTAGTTGACTTTCGAAATCAGTGAACTCCCGCGACCGACTATCTATGCTGTTATTTCTTCTCTACAGACAACAAAATACTCCCCGACTCCTTTTGTGCTAGTGAGTCCTTATTTTATTTATTTATTTATTTATTTACACGTCAAGTTTCGTAGGACGAAATTGACGAGCAAATATCCAAACTCATAGAACGTGTCAGTACATGAATTTACAACATAATGTAATAACAGATAAAATTAAATGTTTATGAACCCGAAAAATGTCAGTCCATAAGCTTAAGTAAATGCAATCAACAATACAATAAGAATCAACCTAATTTTTTTAAGGAACACCTCGACAGAATAGAAGGAGTGATCTATGAGGAAACTCTTCAGTTTCGATTTGAAAGCTCGTGGATTACTGCTAAGATTTCTGGATTCGAGTGGTAGCTTATTGAAAATGGATGCAGCAGTATACTGCACACCTTTTTGCACAAGAGATAAGGAAGTCCGATTCAAATGCAGGTTTGATTTCTGCCGAGTATTAACAGAGTGAAAGCTGCTTATTCTTGGGAATAAGCTAATATTGTTGACAATAAATGACGCAAAGAATATATATATATTGAGAGGCCAATGTCAAATTACTCAGACTTGTGAACAGGGGTCGGCAAGAGGATCGTGAACATAAACCACCTATTCCCCGAATCGCCGGTTTCTGAGCCGAAAATATCCTTTTAGAATGGGAACCTCGTTGGTTCGAATCCTGCTTCGGGCATGGATGTGTGTGATGTCCTTAGGTTAGTTAGGTTTAAGTAGTTCTAAGTTCTAGGGGACTGATGACCTGAGAAGATAAGTCCCATAGTGCTCAGAGCCATTCCATTCATTGACAGCCAAAGAACTCATTGACAGATTCTCTTGGTATTCTCCAAACGTTTACTCAGCCAGTCGCGGCAATAGTCACAGACACATTAATGAGGCTTGAACCAGGGCAGAAAGATAGAAAAGACGTCAAATGATATTAGTTGATCCGACGTAAACACTCCCACCATGACAAACTTGTTGCATCAAACATGTTTTCAAATAGCTGTAGTGCGGAAACGATACGTTTCTGGACATGGGTTCTAATTGAGAATGTTGTCCAGTCGGTCGCCTTTGCAGGTCTTACAAGTTTGTGACGGAAATTTTAGAGCACTCCCTATAAGATCGTATGTAGATGACCATTTGCTTGCAAGTGGAAAAACGCTATAACAGGCAGCCTCAGTGTGACCGTGACTACTTTCAATCAAAATTGCAGTACGGGTCGACATGAACTAGCTGCTCTGCATTCTAAAAGAAGAAGACGAAGAAGGAGAACTGAAGAAAGCCAACCCTCCCTTTCTCTACTCAGGGGATCTTCCGAACTGATGACTGAAGTTGATTCACCTGCAGAGACCGCAGGGAAATTTCGTGAATTCTCGTGAAGTCTTATCGACTTCAGCTGCTTTCACCAAAATTTGTAGTAATATTTGCGTAACCCTTCTTTTATAGTGGAAAGACGAATGGTGCAGATTTCTTACACATACCTGCCTAAGAGCTGTCACTCCCAAAAGAAATCAATCATACTGTTAGAGCATGAAATCAATGTGATCTCGTTCATTAACTCGTTGATATCCAGGTTGTTGTTGTTGTAGTCTTTAGTCCTGAGACTGGTTTGATGCAGCTCTCCATGCTACTCTATCCTGTGCAAGCTTCTTCATCTCCCAGTACGTACTGCAGCCTACATCCTTCTGAATCTGCTTAGTGTATTCATCTCTTGGTCTCCCTCTACGATTTTTACCCTCCACGCTGCCCTCCAATACTAAATTTGTGATCCCTTGATGCCTCAGAATATGTCCTACCAACCGATCCCTTCTTCTAGTCAAGTTGTCCCACAAACTCCTCTTCTCCCCAATTCTATTCAATATCTCCTCATTAGTTGTCCAGGTTATAACACTAGTTCGTTATACGTTATAAGCCACTCTTCCCTAGCTACCGAAGCTAATGTTACCATGTTACCCCCTGAGAGGATTTGGGAATTTTGATCGCGTGTGTGTCTAATGGATAAAGGTATCGGACTGTAATATTGAACATATTGCAATTAGCAGAAAACTAAACAGTCTTTAACTCTGGCGTTAATGGAAGTAGTAAAATTCATATAAGAATGAAAAAATGAACGTCGACAGCCAAATTAGGCACAACAGACCAAGAAATGAATACACTAAGCAGATTCAGAAGGATTTAGGCTGCAGTAGGTACTGGGAGATGAAGAGGCTTGCACAGGATAGAGTAGCATGGAGAGCTGCATCAAACCAGTCTCAGGACTGAAGACCATAACAACAACAATTCGGAAATATATGTTTAAGAAAATTGAATATTAGTTGTTGAAATTACTTTCATTAATATTTCCCTTTGAATATCACACAGGATACAAACTGACTCAGGCCACTCTGAGCTGTGCGTAGCAGCAGTTACCAATAATGCACAAACTGGAAATCATGGAAAGCAAAAATGTACGAAACTTATACTAATAACAGTTAAACTAAAGATTATTACATGAACCAGTACTGAAATGTTACTGCAAGAAGTGCAGAACTAAATTTGGTCATGTAGAGCGAGGGGGGGGGGGGGGGGGCGGGAGGGGTTTCTGACTTAATTTAACAACCACAAACAAAAGAAAAGACAAATAATATCACAATTACACTGTTTATACTTCCATTTATAGAAATATATCAGATTTCCTTAGTAGCAATAATATTCCAATTATCTTTCTAATATGAGGAGAATATGGTGTGGACCCATAAACTGGTATAATATCACTAGTTAAGCTCTGTGATTATCTCAGTAGCAAAGACTAATTCAAAAAAAACTCACTCCTTAACTTCACTTTGGTTAGTTTATATTCTACTTTTCAAGGCAAATTATTCAACACTGAACTCAATTAACTCCAAAGAAAATCATCCATGGTAGTACTCGAGACTAAATTATGTTTCAGATAAGTTTAACGTATTTGTCTTTTTCATCACCTGTGAATCAACTATTTTAGACAGTAACATTTACAGAATCTGGCACTGTTTTTTTAAAGGACAGTACTTTGCACTAAACTGAGAGTACTTAAGCAAATTTCTAACTAACTTCATTCTTGCGGTTTTAACTTCAACTTTTGCTAATCTTTGCGCATTTGACCAACATAAATAAATCACTAGTTCATTTGAAACAGGATATCTGGTTTTAAAAACACTTAGGAGACGACCCTGAATAGCTTCTTGATAGGGATAGAAGTTATGGTTCCAAACACAGATGTATAGCATCAGGATTATTATTGAAATCACTCGCACAAATTAACTGGTCCATGCTCTGATACATATCTGTATGCATGAAGTTAGTGGAGCAGTGGCGAAGTTGTGGTGGCAAGCGACATGGCAGCTAACTGTACTCACTGCTCTTGATGTTTGAATGCTCTATAAAATTACTTCTTGGCGACGGATTTTTAAAGTCTTTGAGCCATTTCTTATTGCTGAGAGTACTAGGCAACAGCCAAATCCACATCCGAGCAAAATTCTTTGGAAAACGGCTTCCATTACCTCCCTTGGAACCGTCGATGTGTACCGTTCCAAACAAGTAGCCACCCAGTTCCCCCGCCAAAACCACCTTTTACATCGCGCCGTGCTACTTCCGTTGCGAAGGGACTTCCCTACGTCTTTTACATTTTACAAACAGAAATGCCCTAACCATAAACCAGCTTGCAGTCCACATTCCTTTTTTAGAAATATACACGTATTATAAAATTTCATTGTTTTAAACAATCATTTATCTCTTTTCCACATATACATTACGACACTCTAATTTCCTGTCACAAATCAAGGACTTAAACTAACAAAGAACACACACTCCGTTGTCGTAGATACACGGTTACCTGATATAAAGCTGCTACTAATCGATATAAGTGTTACAAGGTAACCACTAAAAGATAACTAGCTGACAGTTTCCTGACATATTAAGATTTCGTAGCGGACTGTGACGTGAACTCGCGACTATCGCTATTGCCAACCCCTCTCTCTCATCACACCAGTGAGATACTTCCATTATTCGTTTACGATGTTCTCAACTGTTGTTCCTGGATCGGTAGGAGTGGGTCGACTTCGGCCGGCGAGTATGTTGCGTCCGACCGCTGCCAACATTGACAATCTGAAAAACGGCGTTCCTGTTTGTGCAAAAACCATTACGAAGTGATTGTGGTGCCATTATGTGCTGCGTTTTTGATTAGTATATCTCGCAATCAATGACGAAGTAGTTCCTGCGACACTTCTTATCCTGGTCCCTTTAATCCCACAAACCAACCAACCAACCAACACTTCTTATCGTCATAGAAGCGCGATACGAAACTGTACCCTCCCACCCACCCTTTTCCCCACGAACCCCAACTCACACCCCTTGCAGTGCCACTCAGGCGGCGACAGTGAGCAGTGCTCGCTTCTTCCTGTCTCCGTAACCCCCGCCACCCCCCCCCCCCCCCCCCCCCCTTCAACCGCTCAAGAGAATTCGGTCGTGACCACGTGAACAAAGAGTTCCTCTTTCCCAATTCCTATATGAGATCGCTTGTTTTCCGCAGCATCCACAGAAGACCGTGTCGTGCAAGGTTCGCAGGCCGTGCAGGGGCAGTTCCCGTTCCAAGCGGGCCTTATGATCGACGGCTCCGGTTTCTGCGGCGGCTCCCTCATCTCGACCACCGCCGTCCTCACCGCTGCACACTGCGTCGACGCGTAAGTACACACATTTTGTAGCAATACTAAAGCGTTCTGTATGCAAAAGACAGTAACGTAATCACCAAAGCACGGAATAAATAATACCAATCCTCGACGCGCTTAATCAACAACAACATTAAAAATCTTACATGTTAGACAACCTTTCTAGATCGACAAATAGTTGGATAACATTAGCCTTTTGAAACCACATACCGAGCCAGATGGCTAGTGACTTTTGATACTGATAAACTGAAGAAGCAGGGACTTCCAGAAGGATGGGCAAACTGAAACTGACCAAAGGAAATATTTATAACTAGCTGACTCAACAATCTTTGCTATTGCTAAACATGTATGGGAATTGTATGTACGTCTCCTTCTCCCCCTCTCGCCCTCTATCTCTCTCCACTTCTCCCTTCATTTGCCCATCTCTTCCTCCTCCCCCTATCGCTGTCCATCATCTTTCCCCTGCTCGCTGTACATCTTTTATCCCTCACTCTCTCTATCCATCTCCTCCTCCCTCATTTATCGGTTCATATCCTCCTATCCCTTCTTTATATTTATTTCTTCCCCTATTTTCTGCTCGTCTCCTCCTCACCCCCTTCTTAGCTTATGTATTCTTATCACAAACGAAACCTTGATTAAGAATATAAGTCAAAAGTAATGGGTAAATCGGTATACATGGGGTACGCAATGGGTATGAGAGAGACAATTCCAGCTATTGGATCTGTGAGGATAGTATCTTTAATGACAATATTTCGCATTGATGTCTAACTCCACTGAGAACCGTGTCCAACACGACCGTATTATTGCCAATATATTTTGGATAAATAGCAGGACCGGTCGTAAACATTGAAATCCTATATTTTACAGATGATCTGCAAAATAAAGGATTTCCGTATTTACAAGCAATGCTGCCATTTGTCCAAAATAACTGAGTACTTCCCACTGCTCTGATTTACGAATAGGAAGGATTATAAAGTTAGCCATAACACAGCTTTCCGGTTTTCTGTTAAAACTTACTACGAAAAGGAAAGCAAAAGTACACATCTTCACAGCACAGCCTAGCAAGATCTTTCTCGCAGCCATTGCTGGATGATTGTGCGTAAAGTGCAAGTGTGCGAGTTGAAGTCGAGTGAAACCGTTGTTCCGACTCACTGGTAGTATTTTCTCCAAAGAAATAAACCAGGGCCTTGGGACAGCGGTTGTGTTCCGCCAACATTATTGTCCACAGAACTGACGAACGGGAGTTTGATGTGAATGTGGTTTACTTTAGAGATTTAAAGAACAAGCCCATATTCATTTGAATGGGTTCATCAACAAGCAAAATTAGCGCATCCGGAGGACTGAGAATCCGCATTTCGCGATGGACAAGTCTCTTTATCCTCAACGCGTGACTGTGTGGTGTGCAGTGTCCAGTCACGGAATAATCGGTGCGATATTCCTTGATGTTACCGTGACCACCGAACGGTAAGTGAAGGTTTTGAAGGTGATTTTATCCCCATTATCCAAACTGACCCTGATATCGACAAGATGTGTTTCATGCAAGAAGGAGCTCGACCCCATAGAAGCAAGAAACTGATGTCCTGGAGGAGAACTTTGGGGCAACTTATTCTGGCTCTGGGATACCCAGAGTCCACTGACATGGGCCTCGATTGTCCGCCATATTCCCGGATATAAACACGTGCTATTCCTTTTGTGGGGCTATATTCAAGACAATATGCACCGAAATAACACGAAAAACATCGCTGTCCTGAAAACAGCCATTCCGGAAGTCATCAACTGCATCGATGTTCCGACACGTCAGCGGGTCATGCAGAGTTTCGCGATTCGTCTGCGCCACATAATCGTCAGTTTTGGCAGGTATTCGAACATGTCATAACCTACATCTAAATAACTGTATTTACATATACGTGTCGAATAAAGTGTGTGCACACCGTAGTTTTTAATTAATTTACGTTTTTTACATATAGTTCAATAAATGTCACCCTGTAGATACATTCGGAAGTACGTCATCGTGAATGAGTTATAGCTTATGTATTTGAGTCAATGTGATCCTGCTGTTTTTACATGTACCTCACGATAATTCATGTCTCTTGGTAACTTATTAATGCATGGAACGCTAAAGTATAACAGCTGTTCTGTTAATTAAGTCGAAAAAATTAAAAATAAACACGCATGTGACTGCTTTCTCACCATTGGAGCGCTAGTGTCGCTCCAGTTGTCCATGGTAACAACTTTCGCACCAGAAAGGGTCGTGATTTGAGGGAAAATATTAAATTGGTCTCTGTATATATTGCTCAGCAATAAATTGCACTGCTGAGCCATTACATATCTACAGAGCAACAGTTTTGTCTGTGCTGCACCTACGATATGCAGAAGTACAAAGTATGAGACAGCGTCAGCGTTAACTGTGTTACGGTAATAAGTACTACAACAGATATGTACAGAATGGTTATTGGTTACGAAGAGACATAGATATATGCACTAACAACTCTATATGTTTGCTGATAGCTTGACAATGGCAGTGCAGCCGAAATAAGCTTATAGCACTAGAAAGTAATATCTTAATAAAAATTCTTTGACTATGATAGCGTTCAGGCTTACTACACATATAATGTCCTTACAAGACAACGTAGATGTTAATCTCAAGCCAACTTAGATGTTAATCTTAGTGTCGGAACCTATCACATGCGACTAACTGAATATTGTATAGAAATGTGCACTTGAGGCTCATCACCTTGCCCTATTTTCCAATGTTATTGGGGTTCCATTCGGTCAGTTCTCCTCTCTGACATGGAACTGGATCAGGAGTTTCTTGACGAACAACAGTTGGAATGTTACATGGATGTCTTCCCAAAGAAACACCAGTAAATCTCTTCACATCACAGTGTAGCATTATGACCAATAATTTATTGTGTCAATTTAAACTAACTTTTGAGCACATAAACTGTTGTCAGACTTGCATTTTGCGTTCAAGAAAGGATCTGTGCCAGTAAATGCAAATGTTGTATCCCAGGCAAGCGTGTGGACTCGGCCGTTGCGGTAGGAGACTGCGAATGCCCACCTGACACTAATTCAAGAACTAGGAATCAAATTGATAGAAGCATTTTAGTAAACGAGGGAATATAACGTTTTCTTCATTTTAGTGATGAACTTGCAGTCGGGTCACACGGTTGATAAGGGTAGTTTTCTCGCTCTCGCACGAGAGAGAACCGACTTTCTGAAACCATACCACATGGCGTCTGATTCTACATCTACATCAATACTCCCCAAAGCCACCAGAAGGTGACGTACGGCATTTGTGGTACCGCATACTGATGCCCCCTTCCCTGCTCCATTCGCGAATGGCGAGTGCGAAATTTGACTCTCGGTAATCCTCTGTATTTCCAGAATATTCTTGGGAGAGCTCATCTCGCGAGAATGAGGGAGGAAATAACTTGTTGTTCGGCTCTACCCAGAAAGTCCTCTAGTGAAATTACAACAGTAAATCACAATAATAAACCTCTCTGTAATGCACAATGCCTCTCTTGTAGCGTCTACCAGTGGAATTTACTGAGCATCTCTGTAACGCTCTCACACGACCTGGATGATCCCGTGACGGAAAGCACAGCTCTTCTATGGATCTTTACCTCTTCTGTCAGTCCTACCTGGTAAGCGTGCCAAATCTATGAACACTACTAAAATATTCGGTCCAACAAGCATTGTGAAGCCTCTTCTTTAATGGATCTGGTAACCGCTTTTCCTGCTGTTTTACGTCGTTTATTTCTCCAAGCGTCGTTCTGGATAGTTACTCCCAAGTATTTTACGGTATATATTGTTCCAGAAATTTTTCACCAATACTGTACTTGTAAAGCAGAGGATTTATTTTCCCATCTGTGCGTAATATATTGTGTTTATTAACGTTCATCACCTATTAGCTCTGCGTATCTACATCTGCATGGATATTCTGCAAATCACATTAAAGTGCCTGGCAGAGGGTTCATCGAACCCCCTTCACAATTCTCTGTTATTCCAATCTCGTGTGGCGCGCGGAAAAACGAACACTTATATCTTTCCGTACGAGCTTTGATTTCCCTTATTTTATCCCCACGCAAATCGTTACTGTCTTCTGACGTTGCTACTCTCTTATACACAACCGCATCTTCTGTGAACAGTCTTAAAGAACTTCCACGCTTTCTTCTATATCACTTACGTACATTCTAAAAGTAACGGACCTATCACATTTCCCTGGGGTAGTCTGGAGGTTGCCTTTGCACCAGTCGCTTTTGTTCCGTCAAGAGCGATGTGTTGAGCTTTGTCTGCAAGGAAGTCTTTAATCCAGTCGTCAGTCTGGTTTGATAGTCGCTACGCTCGTATTTTTTCAGCAAACTTCAGTGCAGCACAGTGTCAAACGGCTTCTGGCAGTCGAGAAACACGGCATCAACCAGAACGCCTATGTCACCAGCGCTGTGGATCTCACGGAGAAACACAGCGGGCTAAGTTTCGCAAGATCTCTGTTTGCAGAATCCTGATTTATTTTTACGGAGGAGTTTTCCTTCTCCAAAACAGTCATATTACATGAACATGTAACAGGTTCTACAGTTCTGCGACAGATTGAGGCCAACGATATATCGTGCATCTGTAGACGAGCCTTCTTGGAAATGGGAGTGACGTGCGCTGTTTTACAATCCCTTACTTTCCCTCTTTGCTCCAGCGATCTACATTAAACTGCTCCTAGAAAGGGAACAAGTTCTTTTGTATAACCCCTGTCGAATCTTACAGGTATCTCATCTGGTCCACAAGCCTTTTTACTACAAAGCAATTGTTCTTATTTTTCTATTCCGTGGTCGGTTGTCTGCCATTTCAAAGGTCATGGGACGATTAAAAGGATACACCGTATTATGATCTTCCACTGTGAACAATTTCTGATACCTAATTCAGTATGTCGGCCTTCTCGTGAGACATGCTGACTGAGCGGGACTGAGCCGCTGCTCGCGCCCTGTTGCAGCGGTTCGTTCTTCACCGTTCTGCTCGGAGGCCTGGAGCCGCGGCCCACGTCTGGGGACAACAGCCAGTCCTTCGCTACCACCGACGCCATCAAGAACGACGCCTTCTACACTCCGGACGGCAATGCCGCCTACTACGACGTCGGCGTCATCTTGTGGTCCGATCCCATCACCATCACCGGTGAGTGTCTCCACTGAAATGTCGTCTAGATTTTTGTGATGGAGGTCAGAGATACTTAGATACTTCTGTTCCTAGTGCTGATATGGCTTCCAAGTCACAATTCTACTGTTTGAATATCTACGGAGTTAGCATTCACACGCACAGGACAAAATTGTCACCGACAAACACAGGCTCCAACGTCTCGCGCTTGAGATATGGCGTGAGGTTTGCCTGAAAGATTTTGAATGTCATCACATTGCTAGTATAGGTTGGTCCCGTTCAAAAGTGTAATTATTTCTGTGAAAGCGAATCAAATTGGAATGAACTATTGTAGATTTAAATCTTTGAAGAGAGAAGCGGAAGGGAATTTATTTTCGGCAAGTATCACAAAGCTAAGACGCGATTTTTTACTTTTTCTATTTTTTATGAAAAATGGGTAGCCACCGTTATTTGTTAAATTTTAACTGAACTTTATCTTGTGGTCGAGTCTCTTTCTAAGAAATTTGACAGCGACAGCATTGTGAGATCTTGTCCTTGTTCTCCAAAGTGAAAGTAACTCAAAATACACAGAATTTGGAGCTATGACACACAGAATTTATCGATTTATCATACTCTTAAATATTTTTATAGTTGAAATTGTTACACGTTGCTCTTAATCACAGTTCCCGTTTAAAAACGCTGTAGAACGAAGACGACTTCTCAGAGTGAAGTCAAATTTCAACAGCATATTATTGACGCAGGGTGAAACGACATGGAACCAACAAGTTTTAACGTAAATTTGACCAATAGCTTTCGCTATAAGCGTCAGAATAAGCACACCAACAGATGCACGGCACACATCCTGAAGGCCCAACATAACTGTCTCTATGAAGGATCGCCAGCTGCTGGTAAAACTCATTTACAAGGACGGTGGGTATGCGCCAGTAGCCCTGCAGAATCTCCAGACACTCAAGAGTATGGAAAAAGGCATTGGTCCAATGTCTCCTACGGGTCTAGAGAAAATCATTACAAAATTCGAAAATACAGGATTTTTTTAAAAAAATTGCATTGTAATCACAGGGAGGAAAGCAGTTCTTCCGACATGTGTCACAACATGGTCACAGAATTGCAGGAGGGATCGATCGGTGCTGTACAAGCATTCAGTGCACACGGAATTGCCCGAACAATGGACATGCCTAAGACCACAGTGCATAAAATCCTACAAAATGTCCTGCACTACTGTCCTTACAAAATCACCTAAGTTCAGAAGCTACCTTCTGCTGACCTGCCAGCAAAACAAACGATCACTTTGGAATTTCTTGCTCGCGTGGAAGTGGACAATGAATGACCATGGACCATTCTGTGGACAGAAGAAAAACACTACCATCTCCAAGGACATGCCAATACGCAGAATTGCAGAATATGGACACAGAAAGTCCGCACGCACATCCGCACGCAAATCAACTTGGTACTACTTCACTCTTCTAAGTTGATTCTGTCGTGCGCCATCGTTTGTTGAAGGGTCGTATTTTTTCGAGGAGATGAGGCCTGTATCGTCACTGATAAACGCCATGTGTGTTCCATTCCAACCCTTCAACAGCGTGGATGTGTGGGGTAAGATCATTTTCATGCAAGATGGCGTTCCCCAGCACATTGCACAGCCAGTGAATCGTCTGCTGCAGAGGCATTTCGAAAACGCTAGAATTATCAGCCGTCATTTCTCTACGCCCTCACCGTCGAGGTCACCTGATCTTACTTCGTGCGACTTCCGACTGTCTGAACGATGTTGTGTTCAGTGCTCCAGTTACGAACGTAGCTGAACTGAAGGCACGCATTGCGCAACGCATTCTGAACGTGACCCCTGAGACACTCGGATCTGTTGTGGAATACCTTGTTTCACACTTTCAACTTGTTGCAGAAAATGGTGGAAAGCGTATGTAACGTGTCTTGCTCCAGTCTCACGGCAGGTAAAGGCCAATGACATTTTGCTTTTTATGTGGCTTTTCGATCTCGATTTTTCCCATCTGATGTGGTACGATGTTGCCATGGTGGACGGTCTTACCTAGGAGTGCCACAACTGCTGACTCCCGAACTTCTGCAGTCATACATCTGAATAGTACGGCTGGTGTAATGAGCAACTCAAACCACACCTGTTGAGTTACGATTCATCTGTCACTTGTTGCCTAACTGCATTTACGCAAAGACGCTTACAGAGTCGCCTTGTGGTAAAATTTTCGCGCATGTGTGTGTATATGCGTGTGTGTTTGTGCGTGTGTGTTCCATGTCATTTCCCCCTGTCAATAATATGCTTTTCAAATTTGATGTCTTTCTAATCAGTGGTTCTCTAACTGCAATGTTTTGAAACAGGAAATTTAATGCGAAAACCCTATACTTTGTGCAGTAACATTTTCTTTTATTTTTTTCTTCCTTATGGGAAGTAAAATATTAATCGCAAATACAGTGGACATTCTGTACATCATAGGTGCTAGTAGTTCAATTTTCGGTCCTGACTATTTCAAAGTAGACACAGTGGCCTTGGTATTTGTGAAGTACGGAGGAAATGACTCAAACTGTCAGGGACAAGTCTTATGCGCCGATGAATTTTGCTCTAAGTGTCTATAGGTCTACTGAATGTCAGCAAACTCTATCTAAAAACATGTCTCTTAATTATGTGGCCAGGCTGAAAGGTATTAATTCCTCATAACAGTGTAAATCCTGTGGCCGGGGGTTTCTAGGCGCTTCAGTCCGGAACCGCGCTGCTGCTACAGTCGCAGGTTCGAATCCTGCCTCGGTCATGGATGTGTGTGATGTCGTTAGGTTAGTTAGGTTTAAGTAGTTCTAAGTCTAGGGCACTGATGACCTCAGATGTTAAGTCCCATAGTGCTTAGAGCCTTGAACCACTGAACAGTGTAAATCTTTCTTTTTCAACATGAAAATGTATATTATTGCTATGAAAGGTTATTGTTAGGAGGCCAACTGCGTTGCCCCAGTGGTAACACCGGTTCCCGCCAGAATACCGAAGTTAAGCGCTATCAGGCTTGGCTAGTACTTGGATGGATAATCGTCCGGTGCTGTTGGCAAGTGTGTTTCACTCAGCCCTTATGAGGCCAGTTGAGGAGCTATTGGAGGAGTCGCCGCTCTGCTCAAATAAATTGCCAACGGCTGGGAGTGTGGTGTGCTACCCATATGCCTCTTCATATCCACATTCAGTGACGCCTACGATCTGAGAATGACACGGCGGTCGGGCGGCACCGATGCGTCTTCAGAGGCCAGTTGAGACATTTTTATTTTCAAAGATTGGTAGCATGACAACCATAATTATAGATTTGTGGTACTAATCGACGAAAAGCAATGGTAAACGGAACTTGAATAAAACCACTAACAGATGTTAACTGATAATTTATTCACAAGACCGGTTTTGATACGTTAAAGCAGCATCTTCAGGTGATAGTACATAGAAAATAAAGCAAGCTTGTACTCTATACAAGTTAAAAAAGAAGGATAGCCACTAAAAATAAAACTGAATGAAAAGTACTTGCAGTAGTGTCACATAATTAGCAAACGGAAAGGCCATCAAATTTCGTAGTCACAGAACCCAACATTATGATGAGAGGGAGAAGTCAATAAATTATAACGAACAGAGCATTGGGGCGAATAGTGCAGGAGAAGAAGCAATATGGCAAAAAGAACCGTAGTTAAATGAAATAAATAACATTAAAACAGAATATAAGAAACATAAAATAACATATCATCAGTAGAGCGTCTTTCTGAGAAACGTAATCCGTTAACCAGCCCCGTTACTACAAGGATAAAGAAAAACCACCTGGAAAAAGGGATGCAAGATTAGAAATCGAGGAGGAGGAAGTTAATTAAGTTATTGGGCCTACATGTACATCCATGTGCAAATTGATTGCAGATGAAGAACTAAAATTATCAAAGACTGTAAACTTTGTTTAAGGCATTCGTCAATAAAAATCAAGTCGGAACCGAGAATAAACGTATCACGTAGTAGGGAGCCCCATTTTTAATGGCGAACCTAGGAAACCAGAGGTCAGATTAATAAACCGTCTGACGTAACTTGAGTGTCCAAACATACCAATACAATAAATACACATACTCTGTGTAATTGGTGGTAGCGAGTGTAAAGCACGGGGCGATCAGCTGTATACTAAACTGGGGGGGGGGGGGGGAGTCGTCGCCACATGGTTGGAGGGACTGGTGGACGACGGAAGACCACAAAACGTGACGGGCGCGGCGGGATTTTGAGTCCGGAACCCCGCTGCTGCTACGCTCGCAGGTCCGAATCCTGCCTCGGGCATGGATGTGTGTTACGTCCTTATGTTGGTTATCTTTAAGTAGTTCTAAGTCTAGGGGACTGATGACCTCAGATGTTAAGTCCCATAGTGCTTAGAACCATCTGAACCATTTGAAGTTGTCCCTCTCGTGGAACGGCCGTCCGTCTACCTTAATTACAGTTACGGTAAACTTATCACTGTAGAAAAGTTCTGGTTTAGTACACAACCATACAATCACGATTCTCGTTAATGAAAAGTGAAATTTCTTTTCAGTTCAGTTAAATCGTTAAGTAAAGTAATGTGTTTATGATTGTAACTAAGTTTCTAGAAGGACGCAGCTATTACTAAGTCGTTTCAAAGCTGTTGATAGCACCGTATACATTTATTAACAACCGTATATATCATATTACTATCGCACATAAATAATAACAAGACATTTACTACAAATAACATATTTCTTCCGTAGCTCTAGTTATGTCAAGTTTACGTTACCAAATAATGTTTTCCTCCCACTATTAGAATCTGAAAATGTTCATTTTAAATAACTTAAACGAGAAATGCTTCCTCTCCTGACCATTTCTAGTGACGATACTGCTGGTTGTGTACGAACCAATAGAAATACAGATAATTCGCATGGACGAATACGGCCAGATTGAGTACTTTATCTAACGCTTGCTTGTGCCTCTCGTTGCAGACTATGTGAAGCCTATCAAGCTGCCATCGAGGTCGCAGGTCAGCGAGACTTTCGCCGGCTCCGACGCCACCGTCACTGGGTGGGGACTCACCAGCAACGGTGAGCTGCTTCTGCGTCTACATCTACATCTACACTGCGTAGATCACAGATAGAAATATATTTAATGGGGAGAGAGGTACTAAAGTTCATGGAAGTACCTCTTTTGTAGGCTAAGATCAGTATCCAATGATACAACAATGAATGAAATTAAGCTTAATGAGAAGCTCAGACCGGCAGGTACTAGAGACATTAAAATATCACAAGATTCTCATAAAAGTAAGTGAAAAATAATGTTAGTATATTGGAACATCCGAGGATTAAAAGACACTGTAGGTGGTCTTCTTGTTTATTTAG
This sequence comes from Schistocerca americana, assembly GCF_021461395.2. Taxonomy (NCBI): domain Eukaryota; kingdom Metazoa; phylum Arthropoda; class Insecta; order Orthoptera; family Acrididae; genus Schistocerca; species Schistocerca americana. The sequence goes on from NC_060120.1 coordinate 613,014,872, forward strand.
AAGATTTAGAAACTGAGGGTGGAATAGTTGTACTATGCCTGTCTGAATATCGCATAGTCAGACATATATAAATGGTAAATGTAGCTGGATATAATTTTTCAGCACATGTAAGTGGAGACACTATGGACAGTCAGTCAATGTCAAGGAAATTCACCAACGGGTGTTATCTTAAGATGTTATTTTATTTTATTTTGAAGGATACCAGTTACAGCATTTCACTATGCCATTTCAGGCCCCATATGCAATATGGACCAACAGAGACTATGGAGAGAGGAAGAGTTGGCATATATGCACACTGTGAAACATTTAGAAACTAAAAAACGTTTTTAGAGCAAAACACAGAAACATGTGCCCGAAAGCTTAATATAAATAATGGTACTTTTATAATTGTAGCTGTGTACAGATCACCATTGGAAAACTTTCAGCTGTTTCTGAGAAACTTGGATTATTTGTTGTGTTATCTGCCAGACAAAGCAAATTATTGTATTTGGGGATTTAAACACAGATTTTCTGAAAGAGCTTGATAGAAAGAATGACCTTCAAGTATTACTTGGTTCTTTCAATTTGACTGCTCGGATAGTACAGGAAAGCAGCACACTGATAAATATTGTTTTTATAGACAAATATAAATTTAATCAAATAAAAACTTTTCCTGTTAAGAATGGTCTTTCTGATCATGATGCAGAGCTAGTTAAAGTAAATGACATAGCTCCATACAATAAAGTAAACAGTCCTCCAAAATAGCGTGCTCAATTACCGAACTAACAATTGCAAATTTTAAGGAAAGCTTGCAAGAATTAGACTGCTATGAGGTGTATGGGGAACCAGCTGCTAATTTATAGTTTAACCTATTCCATCATACCTTTATGAGCATATTTCAAAATAGTTTCCCCAAGAAAACAGTGAAACGTAATAGTAAGAAACCATCTAAAACGCTGAAGCTTACTAGAGTGATAAAAAATCTTATGGACAGAAAAGGGAAACGTATCTTGTAGCTAAAGTGAGTAATGACCCAGAGATAGTCGAACATTATAATAGCTACTGCACTGTGTTAAGAAAAGTCATGAAAAAATCCAGAAGCCTGTGCATTATGTTTAAGATTAGCGCCTCTGATAATAAAATTAAAACAATTTGTAATACTGGTAAAAGGAAAACAGGGCATCCAAGAGCACAAATAGACTGTGATTCTATCAGAATTATTGAAAAATTTGGTATCAAAAAGTCAGAAGTGAAAAATACTTTTAATAACTCTTTTCTAAGTGTTGTAGAGAAAATAGGATCCAGCTGTTCTTCAGAAAAAGCAAGGCTTTGTGTGGAAAAGGCAATATCTATGTAATATGATAAAACTGAAATGCAGCCGCCATTTTCTGCTGAAATTAGGAAAATAATAAATTCACTCAAAAATAAAAGCTCGCATGGAATTCATGTCATTTCCAACAGAATAATAATAGCTTGTTTCCATCAGATAAGGAGGAATCTCAGACATGTTTGTAGTAGATTACTGAAACAGAGCATTTTTTCCAGACAAACTTAAATATGCTACTGTTAACCATTGCATAAAAAAGGGGATAGATCTAACGTTAACAACTATCGCCCAATCTCGCTTCTGACTACTTTATCCAAAGTTCTTGAAAAAAGTAATGTTTTAAGGAGTAACTTCACATATTTGTATAAATCAATGATTTCCAGAAAGGCTTTTCAACAGAAAATGCTATATATGCTTTTACTAAAATATTAAATGCTCTGAATAACCGAACATCACCCAGTGGGATTATCTGTGTTATCTCAAAGGCTTTTGGCTGTGTGAATCATGAAATTCTTCTACAAAACCATAAGTATTGTGTATGAATGACCCTCTGCACAAATGTTTTAATTCCTATTTAACTGGAAGAATGCAGAAGGTTGAAATTAACAGTACAGATAGTCTCCAAACATCAGCAAAGTCCTCTAACTAGGGAGACATCAAGAGCAGTGTCCCACATTCTTGGGTCTCTTATTGTTCTTAATATGTATTAATGATTTGCCACACTATATTCATGAAGATGCAAACCTGGATGTTTTTGTTGATGATAAAAGTATAGTTATCACGGCCATCAAAGAAGCATTAGCTGAGGAAATAGTAAATAATCAGAAAATTTACCAAGTGATTCCCCACAAATGGACTCTCACTAAATAATGAGAAAACACAGTTTATACAGTTCTGTACAGGAAATGGTATAAACCCATTGACAGACTTTCAACCAAAGCCTTTTGCTAAGGCACAATATTCAAGACTTCTGGATGTGTACATTGGTGAGAAATTCAAGTGGAAGGAACACATTGATGATCTGCTGAAACGTTTGAATTCAGCTACTTATGCAATTAGGTTTATTGTAACTTTTGATGATAAATATGTCAGTAAATTAGCCTATTATGCCTGTTTACATTCACTGCTTTCATATAGCATCATCTTTTGTTGTTGTTGTTGTTTTTGTTGTTGTGGTGGTGGTCTTCAGTCCAGAGACAGGTTTGATTCTGCTCTCCATGCTACTCTACTCGGTGCAAGCTTCTTCCAGTACCTACTGCAGCCTACGTCCTTCAGAATCTGCTTAATATATTCATCTCTTTGCCTCACTCTACGATTTTTACCCTCCACGCTACCCTCCAATACTAAATTGGTGATCCCTTGATGCCTCAGAACATGTCCTACCAATCGATTCCGTGTTCTAGTCAAGTTGTGCCACAAATTCCTCTTCTCCCCAGTTCTGTTCAGTACCTCCCCATTAGTTACATGATCTACCCATCTAACCTTTAGCATTCTTCTGTAGCATTTTCACCTCCAAACATGGCTACACTTTCAGAAAAGGCTTCCTGACACTTTAATCTATACTCGATATTAATAAATTTCCCTTCTTCTGAAACGCTTTCCTTGCCATTGCCGGTCTCCATTTTATATCCTCTCTACTTCGACCATCATCAGTTATTTTGCTCCCCAAATAGCAAAACTCATCTACTACTTTAAGTGTCTTATTTACTAATCTAATTCCTTCAGCATCACCTGAGTTAATTCAACTACATTCCATTATCCTCGTTTTGCTTTTGTTGATGTTCATCTTATATCCTACTTTCAAGACACTATCCATCCCATTCAAGTGCTCTTCCAGGTCCTTTGCTGTCTCTGACAGAATTACAATGTCATTGGTGAACGTCAAAGTTTTTGTTTCTTCTCCATGGATTTTAATTCCTACTCCGAATTTTTCTTTTGTTTCCTTTACTGCTTGCTCAATATACAGATTGAATAACATCGGTGATAGGCTACAAACCTGTCTCACTCCCTTACCAACCACTGGTTCCCTTTCGTGTCCCTCGACTCTTATAACTGCCATCTGGTTTCTGTACAAATTGTAAATAGGCTTACGCTCCCTGTATTTTACCCCTACCACCTTTAGAATTTGAAAGAGAGTATTCCAGTCAACATTGTCAAAATCTTTTTCTAGGTCTACAAATGCTAGAAACGTAGGTTTGCCTTTCCTTAATTTTTCTTCTAAGATAAGTCATAGTGTCAGTATTGCCTCACGTGTACCAATATTTCTACGGAATCCAAACTGATCTTTCCTGAGGTCGGCTTCTACAAGTTTTTCCATTCGTCTGTAAGGAATTCGCGTTAGTATTTTGCAGCTGTGACTTATTAAACTGATAGTTCGGTAATTTTCACATCTGTCAACACCTGCTTTCTTTGGGATTGGAATTATTATATTCTTCTTGAAGCCTGAGGGTATTTCGCCTGTCTCATACATCTTGCTCACCAGATTGTAGAGTTTTGTCAGGACTGGCTCTCCCAAGGCTGTCAAAAATTGTAACGGAATGTTGTGTACTCCCGGGGCATTGTTTCGACCTAGGCCTTTCAGTGCTTTGTCAAACTCTTGGTGCAGTTTCATATCTACCATTTCATCTTCATCTACATCCTTTTCCATTTCCGTAATATTGCCCTCAAGTACATCGCCCTTGTATAGACCTTCTATATACTCCTTCCACCTTACTACTTTCCCTTCTTTGCTTAGAACTGAGTTTCCATCTGAGCTCTTGATATTCATACAAGTGGTTCTCTTTTCTCCAAAGGTCTCTCTAATTTTCCTGTAGGCAGTATCTATCTTATCCCTAGTGATATATGCCTCTACATCCTTACATTTGTCCTCCAGCCATCCCTGTTTAGCCATTTGACACTTCCTGTTGATCTCTATTCCTTCTTGCCTGCTTCATTTACAGCATTTTTATATTTTCTCCTTTAGTCGATTAAATTCAATATATCGTCGCCTACCACAGGATTTCTACTAACCCTCGTCTCTCTACCTACTTGATCCTGTGGTGCCTTCATTATTTCATCTCTCAACGCTGCCCATTCTTCTTCTACTGTATTTCTTTCCCCCATTCTTGTCAACTGTTCCCTAATGCTCACCCTGAAACTCTCTACAGCCTCTGGTTCTGTCAGTTTAGTCAGGTCCCATCTCCTTAAATTCCCACCTTTTTGCAGTTTCTTCAGTTTTAATCTACAATTCATAACCAATAGATTGTGGTCAGAGTCTACATCTGCCCCTAGAAATGTCTTACAATTTAAAACCTGGTTCCTAAATTTCTTTCTTATCATTATATCTCCAGGCCTCTTCCACGTACACAACCTTCTTTCATCATTCTTGAACCAAGTGTTAGCTTTTCGTCACCTATTCATCATTAAGAGGAAAAGTATTCATTGCACAACAGTGTGTAACCAGAATAATAGCTGGAGCTCATCGAAAATTATGGTACTTTGACAACAGATATATTCACTTATGAAATTTGTTATTAACAACTCATCCCAATTCAAAACTAAAACCAAAATACATAGCTACAACCTTAGAAGAAAGGATGATCTTCAGCGTTCTGTATTCAATCTGACTGGCACAGAAAGGAGTGCATATGCTGCCACAAAAGTCCTTGGTCACTCACCAAATAACACTAAAAGTCTGACTGATAGTCAACCAGCATTTAAGAACACATTAAAAGAATTTCTCAATGACAACTCCTTTTACTCAATACATGAACTTTCAGATATAAAACAGTAAACAAAAAAAGTAATGTAGAGTAAAGAAATGTTATGTGAAACTGACATGTCACACATCATCACAAAATGTCATATTCCTGATCTAAGGAACAAGTAATAATGTATTGTATCAACACAGACTACCTGCAATTGTACTACATATTAGGGCTTGTTCCTATGCCACTCACATAAGGGTCGTGAAATTAATGATACAGGATCCATAAGCAGACGATTGCAATGTATTTCTAGATTCTTCACTATTCTTCAGAATATCAGGCGATTAAAAAAAAGTAGATGAGCTTCTTGTTTGTATAGAAGATTTAGAAACTGATGGTGGAATAGATGTACTATGCCTGTCTGAACATCATGTAGTCACAGGTATGGAAATGGTAAATGTAGGTAGATATAAGGTTTCAGCCATGTAAGAAGAGACACTATGGAGAGAGGACGAGTTTACATATACGATAAAATCAGTCGTACTGTGAAAAATTTGGAAACTAAAAAATTTTGCATGGAGCAACACATAGAAGCACGTAAATGTGATCTTAAACTAAATAAATGCACTTTTATAATTGTAGCCATGCATAGGTCCCCATTGGGAAATTTTCAACTATTTTTGAAAAACTTGGATTCCCTATTGTGTTATCTGTCAGACAATGGAAACCAAATTATTGTTTGTGGGGATTTAAACGTAGATTTTCTGAAAGAGTAAGATAGGAAGCTTGACCTTGAAGTATTATTTGGTTCTTGCAATTTGACATCAGTTATTGATTTTCCTACTCGGGTGCTACAGGAAAGCACCACACTGATAGATAAAATTTTCACAGACCAAGATGAATTTAATCAAATAAAAACTTTTCCTGTTAAGAATGGTCTGTCTGATCATGATGCACTGCTAGTTACAATATATGGCACAGCACCATACAGTAACGCAAAACAGTCCTCCAAAATAGTGCATTCCATTAGCGATTTAACACTTCAGAACTTTAAGGAAAGTTTGCAACACTTAGACTGAAATGAGGTGTACAGGGAACATGATGTTAATTTAAAATTTGACCTATTTCATGATAAATTTGTGAGTATATTTGAAAAGTTTCCCTAAGAAAACAGTGAAACATAATTGTAAGAAACGATGTAAAAAGCCATGGCTTACTAAAGGGATACAAATATCTTGTAAACAGAAAAGGGAAATGTATCTTATAGCTAGGAGGAGTAATGATCCCAAAACAATGAAACATTATAAAAACCACTGCACTGTATTAAGGAAAGTTATTAAAAAGTGCATTATGTCTGAGATTAGCACATCTGATAATAAAATTAAAACAATTTGGAATATTGTGAAAAGAGAAACAGGGCAACTGAGAGCAAAGGAAGAATGTATTTCTATCAAACACAATGAAAAGTTTGTTAACAAGACGTTAGAAGTAGGAAACATTTTTAATAATCATTTTTTCAGTGTTGTAGAGAATATAGGTTCCGGCTATTCATTAGAAATGCAAGGCAGTATATGGAAGAGGCAGTACCTACGCAATTGGATAAAACTGAAATTGAATCCGCCTCTCCTACTGAAATTAGGAAAATAATAAATTCACTCAAATGTAAAAGCTCACATGGAATTGATGGCATTTCCAAAAGAGTACTAAAACCGTGTTCCCAACAAATAAGTAGGATTCTCAGCCACATATGTAGCAGCTCACTCAAACAGGGAATTTTACCAGATAGAGTGAAACATGCTATTGTTAAACCATTGCAGAAAAAAGGGGATAGATCTGATGCAGACAACTACTACTCAGTCTCACTTCTGACAGCTTTCTCCAAAATTCTTGAAAAAGTCATGTATTCAAGAGTAGCATCACATATTTGTAAAAATGAAGTACTAACAGAAAGTCAATTTCGTTTTCAGAAAGGCTTTTCAACAGAAAATGCTATATATGCTTTCACTGATCAAATATTAAATGCAATGAGTAACTGAAAATCACCCATTGGGATATTTTGTAATCTCTCAAAGGCTTTTGATTGTGTGAGTCATGAAATTCTTATAGATAAGCTTAAGTATTGTGGTATGAGTGGGACAGTGCACAAATGGTTTAATTCATACTTAACTGGAAGAATCCAGAAGGTTGAAATTAACAGTACAGATAGTCTACAAAAACCAACAGAGTCCTCTAACTGGGGAGGTATCAAGAATGGTGTCCCCAGGGTTCAGTCTTGGGCCCCTTATTGTTCTTAATATATATTAAGGACTTGCCACTCTATATTCATGAAGGTGATGATGCAAGTATAGTAGTCACACCCAAGAAGCAAGAATCAGCTGAGGAAATTGCAAGTAATGTCTTTCAGAAAATTATTAAGTGGTGCTCTGCAAATTGGACTCTCACTTAATTCTGAGAAAAAAATAGTTTATACAATCCCATACAGTAAATGGTTTAACACCATTGATAAATATAGACTATGAATGGAAGTCTGTTGCTAAGGTAGAATACTCAAAATTTCTGGGTGTGTGCATTGATGAGAAATTGAATTGGAACTAACACATAGATGATCTACTGAAACAGTTAGACTCAGCTACTTATACTATTAGGGTTACTGCAAATTTTGGTGATATATATATCAGTAAATTAGCCTACTATGCCTATTTTCATTCACTGCTTTCATATGGCATCATATTTTTGGGCAATTCTTCATTAAGAGAGAAAGAATTCATTGTAGAAAAGCGTGTAATCAGAATAATAGCTGGAGCCCACCTAAGATCACCTTGCAGACATTTATTTAAGGAACTCGGGATATTCACAGTACCTTTACAATACATGTATTCACTTACAAAATTTGTCATTAATAACCCATCCCAATTCAAAAATAACAGCGAATTGCATAGCTACAATATTTAAGGAGCTCGGGACATTCACAGTACCTTTGCAATATATATATTCACTTATGAAATTTGTCATTAATAACCCATCCCAATTCAAAAATAACAGCGAATTACGTAGCTACAACACTAGAAGAAAGGATGATATTCACTATTCTGGATTAAATTTCACTTTGGCACAGAAAGGGGTGAATTAAGCTGCCACAAAAATCTTTGGTCATTTTCCAAATAGTATTAAAAGTCTGACAGATAGGCAACCAACATTTAAAAGCAAATTTAAAAAAAATTCTGATTGACAACTCCTACTCAATAGATGAATTCTTAGATATGAAGTAGTAACTGTAAAAAATTAATTAATTAATTAATTATTTTGCGATAAGAAAACTTACGTTAAAGCAACACAGTCCACATCACTATGAAATACCATTTCCACGATCTATAGAACAAGGATTAATGAATGTATGCATGTATCTATGTACTGGTTCTTGAGAATTTATAAGAAGAGAGGTTTCCGCGAAATAGGAGAAATGAATTCAGAATTGTGAATACGATTAGACTGCAACTCACAATTTTTTAGTGACAAATGAAATTCTGGGCCACACCAGGGCCCAAACTTAGATTTTCTGCTTTACGCACTCAGTTGCCTTAACCACTTTGGCTATCCAAGCACGTGTCCAGGACTGACCCAAATTTCCATATGCCACTGAGTGTCTATATCCTTCACTCGTACAATTGCTGTGATTCCTGCACAGAGTGAGACATTACTATTGTTGTGGCCTGTCTAGGCATGTGATACTGTTTGCAATGCTGTGTTTTCGATGTTCTGTGCAATGTCCTTCAGACATGTGTACATGGAAGAGTGCTCGGACAGCCAAAGTGGTTAAGGCGATTGTTGTGTATCCCTTCACAGTGGTAAGGAGAGGTGGGCTACGAAGTGGTGTGGCAACTGCCATCGTGGGAAAGCTGAACAAGACCAGAAATGATTAGGGAACAAGTAACACGGCAAACAGAACATTTACTTAACTTGTATGTCTCCAAATGTAGGAAGATGCATAACAAATGATGCAACAAGAATAGAGTCCAGCTACTGATGTCAACATAGATGAGTTGTTCCAGACTACTGCAGGAACTATGGCGTCAGGGCCGAGATCTGCCGGCGTTAGCTTAGCGACATGTGGCGATGTGGCTCCGAGTGTGAGTGGGTTTAGTCATTGCACACAACCGCCCTTCATCGTGGTGGCAGAGGGCGCTCATGGTACAGAGCCAGTGAAGATGTGGCTTATCTGGCACACACCACTGGGGCCGCTTGATTCCACACGACCGCTATTGACATTCAACGGAAACTTTCAATTCCATTACCAATGTAATGATTCTCATGGCGTGGTATCGATACATGATACCACAGCAACCACACATGTAAAGCAGGAAATCTGGGTTTGACCTTTGATCTGGCACAGATTTTCGTTTGTCACTAATGATGGAGTTGCATTATGACTGCATTCGCAATTCCGAATATATTTCTTCCGTTTCATATAGCTGCTGATCGTAGCAGTGCCAGGTCTTCAAATATGTATGCACATCTTAGAGACATTATATACTAAACCAAAGAACAGACACTGCAAATAGCATTTTGCAGAATAGTTCCCTTCCGTATTAAGAGTGTTCGTCAATTTAGGCTTTTCAGCATCTTCATGATGCATTCACATAGCTAAAAGAATGCTTCGAACATTCCTCCTACCTTTCTTTGCACTCATTCAATAACCTCTGCTAGTCTAGTATGGTACGGTTCCCACACATTTGAGCAATATCCTAGAATGACCTCATGAGTGTTCTGTAAGCAAGACCACTGACTTTTCATGTTGCTTTCCCTGTTTTATTTTACAGATTCTGATCATGGCACAACTCAAAGTGTGATGTGGAAGAAACATTGAAATGAAATTGAATAATGAAACTATTGCAATTCGTCTCACATTATAGTGATGCTAATCATGTCATGTACCATTACGTGAGCAGCGGAAAGCAATATAGAAGGAAATAAAAATTATGTAAACGAGTGAAATGGATATTTTACTTTGCCTATATCTAGACTTATTACACTTGATTTAGTTGTAATACTATATACATAGTTTTAAACATCAAATGTAAATAACACTGCTTTCAGAGACTTAACATAAGTTCTGCGAGGCAATGCCCAATAATTTCATATAATGATTTACAATAAATTTTAAGTACCGCTTGGAGAAGATAAAAACTCTCATTTTATTATATCATACATTCGCATGTCCTAGAAAGTGAAGTTGTCATGCTGACGTATTCACATTTGCACTCTTTACCTTGTTTCCAGATGCATGGACTGTTGCTGGATATCTTCAATACGCTGATGTACAGATCTGGGATAACGCAGACTGCCAGGCTATATACGGTGAACTTGTCGATTCCAATGCGATCTGTGCAATGGGCACTAATGGCCAGCATACTTGCTATGTAAGTATAAGTTCCACAAAGAACATTCGGAAAGTAAGGGACATTTTCTTAAACCAGAAAGTTTATAGAAGGTACTACAGAAATACATTCCACACCATTCGCCACATGTTTTCATTAAATTCTTCACAGATTCGCCTCCACCACCGACACAGTCGTCGCCTATTTAAGTAGTCTCTCCTCTTAAAATTACTTCCCTCATACAAATCAGTCCCGATATGGCCGTGAGTTTGCTCTACACCCTTTAAACGCGTAAGAACGAGGTATTCCATTTTGGAAAAATATGGAGCTCTAACGTTTCCTTGTTATAAATTTAAGGAAGATCAAATGATATCTGGCACATGTCAACCTGCTATGATTTCTTTTGCTACCTCAAGGAATGCGAGCGTGAATTAATGTCCGTGTAAGAAAGCTAGTTTCTGCCGCTGTTTTGGATTACCATCGGCCGAGTTTTCTACAATATCCGTGTAGATTTGTCATTTACATGCAATACGTAAGTGGTTTTCGTTCCACTATAAAAATTAGTTCCCTAGAAGAGACGCTGGACATGTTGTTTTACAGCTGCGTTTAATTTGTGGATACACGGGCTCCGACTGCCACATGATTCCAAAAGTGCTGTAACGTTTGAGCAAAATTGCTGTTGACAATTAATCAGAGTACTTCACGTCTCGTAAGCTAAATCCCCCCAAAACCCTCTATTTTTTCGACTCTCATTACATGCTGCTTCATATCATACGGAATTCTCAAAGACTGAGTATTATTCCGTAATCCTGATCGCGTGTGTATTCTCAAGTACCCAGACTGTACTACAATGTTCACTTCTCTCACAAATATCATTGCTGTGTTGCAGTTTTCGGAGAAAATATTGTTTGTATTTTCAGACGACCGCAGTCTTCATTGGCCTCAAGCACATTTAATGATTGAAACCCCATTAAAATTATGGTTCCTGACATGAGACAACATTTACGAAATGCTTATTATGGGGAGACATAATAATGACACGAAGTCATTAGAAAGAGAAATAGATACAGAATCTAAAGCAACAGTGGTTGATTCAGTAGGTTTGATTGAAGGCATTTTTAACAGAGGCAAGAGAAGCTGTTAGCCTAGTGAAGGGAGACAGCAGATTTTTTGGAAAACACTGTGGCTTTTGTCCCAATAAATGATGAGATATAAGGAAGAAGAAAAATCAGATATTCATATCTCATCGACAACAAACTCATTAGGGACAGATAACAAGCTCCGATTGTTTCGAAAACAGGGAAGGAAATCAACTGTGTCCTTTCAAAGGAACCATCCCGGCATCTGCGTGGAACGCTTTAGGGGAATTACGGGAAATGCAGATCTGGACGGCCGGGAGCGAATTTGAACCGTCGACCTCCCAAATTCTACTCCACTGTGCTAATCACTGCACTGATATGGACTGAATACGTTGGTTTGATTGGAACCGTGGGGGTGGCGGTAATACTGTGAGGGTTTTATTTTGTAGGACTTGACTGTAGAATATGTCGACGTCATAGGGAGTGATCTATAGTTTGCATCCATACGTTGAGATATATATTCCATAGCATTAATTTTTTATTTATAGATAATGTTTCTCCTCTCATCGTGGAGTAAAGTTGGAAAAACAACATTGCGTTGTTTTAGCAATATGAAATTTCCAAGCAGAATGAGAGTCAAGGCTTGACACGATGTTATTGTTCAAAAATGTTCAAATGTGAGTGAAATCTTATGGGACTTAACTGCTAAGGTCGTCAGTCCCTAAGCTTACACACTACTTAACCTAAATTATCGTAAGGACGAACACACACACCCATGCCCAATGGAGGACTCGAACCTCCTCCGGGACCAGCCGCACAGTCTATGACAGCAGCGCCCTAGACCGCTTGGCTAATCCCGCACGGTGACGTTATTGTCACCATTGGAAGTATTGGCATAGCAGTATCATACAACTGAAGTCCAGCATGGGTTCTTCATTGTAATGTACATCTGACTGCTTCGGTTTCATTTGTGTTAATTTTGATATTTCGCAGCATATACCATTGTGTGATTTTCTGAAGGTGTCGGATTAAATTCATAGTAATGTAGTTGAGGTTCCTATGAGAATTATAAATTGCAATATCGACAGCGGCCAGGGTTGTAAGGTACAATTCTAGTTCGGTTGCTATTAGTATAAATGGAATTTAAGAGTGCATGAAGAACTATGGCTTCTATTGGATTGAGTGAAGTTTCGAATTTGTTGATGGAGATGTAGAAATGTCCGTCAGAGATGACTCATGATTTGGATTATACGAAGTGGATAGTGGTAGTTAAGGAGTCTGCATCTGCAGACATGAACAGCCGACCTTTCTGGTTACAGGGCGACAGCGGTGGCCCGTTGGCGGTGACTGGGTCGGACGGCGAGCCGCTGGTGGTGGGGGTCGTCTCGTGGGGCACGGCCAACGACTGTGAGTCCGGCCAGCCCGACGTCTTCATGCGCGTCACAGCCTTCCTCGACTGGATCAGCGAGAATGCCGGCGTCACCATCTCGTGAGATGGGGCGCCAACGACGGAGCTGTCTAGCACGTGCGAGTGACACACATGATATTGTGGATGCTAATAAATTCAGTTCGTGCTTATGGTTGTATGAACTTAATTCCACCTTCGCTAGTAGAGTCTCCTCCTGACAACAGTACACCTTTGGTATATTTACAGAACTTTGGCACGCTTTGGACTGTTTGTGACATTCGAAAGAAACACACACACACACTTGAAAAGAGAAACAATTTGCACAACAATAAACCGAACAAACTGATCCATAAAGCTGTAGCGCCAGGAAGGAGAGCAAGTAACGAAATTCGTTTATTGTGGGTACACAGTATAGTATAAAGGGCAAATGATTAAATTTACAGATTTCTTTATTTTCTTTCGGCGAGAGGTGTGGCGTCAGTACTCTGGCAGGTTTGATACCCCCTGACACGAATTCCCTTCCAGTGCCAAGTAATTTTAGCGCTGTACTTACATCCAACGCCTTCTGTTATTTAATGAACATATTCCACCATCTCTACTCTACTACAATTTTTCTTTCTACTTCTCCTTCGAGTACCATGGAAATTTGTAAGTGACGTGCACTTAAGTGGGGTTTATGAAATGAGTGGAGCCCTGAGCTGTATCCTGATGGCTCAAAGAGCCATAAGCAAATGTAAATGTTATCTGACATTCAAATCAAAGTAAAAAATTGGGTCGCCACCAACTCTAGCCACACGACAAAAAAGAGGTTCGACTGAGTTGCAAAATTAATTAACTTAGTCATCAGAAAAAGCTCATAAAAGAACATTCATTGTAATGTCACTCATAAAATGGGTTGCAATTATTAATATGATCCAGAAGTTGTTCACATGAATCAAATATTAAAATAAAGTAAAAGTTGTGTGAACACTGTGATTAAGAGCAGCTTGCAGCAACATACCTGAAAACAAGATCTCTTCTAAAGAAACGCTATAGATGGGCTAACAAGGAAACACAAGGTGAATGGCGTAGGTAAAGGAGACGTAAGATCGGTACACTGGATAAGACTTGAAACGAAATTATCTATTTCTTGAGACATTAATATAAGACATCTACATAACTGCTGTTACCTGGTAACTACGTACAATTGATTGTGAAACGCTATACGATTCACAACAGAATCTCTTAATTTAGAATCGCGGTAGTAATTAGAGGAGGACTGGAAAGGTTTACTCGCATTCAGACCCACATTCACTCAAAGAGCAGCAAGGATGGCCCCATCACTAACATGCTAAGAGGTTTGTTCCGATGTATTGAAAAATGATTAAATAAACGAGTAAATCTGAATATCACGGTTGCATTTAAAGTTGAACCTCGGTTTGGAGAAACCGCCTCAACGAGAGCCATACATACACGCTTACGCGCATAACATGAAATCACAAATCACGAATACAATTGAATAATCCGGACAGGATATATTTAATATTCCAAAATCAGAGCAACAAGTAAACTCTAGGACAGAGGCAGGAGGCCACCGGAAAGTTAGGCTCACAGTTAACTCGTGTGGGCACGTGGTTCGCGGAGACACAATTTCTACGTACCGCGGCCAAATTTTAGAAACATTAAATCAGCAGCCGTGACAAATTAACATTTTACAAAGGACACATTTGAATAGACAGAGGGTAATTTTCAGAGGGCCAAAAAACTCTAATATTAACCCACGTGGATGGTTTCCAACGGATATGTAATAATCAAACAAAGAAAATTCACGAAGAGGCAGAAATTATCAAGATTCGGAAAAACTTAGAATGTATACACACACAGTCACAGGCACACAAACATGCACACTGAACCGAGGGGGCCGGCCGCGGTAGCCGAGCGGTCTAGGCGCTTCAGTCCGGAGCCGCGCGACTGCTGCGGTCGCAGGTTCAAATCCTGCCTCGGGCATGGATGTGTGTGATGTCCTTGGGTTAGTTAGGTTTAAGTAGTTCTCAGATCTAGGGGACTGATGACCTCCGATGTTAAGTCCCATAGTGCTCAGAGCCATTTTTTTGAACCGAGGGCGCACTTCAAGCCGAAAGCTAAAAGCTCTCCTCTCGCTATGAGACAACTCGCCACGCGCTTAAATCATCTCACCCGTCTTCGAAGAGACCTCGGCTGCAGACCCTCGGAGAGATGTAAGCAGACTACCTATCTCACACTAAAACTTCTCCCACCCGACCCCGTGGCCAGGAAAGCCCAGAGATGAGACTTCTGCCACCAACCTAACACCGATAACTTTCACACAAAGGGAACAACCCTCTTTGCCTACCTGAGAACTATTGGGTTGACCGTTCTGTAAGACTACCGCTGATTCTCTGCTGGAATAATAGTCGTAAGTTGGGTTACATATAAAAGCATGGAAGACTTATAATGGCGTTATAGACGCATTTGCAAGTCTGAAAAGAACCAACGTAACAACCATATGATGCTTGAAAATCGTAGAAATAAATAGGCTAAGGCTCAATTGAATCAGAGCTCAGTCTTCTCTGGCACGATGTTTAGCGACGAAAACACCCGAATTGTTCTGTAGGATGTAGAGTGCATTGCAAAACAAATAAAATGATAAAGAAAGGGGACTACAGGACCCTTTCAAGTTATTCCTTGATGTCTTAACACATGTCCTAGTATCTCATCGATTCTTCTTCCCCATACTTTCCATGCGGTTCCATCCTCACTGATCTGTGAAGGATCTCCACAGTTCTTATCTCATCAGCCCGTCTATTTTTCAACGCCGGCCGGTGTGTCCGTGCGGTTCTAGGCGCTTCAGTGTGGAACCACGTGACCGCTGCGGTCGCAGGTTCGAATCCTGCCTCGTGCATGGATGTGTGTGATGTCCTTAGGTTAGTTAGGTTTAAGTAGTTCTAAGTTCTAGGTGACTGATGACCACAGATGTTAAGTCCCATAGTGCTCAGAGCCATTTGAACCAAGCTGCCTCGGGCATGGATGTGTGTGATGTTCTTAGGTTAATTAGGTTTAAGTAATTCTAAGTTCTAGGGGACTGATGACCTCATACGTTAAGTCCCATAATGCTCAGAAGCATTTGAACCATTTTATTTTCCAACATCCTTCTATATAGTACGACATTTCGAAATTTTGATTCTTTTCTTTTCCAGTTCCTCATAGTCCAAGAGTAATTTATGTAGTGGTCTAACGTTACTTTCCGTCTTACTTTTCTCTATTGTTCGTCCAGTCATTGTTTTATCATATTTTAACCCATCCTATTACACTCCTGGAAATTGAAATAAGAACACCGTGAATTCATTGTCCCAGGAAGGGTAAACTTTATTGACACATTCCTGGGGTCAGATACATCACATGATCACACTGACAGAACCACAGGCACATAGACACAGGCAACAGAGCATGCACAATGTCGGCACTAGTACAGTGTATATCCACCTTTCGCAGCAATGCAGGCTGCTATTCTCCCATGGAGACGATCGTAGAGATGCTGGATGTAGTCCTGTGGAACGGCTTGCCATGCCATTTCCACCTGGCGCCTCAGTTGGACCAGCGTTCGTGCTGGACGTGCAGACCGCGTGAGACGACGCTTCATCCAGTCCCAAACATGCTCAATGTGGGACAGATCCGGAGATGTTGCTGGCCAGGGTAGTTGACTTACACCTTCTAGAGCACGTTGGGTGGCACGGGATACATGCGGACGTGCATTGTCCTGTTGGAACAGCAAGTTCCCTTGCCGGTCTAGGAATGGTAGAACAATGGGTTCGATGACGGTTTGGATGTACCGTGCACTATTCAGTGTCCCCTCGACGGTCACCAGTGGTGTACGGCCAGTGTAGGAGATCGCTCCCCACACCATGATGCCGGGTGTTGGCCCTGTGTGCTTCGGTCGTATGCAGTCCTGATTGTGGCGCTCACCTGCACGGCGCCAAACACGCATACGACCATCATTGGCACCAAGGCAGAAGCGACTCTCATCGCTGAAGACGACACGTCTCCATTCGTCCCTCCATTCACGCCTGTCGCGACACCACTGGAGGCGGGCTGCACGATGTTGGGGCGTGAGCGGAAGACGGCCTAACGGTGTGCGGGACCGTAGCCCAGCTTCATGTAGACGGTATGCTAATGGTCCTCGCCGATACCCCAGGAGCCACAGTGTCCCTAATTTGCTGGGAAGTGGCGGTGCGCTCCCCTACGGCACTGCGTAGGATCCTACGGTCTTGGCGTGCATCCGTGCGTCGCTGCGGTCCGGTCCCAGGTCGACGGGCACGTGCACCTTCCGCCGACCACTGGCGACAACATCGATGTACTGTGGAGACCTCACGCCCCACGTGTTGAGCAATTCGGCGGTACGTCCACCCGGCCTCCCGCATGCCCACTATACGCCCTCGCTCAAAGTCCGTCAACTGCACATACGGTTCACGTCCACGCTGTCGCGGCATGCTACCAGTGTTAAAGACTGCGATGGAGCTCCGTATGCCACGGCAAACTGGCTGACACTGACGGCGGCGGTGCACAAATGCTGCGCAGCTAGCGCCATTCGACGGCCAACACCGCGGTTCCTGGTGTGTCCGCTGTGCCGTGCGTGTGATCATTGCTTGTACAGCCCTCTCGCAGTGTCCGGAGCAAGTAAGGTGGGTCTGACACACCGGTGTCAATGTGTTCTTTTTTCCATTTCCAGGAGTGTATTTTCATCGCTGTCGGGCTGGGCTAGCACTTGGATGGGTGACCATCCGGTCCGCCGAGCGCTGTTAGCAAGCGGGGTGCACTCAGCCCTTGTGAGGGAAACTGAGGAGCTACTTCATTGAGAAGTAGCGGCTCCGGTCTCGGAAACTGACATACGGCCAGGAGAGCGGTGTGCTGACCACATGCCCCTCCATAACCACTTCCAGTGACGCCTATGAGCTGAGAATGACACGGTTGCCGGTCAGTATCGTTGGGCCTTCATCGCCTGTTCGGGAGGAGTTCAGTTTCTTTTATTTTCATCGAGAGCACGCCTGTGTCTAGTGTCCTATGGAAACACAGTGAGGCGAAGACAGTGGAGCACACTACTCAGAATGTTTGGCGCTTTTGCCTTCAAAGCGGTAGAAGCCTTCTGTGTGTTCTGAGGACTTGGCCCACTGACATCACTCTTCGGCAACAAAGCGGCGGCATATTGGTTATAATGGGGGAAAATATTGTAGACATGCGTCAACTAAACAACTGGAGCCTTGATACATGATGAAAGTGGGACACGACCGAGAAAGGCCGTCCACGTTTGCTCTATTATCTCCAATATACGTGAACGACTGATGTTGAAACATCTGAATACAGGCCGTGGCATGGTTCACTTTTTGAAAGGCCACCTGAACCGCGTGGGACTCAGCCAGAGTGCTACAAGCATCTGGGGGTCATAGGGCTCACCAGAACACGTGACATTACATTACAACACCCTCACACACGTAAGATATATAAAAGCATACAACGACATCAAAGAAATTTTACGGGACCCACACAAATGGTGTTCTAGGGAACATCGCTGATAATGCTTCAAGAACACTGGATGACGTCTATAGGCAAGAAAATACGTATAGCACATCTCTAACAGACACACAACAAACACGACCACATGATCCTTGGGAGGATACAAACTCAGTCATAGATAGACTCATAACATAACGAGCATATTACCTAAAATAGATAAATAAGATAATTATAAGAAAAGCAGAGAGCACCTGATTGATCCATGTATCTAAACAGCACTTTAATATGATAACTAAGTACTGTTAAGGATAATGACTAACGTAAACAATGGGGCAGTCGTTGAATTGTAAGATGGCAAGAACTATGTCCCTTACATGAAGTCATTAAAGATCACCTAACTCACGTTGAGCGAACAGTAGGGCTGAACAAAATGACTGACAAGGCACAATGCATCTTGTAGAGGGTATAGTATGGACGTAGTGGAATAACTAATGTTGGGTGATGGCTTTAAAGTAATTCACACAACATGAAAACTTTGTGGAAACGAGTCGCTTTACTGGATACTAGTTTACCCCAGGGAAGTATTTGACTGTGGCCAGCGGGGGGAGCGGCTAAGGGAAGCAACAATAGGCACCTTAGGGCGGCTCAAGCTCTAAGAAAGCGGTAACGGTGCGCGGCCTCCAGCCGCCGTAAGATTGGGTGGTTGACCCCGACTCCATGCTGGTGTACCGGGAAACAGACGGAGAACTTGTATGCCTGTTGATAAATGTCCGTCGTCCCGTTTTCTGTGAAACATGCGACAAAGCTGCGCAAAGCTACGGTGGAGCAGTCAACAGAGGTCAAAATATGCGTGTTCGTGACTATAGCATCTTCACGCTGAATTCACGGTCCGCAGAGCCTGAAGTAAATCAGGTGAAGAGTGACAGCATGAAATACGCCAGCCTCCGATGGGAACGTAGGACCAAGGAATTTGAAGTACCCTTCTGGGAGTCAGAATTCCGGAAAACTTGGTGTTTGTGCAGACGCTAACCTTGATGGGTGGCCTGGGAAGAGCTAAATACAAGAAGCTGAGAGGAAGGGAAATTTTGTGGGAATTTGTTCACTTCCCAGAGCAGGTATTGGTCGGCGCTGGGATGCGACGCATAATTAATGCGACTTGCGCTGCAATTGGCGTAAGTGATTTTCCTGGAGGGGAAACCGAGGTGAAGAGTGGACTCGCAGAAGTCTCAGTAGAGGTCTTCCATTCCCAGCTTGCCTAGAGTACGGACGTGGCGTTCTTTACTCAGCTCGCCTGAGAAAGAGTGAGCATCTCTGCAGTTTAAGACTTAGCAAACAGAACGATTGAACTTGGAGATAGGAAGTTTTGGTTCAGCTATGTACTGAGCAAGATAGCTAGGAGTGAATAGACGAGCACAGCCTTGCAGCACCACGAGGTCCGCACAACGACACCGCTCCGCCACGCTGTATTCAGTGATATTGCGCCTGCTCCGGCCAGTGATTAATTTGCTGGATCACGTCGGCAAAGTTTTCACGAGGGTTTCATGGGCTGAGTATTGTAGAATTCTTCTCGCACTTCGCATTACGCCTGGGTCAGTCGATAGGAATTACTTTTGATTTATCGCGCTTTACTCCACACAAACAAAATTTATTACCACTGCCTGTTAGGAGAGTAATGTAATGTGATGATTGAAGGTCATGAGTTAAAATAAATCTGTGCTAATCGACTGCATCTGTTTTCAATCAAGTAGTTGAAATCCCAAGCCACTTTCTCAATTAATTTTATGTTCAACATTTGCATCTAGTGTTCAATACCTGAATATAACATCAATGTGCACCCCTTTTTAATTAAAAGTGATCAATTCTGAATAAATTAATGTCAACACCGCCACCGCAGTTCAATCAGGAGTCACAAGGCCATATTACTTTTTTGCGTTATCCGATATTGCGGCAGTTTTGCACTCTCTGTTGATCTGTTAGTCAAT
Organism: Schistocerca americana; assembly: GCF_021461395.2. Lineage (NCBI taxonomy): Eukaryota > Metazoa > Arthropoda > Insecta > Orthoptera > Acrididae > Schistocerca > Schistocerca americana. The sequence goes on from NC_060120.1 coordinate 613,035,213, forward strand.
TAGTTGGGGTGAATACACGCCAAATCTAGCTAATTGACGGGTAGGGTGCTACACAATATAAGGGTTAAGCCATTCGAGGAAGCGCGTGTCGAAGTTCTGAGGATCCCCTCGCACTTATCGCATCCGTTCACGGATATGGCATCGTGCACACAGACATACAACATGACAGCACACGTGCAACATGTAGAACCAAGTCTAGAAATAGCAACACAAATAATACAATCGGTAACCCATACACAAGCACTTAAAACATGAAATAAATAGTATTTGTTCCTAGGCAGTAGAAACATCTAATATCTTGTACCATTCTGCATTGACGAATGTTTTCTTCCGATTCGACGAATACTATGAATGTGTCTTGACTTTTATTAAATCGTGCTTCTGTTGGCATTGCGTGGATTAGAGTTTTCCGAAAGTTTTGATGTCTCTGGACTTAAGGCTTCTAGAAACCAACTTATTTACCACTTCTTGAAATGATTTTAGAAATTCCGAAGGAATGGTCCATCTGTCTTATGACTTATTTGACTTAAATTTTTCCAAAACTCTGTTAAGCTCAGACTAATAGTGGATCCCATATGTCTTCCATTTGCCCACGGATTATATGACGTAAAAACTTTTACAACGAGCTGCCATTTCCAGTGGAAACACTGGCCCCAAATGGCCTGAGCAGTGAGTCGAACTGAGCATTGACATTGCATGCTGCCTCGTGTCTATGCCAGAGTTTATTAGTCACAGTGGTTGGAGAGCCATAGCGTGCAAGTCTCTCTGAAACTCATAACCAGACCTTTTCAGAAGTTAGTGGTCTGATGAGCTTCCTGGCCTATCCCAACACCCTTGTTATCAGGCAGTATGCTGTCTTCCACTATCTTACGAAATAATTCGAAAGTAAAGTAGGATACAGCCATAGTCCTTAACACATCGGAAACGCGACAGCAGCTGCTCAGCCCAATGCCATCTCATAGCTTCACACCAAGAGTTAAGACCATTATACGATGTTGTTTTGACTCTGGGAACTTTATTGCTCCACAGAATCTCCGTAGATGGGTATGTCAATTGTGGTACTGTATGCTGAACGGGGTCTTGTCTGAGAAGACGACGGCTAGTGTAATTCCTGCGTCCGGTGTTGTGTGCACCACGGTCGGGGAACCTCTTCTATACTGTGTCAGGGGAAGCTGTATGATTAATCGCTGTGTTCACAATCAGTGGTATTCTAGGTGTCGTTGAACTGTCATTATGAACATATATCTTGATTCAAACAACCCCATTTCCTGACTCTGTATACATGGGGTGGCTGTGCGTTCATGTATGGCTGAGTGAAAAATGTTCCTATCCTCTCGGGCGCTAATCGTATGGGATCGTTGAGATCGTGCATGGCGTTGGGTATGTCCCTCCTGAAACCATTGATTCGGTAAGCCCATGACAGTCGTGGGATACCGACCAACGCCAGCAGTAACTTCATGGAACGATGAACCACGGTCTCGATAACACAAGATTCTTCCGCTGTCGATTCCTGAAATGTGCTGGTAGCTGTTTCTCCCTCTTACACGTGGCATAAGACGAAGTTATCATCTACAACCAACTCTCAGATATGATTCCGGAAAAGAAGCCTGCTGTGTAACCACTCTTCATACAGGCTGAGGTAGCTAAGATAGGTTACCTAGTAGAGAAAAATATATCGAGATATGGTTTTCTCCAAGCTATTGCGGACAATATGATGAATTTAATGAGGCTCGTAATTAATTTTTACCGTTTTTAGTCACCGAATTACAACATCGATTTTGTTTTTTTCTAATGTTACTGTATACTTGTTTCTGTGACATTTGAAAGAAACTTCTAAGAGAACTTCAACAACGTTATATATATGACACTTGATCAAATAGTACCAGGCTACCAGTACGGCGAACCACTGTCCCGTCGTTAGGACAAGAAATTCCACAAACGTTTCCCCTGTTATAGCAATTGTACAAAAACTCGTAACACACGTATGTTTCTTGCGTTTACCTTTGCACCTGAAGCCAGTCAGTATGTGCTCTGTGCTCGTAGAGCTGTTGAGAAATTCACAGTGAGTGCGACAGTCGAAAAAGTGGACATCTTTTATGGCGAATATCTCCAGTCTATTATGGCAGATGTGCGGTTGTATGCTGAAGAGTACCCAGATAGTTCGAAGCAAAGATGGAATTCAGGCATGGTTCTTGTGTTACCTGTGCACTTAAAGCCCATCAGTCTGTGCTCTATTTTTGTATTAATCGGGTAACATGCTCTTAAGGTTATTGAGACATTCACAATATAACCGACAGTAGAAAATGTTAATCTCGTTGAATCTAAATGTCACCAAACTATTAGAGCAAAGGTGCGAATGTATGCTAAAGTTTATCCAGCTCTACATCTACATCTACATGGATACTCTGCAAATCACATTTAAATGTATAGCAGAGAGTTCATCTAACCACTTCACAATTCTCTATTATTCCAATCTCGTATAGCGCGTGGAAAGAACGAACACCTATACCTTTCCGCATGACCTCTGATTTTCTTATTTTATCATGGTGATCGTTTCTCCCTTTGTAGGTCGGTGTCAACAAAATATTTTCGCATTCGGAAGAGAAAGTTGTTGATTGGAATTTCCTGAGAAGGTTCCCCCACAGCGAAAAACGCCTTTGTTTTAATGATGTCCACCCCAAATCCTGTATCATTTCAGTGACACGCTCACCCCTGTTTCGCAATAATACAAAACGTGCTGCCCTTCTCTGAACTTTTTCGATATACTCCGTCAATCATATATGGTAGAGATCTCACACCGCGCAGCAGTATTCTAAAAGAGGACGCACAAACCTAGTGTAGGCAGTCTCCTTAGTAGTACCAAGCACTCACGATCTGTCTTTGTAAACATCATATAAGAAGTTGTAGAAACAAGATGTCCGGAGAATAGAAAACGCCAGGGAAAAAGAAGAATAAGTGAAGAAAGAAATTAAACTAACATTTTAGCAACAGTAGCATATAGTGTGAATGTCACTAAGGGGCATGTCGAAAGTACGAACGAGATCAATCAAATAAGTGTTCTGCGGGCATTACGTTCCATCGCATTTCATTCCCTTTACATTTCGCTGCATCTAGAGCGTCACGACAGTGACTTCCAAATGTGGTTACAGCTCTCCGAATGTTACCGACGAAAAGTACAAAACGATGTGGCGAATCTATGCAGAATTTTGTTTAAGGAAGAAAAATCGTTTACAAACTATGGGCAAGCCAGTCTTCATAATTTGCACTAACCACCAGTTGAAAACTCACACTGACTAAAAGAAGTAGGTTAAAACAACGGTCTATCAACGTTTAGTGCATGTTTTCGAAGACTCCCATAATCGGTTCCTGCTTTATTGATGTGAATCTAAATACTTTCAATTACCTCGAGTTCCTAAGATATGCTGCTGCTGCAGAAATTGGAGAACATCCCACTGGACATAAGGCCTCAGTGTGGTACCAACAAGACGGATGTCCCTCCCTTTCCGCACATCTAAGGACAGACCCTCTCAAGACAATATTTGGAGAGCATCGTAATGTAGTTCAGAAAACGTAAAATGGTCTGCACATTCACCAAACTTGAGAGTTCTATACTTTTATCTGTGGCGAAAATTCAAACATGTGGTCTATTAGGAAAGACCGTCGACTGCCGAAGTCAAATAAATCTTATAACACGGGCCTCTGCTGCCGTTAACTTTAGATGAAACGCAAAGTGTAGTATTTTTCTTCCAGAATCATTTAATACTACGTAGAAATACTCAGGATTAACATTTTAAGTACTTGGTATGATAGCCCCGATAAGAAACACTTGAACCTACCCTGAGTTGTGTGCTTGCTTCCCTTTGGTGTAAAAGGGCGTGTGTTTGTGGAATTTATTCTCTGGTAAGTGGGACAGTGGTTTGCAGCGCTGTTATTTTGATATTATTTCATCAAGTCCCATACATGTTATGTCGTTGAACTACTCTCACAATCTTTTTTCAAATAAAACGGAAAAAATATGTAGACCCATTACAAAAAAAACGTCGGTGTCGTAATTTGGCAACTTTAAACGATAAAAATTACTTGCGAATGTCAGAAAATCCTCCATACTGTGCGCTATGTCTTGGCGAAAACGGCAACTCGATATATTTATTCATTGTGGATATATTTGGGATGGCCTGACCTAACTGCCTAGCCTTGTATAAAGCATGTTGATGACTTCGTTTCCACATATTTTTGTGTGGTAGCATTCAAATGCAAATCGTTTGTATATAAAAGCATGCTTTACACTTTACGCTAATTTGACTTTTGCTGTATGTCGCCTTCATGTCGTTTAAATCTATTAAACCGACAAGCTGAAAGTAAGAGTTTTTAGATACGTAGGTACTGATGACATTCAGGAAACGAAACCTTTATGTGAACTGATCGCTAAATGTTACTTATTACACCAGAACGAGGGAGGTAAATTACACAGGAAACATGTCAATGGTGTACAGGAAATTTCAATAAGCAGTCATCTCACCACGAACATAGTAAGAACAAATTAAGATGTAGGAAGCCATAGCCCATCGCAACACATAGGTTTTTTTGACTACTTGGTCCCATAAAATTAACAGCAGAGGGAATGAATAGTGGAGCAAGTAACAAGTTCTATAAGGCCTCACCCGTCTTCCTTCCTCTACTTCTCCACTCCTCCTTGAAACACATGCACACACACAGACACACACACACACACGCCAGCGTGAAGACAGACAGAGAGAGATTTTATCACTAATGATTAATACTCTTATGACCAGTAAGGTATGACGACGTCTTCCAGAACATGAACTGTCTCCTCAGCGTTTCGGTGTTTTTTTTTTTTTTTTTTCAATGCTGAATGACGTAAGAAACGCCATTCACTATTGTCAAAAAAATTTTTGTTAGTGGTCAATGACGTAAGAAATGGTATTCACCACTGACAAAAAAAAAAAAAAAAAAATCACCGACGGACTGATCGTGTATGTATCGCAGAAGATGAGTGTCATATTCCAGTATGAAGGCGTACAAAAAGAAACGGAAAAAAACAAACGTCGAAGTACCGTGCAGCCTCATATCGTTGTAACTTGAGGAATCATGTTCAAAATAGTAAAATCATAATTTTCTTCTTCATTTAAGCTGTGGCGTACACAACGCTGACGGTCTTGTGTACTGCTCAGGGGGATTTACAAGCTCAGGTCTTACATTCGTAAATCAAATTTTAAAATTCCTGGGATGTTCCGCATTTATTTGACAGTCAAATGTATGCGCTGTCCCTGAAATTTAACATTTTATCTTCACCTGAAGTGTCTCAAGAACTGTAGCTCATATACGCGGACAGGTCTGAAGGCAGAAACGTTCATTGTCTAAAGGATACGGACAATCAGATTCATCGCCGTTTCACTAGACACACCACAACTCACAGTAATCCTAGCCATATAACCAATTATCGTCGTACTAGGACATGATGTACATCACTAACTTCTGATTGACACTGAAGTACTTGGCAGAGGCGTCATAGACCACTTTCAGACTATATCTGTACCGCTCCGCTCCCAAATAACACTTTCAACTAAATTGTTTCCATGCCAGGTCAGATTTCTCTTATTTTATTATGATGGTCATTTCTCCGTATGCGTATGGGTACCAACAAAATATTTTCGCATTCCAAGGACAAAGTTTGTGATGAATTTTCGGGAAAAGATCTTGGCGCAACGAGAAACCCCTTTGTTTTAATGACTGCCATCGCAACTTGCATATCATATCCGTGATATTATCTTCCCTCTTTCGCAATAGTACAAAATGATCTATCCTTCTCTGACTTTCCCAGTTTAACGGATTTCTTAGATTACTCATGAGGAGGACCTCCCTCCTTAATTGTTTGGTGTCAAATGTCACTTTTCGCATCCTACAGATACCTTGTTAGAATCATTTTGCATTTCTTACTTTAATAGACATAAAAAATCTAAGAGGACTGCTCAGATTGTCTCCTTAGTCGATTATGTAGATTAGGTACAGTATATGACTTGGAACATTTGCTTGGGGGACACCCGATAACACTTCTGTTTTGTTCGATGACTTTACGTAAGTTACTACAAACTATGACATTTCTAACGGAAAATCACAAATCCAGTCACGCAGTTGCAATGTCACTCCATAGGAACTCAGTTTGATAATAACGCCCTTGTGAGGAACGGTGACAAACATCTTCGGGAAATCTAGACGTATGGAATCAATTTGAGGTCCTCTTGTCAATAGCACTCATGGTTTATCAAATGGCTCTGAGCACTACGGGACTTAACATCTAAGGTCATCAGTCCCCTAGAACTTAGAACTACTTAACCCTAACTAACCTAAGGACATCACACACATCCATGCCCGAGGCAGGATTCGAACCTGCAGCCGTAGCGGTGGCTCGGTTCCAGACTGAAGCGCCTAGAACCGCTCGGTCACACCGGCCGACATGGTTTATCCATAAAGAAATTGTAGTTCTTGATTGCTAATGTAAAGAAATCTTACTTCGCCATGTCCTTCACATCAGTTTAAACAGGTGATCCATATAAATGTTTTTCGTTTCCAATTTTATGTGATTGCCCGCTTTTATCGACGGAGTGTGCGACAGAATACAGCAGTCGTCTTATGTAACTGCATTATGTTGACTCAAAGTTATTGTGGAAAACAAAATACTGCGATATAAATTAAAGTCATATGTGGTTTCAACGCTTCCATCGAACCACCGGCTTTATAGTGTTTTGTGTAGTTTTTTGGGTCACCGTTTACTTATACATTGGGGGATAGGTATGCGACATCTTCCCCTTATTTCTGTTTCTAAGTTTAATATTGAATGTTAGTTTACACATCCTCTAATATATTAAACGATATTTTCACTCTGGTATGAAAATTATAGGATAGCCAGCAGATTTCATATTGGAATCGAAAAACTATTGCGTAACATGTTAGAAGGAAATATGGTTCTGTTTGAGCAACTAAACGTTTGTGGTTTTGCTACTCACATATAGTTCGAGAAGTTTCTTCATCTTCAGTGGCTTTTATTTATTATCTGTTGGAATTTATGCATCATAATATATAAAAAATGGTTCAAATGGCTCTAGCAGTATGGGACTTAACATCTGAGGTCATCAGTCCCCTAGAGGTTGTTGTTGTTGTTGTGGTCTTCAGTCTTGAGACTGGTTTGATGCAGCTCTCCATGCTACTCTATCCTGTGCAAGCTTTTTCATCTCCCAGTACCTGCTGCAACTTACATCCTTCTGAATCTGCTTAGTGTATTCATCTCTTGGTCTCCCTCTACGATTTTTACCCTCCACGCTGCCCTCCAATACCAAATTGGTAATCCCTTGATGCCTGAGAACATGTCCTACCAACCGATCCCTTCTTCTGGTCAAGTTGTGCCACAAACTCCTCTTCTCCCCAATCCTATTCAATACTTCCTCATTAGTTATGTGATCTACCCATCTAATCTTCAGCATTCTTCTGTAGCACCACATGTCGAATGCTTCTATTCTCTTCTTGTCCAAACTATTTATCGTCCATGTTTCACTTCCATACATGGCTACACTCCATACAAATACTTTCAGAAATGACTTCCTGACACTTAAATCTATGCTCATGTTAACAAATTTCTCTTCTTCAGAAACGCTTTCCTTGCCATTGCCAGTCTACATTTTATATCCTCTCTACTTCGACCATCATCAGTTATTTTGCTCCCCAAATAGCGAAACTCCTTTACTACTTTAAGTGTCTCATTTCCTAATCTAATTCCCTCAGCATCACTCGACTTAATTAGATTACATTCCATTATCCTTGTTTTGCTTTTGTTGATGTTCATCTTATATCCTCCTTTCAAGACACTGTCCATTCCATTCAACTGCTCTTCCAAGTCCTTTGCTGTCTCTGACAGAATTACAATGTCATCGGCGTACCTCAAATTTTTTATTTCTTCTCCATGAATTTTTATACCTACTCCAAATTTTTCTTTTGTTTCCTTTACTGCTTGCTCAATATACAGATTGAACAACATCGGGGAGAGGCTACAACCCTGTCTTACTCCCTTCCCAACCACTGCTTCCCTTTCATGTCCCTCGACTCTTATAACTGCCATCTGATTTCTGTACAAATTGTAAATAGCCTTTCGCTCCCTGTATTTTACCCCTGCCACCTTTAGAATTTGAAACAGAGTATTCCAGTCAACATTGTTAAAAGCTTTCTCTAAGTCTACAAATGCTAGAATCGTAGGTTTGCCTTTCCTTAATCTTTCTTCTAAGATTAGTCGTAAGGTGAGTATTGCCTCACGTGTTCCAGTGTTTCTACGGAATCCAAACTGATCTTCCCCGAGGTCGGCTTCTACTAGTTTTTCCAATCGTCTGTAAAGAATTCGTGTTAGTATTTTACAGCTGTGACTTATTAAACTGATAGTTCGGTAATTTTCACATCTGTCAACACCTGCTTTCTTTGGGATTGGAATTATTATATTCTTCTTGAAGTCTGAGGGTATTTCGCCTGTTTCATACATCTTGCTCACCAGATGGTAGAGTTTTGTCAGGACTGGCTCTCCCAAGACCGTCAGCAGTCCCAATGGAATGTTGTCTACTACGGGGGCCTTCTTTCGACTCAGGTCTTTCAGTGCTCTGTCAAACTCTTCACGCAGTATCATATCTCCCATTTCATCTTCATCTACATCCTCTTCCATTTCCATAATATTGTCCTCAAGTACATCGCCCTTGTATAGACCCTCTATATACTCCTTCCACCTTTCTGCTTTCCCTTCTTTGCTTAGAACTGGGTTTCCATCTGAGCTCTTGATATTCATACAAGTCGTTCTCTTATCTCCAAAGGTCTCTCTAATTTTCCTGTAGGCAGTATCTATCTTACCCCTAGTGAGATAGGCCTCTACATCCTTACATTTGTCCTCTAGCCATCCCTGTTTAGCCATTTTGCACTTCCTGTCGATCTCATTTTTGAGACGTTTGTATTCCTTTTTGCCTGCTTCATTTACTGCATTTTTATATTTTCTCCTTTCATCAATTAAATTCAATATTTCTTCTGTTACCCAAGGATTTCTTCTAGCCCTCGTCTTTTTACCTACTTGATCCTCTGCTGCCTTCACTACTTCATCCCTCAAAGCTACCCATTCTTCTTCTACTGTATTTCTTTCCTCCATTCCTGTCAGGTGTTCCCTTATGCTCTCCCTGAAACTCTGTACAACCTCTGGTTCTTTCAGTTTATCCAGGTCCCATCTCCTTAAATTCCCACCTTTTTGCAGTTTCTTCAGTTTTAATCTACAGGTCATAAGCAATAGATTGTGGTCAGAGTCCACATCTGCCCCTGGACATGTCTTACAATTTAAAACCTGGTTCCTAAATCTCTGTCTTACCATTATATAATCTATCTGATACCTTTTAGTATCTCCAGGGTTCTTCCATGTATACAACCTTCTTTCATGATTCTTAAACCAAGTGTTAGCTATGATTATGTTGTGCTCTGTGCAAAATTCTACCAGGCGGCTTCCTCTTTCATTTCTTAGCCCCAATCCATATTCACCTACTATGTTTCCTTCTCTCCCTTTTCCTAAACTCGAATTCCAGTCACCTATGACTATTAAATTTTCGTCTCCCTTCACAATCTGAATAATTTCTTTTATTTCATCATACATATCTTCAATTTCTTCGTCATCTGCAGAGCTAGTTGGCATATAAACTTGTACTACTGTATTAGGTGTGGGCTTCGTATCTATCTTGGCCACAATAATGTGTTCACTATGCTGTTTGTAGTAGCTTACCCGCATTCCTATTTTCCTATTCATTATTAAACCTACTCCTGCATTACACCTACTTGATTTAGTGTTTATAACCCTGTAGTCACCTGACCAGAAGTCTTGTTCCTCCTGCCACCGAACTTCACTAATTCCCACTATATCTAACTTCAACCTATCCATTTCCCTTTTTAAATTTTCTAACCTACCTGCCCGATTAAGGGATCTGACATTCCACGCTCCGATCCGTAGAACGCCAGTTTTCTTTCTCCTGATAACGACTTAGAACTACTTAAACCTAACTAACCTAAGGACATCACACACATCCATGCCCGAGGCAAGATTCGAACCTTAGACCGTAGCAGCAGCGCGGTTCCGGACTGAAGCGCCGAGAATCGCTCGGCCACAGCGGCCGGCTATAATATTTAACAGTTTTTGAGACTATAGTACTTACGAGGCGTGTTTTCTAAGTAAGTACCGTTTTGAAATTTAAAAAAAAGACGTGCTAAGATATCTCAAAAATTTTATTTTACAAAACAGCCACAAGTCGCACTTTGTATTTTTTATGTATCGGTTTCGCTCTTCCAAGGATCAAGAGCATCATAAGAATATACAGTTTAAAGCTGGCTAACAGCATTAAAGATGGTGTTTACATTTGGCTGACAGGTCTAAAGAGGAAACTGGTTACACTATACTGCTTAAACATACGTTGAACGTACAGTAGTAAATGGTGACTTTGACAAAGCCGATCTGTATGTACCTTTGGCGCAATCAACCACCCTCATTTCGCCAGAGATAATGTCTCCTACTACTTCATTTAATTTCAAATATGGGTTTTCTAGCCCTTTGGTGAGATGTGATATCTGTTTTTGTGAAGTACTTGCTTCAGCTTACATATGAAGATTAGCAAAATAATTTTTTCTTGGAAAATTGTGTGTGGTGTCATTTTTCTTGTGATACTTCGCTACCGGAGGCTTGACAGGGTTCCTGATTGTCTCCTGAGGTGATATTAGGTTTTTTATTTATTTATTTGTTTTTCTGAACTGAGAAAGCATCTTCTGAATGAGTAGTGTTATGTGTATTTACACCATCATTCTTTATATTTCTGTTAATTGTCACAGTTTCGGATTGTAAAATTTAATATTTTTTCGGCGAATTAAATATGCGAAGAGATTCTGGGATTACAGCCATTCGTTGTAAGTGAAGTTTACGACGACCGGTTGCAATCCCGAAATCACTTCGAATACTTTCGGATTGAGCGTTGTTTGACTTCGGTTTGATCTCTCAGGTTTTTTCGAGATGGTTAATCACTGGTATTCTTCCGGATGTTAAGCCGAGTTTGTATTTCCATTTTCGCAAAAGTCAAAAGTAATTTTTTTTGTTCGTGTCCACTAATTTCGTATTCAGAAAATACCACACGGGTAGAGTCAGTTTCTGATTCTTCGATACTCTTGTCCTGTGAGGAGTAGTTACCTCAGTGCCATTTCAACTTGTTCTAAAGTCTCTGTCCACTTTTTAGTACCTCTCCTCTCTAAGTAGAGTTGTTTTGCCATTTCTTCGTCAGATATATCAAATGAGTTGTTATTAGTTGGTCTTTTTTTCCTGGACGGGAATCGTATGAATTAACAATTTGAGAGGGGTGGATGGAGATGAGGAACTTTTGTTTCCTGCCCTGTTTGTGTATTTTGACCCCATTCTAATACTTCTTTTCGTTTGCCAACAAGATATGGGCTTGTCCGGTGCAGTAGAGCCCTTGCGTTGAACAACACCCGCTAGAAAAACCCAGAGTCTATATCTGAAAACCTCGTCTCTCTATACAGCGGCCTAGTTGTTAAAAACACAACACTTTTGGGAAAAAAACACAATTTTGCTTCGATGTCGTTCCAAGCACCGTAGAACTTGTTCTCTTGAAAAGTTACACTGCGAACTTCCTATTTTCTATACTAACGTTTGTGACAGTTGAAGGAGTCTTTGGAAGATCGCTAACCAACGAGTGCATAGTTTTGAGCTATTGCTGCTTATGTGCTTGATTAAATTCGTGAATCATAAGTCACAATTGACTTATTCCTAACTTTTTCTATGATAAGTTATGCTACTACTTTGTTAGCTACATAACCTGTCATAAGGGTTAAAATTGTTATTAAGTACTAGAAAACTGTTTACTTGCATCATTATTGCTATTATTCAGGGTGGGAGCTGCCTTCATTAGACAATGGTGTACTAGAGACGCTGTACATTAGAAAAAATTAGCTATTCCACTAATGTTCACAAAGAAACAATGTCCAAATCATATGCAAATAAAATGCACACCCACAGGAAAATTTTGATATCGGTAGCGTTTGACGCAGGTCGACTGAATTTACATGCATGTTTTTGGGGTTTTCTTTAGTTTTTCAGCAGCTAATTCTTGAAATTTTGTCCTCGGAGCTTCAGCTCTTCTCAATTGCCACCGTTTTCCTTAAAGGCCCTCTTTCTTCTCATTGATGAGATTTGACCATACTTCCTTTTCCTTTTAACAAATACAATGTCAAAACCTTTTGCGGTTAGACAGGAGGCAAGATAGTGCTAAGCCACGCTTGCGGTATTGTCAGCATGCACAAAATAATGGCCTGCTGGGGTGTTAATTTATCGGAGGAGGAGGAAAAGGAGATTGTGTTTAACGTACCGTCAACAACGAGGTCATTAGAGACGGAGCACAAGCTTGTATTAGGGAAGAAGGGAACCATCCCGGCATTTGTTCGAAGTGATTTAGGGAAAGCACGGAAAACCTCAATCAGGATGGCTGGACGGGGGTCTGAGCCATCGTTCTCCCGAATGCGAGTCCAGTTTGCCAACCACTACACCACTTCGTTCGGTTCGATTTATTCAATCATTTGAGGGGATTTTAGTTATTCTGTTTTGCAGTGGCAAATAAAATTTAATCAGTAGCAAAAAAGACGATTCTATAAGAGGCTTCCTCTACTGGATGTTAGGCTAGCGTGCACGGCTTGGAGTGCGTTTGCAATGTCGCTGCAACAGGCGACCTTGGACTCTACGAATAGCGCGGATAATTTAAAGTGATAGTTTTAGGCAGAGGTTGTACTGAACGATGGTTGGTTAGCATAACGGCAGACGTCGGGCCTGGCTACCTCTTTTACAATAATGACAACCTCACCAGGCAATTGTGCTGTAGCCGTTACCATATTTTTTTTGTACCCAGTTTTGCATTACGTGTAGTATCTTATTGGATAATATAACTAGTTTGTTTGTTAGTTAGTGCCTTTTGGAAGGAGAAATTATTATCGGTATTGACACAAAATGTTTTTGCAAGTGATGCATGTTATAAATGTTTAAATGTTGTACACTCTTTAAGATCTGAAAGTTTAATTCTTCGTCGATAACCGTGAAGGTAATTGCATGGGTTCTTGTTAGCACAATTTTGCATTAAAAGTAGGCCACAGAAATAATATCTATCTACTTCTGTGCTCAGTACTTTACATGTAGAAAGTAACTGGAGTTTAAGTCTTTAAAAGTATCCCGGTACAAATGAAAATAATTTTGTCTATCTACGCAAGAGAAACAATTCCGCGACGTTAAGCGTCTGTACCTGTGTACGCGTTAAGTATGAATTAGACACGACAAAAACAAAGTTTCAATACTGTAAAATATCCCCCATAAATCAGTAATGTCCTTAAGGTTCAAGATCCTTCACTTTTACACCAGCATAAACTTAGAATTAATTATTTTACCTTAAGCCTTGAGTCAAGCCGTTATCGATTCTGCAGCTTTTACTCACATCGGTTCTATAGCTTTTTTAGAAAAACGTTTGTGATAGACAGATCTAAGAACTCCTGTTGAATGATAATATAATTGTCTGTGCGCTTTGGGATACGCTGTTTCACAAACAATTACTGAAAATTAAAATTTCCTCGTAAAGGCGGACAACAAGAACAACAGAGACGTTACTTTCGTCTCTGCAGCAACGTGTGCTGAAAGTGCTGAAAACAAAAGACTGTGGCACATGGGACATTTCTATAAATGAAACATGTAACGACATTTACGGCTTTCTCTCTAGTCCAGAATAAAACAAATTTAACAGAATGACAGACCTGTCTACAGCAGTTCGCTGTTAGTCACATCAAATACCTCAGATAAATATCAAGAAAAAAAAACGACAAGGCAGTAGCAAGAGAGAGCAATACAAACAGAACCCCCAGCGATAATCTTATCACACGATTATAGATATTACACGATAGCAGCAGAGATTACATGTTGGCTTCTTCTATATACACATCCCTGTCGAAGTCTTTAGCAATCATAAACTAAGTGTTTACTAAATGTACATTAATTACAGATTTCATCACTGGTTCTAGTTTCAGAACAATATTTCACTTTTAGCAAAAATCCATATAGTCTGTAAATTTTATATTTAGTTGTCAAATGTACCCAAGGGGAGGCTACATACGTTGGGCTTGTTTTCTTATTTTGAAACGAGTGAGGAGACTAATCTCCTTGCATCGTGTGGTTTGAGTACGACTCCCACGACACAAGAAAGGATGGACGGCCCCAATCACTATGCGTCAGTTCTGCTTTCGTGAAATCAGATCAGAGATCCAGTCTGCCAACACTGCGAGACGTAGGAGGGGGTTGCACCCCCACAACTGTCCACACGCCCTGGTGGTCTAAGCTCTAGCTCGTTTACACACGTGGGTGACCGCTATGTTAAAGTGTTCACTGTGGTGTCACCGCCAGACACCACACTTGCTAGGTGGTAGCTTAAATCGGCAGCGGTCCATTTAGTACATGTCGGACCCGCGTGTCGCCACTGTGTGATCGCAGACCGAGCGCCACCACAAGGCAGGTCTCGAGATACGATATAGCACTCGCCCCAGTTGTACGGACGACATTGCTAGCGACCATACGGACGAAGCCTTCCTCTCATTTGCCGAGAGACAGTTAGAATAGCCTTCTGCTAAGTCCATGGCTACGACCTAGCAAGGCGCCATTAGCCTTACCTAGTTTGAGAGTTATCGTATAAGTGTCTCAAGAAGAATGTTGTAAACCAACAAAGAATAAAGTTAAGTATATTCCAAAGCTACGTATTTTCTTTATAGCAGTCATAACATACCCTGTTCCAGAATTGACGCCAGTCGGCGTGTGTGTACGCATGCCTTTCTTTCGGCTCCCTTCTCAATGTGGCGTAGCTAGCTTGTTACGCCACAACAGATTGGCGACGAGAGAAGTGTTCTTTCTGATTGCTTACATTTACTTGTGTCATGGCGTCGCCACAATCTCCAGATGTACTGTCCGAATTTTATCGCTTGCAGAATCAGCAGACGCAGGCGTTATTGGATGCCCTTGGACAGCTCGTCCAGGGTCAACGTGCACTGCAGCACGATGCGGCAGCCGCCGCTTCACCGCTACCGCAGCCACAACATGCAGTTGCACCGCAGTTTCGCCAGTTTGACCAAACCCACGAGACTTGGACGGAATGGTCCCGCCAGTTTGCATTTCATCTAGCCGCCTACAGAATTCAAGGTAATGAGCGGCAGCCATTTTTGCTTTCTTGTGTCGGTGTGTCCACCTACCGTGTGATAGTGAAATTGTTTCCCCGACGCGACGTAGCAACTCTGTCCTACGAAGAAATTTTGTCTGCTTTAGATGCCTATTTCAAAGAAACAGTTAATGTGGTTGCCAAACGGTATACGTTTTTTCGTACAAAACGTACGGCCGGTCAAACTAATAGGGAGTGGGTAGCAACATTGCAAGGACTTACTAGGGACTGTGCCTTTGACTGTGACTGTGGCATTTCTTACTCAAATACAATGGTGCGTGATGCAATTGCACAGAACATTTCTGATGTTTGCATACGGGAGCAAATTTTGAAACTAGTTAATCCCTCCCTTCAACAAGTGATAGACCTATTAGATAGACAAGACACACTTGACTGTGCTCAGGAATCTTTTGAAACTTCGCCAGCCGTGTGTCACATTAACCGGCCCGCTGGACGCGCTGCGCGGCCCGGTAACCTGCCCTCGCGCACTTCAACGCAGCTGCCGCCGCATTCTAAACCAGGTGTGCCGCGCCAGCACACAAATGCAGTGAAATCATGCCCGCTGTGTGCTACTAGACATTCGCGTGAACATTGCCCGTCACGCCAAGCTATTTGCTTTTTCTGTAATAAGAAAGGACATGTTCAAAGTGTTTGCCGGAAAAAGCTCAGATCAGACAATTACAATCATTCCAGGCCCTTTGCTTCGTGCCGGAATCGAACCAAGGACACTCAGGATCGTGGACCATCACCCATGGACATTCATGTAGTTAATTCCGCTTCGTCCAGTGCCACTTTCTCTAACAGTGACTGTGTTCGTCCCACAAAAACTGTGCGTCGACGTCGCCGGAAATCACGTCAATTGGCAAATGATTCTGTACCAGTGTCTGTTCAAATTGCCCAAAACAGTCGCTCTTGTCGTCAGCAGGACAATAAACTTTTTGTAGATTTGGACTTTAATGGCAAGGCCATACCATTCCAGCTCGATACCGGAGCTGCAGTTTCACTGCTCAATCACGACACGTACAAACAACTGGGCAAACCTCCGTTGCGTGCCGCAAATGTTCAGTTAAAAAGTTATTCAGGACAGCTCATCCCTGTGTTAGGACAGTGCACTCTTCTTGCAACATACAAGGGACAAACAAAACTTGTGTCATTTTACGTTCTTCGTTCTTGTACCGCAGTGAACTTGTTTGGTTGAGATTTATTTCAATTGTTTAACATGTCTATTGTAAATCAGGTCCTATCAGTGAATCAGACTGTGCCTGCAGACAGTGTTTCTCGCTTATGTGACGAATTTGCAGACATTTTTGCACTGGGCTTAGGTTGCGCTAAAAACTGTGAAGCACATTTGGAACTGAAAGTAAACGCGCAACCGAAATTTTTCAGAGCACGCAATGTTCCCCACGCATTGCGTGCTGAGGTCGCAAGAACATTAAACGATCTAGCATCACAAGGTGTGAGTGAATGTGCGCAATGCCTCTTTCATTTCAGCTCCGCTTCATCGCTTACGCCGTACAGGTGTTCCGTTTCTCTGGACGACGGAATGCGAACGCGCCTTTCGCCAGTTGAAATCGGCGTTGCTTTCTAATACTTGCCTCACGCCTTTCGATCCCCAGAAACCCCTTTTGTTGATGGTAGATGCATCGGATTTCGGGATCGGTGCTGTGCTTGCGCACAAAGTTGGCTCGCATGATCGCCCTATTGCCTTTGCGTCCAAATTGCTCTCGTCTGCGCAAAGAAATTATTCCCAGATAGAGAAAGAAGCTTTGGCTCTCGTGTTTGGTGTTACTAAGTTCCATGATTTCTTGTATGGTCGTCACTTTACCATCATCACAGACCACAAACCTTTGACATCGCTTTTTCATCCGACCAAGCCTGTACCTCCACGTACAGCGCAGAAATTCATTCGCTGGTCTATTTTCCTCTCACAGTACCGCTACGATATCTTGTATCAGTCCACTGCTAAGCACGGAAACGCCGATGCGTTGTCCCGTTTGCCTGTTGCTGAGGATCAAGCATTCGATTCTTCCGAACTTGCTTGCCTGTACATTGATTCGGAAACCGATGAAGTGGTCGAATCGTTTCCGATTGATTTTCGTCGTGTAGCTACAGCCACAGCTGCTGACCCTGTCCTTGCTACCGTTTTGCGTTTTGTTGCCACGCAATGGCCTTTGTCAAAGTCTCGGATCGAGGATCCGTTGGTTCGCCGATTTTTTGCTCACAAGGAGAGACTTTTTGTACGACGTGGTGTTTTGTTGTTGCGTTCTGATAATGATCAGTCCAGAGTCGTGGTCCCACGTTCGTTACAGTCCTCTGTTTTACGGCTTCTTCACCAAGGACATTGGGGTATAGTGCGAACGAAACAACTTGCTCGTCAGCACTGTACTTGGCTCGGAATCGATGCTGCGATTACGGATATGTGTTCTTCTAGCATGGCGTGTGCCGAACAACAATCCGCACCGCCGCGGAAAGTCTTTGCATGGCCAAAAGCCACTTCCCCTTGGCAACGCTTGCACATCGATTTTGCTGGTCCATTCTGGAATGCTCGATGGTTGGTTCTCGTAGATGCCTTCAGTAATTTTCCTTTCGTTGTCCGGATGTCTTCCACGACGTCCTCTGCCACGATCCAAGCGTTGTCTGCTATCTTTTGCATTGAAGGTCTTCCGCAGACTATTGTTTCCGACAATGGCCCACAATTCATGTCCGCAGAATTTCAGTCATTCTGCAAGGCCAATGGTATTCAACATCTGACATCCGCGCCGTTTTCGCCTCAGTCAAACGGTGCCGCTGAACGATTGGTCCGGACTTTTAAGTCCCAGATGTTGAAGTTGAAAGAGTCGCATTCTCGGGAGGACGCGTTGTTGCTCTTTTTGTCTTCGTATCGCTCTCAGCCCCGAGATAGTCGCTCGCCGGCTGAGTTGCTCCACGGTCGTCCTCATCGAACCTTGATGTCTTTGCTGCATCCGCCGCATCAGGTTCCTGTGCAGCGGCAGACTCCTGCTTCTGCTCCAGGCGATGTTGTATTCTATCGCAACTATCACGGTTCACGGCGCATTCTTCGCTGCCTCGGCCGCGCGATTTATTTGGTTTTGGGGGCCTCTGGTGAGGTGCGTCGGCATCTCAATCAGCTGCGCCTCTGTCGTCGCACGGGTTCTGCCGCTCCCCGTCTGCTTTCATCGACGGTGCCGTCCGGTCAGCGCCCTGGGGACCCATCTACTGGCTCCCCTCATCCCCAGGTGTTACCGACGATGCCTTCCATTTTGCCCCATGGCGACGCGCCGCCGCAGCCGCTGCAGCCGCCGCCGGTACTCCCGCCGGCGCCGCCCGCATTCGACGCTTCGCTGCAGCCGCCAAACGCCTCCCTGGGTCACCCGCCGCCGATCGCTTCCCGTGACCAGCTGTCCTCCGCCAAGGAACTCTTGCCCGCTCCGGACCACATGACGTCATCGCGCGTCGGGTACCCCGACGCAATGGAGGTCGACCCTTCGGCCCCTCCTGTCTCTTTACGGGCGCATACACCGCATGTTGACGTGCACCCTGGACTAGGTTTTCAGGCGTTTCCTAGCTCCCCTCGGACCGAATGGCCGGGTGCGGGTGGCACAGCCTCGCCTGTTGTTAGGCTCCCCACCTCGTCGCATACGTCAACATGGGGTCCTCCCCACGGCGGGTGGAAGCCTTATAACACGACCGTTCGCCGATTTGCGGGGGAGGAATGTGGTGTCACCGCCAGACACCACACTTGCTAGGTGGTAGCTTAAATCGGCCGCGGTCCATTTAGTACATGTCGGACCCGCGTGTCGCCACTGTGTGATCGCAGACCGAGCGCCACCACAAGGCAGGTCTCGAGATACGATATAGCACTCGCCCCAGTTGTACGGACGACATTGCTAGCGACAATACGGACGAAGCCTTCCTCTCATTTGCCGAGAGACAGTTAGAATAGCCTTCTGCTAAGTCAATGGCTACGACCTAGCAAGGCGCCATTAGCCTTACCTAGTTTGAGAGTTATCGTATAAATGTCTCAAGAAGAACGTTGTAAACCAACAAAGAATAAAGTTAAGGATATTCCAAAGCTACGTATTTTCTTTATAGCAGTCATAACGTATCCTGTTCCAGAATTGACGCCAGTCGGCGTGTGTGTACGCGTGCCTTTCTTTCGGCTCCCTTCCCAGTGTGGCGTAGCAAGCTTGTTACGCCACAACATTCACACTGAACTCGACTTACAGACCCATTTCTTGCTCGGCATCCTCCAGTAGATGGGCCGCAGATCTCTTGCGTGCAGCATTCAGTCTTGTTGGAAGATGGGAGTTAGCGTCATGCCACTTCCGATTCCAACAAGAAAGTCTCGTCTAATGTGCCTCCAAACTGAATGTCGCTCTTCCGCATCCACAAACTAAAATTCCAGTGTTTTGCTGTGTTGTATAGCAGTGGAGGACAGCTGCAGTGATATCTGGTGGCAGTCATCTTAATAAGGCATGGACAAGGCGGTGATGGCATCCGATGTTATCACTTGTACGAGGTTCATTCGACGTAGCTGATCTTCCTGGTCCCCTGGTCCCGTGCTCAGTATGTGAACATTACACAGTTAAGGAAACAACCAAAAATACGGAATAAAACAATCAAAGACGTCGTTCATCTAGTATGACTAAAAGGGGCGGTCGTGATTTTGTGGTTTTATATGTTGTGGAGTCAGACTGGCATCATTTCGAGTTTAGAAGCCTTCTAAGTTCTACAGTGGATCAAAATAAACAATGCATGTACAATATACAGCATTATGGTGAATACTATACGCCAAGGTAATTTCAGTAGCAAAGGTAGTTTGTGGTGGCACTCGTTTCTAAAGCCCGAATACCACACAAGTACGAGAAAAATATGGAAGCGTTACGAAAGATAGGCACGGAGATCAAACCTTCTAAGTAACAAATTGCTATTTGGAGATGCCTTTCAGTCTAGGAATGAATCTGCACGCCTTTACCGTCTAGACCCGGGAAACGAACTTCCTTCAGCAACTAGCTTCAGCAGTTATACGCAGCAGATAAAAAACGTTTTACTGTCAAAAACATTCTACAGAGTGATCAGAAACGATATCAGAAGCTTGTGAGAGTGTAGCAGGGTAGGCATTTAAGTCAGTCAGGACGTTGCAAGCGCAAATTCAAGCGGCCCGCCGGAGACGTTCTTGCCTTACGTGTACTTCGTTTGGTTTTCTAAAACCGAATAAGACAGCGATACACAAATTGGACATGTGACGGCAGTATGGATCGAACCGGAGCCAAAGGCTGAGCTTTATTTTGAACAATTATTTCTCAGCACAACCTATCCTGCAACACCATTACAAGCTTTTCAGACTGTTTCGGACCACCATGTTTATTAAAATGAAACGGAGAGACAATATCTTGGAAACTCATTATCCTGCTTACCTGGGCCCATAAAAATATTGGTTATTATACAACTCCATCTTGGCATGTCTACAATGTTTACTAAGTTTGTTAATCAAGTATAATACATGAAATAATAAGTTGCTGTTTCAGAACGTTGTTAAACAATCGGCGCTTAGAATCATTACCTTCGCTTCAGTGCCTCATCGTTAGGTCTTTAGAGGAGTTAATTTTAAGCTAGCGTATTCACTTTTCTCAGACTTGCTACTGTCCGCGGGGCAAATGAGAGATGGCCACACATTCTAAAAACGTCCTACATACTTTTCTTTGACAGAAACTCCCGTACACACTTTATGTGGACTAGTAACATTGAAAACCGAATTAAGAAATTTGAGATACGGTAGAGCTAAACAGGTGAAACTTTTAATATTATTCGGTAAGGACTACTAGTTATGTGGTTGTAGTGGGAACTAACAGCATGAGCACGGACATTGATCGCGAAAACTAATGTGGGTATCTTTGCGGGAGACCGTAACGACTAGCTGTTCGCACCATTAATTTTTGTGACGATGAGAATGAGAAACAGTGTGACAGTGCCAACAGAGAAGCCAATGGATGTGCGAGGAAATGTTGAGAAGTAGAAGTTAAGTAAGTCGACAGTGTAGAAATTACGGAAAGAGAGACACAAAACCGGGTGGAGCAGGATTAGAGTGTCTGTCCCAAAGCAGAATAAGTAAAAGACGCACAAAGGACATTTCATTGATGGTATAGATAAATGTCTGCAATGATTTCTGCGATATTTTTTTTATCTAGTGACCCTGTCACCCTCCCAAATAGTACGCATTGGCATATCACTCACAGAATTCAGGAGGTAAGTCGGCCATGCAGATTATCAACGAGGACTGGTGTATCGGCTAGCCTGGACGTGATTTTAATGATTTCCCCATCTGACTAGGTGAATACCGGGTTCGTACTCAAGTCTCGCCTCAGCTACGTTATTTGCAAACATTCTACAACGTTCTCACACTTTCACGTAGATGATACTAGATACAAACAAATGGGGTACAGAACTACCATCCTGGGGGCAGGGGGTGACGACAGAATTGGCATCCGACTACCTTCTATGAATAAAATTCCCAAATCCATATTAACTAGCCGACCCTGTGAAGATACGGGATATGGCTAGGCAAAAGAGGAAAAGATCCAGCGAGCCAGTCATTTTCTGACAAACTCTTACTTTCAGAGCATGAGAGAATGCTGTTCTGGAATGTTATACAAGCTGCGGTATCGTCTAGAGATCGCGATACTACACCAAAGTCGGCAACGTGAATCCATATGATAGACATAAGAGAGGTCTCGCTGCAATCCGCAACAAGCAATGTGCGGCACTCGAGAAGATACGCCCTCCTTCTCAGTACAGCAGCGTCCTCACGCAGAGATCAATATAGTGTCGAGCATGCGAGAGCTCTGCCCCAGTTCGAGACCACAGCTGTAGCAGTCAGCATGACAGTAGGACCAACGAGTTGTTAAAATATCACACTGTCGTAATGTGAACATTGTGCCTCAAGAGAACAGGTTGGTTATCTGTGCATCAAGTAAGACTTTCATAGTCAATGACAGATGTAAATCACCTGTCCCTCTGTGACAAGGAACTGGTTAAAGTTATCCTTTTTTTCATTTATGTAATAAAGTGGACTCATATTTCATGTATTCTAGTTTGATGTGGCACCTTACCAGAGCAATCCAAGAATCCCACAACACAAGGACATGCTGTAGGATCGACCCACGGTGGTTACCTAGGAAAAGGTGCACGATGAAACAGAGGGCTAAAGTAATGAGAAGGACCCGAATTATGTGCCTAGCTCCAGTTTACTTGAGTTCAGCAAGTCCAATCACAGTCCAACAGTTTCGTGAGACAGGCAGATTCGTCGTATACAAAAACAACAGAGGCTAATTAATAAGGCCTCGAATCCACCGAGAGAACTCCAGGAACAGATTAGACCTGGCGTCGGTAAGGCGTCTTCCTAAGCCGGCTCTGTTGCGACGCTAGCTGCGCATGCTTCAAACGGCGTGTGTTGGAGCCAACCGCCGACTGGCAGTCACATGAATTACTGCCAACTTCTCTGACGTTGTACTCATGGCATATAGCACCACAAATACTGTCTTTGTAAAAACTTCACAGCGTTTCTCGGTACGATGGGATCTTTTCACGAAATTTCGGTCACCCGCTTTCTCCTCCGATTGTGAAAATATTTTTTTCACTCCGACTTACAAAGGGAGAAACCTTCATCATAAAAACGTAAGGGGAACCAGAGCTGGTATGGAAAGATATAGGTGTTCGATTTTCCCGCGCTCTGTTCGAGAGCGGAGTAATAGAGAATTATTATGAAGGTGATTCAAAAAAATGGTTCAAATGGCTCTGAGCACTATGGAACTTAACATCTGAGGTCATCAGTCCCCTAGAACTTAGAACTACTTAAACCTAACTAATCTAAGGACATCACACACAGCCATGCCCGCGGCAGGACTCGAACCTGCGACCGTGGCAGTCGCACGATTCCAGACTGCAGCGCCTAGAACCGCTCGGCCACCGCGAAGGTGATTCAATGAAGCCTCTGCCAAGCACTTAAGTGTGATCTTCAGAGTATCCATGTAAAAGTAGGTGTCAGTTATTACCCGGAAACTTTATTCATAGTGACAGTCGCGTCATCTGGATGTTACCATAGGATCGAAGTAACAGATGGTTCATCCACACGCGACTGTGACTGTAAATAAAATTCCTATGAGGCCAAAATGATATCCTTCTTAGCTTTGACATTTTTTTTAGAAATGCGGATGATTAATAGCTACTCACATTTCTGTCTAGAAAAACTGTTCTCTTCATTCTCAAATGTTTGAAATTAATCGATGGATGATTGGCCCTCATCGATTAGAGCAGTGACCACATGACTCTCCCAGGTAAACAGGTATATAACTAACTGATCTTCACACCTGACATAAAGGAATGATATGTTAAATGAAAAATGCGCTGAAATTTTGACTAAATTTATTGGAAACAAGTATTCATTCGTCAAAAATAAACCCTGAAAACTCCCAGCACCCATCAAGTTACAAATGTTCAGTTTTCCATTCCAAGATAGATTTTTTTGATATTTAATGCTCTATAATTATTGTACTAATTAGTTCATCAGCACACCATTTTCACAATAATTTGTCGATACTAATCCATTCATTAAGTGGTAAGAGATCTATAACGACAGCAATGTATGATGAATCTCAAGCAGTATCTAAATATTTATCGAAAAATCCTCACAGAAATAATTATTTTTTGAACATAGTATGCTAAATGATATCATAAAAATTAACGTTTCCTCTTTTCCCTTAACTTTACACATAACGTTTGTGAAATATTAAAAACATACGAGAGTTAAGAAATACTACTTTCCTAAAACGTGGTTCTAGTCTTGTACTATTTTTATATTTGTTAAGAGTAATTAGGAAAAATGTTATTGTGTAGTTCTTCCAGTTTCTAAATCAAATATATTTACCTCTGAGTAAATGAATTACATATCTTGTTTATATCCTGCGTATCTGACATAAGCTTCTTCCATAACTATCTTCATCTAGTTCACTTCGTATCATCATAAAGTACGCTAAATCTCTCCTTTAGACAAATATTAATTCACACATGCACTCATTTGACAATAACAATGCTTGGGACCTCATAGCACCCACCACGTTACAACACGCTATATCGCATTTCGAGCAACGTCGCTCCATATCACTTCCATTATCTGAATCAGACATTCATATAGAATTGCAGGTGATTAAACACATCGCTATCAGTAGTATTTACTTCATTATAATGACTCATAATATCGTACATAAAAGGTAAAAACATAAAATGATGCTTGAGTTTGCTGGGCGAACAGAAAGCAGTCACTAGCGAGAAAAAGTGGTACACCATGCATTATGTGAAAAAAATGATAGTAATTCTATATTGATGAGTTGGACATTAAATAGTGGCCACATATGAAATAACTTTTCTACTATCAGACAGGAGTTTCTTTTTAATTATATTTTGCACAACGCGGTTCGGAAATGATTCAAATTTTCAAGTGTGATTTCTGGATTCTATGTCTATCCCATTTATTCATGATGTTTTCCATGTGTGAGGTGTTGGATCGTTCTGATGGTTTTAGTTCAATGTATAAAAACACTCGCAATTTTTAATTAATGGTAGATCTTTATACAAAGTTAATCGCGAAATTTGGAAATAACTACATTTCTTGTGGTCCACTTGTGCGGAAACTCAAACTAATGAAACATCATGCACTACACAAACATATAGTTACAAAGATATTATTGCATGTATTCGACAGGGAAAAGACTGTAGGACACCTGCAGAGTATGTACGGAGTGTAATAGCAAAACATAGTGTATAATAGACACTCACGACACTCGAATTCATTTTTGTTACACACAGCGATAATAGCTCTTTAATTGGACAGTAAGTATCGTTTACATAGATTTGTAATATACTTCTTAAAATTTCAAGTGTATGTAGAGTCATAAAAAGTGACAATAACTAAAAAATGACACTATGTTTGTCTTTCTTTAGGTTCCTAAGGACCGTGAAAGATATGAAACGGTAAATTACGGAAAATTCTATTTAAAATTCTCTTATAACCTACAGATATTTACTGAATAATATCGTTTTCTTTTAGGAACGAAAGAATGGCTAGTAAACAGAAAAAGATCTTATCTTGTTCAGAAAGACGTCGTACATCTACTCAACAACGTTTTGTTCACTACACTTTCAGTCAAGTCACTATATGTGGAACAAAGGAAACTTGTAAGGAATGCAGTACATTCATTATTTAACGTACCAAACAAGCCAACACACTAAAATTTTTTGTATTGTATTGTATGTGTTGTGTGTATGTGTGTGTGTGAAATGTAATGTTATATTCTGATCACACATACCGTCGTGCCAATCTTATGTAAAATCTTAAACTTTCTCATAGGTACTCGTAATGAACAGAAACAATGACATTTAGTTGAGCCTCATCTAATAAATATCCTTATATATTTTTCTTTGATGAGAGTAGTACTTTCGTACTAATGCAGTGATGATGAACATCATTTACTTAATTTAGTTCATAGTCCATCTATTCATTTGTTTTCTCTCATGCCCAATCCCCGAATAGAAGAAGCCCTAATAATCATAGTCTTAATTACTGTGAATGCCGTCACTGAGTAATGTATTTGGTTCCCACTCTCGCTATACAGTATTTGCACGCAAACACAAGGTGTAGAAATGATATATTACAACATCTGTGGCTGAAGGGAAAACCGCACAGTCGTGACAATAAAAGCAACAAAGCTCATTCACAGCACAGGAGA
Source organism: Schistocerca americana (assembly GCF_021461395.2). Classification (NCBI taxonomy): domain Eukaryota; kingdom Metazoa; phylum Arthropoda; class Insecta; order Orthoptera; family Acrididae; genus Schistocerca; species Schistocerca americana. The sequence goes on from NC_060120.1 coordinate 613,061,308, forward strand.
AACGAACTCCACAATTGTTGCTACGCCTGAGCCACAAACACCAAGAGTCTTCAAAACATTCGCTTTTGGGGTAAAACCAATTTACATTTACAAAAGCGAATGTATTAGAAGTCGAGTGAAGAATGAGAGAATCGTTACAGACGTCATAAAAATTGTCACTCAACGAAAGTGCCTATTATGATAAGAGCAGACAACAACAAGCACATGTTTCTCATGCATGAAGCCTGCCTTTATATTCACTGGTGTAAGCTGCAGTTAAACACATATTCGAAAGCATTTCTTCATGCATAAGTTGTAGCTTATGTCATTAAATCAGTGAGACTTTGAATGTTTTTTACGTTCATTTTACATTAATTTATGCATCTTGACAGTTAACAAATGCTTGAAACGTAAAAAAATAACTATTTTGTTACTTAAGTAGAATATAACTGTAAACAAATATTAATCTTACAGCTGCCTTTTTTGACGTCGGGGCGCTAATTTTGTTCCAAATGCCAGACGGTAACATCTTTCACGGCAGCGTCACAATATATATATATACTTTTTTGCAGACGGTATTTACCTTAATTATCTGGATAGTAATACTTTATATATATTTACAATTGTGCTAATTTCTATATGTCACAGTTTTGTGTAAGTACACTGTCAAAGTGTGTGAAGAAATTCACTGAGTCATGTTCCAGGTTTTAATTTATATTTAATATTTTATTTACTTATTTCCTGTAATGTGAATACGAGTATATCTCCAGTTCTTCCAGCAGATATACTTTATGACCCTTATTTAGTTAGTGGAGTACTATGACATTTTGCTCTACTTTGCTAGATGGGTGCCTTGGATTATGTACGTTTGTGTCTATTTCTGATGTGTGTCTTTTGTGTGTGTATGCTTCAATGTGTTTTGTATGCCTGGTGTTGAAATTTCGGCCTGTTTGTCCTAGTTAGAATATGGATCATTCCTGGCGTGTTATTTTGTGTTTTCCAGAGTCTGAGTCATGATTACACTTCATATTACATGTTGAGAACCTAATAATTATTTTGTGGGGTTTGAAGATTTTTACAGTTTTCGTGGTATAGTGCCAATATATGGGATGTTACAAATACAGTTGTTTTCATCATAGCCTCCTGTGGTGTGGTTTGCGTCTAGGTCTTTCTTTACTTGGCCTAGTACTGAGACAACCATGGAAGCCGTATAGCCACTGGAAACTGCAACCTTTTTCACTATGTTTATTTCCTGCTGCATGCTTTCTTGGTTCAAAGATATTTTAATTGCCTTGTGCAGCGTGACCTATACGCTGCTTGTTTATGGATGTTTGGGTGACATGAAGCTATAGGGATTGAGGTGTTCGTCATTTTAATTTTCATATAAATTTTGAATTTCTTTAAATGCTTCAACAGCATACTTAAATAAAAAAAGTGACATGTAGAAATAAGTACCATCATAAATTAGTGTAAGCAATAACGAACTATAGTATCGAGATAAATAACCTCCGTAGTTAGAACGAAAGTGTATGTACTCTGTAGATGACGTACAGCGTTATCTCAGTTTACTAGATGTAATAACATCTTTGTTCGACCATTAGTTAAATATAGCGTGTGATTTTTATATTTTGCAATGAAAACAAGAAAACAATGCAGCACCTCATACGTGCAAAACATCAGTAATAAATGGCAGAGCACACAGAAAACACACTTGAAACTGGTATTCATTTCCCAGAAAACGTCGTGAAAAATATAAAGAGGAAGAAAATAGTGCCTGCTATCAGAAAAGTTATTTAAGAAACAAACCTATTGTTTTTACTGTCACAGGCTTTCACCAATCATTTATAACGGTCAGATTAAAGTGGATATATAAATCCAAGGTTCATCACGAAATGATCTTTACAGAACGTTGAAGCACTGAGAAAAACTGTATATACTTCGAGCAGGCAGAGCTCTAGTAATTCGGCATCTGAACAACAGAAAAACGATGGAGTTTGCAAAAGACTGGTTCCATCACTTCTGAATATTTTGTAATGAAAAACTGCACAGATGAGGCAAAAAGTGACGTCCTCTGTACAGCGAAGAAAAGGAAGTTTACACTGCCGAAAATCCTAGGAAGGAGCACGTAGCACCGAAGTCTAGATGAGTTTTAAACAAACGAAGACAGTTTGTTTTTCAGCTCTGCTGCTCTTCATCAGTTACTACAAACGAGACAACTAAAGATTACTAATGGAATTTTTAAGTAACTTTTTATTTTCTTGACTAATCCGATTTTAAAATCAACTTTGTACTCATAAATTCTGTAACATATATGATACCTAAAACATCTGCCTATTCTCGATTATTCCACTAGCGATTTTGATAGTGGTCTGCTGAAAATGGGCTAGAGACCGGAACATCATATTGTGAAGAAAAAAAGGAAGTGTTAAAAGGAGAGCAAGAAATTTGTATCTGTAAAAAGTACGTGTATTCGATATTGAACTGAAATTACCAACACCATTCAGCTGCTGGAGACCAAGATCTTGCTATATCTTTGTTGAATCCTACCTTGACGACAAGTATGTGGGGCCTAGGAAATATGCCTTCTTGAATAGCTTGACATTATTGAGTTTTATTACGAAAAATAAATGACAGTACTTTTAGAAATACAGATGTGTCGCAAGCAAAGGGCGACAGACAAAACATGCAATGTCTTCAGTATAACAATTCCAAGATTGAGCTACATAGAATGTTCGAGGAAAGTAATGAGCTTTGACCCTTCTGTCCTCGTTGCTAGTCTTGACGCTGCTGTAGAAATGGGCCGCGGTCAATCGGAGGCGGCGCTTATGTTCTCTTCGCGTAGAGGCCGCTGTTGTCGTCTTGTTGTCCTGGAGAAGTGTCGATCAGCGTGCAATTGGCTCACGACTTCTTTACAGCCCTCTCTGCTCTCTTGTTCCCGACTGGCGTGCCTGTGCTTGACTATACGCCTGAACATTCCTCCTCCCCCCCCCCCCCCCCCCAAAGCGACGGACCGTGCCAACCGACTTTCGCTCTGGAGGAAACGTCCCCCGGAATACGACCAGCAGAAGCGTACGCGCCCATCTCCGGAGGCCCATAAGAGGTACTGTAGAAGGCGTCGGCTGCTGCGGCGTGGGTGGGTCCATCTCCACTGGCAGGACGAGAGGCTCCACCTCCATGGCGTCGTCGCTCTGGCGGCTGCTGTGGTCGCGCTATCCTCAGGTTCCGTGAATCTGGGGGAAGACAAACAGATGGATCACCGTGAGAGTGGCGAGTTTGATTGTGATGTCGGCGCTGCAACCCGTCTGGGCCTCAAATGAGATACACGAGTGCGCCAAATCGACGAAGGATCTCGCCTCGCTTCCACCGTTTGCTGCCGCTAAAAACCCTGAAAAACTCCGTATCATGTGGCGCGAAGCGATATTTGCGGTCCACCTTCGGCGCCTATGCTGACGGGGATGGAACAGTGTCCGATGGCGGCAGCCGTGAGGCAATTCTGCCGACGATGGTCGAATGATAGGGGCGAGCAATAGTTGCAATGCTTGATCGTTGGTGTGTATGAGGCGAAGTTTGCTCATCTGTTACTTGTAGACTCTGACAAAACATTCCGCTTCGCCGTCTGACCGTGGATGGAGCGGTGCACTAGTTAGATGCTGTATGCCACAGCGTTCACAAAATGTTTCAGATTCATTTAACGCGAAGTGAGGGCCGTTGTCCGACACTGTGAATTCTGGCAAACCTTCGAGACAAAAAATAGGTGACACCATCTGAATCGTGCTACGTGACGTTGTCGAGTTCATTGGTACAGCGAAAGGAAACTTGCTATAAGAGTCTACCACAATCAACCAACGAGTGTTCCAAAAAGGTCACACAAAGTCTTATGTGCACATGTTGCCATGGTGATTGCAGACTGATTTTTCGCACATGTGTGACATTGCGACGTCATCTGTTCTATTTGGGTGGCCATACCCTGCCAAGTACAGCGTCGCCCCGCTAACTGTCTCGGACGAACAATCCCCCAGTGTCCTTGGTGTAGTGAGGCTATGCAGACGTGCAAAGTATCGGCGCACTAAAGAGTTCTTTATACTATGCAATGAGCGAGGCCAAGATGTGCGAGTATATTTTAGCAAGACGTATAAATCTGATGCAGCTTCCGTGGTCTTTGCAATTTTCCTATAGTTCAGAGGAAAGGATTTAAACACTTCGGAATTGTAAGCATCGATGTGACAAGATGCAGCAGAAGCGTCAAAGTATGGCTAAATGGCTCTGAGCACTATGGGACTTAACTTCTGAGGTCATCAGTCCCCTAGAACTTAGAAGTACTTAAACCTAACTTACCTAGGGACATCACACACATCTATGCATCCACACTGTAGCGCCTAGAACCGCTCGGCCACCTCGGCCGGCGTCAAAGTATGTATCAGGACTAATTGGAAGACGTGAAAATGCGTCCGCATTACCAAGTTGAACTGTCGGACGATACTCAGTCTCGTACTGGTATTGAGACAACAACAAAGTCATCTTTGCAATTGTGGGGCTGTTCCTACAGGAACCGGCTTCATCGGATGAAACAAGGACTACAATGGATTGTGGTCCGTTACTAAGTAGAATTTTCTGCCACACAAATAGTTGTGGAGTTTAGTGACACCATACACAATAGCCAATGCCTCTTTCTCTATTTGTGAATAGTTGCATTGAGCTTTGGACAACGCTTTTGATGCGAAAACAATAGGCCGGTCTTCATCACCCACTCTGTGCGAAAGCACTGCACCGATTCCGTAAGATGAAGCGTCATCTTGCAACACAACTGGTTTGTCAGGATCAAAGTGAACCGAGCATCGATCACTGGGCAATGCGTCTATAAGTTTTTGAAAAGCTTCTTGGCTCTCATCGGTCAAAACAAAGGGAACGTTCTTGAAACTTAGGCGATGCAACGGAGCTGTGATTTGTACAGCAATCGGTATGAACCGAATATAATAGTTTTTCCCCAAAATTCTGTGACACTTCGAGGAACTGGCAGGTCACTTATGGCTAACAAATGTGACTGATGAGGATGTACACGTCGACTGTTTATGACATGATCAAGATACTGCAACTCAGGTTTAAAAAATTCACACTTTTCCGTCCTATACTTGAGCCCTGCATCAGATAACACACGAAACAAAGCACGCAAATTTGCAATGTGTTCTTCAGGTGTACGACCTTCTACGACAATACTGTCCAAATAGTTTAAACAGTTTGGCACTTCTGCAGTCAGCTGTTCCAAATATCACTGGAAAATGGCGGGTGCGGAAGCACTGCCAAAAGGCCAACGCAAATATTTAAACAAGCCCAAATGAGTGTTCACAACACACACTTTTTGAGATACTTTATGTAGTGCTATTTGAAGATATGAGTCGCGCAAATCAATTTTTGAAAAGTAGCGACCAGTGCCTAATCTTTGCACGAGATCCTCTGGGCGTAGCAATGCAAAGTATCAATCACAGTTTGAGATAGACATAAAGTCAACACAGAGGCAAACGCGACCTGAAGGTTTGAGGAGGAAAACCAGTGGACTTCCCCACTGACTAGCTTGTATGGGTGCAATAGCTCCACTACCTTGCAATTCTTTAAGTTCAGCAGCGACTTTGTCCCATAATACCATGGGAACAGTTCTGGTCCAGCAAATGTTTGTTTGAGCATTCTTTCATAGTAATATGTGCAAAAAATTGTTAGTGTTGCCTAAACGTTCGGAAAAGAGTTTAGGGAATTCTTTCGCAAGCTAGCTACACTATCATTGAATGTAGTCACTGACAACACATTGTCCTGAATTTGAAAGCCGAACAAATCAAATGAATAAAGGTAAAATATGTTTTCACAATCGCGTGATTGTAACACAGTGAAACATACTTGTGACTGTATTTCTGTGAGTGGGCATAAATCTTTGTCCCATTGCAAACACACGGACTGTATGTGACCTTTCTTGCCACAAGCATAACACTGTGCTTGTCGGGACAGGCAGTCTTGGCGTTTGTGCCGTGAATAGCACCGAGGGCAGGATTTCATTCCGTTCGCCTGTTTAGAGAGCTGCTTGCGTGACGTGGAGAACTGTTGATGCAGCGAGGCATGCGCCAGCTTTTGCTGATTACTGGGCCCTTTATAAGCAAGGGATGACTCGACCCGACAAATTGGTTGCTGCTCAAATTTATTGGCTGACATGGCATCTGAATCATACTGATCTCGGATTTGCACTACATGCTGGAATGATGGATCGGACTGTCTCAAAATCGGCTCTGTAAGTTTAACATCATTGACACTGACACGATCGCATCACACAATGTAACATCAGCATATAAAACACCACAAGCACATTTGAATTTGCATTTCCTCGTCATACCCTGCAAATTCGTTACCCACTCGCGATAAGTTTGTTCTGACTGTTTCTTGCAATTAAAGAACTGATATCTTGCTGCTACCACATTCACTTGTTGGTCATAATAGTGAGTTAGCGAATCTATGATCTAGTCGTAGGAAAGTACACTCGAAGTGGCTTCAAAGCCTTTGCATTACAAATAAGTGAACACGCTCTTAAGCTGCAGTCTCCTTAGCGGCTCAAGAACGTGCGGAATGGACCTGGATGCATCCACATACGTTTCTTAATAAAATCCAGCATGTAAACTAGTAAGAAACTAGCAACAGGCTGAGAGGCTGATACCGATTCCTGTATTCATCACAATGGCTGTTGTTATTTTGTGACATCCTCAGTTTCCATTACATTTCAGGTGGTTTTCTTCTCGGTTCAGTGTTCAGATCCTTGAGCATTCGACTGTATTTCCGCTATGCTGTCTCAAAGTCCAAACATGGCCTGGCCGCCGCCTCAGATGCCTAATGACTGCAGGCATAAGATGCTGTTCGAACATCAGGAGGCTTCGAATTATTATGACCGCACTATATGGCAACAGTGCTCGGTGGCTACCCACTAAATAGAATGCAGCGAGGAGAGTGCAGGTTAAGCATCTCTGTGTGACGTCCGTAAAACCACAGGTACACAGAGGTGTGTGCACAAAAGCTACCGCCTATCAATCAACAGCCATATGGCCATCATTAGCCTCGGCGTCAACACCACCACGTATCACCGACATTATTCCAGCCACCTACATCTTCACACACCGCGAATTCCATCCTTCAACTTGTGTGAGAACAAATGATTAATGCCTGCCCCTGCCCCCCCCCCTCCCCTCCAACATGTCCATTGGTCCAATGTCGCTTCCGTGTCCAGTCAAACTGCACTGAGAACTTTGCGTCCATAATTTAAATGTCATTATGCAAATTATTTTCCAAAATTATTGTTGCTTTCCACTCTTTTTTTAATTTCATTTAATTTGGAAAGTACTTTTACTACATTTTTACATTCCATTTCTACATTAATGGAGCCCAGCATGGCATGATTACATTTTTATTTGAAATCCTTCACGGTAGTGAATCATAAATTTCGTTCAACATTCTGTATTTCCTCGTAAGAATTTCACACGATATGGGTGATGTTTTAATAGAGGATCTGATTTTTCGGTAGGGTTCAAGCTGAAAACGAAATAATGCATCACAGAGAAAATGGCAATGGTTATTTTAAACTGATACGCAGTGAACTTGTGACTGTGAATTTCACATACATGATAAAGCTGCTGTAAGAGTTGAGCACGGCTTTTTGCTGTGTATCACCTGATTCCGTGTAAGTTAATGTCCATAAATAAAACACATATCCAGGCGATAAACCGCAGTGGTAATACCTTGTGAATTATGACTTTAGATAGTACTGCTTTCCACGTACTTGTACGTAGACAAGTCATAAAATTTTCCCAGCTGTCATATGGGAATTCCAAGTTAAGGCATTTGCATTTTAAAAGGGCGTATTTTATATGAAAGTGATGTAGGTCTTATTGTTCTTTCATAAAAACGATTAGTATCCTAAAAATAACTTCGACTTGCAAGGAAAAACTGCGCAGCGTCTGCATTTGTTGCCACTTGATCGCAGTACCTTTCCCATCTACGATATCGAAGGAAACTATGGGAAAAAATAACTAAAGCAAAAAAATAGTTATAGCGAATGAAATAAAGCGTCATTGACGTTTTCAGATATGAAAACTTCCAAATTTTCAGCTGTAAAGACAAAGCTCGTCGTGTTTTACATCATCTGCTGCTTGGCAGAGACCCGTGCCGGCCAGAGTGGCCGAGCGGTTAAAGGCGCTACAGTCTGGAACCGCACGACCGCTACGGTCGCAGGTTCGAATCCTGCCTCGGGCATGGATGTGTGTGATGTCCTTAGGTTAGTTAGGTTTAAGTAGTTCTAAGTTCTAGGGGTCTTATGACCACAGCAGTTGAGTCCCATAGTGCTCAGAGCCATTTGAACCATTTAGAGACCCGTGAAAAAAGCTATTGATGCTTCCTTACGACGTTCTTCTCTTCTAAACTTTTTCTGAAAGGTACGAAAACGAAGAAGCATTGAGGAAACGAGGCGAGTTAGTGTAAATAGCATACAGTTATTCGACTTCAGCCCATAACGGTAAGTGGAAAGTTTGGTTCACAAACACACTAAATGTAATTTATGTGTCTTTCAACGTATTTATGCCGTCTGGATCAAAAGAGAAGGACAGGCGGAATTAAATTTATTTGAAATGTCTTACAGCATTAAGTTAAGCAGTTTCTGCTCTGTATCTAAGATGAATCCTCCGAGGAAAACTAGTCAATAATTTATCAGATTTTGGGTATTGCTTATGAAGTAACGTATTACGAAGAATCACCCTCGAGTATAATGTTCCATTACAAAAAGGAATTTTATAAGAATGATACGTGTTGCTGCTCATTCATCATTGTTCTGTAGACTCCTGCTTAAAGAGTCAAGCTTTCTACATGATTCATAGGACATACATATCAAATATTCCATCACTTGTAAAAGGAAATAATAATCCCCATAACACCAGAACTAAACCAAAAATGAGATTCATTTGTCTTCACTAAAACACACTTCAGGTCGCAAAAGTACGTGTTATACTGAGAAACTGGTAGAGACTGTAAATAAAAATGGCGAAATTCAATCTTCTCGTCAAGTACTTCTGATTTATTATCTGATATTTGTTGATAGACTTATACTTCGTAGAATGTTAGAATTATTTTCTTATTCTAGTTAGAATAAGTTTATTTTTCGCTATTGCGCAAGATTGTAACTCTGCATAAAAAGACTAACCTCGCACAATTTTCAAACCGGCTACTTCTGTAGTGTTTCAGCACATTACGATATTTATTCATCAAAAATGCAGCTAACAGCCTAAGTAACTAGTGGTGCTGCCCTCACCTCTGTTTCATCCATTTCATTACAAGAAATCTCCACTAACTTTTATTTGCCTAATCCTAGCTTGTCGAGCAATACTTTCTTCTACCTTCCCCATATTTTATAAAAATGAAGTAAAATTTTGTAACTATCCGTGTGGGTGCGGAATTACTTAGTGTTCCTTGTCATTCGACATGTTCACATTTTTTCTGTATATCATGTAAAGCCAGCGACAGGGCGATTCTTTACAGCCAAAGCAACATTTTATTCATCAAAATGGTCATATTGTAATAAGCAGATACATACGGAACAATTTTGGGACACAGGACCGCCTCGTTCTTCGAATGAGGTGTTCTGGCAGAGAAACTGCGGGGTACTTTTCTCTGTAGATTTTAGTCCTACAGCTGGGAGTTGCAGTAAAAGACTTCAGGACGCTACATTCAACGTGTTGTCTGCCCGGTCTGTCCCATCATCTCGGATGATGAAAACTGGTCAAAAAGTAGTCACAATAAAACTTCAATTTTGCACACTAAAATGTTTCTCCTCATGACAGTATCAGTTTAAAATTAGAGTAGGCTTCATACATTAATTAATCTACTTGGAAGTTAAACATATTAAAAGCTTGATACAAAAAGTAATGGATTATAGAGTGCTGGAGACTGGGATAGATTGGCCCACTGATCTTTCTTGATTTTTCCAGTTTTATTTTAAATGTTGCCACTGATATTTTTATATGGAAACATTGCTACATTGTTTCAGCACCTTTACAACTAAGTAATTAAGGCTTATTGCTTTATGCCTGCTCATAACGTTATATTTAGTAGAGTAACGATAACCAACCTACCCCACCGACGGTGCAAAGTGGCTCAGCAGTGGGGCGAAATAGTCCATATGATTTTATCACATAATTTAGTTACAAATTTGGTTTCATAATTGAAAATGTATCGAATTTATTACGTAAAATGTATTGTAGTACAAATTCCTATAGCTTTATTACAAAATTACAATCATTAATTATGTTATCATTGTTATAATAATGGTTTGTCAGAAAGTTATGTCCAAACTTTTTATCAGTCTTCGTATGAATGACCGCTAGGATCCTAACAGTTCAATCATTCATAAAACACTTCCTGCAGCTCATTTTAAATAATGAGATGTGCCCATTGCTTCCACCTTGTGCATTGAATCCAGTCATCCAGTTATCACCTGCATGGCTGTGAGAAATCGGTTTAAGACGCCTAAAACATGGAACATCCTTATCCACATCTTTATCTTGAAGAACTTTCTTAGAAATGTGTGCTTCCTTTCTGTGCTTTGTTTGAGAAGTTTTATCATATGATTTAGATACTTTTTTTAAAAAAAGTATGTTTCTACACAGAACATGCATTTCGCTCTTTAAGATATTTACTTTTCTGTCTGTGGAGGTTTGTTGTTCGCGTTTTCGCGTTGTAAAACATCTATCACTGAAGTTTCATGGTTCTCCATGTGTTGTTAGTGACAGCAGCTGTCCCACCATTGTGGTCTTGGGCAATCGAAGGGCCACCAATTAAATCACTATATATTTCTGGGCTTAACTGTCTTTGGCACTGCAGTTTTCACAATGCACAAGAGGTCGTATATTGCCACTGATCGTTTGTTTGCTATCGGCCATGCATCGCACACCGAGTTTACGAACGTCTTAAAGGGCCAAAAACATTTCTTTCTACGGGCCGTAGTCTGTGGCGAAGTGAGCTTGAAAAACTCGACGCGTTCTGTGAATAAATAGGAAGTATGATTGTCAGTTGCTACCAAACAAGGGTGGTCTTCGGAACATCGGTCATGTGATACAAAATGTTTCGTGTATTTCCCCCATCTATCCCCAGGGATGCGCACCACCTTCACTCCCAACATGACTTTCTCTGCTGAAATGGGGCAAGAAGTTAATCCTAGGCAGTACGAAACATGGAGGACTAACAGCTATAGCAACAGATGTTATCTGTCTTGTGTGTCGTACTCTTCGAGCAACTATTCTATCATCCTTCACAATAAAGGATGGCAGCCAAAAACAGTTGCAGGATAGAATTTTTTTATTAAAATTCTTGACCAAGGTTTCGGTACATATAAATATACCTTCATCAGAAGTACATTTCCTGAATAGAAAGACACATTCATTAGAAAAGCCATATCAACGAAAGTTTTTTTTTTTTTTTTTTTTTTTTTTCTTTATTGTATTTCAATTCCCCTATCGGGGCGGGCTGGCAGCAGCATATGCGCTGCTCTTCAGCCGAAAGACATAGAACAAAACAATAGAAGACATTTAAAAACAGCAAAGGAGAGAAGAAGGCGAACATAGATATAAAAAAAGGGAGAACATCATGGAAGGCAATATACAAAAAACGGGGTGACTGTAAAATGGAGAGAAAAAACTGTTTAAAAGTAGCACACACAAAAAGCCACACACTGCGACGATTAAAAGAAACACAAGGCACAGTATGACTGGAGCATAAAGGTGTTGACGGCTGGCATAGCACACAGCGTAGCACTGACGGCGAACCTCAAGGCAGCACACAATTAAAATCACACCTCTTGACGCACACGAGAAAAGCACGAAACACAACACTGACGTGGCACACTGATGTTGATCAATACAGAGGATCTGCCAGGTTCAAGGAGATGAGGGAGACCTGAAGAAGGGAGGGAGGGGAAGAGATGGGGGAGGGGAAATGGGGGGCGCTCGGAAGAGGGCCAGGTAGGGAGGGATGTGGGAAGGAGAGAGGCAAGTATGGGGTGCAGGGTCTCAGGGGAGGGGGGGATGGAGGAAAATCCGCTCTGGGAGAAGGAGGAAAGAGGAGAAGGGGGCCCTGGGGAGGGGGGGGGGAACAAGGCCGGGTTATAGTTGGAAGGAAGGGTATATGTCACGGCGAAGTTCGTCATCCGGGAGGGGGAGGCGTTGGAAATTGCCCTGATGAAGGAGATGGAGGGTGTGGAGGTGGAGAGAGGGAGGGATACAGCGATAGAGGCGCGGCAACGGGCGGGGGGTGGAGAGGAAGGAGGAAACCAGAGGGTGGGGGGGATCAACCCTGCGAACAATGTAAAGGATGCGGAGATGTTGGAGGAACAAGAGGAGGTGGGGGAAGGGGATCAGTTCATACAGGAGCCGTGTGGGGGAAGGAAGGCGGATACGGAAGGCAAGGCGGAGCGCATGGCGTTCAAGGATTTGGAGAGCCTTGTAAAAGCGGGTGGGGGCGGAGATCCAGGCGACGCTGGCATAACAGAGGATAGGACGGATGAGGGATTTGTAGGTGTGGAGGATGGTAGAAGGATGCAATCCCCATGTCCGGCCGGACAGGAGTTTCAGCAGGCGGAGGCGGGAATGGGCTTTCTGCTGGATGGTCAGGAGATGAGGGGTCCAGGTGAGGTGTCGGTCAAGGGTGAGGCCAAGGTATTTCAGGGTGGGGGTGAGTTGGATAGGACGACCATAAAGGGTGAGGTAGAAATCTTGGAGGCGAAAGGAGCGAGTGGTACGGCCTATGATGATTGCCTGGGTTTTGGAGGGGTTGAGACGGAGGAGCCACTGGTTACACCAAGTGGTGAACTGGTTAAGGTGGGTTTGGAGGGTACGTTGAGACCTTTGAAGGGTAGGATAGAGAGCCAGGAAGGCGGTGTCATCAGCATATTGGAGAAGGTGAACTGGTGGGGGTGGCTTGGGCATATCAGCTGTATACAAGAGATAAAGGAGAGGGGAGAGGACAGAACCCTGGGGGACGCCAGCCGTGGGATAAAAGATACGGGAGTTGGTGTTGTGGAGGGCGACATAGGAAGGACGGTGCGAGAGGAAGGAAGCGACCAGACGGACAAAATTGTTAGGCAGGGCGTAGGTTTGGAGTTTAAAGAGGAGACCGGGATGCCATACACGGTCATAGGCATTTTGGAGGTCAAGGGAAACAAAAATGGCGGAGCGACGGGAGTTGAGCTGGAGGGACAGAAGGTGAACAAGGTTGAGGAGTTGGTCATCAGCAGAGAAGGAGGGTCGGAAGCCACACTGGGTAAGGGGGAGGAGGTGGTGTTGAGCAAGGTGCCGATGGATACGGTGGGAGAGGATGGATTCAAGGACCTTACTGAAGACGGAGGTGAGGCAGATGGGACGATAGGAAGAGGCGGCAGAAGGGGGTTTGTTGGGTTTGAGGAAGAGGAGGACGCGGGAGGTCTTCCACAGGTCAGGGTAGAAGCCAGTAGAGAGGATGACATTATAGAGATGGGCGAGGACAGTTAGGAAGGAATAGGGGCTTTCTCGAAGGTGACGGTAGGTGACACAGTCGTGACCAGGGGCCGTGTTGCGTTTGGACTGGAGGAGAAGTTTAATGTCTTGTGCTGTGATGGGAGTGTTGACGTCCGAGGGGGGCAACTGCCCCAAGTACTGGAGACTAGGAGCAAGTGGAGCGACTGAGGTATCAGCACGTTCCATGACGGTGGGGAAAAGAGAATAATCAAAGTGGGGATCATCGGGGATGGAGAAGACCTCGGAAAGGTGGGAAGCGAAGTGGTTGGCCTTACTGAGGTTGTCTGGAAGGGGGCGATCGTTATGGAGAAGGGGGTAGTGGGGAGCGGAAAGGGAACCAGTAAGACGATGGAAGGCAGACCAGTACTTGGAGGAGTTGATAGGGAGGGTGGCATTGAGTCGTGTGCAGGTCTGGCGCCAGTCCCGGCGTTTCGTTGCTGTAATAAGGTTCCGTACGTGTCGCTGTATTTGCCGGTGGCGTTGGAGTGTATCCCTGTCACGAGTGCGGAGGAAGGAGCGATAGAGGCGGCGGGATTCACGGAGGAGGAGGACAGCCCGCGGAGGGAGAGTGGGACGGTGTGGGTGGATGGTTTTAGTAGGAACATGGGCCTCCACGGCGTCAGTAATTACCGTCTGAAGGAAGGACGAGGCGCGGATGATGTCGTCAGGATGGCGATAGGTAAGAGGGTGGCTTTCGACCTGGGTGGAGATGGAGTCCCGGTAGGCAGCCCAGTTGGCACGGCGATAGTCATGGACGACCTTGGGAGGGGGTGCAGGTTGCGGAGCTGGAGGGGGGCGGTTTGCAGACGTTATGGTGAGAAGGACAGGGAGGTGATCGCTACCTGTGGGGTCAAGGACGGCGACAGTGATACGCCCAAGGAGGTTGGCGGAGGCAATGACAACATCGGGGGTGGTGTTACTTTCGGGTCGGGTGTGCTGGGGAATGGGAACAAGGTCACCCTGGATTGTGGAGAGGAACTGATGCCACCGCCGAAGGGCAGCAGGAGTGCGGCTATGGACGTTGAGGTCTGCGGCAATCACATAGGTGGAGAAGGTGTGATCAATGTGTGAGATGAAGTCATAAGGAAGAGGAGCAGTGGAGCGGACATAGATGGTGGCACAGGTAATGGTGAGGGAGGGGAAGAAGACGCTAAGGATAAGGTGTTCAGTGGGGTCATTGAGGAGAGGTTGTGGCCGGACGGGGATATGCTTAAGGTGGCCAATCGCGACTCCACCCTGCGCACGAGGACCAGGAGCATCAGTGCGGTGGAGGATATAGGGGGAGGAGCGGACAGAATGGTGGGGCTGGAGAAAGGTTTCATTCAGGAGGAAGGCGTCGACCTGGTGGTGGGAGAGGGTGTGCATGAGGAGGTATTTGTTGGAGCGGAAGGAGCGAATGTTCTGGAAGAGGATGCGAGAATCGTGCCGCGCCATGACGGGAAGGAGGGGGGGAAGAGAGGGAAGGGAAGAGACTTGAACTAGGGTGTCGAGGCGGGTGAAGGTGAAGTGGGCTTGGTTGTGGGAGTAAGTGGCGAAGGTGTTCAGGTGGAACACAGAGCGAGCAGCAAGGGACATTTGTTGGAAGGTGTGCGGGCGCTGAAAAGGGTGAATGTTTTGGAGTACAACGGTAATGAACCGGATGATGTCCTCGGCCGTGGGGGGTGGACGGAGGGAATTGTTAGGATGGACAGGAGGATCGACGGGACGAACTGGGACTGTAAGTTCAGGGGTGGCTGGAGGGGGTTTAGCTTTACACTTGTAGGAGTATGTGGGATGGGGGCCATTGCAGGTATTACAGGAAGGAGGAGCAGCGAGGTTGGGGCAGTTCTTGAGAAAGTGGGAGGCCTTGCAATGGGGACAGGTGGGGGGGTTTTGGCAGTTGGGAGTCAGGTGGTCATTGTACATCAGGCACCGTTGGCAACGGTAGGATTGGGGAGGGGATTTGGAGGATTCAACAGGGTGGCGACGGTGGTATATCAGGGCACCCTGGGTGAGGAGATGGTCTATGGACGGGGCGGACTCTGAGAATACCCGCATGAGGTAGGTGGGACCAGAGGCATTGTGGATACGGCGAGCAGAGCGGATGTCCAAGTCCGGGTGGGAGTTCAATTCTACCAACACTTCATCCTCTGTGATCACCGGGCTGAGCTTGGTGATCACAGCGGTGTAGGTGGGGGGGCGACGGGGAGGCTGGGGCTGACGAGGAGTGGAAGCGGAAAGGAAGGGTGTCAGAGAGGCGTGGGGGCCAAACATAACTCGTGGGAGTTTTCGCAGGAGGTCTGTGTGAAATGATGGGGATGGGGACTTGATAAGGACTGAGTCCCTGCGGGGAATGAGTTGGGAGATGGGAGCACCAGGTAAGTACTTTCGTATTTCCTTGGTGAGGGTACGAGCGTCGAGGAACTTAGGATCGGGAGTGGACAGGACAAAGGTGTGGAGGGTGGGGGCCAAGGTAGGGGTGGCAGGAGGAGGGGTGGTGTCCATGGTGACGGCAGGGGGAGGGGGAGGGGGAGGTGGCGTTGATTTTTTGTGGGAAGTGGCGGGAGCAGAGTCGGTAAGGACGCGCTTTTGGGGTTTTTTGGAGACTGGAGGCTGGGAGGAGGGGAGAGGGACGGGGAGGAGAGGGAGGTGGCGGGTGGCAGATCCCTGTGGCGTAGTGGAGGCACCGGGAGAAGCAGCTGGTTCAGTGGTGGCGATGGTGGCTCGGCGCAACGTGATGCGTGCGGGAGATGCAGAAGACGAAGCGACGGGGTCGGTGAGAGAGGGGAAGCCAACCACCTGAGGGGCGGCAGCAGAGGCGGCAACAGAGGCGTACGTGAGGGCGGGGGTAGTAGTGGGAGCTGTTGAGGGTGTGGAGGCTGGAGGAAGGGTGTAGAGGTGTGGGTATACAGCAGGGGAGGAGATAGGGGGGTGGGTGAGTGGAGGAAGGGAAGGGGAGGTGGAAGGAGGGAGGCCAGAGGCGGCACTCCAGGAAGTGACTGTGGGAGAGGGGGAGGGGGAGGTGTAGATGACGGTGGAGGTGGGAGTACTCATTGCAGACGAACGGCGACGGACAGACGGACGTGCAGCAGGCGGCGTCGGCGATGGGCAGCGGCGAACAGCAGGCGGCGTCGGCGTCGGCGTCGGCGTCGGCGTCGGCGTCGGCGTCGGCGTCGGCGTCGGCGGCGAACAGGCGGACGAACAGCAGGCGGCGGCGGCGGCGGCGGCGGCAGCAGCGGCAGCGGTTACGACGACGGCGATGGACAGCCACCAGGCGGACGGACGGACGGACGGACGAACGAACGAACGAACAGCGACAGCAGCGGGCAGACAGACAGACACACACAATCTTCGAAGACGGAGATTCCACCCTGAGAGTAGCCCAGGCTTTGCAATCTGACGCTTTCGAAGGAGGGGATCCAACCCTCTAGATATCCAACGAAAGTGAGAAACAGAAGTTTAAATAACGGTGAAATTGCTAAAGTAATACAGGCACACAATCTTTAGTACTTACTAAAATTACATCATGCACTGGAGAATAATGAAACAATTATGCCAAAAGGCGTCGTCAGTAATTAAAATATCATCTCCATTTGTACGACATATGTAATGGGTACAGGATCAAAGCGAACAATTTAACAATGTTACTTCGCCTATGAACTGTTGAGACACGAGTGTGAAGGCACTAAGGTAGATTGTTTCGCCGAGAGAGGGCACTTGCATGTGCCAGACTCGCGCATATTACAATCCATAAATACATACATAAGCGCATCAAAATTATTAAAGGTTGTGTTAATTCAAACTTTGTCTTAATAAATAAAGCGTATCACGCCAATTAAAGACATTTATGTAAACTATAAATATAGAACCAAATTTATCTGTGTCCTAGTGTCAAACGGATAAAGCTTGCGCTTGGAACATCTAACGAGAGAGGGCACTACTGTAATGCGCGAGAGTCTCGCGTAATGTAGGCAGTGAAATACATACTAGCGAAACAACCAAAATGTTATAATAAAACGAAACCATCTGTCTGTATGAATAAAACATAGTAGTCATTTAACCACACATACACATTGAAATTCATAATTAACAAACATCACAATATGTAGATCCCAACAAGATAGGAAAAGCGCATTTCACCGGCATCAACAAGCAAGAAAATAACTCCTAGTCAGCCAGACTATATTACATTAAGGCAATGAGGGGTTTGAAACTGTCTAAAAAATTTTTGTTTCGAAGCTGCACCTGTTCATTAAGAACAAAACCATCTTTTAGAGACAAATGCTTGAAAATCTCTAATTCTTCGAGCAAGTCTAGTTTGTCACCTTTATCGGCTTCATGAAGCAGCTCTACGTCGTCCAGTTCTCTTGGCGTGTCCTGTAAGAGCCATAGATGTTCAGCAAAAGTGGAATTATATACGTTTTCCCCATTTTTACCTAACTTGTGTTCTTTATACCTAACTTTAATGGGTCTACCTGTCTGCCCTATGTAATAGTTTGGGCAGTCGTTACAAGTAATTTTGTATACACCAGACTTAGTGCTGAGTTCTTCTCGTGCTCCAATATTATGAATTACTCTACGTTTGAGGCTATTATTTACGGAAAAAGCAACTCTATAACCGTATTGTTTCTGTAAAAGTCTTTTAATCTTATATGAAACGTTCCCTAAAAATGGAATAGAAATAAAGTTATTACTCTCATAGTTCTTTGCCCTGTTATCTCCTAAAGTAGAAAATTTTACAGCTGTTTTTTTCTTAGCAATTTGGTCAATTAATTTAGGGTCGTATCCATTGTTAGTGGCTATTGATTTTAATAAAAATATTTCATTTTCAAAACAATTCTGTGCTAAAGGTGTGCTCACAGCGCGATGAACTGCAGAATGAAAAAAGGCGATCTTGTGAGTTTGAGGATGACAGGAATCTGCTGGAATAATATTATCAGAAAAAGTTTCTTTACGGAAAATGTCGAAGCTAATGGTGTTACCCGATAACTTAAGTTTCAAATCAAGAAAATTGAGTTCTCTCTCGTTATTTTGTATCTCTTTTGTAAATTTCATTTTCTCGTGGAAACTGTTGAAAACATGAAACAGTTGTTGTAGATCTTGGTCACAACCTTGAAATAGTATGAGTATATCATCAACATAACGAGCATAAAAAGAAATCTTATTGCCTAACGTAGGGTTGTTTTTGAAGAAATTTTCTTCTAGTGCATTCATAAAGATGTCAGCAAAGATGCCAGCTAACGGGCAACCCATGGCTAAGCCGAATGGTTGCTCATACATTTTACCATTAAACTGAAAGTAATTGTAATCTAGTACAACCTGCAGTAGTGACATAAGTTCCGACAACTGTAGCTCACTTAAAGTTTTATGTTGTCGAATGTTACCTTCAATAATCTTAAGAGTGATATCCACTGGAACATTGGTGTATAAACTTACGACGTCAAAAGAAACCAAACGAGAGGAAGAAGTGATCTCTATTGATTTTAGCTTGTTTATTACCTCAGCACTATTTTTAACAGAGTAATTGTTTTCAAAAACAAAGGCTTCTTTAATTTTAGTGTGTAAAAATCTCGCTAATTTGTGATGTGGGCTCTTTATTCCATTAACAATGGGACGAACTGGGTGTTGACTTTTGTGTACCTTAAACTGACTTCTAAGCGTAGGTGCTCTAGGGTTCATGTTAATTAAGGTTTTCTTTTGAAACTCTTTCATAAGATGTTTACTTCTCCTTAACGTATCTCTAATTTGCTTTTGTAACGTAGGGGTATGATCTTGCTCAATTTCAAATATACCATTTTCTTCGAAAAAAGCCAAAGTTTTAGCAATGTATTCACTTTTATAGGCTACAACAAGCGAATTTCCTTTGTCTGATTTAGTGATGAGAGCCTCATTATTTTTTAATTTACGGTTAATACTAGTAATAATGTTACCACCTCTCTGTTTTAAATCACTGTTTTTTACCGACTTGACCTCTCTTTCTATAATTGCGCTACATTCATGAGCTATCCTATTTTGTTGGGATTTTTCAGTTTTTACGGAGTCAAGACCAACTTTAAGGTCAACAATAAAATTATCTATCACTTTAGGATCGTTAATATCAGGCATGAAATTGTATTTAAAACCTCTCGCTAGCATGGCGCTTTCTTGAGGGGTAAAGCTTATAGAAGTTTTGTTTAGTACTCTGTCGAAAAATTGGTGTTCGCAATTGACAGTTCTTTTTGCATGAACAACATATTGTGATGTTTGTTAATTATGAATTTCAATGTGTATGTGTGGTTAAATGACTACTATGTTTTATTCATACAGACAGATGGTTTCGTTTTATTACAACATTTTGGTTGTTTCGCTAGTATGTATTTCACTGCCTACATTACGCGAGGCTCTCGCGCATTACAGTAGTGCCCTCTCTCGTTAGATGTTCCAAGCGCAAGCTTTATCCGTTTGACACTAGGACACAGATAAATTTGGTTCTATATTTATAGTTTACATAAATGTCTTTAATTGGCGTGATACGCTTTATTTATTAAGACAAAGTTTGAATTAACACAACCTTTAATAATTTTGATGCGCTTATGTATGTATTTATGGATTGTAATATGCGCGAGTCTGGCACATGCAAGTGCCCTCTCTCGGCGAAACAATCTACCTTAGTGCCTTCACACTCGTGTCTCAACAGTTCATAGGCGAAGTAACATTGTTAAATTGTTCGCTTTGATCCTGTACCCATTACATATGTCGTACAAATGGAGATGATATTTTAATTACTGACGACGCCTTTTGGCATAATTGTTTCATTATTCTCCAGTGCATGATGTAATTTTAGTAAGTACTAAAGATTGTGTGCCTGTATTACTTTAGCAATTTCACCGTTATTTAAACTTCTGTTTCTCACTTTCGTTGATATGGCTTTTCTAATGAATGTGTCTTTCTATTCAGGAAATGTACTTCTGATGAAGGTATATTTATATGTACCGAAACCTTGGTCAAGAATTTTAATAAAAAAATTCTATCCTGCAACTGTTTTTGGCTGCCATCCTTTATTGTGAAGAATTTTAACAGTTGCTGCTGCAGCCATGTTTAAAATCTTGAAATTCTATCATCCCTTTGAACTTTAGTGATTCCAGGTTCATCTATATCGCCAGGGGTCAGTTTCAGTCTTATTTTTCAGGTTGTCAGAAAACAAGACTGTGTTGTGTTTGTTGAAGGTACTACATCGAACTAAACTAATTGTCTAAAAGCTCAAATGGAGAGTTCCGCGTGTCATTACAGAAATCCTGAAGACCAATCAGATTGCACCGTTGAAAGTCGGTCCAAGACTGGGGTATTAAACATTGACAAGCAACTGCATAGATGTAGGCAAATCGACTAACTTCTCTGGTGAAAGGTCAAAGTATATGTCACTACCATCAGTAAAATACGCTCAAAGCACATTTTCCTGGTCAGCTTCAAACATGAATCTGTCTTAGTTATGTATATTTATATTATGTTTGTGTGTTATTTATCGTGTTTGGATATTATGTCTGTACATTTTGTTCAAGGATTTCTTGAACCAATAGGGTTTCAGAAAATTATTAGCGAATTTAGACCTATATATTCCTTCCATTATATTTAGTGTTATTACTGAAAAGACGAAAGTATTAAATATAACACTTACAAAACAAACAAATATGTTATCTGAAATATACTTGCGAAGCCAAACCTATCCCAGAATTTTGTTGCGTTTCGAAAGGTTCTAAATCTTTGAATTTGTTGCTAAAACTCTCTAAAGCTTTCCTAGAAATGTTAAAATTTTTGCTCACTTCCCTAAATGATCTTTTGTGACGTTTTACATCTATTAATGCTAATCTCATAGATACTTCAGAAAAACTGGCTCTTTCAGTCTTCTTTTTATAATTTCGAACCATTCTAAGAACAAAACGGCTGATCAAGGATGAGTAAAAACGTGACTCTAGTAGAAGATCCACACAGATTTGATACTTGTCAATATATGTCCTACAATGTCCCAAAAGGAAAAATTTTAAATTTATATTACAATTGTATTAGCTGAAGTTATGGGTTTCGAAAAAAATCAGATATCACATAGATGTTACCGGTTTAAAATCAGTGAAGGACGCAATTTTCTCACGTAAAAATTGCATTGGATATGGTCTATACTTTGACTCCGTTGCACCTACTGAAGTTAATAAGAGAACTTACAAAAAGGCAGCGGGGTAAATTGGCTATGCAGAACGAAGCGCCCCTATTTAAATGGACCATTGAGCCCTATGACCACAATGGAAATATTTATTTCTTTTATGAAAACGTTTAATCATTTACGCTGCATACAATGCCAAAAATATCCGTAATATATAGACTTTAATGGTGATACTTACTTGTTTACTATCAAAGTTGTCTTAGAGTACACAACAAAATATCTTGAGCAAGCAAAAATTACTTTTAGTAACATGAAAACATAAAATACCTGCCCTTCCTCGCTTGACAATTGCTGCCATCAATCCCCTTGGTCACTGGCGTATCCTAGCGAAAGTTAAACAAAATAATACCAGTTGACCATAGTGACCCTATGGCCGCTGTGCCCTTGTCTCCCCTAATGAAATTTTGGGACACGGTGGTGAATAATTCACGTAATGCGCCACTGTCGAGTACCATTTCTCATATTGTAGTGCTCCCTCACTTTTTTAAGAAATTTTTATTGTTATCTTGAAACTAACACAATTAATTCAACATTATAAATTGGAAAAGATGTGTGACATGACAAAGCAATCATAAAAGACTTACAAGAAGTTTTTTGGTTGTCATATGCAGTCGTGATCTTGGGATTGACGGCAGGGTAGCTCAGCGTGTTCGGTCAGAGGGCCGATTGTCCTCTGTAATAAAAAAACTGAGTGAAGGAATCAACGATCAACTTGAACAGATGTCATGTGACGCCCGCCCAGCTATTCCTTATTGCTGTATGTATAGCCTTAGAGAACTTCAAGCGTATATCGTCATTCCTTAGTACTTCCGTATCCCACTTCTTTGCATGTCGATTCTTCCAGACTAATGTCTTAAACTTCAGTATACTCTTCATCACTACTATACTGTGATCTGAGTCTATATCTGCTTCTGGGTACGCCTTACAATCCAATATCTGATTTCGGAATGTCTGCCTGACCTTGATGTAACCTAACTGAAATCTTCCCGTATCACCTGGCCTTTTCCAATTATACCTACTCCTCTTGTGATTCTTGAACAGGGTATTCGGTGTTACTAGCTGAAAATTGTTACAGAATTCAATCAGCCTTTCTCTCTCATTCCTTGTCCCAAGCCCATAATCCCCTGTACCCTTTTCTTATACGCCCTCCCCTACAACTGCCTTCCAGTCCCCCATGACTGTTGGATTTTCATCCACCTTTACATACTGTATTACCCTTTCAATATCTTCATACACTATCTCTCTCTCTTCATCTTCAGCTTGCGACGTATGCATGTATACCTGAACTATCGTTGTCGGTGTTGGTTTACTGTCGATTCTGATAACAACCACCTTGTCACTGAACTGTTTACAGTAACACACTCTCTGCCCTACCTTCCTATTCATAACGAATCCTACTCCTGTTATACCATTTTCTGCTGCTGTTGATATTACCCTATACTCATCTGACCAGAAATCGTTGTCTTCTTTCCACCTCACTTCATTGACTCCTACTGTACCTAGAATGAGCCTTTGAACTTCCCTTCTCAGATTTTCTAGTTTCCCTACCACGTTCAAGTTTCTGACAGTCCACGCATCGACCTGAATAACACCCTTCCGTTGATTATTCAATCTTTTTCTCGTGGTAACCTCGTCCTTGGTAGTCCCCTCCCGGAGATCCGAATGAGAGACTATTCTGTAATCTTTTTCCAATGGAGAGATCATCATGATACTTCTTCAATTACAGACCACATGTCCAGTGGGTATACGTTACGTGTCTTTAAAGCAGTGGTTTCCATTGCCTTCTGCATTCTCATGCCGTTGATCATTGTTGATTCTTCCGCATTTAGGGGCAGTTTCCCACCCCTAGGACAGGAAAGTGCCCTGAAACTCTGTCCACTCCTCCGCCCTCTTTGACAAGGCAGTTGGCAGAATGAGGGTGACTTCTTATGCCGGAAGGCTTCGGCCGCCAGCGATGATTACACTGTTCGACATGGGTTGTATTTCTGATATTAAAGTATGTGCTTCTAGACCATTTTACCGTGGGAAATTCAAATATGTTATCAACATATCGTTGTCAGGGATACTTTTTACGTAATATGTATATATATATATATATATATATATATATATATATATATATATATATATATGTATATTCACAATTCATGGCAAACACAGAGACGTTACAGAGAAATACGGGTATGTTGCCGCATCCAGTAGTGACAGAACGTGATAACTTCTTGTGCAATAGCAGGTGGGAAGAATCAGACATCATTAGGTTATCCTCCGCCACACCTATTTCATTAAGACCACCTGAAACATGTCATTAACTCGAACGGCGACAGCCGGTCGCTGCCTCGGCAGTAAAGCTTCACGGCTCCTAGGGGCAGGTGCATCGAGTTTACAACAGTGGTGTTAGCCGCAATTTGTGTCAGTCTTAACGAGTGGGTGTTTTGGCTGACAAGTAACTGTCTGTCATATTTCCGAGCACGGGTGAATTTTTTAGTTCCTGTGTGTAAACTGATTGAGCCTGGTGCTGAAGGTAAAACGACTGCTTGTTTTTACACAGCAGCGTTCCTCTGGTTCCCTACTATCAATTTAATACAGGTGTATTACTAAAGTGGTATTTTTAAATTTGCAGAAATGCCACGTCGTCGTGGAAGTCGATATAAGCCGGACAACTTCTGCTACATCTGTGGGAAGTTCACTTTTGCCATAAATAGGAAGAAAATTTCTTCAGTCATAAAGAAAGCATACAAACATAACTTTGGAGTTGAGGTAGGAGACCAAGAGGTAGGAGACCAAGATAAAGAATGGGCACCACATTTCTGTTGTGCTACATGTTACTGCAAACTAATTCAGTGGTGGAAAGGTAAAGAGAATGTGGTCTTGTTTGCTGTTCCCATGGTGTGGAGGGAGCCTAAGGACCATGTTACTGATTGTTATTTCTGTCTAACAAAAATTCAGGGTTTTACAAACAAAAAGTCGAAGAGGCACATTGTTTACCCAGATCTGCCTTCAGCGAGAATGCCAGTGCAGCATTCCGACAACCTTCCTGTACCTTCAAGAGCTCGAGGTCAAATTCCGAGTGACAGTGAAATAAGTAGTACTGAAGAAATCACAGATGATGATTCTTTATATCACTGCACAAGTGAGTCATCGCCACATTTGTTAACACACGCAGATTTAAATGATTTAGTACGTGATGTAGGACTAAGTAAAAAAAGGCGCAGCTGCTTGGTTCAAGATTACAAGAGTATAATCTACTGCACCAAAGTACTAAAATCAGTGTGTTCAGGCACAGGGAACATGCCTTTATTTCTTATTTTTCAACTGACGAAGCACTGACATTTTGCAATGATGTCGCTGGCCTGATGAAAGTGCTGAACTGCACTTATATTTCACAGGAGTGGAGACTTTTCATAGATGCATCGAAAACAAGTCTGAAGGGTCTTTTGCTCCATAACGGAAATAAAATACCCTCTGTTGCAGTAGCTTACGCTAGTTTGACAAAAGACAATTACGAATTCGTACAAAGGATGCTAAATTCATTAAAATACAATGAACACAAATGGAAAATATGTACAGATTTCCAAGTAATTGCTATGGTACTGGGAACGCAACAAGGCTACACAAAGTATGCCTGTTTTCTTTGCGAGTGGGATAGTCGAGACCGAAATTCTCACTACGTGAAAAAGAAATGGCCTAGGCGAAGATGGAAAGTTGGCGAAAAGAATGTACAATGTGAAAGTCTGGTAGCTCCTGAATATATACTACTTCCACCGCTTCACATCAAACTTGGCCTGATGAAACAATTCGTGAAGGCCATGGATCCAACAGGCTGTGGGTTTGCATATCTAGCTACCAAATTCCCCGGTCTTTCAGCTGCAAAAATAAAGGAAGGTGTATTTGTGGACCCACAAATCAGGGAGCTGCAGAAAGATCCAAATTTTGAAGCATGTTTAACTTATAAAGAAAAAACCGCATGGGACTGTTTCAAGATGGTGATGGAAAACTTCCTCGGAAGATGAAGAGCTACTAACTACAAAGCAATGGTGAAGGATATGATCAAAGCGTATCAGGATTTGGGGTGCAATATGTCTTTGAAGATACATCTGGACTACTTCACAGAGAGTTGTAGTGACGTATCGGATGAACATGGGGAACGATTCCATAAAGACAGCTCTACCATAGAAAGGCGCTATGAAGGGAAGTGGGTACCTTCTATGTTAGCAGATTATTGCTGGAATATCATTCGAGAGAAGAAAGATTCACAATATAAGAGAAAAAAGTGATGTGCATTACAAGGCAGTGGCTCATTGTCAATTTTGTGTAACTTCTCATGTAAAATAAATGCTTCAAATTGTATACACAAAGGTTACTGTGTTAGATCCCACCCTCCATTAATGTGATGAACTTATAACATCATAAAGATGTGCATTTGTTTGTCGAATTTCACCTTACGTTTGCTGCACTGTATCAGAAACTGAAAAGAGAAATAAAATTGTGATTACTCATAAACTATCCCTGACAGAAAAAAACCAGAAACACTTTTCAATTCAGCACTCAAAACACAACTAGGATCACAACATTTTTTATCAGAAATAGAAAAAAAGTTTTTTTTTGTAGAACAGTGTTATTAATCAAAATGTCTGGTTGACCTCTGCTTAAGACAGTATCACTTCTCAAAATGGCTGAAATGGCTCTGAGCACTATGGGACTTAACTTCTGAATTTATCGGTCTCCTAGAACTTAGAACTACTTAAACCTAACTAACCTAAGGACATCACACACATCCATGCCCGAGGCAGGATTCGAACCTGCGACCGTAGCGGTCGCGCGGTTCCAGATTGTAGCGCCTAGTATATCACGACTCAGGGCACATATTGGTTGAAAGCACCGATGATGGCTGTTAATCAGTTGAAATCGATTTACAAAAGTGAATAAATAAAACATGATTTTGCGACTGGTTGCTGTATATTTGGTTATTTTATGGTTTACGGTCGCTGCACTACTTGGAAACCACATGGAGCCCGCCATTCACGCACAGTTTTACCAGGGCTTCTCGTGAGTGCGCCCTTTCCCCTCCCCGGTATACATTAATTAATTACAGGAACACTTGCTGTTGGTGGAACAGGAGCACGAGACCGAGCGTGTCGCGGTTGGCTATGTATGTGGACACTACAGGCACCAGTCAACAGCAGTTATCATAGTGATTGTACTCTTACAGCGTTTTCGTCTTATTTCTGCCACGCCATTTGCGGAGCATAGCTGTTAGAGCAAGTATACAGAACACCCCCGTTTACAGTCGTGTCGTTCGACCTGGAATCTAGTTTACTGGAGTAGAATTGTTAGTGTTGAGTCCGGCTTCGAACTGAGCCCCTACAGTTAGTGAAGACGTGTCTGGAGACGTCTCGAACAGACGTGGGATACCAGCCTGACTTTCGCTGTCATACGGCCCAACATCCAAGAGTGATCGCTTGGAGTGCCATTTCTTTTTGTAATAGGACCCCTGTGATTTCCATGTGCATCATCCTTACAGCACAGCGGAACATCGACAATATTCTAAGCCCCGTTTTGTTGCCCTTCATGGCAAGCCACCTTGGGCTTACATTTTAGTAAGATAATGCCAGACGGAGAGAGTTTCTACTGCTTGTCTTCATAGTTGCCAGCTGCTTCCCTAGCCAGTAGGGTCACGGGATCACTCCCCAGCTGAGAAAGTATGGAACATTATGGGCAGGACCTTCCAACTACACGGCAATCCAACGCGTCAATTGGACATAATATCTCTCAGGAGAGCACCAACAACTTTGCCAATCAATTCCAAGTCAAAAAACTAAGTGCTAGAGGTGGAACAACGTGTTACTGAATTGCTCAATTTGTGAAGCTCTTTCTGTAGAATAAATTACCCAGTTTTCCTGAAATTTTTTTTCTTCTTCTTAGGCTGTATTTCCATTACAGCTTGACAACTATATGCCACGTCAATCCAGTCGCATATTTAGTGTGCTTTGTCAGAGATTGAGAGACAGACTAGATTCCGTATGCGTACTGTGCACTCTGAGTTACATCTACAGCTACATCTACGTCCATTGTTCCGATGCGACGTCCATTGAAGTGGCGCAATCGTATTTTCATTCAGCAAGCGGTGATAACGCTTTTCACGCATTCCACTGGGAGATTGCGAAAGCCTTTATAAGGCCTCGTTGATATCAGCTGCCGACGACTAGCGACTGGCGCCATCAGCGGGCAGTTATCTGTCTGATCTAGATCGTCGCCAGAGTTCCCCAGCGACTGTTGTGGCGGACGCAGCTGTCAGATACCGGCACAATGAGGTTCCACTTCCTGCTGTCGGCGCTGCTCGCTTTGACTGTGACTACAAGCGCGGTGAGTCTGGAAACCATTGGTGTCGAAACAGCTATGTCACATACATCAAGCCTGTTAACAGCTTATGGGGGACACTAGTTTACAGTCAAGCAGACATCAAAATTCAGAGACACATATTTATAATGTTTCCTTTAGACATAATGTTACTGGTCCAACAAAATTAGTTGCAATACAGTGGCTTCTGAAATTTGCTGTGCACGAGGCTATGATCGACGAATTTGGAATACGTTGGAATTGGAATTTCAAATAAAATTGGCTGAAAAATAGTTGGCAGAACTCTTTATTTCACAGATACGCGATTGTGTTCTTGATTAGTCCTATTGTTGCGTAACAGTTGTTTGGTTCAATTGACGAAAGCTACTGAATGCGTTGTGTAGTGTTTAGATCTCCGTAGGAAGAGAGGACCTTGGTACAGTATGAACTCCTTCCAGACACAGACGAGGTTTACTTTACGAATATTTATTCAAAAGAGCCACTTTCGTATGTCTACATTGAACAATCTCTCAGAACGCACTGTGTCTCCTGTCTTACAGTTCAAAGATTCTCCACTCTCCCATGTAGAAATTGTATCCCCACATGTTCAATCTGCTTTTGAATAACGGTGCTTTCAACTGAGGGACGCATTTTTCTTGTTGAACATGTGTTTCGACAACGCGATAACTACTCAGATTTAGTGCAGGAGCCAAATGCTGAAAAATTCCAGGACACAGCTGTACATCATCGTAAGGCGGTTCGTTGACTTGCTGAGAAATTTCTAGAGGCTCAATGTTAGAAGCCAAACGACCTGGAAGACTCGAAGTTGTTGCCTTGGTACAAGAAAGCCTTGGCACAAGAAAGATACCTGGCTTGCAACGGCGCATAAGGTGATGAGGCAAACATCGAAGTTGATCCCGTGTAAGATGACGGCAGTGCAAGAATTGGAAGAAGCGATTCACGAAAAGGGAATACGTCTTTTATTGAGATAAATACCATCAATATTCTTGCAGTCACCTTCTATACAGACGAGGCGTGGTTCTACCACTCTGGTCATTTCGGCACACAAAACACACGATTATGGTCAAAGGACAATCCTCGTCCTGTGATGGAAATGCCACTGCATGATCAGAAAATTCGAGTGTGGGCAGCAATACGCAGATGGTGCGTAACAGGGCTTTTATATTTTGAATGCACCTTGATCAGTGAAAGATATTAATGATCCTCGAGTTCATTAAGCCAGATAAAGGAAGACAAAACCAACTGTGAGAGGTGTCAACTAGATGACACTACTGCACACATAGCTAATACTACCAAGCGTCTTCTGAAGAAGTTTCTTCGGGGTACGTTTCATCTCAAAAAAACTTGTGTCCCCTCGGTCGACGGACCGTACTCCATCAGCCGTTTTTCTTCAGGGAGCAGTAAAATCTGGTGTAAATCGCAACTGCCCAAGCACGCTTTGTAACTTAAAAGCTGAAGTGTTGCGTACGAGAGAAGCCTACAACAATCAGATTTGCATAGCCGCCCGTAGACTTCATTTCTATCATACGTTGTAACTCCACAGCAACTTTCCGAAGACGGTGTATAAAATATTCTGGAATCAACGTAATTTACGCCAGCCATCTGAATATTTGTATTCCTTCCGCGACGCAGACCTTCACATAGATGTGCACAAATACTCAGTACGCAAATATATATCTTCATTTTATTTTTTACCATGTGCACTCGGTATCGGTTCTTTTTTTAGCGCTTTACTGATGTTTTTCAAAGGAGTCGTTCTTTTTAAGGCTGTCGGTAAAAGCAGCTTTAATGGTTGTTTATTGGATCTACCACTGGCTGCTACATCGTTCGCCCTAGTCCACATCAACACAGAATATCCAAATAAGCTCATCGGACAAAAAATTACTCACCCGAAGAGAAATCATAACAATCATCATTTAATGCCGTGTAATTCCGCCCCTGGACTTGAAAGCCACTTGGATTCACCAGTTTGTGAGTCCAAAGGGTTGTGCAGGTAAGCTGCATCCAGATTCAGCCACTCGCTGAGGATTTTATCGCGCAGTTGCACCAAACTGTACGGATCCTGATGTTGGGAGTGTTAAGAAAACGAGTAACATAGTCTTGTAGCCCGATGAACTATGCAATTGTCTTCTTGTGCCTGTGTGGACAATTGCCTCATGCAAAGTGCCCGACTTCAGATGTTTGTTGGATGCAATTTCCGTCGCAATGTTCTCTTCCCAACAGGTTGGGGTGGATCATCATTCACCAGTTGCAGAAAGTGCTGTCGGGTTTGGGCAGGATCTTTTACCGATCACAGTTGTGACTTCGTGTATAGTGCCCACGTGTGTTACGCCTCTGTTTGTAGATACACTGAACACACGTCCGTGAAACACCAACAAATCGAGCAACTTCACATTCCTTGTGGCTATGGGTGCGGCCAAACACGACGGTCATGTCCATGCGTTTACCCATGTTAACGTACAGTGTCCGTTTGGAACATAAATGTCTCACTGATCGCTACTGCCTTATGCACACGTAGAGGCAGTGCAAAACCTCGAAGTTTTTATTTCGTCTCCACCACATTGAGTATCAAATGAAGTTTGTCGCTGGACTGAGAGTTTCTGGATAGGGTCGATGCAGTATCGATGCAGTATTTTATCTGAGTTGGAGAAGCATCGGCAGATGTAGAACTACGTTCATGTGCTCCCAGGGAAGTGCCCAGAGATGTGACCTTGCTTTTCATATAGAATATTAGTGACTTGGTGGATAATGTTAATGTCCACAGACTTTTATGCAGATCTGTAACAGTTGTCTATAATGAAGTAGGTCTGGAACAGTTCCGCAGATATTCAGTAAGAGATTAATATGCTTACGAAGTGTTGCAACTTGGTTTAAATGTTTAGAAATACAAAATCCCACACTGACAAATTCAAACCGTACTGTCCTATGTCTATATTCTCACTAAGTCACAACAGGAATCAGTGAACCTATATACTCGTATAAATATCTGACTGCAGAAAGTTCAATCGATATGAAATGAAATGTTAACATAGGTTCAGTCAGAGGTAGAACACACCCACATACGCCCAGTCGGAAGTAAAGGAGGTGGCAGGCTGTTTCATTGGTTGAATACTTGGAAAATGCATTTTGCATACAAAGGAGATTGCTTACAAAGCGCCCCTGTGACTCATCCTGGAAGTCCTGTGGGATGCATACTAAAGGGGATTCTGGGTGTATACAAAGAAGGACAGGCTTTCCTGTGCTGTTTACAGTGCCTGCTCTGTTTCTTCTAAATTCTAGAATATGAAGCTACCTTATATACGAATTTTCGCCGTAATGCATTGGGCTCCAGTCTTCTTAACCATGCTCCAGGACTAATGAAGTATCATATGAAGTTACTCTTAGTGGCAGTGTATGCACTACATGAAAGTAAAACTTATATGCACGATGGCTAGACTGTAGACGATCAACGAAAGAGAAACTGGACTCAAGTAAAAAGTAGGAGAAACATGGGGTCCATAGGAATTATAAGAATCATTTCTGTTGTGTACCACCAAAGGTGCCTACGAAAATTATGTGAAACATGATTGTTTAGGAAAAAATTAGTTGCAGAAGACATCAGTTTTCTGACCTTTGCAAATGAAAGACTGAACCAGCAGCTAAAGAAAGGTAACTCCAAATATTAACAACATAGCTACTTATACTGACTTCTAAAATTGTAGAGCTAAAGCTGAAATTGTAGCAATGATCACGTATCTTAACTGTCAAAGATTTCAACCTCATTGAATAGTTGCGGCATCCCACGAAACGACGCATCAGGCCTCTGGGATAGCAACCATATCATGTGATAACTATTTTCATAAGTTGTACGACCTTACAATTGGCTGGACACAATGATGTCTCCTACAACTATCACATTACTGACTGTCGCAATGATCACTATCATTTTACAGTCGCTTAGTGGGGACAACTACTGCAAGGATGAAATTTGTTCTCGTCAGTAGCTCCTGTGGTAACTGAGAGAGTAATAAGAAGGGACAAGGAAGATATTTTCTGAACGATGAACTGTGTTGAAGTTTAACTTCCATTACTTTGTTTCCCCTTTCCTGTTTCAGGATGACGAGCTACAAGTTAGGCGACTGCGGGCTGCTGTGACTAATCACCACGAGGGCGATGTGGCTGGACGCAGCAGCAACTCCCGTCTCATGCCAGGTAGTATAGCCCTTGGGATAGGGGCCATTTGTATACCAACAGGAGGATCCCACAGTACAAGGTCAAAGTAATAATATACACACTTCTTCTTGCTTAAGCAAATGGAGCAAATCGTTTCGTTCTTTTTGCATTTGAAGTGGTCTACGGTGGGCCTTAAGTGGTTTATGGAGGCACCATTAGTTTAGGGGCGTTTCCTTAGAAAACTGCAAAAAATAGTTTTTGTATCATTTTTTCTGCCAGAAACGGGCCGCGGATTCCGAAGCAGCCATGCACGGAAAATGGCTGAAATTTTTAAGATATATTCCTAAGAACCACATCTCGAACAGCTTCGAAAATTTTCTTGATATCTTCATCCATTTACGAACACAAAGATTCAAAGTTATCCTACTTCTAAACGTAAAATACGCACATAAAATCCGGTATGAGATGAAATCTGAATAATAAATAACTGCAGAAAATTGCTTAAATTTTAACGGTATGTTCTCTAGACATTTATCTAGGGGCTCCATCTTCCCGTTCTTTATTGTTAGATCATGGTCGGTTTCTTAGAAAATCGTACAAAAAGCGTTTTTTCGGTCTTTTTCGTACCAAAACAGAGCCGCGGATTCCGACACGACTATCAATAACAAACAGCTGAAATTTTTACGACATATTCCTAAGACCCTGATCTCAAACAACCTTGAATTTCTTTTACATTTTTATCTGTTTATGCAGTGGTTCAAAGTTATTAGCACGTGGACTGTTCCTTAGAGAACCCTAAAAACAGCGTTAACTTATCATTTTTGGAACCAAATCCATGCCGCTGATTCCAAAACGGCTATGTATAGCAACTTGCTGTAATTTTTAATGTGTATTCGTAAGATTCCGATGCAGAACAACCTTGAAAAATTTCTTGATATCTTTATCCGTTTCCGAGGTACAGAAGTTTAAAGTTACCTTACATGTAATAGCAAAATATGCGGTTGAATTCAGGTGAGACGAAATTTAAACAATAAAATACAGCTCTAAATAGCTCAAATTTTAAAGTTATATTTTCTATTAACTTCTCTAGACGTTCCATCTTCCAGTTTTAAAAAATCATTATAGGTTATCGATGAACACCCAAGTGCTTCCTTCACTTCTACATCTTCATGATGAGTACTCTGTGGACACTCCCGTCTTCCAAGATGACAACGGCCACATTGACAGGGATATGCCCACACGTTCCTGGTCTGAGTAATACTCAGATACCCTATCGCATCTCGCCCGGTCCACTCACCGTAACAAATTTCTGGGACTATTTGGAACAGTGGGTGAAACGCAGCAGTCAACAAACTGTGGCAACCGTTTGCTACCTCCGTGGAATCTTGTCATCAAGTAGTGGCTTCAGCTGGATATGGAATATCTTAATAAACTTGTGGGCTCTCTCCGTCGCCTATTTTAGCCCACCGTCAAGGTTAGAGGCGGCTTTACTCCGTATGACGTCATGTCTTTATTGTCCAGTGTGTTTACCTCCGCTGTCTTCTTCTTATTTCGAATGGGCCTACTTTGGATCACGATTGTTCAAATGCTGGGCTGTGATCTTTGCCCTGTATTGTCGCATCCTCTGCCGATGTAACTCCTTTCTTTCTTCTGTCCTGGAGGTACGTTTACTTCGGGGCTTCTCCTGAAATCCTCGGATTTCCTTGATGGTGCGTCTCTCAGACTGTTTGTTCTGTAGATCAGTTATTCCCAGTTCTTTAAAGTACTTTTCAGTTTCTGTCAGCCAAGAGGTGCGAACCTCCTTGCTTTGCCAGAAAGTCAACAGACGGTTGGTCAATCTGTTTGGAGGCAATCTTGCAACATTGCTATAGAAAGCTACCCTTCTTTTTATTGCACAGTCAGAGAGCCCCTCAATATGTTCGTAGAACTCCGAGGTATGTCGCCTTCTAAATTCCCCATCTTCTTCTACCGGGTCTAGGCTCTTGGTGAAGGTTCTCCTCTCTCTGACTTCCAATTTCTCCATCGGACCTCTCCGGTTCATGAAAAGACATTCCGTGGCATACAGGGCTTCTAGTCATATGACTGATGAGTAGTGCTTAAGTTTTAGGTTGCGTGTCAGACATTCTTTGTTGTAGGTGTTCATAGTCAGTCGATAGGCTAGTTCCAACTTGTTGACTCTAATGGATAATGACGTTTTTTTCTGATAAGTTAGGTTCAATCCATTTGCCGAGATCCTTTAACTTCTCAGTCCTTTTGATGTTTCCCTGGTCTAATAACATCTCTCTGTTAGCTTCTTTGACGTTGGTGTAGAACTCTGTTTCGTCCAGCGACACTTTACCACTTTCAACACTCAAACTGGTCAGTTCATTGCGTCATTCTCTCACAAACTTTTCAAGAACACAGTTGAAGAGAAACGGGGAGAGTCCATCCCCTTGTCTCACTCCAGTTTTTATCTCGAAGCTTTTTGAGATATCACCTCTAAATTGGACCTTGAAATTGATGCTGGTCAAGGTTTCTAGAATGAGTATGCAGGTTTTGTTGTCTAGTCTTAGTCCCTGGAGTACTGGCCATTAAAATTGCTACACCACGTCGATAAAGAGCTACAGACGCGAAACTTAACCGACAGGAAGAAGATGCTGTGATATGCAAATGATTAGCTTTTCAGGGCATTCACACAAGGTTGGCGCCGGTGCCGACACCTAAAACGTGCTGATACGAGGAAAGTTTCCAACCTATTTCTCATACACAAACAGCAGTTGACCGGAGTTGCCTGGTGAAACGTTGTTGTGATGCCTCGTGTGAGGAGGAGGAATGCGTAGCTTCACGTTTCCGACTTTGATAAAAGTCGGGTTGTAGCCTATCGCGCTTAGGGTTTATCGTATCACGACATTGCTGCTCGCGTTGGTCGAGATCCAATGATTGTTAGCAGAATATGGAATCGGTGGGTTCCGGAGGGTAATACGGAACGCCGTGCTGGATCCCAACGGCCTCGTATCACTAGCAGTCGAGATGGCAGGCATCTTATCCGCATGGTTGTAATAGATCGTGCAGCCACGTCTCGATCCCTGAGTCAACAGATGGGGACGTTCGCAAGACAACAACCATCTGCACGAACAGTTCGACGACGTTTGGAGCAGCATGGACTATCAGCTCGGAGACCATGGTTGCGGTTGCCCTTGACGCTGCTTCACAGACAGGTTCAGTTTACAGCATCATGATGGTCGCGTCCGTGTTTTGGTTACATTGCGTTGAACGCACATTATATTTGTCATTGCCATACTGGCGTATCACCCGGCGTGATGGTATGGTGTGCCATTGGTTACACGCGTCGGTCACCTCTTGTTCGCATTGACGGCACTTTGAACAGTGGAAGTTACATTTCAGATGTGTTACGACCCGTGGCTCTACCCTTCATTCGATCCCTGCGAAACCCTACATTTCAGCAGGATTATGCTCGACCGCATGTTGCAGGTCCTGTAGGGGCCTTTCTGGATACAGAAAATGTTCGACTGCTGCCCTGGCCAGCACATTCTCCAGATCTCTCACCAATTGAAAACGTCTGGTCAATAGTGGCTGAGCAACTGGCTCGTTACAGTACACCAGTCACTACTCTTGATGAACTGTGGTATCGTGTTGAAGCTGCATGGGCAGCTGGATCTGTACACGCCATCCAAGCTCAATGCCCAGGCGTATCAAGGCCGTTATTACGGCCAGAGGTGGTTGTTCTGGGTACTGATTTCTCAGGATCTATGGACCCAAATTGCGTGAAAATAATTTACATGTCAGTTCTAGTATAATATATTTGTCCAATGAATACTCGTTTATTATCTGCATTTCTTCTTTGTGTAATAATTTTAATGGCCAGTAGTGTATTTTGTTAAGTGTTTCTCTATTAAGGGGGTCGTAGACCTTCCTGTGATCAACAAAGGTGACAACCAGATTGCAGTTTCTCATCATGGAATATCCCAGTACAGTTTTAAGATGGAGTACCTGTTCAGCACAGGACCGAGTCTTCCTGAAGCCTTCCTGATATTCTCTCAGTTGTGTTACCTCCGCTGTGTTATATGTCTTGTTATTTTTTTATCGTGTCAGAAGCAAACTAAAAACAATATTAGATACATTACTACATACATACATACATTATGGTTTATAAATTAAACTAGTCAAGAATGAAATAAATGATTAGACACAGATTGTGTTGTCAAACATAAGATAATTTTGATCTATACAGTGGATGCCCAAAAATTTGCAACGTCCAGTGCACTTTGTGTAGCGTTTACGAGGTCCTCCATGGTGCACACAGTTGGAGGTAATGTGCATTGTAGTAGATGTGTTGATGTCTGCACGGCAGCTCCGCAGTCACACTGGAGAGAGTCCACCTGGAAGCCCCACCTCTCCAGAATACTCTTGGATCTTGTGACAGAAGAACGCAGGTGGCTGAGTGATTTCCATGTGGACCATTTCTCTGTGTGGCCTGGGGGAAGAACTTCTTGCGGGATCAGCCACTCCTCCAGATGCTGGCAACTGACCTGCCATCTCTTCTCCCGGTGTTGATGTGGAGTGTCAGCGAGTGGTTCTGTACTGTGAAGGAAGCTCTTTCTAGACACAAGTCTTTGCTGTGCCGGTTGGTGGCCATGTAGTGGGTGGGCTTCGGATGTTAATGCCTTCTTCATTTCACTCCATGCTGCTGTATCTCTTCGGATGTCCGGGGGGGGGGGGGGCTATGCCGGACAAGCAGTACAGTTTTTCCACAGGTGTGGCTCTTAGACAACCCGTAGTGATACGACATGTCTCATTCAGAGCAACATCAACTTTCTTTGTATGTGTAGATCTGCACCACACTGGGCAAGCGTACTCAGCTGCAGAGTAGCAGAGGGCTAATGCGGATGTGCGCACTGTGTCTGGCTGTGCTCCCCATGTTGTTCCAGTCAGCTTCCTAACCACATTGTTCCTGGCAGCCACTTTTTGCTTTGTTTTTAAGCAGTGTTCCTTATATGTAAGAGCACGGTCCAGAGTGACTCCGAGGTATTTTGGAGTCTTTCAGTGTTCTAAAGAGGTTCCTTCCCAATCTATCTGCAAGGTTCTACTAGCCTGTTTCGGAGGTGGAAATCACAGGTCTGGGTCTTAGAAGGATTTGGTTTCAATTGATTGTCCCTGTAATAGGCAGTTAATTCTTTCAGAGCATCAGTTAGCTTCCGCTCCACCCTCTCAAAGCTGTGATCTTGTGCTGTGATTGCTCGGTCATCTGCATATATGAAGCTTTGTGTTCCTTCTGGTAACGGCTGGTCATTAGTGTATATATTGAAGAGGGTGGGTGCCAGTACACTGCCCTGTGGCAGCCCATTTTTCTGCTGCCTCCGTCTGCTTCTTTGTCCTTGGTATTCCACAAAATATCTTCGGTTCTGCAGAAGATTTCTAATTAGACAGGTTAGTTTGTAGTCCTTGGTGAGGTCGTATAGCTTCAGCAACAAGAGTCTGTGGTTGACAGATCTACAAACACCGCTCCTGTTATCTGCCGCCTTTGGAAGCCGTCCTCTATATGCTGTGTCAAATTCAACACCTGTACTGTGCAACTCTTCCCTTGTCTAAATCCTGCCTGTTGAGGGATCAGTAATGGTTCTATCATATCTGTAATTCTTTGGAGGATCAACCTTTCCAATACCTTATACAGGTGGCATAGGAGGGAGATTGGCCTATAGCTTTTGGGGTCATCCCGGTCTTTCCCTGGTTTATGTATAGCTATAATTTTTGCTTTCCGCCAAGATTTTGGTATCTTGCCGCTCTTGACACAATTATTCATTAGCTCGAGTAGCCAGCACTTTGCGCCTGGACCAAAGTTCTTGATCTGTTCACTTCTTATGTCACCTACCCCTGCTGCTTTCCCGACTTTGCACTTATTTAGAGCTGAGTCGAGCTCATTCAAACTGAATGGTCGAGACAGAGTGTTTCCCTCTTGTTCGTGCTCCCTTTCCAGGGTTCGTCTCCCGATTTTACTGGTATGGTCAGGTTTACCATTTTTCAAAAGCTGGTGTGCGATCTGGTCTGGCTTCACATTTGTATGCGTATTGGGTTGGGAGGGATCATTGTTAAGGTGTCGTAACAATCTCCAGGCCTTTTGACTACTTCTACCTATCTCACATTCTGTCATCAGTTTAATCCACTGTTCTCTCTTCGCCTCAGATATTGAGGAGAGAGTATTTTGCGCAGCCAGATAAGTCTCCTCGCTGTAAGGGTTTTCTTCATATAGTCGATAGTATCCGTCCAGCAGGGCAGCTGTTTCAGGTGTCACACCCTGCAGATACATTATCCTACACCCTCTTGGAATTGATGCCCGGGAGCAATATTTGACAGTTTGAACAAAGCTGTCATACTCTTCAGGAATAGGTCGCACACACTTAATCTCTGTGTCCAGCATCTTAGCAAATTTTTTCCAATCAGCTTTCTTGAAATTGTATCTCCATTTGAAATTCACCTCCTGTGGCCTTATTGCTGGAAGAACTTGACACAGTAGTGGCCTGTGTTGCGTCTTTGATATGGGCGAGCACACTGATTTGGAGCAAAACTGTGTGATGTCTTCACTCACAAAGAGGAGGTCAGGGTTAAATCCACGTTGCCACCTGCCACTGTTGAAGGAAGGGGGTAGCTTGCTGTCGTGTATAAGAGACAACTGGCAGGATTCAGCCCAGGAGAGGACTGCCTCCCCATTTTCGTCATCTTCAGAGTATCCCCACAAGTGACTATGGCTGTTAAAGTCACCGATTACTACAGACGTCTTGCTGTTATGGAAGTTACTGGGTGGAGTGAAGGAAAATGCAGCCGAAGGGGGCTTATACACAGAGGTAGCCACGCAGTTACTCAGCTCCACTGAGATGACTTCGATGTTATTTTCTACGGTGCAGTGAGCACTGATTATCTGAAGACCTGGTCTTACAAATATAGCACTTCCATACTGAGAGTGCGGTGTTTCTGCAGCTGGTTTCATGCCCGGTATTTTTGGTCGTCGCTGTCGCTCATCTCTATGCGTCTCTTGTATACACACGAGGTCGCATTTTTTGTCGCGACATAGGTTGGATAACAGATGTTCTTTGGCTGATGATATGCCTTCAATATTTATAGATATGATAGTTAAAATTGGCTCTGATAAGGACCGTTTATTTACTCGCATGTTTGTTTGCTTCTGGTGTGAGAGAATCAGCCGTCTAGGTATACCTAGACGCCCAGGGGACGCCCGGATGTGTAAGGCTTAGTTGTCAGGACACACCCTTCGTGGAGGCTTCTCTCATGTCCCCCATATGTCTTGTGATTACCTATAAATGACCGGATATAGTTGGATCGTGTAGGATGTGGTTAGTTATACTGGAGTAGCTATTATAAGGTCTGGAGAGTGTGCAGAGCGTGCAGTGACCGGCTCGTGTCTGACGGCAGGTGGGGCAGGTGCGGCGTGGTCGCTTTCGCGGTCGCGCAGGCGATCCGGCGCTCGCATCATCAACGGCGCCGACGCCACGGACGGGCAGTTCCCGTGGCAGGCGGCCATCCGGCTGGACCGCTTCGGCTTCTGCGGCGGATCTCTCA
Organism: Schistocerca americana; assembly: GCF_021461395.2. Taxonomy (NCBI): domain Eukaryota; kingdom Metazoa; phylum Arthropoda; class Insecta; order Orthoptera; family Acrididae; genus Schistocerca; species Schistocerca americana. The sequence goes on from NC_060120.1 coordinate 613,101,103, forward strand.
TCTCGGACAGCGCCGTCCTCACAGCGGCGCACTGCGTCGACGGGTGAGTCTGACAGAGGGGTTCCCAACCTCTCTGACGCCACTACCCCCGAGTGTCATCAGATATTCGCTACGAGTTCCTCTCAACCCACCATCACCGACAGTAGCAACTAACTGAACTTTAGAATAATACTGCAATGACGTCTTGAGGTGTGACGACCTGGTGCAAGTCTTTCGACTGGGCGCCACTTCGTCAACTTGCCTGTCCCTGACCTAACTCACATAGAAGTTTTTGCACTCTAAAACCGGTCAAAACTCGAAATCGCCAGGCTACTTTAAAATCCTTTCAAACGTGTTAATCTTCAAGGTCAATAAACTGTCTGTCTTTCGGCAGCCAGAACCTTCCACGAGGCGCACGCTGACTGTTACAATGTCAATCGTAAACCAGATATAGTGGGAAATACAAGTGTTACTCCGTGAGCTCTTGTTTGTTACCTTTATTTCCGCATTTTTTGTGGTTATTCTTAGATAAAAACACTTTTACTGATTATTGAAATGAAAGGTATGTACTTTATCTTATATCGTACCTTTATTATTTTATTGTTTAAATTTTACGTTCGTAGACAGTATTTCTACAGATATTTTTGTTACCTCCCAATACTTGAAATTGCCGGCTGGAGTGGCCGAGCGGTTCTAGGCGCTACAGTCTGGAACCGCGCGACCGCTACGCTCGCAGGTTCGATTCCTGCCTCGGGTATGGATGTGTGTGATGTCAGCTAGTTCTAAGTTCTAGGGGACTGATGACCTCAGAAGTTAAGTCCCATAGTGCTCAGAGCCAATTCTTGAGATTTTAATGTTTCCATTTTCGTGTCGGGTCTTGTATAGTTATATTTCTTTTACAGTCATCAAATTTAGACCGATGATTATCGTTTAACACATCTGCCATTTTGTTTTTATTAATTCAAAGTGAGATGTTAAATCAGTTAAACTATTGCAACATAGCACTTTTTCGTTGTATGTGGGAATACAGATGAGGCATCACACGCGGTAGACTTTTTTCTCTTCGCAAATCGCTGGCCTCAATGCTGATTTAGTGATGAAACAATTCAAAGTAATCTCGGAAGTGATGTCGAGTGGCAACACAATTGATACTGAGAAATTTGATGCCTTTACTCGAAAAACTGGAAAAATGTACACAAATTCGTATGGCTGGTATGCTAAGCCACCAACTCTTCATAAAGTTTTAATGCATGGTACCGAAGTCGCATCTAAAGTAATTCTACCTATAGGCCAATAATTGTCGCAGGAAGCAACTAAGGCTTGCAATTAGCACATACTGCAATAAAGGATAAATTTTGCTCGTAAATTTTCACGTGTGGCTTGTAACAGAGGAGTACTACACAGATTGTTACTAAATTCAGATCCCATCTAAGTTGTATCAGGGCAAGGTATCATTTTAAAAGCGGCCCATTTTCGGAAGAGGCAATCAATCTAATGGTCGCGAGTATACCATCTTTATCTCCAGACGAAAATGATACCGACGGAAGAACAAAGCAAGGCAAAGATGACGAAGAGGACGATAGACAACAGTTTGGCACTGAATAAAGGTATACTGCTATCAAATAGTGTCGGTAAGGCCTCTTTCATTAACTGCCTTGCTTCTTCCAATGAACATTTAGATCCTATTTTCTGTACAACATGTCAATTTTGTACATTTTGTAAATAAACAAATAATTAAGGTCAAATAATGTATTTCATTTGATTCCATTGCGAAAAAAAGCATAAAATAATTTTGAGCAGTTTTTAAGTGCAAACACTGCTACGTGCAACCGTCTGTCCCAGACAGCCATCCATCCAAATACTAACTGGACCCGACCTTGTTTCACTTCGGTGATCAGCCGACAACTAGCGCTTTCAATGTGACAAAACCACTGAAAAAGAATTTTATTTGAACACTTTTATTTTAAAATGACCAAAGATGAACGATATTTATGTTTCGTGAGTATTTTATTAAATCACGAACTAACGAGTAACTGAGACAACTGCTACTATTTATATTTAACAAACTTTTTCATAGAATGATAAGCCATTCTCAGTGCATATCGAGTACTACCTACAGTTCCTCTTCAGGAAAGAAAGCTAATTTCCACACTGAGGGTAGACATCCGCACCAGTCTTCCCCCTAGCGACACTTCTTTCACCCACACCCTGGACCCCATTTAAACTGAAACAAGTTACAATATCTGCATCATTCTTACTGTTTGTAAATTACTTCATTGTTTTCTTCCGAACTTACAGAAACTGGAAGACTACTGGCTGCCAAAGCTTTGTGTCTGACTATTATCACTAATACTAACAATAATGATAATAATAATAGTACTGTGTAGTCCCTATAGAAACGTAGTAGCCATTACATACTCACTGTTGTGTTGTCAATTAGTTCCCTTGCCTCTTGCGAAAAGAATAATGAAGCAATTTCTGATCCATTGTGTGAACTACCTACAATTCAGCGAAAGCGCTTGCATGAGGGATTTAAGCATATGTGAGGTATATGTACCACTTTTCCTGATGTAGATACATGGTTCAAAGTAAGAAGATGTGTGTATTGGATGGACTAACTGAGGAAAATGTTGATACATTCGCTTCACAAGCTATAGCCTCCACCACATTGTGTCATATGTTAACCCTAATATCGAAAGATATGTGATTATTGGTAACTGATGTAATCTTATGAATTCTTTACAGACGAATGGAAAAACTGGTGGAAGCTGACCTCGGGGAATATCAGTTTGGATTTCGTAGAAATATTAGAACACGTGAGGCAATACTGACCTAACCACTTATCTTAGAAGAAAGATTAAGGAAAGGCAAACCTACGTTTCTAGCATTTGTAGACTTAGACAAAGCTTTTGACAATGTTGACTGGAATACTCTCTTTCAAAGTCTGAAGGTGGCAGTGGTCAAATACAGGGAGCGAAAGGCTATTTACAATTTGTACAGAAACCAGATGGCAGTTATAAGAGTCGAGAGGAGTGAAAATGAAGCAGTGGTTGGGAAGGGATTGAGACAGGGTTGTAGCCTCTCCCTGATGTTATTTAATCTGTATATTAAGCAAGCAGTAAAGGAAACAAAAGAAAAATTCGTAGTAGCTATTAAAATCCATGGAGAAGAAATAAAAACTTCGAGGTTCGTCGATGACAGTGTAATTCTGTCAGAGACAGCAAAGGACTTGGAAGAGCAGTTGAACAGAATGGACAGCGTCTTGAAACGAGAATATAAGATGAACATCAACAAAAGCAAAAGGAGGATAATGGAATGTAGTCGAATTAAGTCGGGTGATGCTGAGGGAATTAGATTAGGAAATGAAACACTTAAAGTAGAAAAGGAGTTTTGCTATTTGGGGAGCAAAATAATTGATGATGGTCGAAGTAGAGAAGATATAAAATGTAGACTGGCAATGGCAAGGAAAGCGTTTCTGAAGAAGAGAAATTTGTTGACATCGAGTATAGATTTAAGTGTCTGCAACTCGTTTCTGAAAGTATTTGTATGGAGAGTAGCCATGAATGGAAGTGAAACATGGACGATAAATAGTTTGGACAAGAAGAGAATAGAAGCTTTTGAAATGTGGTGCTACAGAAGAATGCTGAAGATTGGATGGGTAGATCACATAACTAATGAGGAGGCACTGAATAGAATTGGGGAGAAGAGGAGTTTGTGGCACAACTTGACAAGAAGGGATCGGTTGGTAGGACATGTTCTGAGGCTTCAAGGGATCACAAAATTAGCATTGGAGGATAGCGTGGAGGGTAAAAATCGTAGAGGGAGACCAAGAGATGAATACAGTTAACAGATACAGAAGGATGTAAGTTGCAGTAGGTACCGGGAGTTGAAGAAGCTTGCACAGGAGAGAGTGGCATGGAGAGGTGCTTCAAACCAGTCTCTGGACTGAAGACCACAACAACATGTAATCAGCGTTACAGCCTCATGGAATAGCAATAACGATCTTTTTTAAAATCACACAATCGAAACCTTTCTTTCATTCCCCTTAGAACTTTTCTTTTCACCACTTAGGAGGTAATTCCAGGATGGGGACCACTGGTCTACCATTATTACATCCGTCGCTTAAACCCACAGCCATCGACGCGGACCTCTACACGAACGCTACTGAAAATTAGTTTCAATAGTGAACTACAATGGATCTGTCTTCGTTGCACTAATAGCTTGCTTTGTTTTAATACAACTTAGTACGTTGTAAAAATAAGAACTCTGAACAAGTGGAACAGACGTGACTTTGCGGAAGTGCATGTGGATGCTCTACCAAGCAGGTAGCCCAAAAATATGACGAATAAGGATTGATCGGAAGAACTAGAAGATAATATAATACAGTCACTGAAGCCAGTAGGAATTCAATAGTTTAATGAAGCGAGAGCCCACAGCATTCATAAATATTTCGTAAATGATATTTCCGACGAAATGAAAGCATCATATCTGAAATCTGTGATTATATTGCTTCGTTTAGCAGTTGTAATGTGCCACCTTCAAATGGCATTGAGCCCATTTTATTCACCTCTAATATTTCTAATTTGCGCTACAGCACTCAATGTATATGCTTGATTGTGGCAAACAGTGGAAACTGCAATCAGTACTAATAAACATATTAACAGCCATAAGTGCCATTTATCATGTTAAGCATGAATCGATGTGATATCTTCAGGATTCCAAAGAAGAATGGGAAGTCCATCGGCTAAGAGATTAGTGGATCTGGTATCCAAAACCTATGAAACAGAAGACGCATTACATAATTTTCAGAAACGCTTTATCTTTACGCTACTAAACACACAACTTACTGACACTAACAATCAGCATAATATGTCGAACCTTTGACTTTTTGAGTGGAAGAATATAGAAGTAATTAAACATTACAAAGGTACTGCGGAAAGATCAGTTTGGTATAAGAAGACATGAAGGTATCAGAAAAGCAATTATGAATTTCCACTTAATAATGAAATGAACAAAAAGGAGAAACCTAAAAGCTTTCATAGCACCTGTAGGCCTAGACCCTAGAGGAAACCTTAAGGCACCTCAAATTAACAACAGCCAAGGATGGGGAATGTATTGAGGATAGTGTGCTGTGTTTATATGTCTCAGATTTGACATGGAATGGTTTAAGAGTGGCAAGAGAAACGGAAATAAGAGTGGCAGCATTATATAAACAATGCTGCAGGTTCTTTACAGGAAAACTGTATCTCGGTACATGACATACAATCAAATTTGTGTTATACCATGAAGAAGATCTTAAGTACTTACACATGAGCAGCTTTGTCTAATATTACATTGTTTTAGTGTATTATTTTTTCGTAGTGCTGTTAAGTTGACCAAACTTATCATCGCAGGAAACAGCAGTTTTCCAGAAGAGAAAACTTCAACCTGTACCTGTAAACTTCATGTTTGTCACGAATAATCTTCATCTGTTATGGATGCCTAAGCAGAATATACCAATCAGTGTGCTTCAGGTAGTAATTAAAGACACGTTCACAAAATATAAATTTTTCTTTCGTCTTCACTGTATGAACGCCATTGTTTCCTATTAAAAAGTTCTCGTTATCATCACCAAATCTCAAAAGGAATAAATGTACTGCAATGTTAGTGTCAGAATACCCAGCTCGTTAAGTACACGTATGTACGAAAACTACTACCCTCTACCAAAAATGTGTCCCCCCAAAAATTGTCTTATATACAGAGTGGTCAGAAACAGTCTGTAAATCTTGTAAGGGTATTGCAGACTATGTTGTGCTGAGAAGTATTTGTGAAGAAAAAATTCAATACGTTGCGCCTTTTCTAAGATAGTTAACACTGAAGCTAGTCAGAACGTTGCACGGGCGAATTCAAGCGGCCCGCTAGAGACGGTGTCCCCACACGAGTATTTGTTTAGTTTCATAAAGCCGAACAAGAGAGTGATACAAAAACTGGACATGGGACGCTAGTAAAGATCGACCCCGAGCCACAAGTTGTTGTGTTACCTCAGGCGCTGTTGTCTTCGCAATGAGATGAACTGACACAACTGTATCTGTCAGGCCGGTTGCATTTGTATGAGCTACGCCCTGATTGGCTAACTTCAATACTAATTAACTCGGTAACAGCGCAGGGTATCGAATTTCTTTTCACAGCAATTGTTTCTCAGCACAACATTCTTACAAGCTTTTCGCTCTGTTTCTGACAACCTTGTATAAAGAATCCTTTTCTAGGTATGTAACGACTGTGGACAATATTCGTCCTGGAACTATTTGTCCACCACACATTTTTCCCAAGTGCATTCGTCCAGTAAGGTACGCAGGTGAATTTCTGTGAATTTTGAAAATTAGGAAAGCGATATTTGCAGGACTGGAGCGCTGACCACCAGCAGGTTTTAAAACAACGCACACTCCACTGCAAAATGAAACATTCACTCTGTAGTATTCTAATTGCAAAGAAAACGACTCTAATTGCAAAGAAAACGACATTCGGCTTCTTCAAGTGGTTCTGAGTGTACACCTACCTCAAATATTCGCCATTCTATCTCCATCTCATATTTCGTTAATCTTGGCACATAATAAATTTCATGTTATTGCTACCAGAATTTTTCGTAATATCCTGGACATAATAGCTTCTATAGAAATTATGAGTTAATCTATTAACCGAGAACCACGAGTTGACTGTGTCCAGAGTACAATTTGTCATGTTATTCAGTAACTGACATGAATTTCTTACGTTGTCAATCGATTCATATGGAGAAAATCTATTCATTACACCGATCGTTTTTCTTTGTTTGACACGTCATCAGCATAGGTATGGATCTACTTACCACTTGGTGATGAATTCTGAACATTGTGGAGTGAGTCTTATGCTCAGCCTTCTTCTTTGTGTCGAAAATGGCACGGAATTTACTGTTTGCTCGTTGGGTTAAAAAAAAAAAAAAAAAAAAAAAAAAAACAATAACAATATCAGTGAGATCCATGACGTAACTGTCATGGAGACTAGTTTGGCAGTGGTGCTGAAAAGCTCAGTGTCGACCTCGACAGACACACAGTAACATAACCTTTTTTATTGACTATAGCCTTTGAAAATGTATAAGTTAGCCTCTTTGAAAGAAATACTACAAACGGCTCACGCAAAGTGATGGTCCCAATCTGAACGACTAAGTTTCATATACTCGATGGACAATAAATTTGTGAAGGCGCACGAAGTTAGCCATCAGCTCTCAGTGTATATTTGGACGTGTTGTTATACAGGGTGACAACATTCGTGGTGACGCTGGGCACAGTGCTGGTGACGGGAGACGCCAAAGACGTGACGGTGACGACAACGAGCGCCGCGTGGCACCCGGACTATTGGACCGACGAGAAGACGGCCGACAACGACATCGGCGTCGTGCTCCTGGGACAGTCCGTCTCCTTCACAGGTAACAGCCGCAGGCTGGGGAGTCCTTCGTCACTGTGCACTACCTGTACACTCTCGCGTGAACACAACACCGTCGTGCCATTACGTACGGTATTAAAATATGTTACACATCTTCCGAGTAATGACGGACTATCGCTAACCACATTTCCATTATTGCAGCCGCTAAATCGGTGCTCGTCGGCAGTCACAAAGTGATGATGTTGCCAAAAGAGCTGTAGCATGACTGAGGCTTCCAATATTTATGGTCATACAATGTTATACAGGGTGGTTCATTGATAGTGACCGGGCCAAATACCTCACGAAACAAGCATCAAAAGAAACAACTACGAAGAACGAAACTCGTCTAGCTTGAAGGGGGAAACCAGATGGCGCTATGGTTGGCCCGCTAGATGGCGCTGCCATAGGTCAAACGGATATCAACTGCGTTTTTTTTAAAAAGTAGGAAACCCCATTTTTATTATTCGTGTAGTATGTAAAGAAATATGTTTTAGTTGGACCATTTTTTTTCGCTTTGTGGTAGATGACGCTGTAATAGTCACAAACATATGGCTACATCAACATCGATTGCACCCATACCATATTTCTATGCACCAGGAATTGCATGGCGACGACTTTGAACGTTGTGTACAGTTCTGCCACTGGGCACAAGAGAAATTACGGGACGATGACAGATTGTTGGCACGCGTTCTATTTAGCGACGAAGCGTCATTTATCAACAGCAGTAACGTAAACCGGCATAATATGCACTACTGGGCAACGGAAAATCCACGATGGCTGCGACAAGTGGAACAACAACGACCTTGGTGGGTTAATGTATGGTGCGGCATTATGGGAGGAAGGATAAATTTTCAATGTGTGTGAAACCTTATGGGACTTAACTGCTAAGGTCATCAGTCCCTAAGCTCACACACTACTTAACCTAAATTATCCTAAGGACAAACACACACACCCATGCCCGAGGGAGGACTGGAACCTCCGCCGGGCCCAGCCGCACAGTCTCTGACTGCAGCGCCATAGACCGCTCCGCTAATCCCGCGCGGCGGAAGGATAATTGGCCCCCATTTTAAAGATGGCAATCTAAATGATGCAGTGTATGCTGATTTCCTATGCAATGTTCTACCGATGTTACTACAAGATGTTTCATTGCACGACAGAATGGCGATGCACTTCCAACATGATGGATGTTCGGCACATAGCTCGCGTGGGAAAATGGCTCTGAGCACTATGCGACTCAACTTCTGAGGTCATAAGTCGCCTAGAACTTAGAACTAATTAAAACTAACTAACCTAAGGAAATCACACACACATCCATGCCCGAGGCAGGATTCGAACCTGCGACCGTAGCGGTCGCTCGGTTCCAGACTGTAGCGCCTAGAACCGCACGGCCACTCCGACCGGCAGCTCGCGTGCGGTTGAAGCGGTATTGAACAGCATATTTAATGACAGGTGGATTGGTCGTCGAAGCACCATACCATGGCCCGCACGTTCAGCGGATCTGACATCCCTGGATTTCTTTCTGTGAGAAAAGTTGAAGGATATTTGCTATCGTGATCCACCGACAACGCCTGACAACATGCGTCAGCGCATTGTCAATGCACGTGCGAACATTACGAAAGGCGAACTACTCGCTCTTGAGAGGAATGTTGTATTGATAAATGCACTGAGGTTGACTGACATCATTTTGAGCATTTATTGCATTAATGTGGTATTTACAGGTAATCACGCTGTAACAGCAAGCGTTCTCAGAAATGATATGTTCACAAAGGTACATGTATCACATTGGAACAACCGAAATAAAATGTTCAAATGTACCTACATTCTGTATTTTAATTTAAAAAAAACCTACCTGTTACCAACTGTTCGTCTAAAATTGTGAGCCATACGTTTGTGGCTATTACAGCGTCATCTATCACAAAGCGAAAAAAGTGGTCCAACTAAAACATTCATATTTCTTTACGTACTATACTAATATGTAATGAAAAATGGGGGTTCCTATTTAAAAAAACGCAGTTGATGTCCGTTTGACCTACGGCAGCACCATCTAGCCGGCCAACCACAGCGCCATCTGGTTTCCCCCTTGAAGCTAGACAAGTTTCGTGCTTTGTAGTTTTTTCGTCATATCAGTCATATCACCAACAGTCGACCTGAGCAGCTTTAGGACTGAATCGTCACTGATGGATTTGTTAATCAGCTGCATATACAATAATTATCCCACGTTCGAAGTCTCTGAGCCCTCCTGGCCGACCCTTCCCGCAGACAACCCCTCTACTGACAATATAATAGTCCCTGAATTATTTTATAGTCGAGGGGCTTTCTCTCGTGGCATCAAGTAGTCAGTCCGCATTACGATAAAGAAGTATTTGAATACGTTTGATCAGATAGTGTGTCTATGCTCGTGCAGTTTTCTATAGTGTTTACTGGCAATTTCCTTTTATTTTCATCCTTGTTACTATCTCAGTCTTTACTATACATTTCCCGCAAACAAAAATCGAACTTTATACGGCTGTGGAACTATTAGGTCGGTGCATAAGTTCTTAGTGTTTTTATATATGTTTAATAAACTTAACAGTTGCTTATAACACGGTCTTTAGTCATCAATTTGAAGTCATGTGGCTTTGAGGCGATAAAGTCCTCGAGCCTTTTCGGAGTGTATGTTCATCCGGAAAAGAAGTTCCTTGAAGGTTTTTCGATAAATAGCGGGAGAGGTCAAGTGAATAAGGTGAGTATGGAATGATTTACTATCCCAACTCCTGTATAGCACTTTTTGTCGGCCTAACAGAATGCGGGAGGGCGCTATTGAGGAGTAGTGTCACTACAAGCAGGTCCGCAGCTCGTGGTGTCACGGTCGCGTTCTCGCTTCCCGAGCACGGGGTCCCGGGTTCGATTCTCGGCAGTTAGGGATTTTCACCTGCCTCGTGATTACTGGGTCTTTGTGTTGTCCTCATCATTTGCCGGCACGGTAGCTCAGCGTGTTCGGTCAGAGAACAGGCTGCCCTCTGTAATAAAAAAACTGAGTGGAAGGATCAACAAACGAACTTGATCGGATGTCATGTGACGTCCGCAATGACCAAACACAACGATCAACAACAAACAGAAGGGGAAAAAAAGTGGTCAGCGTGAAGGACTGCCGTCCTACGAGCTTGGGTTCTATTCCCGGCTGCGTCGGAGATTTTCTCCGCTTAGGAACTGGGTGTTGTGTCGTCATCATCATTTCATCCTCATCCGGCGCGCAGGTCGCCCAATGTGGCGTCGCATGTAATAAGACCTGCACCGAGGCGGCCGGACCTGCCCCGCAAGGGGTCTTCCAGCCAGTGACGCCAAACGCTTATTTAATTTCATTTTCTTGGTCGTTTTTCTTGGACTGCGTCTGCAAGACGTCTCAATTCTTGACAGTAAATGTCAGCAGTGATGGTTACACCTCGGGGCAGCAATTCGTATTACACCGCACCGTCGCTGTTCCAACAGATGCATGACATTATGTTTTGTGGATGCGCGTAGGTCTTTGTACGGGGAGTTGCTGCTTTCTTTGGGCTCTTTCATTCCTTTCGTTTCCCTATGTTAGCATATGAAATGAAATGATCGCGTGGTATTGTTGACCGAGAGGCCCTATCCGCAGAAGTCGTCCGCCGGGATGCAAGTCTTATTTCAGGTGACGCCACATTGGGTGACTTGCGCGTTGGTGATGATGAGATGATGATGAGGACAACACAACACCCAATCCACGAGCGGAGATAATCACCAATCCAGCTGGGAATCGACCGGGCCCACTGCATGGTAGGCAAACACGTTACCACTCAGCTAAGGTGTCGGACGATGTTAGCATAAAGACGCCATTTCTTATTACCAGTAACGATACAGTATAGGAATGGTCAGTGTTGTTCACGAGCCAATTGATACGAGCAAACAGAGATGCACGTACGCCCAACCGCTGCCTTTCCGATTTTGACTTGGAACAAGCGGTACCTGTACACTCGATGATTCTTCAACCATGTCCGTTGCATGCAAATACCGCACGATGGTGGAATTATCACAGTTCATTTGGCAGTTCTCCAGTACACTAACGCGGATCATTGTAGGTTAATGCGTTTAAACGACATTCATCAAACGTGAAGGTCTTCCTGAACTTGGATATTCAATACTGTGAAAACGACCCTCCTTAAAACGTGGAAACTATTTTCTTTGTGTTCTGTCCGCTGCCATTATCCCTATACCGGGCGCAAATGTTTCTGCTATCACTCCTCTATTGAACTCAAACAGAAGAATACGTCTGAAATGTTCCGATCCCGATTTCTCCACTTGACTTGCCACTTTCTAGCGTCCCCAACTCCACTCACTATCCCCAAGTGACAAAATGACATTATGTAAACTGGAACACCAACAGTGAACTACAAATAAAATATAGCAATCGGTAAATAAACCCATAGAAACCGGAATGTCAACATACAAATCACAAACGTTATTAACTTATGCACCAACCTAATACATCTGTCATAAAATTGGAACTTACGTTTCCTTTTGGCAGTCCGTTATTTAAACCAGTCATGAACAGCGTATTCATCGGCCATTTGACACTCGCCACCTTCGTCATGTTCCATTATGTGAAATTTTTCAATCCCATTGACGGCTCTGTTAAATGAAAAAGTTTCTCTTCCGACGGCAGCAAGCTGAAGGCGAGTGTGTTGATTACAAGTATGACTTATGGGAAAGTACTATGGTAGACACCCTGCAGATACACTCAACTTTTCTGTTACCACCACATGACTTTCTTTTACTTACACGTTGCAATACGCGTTTGGAGAAACGATTCCCATTTTTAAGTGCGTTTTCTTCTGTGTAGTATTCCATTTTTGTAATGTTTTTGGTGTGTGAAGATCTGCAGTGTTCTGTTGACTTCTCTGCAATGTATAAAAACACTCAATTTTTAGTTGATTGTCGATCTTTATGAATAGTTAGTGGAGAAATTTGGAAGAATTTGTACTTGTAGTTTTCTTATGGCGCATTTGTGGAGAGATCGATATACATTAAACATTTCACACATTTCTCTGTGCATGACATACATAGCCAATAAAATTTTTTTTAAATTAAACAATTACATAAATGTTTTTAGATTTAGTCAACAGAGATGTTTTTATATCTCTTCTGAAGAGTACAATATCTTCTAGTACAGATGGTATTTATATTAACAGTCTGGATCATAATTTGCTTATTCCTATGCGTTACTATTTTATTTAAGTATATTGTCTAAACAGGTGAAGAAACTCGCGGATTCACTTCAAAGTTTTTCGTTTAATATTTCACCATCATATTTTCTATAATGTGAATATATCTCCAGTTCTAACAGATCCATTTTATGCCCTTTATTTCGTCGGTGGAGTACTCTGACATTTTGTTCTACTTTTCCCAATGGCTATCCTGTATTACGTATGTTTATGGCTGATGTTGATGTGTTTTTGTTGTGTGTGTAAGCTTTAATATGCTCTGTATGCTTGGCGTAAAAATCTCGGTCTATTTGTCCTAGGTAGAACATGGAGCATTCTTGGCATGTTACTTTGTATATTCCAGAATCTTAGTACAGGTCATTATTATACTGTACGTTATGTATTAGGTTTATGTTGCAGTTTTTTAGATATAGAAAACCCAATTTTTAATTTGCGATTTTTGATAATATTTGCTGTCTTCTTCGATATATTACCAATAATATTATTTTAAGTATATATATTTGTTTTTGTCTTTTTTCTGTGGTGTGGTTTGCCTTTGGGCCTTCCATCACTTTGTCTAGGACTGTGTCAAGCACAGAAGCAGTATAATCATTGGCATCTGCAGTTTGTTTCATTATGTTAATTTCCTGCTGCGTGTTTTCTTGGTTTCAAGATATTTTAGTTATCCTATGTAGTGCTGACCTGTATGCTGCCTGTTTATGGAAATTTTGGAAAGACTGTAAGTACAAGCAAGTTCTTCCGAATTTCACCTCTAACTGTGTATAGAAATCGATAATGAAATAAGAAATTACACTTTTACACACATTGCGTTAAAGTCAACAGAACACTGCAGAGCCTCACACTTCAGAAAACAGCACGAAAAAAGAAAAAAAAACCGCATTTCAAAATGAGAATTATTCCCGAAATGCGTCGTATATATATAACTAAAAGAAAATCGTGACTTGTAGCAGAAAAGATTGTTTACACACTAATTTCTTTTCCACTTTCCTAGTGGACTGCTGCATTGTACTGATCGAGAACCACCCGATAGGAAAACACATCTTAGATCAAAGCAGGGGCGATTTCCTAGCGGGAGGTAAAGTTCACTGATCGAAGCGGATTTGCTGAGGTTTAGTGGAAGGAAATAAATTTCATTTTTTCCGTGAAAGTTTGAAAATTGTGCTTTTCTGTGTGTTTTGACTTACTGATGTTGAATGGTAGTCCAGTTTTGTTGTTCCGGAGATTATCGGCGGAAATTGTTAGGAAGGAGACGGAGGAGGCCTTTTACCTGTTAGCAGTGCACGTATTCCAGTCCAGCGGTAGGAATTCGGAGTCTTCCTGGAGGTGGTGAAGTAGAAAATATTACCTCAGCTGCTGTTGAGGAATACTTTAATTTCCACTAATTGGTACGTTCACTGAACACTCTCAGGTGGCAAGAGCATGAGACTTTTCCGAGCGCTTTGGAACAAATTAAAGCACTTGAGTAACATGAGTTTTTATGGCAAACCTCGACTTTGTCAATTGTTGTGAATTCATAACATTGCACAAGACACGGTAAAAATTCAGATTCTTGTATATGGCGAAGGGTCGAAAATCCGCCATACATTGTTTGGAAACATCGTACTAAAAATCTCTAAGTCATTTTGGACCTGCTCTGCCTTCTGACGTGGTAGAAAATCTTAAGGCATTTTTCACTTTCTTATGCTTGCAGGCGTGTCTATGTGCTTTCAAAGTCTTCTGTTACCAAAGTAAACAGTAGTTTTCAGTGCTCGTACGATATTAATGACAGAGCAACATTACACCTCTTTAAGGCCTGTACTCGCATTTAACACACACGAACGAAAACAGGACGAACTACAATATTTCCTATCTGAATTTACCCACAGCCGATATCTAAATGATTCCAGGGTTCTTTCCCTTAAAAAAAACTATATCAGATATCCTTTTTGAAAGTGTTGTATTCTGATTTGTTTGATATTATTTATAGGCATAAATAATTGTTGATTCTGTGATTATGTAAAAACAGTACTGCAGTTTCTGTTTCGAATTTAAATCTCATAAGTATACAGAATGCATATCACAATGTTGCTAGTGCTGAAGTAGATTCCTCATGTTAATCAGCGCCAATGACTTTGTATTTGTGCAGATGTATCTATTAGTAATACTTCAAGCAAACAAATAATAAATAAATTGTACCAAGGAATAACAAATTAATCATCATAATTGTCAGAGGAGACTAACGTAGTATTTTATTTTGTCGTCTGTTTGAAGCGGATAAGCACAGAGCTCAAAGGCATTGTCATTTCTGATCTTCCCTGTCCATCAATTACCAGTCTCATATTAAAGTCTGCGCATATCAGGTCACAGTGAACATTGATGCAGTTAACTGCGTTAACATAAATAATACCCCCAAAAAAATCTAGAGTGAATATAAATGTTCAGGGAATTATTTAAAAAATGTTAAACACAAGACAGCTACTGCAATTTAGATTATCGTTAACTTATTTGCTCAGACAAGCACTGTTTTTGTTGCAGACTACATACAGGCTCTTCGGCTGCCTTCCTCCTCGCAAGCTGACCTCACTTATGAAGGAGAAGTCGTCACCGTCAGCGGATGGGGAATCACAAGCGATGGTAACTGCAGCTGAATCGCATTTATTGATAACTATTAGAATAGTTTTCCTTGCATTGTTAATAAGTTTGACTAATTGTACGCGAACCTCCATTCCTTTCTATACTCCATCTTACTCTAAAGTCTGAATCTCTGAGTATTTCCCTTGGCTAACAAAATTAATCTTTTCAAATGATAGTTCCTTTCTGTTTAAGTCTCTAATGTGAAATTAACGGATTGTGTATGTCATAGATAATATCACAAACCAAATCCTTCGGTTAGTAAGCTTTCCTCAGTTACTTCGTCCTGTATTCCGCGACACCATCTTCGTATTAGTCTGTCGATCTAACATTTTTAATTCTCGGATACACTCTTTTCCACATTTTTAAATTGGCGACGTTGCTTTCCAGACATCACTATTCTCTCAACTACTAATTTAGAATGTGCTACCTTAGGTACATACAACGATTCATATTAACATAAAATTTTCTTCCGCTGAAAAAAGCTTTCTTCTTGTTGTTATTTGTTTTCCATGTATCTCTAATTTTACGGTCCTACTTCTTAAATTTTTCCTACAAATTATTACCAAATATTTATTTGCTTTCCTTGTTTGATATAAAAATGTCCTATCACTTTTAATTCGACTTTAAGTTTTTGTGATAATCAGTCCTCGACTGGTTTTGATAAGACCCGCATCAGTCTACCCTGGAGAAATTATCCTATGGAAACATGATGACGACCACATCCACCTCGTCCACGATTGCATTGGCGAACTCATACCTTCGTCACTGTCAGAATATGGTACTAAATGTTGTGGTTCAAAATGTTCTTGTCTTTCTTCTGGTCCTTGTTCGTCTTCGTCTTCTTCGCTATCTGATACCTCGTCGTTGATGTGATGTTCGTCTACAGAACTTGTTCCGGTGGCTGAACCAGATGTTGATGGGCGGTCGTGATCTATAGGCAAACCACGGCGAACACGAGACATTAGCCATTGTTCATAGCATAGCGTTTCTGGCCTTCATGCATGAACTCCCAATTAGACCGTTCCCACGGTGGAATTTCATAATTCTGAAGGCAAGAAACGTTACAATTAAATAATGAAACCAAAAATATATTATACACAACAAAAATTATATTTACATACCTGTTTTTTCGGCATTTGGTTGTTTCGGGTACAAAGTTTTTCCAATACGTTGTTCAACAGGTGTCTTCAATTTCAGGCCGTATTTTCCCACAAATGAATGCCAATTTCGTGTATGACTCCAGTCAATAGCGAAATCAATTATAGCTTTTGCATCCAATTGTTGAACTCATTGTCTAAACTCTTCTTCTGTAAATGGTCGTTCTCTTGCTTCCTTTAACAGATTATCGTATCCTACGTCGTGCTCTTTAGCAATGGCATCTGCTCCACTGCGCGGTGCGTCTATATTTATAGGATTTCCCGGTCCTACGTAATCACTGCCAGGTAAAGTATATCCTTTGTTCTGTACACGTTCAACTAATTTTTTAACGCCGTAAGCAGCACCTGCGGCGGCAGCAGTTGTCGCGCCAGCCGCTATCGCTATCTGTCCTGAACTTGTAACACCAGCTGTGCTAATTACCGCCTCGTCCGTGACACTCTCAGATAACAAGGGCACTGTTTCGCTAGCGGTTGCTATATCGGAACTTTGGTGACCTCGGGCACGATGTCGTGGTCTATTTGGGCGGCGCCGTCGCACTCCAAGATTGCTTTCTTCTGGCCTTGTTTCAGGCACACGTTCAAATTCAACTGTTTCGCCACTCGTATCCAAATCGTCGTATGCTGGATTATCTCCATACCGTATACGATTAGCAGCATCCTCTCTTTGCACTGTTCGAATACCATTACTGCTACGAGAACGATTAACATTTGTTAATGGAATTCTTTCCGCCATTTCAATGTCTTCCTCAGGTCCCGGATATAAAACACCTCCGTCGTATTGTATATAACCATGGTTGCCCGTGCTTAAATACTGATTTACCCAAGACATTTTGCTGAGTACACTAAATAATTACCACCTTTTATATACATTACGTTATCAAACGGCGCGTGTCGGGCAACCTTTTGCTGGCGTGGGTGCTTGCTCAGATAATTGTCCTTAAAGGACAAATTATCTCGGCGGGACAGTGACGCCGCCATCGCGACCTTGCGGGGGCCCCTTTTTTTTATCAGTTGCTGACCCTCATGAATAGAAACATGACGCGTCGTTTCATGATTCGAGGGTCAGCAACTCTTCGTCTCACAGTACCATTTCCACCCAATGTCCTCAGTTACTCGTAGCTATTGGATATATTCCACCCTCTGTCTTCCCCTACAGTGTCTACCCTCTACAGCTCCCTCTAGCACAATGGAAGCTATTCCTTAATGTCTTAACACGTGGCCAACCGTTCTATCCCGCCAGTGTTTTCCAAGTGTTTCTTTCTTCGCCGATTCTGTTAAGAACTTCCTCATTTCTTATTTCGTCAGTCCACCTAACGTTCAGAAACTTTTATAGCATCGTATCTCGGATGCTTCGTCCCTTCCCTTCCGGTTTCATTCTCAGAAATTTCTGCCTCAAATTATATGAAGGTCGCTAGTATTTGCACTTCTTCTTTTCATAAATTCAGACTTTAACTTTTCTAGTTATTTGCACCACGTTAATGGTTTCTTTTTTAATTTCTTGGTAAACAGTTTATTACTTAAGACTGAAAAGCAAACAAATTCGATTTTGTTCCGCTGTTCTTGTCGGAGCTGAAAGGTGTGAAATGCATGCTCAAGTAACCAAGTGTGGTAGTATTTTATGTGCTAGCTATGAAGGTAAATCAAAATGTTTCTACAAATATGCTGTTATATCTGAATTAGACTGTGACCAGCACACTAACTTAATGATTTTGCCAATTGACATTATTCAGTGACCAAAATCTCCTTGCTTCAAAACAATGTTTCCATACCTCTGTCTAAAATCTGACTGAAAGACTGCTATTTCGTCACTATTCACTCTTTTTACCTTACTTTTCATGTATCGACTTATTTTTCTCCAATTTCTCCAAAACTATATTTCGTACTTTTT
This sequence comes from Schistocerca americana, assembly GCF_021461395.2. Classification (NCBI taxonomy): domain Eukaryota; kingdom Metazoa; phylum Arthropoda; class Insecta; order Orthoptera; family Acrididae; genus Schistocerca; species Schistocerca americana. The sequence continues at coordinate 613,119,396 of NC_060120.1, forward strand.
TCTGCCAACCTACTTCTGTCCTAGACAATTTTTCCTTCGTTACCTTCACATTATCCCCCCAGGTTTACTTTTAAGGTTGATATGCATTTTGCATTGTTTTCTTTTCCACACAGCCAGGAGCTATGACTGGTTACAGACGTTTGTGGATCTCTGCTTTCTTTTTTCCATCAATAAGGTCATAGCTCAGTGTTTAATCTTTAAAGTTATTGTTATACTGCTTAACATCTGCGAGAGTTTCGAATTCAGTCTTCCAATTTCCACATGCTGAACTGCTTTCTGCCATGCAGTTGTACTCTCTTATCATTTATGCGCTCTTATCTTGTTCAGTGTGTTTATCACCATTAGTAGTCCCTGTTTGTCTTAGTCACAAGCAAGAAGTGTTTTTGCAGCCCGTAATCCTTTCCAAATAGGCGTTGATAAAATGATAGCGAATTGATTGTTTTATTTAAATATCAGTTTTCCTTGTGCGGGTTAAAAGGCCTACTTCCTAATCATGGTCTATACGAATATATCATGCTTTATGTAGTTTTGTATCAGTGAGCAGTCTTCCCGGTTTTCTTTGATTGTATTCATTCGTTCACTAGCTTTCTACTTTATCAGTATTTGTTTCCTGTTCCCATTCATTGCAGTCCATTGCTTTCTTTTTCAATTTACTGTACTTTTAACATTCCTTCTGCTCATTCAATATGTGATGATGGATATAGCTAAGACCATACATTATGACGTTAATTAATCCAACTTAGCTTCCTTTACTTTGCTACTTTGCTGGCGTACAATGTATGGTCTGCAAAGACTTTTTTTTTAAATTTCGCTTTTATCGAATTCGTGTGTGTTACGCCCACCGGTCATATGTAAATGCACACACTATAAAAGAGCTAGTGACCATTTACTTGACTGCCAGTCTTTGCATAATTAAAATGTTTCAACGGGTTTACTTTAATTTCACACAGCCACTTAAAAAAAGAAAGAAACAAATCGGATATGTGGTTCTATAGTTATTAGCGCCAGTCTTATATCCGATACTGAAATCTACATCTACATCGACATTTATACTCCGCAAGCCACCCAACGGTGTGTGGCGGAGAGCATTTTACGTGCCACTGTCATTACCTCCCTTTCCTGTTCCAGTCGCGTATGGTTCGCGGGAAGAACGACTGTCTGAAAGCTTCCGTGCACGCTCTAATCTCTCTAATTTTACATTCGTGATCTCCTCGGGAGGTATAAGTAGGGGGAAGCAATATATTCGATACCTCATCCAGAAACGCACCCTCTCGAAACCTGGCGAGCAAGCTACACCGCGATGCAGCGCTCCTCTCTTGCAGAGTCTGCCACTTGAGTTTATTAAACATCTCCGTAACGCTATCACGGTTACCAAATAACCCTGTGACGAAACTCGCCGCTCTTCTTTGGATCTTCTCTATCTCCTCCGTCAAACCGATCTGGTACGGATCCCACACTGATGAGCAATACTCAAGTATAGGTCGAACGAGTGTTTTGTAAGCCACCTCCTTTGTTGATGGACTACATCTCTCCTCTCAGACAGACATTCCTGTACATGAAATTGCATTTGAATATGGTATCTATTGGGTCATCAGTAATTACGACAACAATAAATTTATAAACATATGTTAGACCTATTGAAAATTTATTGTATTAAAGAGCCCTTTCTTTTTCTATGCAATTCTGACGAAAACGATTTGTCGTGGTGACTGTTAAATAGCTTTCTTTGATTTAGTTCACAAACTGCAAAACCTACATATTTCAAGCTAATTAATGCCATAGAAGCACGGACCAATCCGCATTTACTTCTGGCGACAAAACGCGTCTGTTTTCACAATAAAAATTTTCAATACACTTCTCATCCTCTTTAACACCCTTAAGGGTTGAATTTGCCAAAATACAGAAACACGTATTTTTTATATCCAGCCGAGAAGCAAAACACAAATTTTCGTGGATTTAGCTTCAAAAATGCTCTCCTAATGAAATATTCTCATAATACTACTCATCCCCTATTTCACCCCTTTAGGGATAGAATTTCGATAAATCAGTTCTTAAACGATGCCCACGTTATAAGGTCAACACCCTCCTCAAAATTCAAGTTTCTAACCTTAGCCGTTTGGGCTGAGCGATGATGTGTCAGTGAATCAGTGGGGATATCTTCTTTTATATCTAGAGATAGAGTACATTTATTTATCGCGCGATGAAATCATTTGGTAGTTGCTGTTATTTTAATAAATGAAGGGATTAGTTGTGCCAATTGCATGAAATGTAAATAGAGTACATTATAATCTTTTTATTTACATAAACTGTTCTGCTTTGATACACTGACAGCTAATTTCTTCTTATCTTTCCACAACTCCATTTACAAAACAGTTAATATACAGGGTGTCCGTAACTAAATTTCCAGTGTCAAAAATCTATAGAAGTAAAACCATTGCTCAGAATCACGACAAACTCGTACCACATCGAACGGAAAAAAATGATTTTTTAGTGTCCTGAGGCCAAAAACCGCATAAAAAAACAAAATGATATCGGCTTTCAATTGCCCTTAGGACAAAAACCTCATAAGAAGTAAAACTACATCAGTGTCTGTCGTGAGACTGGTGCGGGAGATGTTCAATACGTTGCCACAAGTTGAAATCGAAAACTAGCATGCTCCACAACAGCTCGGAGTGTCTGGGGGTATTAACATGTTCTCGGAGAGGGAAATGGGCTTCTTCCGCCCACAGCATGTTCGATGGCCAATTATTGTCAACTTCCATGCGAGCAAGAGATTCCAGTGCGAACGTTTATCTTGCTAGCAGGGCAGCTGGAAGCAACTCCTGAACATGGGTGATTTTGCGTGCTTAGCAACTGTCGCTCAGAATCACGTCAAATTTGAGCAGCATTTTATTGACGCAAGGGAAAACATCATGGAACAAAACAAAAAGACGCAGTACGACGGGTATGGCTTGTGTTGCACATTGCACCATCTGTACTGTTCAGTGTGCACGACCGCACAATTTTTCGTAGTATTTTACGCACCGTGCTCACAGGTATGTCTAACGTTCGGGAAATTTCCCCCTACACTGCATGCCACAGCACAGAGCGCCGACACCTTTTACCCGCACTGCACTTCAAAAGTACCTGTATTTTCGAATTTGATAATCATTTTCGCCAGACCGCTAGCAGACATCGAACTAATGCCTTTCTTCATACCCTTGATTCGTCAATAACATGATGTTCAAATTGACTTTATTCTGAGGAGTGATTCTCATTCTACAACGTTTTGAAACTGGAACTGTAATTATGGACACCGTGCGTTTTCATCAGTGTGATCGAAATTAAAAATAATAATATGTCCATTGTATTAATGAAAACTTTCAGGGTCGTATTTGCCAGACTTTCAGTTACTGTTACTAGATTACAAATGGAACATTGGCAGGTGAGCTATAACAGGAAAGCTCAACTGCGCATCGTTACTAGGCGACGATGCTGATATTGCACTCAGGAAACAGTAGGTTAGACTATCGGGGTGGCAGTAGGTCAGGGTGTCTTGTGGCTGCTCCCAGACGTCTCAAGAGCAGACGGCTACCGTCTATGATTCAATGAACATCATTGCACTAGGAACCGAAGTACTGAGTAATCTATGAGGTGCAGCTGATGAGATTCACATCAGGCTTCACGCTGATGTGTTTCTCATGAAGGCTACTGTCAGTCTTCCACAATGACAGAATTTATTCCGTAGCATTCTCGATATTTTCCGTGCTGTTTCATGTCGCCCATCGAATTATTTAGCAACAACTATCGTACATGCCCCGTAAGACCTACATTTCACTCACAATGAATGTTGGTCTTAGCTTTCCACCCGTATTTTTAGATGGTTTTGTTTTTGCCGTACCAACACACTCTGTGTCTAGTCGAAGTGACGACTTGTCCATTGTTTACGGTAATCGCTTTTGTTCTGGAAACGTCTGCATCACTGTAACGGGAGAAAAGAGGGGCTGTGGGTGCATCCACCCCATCCAGTGAGACAATGATGTTTGGGAGGCCTCATATAGAAATTTCGTCTCTTGTTCCAGACTCCAGGAAACTGGAGACAACTCCTGCGTGTCAAGGCAGTTAGATGTCCAATCTGGGCCTTTCGTGTCCTGTCTCCTCAAACCGTTACAAGTAATAGAATTCTTCGTCTTCTTTCTTCGCTCTTCTCTCTACAAAATCCTCAACATCGTTTTTATGATCTCACTTCTTCCCAGAACGCTTTTACGCTATCATTTCTCATTGGAATATGCATAATCCCATTGTTTCTTTTTCTTTTTAATGTTACCAGTAATTGCCTGTCTTATCTTACTCTTCATAGAACTTTTCCAATTCGCAGCGCATCATCCATTTTACCTTTTCCTTTCTTCGCTATATCATTTTTTGAATAACCTTGTCCTGTCCTCTTTCCGTAGTGGTCAGATTTCTATACTCCTTAACCAAATTTTTCGTACAAAATACCTTATTAGACGGAGATCGACATGTTCTACTCGGTAGATAATGGAATCATTATAATATTCTAGTTTTTCTGCATTCAGCAGTATTTTTAGATTTCGTTCCATGCGCTAAGCTTCCCCAGTAGACTGAACTGTTTCTACAATTTACTGCAACTCTTTTTCATTTTTTGAGTAGAGAACTATATCGTCTACAAATATCAAATACCATAACGTCTCACTCTTTGTCATGTCCTTTGTTCTTATGGTCAAGAGAAAGTGAAATGGGAAGCATGACTTTATTCCTCTCCCCTTCCCCAGGATTCTTGTGGCGTTCATGCACTAACACGTTTATGTATCCCATTATCAACATTGAATTTTCTATTCCAAGTAAATAAACAAATTTTTCTCTTAAGATTTATTAAAATAGCTATCACAGCTTTAACTCGCTGTTCCATGTGCATTGCGCTGTAAACAGCCTTACTTCACCACTTATTGGTTTCTGTGAAATGTTTACTGCTTACATTGCATGCCATAACTCTAAACCTATAAACAGTGCCAAACCATTTGCACCTATTTACGCTGTATCTCATCAAACTTCATCCATTCGACTAATCAGATTTTCTATTTGAAGACTACGGACATTTGCATTTTCCTTCAAATCGAGGCATGGACATCGTGAGCGGGAATCTCACCTTGGCGGAAAAATCCATTTCTATGTTTAGAGGCTATGAAGACCCAACGATACCGACCGGACGCCGTGTTGCGGCGCGGCTGGGCTTTTGAGTATTGCTGTGTGCAGACTGCAAATTAGAATTCACCTACCTCAGAACGACGTCTGCTCGAAGCCCCTCCAATTGGCAACGTAGATACTTACAAGATGATGTAAAAACACCATTGATAAAAAAAACACCATCTAATACGTACAATTACTGAGGCCGCGCAACTCTCTAGTAATGAAGTAAAGTCCTGTAGAAAAACTGACATTAAAAAATTTATCGGGCGGTAAGGAAATGGATCGGCTTCTGGAAAATAATGTCCGAAATTTCCAAACAAGAAAGTTTGTTTTGCCATCTAGACAAATAAACGATACTATTCAGTCCACATTTAAACTATTGGCTATTTTCTTCATATTCACAATTCGTACACTCATTTCACATGCACAGCAGCCAGAGATATGTACAAACCCCACCCGAAGTAAACAACGTTCTCACAGTCATTAATTTCACTACTAACACGAGTTATTACATTCGGTCCTTCTTGTGGATTTCTCACAAAAGAAACTGCTCGCCAAAAAACGCTCAGTGCTTTAATACTGCAACATTGCCACGTCGATACTATGAAGGCCAAAATTTCACACGCGAATATCATTCCAACAATATAGTTCCGAAACTTCCAAACTTCACAAAACCGTCCATAAATACATCAGCATTAGTCGCGCCACGTATCAAACGCGAGGAACTCAATATTCCTTCATTTCACACATTACGAAAGTAACATGACCGACCGCATTCAAAGCTAGCGAGCGAATCCCTTCTTGTGTACTCACTCCCAGTATAACTATCAGGTAACGAGCAGGAACCATCTCAATTCTGATTGGCTAACCATACTCGCTGCCAATCAGAATTCTCGCTCATGATCATACTCGCGTCAGAAATGGCCTGCACCAAACCTTACATGCAGACGCATCTACGTCATTCTGATATACAAATATTAAAGTAATGTTTAATAAACGAAAACGAAAAAGCAATAAATCTGGAAATATCCTTTAGATACAGATAATACTCCAGCTGACTTTCTGGCTGCTCTGTTATAATAGCAATCACACCTAGACGTACGTCATCAGTAAAATGGGTAAATTCCCTATGAACATTTTCCCACAACAGGTTTGCGTAACTCTTGCAGATTACTTAAGACGATCTGTAAAGCAACATTAAAATTTGATGACTGTCCTACGTACACACTCTCATTCACTCACATTTACTCCCACAACAGTATTAGACACAAATAATAATTTTGTCTGATGTCTGATTTTTGTATTATGACAACATAAATAATTAAAGTTTTAATATAAAAATCTCATTTAATTAATTCTGCACACTGAGAGCTCTGGTTATGTTTTTAGATAATACCAAAGGACAACCTTTTATATTTCCTAACTGAATTTAGTTTCCTAATTGTCGGTTGTTGACTTTTTTAGCAATTTTTTTCTATCTCTGAAACTATGATAGTTATAAAGCTGTAATTTGGATAGAATCTTCTCCTGAATGTCAAAAGGTAGTGTACCGCTTTTGAAAATGATTGAATAATATTTAATACCATTTATTTAGGTCCTTATACGTGGTGAATGTACGGTCGCTAATAAGTGATACAGAATCCATTCTGACGCAACCGTAGTAGCAGGTGTACATGACTCATTGGCTAAGACACAAATGGTGATTTCTTTCACAGCCTCCGGCTCCAATACTGCGGGCTGTATAGCAACGAATGTTGTCGCGCATTAATTCGCGACGTTACAGTGTCATCCTCAGCTCATAGGCGTCACTGGATGCGGATATGGAGGGGGATGTGGTCAGCACTCCGCCCTCCCGGCCGTTCTCAATCAAGTAGCTCCTACGTTTGCTGAGCGCACTCCGCTAGCCAACAGCGCTCGGCAGACTGGATGGTCACCCGTCCAAGTGCTTAGCCCAGCACGACAGCGCTTAACTTCGGTGATGTGAGGGGAACCGCTGCGGCAAAACCGTTGCCCTCTGTCTGCTGCTGCACTTAAATATAATCCATTTTGGATGGGATATGTGGACAAGTATTTACTGAGCAGAATCTACTGGTAAAGCTGCTTCGACGTGGAACAGACATTACAAACTCATTTTCTGTCCTGATGTGGTGGGCATTTAAGACCTTACTATCGGACGTCAGTCTCAAAATGTCTGTACTATCTATACCAAATTTCGAATGCATGTGCTACACGTCAGCTGTCTTGTAAATATGATTACAAATACACTCCTGGAAATTGAAATAAGAACACCGTGAATTCATTGTCCCAGGAAGGGAAAACTTTATTGACACATTCCTGGGGTCAGATACATCACATGATCACACTGACAGAACCACAGGCACATAGACACAGGCAACAGAGCATGCACAATGTCGGCACTAGTACAGTGTATATCCACCTTTCGCAGCAATGTAGGCTGCTATTCTCCCATGGAGACGATCGTAGAGATGCTGGATGTAGTCTTGTGGAACGGCTTGCCATGCCATTTCCACCTGGCGCCTCAGTTGGACCAGCGTTCGTGCTGGACGTGCAGACCGCGTGAGACGACGCTTCATCCAGTCCCAAACATGCTCAATGGGGGACAGATCCGGAGATCTTGCTGGCCAGGGTAGTTAACTTACATCTTCTAGAGCACGTTGGGTGGCACGGGATACATGCGGACGTGCATTGTCCTGTTGGAACAGCAAGTTCCCTTGCCGGTCTAGGAATGGTAGAACGATGGGTTCGATGACGGTTTGGATGTACCGTGCACTATTCAGTGTCCCCTCGACGATCACCAGTGGTGTACGGCCAGTGTAGGAGATCGCTCCCCACACCATGATGCCGGGTGTTGGCCCTGTGTGCCTCGGTCGTATGCAGTCCTGATTGTGGCGCTCACCTGCACGGCGCCAAACACGCATACGACCATCATTGGCACCAAGGCAGAAGCGACTCTCATCGCTGAAGACGACACGTCTCCATTCGTCCCTCCATTCACGCCTGTCGCGACACCACTGGAGGCGGGCTGCACGATGTTGGGGCGTGAGCGGAAGACGGCCTAACGGTGTGCGGGACCGTAGCCCAGCTTCATGGAGACGGTTGCGAATGGTCCTCGCCGATACCCCAGGAGCAACAGTGTCCCTAATTTGCTGGGAAGTGGCGGTGCGGTCCCCTACGGCACTGCGTAGGATCCTACAGTCTTGGCGTGCATCCGTGCGTCGCTGCGGTCCGACCACTGGCGACAACATCGATGTACTGTGGAGACCTCGCGCCTCACGTGTTGCGCAATTCGGCGGTACGTCCACCCAGCCTCCCGCATGCCCACTATACGCCCTCGCTCAAAGTCCGTCAACTGCACATACGGTTCACGTCCACGCTGTCGCGGCATGCTACCAGTGTTAAAGACTGCGATGGAGCTCCGTATGCCACGGCAAACTGGCTGACACTGACGGCGGCGGTGCACAAATGCTGCGCAGCTAGCGCCATTCGACGGCCAACACCGCGGTTCCTGGTGTGTCCGCTGTGCCGTGCGTGTGATCATTGCTTGTACAGCCCTCTCGCAGTGTCCGGAGCAAGTATGGTGGGTCTGACACACCGGTGTCAATGTGTTCTTTTTTCCATTTCCAGGAGTGTATTTATGATGTTGCAGTACTACTCCGAATCTATTCCTGACTGCACATAGGTCACAACTGGTCCTACTCTAAATTTTTGAATTTAGTATTCCATTCTCTAGCACTTGCAGTTGAGACTTAACTACACATAAAACAGTTCGCATGGGTAGTTGCCCAGAACTGTTGTTCGCATCATTTTTTACCTTCCACTGTTACAGTAGGACATAAATCAAATATGGAAACAGCTTTTAGTCATGGAAGAAGAGCCCTACTGCACAAATACCGGCAACACTGGAGAATACAATGCAGCCCAGATGATAATCTTGGAAAGTATTAAAGGGGGCTAGCAACAGGAAGGCTGCAGGTATAGATGGAATAAATCTGGAACTTATAAAATATGCCACTATTGTGCAGTTGCTGTGTGATATTTAATGCTTGGAGAAAATTCCAGAGGCATGGAAGTTAGCAGGAACCATACATATACGCTAGAAATGAGATAAAATTCTACTCAAATTATAAGGGTATATCCATTTTAAATGCTGCTTATAAAATCTATTAGTCTATCATTAGTAAGAAACTCCAGCCAACAACAAAAACATTTTTAAGATTGAAGCAATACGCTTTTGGTAAAAGTAGCTCCTCTGCAGAAGCAACATTTATCCAAAACAAGTAACAGAAAAAGAGGAGAGTTCAATAAGGCACTCAAAAAGAGATTTGTGCAGTTGCTATATGATATTTAGTGCTTGCACTTCCTTGACTATGGTAAGGCCTGAGATAAGGTCAAAAGGATGAAATTTTGGGAAATACTTACTGGCTAGTACTTACCTGCAAATTTGGAGAACAGGAAAAAATTTATTGTCACAATTTTATTTGCAGACAACAAGTTCTCTAATTTGACAGTGAAAGCGCTTCATAAGACAATGTAACTGAACCATATAACATTTTACAAACTTATCGAACGAGTAGATAGGTAAACAAAACGAAAGGAATGGCAGTGGAAGATATACTCCTAACAAAAGCAAAAATAGTGATAAACAAGAAGATAATAGAGCAGGTAAATTCGTTTAAATGGCTCGAGACAGTTATATCAATAAACAAAACTAATTGACATGTTGTTCAAAACATACACAAATACAGAGTGTACCATAATTAACGGCGAAAACACATACAGTTGAAAGTACACGATATTAGAAGCAAATTAGTATGGTAAACATGGGCTCTAAAATTCATATCTGAAGAGATATGGGCACTACGTCATTTTCGATACTGTGAAACAAACCTCTTCTACTGCAAACTCTTTTTCCTTCCATATTTCGGGAGATGTTAGTATGGACCAAAACAAGAAAAAATTGTCTAGTAAACTGAGACTCTAAAATGCACACCTTCGGAGCTATGTGCGCTTGTTCAGCAGAAGAGATTTGCTTGACAGTATGAAGAATTGTCCATAGCTCTACAGGTATGCGTCTTAGAGTCCATGTTTAGTAGAGCTATTTGGTTCTAATACCGTGTATGTTCAACTCTGTGCATTTACTCCATTAGGTGTGATAACCCCTGTGTAATGCTATAAATGGTTGTATAAGGAGCCACCTTCGCAGAGCTATACGGAGAGAGGAAACGCTAAGACATCACAACGTGATGACTAAGCCTGTTCTTATGTACTGTATTGTAGTAAAAATTGCATTCTAAAAGAAGGGAAGGAATAAAGAATTGAAGTGTCCGAGATCACTTTTTGGATTAATATAGAGAGACCGATTGCGAAGTGAAGATACGGGACAGACTAAACGTGTAAACAACAATGACCGAAGACATTAGACACTACCAAGAAAATCAGACGACGGTATTAAAAGGATGCCGCTTGAGCGACTGGTATGCCAAGTATTACATTATAACTAAACCGGAAGACGAAGTATACACTGGCCAATGAAGAGATTCAGACAGCAGTTCTGTTATTTTCCTTTGGTTTAAAAACGAACTAACACCCACACGTTGAAAAGGGCAAAGAAGGAAGGAAGAAAGGGAGGAAGGAAATTATGGGTTTGTTAAGTATAGCGTCGATACTTTAGGAAAATACTTGTTTACAGTACACAAAATAAAAGTTTAGTGTCATCTCGAGGAGCTTCGAATTCAACTTAGAGCATTTCTACTCTGTACTTCTCGTGTGATAATGTAAGAATTCTTTTCATTCAACATAGTGTCCTTAACACAGTTCAAATATTTTTTAAAGACGGTAACGAGGCGTTTCGCGACAAGAAGACTTCCTTTCAGTGAATGAGCAAAATATACATTTCTGTTTCAGATTCATCGACAGTAAGTACAACACTGAAATATGTCGACATGGTCGTCATATCCAACAGCGAGTGCTCTGAATTATATCCTGGCGCTATCGACGATGACGTCATTTGTGCTCTCGGTAATCCTGATGGCAGTCCCTGCAGTGTAAGTAACAAAGTTGGGTTTCTACTGGTCTGAACATCTATTTCTGTATCATAAAAATATTGTCACAGATACCGTTTACAGTCAGTGGACGTATATTTGCAGTTGCAACAAAGGCAATACACAAAAAATCATATCTATTTTATTTTACTTGCGTTCCAGTTAAAAATCACGTAACGAAAAACTGAGTATTCATAATTTTTTCCACAAATGTTTCTATAGCTGAAGCGAACAGTTTTTAATCATATATGTTTCTAATAATTAATATAATATTACGTGGAGGTCGAATGGATTTCACCTTAATTACTAGTGTTTCCTCCCCATCTGTGGAGGACATCTTCAAGAGGGATCGTGGCTATAGCGAAAAATATAAACGAAACAGGACACAGTGTTTCAATAGACAATGACCTAAAAGTACTGCAAAACTTAGAAAAGAGCTGGAAAATGGAAATATTCATCCACGGCCACATGGGGAATAACGGGATCCTGAATGAAATGACAGACTTCAAAAATTCACATTTCTTTTCCAATTTCGCTACAGCACTCCTAGAATAAAAGATACGTAACATGACAGTCGTTTGAATCTAGGCCCAGCAATAGCTTAGAAATATGTAAATTAAATTAGTTTATATCATGATGTTTTCAATAATATTGTAACAGGTGCTCAATTTGTAATGTATTTCGTCAACCTACATCTGTAATACGATAACAAGACGTGCAGAAGGCAGGTAAATATCTGACACCACGTAGATCAACAAATCGATAGTCAAATCGAAAGAAGCAGTATTTCGACCGCCATATTGTCCACTGCACTACATATACACTCCTGGAAATTGAAATAAGAACACCGTGAATTCATTGTCCCAGGAAGGGGAAACTTTATTGACACATTCCTGGGGTCAGATACATCACATGATCACACTGACAGAACCACAGGCACATAGACACAGGCACAGAGCATGCACAATGTCGGCACTAGTACAGTGTATATCCACCTTTCGCAGCAATGCAGGCTGCTATTCTCCCATGGAGACGATCGTAGAGATGCTGGATGTAGTCCTGTGGAACGGCTTGCCATGCCATTTCCACCTGGCGCCTCAGTTGGACCAGCGTTCGTGCTGGACGTGCAGACCGCGTGAGACGACGTTTCATCCAGTCCCAAACATGCTCGATGGGGGACAGATCCGGAGATCTTGCTGGCCAGGGTAGTTGACTTACACCTTCTAGAGCACGTTGGGTGGCACGGGATACATGCGGACGTGCATTGTCCTGTAGGAACAGCAAGTTCCCTTGCCGGTCTAGGAATGGTAGAACGATGGGTTCGATGACGGTTTGGATGTACCGTGCACTATTCAGTGTCCCCTCGACGATCACCAGTGGTGTACGGCCAGTGTAGGAGATCGCTCCCCACACCATGATGCCGGGTGTTGGCCCTGTGTGCCTCGGTCGTATGCAGTCCTGATTGTGGCGCTCACCTGCACGGCGCCAAACACGCATACGACCATCATTGGCACCAAGGCAGAAGTTACTCTCATCGCTGAAGACGACACGTCTCCATTCGTCCCTCCATTCACGCCTGTCGCGACGCCACTGGAGGCGGGCTGCACGATGTTGGGGCGTGAGCGGAAGACGGCCTAACGGTGTGCGGGACCGTAGCCCAGCTTCATGGAGACGGTTGCGATTGGTCCTCGCCGATACCCCAGGAGCAACAGTGTCCCTAATTTGCTGGGAAGTGGCGGTGCGGTCCCCTACGGCACTGCGTAGGATCCTACGGTCTTGGCGTGCATCCGTGCGTCGCTGCGGTCCGGTCCCAGGTCGACGGGCACGTGCACCTTCCGCCGACCACTGGCGACAACATCGATGTACTGTGGAGACCTCACGCCCCACGTGTTGAGCAATTCGGCGGTGCGTCAACCCGGCCTCCCGCATGCCCACTATACGCCCTCGCTCAAAGTCCGTCAGCTGCACATACGGTTCACGTCCACGCTGTCGCGGCATGCTACCAGTGTTAAAGACTGCGATGGAGCTCCGTATGCCACGGCAAACTGGCTGACACTGACGGCGGCGGTGCACAAATGCTGCGCAGCTAGCGCCATTCGACGGCCAACACCGCGGTTCCTGGTGTGTCCGCTGTGCCGTGCGTGTGATCATTGCTTGTACAGCCCTCTCGCATTGTCCGGAGCAAGTATGGTGGGTCTGACACACCGGTGTCAATGTGTTCTTTTTTCCATTTCCAGGAGTGTATGTTTGTGATCCTGTTTCCAAGTGACTGCTGCGTTAGTGACATAGTCGTTTGGCTCTAGCCCCAGCAATAGCTTGGAAATACGTGAAATAAATAGTTTATATTATGATGTGTTCACTAATATTGTAACAGGTGCTCAATTTGTAGTGTATTTCGTCAACCTACATCTGTAATACGATAACAAGACGTGTAGAAGACAGGTAAAACATCTGACACCATATAGATCGACAATTCGATAGTCAAATTGAAACCAGCTGTATTTCGACCGCCATCTTGTCCATTGCACTACACAACTGTTTGTGATCGTGTTTCCAAGTTACTGTTATGTTAGTGACAATTTGTGAACAGTGACCAGGAGAGGCACGGAAATGGAGACACCCGAGCGCATCACTACGACTCTGCCACACCAGAAGAAAAAAGTGAGTGACCGTTACAAATGTTCAAATGTGTGTGAAATCTTATGGGACTTAACTGCTAAGGTCATCAGTCCCCTAAGCTTACACACTACTTAATCTAAATCATCCTAAGCACAAACACACACACCCATACCGGAGGGAGGACTCGAACCTCCGCCGGGACCAGCCGCACAGTCCATGACTGCAGCGCTTCAGACCGCTCGGCTAATCCCACGCGGCTGAGTGACCGTTATAAAATATTTTCGTGCAAACATCAGTCCAGCTTCCAAAATGACATCACCTCTTACTAAGTTTTCTCTTCTTCCACAGGATGACCACAGCATTCACCAAAAGACTATGTAACATCTGTATGGCCTTATTTTAAAGTTGTTTTTGTAATGCCATTTAGCCTTAAGATGAGGTTTACCTCGCAACATGTCACTAAATAATTAAGTAATGCAATAGTTGACGAAGTTTGTGACTGGTAGCGGTAATTCAAAAAACGTTTACATATGAAACTACTTACCATGTAGCTGTGATGCTTAAGCTGTGCCTACAAAAATGACATTAAAGTGTAAAATATTAAGAAAAAATCAACTGTGAGCATAGGCCACTAAAATGGCAGAAGAACAAGGATTTCACCTAGTTTCCGCATCTGCAGCACTGTTCAGGGAGCAAATATCCACTTATCCGGAACTAGCCTCCCATCCGAAAATAGCGCACCTTCCCCTACCATATAACATTTTTGGAGAACAGCGATCGGTCTAGATGCGGTAAAACACGTCAGTGTCATAGCAACACGAGACAATACAACGGATGACTGCCTGGGTGAAGAAAAATGGGATGAACACCAGGACACTTACATTTTGTGCTGCGACTCCGAGCGCGGCAATGCAGAGTACAAGACAGTGTACCAACAGCCAGCGCAAAGCACTGAGTAACGTACACGAAGGAGCAAATAAACTGGTAAGCGAGATTACCAATAGTACTACCATCTGTTGACCGGAAGAATAATGCGAGACTAATTAGCCCCGTCCACACCTTGAATTAGGGATTCACGTCCAAAAGGGGAAAAAACGTTACAAAGAAGTTGCATGGAAAGCGTTAAGAGAACATTATGAGTGGTAAAAGATCATATTGAAACACGGGCATTATAGATTGTAGTAAAACTTCTAACTGAGAGTCGGCGACTTAAAGCTTATGCACAAAACGGTTTTACGGTTTTATGCAAAAAGCACGTCTTAAGAAGCGATGTAATTTCCATTCTTCGTCGACCAGACGAAGATATCCTGTTTGAGTGCACCACTGCCACTGTGAAGCGTCTCACCATTGTCATGGTGTGGGGATGCATGGCAAGATATGGCATCGGGATTCTGCAAGCGGTACAGGGCAACATTAACGACAAACAGTACCACGAAGTCTCATTGCTGAAATTTTTTGCCCTCTGTTTGTGATTTGTCTGAAGATAACAAGGAACAGTGCATCTTTCAGCAAGACAGTACGCCTTATCACAATGCTGGAATGAATAAAATATGGTTCGCTGACCATTGCATTATTATGCCGACTTGAACTGCAACAGTCCCAGCCTCAACCCGATTGACAACTTGTGGTCAATGCTGAAAACTGGACTTGTGGTCAAAAAAATGGTTCAAATGGCTCTGAGCACTATGGGACTTAACTTCTGAGGTTATCAGTCCCCTAGATCTTAGAACTACTTAAACCTAACTAACCTAACGACATCACACACATCCATGCCCTTGGCAGGATTCGAACCTGCGACCGTAGCGGTCGCGCGGTTCCATACTGTAGCGCCTAGAACCGCTCGGCCACCCCAGCCGGCGCTTGTGGTCAAGGATGAAAATTATGGTTTCACGTTGGTCATTTTTCCCTTTAGTAATGTAGATGTATACATCACTGTTCTCCTCAAACTATGATGGATTCTTTATGGCGAATCTCATCAGCCAAAATATCTACTTTGACGGTACAGTGAAAATGCCTAGCACCTTGAAGAGGTACCCATTTGACGTCCTTGGGTAAACATCACATACTAACTGCTCGCTTTTGAGCAATCAATACTTTCTTTCTAAGTGGTGAGTAACCCCAGAAAATTAATCCGTGCGACATTATTAAGTGAAAATATGCAAAATTTTTGAGAAGTCTGCTACGTTTGTTTCCAAGATTATCAATTATATAAAGAGCAAAGTAGCTGAACTTAATTGTTTGAGAAGCTCAATAACATGCTTCTTCCTGTTCAATTTCTCATTAATATGCATCTAAAAATTTGGAGCATTCTAACCTACTTGCTGACTCCTGATCATGTGCGACGTCAGTTGTTGGTATGACTGTTCTACAGAACTGAATCTACTGTGTTCTTTCAACATTTAGGAGGAGTCCATTTTCAGAGAACCACTTACTAATTCTTTGTAAAATATCATTTGCGAACTTTCTGTTGTTTTCTCCCTAATGGTATTTATTATAATACTAATATCATCTGCAAAAAGTATCAGTTTTGCTTCTTGAATGTTAATTGAAAGGTCATTCCCATATAAAACGAATATGAATGGACCCAAAATTGAATCCTATGCGACTCTCTTTGTGATTTTACTCCCTTTATTAAAATTTTCTACCTTTCCGGCAGTGTCTGCTCTTTTCATTGTCTTTGGTTCATTACAAGTAATGTCGTTAGGTCTGCAGCTCCACATCTGAATCACAACTTGCTGTTAATGGTTGCAGGGCGACAGTGGTGGCGCGCTGGTGTACAAGGCGTCAGACGGCGTCTGGACGCAAGTGGGTATCGTGTCCTTCGGCTCGGACACGGGCTGCGAGAACAGCTACCCGGAGGTCTTCACCAAGGTCTCCCACTACCTCGACTGGATCTCCCAGAACGCCGGCGTCACCGTCTCCTAGAACGTAGCCGCTGTCGAGGCGGTGCTTAGCGTAACTAACTTCATCAATACAACCACGTCTTTCCGTTGTCCCCTTATTCGAATTTCAGGCGACTAGAAACAAAGTTAATGGTAATCTGTCTTTACAGTTAACCACACAACGTATCAGTCGTCAGACAGTATTCACATACATTGTAACCAATAGCAACGAAACGGTCACTGTTTAAAAGTACGTCTTATTCAGTACACTCCATACAGACATTGATACTCCTCTGTTTATCTGCTACCATCTTTTAAATTCACAGACGTAGGTAATCATACGCCTCCGACGTTTAAATGATTTACGTTTGCTTGCTTGAACAGTAACACAAGTGTGATGATCGTCACCTCTCAGAGTAAGTTAAAAGATTATGAATCAAGCAACTAAATTTCCTTAACCAATCCCTGATCATTATGTATGTTACAATGTCCTTTCTATCTAGATCACGAAATAAATTTTTTACTGCTGATTAATTAGATGATCACTCCCGTTATGTTCTGTTGTAAACATTTCAACTCGAAACCTACGATTTGATGTAAATTGTGTTTTAATAAGAAAGGTAAGTGTCCCCTGAAATGAAGATAATCGTGTATCGAACATTTGTTTCTCAAACTAATTATGTTCAATAACAGTAATATGCGGTTATAAATGCAATTATTCAAATATTTTTACAGTCACGTATTCTTTATTTACGACTTGCGTCTCGACAGCTTCAGAATAGAAACATTCTTCACATGACAGCTTTCATCGTGTCAGATATTATTTAAGAAACTGCCACCGCTTTTTTAACGATTACCTTCATAAAACCTTTTAAAGTTACTTAACAAGTTTGCATCTAGCACATTCACATGAAGATTGTTAGAAAACTTTAGGCCTTCTGTTTACATCGTGGTTTCTTATAATTATTAATTAGTATCACGCTTACTTCTGGAGATCCACATCTTGATAATTTTGTAATAATAAGTCCGTTTGGCGAAACAATTATTTCAACGCTCCAATTCAACTTCAGTCAGAGTTGCGAGGGCTGTTTAGTAAATAAGTGTTTCCTGAAAGTGGGTTGGTTTCATTCAGGATTCCAATACACCATATTACTTCACACTTTTTTGGTTTCAAAACCATATTTTTCAAGACAATCTCCGTTCGGTGCAACAGCCTTATGATTTCTTACTGGGAGGGCCTGTATGAGAGCGTGGTAACCACTCCACTGGTCGACGATGGAGTCATCGTCTTGCTGCATCGACAACCTCCCCATCATCCAAGTACTACCTTCTGCGGAGTGTGTACTTCATTGGTCCAAAAACATGGAAATCGGAACGTGCGAGATCCGGACTGTTGGGTGGACGAGGAATGGTTCAATGAAGTTTTGTGAGCTCCTCTCGGATGAGCAGAATTACGTGAGGCCTTGCGTTATCGAGGAGAAGTTCGTTTGCAATTTTGAGGTGCGAACGAAGTTGTTTCTTCAATTTTATGAGGGTAGCACAATACATTTCAGAGTTGATCGCTACAACATGAAGGAGGCAGTCAGACAGAATAACCCCTTCAGAATCCTAGAAGACCGTCGCCATCACTTTACCGGCTGAGGGTGCGTCTTTGAACTTTTTCCTTGGAGGACAGATAGTGTTGTGTCATAACGTGGATTGAACCCATGTTTCAGCCCTTGTGCCGATTTTCGACAAAAAATTGTCGCGACCAGCCTCGTTACAAGTAAGCAATTCCTCTCACATTGTCCTTCGCTGCTCTTTACGGTCTTCTGTTAGGATACGTTGGACCCAGACGGCAAACACCTTTCAGTACCTCAACTGGCGGACGAGTGTGTCCGCACTACATCCAGAGACGTCCAGTCGTGCAGCGAGGCGTTTGACTGTGATTCATCGATCACCTCAAATGAGTGTGTCCGCACGCTCCGGCATTGAAGAAGTCACAGGTATGTATGTCGGCTGGCACGTGGGTGGTAGGACAGATCTGCGTTATGCTTCAAATGGCTCTGAGCACTATGGGACTTAACATCTATGGTCATCAGTCCCCTAGAACTTAGAACTACTTAAACCTAACTAACCTAAGGACAGCACACAACACCCAGCCATCACGAGGCAGAGAAAATCCCTGACCCCGCCGGGAATCGAACCCGGGAACCCGGGCGTGGGAAGCAAGAACGCTACCGCACGACCACGAGATGCGGGCAGATCTGCGTTATCTGGTTGCGCTGATGACAGATGTTGTGTCTAGACAAGACAGCCTAGACACAATGAGAGGAAGCCGAAAGACACGCGCGAAGCTAAAGCAGGATGGCGTGAGGTCTGAAACAGGATACGTAATGAATGCTATAAAGAAAAGTACGTAGCTTCTGGAATACTTAACTTTAATCCATCCTTTTGGTACATCTGGAGATTGTGGCGATACAAGTGAGACTTTAGATACATGCAATGTTACTAATGGCGCCTTGCTAGGTCGTAGCCATTGACTTAGCTGAAGGCTATTCTAACTATCTGCTCTGCAAATGAGCGAGGCTTCGTCAGTGTGCATCGCTAGCTACGTCGTCCGTACAACTGGGCGAGTGCTAGTCCGTATCTCGAGACCTGCCTTGTGGTGGCGCTCGGTCTGCGATCACACAGTGGCGACACGCGGGTCCGACATGTGCTAATGGACCGCGGCCGATTTAAAACTACCACCTAGCAAGTGTGGTGTCTGGCGGTGACACCACATTCCTCCCCCGCAAATCGGCGAACGGTCGTGTTATAAGGCTTCCGCCCGCCGTGGGGAGGACCCCATGTTGACGTATGCGATGAGGTGGGGAGCCTAACAACAGGCGAGGCTGTGCCACCCGCACCCGGCCATTCGGTCCGAGGGGAGCTAGAAAACGCCTGAAAACCTAGTCAAGGGTGCACATCAACATGCGGTGTATGCGCCCGTAAAGAGACAGGGGGGGCCGAAGGGTCGACCTCCATTGCGTCGGGGTACCCAACGCGCAATGACGTCATGTGGTCCGGAGCGGGCAAGAGTTCCATGGCGGAGGACGGCCGGTCACGGGAAGCGATCGGCGGCGCGTGACCCTGGGAGGCGGCTGCAGCGAAGCGTCCACTGCGGGCGGGGCCGGCTGGAGGACAGGGGGCGGCGGCGGAGGCGGCAGCGGGGCGTCGCCATGGGGCAAAATGGAAGGCATCGTCGGGAACACCTGGGGATGAGGCGAGCCAGTAGATGGGTCCCCAGGGCGCTGACCGGACGGCACCGTCGCTGAAAGCAGACGGGGAGCGGCAGAACCCGAGCGACGACAGAGGCGCAGCTGATTGAGATGCCAACGCACCTCACCAGAGGCCCCCAAAATCAAATACATCGCGCGGCCGAGGCAGCGAAGAATGCGCCCTGCAAGCCAACGCCGTGAACCTCGATAGTTGCGATAGAATACAACGTCGCCTGGAGCAAAAGCAGAAGTCTGCCGCTGCACAGGAACCTGATGCGGCGGGTGCAGCAAAGACATCAAGGTTCGATGAGGACGACCGTGGAGCAACTCAGCCGGCGAGCGACCATCTCGGGGCTGAGAGCGATACGATGACAAAAAGAGCAACAACGCGTCCTCCCGAGAATGCGACTCTTTCAACTTCAACATCTGTGACTTGAAAGTCCGGACCAATCGTTCAGCGGCACCGTTTGACTGAGGCGAAAACGGCGCGGATGTCAGATGTTGAATACCATTGGCCTGGCAGAATGCCTGAAATTCTGCGGACATGAATTGTGGGCCATTGTCGGAAACAATAGTCTGCGGAAGACCTTCAATGCAAAAGATAGCAGACAACGCTTGGATGGTGACAGATGACGTCGTGGAAGACATCCGGACAACAAAAGGAAAATTACTGAAGGCATCTACCACAACCAACCATCTAGCATTCCAGAATGGACCAGCAAAATCGATGTGCAAGCTTGCCAAGGGGAAGTGGCTTTTGGCCATGCAAAGACTTTCCGCGGTGGTGCGGATTGTTGTTCGGTACACGCCATGCAAGAAGAACACATATTCGTAATCGCAGCATCGATTCCGAACCAAGTACAGTGCTGACGAGCAAGTTGTTTCGTTCGCACTATACCCCAATGTCCTTGGTGAAGAAGCCGTAAAACAGAGGACTGTAACGAACGTGGGACCACAACTCGGGACTGATCATTATCAGAACGCAACAACAAAACACCACGTCGAACAAAAAGTCGCTCCTTGTGAGCAAAAAATCGGCGAACCAACGGATCCTCGATCCGAGCCTTTGACAAAGGCCATTGCGTAGCAACAAAACGCAAAACGGTAGCAAGGACAGGGTCAGCAGCTGTGGCTGTAGCTACACGACGAAAATCAATCGGAAACGATTCGACCACGTCATCAGTTTCCGCATCAATGAACATGCAAGCAAGTTCGGAAGAATCGAATACTCTATCCTCAGCAATGGGCAAACTGGACAACGCATCAGCGTTTCCATGCTTAGCAGTGGACCGATACAAGATATCGTAGCGGTACTGCGAGAGGAAAATAGACCAGCGAATGAATTTCTGCGCTGTACGCGGAGGTACAGGCTTGTTCGGATGAAAAAGCGACGTCAAAGGTTTTTGGTCTGTGATGATGGTAAAGTGACGACCATACAAGAAATCATGGAACTTAGTAACACCAAACACGAGAGCCAAAGCTTCTTTCTCTATCTGTGAATAATTTCTTTGCGCAGACGAGAGCAATTTGGACGCAAAGGCAATAGGGCGATCATGCAACCCATCTCTGTGCGCAAGCACAGCACCAATCCCGAAATCCGATGCATCTACCATCAACAAAAGGGGTTTCTGGGGATCGAATGGCGTAAGGCAAGTATTTGAAAGCAACGCCGATTTCATCTGGCGAAAGGCGCGTTTGCATTCCGTCGTCCAGACGAACGAAACACCTTTACGGCGTAAGCTATGAAGCGGAGCTGAAATGGAAGAGGCATTGCGCACATTCACTCACACCTTGTGATTCTAAATCGTGTAATGTTCTTGTGACCTCATCACGCAATGCGTGAGGAACTTGCGCGCTCTGAAAAATTTCGGTTGCTCGTTTACTTTCAGTTCCAAATGTGCTTCGTAGTTCTTAGCGCAACCAACGCCCGGTGCAAAAATGTCTGCAAATTCTTCACATAGACGAGAAACACTGGCGGAAGGCACAGTCTGGTTCACTGATAGGACCTGATTGACTATTGACAAGTTAAACAACTGAAATAAATCTGAACCAAACAAGTTCACTGCAGTAGAAGAACGAAAAATGACACAAGTTTTGTTTGTCCCTTATATGTTACAAGAAGTGTGCACTGTCCTAACACAGGGATATGCTGTCCTGAATAACTAGTGAGCTGAACATTTGCGGCACGCAACGGAGGTTTGCCCAGTTGTTTGTACGTGTCGCGATCGATCAATGAAACTGCAGCTCCGGTATTGAGCTGGAATGGTATGACCTTGCCATTAAAGTCCAAATCTACAAAAAGTTTATTGTCCTGCTGACGACAAGAGCGACTGTCTCGTGCAATTTGAACTGATACAGGTACAGCATCACTTGCTAATTGACGTGATTTCCGGCGACGTCGACGCACACTTTGTGTGGGACGAACACAGTCACTGTTAGAGACAGTGGCACTGGACGAAGTGGAATTAACTACATGAATGTCCACGGTTGAAGGTCCACGAGCCTGAGTGTCCTTGGTTCGATTCCAGCGCGAAGCAAAGGGCCTGGAATGAGTAAGAGTGTCCGATCTGAGCTTTTTCTGGCAAACACTTTGAACATGTCCTTTCGTATTACAGTAAAAACAAATAGCTTGGCGTGACGGCCAATTGTCACGCGAATGTCTAGTTGCACACTGCGGGCATGATTTCACTGCATTTGTATGCTGTCGTGGCACACGTGGTTTAGAGCGTGGCGGCAGCTGCGCGGACGTGTGCGAGGGCAGTTTATCGGTCCGTGCAGCGTGCCTGGCGGGCCGGTTAATGTGACACACGGCTGGCGAAGTTGCAAATGATTCCTGAGCAAAGTCAAGCGTGTCTTGTCTATCCAATATGTCTATCACTTGTCGAAGGGAGGGATTGACGAGTTTCAAAATCTGTTCCCGTATGCGAACATCAGAAACGTTCTGTGCTATTGCATCACGTACCATAGTATCTGAATAAGGGAGTCCACATTCACACTCAAAAGCACAATCCCGAGTAAGGCCTTGCAATGTTGCAACCCACTCCCTATTAGTCTGACCGGCCGTACGTTTTGTACGAAAGAAAGTATACCTCTTTGCAACTACATTAACTGTTTCCTTGAAATAGGCGTCCAATGCCGACAAAATTTCTTCGTAGGACAGAGTTGCTACGTCGCGTCGGGGAAACAATTTCACTATCACACTGTACGTTTGCACGCCTACACACGACAATAAATGAGGCTGCCGCTCGTTACCTTGAATTCTGTAGGCGGCGAGATGAAATCCAAACTGGCGTGACCACTCCATCCATGTTTCCTTAGCTGGTTCGTAGGGACAAAATGGAGGTGCAACTGCATGTTGTGGCTGCGATAGCGGTGAAGCGGCGGCTGCCGCATCGTTTTGCAGTGCACGTTGACCCTGGACGAGCAGTCCAAGGGCATCCAATAACGCCTGCGTCTGCTGATTCTGCAAGCGATAAAATTTGGACAGTACATCTGGCGAAGCCATGACACAATTAAATTAGAGCAATACGAACGCGAAATCCTCTTTTAAGCCTGGTCGCCAAAAATGTTGTGTCTAGACAAGACAGCTTAGACACAATGAGAGGAAGCCGAAAGGCACGCGCGAAGCTAAAGCAGGATGGCGTGTGGTCTGAAACAGGATACGTAATGAATGCTATAAAGAAAAGTACGTAGCTTCTGGAATACTTAACTTTAATCTATCCTTTTGGTACATCTGGAGATTGTGGCGATACAAGTGAAACTCTTAGATACATGCAATGTTACTAATGGCGCCTTGCTAGGTCGTAGCCATTGACTTAGCTGAAGGCTATTCTAACTATCTGCTCTGCAAATGAGCGAGGCTTCGTCAGTGTGCATCGCTAGCTACGTCGTCCGTACAACTGGGCGAGTGCTAGTCCGTATCTCGAGACCTGCCTTGTGGTGGCGCTCGGTCTGCGATCACACAGTGGCGACACGCGGGTCCGACATGTACTAATGGACCGCGGCCGATTTAAAACTATCACCTAGCAAGTGTGGTGTCTGGCGGTGACACCACAACAGATGCTTCGCCCAAAGACTCACCGTGCGTTTGCTCACTGCCAAGTCTCCGTAGACACTCTGCAAGCACCTATGAATATCTGCGATACTTTGTTTTTCCGCCAAAGTAAACTCAATGACAGCTCTCTGCTTGAAACTCAGACGCCATATTGAAGGCTACGTGTAGCGCCGTTGCATATCGGAACTTCATGAAACTATAGAGGCTGAAACGAGAATATTCCACGATGTCCCACAACAAATTCTGCATTTTTCAACCGATATTCGCCCCTCATATAAACGAACTGTTCTAATTTGAGTAGTAGGCACTGTTAATACTGCATACAACCTTGAAGGTGCAGCAACGATAGTCATGAGTGCTCATCTTGGGCATTAATAACAGCTTCAGCTGTATGCAGGCCTTTATTATTTGATCAGTAGCGGTTTCGTGGCACTAGTAGCCACATCTTCCCGTGAACGAATGACTAAATCATTAGAGCGGAAAAGCTCGGAATATTTTTACCCAATATTCGTTGTCCGTCAAAACAAAACACCACTAAACTATGGTATGCCATAGAATAAAAATAGCCACATTCCAATACAGCGCATGGGTCCGCCATTCTGAGTATCTCAGAGCACGCGGCCACGCCCCCTGTACGCGGTTCCGTAGCGGACCTATCCGCTATATTAGAATGTGGCTACTTTTATTCTATGACATACCGTCTTTTAGCGGTGTTTTGTTTTGACGGACACCGAATGCTGGGTAAAAAAATTGCACGCTAAAACAGTCTAATGTTTCAGTTATATGTTCACCTGAAGGACTACATATAGCTGAAGCGGTTATTATTATCAAGATGAACACATTTAATTTGTGTTAATAGGTCTCTTGAAAAGTGCTCTTCAACGCACTCGTCATCCCAAGACATTAATTTTCACTCTTTTTCTGCTCATAGGAAGAACTTACAGAAATTTTAGGTTACAAATGCAATATCGTAAACCATGCATCACAAAGACGATGCTGGAAACATTCAGTTCACTGCGATCTCTTGAGTCCTGAGCAACATACATGAACGTTTACGTAGAACACAATTGTAAAATACCTACATTTTACATAAAATTGAAGACTTATTGGAAGATTTTAGGGACAAATAGAATAACCATTCATACGTTGCTGTATAACTGGGCAAGAAGAACAATTATGTTTATTGTAGCGCAACTTCTACAAGACGTTGGCATGCCACACGAGCGAGGCGGTACCTCCTGCAAACGCAGAAGTTATATGGTCCCGTAGATATCAGGCAAATTATTTCTGAACTCTAGCACGAAGCTTAATATCGCAGATGTATTCAGTAGTGCAGATATGTCGACAACGTAATGTGCTGAAATTGGCCGGCCGGAGTGGCCGAGCAGTTCTAGGCGCTTCAGTCTGGAACCGCGCCACCGCTACGGTCGCAGGTTCGAATCCTGCCTCGCGCATGGTTGTGTGTGATGTCCTTACGTTAGTTAGGTTTAAGTAGTTCTAAGTTCTAGGGGACTGATGACCCTAAATGTTAAGTCCCATAGTGCTCAGAGTCATTTGAACCATTTTTTGTGCTGAAGTTAATAACGTGGCTCCAAAATAACAGCAGTGCGATTGCCGGCACGTGGTGTGGACGAGTATCAATCGGAAAATATGACAGTTTTAGTTCACTTATTGTTTTGGTTTAGTTTTATTCATTTTTGATCTTCCTGTCAATGACGTATACCTCTTTCTGCCAGTCAATGGGGTGACGAAATCGGAATCAGACAGTAAAATAACAATCTGAAATGGATATAAATATTGGAATGAAAACACACAATAAGTAATATGAAATCTGCGTAGGCGCACAATAATAATCTGCTGATATATTATGCATTGGATATAAGTGGCATATTTATTGGGGTTACAATAAATTTGCATTACTAAATTTACTAACTAACTAACTCCTCCCGAACAGGCCATGAAGGCCCAATGGTACCGACCGGCCGCCGTGTCGTCCTCAGTTCATAGGCGTCACTGGATGCGGATATGGAGGAGCATGTGGTCAGCACACCGCTCTCCCGGCCGTATGTCAGTTTCCGAGACCGGCGCCGCTACTTCTCAATCAAGTAGCTCCTCAGTTTGCCTCACAAGGGCTGAATGCACCCCTCTTGCCAATAGCGCTCGGCAGACCGTATGGTCACCCATCCAAGTGCTAGCCCAGCCCGGCAGCGCTTAACTTCGGTGATCTGACGGGAACCGGTGTTGCCACTGCGGCAAGGCCGTTGGCACTAAATTTACTAGCTTCTGAAATAATGATTTTGAATACCGATACTAGGCGTTATCCAGGATTATTTGACATAAATGTGCCACAGCGCCGGCCGAAGTGGCCGTGCGGTTAAAGGCGCTACAGTCTGGAACCGCAAGACCGCTACGGTCGCAGGTTCGAATCCTGCCTCGGGCATGGATGTTTGTGATGTCCTTAGGTTAGTTAGGTTTAACTAGTTCTAAGTTCTAGGGGACTAATGACCTCAGCAGTTGAGTCCCATAGTGCTCAGAGCCATTTGAACCATTTTTTTTGTGCCACAGCCACACTGAGTCATCAGTCTTCTCAGTCTTGTGAGTGGTTTGGTGCGGCCCGCCACAATCCCTCTCCTGTGCCTACCTCTTCATCACAGAGTAGCAAGCTACGTCCTGAGTTATCTGCTGGGCAGGACGAGTGGCCGAGCGGTTCTAGGCGCTACAGTCTGGAACCGCGCGACCGCTACAGTCGCAGCTTCGAATCTTGCCTCGGGCATGGATGTGTGTGATGTCCTTAGGTTAGTTAGGTTTAAGTAGTTCTAAGTTCTAGGGAACCGATGACCACAGCAGTTAAGTCCCATAGTGCTCAGAGCCATTTGAACCATTACTTATCGGCTGGATGTATTTCAATCTCTGTCTTCCTCTACCGTTTTTATCCTCTGCAACTCCCTCTAACACCATGAAACTTATACTGTGATGCCTTAACAGTCCTATCTCTTCTTCTTGTCAGTATTTTCCATATATTCCTTTACTCGCCGATTCTGCGGAGAATCTCCTCATCCCTAACCTTACCAGTCCACCTCATTTTCAACATTCTTCTGTAGAACAACGTCTCAAATGCTTCGAGTCTCTTCTGTTCCGGTTTTCCCACAGTCCATGTTGCAATACCATATAATACTGTGATCCAAATCTACATTCTCAGAGAGTTTTTCCTCAAATTAAGGCTTGTGTTTGATACTAGTTTCTCTTAGCCAGGAATTCCCCTTTTGTCTGTGCTAGTCTGCTTTTTACGTCCACCTTGCTCCGGCCGTCACGGTTTATTTTGCTGCCTAGCTAGTAGAGTTCTCTAACTTCATCTACTTCGCGACCAATCCTGGTGTTAAGTTTCCCTCTGTTCTCATTTCTGTTACTTCTCATTACTTTCATCTTTCTTCGATCTACCCTCAATCAATTTTCTGTACCCGTTCGACGGTTCACTCCATACAATACATCCTGTAATTCTTCTCCACTTTCACTCAGTATAGCAGTGTCATTAGAGTCTTATCATTGACATGGTTTCATCTTGAATTTTCACTCCAACCTTGATCCTCTCTTTTACTTCCGTCATTTCTTCATCAACGTATAGATTGAACAGTAGGAGCGAAAGACTACATCCCTGTCTTAAACTCTTTTTCATCCGAATACTTGGTTCTTGCCGGCCGAAGCGGCCGTGCGGTTCTAGGTGCTACAGTCTGGAGCCGAGCGACCGCTACGGTCGCAGGTTCGAATCCTGCCTCGGGCATGGATGTGTGTGATGTCATTAGGTTAGTTAGGTTTAATAAGTTCTAGGCGACTGATGACCTCAGAAGTTAAGTCGCATAGTGCTCAGAGCCATTTGAACCATTTTTGAACTTCGTTCTTGGTCATCCACTCTTATTGTTTCCTCTTGGTTTCTGTACACGGTGTGTATTGCCTGTCTTTCCCTATACATTATCAATATTCATCTGTGAATTTCGAACTTCTTGCACCATTTGACATAGTCGAACTTTTTTCTAAGTCGACAGATCCTGTGGACGTGTCTTGATTTTTCTTTAATCTTCCTTCCATTATCAACCGCAACTTCCGAACAGCTTCTCTGGTGCCTTTTCCTCTCCTGTAGCCAAACTGGTCATCATCTAAGTTACACTCAATTTTCTTCTCCATTCTTCATTATATTATTCTTGTCGGCAAACTGAATGCATGAGCCGTTAAGCCGATTATCCGATAATTCTCGTACTTGTCACCTCTTGCAATCTTTGGAATTATGTGGATGATGTTTTACCGAAAGTTAGGTGGCGTATCACAAGACTGATATATTTAGCACACCGGTGTGAATAGTTGTTTTGTTGACATTTCCCCGAATGATTTTAAAAATTTTGATGGAGTGTTATCTATCCCTTCAGCTTTATTCAATATTAAGTCCTCCAAAGCACTTTTAATTTATAATACTAATGCTACATGCCGTGTCTCTTCTGTATACTCTCCTATTTCTTCTTCTATCACATCATCATACAAGTCTTCCCCATCATAGAGGCCTTTAGTGTACTCTTTCCATCTATCAGCTCTCTTCTCTGCATTTAAGAGTGAAATTCCCATTTCACTCTTAATAGTACCACTCTTGCTTTTAATTCCACCGAAAGTTGTTTTGACTTTTCTATATGCTGAGCAATAATATCTTCTTCACATTTTTATGCAGCCATTTTATCTTAGCTTCCCTGCACTTCCTGTTTATTTCATTCCTCAGTGACTTGTGTTTCGGTGGTCCTGAACTTCCCTGAAAATTTTTGTACCTCCTTTTTTTGTCGAGCAGCTGAAGTTTTTCTTCTGTTACCATGTTTCCTTCGGATTTAACTTCTTTGTACCTATGTTTTTCTTTACAACTTGCGGTCTTTAGAGATGCCAATTTCTCTTCAGCTGAATTGCCTACTGAACTATTCCTTATCGCAGCATCTATACGCATGGACAACTTCAAACGTATCTCTTCATTTCTTAGTACTTCCGTTTCGCACTTTGTTGCGCATTGATTCTGTCTGACTAGTCTCTTAAACTTCAGCTTGCTCTTCATCATCACCAAATTTGATCTGAGTCTATATCTGTTCCTGGGTGCGCCTTACAATCGGGTATCTGATTTCCGAAACTCTGACTGACCATGTTGTAATGTAAAAGAAATATTCCAGTATTGTCCAGCCTTTTCCTCCACCTCTTCTGATTCTTGAGCAGAGTATTAGCTATCACTATGTGAAATTTATGGCAGAGCTCAAATAGTCTTCCTCTTCTTTCATTCCCTGTCCCAAGACCATATTCTCCTGCTCCTTCCTCATACAACAACATTCCAGTCCCCGATGACTATTAGATTTTCATCTTCTTTTATGTAATGAATTACCCGCTCAGTATCCCGATATACTTCCTCTATCTCTTCATCTTCTGTTTGCGATGTCGGTGTGTGTATCCGAACTATCGTTATCGGATTGGTTTGCTGTTGTTTCTGACGAGAAAAAAACCTATCAGTGAACTATACACAGTAACACACTCTTTGTCCTACCTTCCTATTCATAACGAACCGTACTCCCGTTACACCATTTTCTGCTGCTGTTGATATCACTTTATACTGACCTGACCAGAAATCTTTGTTTTCTTTCCATTTTTATTAACTGACATCACTGATCCCCACTATATCTAGACTGAGCCTTAGCATTTCCCTTCTCAGGGTTTCTAACTTTCCTACCACATTCAAACTTATAACATTCCACGCCCCGACTCGTTGGAGGTTATATTTTCCTCATGGTCACCTCCACCTTGGCAGTCCCGTCGAGGAGAGGTCATCATGACACTTTTCCAATTACAGGACACCTGTCCTGTGGATACATGTTATATGGCTTTAATGCAATGGTTTCCATAGCCTTTTGCATTCTCGTGCCGTTGTTCATTGCTGATTCTCCTGCCTTTAGCCCTCGCAGAAGTGATATGTAAGTTGCTTACCTTACTGTGTGCGTTAAGTTTTGCATGTAACGGGTGTCGTGTAACACAAAGCCATGACTGAACACGTTTATCTATTATATATCGTAGATGTGCACACAGGAAAATTAAAATGTCAGCTGCTGTGAGTACATTCAAAATGACTGGAATGATTGCTAATATATTCTTAACCTGTAACACAAATGGAACAATGAAAAAAATAAATTGAAAAGCTGTGTGAACACGGAACACAGTGGATGGGATTCAGGGGGCTATTAAACTATATTTATATACATCCACGTCCTTTGTGAGCTGCAAGGCATTATATGGTATTGGTTCTCTTATTAACTAAAACCATATAAGAAGTGAAAATTACCTTGCCTTTGATTGGAAAAGATGATATTCTATTTCTTCAGTTATTGTGTTCTTTACATCGATAAAACAAAACAAAAAAGTCATAGCAAACGACAAAATGTACGACGATGAACTAATGAACACTACACAAATTATAACAATGTATGACACATCGAAATCATGTGCCCTTATTAGCATGGATGACTTATTGTTTTTACCTCAGAGATTACCAGCATAAGCAGTAATGTCCTTACTCCTGGCCATTTGCAGAATGCCAGGAGTAAGAGTATTACTGCTTATCTGTTTTGTGCAGTTAGTAAAATAAAAATTATTTATAAAAACACGCTCTAGTATTTAAAGAAAACAAACATTAACGCTCAAATGTGGGCGCAGTACTGACATCATTAACACTAACAGTGGGTGAAGCTCTTCCACACTAAACAAGAAATAGCATATCAGTAATTTATATTGTAGAAATTTTAAACAAACACAAAAAGGGAACAACTAAAAACTGCATTAACCAGTACGTTATGAGGCAACTATTACTCTGGATGTCTACTAAAATGTCAATTTCTTGGGTATCCCACGACAGAAAGCACATCCTCTAACTGAGGGTCTTGAACATCCTGATCGACGTGGTGCAGCATTCGCCGATGCTGTCCTTTTGACCTGACACTGTACGGTTGAGAAAATTTCGGAATTGCTTTCGCTCGGCGCCGGATGGTCTGCAACTAACCGCGGAGACTGCCACAGTGAAGTCTTTTCTCGTTTGCCCTCCTCTATCTTCCTCTTATCTTCCGTTGCTTTAGTGATGTTCTATTGGTAGATCTCCAGCTCCGTTCTGGTTGGAGGTTTGCAGTTTTCCTTGTCAGCGACCTCACTGGCTTCGCACACCGCAAATCTATCGGTCGGTCCACCCTGCTGCAGCATTCCGTCTCATTAAAAGTTTGTTTCTACTTCCGAGAGACTGCTGACACCCACAGCTGGTGCATACATCTTACGAGGATTCAATACAAAGTACAGCTTGAATAGAAGTTAACTGAGTTGCATTTAGTCTCTAAACCCACCTCCTACAGCCACGTTTTGCTGTGTGTAATTTTTACAAGAAGACCACAAATTTAAACAAAATTTTCTTTTTGTCGTTAATTTGCTTTGGATCCATTCTGAAAGGATGGCCAGCAATGACTGGGCGTACAACAGGAGCATAGGGTGTTGGGATGTGAGTATTTTTTTTATCCTTCATAATTACAGCCTACTATCTGAAGAGCTAAAATAGGCCATACAGGTTACACTTCCCTGGATAGTAATAAATAATGTATTAATTATGTATTTCTGATACTTTATTTAAAAAGATCAAAAAACACAACTACTTCTACTCCTACGAAACGAATAGAGGTACTCGTGGCTATAAGCGATTGTCCAGCTTTTGATTTGTCCAAGCTCATCTGGCCACTATGCTACACACGATATTTGTCGCCAGACGTGGCCAAACTGCCAGGGTGACCCTGAAATCAAAACAATCGGCTCCTCTAGTCATGATACCAAACGACAAATAAGGTATTTTATTCTACCTCGGGTTACTCGCTCCTACTATAACTCTACCGATTCCGTTCCTGATCACCGCGCCACCTCTTTGGTCATTTGATATTCTAGACTTGATGTCCGGTTTTTATCGAAGTTCAGAGGAAATGATCAACAGTGTAGCTCGGAATCTTAGACCTGTAATAAAATTTTGAGTTGCAATAAAGGTACTGAAAGCGAGGCTTGGAAAACTGAGGAATTCCAGTTACGTATGCAAATGATGGTCACGTAAATACGTTATAGTACAAGAAGAGAGCAGGAGTGACACTAAGAGAACAGGAATATAAGGGAAGAAGGAAAAAAGAAGAAAATGAGCGGAATAAGGACGGGCGAATAATATAGTATTTAAGACACGAAACGGAAAGTTGCGTGGCCAGACACGTCTATGTTAGAAGCGAACAGGGAGCACATAAGAAGTTAGACCACCTTCTGCAAGCGCTTTATTTTAACTTTCTTAGCAACAGTCGAATAATGATACTGATGTATCATTTGTGTGAATCAAGAACGTTGGGTGCTGTTTTCGGTGGGCCATAGGTATCTTTGTTTTTGCGTATAAAAGGTTTATCGTTACCAACAGCTGTGACAAAAATGAAATTTAAAGGCCTGAAGCACTCATATTTGTTCGCCATATGTACAGATAGTGACAGCGCTCATGAAAACAGTCGTGGAACTGCACACGTATCGTTTCAAATTAACAGACTCATAGGAACGAGACTGGGCACATGTTTGGCCTCTACATGGCCAAAACTTGACCTGCACAAGAAATAGACCACTGCCTTTGACCAGTCACACAGAACATGGACAATGTTTAGCAGAATACTCTCCAGTCATGGCAGAAGCACACTCTCTCTTCGTAGGTTGGATAAGGTTCCATCTCCAAATTGCGAGTGTGGAGCAGCCAGGTAAACCGTTCATCACATAGTTACAAAATGACTCAACAGGTCCTGTCGTGGTACTTTTGACAATTTCCTGATAGCAACAAATTACGCAATTGATTATGTATTGATGGAAATAAAAATCGCAATACCAAAGATAGGTAATGTATAATAATGAAATTTCGGGAAAACATTTGTCTAGGTAACATATTTAAGTGATTACCATTGCAAGATCACAGGTTAACTTCATCACGAGGTGACCTATTGCGTGAAATAGGCGGTATTACCGCCAGAATGCTGAATGCAAGCATACAAACGTGCATGCATTGTATTGTACGGGATCCGGTTGCCAGTTTGTTGGATGGACGTCCATGCCTGTTACATTTCCTCGCTCAGTACAGTATAATGCTGTAACATTTGGTCGGTCAGTACAGTTTAATGCTGTTCGTGTCTGATGGTAGAGTTGTCTTCCGATGATGTCACATTATGTGGTTAAATGGAGACAGATTTGGCGATCAAGGGGGCCAAGACAACATGACGACACTCTGTAGAGCATGTTAGGTTACAATAGTACATTGTGAGCGAGCGTTATCGTGTTGCAAAACACACCTTGGAAGGCTGTTCATGGAGGGCACCACAACAGCTCGAATCACCAGACTGACGTACAAAATTTTCAGCCAGGATGCTTGGGATAACGACGAGAGTGTTCCTGCTGTCATACGAAATCGATTGCACCTCAGACGATAACTTCAGGTGTAGGTCCAGTGTGTTTAGCACGCAGACATGTTGGTTGCAAGCCCTCAAATTGGCTGCTTCTAACCAGCGCACGGCCATCTCTGATACCAAGACGAAACCAGCTTTCCTCAGAAAAACAACAGGTCTCCACCCTACCCTCCAATGAGCTCTCTTGCCACCACTGAAGTCGCAAATGCTTTTAGGTCACTGGAATGCACGCTACAGGGCTTCTAGCTCGAAGCTGTCCTTGAAGTTACCGATTTGAAACAGCACGTTATGTCACAGTGATGCCAACTCCTGCTCGTATTGCTGTTGCAGATGCAGTACGATGCACCAAAGCCATACACTGAACATGATGGCCTTCCCTGTCTTGGTAGTGCCACTTGGTCGTCTGGAGCCTTGCCTTCTCGCAATCGTACATTTTCGTGACTACTGCTGCCAGCAAACATATGCAGTGGCTACATTCCTGCCAAGTCTTTCTACAGAATCGCAGAAGGAACATCTAGCTTCTCGCAGTCTTATTACACGACGTCGTCCAAACTAAGTGAGGCATTGATAATGACGTCTTTGCCGCCTTAAATGCATTCTTGATTAATATCGACTCACTACGTCCAACCTCAAAGGTAAATAACGCTCACGACCGTTACAGCATGTACTGGAAACAAAACTGATTTGCATCTTCATAGTGACGCTACCATTGGCGCGAATCTGGAATGGACATCATATTTCAGATGTAGAAATAAGCTTACCAACTTTCGTTTTTGTCGCACAAATCCTTCTTGTTGTTGCGACTTTTTTTCCGGCGGTGTATTAAAGATTTAGATGTCTGTTTGTAAATTACAGTGCTATTGTCTTAATTATATTAAACATTGTGCTTAAAAACTATACGACAAATAAATATAAATATATCATGGGGCCTGTTTCCAGCAGCGTCTGCAACTGAACAAAATGAAGTGATGTAACTGTTCTATCACCCAGCAAGGTTATTTATCTGTGATACTCTGTATTTATGTGCACGCGATGTTTGAAGGTTGACGAAACTGGAAGTGACATTAGCACAAGCTGCTGAAGAAGCAATACCGTGTAATAGACAATTATGACCAGCAGATTCACAAGACACATAAATCGTGTATTAACTGGCAAAGAGCTAAGCATACGCATGAATAAATGTAAGTTAACATATGCAACAACAAAGTTAGGAAACTACTGCGAAAGCAAAGAGAGCATCGCTGCAAGTTAAAACGCAGCCAAAACCTCTCAGACAAACAGAAGCTAAACGGTGTCAAAGTTAGCGTAAGGAGGGCTATGCGTGAAGCGTTCAGTGAATTCGAAAGTAAAATTCTATGTACCGACTTGACAGAAATCCCTAGGAAGTTCTGGTCTTACGTTAAATCAGTAAGTGGCTCGAAACAGCATACCCAGACACTCTGGGATGATGATGGCATTGAAGCAGAGGATGACATGCGTAAAGCTAAAATACTAAACAACTTTTTCCAAAGCTGTTACACAGAGGAAGACCGCACTGCAGCTCCTTCTCTAAATCCTTGCACAAACGAAAAAATGGCTGACACCGAAATAAGTGTCCAAGGAATAGAAAAGCAACTGAAATCACTCAACAGAGGAAAGTCCACTGGACCTGACGGGATACCAAATCGATTCTACACAGAGTACGTGAAAGAACTTGCCCTCCTTCTAACAGTCGTGCACCGCAAGTCTCTAGAGAAACGGAAGGTTCCAAATGATTGGAAAAGAGCACAAGTAGTTCCAGTCTTCAAGAAGGACCGTCGATCTGTTGTAGAATTTTAGAACATGTTTTTGCTCGCGTGTCATGTCATTTCTGGAAACCCTGAATTTACTCTGTAGGAATCAACATGGATTCAGGAAACAGCGATCGTGTGAGACCCAACTCGCTTTATTTGTTCATGAGACCCAGAAAATATTAGATACAGGCTCCCAGGTAGATGCCATTTTCCTTGACTTCAGGAAGGCGTTCCATACGTTTCCGCACTGTCGCCTGACAAACAAAGTAAGAGCCTACGGAATATCAGACCAGCCGTGTGGCTGGATTGAAGATTTGGCAAACAGAATACAGCATGTTGTTCTCAATGTCTATAGACGTTAAAGTAACCTCTGGCGTACCACAGGGGAGTGTTATGGGACCATTGCTTTTCACAATATATATAAATGACCTAGTAGATAGTGTTGGAAGTTCCATGCGGCTTTTCGCGGATGATGCTGTCGTATATAGAGAAGTTGCAGCATTAGAAAATTGCAGCGAAATGCAGGAAGATCTGCAGCGGATAGGCACTTGGTGCAGGGAGTGGCAACTGACCCTTAACATAGACAAATGTAATGTATTGCGAATACATAGAAAGAAGGATCCTTTATTGAATGATTATATGATAGCGGAACAAACTCTGGTAGCAGTTACTTCTGTAAAATATTTGGGCGTATGCGTGCGGAACGATTTGAAGTGGAATGATCATATAAAATTAATTGTTGATATGGCGGGTGCCAGGTTGAGATTCATTGGGAGTGTCCTTAGAAAATGTAGTCCATCAACAAAGGAGGTGACTTACAAAGCACTCGTTCGACCTATACTTGAGTATTGCTCATCAGTGTGGGATCCGTACCAGGTCGGAGTGACAGAGGAGATAGAGAAGATCCAAAGAAGAGCGGCGCGTTTCGTCACAGGGTTATTTGGTAACCGTGATAGCGTTGCGGATATGTTTAGCAAACTCAAGTGGCAGACTCTCCAGGAGAGGCGCTCTGCATCGCGGTGTAATTTGCTGTCCAGGTTTCGAGAGGGTGCGTTTCTGGATGAGGTATCGAATATATTGCTTTCCCCTACTTATACCTCCCGAGGAGATCACGAATGTAAAATTAGAGAGATTCGAACGCGCACGGAGGCTTTCCGGCAGCCGTTCTTCCCGCGAACCATACGCGACTGGAACAGGAAAGGGAGGTAATGACAGTGGCACGTAAAGTGCCCTCCGCCACTCACTGTTGGGTGGCTTGCGGGGTATAAATGTAGATATAGATGTAGATGTACTTATGAAGTCATATTTAAAAAGATGCAACTTGCTGTGCTGCCATCTTCAAAACACAAATGAGGATTTCCGTGAAGTAAATATGATATAGTGGACTGTATGAAATGTCGGTTGACCATTTGACCTTCCCCTAAGGTACCATAAATCCAAAGCCCGCTGACCTACAGGGCAGGAAAACTGCCAGCAAAATCCTGCAAATTTAAGAGAAACGATGTGACACAATGGATAACGTCTTGTTGAATGAAGACTTCTAGGGGTTGTCCAGTTAAGCATTAAAGTACAGGTAGCATCTTACATTAATGAAGGGCTTTATCTAACCTCCAAAGGAAACTACGATCACTATAGCGATTTGACCTGTTATCACAAGACATCAAAGAAAATTATCTACCCACTGAAGCAACCATAGAAACCCTTATTAAATTGTCACATGCTTGTAACCATGAACTATATCTTTGGCACTGGTGAGTAAATACAAGAAAGAATACTGTGAAGCTACGTGACAGATACGCCCAATGAAAGTGATTAGTGATTTGAAGAAAGATCCCAGAAAAACCATCAATAGATACACCAAAATACATGACAGGTGCAACTAACTGGGTGCATATTTTCTTAGCTTCACAATTGAACCTGATGTACGTTAAATAGCTCCGCGTCCTCCTCAGCTCAGTGACAGCATCGATGGCTCATACTTACTGCTTTCAGGCGTAACACTTGTAGAAAACAACTGCAGTGGCTGCTCGAAATTCTGAGTCCAACTCGACCTCTGTACTCTCCTCTAAGTCAGGGGCAGATCTCTTTGCCGCCGCCTAAAGTGAAGTGCCATCTCAAAGGTGCCCATAAAGCAAGTGTACTCGTGAGCGGCAGTAAGTGTGTTCTGACTTCACTTTCCAACACGTAGCTGGTAATGCCAGTGTACGTATCTCGCCAGCCAATTGCAGCAGACCTTGTGAGTTCTGGCCAGTAATAATTTTATAAACAAGTTTTACCAATTCGTGCTAGGACAAATTTTAATGGTATGATGTGGGATGGAAGGCAGACAATCTCTTCCAGTACATGACAAGTTTCCAACCCCAGCCAACGAAACTCTTCGCGTGCAGACACACGCAGGAAAATGAGTCTTCTACCTAAAGAATTACTGTGAGCCAATCAGGCCTTCTTGATCGATTGAAATGCAGTTCTCTTCGTGGTGTGACCACGAGCAATGGCGAATCCCACAACTGAGTCTTCCTTGCTCAAATTTCATGGATGTTTCCTTCATAGTGTGGCCGCAAATAATGGCCTGTCCCATGATTTCAAGTTCTGAGCCCTTCACCTCGCTTGGAGATATTTATATTGCAAAAAATATTCCTTCTATCATTCTAAAATCTTGCACAAAGCAATTCTGGGGTATTCAGGCTACGCTCCAACATCTGCTATGAGGAGTTGGTACAATATGACTTTTGGCTGTTCTTTATCTGCTCGACACTGCTTTCACTGCCAAAAAAGTTTATGATACTCTGACCTATGTTAACATCCATGTCAAGAGCCAGCTAAAGAAAGCTCCCAACGCCCAGAAAATAACAGGTCCTCCTCACCACAACAAAAGATAAGGAAAAATGACTAGCTGTGCAATCGTTTTCAGTAGTGGATATTGTCTGACGTTTTCATGCAGCAGTAAAGAATAGACTATATAGACTACTGGGATGTGCATTTTACGTTACAAAACAGGTTGAGTGACTGTCTCAGCACAAGCTGTGACGTAACAAACGAAAGCGTACACACACTTGACAAGGGGAGTGTACAACACTATTTCCAGTGTCTCTGCAATCCAGGAGCCCAGTATTAAGAACTGCAGTGGTCGCTTTAGTGTAGCTGGCTTATTTTATTTTTCTGGATGTTCCATGTGTCATATTCATGTTGTGGCCTGAGATTCAGGCCTATAATGTAATTCTACAAATGAACATTGCAATAGTGTTGGCACAGCAGTTTGCAGTGTGGCAGGTTGCCGTCATTGGTTGACTATCCTGCTATATAACATAGTGCTTTAACACGACGAGAGCCACCACATATAATAGCACACCCAGGCGGAGTATAAATGTTCCCGGTTGAGCAAATAGCATCATTTCTTCAGTGTAATACATTTGATCGATGAGTCTCTGGGTGAATATGTAGCTAAGCTACTCCAGTCCAATCTAGAAGCGTCACCAACTAGCCAAAATCCCCTGCGTGCAAGTCATGAGCTGGTCCTTATGGTTCTGGGCTTCAAACGGGATCCATTGAGGCGAGGCTACTCAATGAGAGCTATCATCTGACACACCAGCCAGTCTCTGAGGATCCCAGGTTCAATGTGGACTTGCATAGTTCCCAGCAGCATCACACAGCAATGGAGGTACTCGACTGCTGACTGACTTGGTCGACGTGGTCACTACCCACTAACAGTCGTCACTGTTTCGGTATACCACTGGGGACGACACTCGCTGCCCACTAGGTGCAAACTGGCATCTAGTCAGCTACTGCTGAAATACTGTACAGAAGGCATTAAACAGTCACTAATATTCCTGGTGGCTAACTGTCTTTGACTCTACACTCGCTGCAGTAGTGGACAACCCATTCCACAGATTCCGCCCCCTCCTCCTTCAGCCCCATACTCATAAGCGCAACTCTGCAGGTAAAAATGACCAGCGCATAACATTCATGACAACTCACCATGATGTGGAAAGTGTCTTTGTTTAAGATGAAATACATTTTCGCTGTCAAAACATTGCTACGAGCTGGCCATTAATATAACTGACTTTTTTATCTTCTACAAACAAAGTTAATGCAAATCAACTGCACACATGCTTCCCGCTCACAAATTTAACTGGAAACAGGTCATGTATAAATGATTCCAATTTATTTCTAAAACTTTCTGTTTACCAGCACCTTCAGTTCATGAGGAGGTGATCAAATATTGTTATGGCTGCATTCTTTCTGTACTAGATAAGATTAAGTTGTACATCGGGAATGCTATTTTGGTTCTTAATGTTACATTTGTTAACGGCACTATTATCTGCAAATAACATCTGATTCTTTACAACAAACTTTATAAAAAAAACTGACTACATCGTGAGGCTGTTGTTGGTACACCATTTTTTTTTAAATAATAGCCTATAGAAATCTGAGAACCGATACCAGATTTTATCCTTACATCTTGTATCTATGCAATGAACAATTTATATCTGTGCTTGAAACTGCCCAAGGAAAGTACTCTGTACGACATCAGTGAATGGGAGAATGCAAAGTAAGCTATTTTCTAAAGCTTTAATCACAGAAGCCAAGGGCCTTGTCGCAGTGGTAACATCGGTTCCCGTCAGATCACTGAAGTAAAGCACTGTCAGGCTGTGTTAGCACTTGGACGGGTGACTGTCCAGATCTGCCAAGCATTGTAGGCAAGCAGAGTGCATTCAGCACTTGTGAAGCCTATTGAGGAGCTACTTGATTGAGAAGTAGCAGCTCCAGTCACGGAAACTGACAACGGCTGCGAAAGTGGTGTGCTGACTGCATGCTCATCCATATCTGCATCTAGAGACACCCATCGGCTGAGGATGGCATAGCGTTCGGTCGGTACTGTTGAGCCTTCCAAGGTTTGTTCAGATGGAGTTAATCATCAAAATTAGCAGTTACACGTAGAGAAAATGTTACTTGACTAAAATGCTTGAGGAGATCTATCTGATCAGTATGCAAACCCTGAAGTTTCGAAAAAATCAGTTACACACATTGTAAGAGGTCCGAGCAGATGTAATTTCGATGTATTGCTCATGCGCTGCCTGCGATATGCAAGGTATAAGAGAATCTCTGACCAGGGAGCAGTGTTGACTGCAGTAGGAACTGTGTAGCTGTAGCAGTAAGTTGTTACTAGTCTGCAGTCTGCTCTGGTCTGGTCTGGTGTATCGTGTTGGCTGGGCCAGTCGCTGTGCAGCGATGTCGGAGCCTGAGTATTATTGTATAAGGTAAAAAGCAGCCTCGCGCATATGTAGTAATGTCATCTCAAGTCCCATGTAAATGTTTTAAAAATCTCGTAATAATAATCTCTCTCATAAAAAGTAACTTTTAACAACCATTCATTTCAATTTAAAGAATTTACTAATTTCTCCCATCCATGATCATCCCGATTGTTGCAAAAGAAAAATCAGTTGTTTCCCTTTCATAAATGACAAATCTATCGGCCAGCATTGCACAGGGCTGTGCCAGAAAATATTATTTTTAGAGCAGATATATATGCGTTATCCGGCGACTTCATTGAGGTAAGAATTTTTCTTTCTTTTTTATTCAGAATGATCTTTCAGGGCCATGACGCAGCACTGCTGACGTCCAAAATCTACCAGGTTAAATTCACAGTCAATTATTGAAAAATTATAAGTGAGCGACAATTTAATTGAGAGGTTAGTTACATTGTATTATTACCAGGTTAATGAATTTATTTTTTTGTTGGGACGTTACACTGAATGTGAAAGACATAATTATAATTTTTTATTGTTGAGAGATTTAGGATTTTTTTTTGTTTTTGAGCTTAGATTAAATGTGAATGAAGTTTGTGGGGAGGTTAAATGTCAATGAATTTTCTATTTTGAGGTTACGCTAAATGTGAATGAATTTTGTGGGTATTTTAAAATAGAGATGGGGCCCCTCCACGCCCGCACCAACGTGGTGACCAAACCAAAAGTTCAACTGTCACCTCCGTAAACATGTTAGTTATCTAGTAAGTGGATCACAGGATGCTGGGCTGTGATGTTGTCCGTGCGTCTGGGTAAGGCTACGCATTAACACGGTCCATCAGGTGATAGATAGTGGACGAAACGCGAGTGAGGGTAGCGATTTGAAGAGCGGAGGGAAAAAAGTGCCATGGCTCGTGCCGTGGGGAAAAAGCCTCTGCGACAGTGGGATGGGTAGTAAGAGCAGTAGTGGCTTACTAGCTGCGATAGCTCATGCAAGGTTGGATTTGTTAGTATAGGTATCATGCATCTTTACCGTGACAAGCGATGGCGATGTGTCCCAGTTGCTGCAGCTGCTACATTCCTGGAACAATCAAGATCGTTATACAGTAGTGGGAGATCGGCCATAGATAATCTCACTGTGTGGGGGATGTGTGGAGCTTGTTTGCATGCAGTGTACGGTACGGCTTCCCTGTGTGGTGCCAGTTATTGGGCAGTGTATATCAGCTGGATATCCAGTAAATGCGTCTGATTAACAGGGGCTCGCCTGTGCCGTTATGTTTGTGTATGCTTGGCCATAGATGTTATGCCCTTGCAAGTATGTCTTTTGGTCTTTTATGTTTCCATCTATGGTTGTAGTTCCCCAGATTCAGAATAAACGGGTTCTGCGAATGTCTGGAGTTTCTGTATAGTCTTGTGGTGAGTTTGTGGATTACCTCCGTGAGAGTCTCAAGTCGGTATTCCCGGTGAAGGTCCGCGATGCATGTGTATCGTGGAGCATTGCTTATGATTTTGAGTACTTTGTTTTGTATGAGCTGCAGACGGCGCAGGCGTGTAGGCGCAGCGTATCCCCAGACGGGAGCTGCGTACGTCATCAGGGGTCGGATAAGTGTCTGTACATGGACCTCGACACCCTTCTGTTCAGTGTGCTACGCCTGTTGAGCATAGGATAGAGCTGTTTGAGCCTCGCGCTAGCTCGGTTGGTCATGTGTTGTATGTGGTCCCCCCAGAGTAATTTCCGGTCCAGCCAGACACCGAGGTATTTGACTTTCTCGCGGAAACGTATTGGACGTGCATGTAGAATTATTGGTCTGCAGTAGCGGTGTTTGCGCAGTTGCTTCGGTCTTTTAGTGAACAGAACGGCTTCGCACTTGTCGACGTTTACTCTAACACGCCATTTCTCCAACCAAGGCTCGGCCACTCTGAGTGCAGTCTGTAGGCGTGACGTAATGTTTGATGGTATCCAATCTTGCGCAAGGATGGCTGTGTCATCCGCGTAGATTGCCATCATTATGTTGTGTGTGGTTGGGAGATCGTTTATGTAGAGGTTAAACAGTAGGGGCCCTAGGATGCTTCCCTGGGGTACTCCCGCGTGTATACCGTGTCGTGTTGATTGTTTTCCCTGCACGTCAGTGTTGAAACTCCTGTCTGTCAGGTATGAGTGTATTAGACGCAGCAGCCCGTCGGGGCATCCCGCGTCGCTGAGTTTGCGGATGAGGCCGTTGTGCCATAGACGGTCGAAAGCCTTTTCGATGTCCAGGAACACTGCCCCTGTAGCTTTGTTTATGTTGAAGCCATGTGTTATATGTTCAACGACCCGTAGGAGTTGTTGTGTTGTGGAGTGGTGATTCCTGAAGCCGAATTGCTCCGGTCTCAGGATGTCATTTGTTATGCAGTGCCTAGTGATGCGTTTGAGAATCACCTTTTCAAC
Source organism: Schistocerca americana (assembly GCF_021461395.2). Lineage (NCBI taxonomy): Eukaryota > Metazoa > Arthropoda > Insecta > Orthoptera > Acrididae > Schistocerca > Schistocerca americana. Next base: position 613,162,385 of record NC_060120.1, read on the forward strand.
AACCTTACTGAGCGAGCTCAGAAGGCTGATGGGTCGGTAGTTTTGTGGTCTTTCACCGGCTTCCTGAACATCAGGACCTTGGCCGTCTTCCAAAAGGCGGGGAAGTGTTGGTGTTTTAGTATGGCATTCGTTATGTGTGTTAGGTACTCAGTTGCTTTATCCGTGAACTCCTGGAGGACACGGTTTTGAATGCCATCATGACCAGTGGCTTTCCTAGCAGCGGAATGCATTATAGCCCAGGAGACTTCAGCTGTGCTAGCATGTCGAATGTCGTCGCGCGATGGTTGGGCTAGAATGCGTGTAACCTCTTGGTCAGTAGCAAGTGTGAACGCTGGATCTGATGGTACCAGGTTCGGTGTGAATGACGCTGCGAGTGTTCGGGCCATTAGTTCTGCTTTCTCTTCCGCTGAGTATGCAGGTCCGTCAGGCCCTTGAAGCGTTGGGGTGTATATTTTCTCCTTGGTGAAGTGTCGGGCTAGTTGCCACACGCCAGGTCGTGTGATGTCCAGCCCTTCGAGTTTTTGGTTCCACTGTTGTGTTCTGTGTGTTTGTATTTTATCGTGTATGATGCCCTGTAGTCTGTTAATGTGCCGTTTGAAGTACGGGCGCCTGGTGCGCTGCCATTGTCTCCTGAGGCGATTCCTCATTGAGATTAGGCCCAGGATTTCCTGGGGCAGGGCCGCACTGCGTTGCTGTGAGGTGCGATCAGGTATGGTGCCTGCCATTGCGTCCTGGACGGCGTTGGTGAGGGTTTCTACTGTCTCGTCAATTTGTGCTGTTTCGTTAATTTCGTGAACGAATTTCTGTTGGGAGGTTACGGTAAATTATTTTATGGGGAGGTTACACTGGAGAAAGAAATTTTGTGGGTAGGTTACACTTGGCGACAACCGGCCAGGATCGTTTTTCTTTGTGAATTTCTGAGAAGTAGTCATATATCTGCTCTTATTTACTTAAATGTAGTTTGCATCTGGCGCAACGCATTTACTAATTTGTCACTCTTTCTTTCACAGATCATCGGCAATTTATTGCTCTTTGTTGTAATTGTATTTGTTCCAATTTCGCTTTGTCTTTGTTTGAATTTGTGCTTAATTTTGATTTGAGAAAATGCCGCGAGAAACTGTTAACAGTACATCGCGATGTGCAATGAGTGAAATAGCCGACTCGAATATCTTGACCGATAGTTCTTGCGACACTCAGTGTAATAGTGATAAGCGTCTAATTACAGATAATCAGTGAATACCGATCACTAGTAATGATTTTAATTCTAATGATGAGCAAACAAATGCAATTATGTCCAGAGTAAATATAACAATTGATGAGCGGCACGTTCCGTTACAATGAACGCTGCCCAGCTTGACACACCCGATTTGCAAAATTTACGTAACGAACAGATAATTGTTTCTAACGAAGGTGAACAATGTACTCAAAATATGTCAGATTTATTTGATTCCGATGTAGTGACCAACAGTGCACGTCCGTTTGGCAAACTTTTTCAAGAATCAGAGAATGACCAAATGGTTACACAAAACGCGACAATTGCAGATACGTCATCACACAGCACAGAAAATACAGCAGCTAATTTTGGCATGGATCGAGTTATGGCAGTATTGCTACAACTTAATGAAAAAATAGACAACAATTTCAAACAGTCGAAGAAAGAACAAGACGACAATTACAAACGACTCAATGAATTGAACATACAAAATAATGAAAATCTCAAACAACAACTTAATGAACTACTCGACAACCACTTCAAACAACTTACTGAATCGTGTAAACAACTTAATGAAAGTTTCAAACAGTCGAATGAAAAACACGACAACCTTAACGAACAGAACAAACCACTTAGTGAACAGATTACAGCCGTTGCCGTGCAATGTCATGATACTAAAGAACAATTACGTGAGGGTATTAAGACTTATGCTAGGAACAGTAGTGAAGAAATTAGATCTGTTGCACAAGAATTAAGTAGTACACGTGTAGCCACAACGAAATTACTTAGAGATGAAATTAGTGCAGTCACTGAACAATGTTCAGAAAACGCAACACAGTTACGCGATGAGTTTAAATTAATGTCAGCAGAACTTTCACACGCGCTGGATGCGAAAGTAGATAAGAGATTTGATCAAAACAGATCAGCCAAATAGACGAACGTTTTCAAGTGACAGAAATAAAAAATGTTTCAGTATCTAACACGACACAGCATACGCCACATTCCGAACATTTTTCACACTCACACAGCCAATATAACTTAAGTAATTTACAGAGAGTACGTGACTTGGATTCCGAACAGACGCAGACCAACGGATTATCATACAATCCTGAATCAGTTCAGACATGCAGAGACGATAATTTTTATTACAAACACTTTCTATCAGTGAGAAAATTTAAGGTATTTAATAATGACAGAACACAGATTCACCCTATCGACTGGATACGACAATTTGCTTTTGTATTTTTACCAGCTTGTCCTGTAATGCAGAAACTAGAATTGGATTGGATACAACAACTTGTTTTTGAATTTTCACGGGCATTGCCTGTAACGCAGAAACTAAAATTTGTTCGCAGCGCGTAATTGACCTCAGGGGATTCATTACACTTCGATGAATATGTACCGTAGCGTGCACAGGGCCCCGAGCCGTAGTAGTGATATTTCATCTTTAGTTTTCTGCACTGCTGCCTTCTCTTTTACTATCCTTTATATCTATCAAAACAGCTCTTCAGCTATCGATCTATCTAGGATTAAGGATGTGTAAAGAAAACCTGATATGACAAGTTTTACCGAAAGTGACAATTTTCATTAGACACTCCAGAACTACGAACGTAATTTTAATAACAGGCAAAATTTTAATCATCAGTATGTACAAAATTTCAGCTATCGCAGGCGCATTTTTGGCAACAATAGAGGTTTTTCCCAATAACAGCAACAAAACCAGCCGGTTAGCATACCTAACCAACAATACAATGTGCAAGGTCAACCAAGCTTTAATGTTTCGCCGCCTACACGTATAGTGTCGGCTCCACCAAATAGTAACGCACAGCAGCAAGGAAATCAGTACGTACAGAAAACACACCATTTCAACTCATATCGCAATGCACCGTATAGAAATGACTATCATGACAGACGTAAAAGTAATGAGCACAATTTTCAGCGTACGTTTAATAACAGTCGGTCTTACCAGCAGCAGAATCATCCGCAACAAAAGTTTATCATGAATGAACCAGACAGTCGGTATCATCCCAAACGTAATACGTCAGGAAGAAATAACAGAACAGTATAAATAGTTGAAATGCCACAGCATCCTCCCGAAAATAACAGCACGTCAGAAAGACTTTGAATAGATACAGTGCAGAATGAATCTTCCAGCAACGCAAGCAATACTTTCGACACAGAGAATCTTGTTCACGAAAATGTTATTACTTTTGACGACATCCGAGACAGTCTTTTGCAGGAAAAACCAGTTATTCAAAAAACCAATTCACACCCTGTCATTGAAGTAAAGATTGGATCATCCAAATTTTCAGCAGTAATCGATTCTCGATCATCTATGTCAGTTATAAATGAGGAAACTTTCAACGAATGTAACAAAGAGAATATCTATCCTACGTTACCATCAGGCAAAACTAAAGTAAAAGGAGCAGTATCTGGTAAAGGAGTAGATGTAAAGTTACAGACACACTTATCATCTTGTATTGCAGGACATACGTTTCACTCAAATTTTTGGATTGTTCCCTTATTGACAACAGACGTTATTTTAGGTACGAGTTTTTTGGTACAACACGACGCAGTTATTGACTTTCAAAATTCCTATTTAATGTTAAAGGATGAAAATGTACAACTGGCATTAGAATTTCAGCACTCTTTATCTGCAGAAGAACAAGCAATTAATCGAACGGAGGTCATTTCTACATCGCGTAACATAGACCGTCATTCCACATTGTTTACAGATACGTATGTTCACAATTATAATACACCAGACGAAGCTGACTATGACGTTATGCAGATGATTTGTGATAAAGTAAAACAAAGCAGTGCAAATACAGACGTCGAACGTACTCAACTACGCAATTTTCTTTTACAGCAAGCTCCAGTTTTTGACAACATCCCTGGTACTATGTCCGGTTTTATGTATGAATTTCATGTTAAACAGCAAGACACATTTAAAGCTAAACATTATCCCATTCCTTATATCCACAGAGAACAAGTTAAGAAAGAATTGCAAGCTATGCTTGACCAAGGAATTATTGAACTGGCAGTTAGTCTGTACATAAACCCGCTCCATATTGTTAAGAAAAAGGATGGTTCACTTCGCCTCGTACTTGATTCGCGTCACATCAATGACATTATTATTAATGAAACAGATCGCCCACAGACACTAGAAGAACTTCTACAGAAATTTCATGGTACTGCTATTTATTCCACGTTAGATTTGAAATCGGGATTTTGGCAAATTCAGCTCCATCCGAACTGCAGAAAGTACACAGCATTTCTCTGTTTTGATGACTGTTATCAATTTTGTAAATTACCGTTCGGTTTAACAATTTCTTCAGCAGCGTTTATTCGCGGTTTGAATACTATACTTCCGACAGAACTTAAAGACAGAATCACAACGTATGTAGACGACATTCTTATTGCAGAAGTTAACTGGTCTGAACACAATCTGATTCTTGAACAAGTGTTGCAAACTTTTCGTGCACAAGGACTTACAGTGAATCTTATCAAATCACACTTTAGGAAAACTTCTATAAAATTTCTTGGACATGTAATTTCAGCAGAAGGTATTGCGCCTGACGCGGAAAAATTTCAAGCTTTACGTGACATTACTGTGCCTACGACGAAGAAACAACTACGCAGCTTTTTGGGTTTAATTAACTTTTTCCGTAAATTTATTCATTACTCTGCTTTAGACACCCCTAGATTATGTCAATTGACAGGTAAAAACACTATTTGGTCCTGGGATAGCCAAGCGCCGTCTGAATTTGTCAATCTGAAACAAGCTTTGTTGAATGCACCACTTTTATCACATCCAGATCTTACTAGAAATTTTTCCATTGTCACCGACAGTTCTAACACCGCTTTAGGCGTAGACATTTTTCAGGAAATTGAAGAAGATGGTTCTACAGTAATTAAAAACATCGCGTATGCGAGTCGCATTCTGTCACCTGCTGAACGCAATTATTCTGTTACAGAACTTGAAACATTATGTGTTGTATGGGCATTTACCAGATTTAGGCATTTTCTTTATGGAAGGCATACTACCGTTTACACAGATCATAGAGCCATTCAGTTTTTACTTTCAGCAAAATTTACACACGACAGATTAAGCAGATGGAAACTTTATTTACAGAAATTTAATTTTACAATTGTGCACATTCCCGGTACACAAAATATTGTAGCAGACGCACTATCCCGTTCTCTCAGCAACAATCAGCAACACATCGCAACCAACTTCTGCCAAGCAAATTTTAGCGTCATGTATATTCAACAAGTTGCATTTGAAAATTTCATTTCGTCGTCATTACGAGATATAGCACAGGAGCAGAGCAAAGAAATTAAACGCCTTTGGCTGATAGGAATAATGTTACCATCAGAAACCATTACACTGTACGCAATAACATTCTGTTTCGCCGCTCTCACCCTGACAGCAACAATTGGTTGCCATATATTCCTGACGAACTTGTTAACAAATTAATTTGGTTTACTCATTTAAGTTACGCACATTACGGAGCCAGAAAATGTTTTCTTATACTGAGACAGAACTGTTATTTTGCCAACATGGAGAAACGTATACGACGAGTTTTAGCGTCATGTAAAATCTGCCAGAAAGCTAAATCAGGCACGACTTCACATATTCCTCCATTACATCCCATTGTACCTGTTAAATTGAGACACATGGCCGTTGTAGACATTTTTGGTCCGATTCCCAGATCTAATAGAGGTTTTTGTTACATCTTTGTCGCTGTTGAACTCACTTCGAAATTTGTTACCTTCATTCCGTTACGCAAAGCTACTGCTAAATCTGTTTCGAATGCATTTGTAAAACATTTTTTATTCCATGTAGGGCATGTATTGAAAGTAATTTCCGACAATGGACCACAGTTTCGATCTGCGTTATGGACACGTATGTTACGAGCTAGAAACATTTCTCCGATCTATATGTCCAGGTATCACGCTTCTTCGAACCCTTGTGAACGTCTAATGAAAGAAATTGGTAAACTATGTAGAATATACTGCCATAAAAAACATATTGATTGGGATACACACATACTGTCATTACAGGATGTAATTAACTCAATACCAAATGTATCTACTATGCTATCTCCGACTGTTATACTGAAAAATGTTGAACCACCCAACAAAATTAAAGAACTAGTATCTTTTCCTACATCTCGTCGACTACGCCACCATGAAATAATTGACATTGCACTCAACAACATCAAACGTGCCGCAGAGCGCCGGATAAGACAGAAAAAACAGGTTTGTACACGCCGTGACTTTCACATTGGACAGAAGATATTAGTACGTACACACTATTTATCCAACAGAGGAAAGAGTAGATGCAGTAAATTTGAGCTTCTATACGCAGGTCCATATCGAATTCGCAATATTCCTCACCCCAATGTAGTACACGTCGAAACTTTGAGAACCAGAAAAAGCAGAGGCAATCACCATATCTCCAATATTATTGAATGAACATACTTCATGATTAATCACACTGTAATGCCATTTCCTGATTTTTACATGACCACTTATGCAATTATATTTATATGAACACTTACTGATGATTATCATATTTTTTCTTGGCAAGTGCCCGGCAAGGTAAGATTAGCAGGTCGCTTTTCTTGTCGTTATATATCAGACCATGCACATTTTCCATTTTTCGTGTATGTATGATTGTTTTCCTGTTTTGTTTGTATGCACTACGAAGTCTTTAGGATATAACAAACAGCAGTTGACTTTGACAATTTGCCTTATGATATCCCAACATCGTGACTATTTTAATTTTTTTTTTTTTTTTTTGCTACTACATTATGATACTTTGTACATTTTTTGCACTTGAAAACTGTCTATAGTTTTGACCTAATACGTTTTCTGTCATGCTATGCTGTATGCTTAATTATATCACTAGAAACAAATTTTTATTTAATGAGTATATGATTTAAATGCACGATATTAATCCTTATTCATCATTTTCAGAAAGCAATAACATGTAAAAGAAATAACTTAAACAAACCACAGTGGATTACTATGAAATGGGAATTTCACCTTCGGAATGAACGAAAGAAAATGCAATACCATGTCATGAAGAGTAAGTGGATCAGAATTAACAAGAATATACTATACACATCGTATGATAGCAGTCTTAACTAATTATTTTTCTTTCAGAATACGAGGCGATTGGTGCAGTCTGTCAGATAGAACTACAGATGTTAATTTTAGTGATGAAATATGCTAGAAATAAGAAACTCTATACTATGAATAGTTGTATGAAGTAAATGGTAATATGAATGTGAATAATGAAGTGTCTTTTTTGCAGATGACAATGAATGATGATGAATAGTTATATGAAGAATATGCTAATATGAATAATGAGGTTTTTCTTTGCAGGTGATGATAATAATGAAGTTATGGAAATATGAATAATGAAGTTTTTCCTTGCAGATGAGAGTAATGATGAAGTTTATATATTTACTGTTAGAGTAAAGAGTAAGAGATGCTATGTAGTTATTTAAGTATTTGTTGCAGTTCGTTTTGACAGTATGTCTTATGTCGCATGGTATAATGACTGAATGTTTTGGAAAGGACAGCTAGGGTATATACATATTGAGTACACGTTTCATTACCTGTTAATTCGAAGTTTACTACTTTTCAGCATTATATGTGTTTCTTCTTTCAGCTCAATAATCCATTTTGTATTTTTTCCAGGAGAAGCTATTCATGAAATTAATGTGCTATAAGCAGTTAGTCATTAAACCTGTTCTAGTACTTGCATTTTTTTACCCATTTGTGTGTGTCATTCATGAATGTGATCACATATACTTGTTTCATAACCTTGCTACAGCTGACTCATGAGGAATGACGTTATTAATCCTTATTTCCAGCAATAAGTCAAAAGCAAATATTTTCATGCCCCAGCAATTAATTATCGATCTCAACGCAATGCATTGCTAGCACAAAAAAAGTATTACCAGTCCCAAATAATGCTACCAGTTTAAGAGATATTTCTAGTTCAAAATATAATGCAAATTTCTCAGATGTATTGAATCCATTATATCTATGTATTATTGGACCACAGACCTTGAGTAATAGTTACAGTCTGTTACATTTTATATATGTCTTATGAACTTGAATGATGAGTTCTGAGTAATACTGTATGATGTTTTGTAATAATGTATAAATGCTATGCCAATAACTTCTGTAAATAATATTTTTGTTATACTCTATAAATGCTATGCCAATAATTAACTCTCATTTTGAATGATGACTTCTGAATAATACTGAATAATGTTTTATAAAACTATATGAATACTTTGTAACTGGCCAATGAGTGCCAATAATTACCACAATCAGATGATTTATGAAAAGTATTTTGTAATATTCAATACGTGCTATATGTTTAGTAACTGGCCAATGAATTCCATTGTTTCTTATATTTTAAATTTGTCTATGAATACCAGTAGCCTGATGCTACACTCATTAGCTCCTGTTTTGAATAATGACTTCTGAATTATGCATAAAAATTGTTTGTAACTGGCCAATGAATGCCAATGATTACTATAACTGGATGAATTATGTAAATGCTATGCCATTAATTAACTCTTGCTTTGAATGATCACTTCTGAATAATGAATAAAAATGGTTTGTAACTGGCCAATGAGTGCCAATATTTACTTTAATCAGATGACTTATGAATAATGTTCTGTAATACTCCATACATAGTACAGAAATGTTTAGTAACTAGGGAATGAGTGCCAACAATTACTCAAATCGGTTGATAGACTAGTGTAATTCTCAATGATGACTAGCATAAGACTTAATGTCCTTCACCTTCTGACCTAATTACCAGAAATTACTGCAATGTCCGTGTGTCCTGTCCATCCTCATGATCATGGAGCACTATATTTGGTTTTTGCACTAATTCTACGTTGGTGAAAGAGTATGGATTCTGCAATGGTGTGGTGTTGACACATCATGCTGTCCACCACCTTGAACGATGGAGATGTTATTATGGTCCTACTGTTTGGTGTACCTAATGTACTACCAAAATGATAACATTGAACATTAATACAACATTTCAGTGTCTTGGCTACACTGATTAATACTTCAGGGAAGAGAACTTCAGATTGTCTCACTTGGTATGGTGCTTCTGTAGAAAGATATGGACTTTCAGTGCAGCTACGTGCAACCTACTGTGCTACAACCATGATGCAATCCTTCCCTTTCCTCTCCTAGTTCTTGTAAAATGGTAAAAATATATACAGTGCGTGTGCACTTTACGTCATTTGTTAATATGTTTTGCACTCATTGCGTATACATTTTGTCATTGCTTGATATGTTCTGTACTCAGTGCATGTGCACTCTATTTCATTTCATGTTCTGCACTTATATATATGTATATACTCTGTGACTGTAAACTTAGTTAATTAAGTAGATTATAGAAAAATTTGTTGCTCATGGCAAGTCCAATTGACTCACCATCGCTGCCAAATTTTTGGCCCCCTCCCCCCCCCCCCACCCCAGTGGAGGGTTATGTAAGAGGACCGAGCAGATGTAATTTCGATGTATTGCTCATGCGCTGCCTGTGATATGCAAGGTATAAGAGAATCTCTGACCAGAGAGCAGTGTTGACTGCAGTAGGAACTGTGTAGCTGTAGCAGTAAGTTGTTGCTAAAGTGCGCATCATATATCTTGGCGGCCGAGTTTAGGTTCGTTCTGCGCATCTGACGTCACAAAACATAGTCAGCCAATGAACAGAGAACGACGTTGCCAGATCTCGACTGCAGTGCAGAGCACGGACGAGTGTCTTCAGTTTTAGAAACGTTCAGTCATAAATAAAGGAATAGAACAAAAGCAATGTCTTGATAGCAGACTTTCTTTTATAGAAAGTTTGGAAAAAGCATTCTTTATACCAATTGCTTCATATTCTATTAATTAAACCAAACAAGCAATAAGACTCCTAACTCAGGCGATAGCAAGGAAAGGTGTTTGTTTCAATCTCACGAACTGCTTTTTCGCAATAAAGAACAGCGGTAATTGTTTATTTCCTATTGAAGCGTGAGTAATTCATAGTCATACCAACAGTGTTTATAAGTAGTTGCGTGAGGTTTTTTGAAGAGTTTGCAGAGGTAAAAGTCCATAGCGTATACTTTCCCTATGGTCGATTTTAGTTGCCACAATGTTGAGAATGAAATGTGGACAAGATACCTAAATTTCATATAATATTTAGAGTCCTTATGGAGTTACACTGTTCGATAAGCTGAGCTAGTGGAACGGTTAAGGCGTTGGGCTGCCAAGTGAAAGGTTATGAGTTCAAACCTTGTGCAGTGCTTAATATTTTCTTTATTTAAAAACAATATTGGAGTGCCTTACTTCACGAACTTTATTCGTTTGAATGAAATTTCTAGTGCTTTGCCTCATCATTAACTTTTTCGCTGCTGCAGACACGTGCTCCCCGCATTCCGCGCTGTGCGCGATTTTGTCATCACTGCACTTCTTGCCTGTGCAGACACATGGTGTTCCCACTGCTTTGACACACTTATCATTCGATATCACAAAAAATATTTGGCCAAAAAATTTGATTTTTACACGTCTTCTTGACTGATACCTTTCCCCCATAAATGACTTAATTTTGTTTTGATGTGCAGTATTACATGTAGTAAACAATTGCACGAAATTTTGAAGAGTTTGCAGAGGTAAAAGTCCATAGCATATACTTTCCGTATGGTCGATTTTAGTTGCCACAATGTTGAGAATGAAATGTGGACAAGATATCTAAATTTCATATAATACACTCCTGGAAATTGAAATAAGAACACCGTGAATTCATTGTCCCAGGAAGGGGAAACTTTATTGACACATTCCTGGGGTCAGATACATCACACGATCACACTGACAGAACCACAGGCACATAGACACAGGCAACAGAGCATGCACAATGTCGGCACTAGTACAGTGTATATCCACCTTTCGCAGCAATGCAGGCTGCTATTCTCCCATGGAGACGATCGTAGAGATGCTGGATGTAGTCCTGTGGAACGGCTTGCCATGCCATTTCCACCTGGCGCCTCAGTTGGACCAGCATTCGTGCTGGACGTGCAGACAGCGTGAGACGACGCTTCATCCAGTCCCAAACATGCTCAATGGGGGACAGATCCGGAGATCTTGCTGGCCAGGGTAGTTGACTTACACCTTCTAGAGCACGTTGCGTAGCACGGGATACATGCGGACGTGCATTGTCCTGTTGGAACAGCAAGTTCCCTTGCCGGTCTAGGAATGGTAGAACGATGGGTTCGATGACGGTTTGGATGTACCGTGCACTATTCAGTGTCCCCTCGACGATCACCAGTGGTGTACGGCCAGTGTAGGAGATCGCTCCCCACACCATGATGCCGGGTGTTGGCCCTGTGTGTCTCGGTCGTATGCAGTCCTGATTGTGGCGCTCACCTGCACGGCGCCAAACACGCATACGACCATCATTGGCACCAAGGCAGAAGCGACTCTCATCGCTGAAGACGACACGTCTCCATTCGTCCCTCCATTCACGCCTGTCGGGACACCACTGGAGGCGGGCTGCACGATGTTGGGGCGTGAGCGGAAGACGGCCTAACGGTGTGCGGGACCGTAGCCCAGCTTCATGGAGACGGTTGCGAATGGTCCTCGCCGATACCCCAGGAGCAACAGTGTCCCTAATTTGCTGGGAAGTGGCGGTGCGGTCCCCTACGGCACTGCGTAGGATCCTACGTTCTTGGCGTGCATCCGTGCGTCGCTGCGGTCCGGTCCCAGGTCGACGGGCACGTGCACCTTCCGCCGACCACTGGCGACAACATCGATGTACTGTGGAGACCTCACGCCCCACGTGTTGAGCAATTCGGCGGTACGTCCACCCGGCCTCCCGCATGCCCACTATACGCCCTCGCTCAAAGTCCGTCAACTGCACATACGGTTCACGTCCACGCTGTCGCGGCATGCTACCAGTGTTAAAGACTGCGATGGAGCTCCGTATGCCACGGCAAACTGGCTGACACTGACGGCGGCGGTGCACAAATGCTGCGCAGCTAGCGCCATTCGACGGCCAACACCGCGGTTTCTGGTGTGTCCGCTGTGCCGTGCGTGTGATCATTGCTTGTACAGCCCTCTCGCAGTGTCCGGAGCAAGTATGGTGGGTCTGACACACCGGTGTCAACGTGTTCTTTTTTCCATTTCCAGGAGTGTATTTACTGTATGACAATATCTCATTTAATTTAAGGACCACATAGGTGTCGTATGTAATATTGATAAATATTCCGTCTTTCGTGACTGTAATAAAAGTTTTATTTGCACACGGCGCGTTTGGCTTTATTTTAAAGCACTTCCATCGGTGAAAGGTATGGCATATACACAATGGTATTCATGTTCTATTTCTTGTTTTTGTTCCACAGTCGCAGTTTTACCAATGGTATTGAAATATGTCCCTCTTCTGCAACTGTAATAAGCGACTTATTTAGACCAGACGCGTTTCTCTCTTTTGAAGCATCATAAGAGGACTGTATTTTGTGTCCTCCATTGCCAAGTCACCTTTCGTAGTTTTGTGCTGCGGTAAAACAATATTCAACGTTTGTGTTGGCTCATCAGTGTTTTAGCAAATAAATGCTTTTTGTGTGTGCCACACACAAAATTATATTTGACATAGCTCTGAGCACTTCACTGACAGACGGTATATTAAAGTCCTAATGTTTTTGTAAGTCCACAGTTTTGTTTAATGTATTTTGTCTACTTCCTTTTGATTGATTGAAGTGCTTTAAAATAAAGCCAAACGTGCCCAGTGTAAGTAAAACATTTGTTACAGTCGCGAAAGGTGGAATATTTCTCAATATTACATACGACACTTATGTGGTACTTAAATTAAATGAAATATATAGGTATCTTGTCCACATTTCATTCTCAACATTGTGGCCACTAAAATCGACCATCCGGAAAGTATACTCTATGGACTTTACCTCTGCAAACTCTTCAAAATTTCGTGCAATGGTTTACTATATTTAATGCTGCATAATAACTGCGTTGAACATCGAAACAAAATTAAGTCATTTAGGGGGGGAAGGTATCAGTCAAGAAGATAGGTAAAAATCTATTTTTTGAGCCAAATAGTTTTTGTGGAATCGAATGATAAAGAGTGTCAAAGCAGTCGGAACACAATCTGTCTGCACAGGCGAGCAGTGCAGTGACAAAATCGCCCACAGCGCGGAATGCAGGGAGCACGTCTTCGTAGCAGCGAAAGGGTTAATGCGGCCGTAGTGGCTTTACTTCATGAACTGCGCGCTCCCCCCTAAACGTAAGCTTGCGAACTATGCTATACTATGGCGCTGATTCTCTTGGCACGTGCGTCGTGTGCAACTGGCAACGCAGCTATCTCCCGCGTCTAGGCGGGCATGCGCGAGCCGCCAAGATAAAAGAATTGAACTATAGTCTGCAGTCTGCTCTGGTCTGGTCTGGTGTATCGTGTTGGCTGGGCCAGTCGCGGTGCAGCGATGTCGGAGCCTGAGTATTATTGTATAATGTAAAAAACAGCCTCGCGCATATGTAGTAATGTCATCTCAAGTCCCATGTAAATGTTTCAGAAATCTCGTAATAATAATCTCTCTCATAAAAAGTAACTTTTAACAACCATTCTTTTCAATTTAAAGAATTTACTAATTTCTCCCATCCATGATCATCCCGATTGTTGCAAAAGAAAAATCAGTTGTTTCCCTTTCATAAATGACAAATCTATCGGCCAGCATTGCACAGGGCTGTGCCAGAAAATATTATTTTTAGAGCAGATATGAATTTCTGGAGACGTTCAGCAAGAATATCAAGACGAGAAAGAATAAGAAATTAAGTAATCAGAGACAAGATGAAATGTAAAAATTCAATTATTGATTTCATCGAGCACAAACAACTTAAATGGTATGGACACATCAGACGAATGGAACAGGAAAGGCTACCAAAATGCATAATCGACTGGGTACCAATTGGAAGAAGAAAAAGGGGACGACCACCTGATACATGGATACAGGGAGTTCAGTCAGCAATGAGGAAGAACAACATTCCTGATGATTTATGGACAAATAGAGAAGAGTGGAGAACAATAATTAGTGACTTACTGTAATCTAGAATAGGTGCTGGAAAAATGTACTCACATTGTAAATCCAGAATAATAAATAATATATGCGTTATCCGGCGAATCATTGAGGTAAGAATTTTTCTTTTTTTTTTATTCAGAATGATCTTTCAGGGCCATGACGCAGCACTGCTGACATCCAAAATCTACCAGGTTAAATTCACAGTCAATTATTGAAAAATTATAAGTGAGCGACAATTTAATTGAGAGGTTAGTTACATTGTATTATTACCAGGTTAATGAATTTATTTTTTTGTTGGGACGTTACACTGAATGTGAAAGACATAATTATAATTTTTTATTGTTGAGAGATTTAGGATTTTTTGTTTTGTTTTTGAGCTTAGATTAAATGTGAATGAATTTTGTGGGGAGGTTAAATGTCAATGAATTTTATGTTTTGAGGTTACGCTAAATGTGAATGAATTTTGTGGGTATTTTAAAATAGAGATGGGGCCCCTCCACGCCCGCACCAACGTGGTGACCAAACCAAAAGTTCTACTGTCACCTCCGTAAACATGTTAGTTATCTAGTAAGTGGATCACAGGATGCTGGGCTGTGATGTTGTCCGTGCGTCTGGGTAAGGCTACGCATTAACACGGTCCATCAGGTGATAGACAGTGGACGAAACGCGAGTGAGGGTAGCGATTTGAAGAGCGGAGGGAAAAAAGTGCCATGGCTCGTGCCGTGGGGAAAAAGCCTCTGCGACAGTGGGATGGGTAGTAAGAGCAGTAGTGGCTTACTAGCTGCGATAGCTCATGCAAGGTTGGATTTGTTAGTATAGGTATCATGCATCATTACCGTGACAAGCGATGGCGATGTGTCCCAGTTGCTGCAGCTGCTACATTCCTGGAACAATCAAGATCGTTATACAGTAGTGGGAGATCGGCCGTAGATTAAATCAGAAAGAATTTTGTGTGGAGGTTAAATGGGAACGAATTTCTGTTGGGAGGTTACGGTAAATTATTTTGTGGGGAGGTTACACTGGAGAAAGAAATTTTGTGGGGAGGTTACAACATTACTTCCTCCATCAGACTATACTGTTATTGCTATACATTCGGCCTTGTACAGAAGTAGATGATTTGTGTTTTTTCGGAGTTAAACATTAGGTCTTTTACCAAGAATCAAACAATAATCCTGTTGAATATTTTGTTTATTACTCCTTCTGTTGCTGCACCTCTGTTAGGTTTGGTTATAATGCTTACATCATCAGAAAACACCTTTATTTCCGATTTATTCGTGTATATTAACAAGCCATTTTTTTTTATGAATGGTGTTGAAATCTGGTTTCGCTGGACCGAGCGGATCAGGTTGTGGAAAACGGCCAAGATCAGTTACAGTTAGTTGCACAAGAACGCACAACTTTATTCCTCGAAAACCAATGCAGTTTTCTCTCTACAACAACAAAGATCAATTCATGGCTGAGTCCCCAAGCAACTTCTCAATAATAAATAATTCCTACAAGGATTTAGACAAACGGCTGAAGGCGTTACTTAAGTAAAGTAAAATATCTTTAAATAATTCCTTCTAAGGCACAATAATTTTTACAAACAGCTGAAGGCGTTACTTAAGTAAAATTAAAATTTCTTCATGGCTAAAGGCCCAAATAATATTTCAGATCAGCAAAGGAAATTCTTTAAAAGGCAAGCATTTACAAATTTCGGCTAAAAGCCATATTAAGGAACATTTAAATTAATTCCTCAGCTGAAAACCCAATAATATTACAACATAATTAACTTTGTGTTCTGCCGTACGGCAGGTCTTCTCATGGGGGAAGCCCCATCAGAGAGGTCCACCGCATGAGTGTCTAGTGAAGTAATGCCAGTGGTGGTTTCCCGTTGCCTTGCACTGATGAGGATGAAATAATAATGAGGACAACACAACACCCAGTCCCTGAGGGGAGAAAATCTCCGACCCAGCCAGGAATCGAACCCAGGCCCCTTGGCATGACAGACAGCCGTGATGACCACTCAGCTATCGGGCTGGACAACATAGTAAAAGGCAACCTTTAAAGACAAACATTTACACAGTACAACAGAATACCATGTTAAGAACTTGAAATATCTTGACAGGTGAAGGCCCAAACAATTATCAAAATAATTAAAGACAAACCTTAAGATAATCATTTACACAGTACAGCTGTAGGCCATTTTAAGAATTCCAGATAATTAAAGGGAAACCTTACAGACAGGAATTAACACATTACGGCTGAAAGCCACAGACTTTAAATCAAAGGCGGTTGAAGGCCTAAATACAGAGCAAACAAGAATTTTAAATAAAACACAGCTGAAGGACATATACTGAAAATACAACGGACAAAATTAATACACAGCTGAAGGCCTGGCACAGTACTTGCGACAAAAGAAAATCACAATCACAAACAGCAGAACAGTGGCGCTCAGATGTGTTCCAAGGGTCGGCCTGGGGAGGAAACTGTAACAACAGTTTAGGTGAGACAGGCAGCCAAGCAAAACACTAAATAATTGGGTGGCAGCAAGACCTACGGGCAGCTAAAGAAACAACCAACAACCTAATCAATTCCCTTCCACCCGACCAACAGCACGACAACCGAAAATATCCGAGGACGAAGATTCCGCAGCATTACGTCTTGACAATTGGTGTCTAAAGACAGTCAAAGCACAATAACCACTCAAAGACAAAAAATGAAAAACACCAAAGCTGTCGAACTACATGCCGTGCTGGACAGCATCAACGCAGTGAGGAAAACACACTGCCGGAAAACTAAGCTAACGACCAGGGCAGGTAACTGGAACGTTAATGGCCACAAGGCAGAAGATACCGCTGGCACACTTCACTAATAAGTTACTATCATTTCACTGGCTAAACACCATACAGAAAAACACCTGCAAATTTTGCCAACTCCAGCACACCACATGTTGCTGCTTGCAGGAACGGCCCAGAAAACAAAAACCAGCAGTGAATGAAGAGATGTCACAGCAATGCAGGTTTCATAACAGGTTAACTGATTACTCAACTCCAGTATCCAGGTCTGGTGAGCAACGGACTCTGCAGCTCTTGCTAGAGCCTCACGACTCCGACCATGCATGAACGCTGCCAGCAGCCCCAGCCTGACCTCACCCTGCGGAGGCTTCCTCGCTGCTCTGTCGCAACCGACCGACTGGCTGCTTCAGTACACATACAGCATTCATCTGCTCAGCGAAAATCACAGAAGCTACACACATTTCCACATAAACACTTGCACCAAAAACTCCAACAATTCTAAAACTAATCACCGTGGAACAACAAGGAGAAATGACTAGTCACACACACGCAGAGTTTCCGTAAGCGGTCGGCGACCAAATACACGTCGTCCAATGAGACGACCGACCGAACGACCAACCAAAGTCGTCCCTACTCCAGTTATGTGTGTCGGCCAAGGTCGCGCGAGTCTTGGCTGTCCACAGCTCACTGAAGCTCCAAACTGACTTAACTCGATGTTTGTCCAGAACTCGGAGACACGGCGACCCGGGCTCACCGGCTCGGACCCTCCCATGCAGAGGTAACTCTTGCCCATCGGCGACGACATCTCTGCACGAGGAAGGAACCGACCCACGTCCGGCAAGACGAACAACTGACGTGGCCCAGAAACGGTCAAAAGAGCAAATACACGTCGCCCAATAAGACGACCAACCGAACGACCAACCGGCGGTCGTTCCCGCTCCAATCTCCTACCGTCGGACAGTTTATGTGTGTGGCCAGCGGTCGGCAAATACTGGCTGTCCGTGGGTCACTGGCGCTCCATCAGCGAATGGACTCCAAACAGACGACGACCCGGAAATACTAACGGTCGCTCCAGAGATAGTACGACAGTGACTGTATCGATAAGCGCTGCTGCTGCCACTCACGGGCAAGCAAACCAGCAACTTGGTGACGCCAGTAAATCGAATAAGAAGGAGGCAACAGTACCGTAAAGACAAGCTGGCAAGCAATAAACGGCATGAACACGAGCCGCGCACGGCTCAGATGTATCATTTTCTTCAGCACGATCATGCATAGTCGAAAAATCAACATCTGATGTGTAGTCATCACACAGCTACACAACAAATGTCACTAGACCTTCCCAAACAGGAGCAGTCACGGAACTAAACCTTGTGGAACGCCAGTAAATATTTTCCCCTACTCAGAAGAAGACTGATCATGACAGCTGCATGACTAACACAACCCTTTGCTTCCTATCAGTTAAATATAAATGGAACCACTTACTCACTGCATCCTACAAATCATAAATTTTCCCCAAAAGGATTCTGTAATTTGCACAGTCAAAATCCCTAAACAGATAATAGAAAATCTCGGTAGATATCAATGACATAACGGGAATATCATGTTCATAAAAAGATCTTTGGTACATGTGTGTTAACATAGCACTGTATCTCAATGAAGAAAGTTGTTTGTAAATACTAGAGTGGAGATGCATGATAAGATATTGATTGCAAAACGTGGCCTACCATTTTTTGGCTTGAAAGATGTAAAATCAACCACACGTCTTATAGAGAATATGAACTTTGGGGAAAAATAACCATTCAAGGGCTTAACAGCTTTAGGTTGTCTTTGGTGGCAGTAATTTTAATGTAAACGCCCTTGTTTGGAAAATATTCTTCAGTCAGACAGTAGCTTTTGTGTCGTGACCAATGGCTGCAAACTAACAGACCACTCTGGCCAACATGTTCACCTTTTTTACTCGAACGGATAGTCCACCTCTGTATCTGAGAGCTCAGAGTGGTTGACTGATATGTGAGGCAGCTGGGTTCGATTCGCAGTACTCACAGTTTTTCTTAATTTTTTCATTGGTGTTGGTGGGAGGACTCATGAGGGGTGTACTCAGTCTTGTAATGTCAACTGATGAGCTACTCCACTGATTAGTAGCGGTTTTAAAGTCAAGAAACAGAACAACAAGCGGAAGAGTGGTGTGGTGAACACATGGCCCTCTATACCGTATTGGATGATGCCATAGGCAGAGTATGACATGGCAGTTACCCAGACCTTACTTTACCTCGCACTGATGTTCCATGTACACATTACTATTTGTTTCTTTGATACATGCTGACAATACGTCGTACTGTTTCCTGCAAGCATATGTATATCTTGAAACTTCCTGGTAGATTAAAACTGTGTGCCGGACCAAGGCTCGAACTCGGGACCTTTGCCTTTCGCGAGCAAGTGCTCTACCATCTGAGCTACCCGAGCATGACTCACGCCTCGTCCTCGCAGCTTTACTTCTGCCAGTATCTCGTTTCCTACCTTCCAAACTTCATGGAAGCTCTTCTGCGAACCTGCAGAACTAGCAGAACTGGAAGAAAGGATATTGCGGAGACATGGCTTAGCCACAGGCTGCAGAGTGAAAATCTCACTCTGGATATGTACATCTTGTTCGCTAATCTATCACCCCCGAACACAATATCTGTTGTCTAGCTGTGTGTGAACCTATAGACAGACCGTACGACACCAGATATTGAATTTTTTGTTCTGTGTGATGGTGTTGAAGAAACGGTAGTTCATAAAAATGACTCTAATCACTGTTCCACTCGCGTTCCGTACGTATATTTTCGCCGTTTATGGACATATACCTGCCACAAACGGTGCTATTGTCTGCATAATAATAAGGCTTATACAGTTATCTGTATACGCTGCAACTGTTCGTTGCTGTCGTTTCTGACAAGGTTTCCAAAACTTCGGAAATGCCTTTTTAGACAATTTTACGATGATCTGAAAATGGGTCGCGGCCTGAAACTAGTCATAGAGTGAATAAAAAAATTAAAATTTGAAACTTTGGACTGGTTTTTCGCTGTACTGAAAATGGTAATTCCGTTAACATCGAGAGCTCTTCAGTTAATCAGGAATTACCAGGGCCAGGAAAATCACATGAAAGGTGTTGTGTCTAGACAAGACAGCCTAGGCACAATGAGAGGAAGCCGAAAGGCACGCGCTTAAACTAACGCAGGCTGGCGTGAGGTCTGAAACAGGATACGTAATGAATGCTATAAAGAAAAGTACGTAGCTTCTGGAATACTTAACTTTAATCCACATTTGTAGAACATCGCTCTTGATGATACATTAATAGAATCTCAATATCAACTGAATACGGCGCCTTGCTAGGTCGTAGCAAATGTAGCTGAAGGCTATGCTAACTATCGTCTCAGCAAATGAGAACGTAGTTGTCAGTGAACCATTGCTATGAACGTCGGCTGTACAACTGGGGCGAGTGCCAGGACGTCTCTCTAGACCTGCCGTGTGGTGGCGCTCGGTCTGCTATTACTGACAGTGGCGACACGCGAGTCCGCCGTATACTAACGGACCGCGGCCGATTTAAAGCTACCACCTAGCAAGTGTGGTGTCTGGCGGTGACACCACAAAAGGACTAAGCTCCTTTTGACAAAAAACATCTGTTTTGCAAAGAAACAACAGGTACCCTTTAAGAGAAAAGTGTAGGAAAATTTCAAGTTACTTTGCCACGTTAAATTTACATACTTGTACAGCGTTCAGAATGGTAAAAGCACTGTTGCTGAATTTCAATAATACCCTCTCAATGGCCTTAAACAAGACGCAAGAAGATAAGACTAGAACAATACTGGCCATTAAAAAATTTAAATAAACCGGTACAATAATTAAAACTGAACCCTAGATAAATTTCTGAAAGCGAGCTCAAGAACAATACATTAGGCAGACTCCCAAAAGATACATATTAACTAGTTAACAAAACATAACAGGCCGGCCGCTGTGGCGGAGCGGTTCCAGGCGCTTCAGTCCGGAACCGCGATGCTGCTACGATCGCAGGTTTGAATCCTGCCTCGGGTATGGACGTGTGTGATGTTCTTAGGTTAGTTTGGTTTACGTAGTTCCAAGTCTAGGGGACTGATGACCTCAGATGTTAAGTCCCATAGTGCTTAGAGCTATTTGAACCATTTGAGGACATAACAGTTCGCCTTTACGGCTTACGCAAAGGGTTTACATCAAATAATTTAAAATAAAATTTGGAACAAGGTTACAATATATATTTAAAAAAATAATATTAAAGGGAAAATTCCCTGTGCAAAGCTAATTAATCAGATAAAGGCCTCTTAACCGACAGCAAAATTTCATTTACAGTGTCATACAATCAGATAACAACTTGACCACAGCCAGTCACGACATGTGAATGCAAACAAATATCAAGCGGCGCTAGTAAATGCTCGAGAGGCGCCCACACGGCCACAAGAAAGCCAGGCCCATCCAGTAAGAAGCCTCGACTCAGAACGCACTCCAGGAAACTTAGTTGGTGCTGTCAACAAACACCGAATATTAATGCATTACTCAACTACTACTGAAAGTTATTGTTTAACCACGATTGCTCTTATACGAGGGTCACTCCAAAAGAAAGGCACACTATTTTTTTTTAATCCGTCTTTTATTCTACATGTTTGAAAGTTTTATAGTGTGTAGATACATCCTTTAGGAACAATATTTTCGTTTCCCCACATAATTTCCATCCCTCTCAACTGCCTTACGCCATCTTGGAACCAGCGCCTGTATACCCGCACGGTAAAATTCTGGACCAAACTGTTGGAGCCACTGTTTGGCAGCGTGCACAAGGGAGTCATCATCTTCAAACCTTGTTCCACGAAGAGAGTCTTTCGGTTTCCCAAAGAGATGATAGTCACATGGAGCCAGGTCAGGACAGTAAGGCGGGTGTTTCAGTGTTGTCCATCCGAACTTTGTGACCGCTTCCATGGTTTTTTGACTGACATGTGGCTGTGCATTGTCGTGCAACAGCAAAACATTCTGCTTTTGCCGATGTGGTCGAACACGACTCAGTCGAGCTTGAAGTTTCTTCAGTGTCGTCACATATGCATCAGAATTTATGGTGATTCCACTTGGCATAATGTCCACAAGCAAGTCCTTCGGAATCGAAAAACACCGTAGCCATAACTTTTCCAGTAGAAGGTGTGGTTTTGAATATTTTTTCCTTGGGTGAATTTGCATGATGCCACTCCACTGACTACTTCTTCGTCTCTGGTCAATAATTATGGAGCCATGTTTCATCACCTATCACAATTCCTCCAAGAAATTCATCTCCACCATTCTTGTACTGTTCCAAACGTTCGCTGCATACCGTTTTTCTTGTTTCTTTGTGAGCCACTGTCAAAATCCTGGGAAGCCACCTGGCACAAACCTTTTTTAACCCCAACACTTTCAATATTCTGCAAACACTTCCTTCCCCTATCCCAACATAGCGTGACAATTCGTTCACTGTGATGCGTTTGTCAGCAGTCACCAATTCGTTAACTCTCTGTACATTGTCTGGAGTGTGTGCAGTACGAGGCTTGCTGCTGCGAAGACAATCGTAAATACTGCTGTGCCCACTTTCATCACGTAACCTGCTTGCCCACCGACTAACTGTACTGCGATCGACAGCAGCATCTCCATACATCGTTTTCAACCTCTTGTGGATATTTCCCACTGTCTCGTTTTCGCAGCGGAAGAATTCTATGGCAGCACGTTGCTTCTGACGAACGTGAAGTGTAGCAGCCATCTTGAAGACGTGCTGTGACGGCAGCACTCACGGGAACAGGTTGAACTAAGTTTGAAAACAAGCGGGAAAGATGTATCTACACACTGTAAAACTTTCACACATGCAGAATGAAAACTGTATTTTTACAAAAATAGTGTGCATTTCTTATCGAGTGACCCTCGCAGAGCCTTTCTAATAAGGCCATACGCCTAGGAAATAAGCCTCGCTAAAAATGTAAGGTGTAAAAGAAAATCACTCAAAGGGAGGTGTAAATTCTTCCAGGAAGGAATATAAATAATAACTCACTAAGGTCTTACCATTACTTGGAGGTCATAACACAGAAAACTTAACGGGCTGGATAGTAATAATACCACAGAGCAGACTAGCTTCTAAAACTTCGTGAAAACAAAATCGAGCAACAGTTTGTTCTCTCACATAAAACAATTTAAAAACTTAACGCAAAATTAAAAAAAGAACTAGATGATTCATAGGCCTCTGATATAATAATGTTTGAAAACTGGGCACATTATACAGTAACCCAAGTCGCCCATAACAACCAAATGTAACACAAGGCACCAAATTTCAACGCCACAAAGGAACTTTGAGCAAGCGTGCTCGCCCAATACAAATCGGGGCATAAACCCTACAGCCTAAGGCCGGGCCGACTTTGATAGATCCATATTACATTAACGTGTCTTCGCAAGAATAATTAACCACGCAAATTCTTCGAGAGAACCCAGGCCAGCATTTTAACACAAGTCACTTCAAAAAACACGTAGACGAGGTAGGGCAATAAATTTGTCCCAGAATGACATAGAGACAAATAACAAAGGTATGCATGGCGACTCAGTGAATACAAACGCGAAACATCTGCTCAAGCAGCTTGGGGAGCGGGAAATCAGTGCACAGAACTGAACAACCAGATACGCACAACACAGGTGAACGAAACATTTTGCCTTCTACCCAGTCCGGGCAAAGAAGGGTGAACGACGACATGGAAAAGACGTCTTCCCGGTCCACACCGCGTGTCCGTTGTTTGAAGAATTGCCGCTGGCCCCTGTTTCACAATTCGCGAAGACTACACGTAAACTACCTGCAGTGCGCCTTTCAAAGGCCTCCCCTCGACGCCGTTCTAGCGGCTGCTTTTGAAGCCTAGCATGGGCAGAGACAATCGCATAAGGGGGTAACACGCGCCACCTGGTGAGACGCCAACTAGAATCCATTGATAGTGGGAAGGTGAATCGCCAAATTCGATAGCTGGCGCCTCAAGTGTGGTCCCCATAAACTACTCAAAATTTATCATACACCCACATTTCAGAATCTCTACATGTCTAAAACGTAATTCTTTAAAGGCTCGTCTGTGAAACAGCTCAGAAACGACCTCAGTATATCTCAATATAGAATCTGGCACGTTCATTTGCAAATTATAACACTATTTCATCCATTAAGTGTGTACAAATAATTCTCTGAAACATAACAAAAATCCACCTGTATGCTTTTACTTAGATTTACATCGGCAAACAGTATGAATTAACGTATTCCAGCGTATCCATGGCCACATATTTTGGCCAGAAGTCCCCTTTCGGGGAGTTCGGGCACCTGATGGAATTCTTGTTGTTTGACGCCACATCGTCGACCTGCCCCCAACTGGACAAAGTCTCCAACCCAGCCGGGTATCTAACCCATTCCGCTCTCATGGCATTCATGACGCTGACTACTCAGCAACGTGAGCAGACGTACCTGTAGCAATATACAACGACAAATTTGCTCTCATCATCTTCGTCCAGTACCTGATGTATCTTGCCCTAATTATCTGTGGCAAACTGGGAATTCGTCTACTTTCCATCCTCGCTCCTCTCGTCAGTCCTCAATGGTCATGCTTGATACTTCTCTCTCCTATCACTCCATCCATTGTGGTTTACCCCTCTTTATAACCAGCTGTTGAACGATGGTGTTCTTGATCACATCGTCTCTACTAGTTGTAAAGGGTCGAATGATGAGAGCTATTAAGTTATTTAAAGGTAAGAATTTTGCAGTAATGAAGTTAATTAAAACGTCAAGGATCACTGAGAGCCGCCGGCCGCGGTGGTCTCGCGGTTCTAGGCGCGCAGTCCGGAACCGTGTGACTGCTACGGTCGCAGGTTCGAATCCTGCCTCGGGCATGGATGTGCGTGATGTCCTTAGGTTAGTTAGGTTTAAGTAGTTCTAAGTTCTAGGGGACTGATAACCACAGCAGTTGAGTCCCATAGTGCTCAGAGCCAACCAACCATCACTGAGAGCCAGAAGGCGTATGTGTGTTACGTTCTGTTGCGCAGTTCGGTGGTATGATACTGTGACGTAAGTGGGTCGGCAATGCACTGAGGTAAGCAACACGAAGGAGAACGCTTTGTCACCGGCCAGTAGACGAAGTGATAAGAAGCAGCTCGAGGCGCGCCAGGTTGTCAACAGCGAGGGTGGTAACTGGGTCAGATACGCCAGCCACGCAACACCAGAGTATTCCACCGATCTACTGGGGAAGAGGAATCCTAGATATCAGCAGCAGAAAGCTGTATTTAAGGACCGGCAGCCAGCTCGATATCACCGACCATCGTGAGGTGATGGAGTGACGCAGAGCCTGTGTCACTTAGTGCCGCGACGATATCAGAGTCGTCTCATCACAGTCATAGCAATAGTCAACGCCATAATGTAGGTCGTCGTCTAGGAGGAGCCGGAGTGACACCACCGCCGTAGCTATCGTCAGACGCCGCCAACAGGCAGCCGCCTGTTGTCGTAACGTACTGTTGACATCGTCCTGGGACGCTGCCTCCACAAACGCCGTGACCGGGGCCGGAACCAGAGACTCTGACCTGCCGACGCCAGACAGCTGCAGCTGAGGGTGGTCGGTGAGACAGGGCACTGGCATATCGTAGTGCCACCGTCCCCCAGCCGTCACCATAACAGAGGCCCGCAGCCACCGTAGTAAGACCCACAAAGGCCATAGCACCACCGTCGAGGCAGCAGATTCCAGTTACGGCAGGGCAGCTATCGAATCTGGCGATGGACTGTGGAGTCCTGTGCCTGTTAACACAGTCCAATTTCACTGGTGTCAGGAACTTTGCTCAAGCATTGTCGCTTTTCCTGCCTTTTGCCTGGATCATTTTTTTTTTTTTTTTTTTTATTCTTTCACTAAACTGAGGTTATCGAGCAACTTGGGAAACAGGTAGATAAATTACAGATAGAGTTAAATAAGCTCAGAGTGGTGGAGGGGGAGCAGTTACAGTCCAGCCCACCTAATCTGGATGGCACTGCTGCGGGATTGGTTGCCCCATTTTTAGGGAAACAGGGGAAAGACATTTTTATCTTTCCTCATAATTTGGCTACAGCCACCAAATTGGAGGGAATGGAGCAAGGAGCATTTATTGCGTGTTCCTAGGCTGAAGTCAATGGGAGGAGATATTATGTGTAATGAGAATCTGAGAGATGCTACGACATTTGAGGATTTTCAGGAAGGATTAACAGAGAGATATCGGAAGAACATGATGACATAATACTGTCGGGAACGACTTATTAGGGTTTTTCGTAAGCAATATAAATCGACTAAAAGTGCTCGGCCACCTTATTTGTAAAATTTGAGAACCTTCAACATCGCAGCGCGTCAGCAATCGTTGGTTAATACAGCAAAAAACTAAAAACCCGCCTCGATTGCTATAAAAGCACCTAGTGCTAACCTAGGTTTCGGCGTAGATAACTACACCTTCTTCAGAACAGCAATAAAACCCACAAGTGTCTAAGAAGACCTTTGTCAATGATTAAAAGAACACCATAGTTATACATTTATAAACGACAAAGAAAAGTAAAACACAAACAGTACATATGTACAAAGCCAAAACTACTACTTAACTTAATAGTGTACGCTCCACCTCACACCGGCCTATGTTCGATGGGCCATGACCCGCCATAAACTGCAGCTACAAATGGTTGCGCGCTTGTAAGTGAGCGACCATTTGTAGCTGCAGTTTATGGCGGGTCATGGCCCATCGAACATAGGCCGGTGTGAGGTGGAGCGTACACTATTAAGTTAAGTAGTGGTTTTGACTTTGTACATGAGTACTGTGTGTGTTTTACTTTTCTTTGTCGTTTATAAATGTATAGCTATGGTGTTCTTTTAATCATTGACAAAGGTCTTCTTAGGCACTTGTGGGTTTTATTGTTGTTCTGAAGAAGGTGTAGTTATCTACGCCGAAACCTGGGTTAACACTAGGTGCTTTTATAGCAATCGAGGCGGGTTTTTAGTTTTTTGATGTTTGTAAAATAAGTGTAGGTACGATGAACTCACAGATGATGCTAGGAGTTAACTCGGCAATTTAGCGGGAAACCCTTGACACATTTTTGAGGGGGTTACGACCGAAACGCCGAGAAAGATTCGTTTGAAGTTTCCTAAGTATTTGAGTGAAGCGATGGATATTGCTTTATCATTAGATGAAATTGAGTCATTGGCTAAGTCGCGTGAATGTTGGACAGTGTTTAGCATGGGGATAAAATGTTTTCGGTGTAGACGAAATGGCCGTCGTTGCAGACACCAACGTTGCAGGCATTGTAGGAACTTTGGTCAGCTGGATCGACAATGCAATAACAGAAATCAGTAACAATGGAAGTTTCAATCGTAAGGTAGATCACGCGGGCAGCAGTTAACTGGCGCAAGGCGCGGGGTACAACTTGCCACGCTCCCAATAAGAGTTAGCGCATGTAAGAACCTAGTGGCAGACTTTTTTCTGACCGTCTATGTGGGGGATAAATTATTTAACATGCTGGATACAGTTTCTCAGGTATCTGTTGTAAGTAAACGAGTATTTGTTGAAAATAGGTTCAATGCATCACACTGGACGTTAAGTGGAGTAGGTGGAGAGCTTGTAAATTCACCAGGTGCTGGAGTGTTGAGGTTCCGAATGGTGAAGGTTAACTTCCAAGTGGAGCAGAAATTCTTCCAGTGGTTAGTAGCAGGTACGATTTGATTCTCGGAATTGATTTCCTAGTTGCTCATCGCACCTTAATTGATCTGGAAAAGCATACAATAGAGTTGGATGTAACTTTATTTCAATGCTCTGCAGCCGGAATACCTTCACTGCCGCAAGATCCGACCCATGGCCAGGGGAAGCTAATTAAACTGCGTACAAGGCCCTTAAGGTCAATAAGCGGCATCGCATACCAAAAGGTACAGGAAAGATAGTCTGGATTCATGTTGTTACAGACCTGCCAGTGAACTCGTTATGTATCGTCGAACCTTTGGTGAATAATGATGTACTACATGTAATTTGTTGTTTGATACGATGTAGCATGTCCACCATTTGCAAGGTAGATGGCACGACGTTAGTGCCTGTTAGCATTGATAATTTTGATCCCGCGGAGGAAAAGTTGTCACGGGGTGCGCTGGTAGTTATTTTAGAAGTGTTAGATGAGGATGAACTAGACCTTGGTTTTAGAGCTAATTACACAGTTCTGGGAGGGTGTGCTGACAGGTCAGCACTAACAAGTAACGTAAAACATCTGGAGGGAAGCACAGTACAGTACATAGTGGATAAGCTGTTGAGAGCCTACGTGGAATTATTTAATCCATCAAGCTCTTTAGCCGCAACACTGTTTGTTCAGCATCAAACTCGTATTGGAAGTGAAGCGCCCATCTACAAATGTCTTCCAAGACGTCAACACCGATTATGGAAGAGTTCATGGATCAGCAACTTAGAGATGGCATCATAGAACCTAGTTGTAATCCATTGTCTGCTCCCATTGTAATTGTAAGCAAAAAATCACTAGACGGTGGCAAAACATATCGTTTCTGTTGTGGCTACCGGTTTCTCGACCAGAAAATGGTGTTGGATGCGTATCCTACGCCTAATAGAACAGAGACGTTGGACAACTTCGGTCAGTGTCGATACCTCACAACATTGGCTTTGCATAGTGGTTACCACCAGCTACAAGTAACGGCAGAAAAGCGACTGAAAACTGCGTTCTCAATGCCGATTGGGCACTTTCAGTTTCGCTGCATGCCTTTCGGACTTAAAAACGCGCTGGTAACTTTTCAGTGTTTGTTGGGTAATGTATTGTGAGGATTAAAACCAAAACAGTACATGCTATACCTGGTGACATAATCGTGTATTCAAAGAATATTCCAGAAACATTTGGAGCAGTTGCGCAAAGTATTTGATCATCTACATGCAGCACAGTTAACGCTGAGTTTAGAGAAATGTCATTTTGTACTGCAAGAAGTTCGGTATTTGCATCCCTTTATAGGGCAGGATGAAATTCGTACCGATCCAAAGCTAGTTGAGGCTTTTGAAAATTTTCCAACACCCACCAAGGTAAAGGAATTGCAATCTTATTTGGGCTCGCGAATTTTTACTGTAGGTATGTACCGAAATTTTCTAAAATTGCAAGACTCCTCATTCAGTTGCTGCGGAGAGGAGTAAAGCTCCATTGATCAACTGTTTGTGAGACAGCATTCCAGAAGTTAAAAGATCTGTTGACATCTAGTCCCATCTTAGCTTATCCAGAGTTTGAATAACCGTTTATTCGTGCTTTTGATTCGATCAATTTTGCCCTAGGAGTTATTTTGAATCAGGCACTAGATGGACAGGAGCACCCTACTGCATATGCTTCATGGCAGATCAACAACGCTGAACGAAATTATTTCACTACGGAGACGGAAATGTTCACAGTTATTTTTGGAATCGGGTGCTTTCCTTGTTACCTCTATGGTAGGCTATTTATAATGGTGACCGATCACACAACGCTTAAGTAGCTTCTGGACTTAAAGCTCCAATGAGTAGATAGTCGAGGTGGACCTTGTGGTTAAGCGAGTTTCATTACGAGGTAGCACATCAGTCAGGAAGGTCGCACACTGAACTCTGTAAATAAGGTACAAGGTATGCACTATGGAATGCACAGGCATTGACGTAAGTGAATGGATGGCTGATCTGGATTGTCAGCGGTTTGCTAAACAACAGCAGTACTGCATGGAGGACAGAGTATGGTGCACACGAAGTGAAATGGGCTGAGCTTAGTAGTACCGCAGAGCTTGCATGAAGAAGTGTTGAGGCAAACACATGATTCGATTTTAGTGGGACATTCGCATTGAAACGTAATGGAGAGAAGGGCAACACAGAGTTATTGGCGTAAGACGTGAAGGCAGAATGTGGAGCATTGTGTGAAAAACTGTGTTCCTGGTGCTCAAAGAGAAGAAGTTAACTACCAGAAAAATAACTACACAGGTTACCAAAAGTTGATAAGCTTTTCCAAATGGTATAATTGGATAGCCTGGGACTCCTAGTATATATGCCAGCAGGGAATTGTTACATATTAACTGTTACTGACCATTTTTCTCCTCATGTTTCCATGATAGCCTTAGCAGACCAGCAACTACAACAGTGGCTCAGGCACTAGTCAGCCAGTGGATACTTTGGCTTGGGACACCTGAAACCTTAATCACAGATCAGGGTGCATATTTTATGGCAGAATTAATGCAGCAGCTATGCAGGCAGTTGTGCAGTATGAAGATACAGACGATTGTTCTCCACAAGCTAACAGTCGCACAGAATGAGTTCACAGGACAGTTGCAAAAATGAGATTTTACATAAATTCCCAGCATAGCAACTGGGACGCCATACTGGCCTATGTTATCACTCCACACAAATCGGAAGTTCAACAGAGTACAGGGTGATCTCTGTATGAAGTAGTGATGCAAGATGCTGTCACACTTTGAGTTTTGCAAAGCCTCACCGCAAGGAAACATCTCTTCGGTGAAGGATTTCGCTAAAAGAGTGAAACTTATCTGGAGACAAGTACAAAAAATGAATACAAAGGCCTTAGAGAAGCAGCAAGGAGCACATGATGTGAACGCTCCATACGAGTCAGTGGGCTATGTTAATGAATCCTCAAGTGCTGAAGGGAAAAAGGAATAAATTTGTGACGCAGTATAATGGCCCTTACCAGGTACCAGAGATGACGTCGCCGGTTAACGTTGAATTCCAGCTCGCCACCATAAGCCAAATTCGGTCATGTAAGGGGGATATGAACAATTTGCCTCGTGTGACCCCAATTTCTGTAGAAGGGGGGAGGGGGGTGGAGGGGGAGAGATAAATGCTGACAACGAGAAGGAAAAGGAAAAAGCAAAGCGAAGGAAACAGGATAATATGGCGAATCATCGGTATAACCCGAGACCTAGAGCAGTGATGTGGGACTGACATTTACTTTGTGATTACCAGCCACAATAATAGGAACCATAGCTGTCAGTATGGTTCAGTCCTTAATTTATGCACCTGACACACCTTCCTCGGCTTTGCCCCCCACCCCCAAACACCTTTCGTTTCTTAATGGTATCATTGATGAGGACCCGCTTATCTCTCTGGAACAGAAGATTGCCGCCCAGCATGGTCGTGCTACCATGGGACATCTCTTAGACCACGTAAAAAGCTACAGTAGTAAGCGTCAGCAGAAATGGTAGTCACTGGTTCATCAACATCATCCGCCTGTGTGTTCCTTGAGGTGTTAGGGGTTATATACATATCTTGTTCAAGAGAATAGTTGCCCAAATTACACCCCTCCCAACATTCAGCCTACGGGTTGAACCGATCTGAACAACACGGTCCCCGAGAAGATGGTTTAATGAGTGAACAGTCTTGAAGGCAAAGACCAAGTGTGCCCAAGGACCACAAGAAACA
The DNA here is from genome assembly GCF_021461395.2 of Schistocerca americana. NCBI lineage: Eukaryota > Metazoa > Arthropoda > Insecta > Orthoptera > Acrididae > Schistocerca > Schistocerca americana. The sequence continues at coordinate 613,193,941 of NC_060120.1, forward strand.
ATTGTGTATAAGAGGAAGATTTTAGTGTAATTAATTATCACAAGCCACAATATATAGTTTCAAAGGAAGTGAACTCTGTAAATAAGGTACAAGTTCGGAACCGCTGAAGGGGTCAAAACCAGATAAACAGAGTCGGATGTAAATAGATGGATGGACAGAATGTGGGGACGCATTCATTCCGTAGAAGAGGGGAGGGGGGGGGGGGTCGAATGATCAGAGTTCATAAGTTAGATAAATACAGAAGTTTTACAGTAGTGAAGGTAGTTAAAATGTGAAGGAATATTGGTTGGTTGGTTGGTTGTTTGGGGAAGGAGACCAGACAGCGAGGTCATCGGTCTCATCGGATTAGGGAATGATGGGGAAGGAAGTCGGCCGTGCCCTTTCAAAGGAACCATCCCGGCATTTGCCTGGAGCGATTTAGGGAAATCACGGAAAACCTAAATCAGGATGGCCAGACGCGGGATTGAACCGTCGTCCTCCCGAATGCGAGGAATATTGGGGGGCAGAAGTCGTACGTGTGTTACATTCTGTTGCACAGTTCATTGGTATGATACAATGACGTAAGCGGTTCGGCGGAGCACCAAGGTAAGCAACACGAAGGAGAATCTCCGCAGCTCGTGGTCTAGCAGCTAGCATTGCTGCCTCTCAATCATGGGGCCCAGGGTTCGATTCCTGGCCGGGTTGGGGGTTTTCTCTGCCTGGGGACTTGGTGTTCGCGTTGTCCTGCAACTATGATTGCGATGGCGGTGAAGACTCTGAACCAGTGGCGGCGCTAAGTGACACAGGTTCTACGTCACTCCAACGCCTCACGCTGGACGATGATGACGAGCTCGCTGCCAGTCCCTAAATACTGCTTTCTGCCGCTAACGCCTGCGGTTCTTGTTCCCCAGTAGGTCGGTGGAATATTTTGGTGTTGTTTGGCTGGCGTAACTGACCCAATCACCGCCCTCAGTGTTGAATATTTGGTGTGCAGCGAGCTGCTTCTTGTCATATCTTCCACTGGCCATTGACACTGCATTCTCCTTCGTTGATGATGATGTTTCGTTTGTGGGCTGCTCAACTACGTGGTCATCAGCGCCCTTTAACGTCGGATCACACAACGTCCACCGACGCCAAAGATCCTCCCAAAGACTAATACGCCGACGCTCACGACGCCTCCTCTAGCCCACACACATCAGACCGACGTTGTTGAACCAGACCCAACTACTGTGGACCGACGCCTGGCCGTCCAATGTCACTGATACCAACGAGTACTGCCGGCACCACTGACAATTAATTCACTTATCGTACCAACTGAACCCTAGGAGGCGTGAGTCAATGCCATGGTTCAACATGGTAGGCCACACGCGACAACAACTTTCAGCGAAACACAGGAAACGATGCCAAGGGACCGCGTCAGGTCACAGCAGTTCCCACTCGCTGGAGGAAGAACAAGTGATCTCGCAGGACGCCATCAGGAGGCCCACACCATTTATGCCGACTCCAGCGTGTAGAACGGACGGCAGGATGGGCGGCGTCCATCTGCCACTCCTCTGAGGTGACCATGGCGACCGGGAAGGATCTAGTGCAGGCTGCGAAGCCACACAGTCTCTTCCTATAAACCATTACGATGTCACTTTTGCGCCCAAGTTGTGGGCAAAGGACGTCGAGATTGGACAGAACGGCGATCTAGAGCCCTTGAGGAATGAACAATACTGGAGGGTCTGTGGTCGGTGAGCCGTGATGTCAGTCGTAATGTCCTCTTCTCTCCAACATCACCATGGGTAGCCCTGCCCAGCCACTGCACCCCCAGGGTTACCGCTTGGCCACAATGAATACAAGGGTGTTAGCTCTCCTGCCAAGATCTAACTCCTGAGAGAATGCAAGTTACAGGAGTCGACTTCGAATTCTTGAAAGACGTGTAGACCAACACATTCCAGTATTTTCATGATTATGCAACGAATGTAATGCCTGGTGATCAATAGACACCGACATGGGGATTTTAGTGTGTGACAGCATCGAAGCCAATAACATCAGTTATGTTCCCTCCGCTAGGGTATTAACAGTCATAAGAATATGCACTGCTAACCGGTCGTTATATTGGTATAGAAATTGCTTCTGTTATATAGACAGGTCGGATATTTTGTGGCAACTAGCACTTGAGAATGACTATAAAGCCGAGATCAAGATTATGTAAGATAAATGGATAGTAATTTACAGTTTCATGTCGGAAATTTCTTTCAAAACGGTTACTTATGTAGCGGGAATGTCGCAAGACCACGGCTTTACTTGCGAACTCGTCTTCTCACCCTCCTTTCTGAGCCAGTCGAGCCCCTTTGTACCTGATAGCATATAAATGGTTCAAATGGCTCTGAGCACTATGGGACTTAACTTCTGAGGTCATCAGTCCCCTAGAACTTAGAACTACTTAAACTTAACTAACCTAAGGACTCTCACACACATCAATGCCCTAGGCAGGATTCGAACCTGCGACCGTAGCGGTCGCGCGGTTCCAGACTGAAGCGCCTAGAACCGCACGGCCACACCGGCCGGGCAGCAGATAAATGACAGCTGCGGAGACTCACGAGTCGAGTTACGGGCACACTGAGACGGGGAGTTCGGAGATGACTTAACAGGATTCGCTGGCGACTTTAAAGCGACTATACGGAGTTGATGTCTGATCTCTACCAGAAACGGCACTGATTCGGATTCCACGTTAAACTGTGCGCCCTCTACCCCGCTGGGTCGCTGGGGTAGGTTAGGGACACGCAAGCGGCCGAAGTGACGTCCAACTGAAAGACGTGCAGCAGGCCATTGAGTAAAAAGAAATAGTTTTACCAGTAACAATACTGCGTAGGCATCCTTAATGAGTGAACTGAAGACGTTGAAGCAAAAGTTTAGGAATACTTGCCGTTCTGATTTTTTCTTGCTTTTAGTTAGAGCATGCAATGTTCCTACACCCGGTTTCTCCACCTTTCCTATTGAATTCAAATGTAGCTCAAAGTAATCATCTTGAGGTTGCTTCTCTTCTGTCCGTGTTTGTTTACAAACAGATCTGTTTTTCGGGGGATCCGCCTTGAGTAAAACACACTTTTTATTTTTATTTTTATTCCCCAGACATGTTTCGCTGAAGTTTCAGCATCATCAGTAGGCTTTTTCCCATCTTCTGTAAAACAGGAAAAACGCTTTTTACTGTTTGTACTTGGAAGAGCAGTTGAACGGAATGGACAGTGTCTTGAAAGGAGGGTATAAGATGAACATCAACAAAAGCAAGACGAGGATAATCGAATGTAGTCGAATTAAATCGGGTGATGCTGAGGGAATTAGATTAGGAAATGAGACACTAAAAGTAGTAAAGGACTTTTGCTATTTGGGGAGCAAAATAACTGATGATGGTCGAAGTAGAGAGGATATAAAATGTAGACTGGCAATGGCAAGGAAAGCGTTTCTGGAGAAGAAAAATTTGTTAACATCGAGTACATATTTAAATGTCAGGAAGTCGTTTATGAAAGTATTTGTATGGAGTGTAGTCATGTATGGAAGTGAAACGTGGACGATAAATAGTTTAGACAAGAAGAGAATAGAAGCTTTCGAAATGTGGTGCTACAGAAGAATGCTGAAGATTAGATGGGTAGATCACATAACCAATGAGGAGGTATTGAACAGAATTGGGGAGAAGAGGAGCTTGTGGCACAACTTGACTAGAAGAAGGGATCGGTTGGTAGGACATGTTCTGAGGCATCAACGGATCACCAGTTTAGTATTGGAGGGCAGTGTGGAGGGTAAAAATCGTAGAGGGAGACCAAGAGGTGAATACACTAAGCAGATACAGAAGGATGTAGGCTGCAGTAGGTACTGGGAGGTGAAGAAGCTCGCACAGGATAGAGTAGCATGAAGAGCTGCATCAAACCAGTCTCTGGACTGAAGACCACAATAACAATAACAACTGTTTGTACACATATACATTTGAGATTTTAAGACAGTATTTCCGTATTTGAAAAAAGACAAATCTTGTACATTTACCTTCTTTCCACATGCTGTGGATTTCCTGGATTTTATGTCATTTAATGGAGCTGTTCGGTTTTACTATTTGTTACTTAGGTCTTCACAGTGAAGATCATGAAGAAATCAGCAAAAGCAACTGAAACATATTACAAACACAGACACACAATATGCCACATTGTATTAGTTAATGGTATGCGTAACAGTAGGCATACAGTCGTAAATTTCCGAAGTAAAGAACGCTCCACATTAAGTGCTACATGGTTGCAGATCACAAACTGTGAAATAAAACGAATGCATCAAATAAAATAAATTCCAGGAAATACGCAGCTCGCAGTAACACGTTATATATGCAGAGTTTATCTGTTTCTTTTAATTTGTAAATATTGTCATAAAAACTCAAATCTGTATGTGTATATGTAGTAAAATAAATTTTTCCTCTTTTATAGACGATAACAAAAACCAACTGACGATGTTGAAACTTCAGTGAAACATGTCCGAAAAAGAAAAAGAAAATTATGATTTGCGCAAGGTGGACCCTCTCCAAACACAAATCTATCTGTAACACCAAAGCCCGCATCTCGTGGTCGTGCGGTAGCGTTTTCGCTTCCCACGCCCGGGTTCCCGGGTTCGATTCCCGGCGGGGTCAGGGATTTTCTCTGCCTCGTGATGGCTGGGTGTTGTGTGATGTCCTTAGGTTAGTTAGGTTTAAGTAGTTCTAAGTTCTAGGGGACTGGTGACCATTGATGTTAAGTCCCATAGTGCTCAGAGCCATTTGAACAATTTGTAGCACCAAGGTTAAAGTGTTGCAGTTCATCACATAGGTTAGTTATCGAAACTTCCTGAATCTGGAAAATCATTCACGCCAGAACGTTCTTTCTGGAAAACATTTCCCTCTATCACACCCAAAGCAAATATACCGTAAGTATTAGACATTTTTCCATTTGCGACTCAACTTTACATCGCTTATACAACGTTCATAAGTTTGAAGTATGCAAAACCTATTATGTAACACAAGATAAATACCGAACTTCAAATAAGAAGATAACAATTGATAAACGCCTTGATATCGCCCTGCCGAGGTCTCCTGGTCGGACGCTGCCCGACATCAGGTGGCCGGTGGCGCGTAGCCGCTGTAGGGCTATGGAACTGTAGAGCATAAACTGATCTGGTCTTCACGCAGCCGCGAGCTGTTCTGCAGAATTATTTCTGGAAGTTTTCGCTATTACTGGTGGGTTAGAAAGTGAATAGGATTATCTTTGAGACTCCACCGGACTGATACCTTTAGAAGACAGTCGAAACGCTGATTAAAAAATAAAGAAGGGAATGGACTGGAACTCGCGACTTTGCGCCTACAGTGCGCGACATTCACGAGTAGACCACGAGGTGACACAGCGTAGTAATATTTCTGTCTTGCAGACTGGTTCATTACAAGTCAAGAGGATCTTCAAGAGTTCCATGCCCTGGTAGCAACATGTTAAAGTTTTAAAGCTCCACTCGACACCATCGCGAATACAAAGTGATGTGGGTTCGATGTGCATCTTCAGCATACTGCCATCAGGACAACGAATACCTTAAGATGCTCTCGCCCGATGAAAGAAACTAGTAATACACTCCTTTGCTATGCATATTATTTACTGTGTAAATTGATTATATTTAGCTCTCGAAATATTCTTGTACACCACATGAGAATACTCTAATCTGCCATACGTTCTGGACACTGATGTAGTTATGTGTCCTAACCGTTGTCCGTGTAAGTCCGACGGCGGAAGTGGGTTTCGAGACTAACGAGTATTGGGATTAGCTCTGTCAGGCTTCAGGGCGAGAAGGCAACCGAGGCGGCGCTGCGGGTATCTTACAGAGCTCCCGTACGCAGGAGGATCAGATTTCGAATCCTCCTCCAGTCATCCAGGACTAGCTCTTCCTAGATTTCTAAGAAGACAAATGCCTGGACTGTTTCTTTGAAGACAGAATGTTTCCTTCCCCAACCGTGTCCAAAACGTGAATGTCTTCCAGTTTCGTCATAGTCAACGACACGTTATACACTAATCTTCCTTTCTGTTTTATACCGACCAGAATTCGTAGGTCCCCTCAGTAACAAATGACTGGTGGTTAGCCGGCTGTGGTGGCCGAGCGGTTCTAGGCGCTTCAGTCCGGAATCGCGTTGCTGCTACGGTCGAAGGTTCGAATCCTGCCTCGGGCATGGCTGTGTGTGATGTCCTTAGGTTAGTAAGGTTTAATTACTTCTAAGTCTAGGGGACTGATGACCTCAGATGTTAAGTCCCATAGTGCTTAGAGCCATTTTTTTTTTACTGGTGGTTACTCCATATTGATGCTACTTTACACTTGAAACAGGTTACAATCTATCACCAGCTGCATATCGTAGCGCAGCAGAAATTGTTCACCTCACCTAGTTTCCATGAAAATTTCCACTTACACAATCAGGATAGAAAATGTATGACAGCCTCATGCTCTGAGCGAGCTCGAAACTGAGATTTCAAAATAAGTGCTTTTAAGCACTTTAACACAGTATTTCACCAGTCAGGGACGACAAACTCTTATCTGCGCCTCATAAATGTGGCAATAATCTTATCGAGCTACATTCAAAAACCACTGTGTTGGTGTCCTTCAGAAGGTGTATAAATTGATCGACTCCATCGTTGCTCCATTCACTGACTAGACATGAAACTCCTGTTGGCGTGCGTTCTCCTGTCAGTGGCGGTGGCGCAGGTGAGTAGGAAGTCTATTACTGATTCACGGAGTGTTATACAGAATACAGGCACCGACGTGATACATCAGCGAACTGATATATTTGTAATCAGGACACGCGTAAAAATCGTGTTATTGTTATCGTGGGGGTTATATAAACTCTGATATAACCCTCTCCGTTTCCCAGGCTAATATAGGACTCATTTCCCTAACAAAGAATATGTCTGAAGTTTTCCACGGCCTCACAAAAACCAAAGTGAAGTGCCATCTCTCGTAAACTCTTTAACATAAATAAGAGAAAACAATACAATTTTCCTAGCCGACTTACAGTTGTGTAACATGTTGAAAATAATTTGACATGTAAACAATCACCTCTCTTTCATTACACACACTATTCCGCTCGCATACCCACCATACACACACACACACACACACACACACACACACACACACACACACACTTTCTCTGCAACCTACCATATAACAGTAATCAGTAATAATTCTGATTTGGTCCATAAGTAAATTGCAGTGATAAACAGAAACCAATCTAACAGAACAACATTTCATACCATTACATACCAAAAATGCTATTTGATGAAGCCTCCACTCAATCTGATAAGGAACTCTGGAGGTCCTAGCACAGAACCAAAAAGGTTGTTTACCCACTATTATCGTACCTATGTGGATATACTGCTCAAACTTTTCATATTATGATTTCTCTGTAAACGAAAGCGTGCTGAAAAATAATACCTCCGAATTTTTATGTAACACTGTTAAAGCCTTTTAAATGATACAGACTTTATTGACATTCAACATCATTATTCTTCGTGTCTACATATTTATTCCACATCGTAGTCCCCCTGGTGTGGAACAAATTTCTCTAAACGAGAGACCAGTTTGTTGATGACGTCACTGTAGAATGTCTGACGTTGTTGACGGAGCCACAACTGCAGCTCTCCTTGCACCGCTTCATCTCTACCAAAATGAAGGCCTCGAAGGTGTCCTTTATGTTTTGAAACAGGTGAAAATCGGATAAGGCCAAGTCGGGACTGTATAGAGTAAGATAGATGGCAGTGAGCACGAATAACCCAACATCGTACATTATTGACGTCGATACAATCATCACCGTATATAGCATTCCTTCTTCTAAGGATCTGTATTGGAGGCACGTTTTCTGCAGTTATAAAATCGATTGCAGCATGCCGTTTCTCACTGACCGACATTGTTACATTACACATCGCATTATTACACCAACAATTCGGGGCCCTCTAGCGGCAGAGGGTTGCGAATGTGTTGACGTGAAAAGTAAAGATGCAGAATGTTAACAACGTTTGTTTTATATAAAAAGTTTCAAGAGTTTTCACATAATGAAAATCGGAGACTTTGCTTTTTAGAGAGTCGTCGTGTTTGGTTTCTGTAGTTGTCCAAAGCTGCTGCAGCACGATAAAAAAACACGCCAAATAATAAAAATAAAATAAAAAACACAGTAAGTAGATAATCAGTTACAATGCAGAAGGTGTTTCTACCGTCTGGAGGAAAAGGCCTGAACATTACCGCTAATCTGTTGACGAATATTGGCGTTTGGAATTCCGCTCCATAAATGATGTGAAACAGGAAACAAGATAGTGCCACACACTATTATTTGACTAAAAGTTGTTTTTTATTGAAAGTAGGTGTTGTGCGCATGGATGTCGTTTTCATTCCATATTATTATCACATGCATTACGCTAAAACTATAATCTAATTAGAAGTGGAATGTATGAAAAACTACAGTTTCCCTATTGTATCACCATTTCTTGCGTGTTCTAGGTATCTTGAGCAGAGTAGAATAGGTGCGGTAGCGTTGTCGCTTCCCGCGCCCGGGTTCGATTCCCGGCGGGGTCAGGGATTTTCTCTGCCTCGTGATGACTGGGTGTTGTGTGATGTCCTTAGGTTAGTTAGGTTTAAGTAGTTCTAAGTTCTAGGGGACTGATGGCCATAGCTGTTAAGTCCCATAGTGCTCAGAGCCATTTGAACCATTTTTTTTAGAGTAGAATAGAGGGTGGTCTCAAACAGTCTGAAAAGCTTGTAAGGGTGTTGCAATGTATGCTGTGATGAGAAATATGTGTTAAGAAAAGAACTTTATTGGTTGAGACTTTTCCAAATTAATTAACATCCAAGTTAGCCAGTCAGGCCGTTGCAGGAGCAAATTCAAGCGGCCCGCCAGATACAACTAGTGTCAGCTGTTCTCATAGTGATCCTTTGGCTCGGGTTCGATCCTTGACAACCGTCCCATGTCCAATGTTTTTATTGTTATTTTGTTCGGACTTAGGAATCCAAGAGGAAAACACATTTTGCGACATCGTCTCTGTGCGCAGCAGCCTGATTACCTAACTTCAATGCTTATTAACTCGGAAACGGTACAACGTATCGAATTTTTTTCTTGATAGTTTTTTCTCAGTACAGCCTACCCTGCAACACCCTTACAAGCTTTTCAAACTGTTTCTGACGAACCTCGTATAAAATCAATCCACAATCCACACTGCTGGATATAATGGTGCGCAGAGAGGCATGGAATGTCGCACCTATAACAGTGTTGTGGGACAGAAGGTGTTACACAGATGAAGTGTGTGTTTCATCACCCACGACACAGCTGGTTTTACTGGCTTTTTTCTACTTCCACACATGGAGATTTGCTGTGGGTTATATCGCATCCCTTAGAGGCTGGGAAGTCATGACTGGACAGACGACTTTCACCGCAGCAACATTTCACTCCATTTGGCATCCAGAACTCCGTTATGTTCAACGCTGTTGGACAACTCTTTATGCTCATTGTTCAACCAGAGCTGTGGACTAACTCTCTACTGTCAGGAAGGAAACCCGTCATAACGTGAATGGAAGGTGACATTACAATGCATACGCAAGATGCTGTCGATACAGAATAATCATACAAACGACTTCTTACACAAAGAATGGCGATGGCGTGAATTAAGCTGTTGCGAAATAGAAAGGGTTGTGATAAACCGTGGCTGAAGACAAATATGACGGAACCTGCAAGTCTCCTTCGTCGCCATCTGTGGTCGAACAAATACAGTGACATCTCTAGCAGAGGACAAGATGTTCCACATCAACGCCCCTGCAAAAAGATTAGGCGGCAGTCAAAGCAAAAACTGCATGAAAATAGAATGAAATCCCTTTAGACAATAGGTCATATCATTACACTAAGTGAAATAATTTGTCAAATTGGATGATGTTGCAATTACGGGCCGACAATAGACAACACGAGGGCTTCTTGGGATCCGCCAACGAATTTCCTTGGATCATCTATTTCACTTTTGCCTACATTTCATTTTCTTCTTCTATTGTTTCACCGGCCTTCGGAATACGTTCAACTAAGGACTTTTTAATGTTCTGAGCCTTACTTTCAGCCCAGTACTGTTTCGTTCTTTCTGATTTTTTAGTTGTAACCATCCTTCTTGCCTCCGGTTTTATTTCAGTTTTATCTTTGAGTATTTTTACCCTCCTCTGTTCCCTTAAACTTTTTTTTTCGAATTAGTGAACAAATTTCTGGTTGTCTGTTGAGTTCACTTCAAGGATCTGTCCATAACAATCAATACTTTATTTAGTCATTGTGTGTGAGAGATTTCGGCTTTTTGGTAAAGGGTTTCGTTTTTTATTTGGATTGATTTGTTGTTACGGAATTTAGGACCTAGGATTTCTGTCGTTATCTTGATTTCTTTGACCTCGAATGTTTCAATTGGGCCCTGGCAGATGATGGATGGTGTTCCGGCTGCTTATGCGACTTCTGATTGATTACCGTTTTATAGGGAGTTATTTTTGTATTCCATAAGTGGGACTTCTTGTTATATGTGTTTTTGATGTGTTGGAAAGCTAGTTCATTTTATCAGAATCCGTCGGTTTTTTCTCGAGGACATTCCACCTGATACATTCTTCAAGGTATTTGAATTCTTTCAAAAATGTTCAAATGTGTGTGAATTCCTAAGCGACCAATATGATGAGGTCATCGGTCCCTAGACTTACGCTGCTTAAAGTAACTTAGGCTAAGAACAACACACGCACCCGTGCCCGAGGTAGGACTCGAACCTCCAGCGGGACGGGCCGCGCAATCCGGGACATGGCGCCTCTAACCGCGCGACCACTCCGCGCCGCTTGAATTCTTTAACGATACCTGTTTAAGTTCTCCCATTTTAGGAAGTTTCTGTGTGTTTTTTTTATGTTTGTCGTTATTTTAGTCTTTTAGAAGGATATTTTGAGACATATGTTTTCTTATAGCCTTTTTTACTGATGGCCTGTTCTTTGGCATCTTTTCAGGTCTCGGTTAGAAGGGCCACATCTTCTGCAAAGGCCTTTGTATCTTGTTTCTTGTCGGATTAAACTATGGATCTTTGTGTTCCAATCGCTGACTATTTCTTCTAGGAATCAGTTAAATAGGAGAGAGGAAGTTAGTTCTTTTTTCATACTCCACTGTTATGTCTAAAGGGTCGGACAGTTCCCCTGTTAACTTTGAATTATATGTTGGAAAGGTTTTCGCCGATTCGGTTCGTGACTTTGTTTCTACCTTAATTATAGAGGTGAGGGAATCCAATTCTGTTGAGTCGTATGTTTCTTGGAAGTCAATGAAAGTAATACCAAGTGATTTTGATTTTTGATAAACCATGAGGTTTTTGGAGGTTCTGGACAGTATCTTACTTTCCTGAAACCCGCTTGGTATTCTCCAGGGTGATGGTTGAGTTGCGGTTCTGCTTTGTTTAGTAGGACTCTAGAGAATATCTCGTATGTTACGTCTAAGAAAGAAGTCTCTCTGTAGTTGCTGGGGTCTGTTTTGGACCCTTTATTATGAAGTAGGTAGATGAGGGCCTTCTTCCAATCACTTGGAATTCTTTCATTTATCCGAATTTCTTTCTAAGATGTTTTGGTGGGACTCCATGGAATTTTGGTCGACATTTTTCCCAAGTTTAGCTGTGACATGGTTTTCTCCCGAGGTCTTAGTTTTTGAGATTCGTTGTAATTGCTCCAAGTTTGGATTGGTTAATTTTAAGGTACTTACGTACAGTTTTTCTACAAAGTCTTCATAGTTGAGAAGTCTCTGAAATATTCTTCAGATGCATTACTATTATCCCTGTTGTTGTGGGGAATATTTCCGTTTTTGTCTTGGAGTTGTAGGGCCGGTGGGCTGTATCTGTTTATTTTTCGTTTAAACTTGTAAAAGTTACTTGTGTTTTTCTTCTGGATCTGAAAGAGAAGTTGGTCTTCTTCGGCTTTCTTGATTCTTTTGAGTGTCTTCTTCATTAATTTTCTTGCACTTAAGAAGTTTTGTCTGTTGTGTTCGTTTTTGTGTGACTGCCACTTTTCGTGTAAGTCGTAATTATGCCTTTCACTTCAGTCTGTTCCCTGATTAACATGTTACCTAGTCCCTCCCAGTAGTTCCCTAATACACAATATGCATTCCCCAGCCCCCTGAAGTTTTGATTTTTTTTTCAAAATAAGTCATTATGATAGACGAAGCAGAGAGGACATAAAGAGTAGATAACTCTCAACAAGATAGCATTCGTGGCCAAAAGAAGTCTCTTAGTATCAAACATAGGGCCACAGTACCTGATGCATTTGCGGAGAGCAAAAATTGTAGTAGAAGACAGAGACTGCAATATACACAACAAATAATGGAGGACGTTGGATGCAAGTGCTACTCTGAGGTGAAGATGTCAGCAAGGAAAGAAATTACTGAAGAACAGTATCGAATCAGCCGGAAGGTTCATTACACAAAACTATTGTAATTATAATAATTACCATAAAGAAAAAATGGTAATGCAAACAGAGAGTAAGTTTTCCCCTTACGGGATTGCGAAAGCTAGGTTCCAGGTTTTGTAACCTATTTTATTCATCACAAGCACTTTTATTCTTCTGGTTTTTTTTTCCTGTCCATACACACATCGTTTCAGCTATCTTAAACACAAAATTCATTTGATACACTATTTCAGTGTTGTTATAATGTATTTCAGACCTAGTTACAAACTTTCTTTGTTCATCCTCTGTTCTGCACTGAGAGCAAAGATCACAAAAGTAACTCGAAGGTGAGTTACACGAAATCCAGTGATCCGATACCTTCTTCGATATACACTCAAGACCCAAAGAAGCTGATACACCTGCCTAATATTGTGTACGGCTCCCGCGAGCACGCAGAAGTGCAGCAACACGACGTGGCATGGACTCGACTAATGTCTGAAGTAGTGCTGGAGGGAATAGACACCATGAATCCTGCAGGGCTGTTCATAAATCCGAAAGAGTACGAGGAGGTGTAGATGTCTTCTGAACAGCACGTTCCAAGGACTCCGAGATACGCTTAATAATGTTCATGTCTAGGGAGTTTGGTAGTCAACGGAAATGTTTAAACTTAGAAGAGTGTTCCTGGAGCCACTATGTAGCAATTCTGGACGTGTGGGGTGTCGCATTTCTCTGCTGGAATTGCACAAGTCCCTCGGAAATCACAGTGGACATGAATAGATGCAGGCGACCACACAGGATGCTTACGAACGTGTCACCTATCAGAGTTGTATCTAGACGTGTCAGCGGTCCCATATCACTCCAACTACACACGCCCCACACCATTACATTGTCTCCACCAGCTTGAACAGAACCCTGCTGACATGCAGGGTTCATGGACTCATGAGGTTGTCTCCGTACCCGTACACGTCGATCCGCTCGATACAATTTGAAACGAGACTCGTCCGACCAGGCTACATGTTTCCAGTCATCAACAGTCCAATGGTGTTAACAGGCTCAGTCGAGGCGTAATGCTTTGTCTCGTGCAATCATCAAGGGTACACAACTGGTTCTTCGCCTCCGAACGCTCATATCAATGATCGTGACAAAATAAAACACCTGCAGCCTTCCTTATGATTTTATTTTATTTTGTTGCTACCAGTTTCAACGCTTCAGTTGGCAGTTGATGGTTGGAGTGCTACACATTATCTGCGTATCCAGTAATGCTGGAAACTGCTGTGTTATGTATGGGGCTCATATCAACCTGCACCGCATCTAAAATAGCCTGAAGGTGACGCACTGAAGCGCTGAAACTGGTAGCAACAAAATAAAATAAAATCATAAGGACGGCTGTATGTGTTTTATTTTGTCACGATAGTAAACGGCCGTCGTCCCAGAGATCTCCTGCCAAAAGGATGTACAAACAAAAGATTCCTATCGATCATGTTTCGTTGAATGGTTCGCACGCTGACAGTTGTTGATGGCCCAGCACTGAAATCTGCAACAGCTTGCGGAAGGGTTGCACTTCTGTCACGTTGAACGCTTCCCTTCAGTCGTCGTCTTTGGTCTTGATCTTGCAGGATCTTTTTCCGGCATCATTGATGCCGGAGACTTGATGTTTTACCGGATTGTTGATAGTCACGGTACACTCTTGAAATGCCCGTATGGGAAAATCCCCACTTCATCGCTATCTCGGAGAAACTGAGACCAATTGCTTGTGCGCCGACTACAGCACCACGTTCAAACTCGCTTATATCTTGATAACCTGCCATTATAGCAGCAGTAAATGATCTAACAACTGTGCCAAAAACTTGTTCTCTTATAAAGGCGTTGCCGACCATGGCGCCGTATTCTGTCTGTTTACGGATCTCTGTGTTTGAACACGCATGCCTATATCAATTTCTTTGGCGCTTCAGTGTAAGAATTTCCTTTTCTAACGCCTTATCTGGAATGTATCATTATTCTGAGGAAGTCTAATTGGAGCTGTTGCAGTGAGGAATATACACTATCTAATGAGAAAAGTATGACAACACTTGTAATGCGGAACTGACCACCAGATCTCACGAAGACAGACGCGCATGTATAAAATGGTGTGCAGAGTATGGTGTTGTCAGTAGAGAAACAGTAACTGCAAAATTCGACGGTCAGGAGAGATTAGTGACTTCAAATTCGAGCTAGTCATTGGATGTTACCTGAGTAACAATTCCATCAAGAAAGTTTCAGCTGTTTTAATGCCGCACAACTACACCCTTTGCGGTGTGTTTGTGAAGTGGAAACGCGAAGGAACAACCACAGACAAGAAGACCTCAGATACCGACAGACAGGTACGGTCGAGCATTGCGAAGGGGAGTTGTAAAAAACTCACATGAAACCATCGGAGAAAATCACGCGTGAGTTTCGAAGTTACCAGCAGTGCAGGTAGCGTAATGACTGTTCGCATCGAGTTGAAAGGCATGGGGTACAATAGTCGAGCAACTCCTCCAAGTCACACATTAATATACTCAGTGTGAAGTGCTGTTTGAGACGGTGTAAAGAGCGACGCTGCGGACGGTGGATGACTGGAAACGAGTGCTTTGAAGGGACGATTCACGCTATACTCCGCGGAAATCGGAAGGAAGGGTTTGGATATGGTGAATGCCTGGAGAACGTTACCTGCAGTACCAAAACTGAAGTACTAAGGAGAAAGTGTTACGGTTCGGGGACGATGCTCATCAAGCAACCTCTGTGAAGCAATGGTTTGTGGACACTGAGATTCTTGAAATGAACTCGCTTGCCTATAGCCCCGACTCAAATCGAGTGGAACACCTTTGGGATGAATTATAATGGCGACTAACATCACTACTTCCTCTTTCCACGCTTGAGAAAAAATAGTCTGCCTTTCCTCCACAAACATTCAGTGACACCTCGCTGATAGTCTCCCCAGCAGAGTTCAAGCCGTCATAAATGCGAAGAGCGGACACCCCCCATACTAATGTCCACTAAGAGGTGTCCATATACTGTCGATGAGATAGTGAATTCTTCAGTGTAGAGATATTTTGAAAGTTTGCCCAGTGTATCGAGTGTCTTTCTGTGCAAACTTTGTTACAACTGATTCGAAAGCTCTTTCACAGTTATCTTTCACGATTTGAAAATCCTCCATTTGTGCTGCATTCGTGGCAAAAATCCAGCTCGTTTCATTACGTGAATAAAAGATGTTTTAGTGAGTATCTGGTACACAATAGAGAGGGGGTTGACAGGTGTACAGGTTTTTATATCATGTCTTTCTCCATTAAGGCGAAATAGAATATTTGCACCATTGTTGCAGTTCTGAAAAATTATCTTCCTCCCCAGACATAATTAAATAATTTTTTAGTTACTTTTGTATTACGTTGTCTCCAGATTTAGCCATGTGTATCGAAACATCATATCCTGGTGCCTTTCGTTTTCTCATTCTTCGACTGACTTTACACACCTCATCTGGCGTCACAACGTGAAGTCATTATTTTCAGTATTAAATATCTGTATTATTGATACGTCTACTGAAATATACAGTTTCATAGAAATCTTGAACCGATTTTACAGTTTCTTCCCTGTTGTTTGTCACTGTCATCATATCGCACGAAAACATAATTTTCTGTTCTGTCTCCTTAAACGCCCTCATATGTCCTGGTTTTAATTTTATTTTATTTTCATTTGTTGGTGGACTTCTTATAATTCTACTGCAACGTATTTTATGATCTACTCCTTCTCCACCACAATCTGTCTTTAGATCCCAATATTGTACAATTCGTTGACCCTACAGAAAAGGTTGTGGAACCAGCTGTGTTCCTTACGTCAGTGTCGTAGTCCATTTAACCAAACTTAGTGCAGTAAGGTACCGACTCAGGAATAGTTGGGCGTATTACACTGCACAACTTCCCTCAGTCCTCTACTCACAATATTCTTTCTTCTGCACCGGTATAGCAAGGCGTAGGCGGTAGTAGAATCTCTATTTCTCTATTTCACCTCAATGACTGGGATAAATACGATATTATTAGTCAGTCTTAGTGGGACCGCCACACATTTAACTTAGAGGGCAGCAGACTTTAATTCTGCAGTGCGAATTCACTGCATCCAGTTTACCTCATTCGAAGGCTATTCGCGAAGCTGCGCAACTGCACGTCTTATACTCCAATCTGGTTGCATCCATTAACCATCACTAAGACGTACGGCTTTATTATTATACATTCTTATCTGAGAAGGTGCTGTAAAATGTGCGCAAACAACTTTACTTATATCTTCCACTGGCAGTGTAAAATGGCGATCTAAATAAGAGAAAGATAGGCAACAACAATATTGCAATAACTTAATTAGTAATTAACGCACATCTGCCCCGATAACTGAAAAGCATACAGAGAGAATCGTTGCTCATTTCACTCATTTTTGACTAGCTGCGGATACATAAATTAATAGTTATGTAGATAATTAAATTAATTACTCGCACACATTTTAGATGAACATACCCAGCGTCGTTCTCCTGAATCTTTAAAAAGCGTTAGAATTTCGTGGAGCCAAAGAAACAGTGGCAACGTGTGATCTAAGAAAATTCACAGAGGGTTGGCACTGTGTCGCAGAATGTTTCAATTTTATGTAACTTTATAAGCAAATAGCACGATAAGGATTGCTACCACCGGCTGCTGTTGGTGTACAACTGGAAATGACCTGGTTTGCCCGAACCGATCATTACGATTTAACAAAGAAACTGATGTAAACTGCGTTTTCTTCATAGACCAGACGGGAACAGCTCTAGACAAGTGTTCATCCTCTGCATATCAGTGAGTAGTGCGCAATGTATACCAAGCGCTGATAGGTTGGGCGAGATAAAGGCACGATGGAAAGTTTGAGATTAAAATGAACGACTGAAACAAAGGTTACAGTTACCCTTCATCTGTATGAGCTGATACCGCAGAATGGCGACACTTGCTTCGTTATTAGATATATGGAAGTGACACACTTAGACGGTTGAGATAAATAACTTCTGTATGGAACTAACGTAGGACACGTATTGCGTATGAGACAGATGTTCGTTGAGCAAGGTTATATGTGCAAGTGGTTGACAGTCATTTTCTTCATTACTCTGAGTAGCAAACGGGTAAGAGAAGTTAGTTGTAGTAGTACTAATACAACTAACTTCTCTTACCAGTTTGCCACTCAGAGTAACACATCTCGTTTACAAAATTAGTTCACTATGTTGCATTTCGTATTTTATCACTAGTCGGACACTTCCCAAGCATCTAGGACTTCTTGACGTATCAGTGGATGATTCGTTCAGACTCAAATAAAGTGGATTTTTGTAGTTGGAAGGTAAATATTTTAACAATGGCAGTGGTTTCCAAATGTTTCTTCACTCAGAACCCATAGCGCTGCTAACAGTGCACCGAAAACCTCAGGGACACCTTTCAGTGGTTTGCATCAGAGTCGCTGAAGCTCAGTTTTCAAGTCGTCGTATCTACCTAGTTTTTCAAGTTGTTTGTCGTCGATTCTGCTATCACCTGGGACGGCAATCTTAATGATCCACACTTTCATTTTATCGACAATAGTGTCGTCTGATGGTACTGTACTCCTGATTGCGATCTGTCTGAAGTGCCTCAGTAGTCTGAATTGCTCGTTTTCGAGAACATTCTCTGGATTTTGGTGTCATGAGTACCTTGACAGTGGCAGGTGGTGATTTTAGCACGGGTTTCAGTTGATGACTTGTGCCATGTCATTGTGCCTCCATTTGTAATTATTTTGAGCGATCTTTTCGGAACAGCTCAAGATATGATCACTTCTTTCCTCAGCTTCCTTGCAGAGTCTGCACTTTTTGTTTCATTCGTTGATATCTCCATTCTGGCTTTGATGACTTTAGTTCTGGTGACTTGTTGCAACTGGCTGTCAACGTCAATTACTAACGTTTATTTGGACTCCACGCTTTGCGTCACGTCAGATGACACCTGGTTTCATTGTCACGTTATGTAAACTCTCAGAATTTCAGATACTGGTCGCACGACAACCTACATATTCTGCATGAAGAACCTCTCCACTCAAAGAGGATAGGTGTTTGCTGTGCGTTGCTACGTGCGCAATGTTGGGCACATAATTTTCAGTTACACCTTAAACAGTACCACATATCTAGAGATCTTTGACTCTTTCTATGCACAGTTAACAGATGCAGGGAAGCTGTATGCAGTGTTCCAGGCAGCCGCTCACACATCCAACCAAAGCATGTTCCACATCGCCAGTCTTTCTTAAACATAGACTTGTCAGTGAAGCCCTCTGGCCCCCAAGGTACTCGGACTTAACATCGTGTGACGTTTTGTTATGGAACGCATTAAAAAGTAAAGTGTATGCTTTCACTCCTCGCACAACAGTCGTTCTTAACCGAAACATTACTAGAGACATCAACAACATCATTTCTGCAGAATTACAGAGCGGTGCTGGTAACGTCGTCATACGAAGTCAGCGTTGCCTGGATTCAAAATGGTTCAAATGGTTCTGAGCACTGTGGGACTTCTTCAAAAATGGTTCAAATGGCTCTGAGCACTATGGGACTTAACATCTGTGGTCATCAGTCCCCTAGAACTAAGAACTACTTAAACCTAACTAACCTAAGGACAGCACACAACACCCAGCCATCGCGAGGCACAGAAAATCCCTGACCCCGCCGGGAATCGAACCCGGGAACCCGGGCGTGGGAAGCGAGAACGCTACCGCACGACCACGAGATGCGGGCTGTGGGACTTCTTCTAAGGTCATCAGTCCCCTAGAACTTAGAACTAATTAAACCCAACTAACCTAAGGACATCACACACAACTATGCCCGAGGCAGGATTCGAACCTGCGACCGTAGCGGTCGCGCGGTTCCAGACTGTAGCGCCTAGAACCGCTCGGTCACCCCGGCCGGCGTTGCCTGGACTCCCATGGCCACCACTTCCAGTATCTCTCATGAAACGGCAACTTCATATTTTTTAACCTTACTATTATCTATTCCTTTTTAGTTAGTTCACTGTTACTGGAATCTCGGGCGCGAGGCGTACCATAACAGACTAAGTAAGTGTCACGAGCCTCGCTTTAGCCAGCAAGACAAGGTTAAAGTAGTCACTACTTCTATACAACTAATCAGTACCTCTTTCCAGTGCAAATACTTTCAACAGCCTCTCATATCCGACTACCATATTGGAAACAAGCACCCTGTCTACACTGGCGTTCTAGCGTCTCCTACATAACATTGTAAGATCAAAAGAAGGACACACGCAGAAACACCGTACTCCAAGTCTCCAATGCACCAACTGGAATTTATTGCATTCTGTAAGAACTGGCCAAGACCGCCAAGTTGTTATCAAACACGACCTCCAGCTAGCTGATGCCTCCATGTTCTGATGTAAGGCCCCTGACCAAAGACCAAGTCCTCGCCCACAGAGCCGCTCCCTTGCTCCCAAAAACCTAAAACCTGCTCCGCTCTTCAGTCGGATCACGTGCGCCGTAAATTCACTTGCTAACTTCCTCAGTTTTCCGTAGCAGGAATCTTCGTCCGCGCAATACATTTAAGGCCTCAACTGCGCCCCACAGAGTCCACGACTCTCATCCTACAGTCGAGAAGGTTTCCAGCTGGCCTTTGATTTCGTGAAATCCAAATCTGACCTACGAAGTAATTTCACAATGAGTCCTTGACGCCGATCACGATTAGGAGCAAAAAGTAGCAGTTTCATAGGCCATTTCCTTTTCCTGCTAGCAGAGCTTCGACAGGTGCTGCCTACTGCCATGCCTTTCACCAGTTTCTTTAGAGCGGGGCTTCGGAAAACACCGGTAACCTTCGGAAATCATAAGCTCCGGAAGCAGCCTAGTCAGGTCCAGCCACAACCAGTTCAGGAGGATTAGAGAATCAGCAGGCCGTCCTCTCCATGCACGACATAAGATTCCTTCCGCTGCTCCAGGAAACAGGCCCAGGCATACACAGTGACTGCATGTCAGCCACACAGTCGCCATCTGGAAAAAAAAAGTGCTACAACAAACTTTGAGGGATGACAGGCCGCACCCAAACAACTTTAGATAAGAAACTGACTTCAGAAACGGTTAAATACTGCTCTGGCGGCGGCAGTTCTTGGAAGAGGAGAATTTATTGCCTGCCACTTTATCATTTGCGTGATTCTCTGGCGAGGAATCGATGTATTCCGAAGATAAGAAACAAATCCACGATTACAGCGATTTGGGAAGCCGTTATTCGTTACGTCAGTACACTTCATTTTTTATCACCATCGTAACAACATGTCACTAATAAAGAATACTAGAAATATAACTATTACTGTCACTATTTCTCTTTTATCAGTGTGTAAATAACTTCCTTCCTAAGGAAAAATGTAGCATTTTCCAATTCCGACATTCTTATCGAGAGGGCTCTGTTTTCATGGAGTCCAGTAGGTCCAGAAGTAGTTTTTCAGCACGCGCTGCAACGTAAAGACAGGAGAAACCAGATAGGTAATCCTCAATATCAAACCATTCATCGTACATTCGAAATTTACCATGAACTCAGAATAAAGGAAACAATCATCTAAACATTAGTAATTCATACTCGCAAAACAAGCGTCACTCAAATACACAATCCGCACACTCATGAAGATGGCATTAACACAGAAAACTATCAATCACATATAACTGACCACTGCAACGCAGATAAGCACAAGATGAGTGTTGCTAAAGTCTATGATTGAAACTATACCTAAGAAGGGAATAAACGCGTAAGCAAAAGTGTGTACACGTTCAACAGCAATACAGCATAACGTACAAGCAAGAAACAGTACTAAACGACTCATAAGGTATGAAAAGAAGAAACAAACTGAAACACAAGATACAAAAGCACTCTCGCACGAGGATACAGCCATTCTCAAAGGATAAATGTAAATTTATTCTACGAAATTTACAGTTCATTACAAACGATGCAAACGTACTGCAAAATTAGGTATTCACTCTTTACAACGTTACATACTCGACGGATAGTGTGAAGGAAAAATAATTCAAACGTTTAGATTTGAGCAGGATGGCACAGAAAGTCAGCGCTTACAGCGCATTTACAGCAACGCAATTACAAGTTAATATCAAAAAGTGAAGACATGGAAGTATTGAGACGATAGCGTAACATTAATTTCGCAGTAAAAGTGGCACGTATAAAACGATATCATAATACGTGTTGCTCGTAAATGACTATGACAACGCGGCCTCTATAGTTGTCCATGACTACGAAGGTCTTGCCGATGCGGATTTTGTGCACGATCTGATCTGTCGATTGCTTCCCATTAATGATCGTTGGGTTTGATGTCGGGCGATCTGGTTGGCAAAAAAATTCGCTGTAATTGCCCAGAAAGTTCTTCAAACTAATCGTGAAAATTTGTGGCATGGTTATATGGCGCATTGTCATCCAAAAAATTCTATCTTTGTTCGTGAACATGAAGTCCAGGAATGGCTGCAAATGATCCCAAGTAGCGAAACGTAACCAGGACCCAGTCCATTCCACGTAAACACAGCCCACACCATTATGGAGCCACCTCCAGCTTGCAAAGTGCTTTGTTGACAACTTGGGGGTGACTTCGTGGGATTTGCGCCACACTCGAACGATACCATCAGCTCTTAGCAACTGAAATCGGGACTCATCTGACCAGGCCACGCTTTTTCAGTTGTCTAGGTTCCAAGTGAACCTAGGAGATGCGCTGCAGTAGGCGATGTCGTGCTGTTAGCAAAGGCACTCGTGTTGGTCGTCTGCTTTCATAGCCCATTAACGCCAAATTTCATGGCATTGTCCTAACGGATACGTTCGTCCTACCTCCCACATTGATTTCTGCGGTTATTTTGCGCAGAGATGCTTGTCGCTCTATGCGAACGCTACTGCTACCGGTCGTTGAGTGAAGGCCATCGGCCAGCGTGTTGTCTGAAGTGAGAAGTAATATCTCAGATATGGTATTCTCGGAACACTTTTGACATTGTGAATCTCAGATTATTGAGAACCATAACGATTTACAAAATGAAATGCCCCATCCGTCTCGCTCCAACTACCATTCCTCGTTCAAAGTCTATTAATTCCCGTCGAGCTGTCATAATCATGTCGGAAACCTTTTTATATGAATCACCTGAGTACAAACGAGGGCTCCGCCAATGCATTGCCCTTTTATACCTTGGGTACGCGATATTACCGCCATCTGTATATGTGCAGATCTCTATCTCACAACTTTTGTCACCTCGGAGTACCGTGAGAGAGAGGATAAAAATACTCCCATTTCTACAAGTAAGTGAAACAGTTCGGAGAAGAATCTACAAAATATGTCGAAACTCTAAACCAGTTGTTTCAGGAAGCTAGAAACTAAACATTAAATTCATTGTGTCTCACTGGTTAGAGGCACAAAACGCGTGGGTGTTTTCAGCTCGTTACTAAATGCACATAAGTAGGAGGCCGAGTTGATAGGAGCTGAAGGAGTGCAGGTTGCAATAATATGCGGTACGGCATACTGTTAGAGAAAAGGATTATTATTCAAGAAACACATAGTACAATGAAAATTACTTATCTTCAGTAGTTTGTAGGACTGCAGCTGCGGCTATAACTAAACCTCGGAGCATAGAATACCATGAACTAATACAACATATTCTCAGGGACTAAGCCTGATGGGCCCTCCTCAGTGAATCAATACAAACATTACAGAACTGGCTGAGGGCCGATTATGAAAGTGCGTCTGCCTAGGTTGAAATCTAGCTAAGGAGTGAACGAGGCACACTCCAGTTCCGTCGAGCTCCACAGCCCGCTAGAGTGCGGTGTGCTCGGCAGACGACGGGCTGCCAACCTTGTGTTGGCGCGGCGTTGTAGTAGTATCTGCGACAATGATACTACAAAATAAGTAATAAAGGTATTTCTCGCAAAGCATACGCAAAGTAAGATTCAGAAAACACATACAATAGCAACGTGAGTGGGTATGTAACAGTGAAATGTTCGGATCAAATGTGACTTTCAGCTACAACAGTGCCTGTATTATAAATAGTATTAGCATGATTTCAATAACGAAAGAGAACAATAATTCTCTCCATTTCAAAGTGAATTTTTCAGTCTGTAGTGTAAGTATGTGTTCTTGCGTAACTTCCTGACAGATTAAACATGTAAAATGGAACGGAACTTTGAAATGGAAGCTTGCCTCCCACGGGCAATGTTCTGATCAAGTGAGCAAACAGGTGTCATAGCTTTCATGTTCCAGGACCCTATGTCCTGATTTCCATGCTCATTAGGAGCTCTTATGCATACATCGCTGCGCTAACATTCATGGGAAAATGCGTGTTGTAGAGAAGTGATTAGTTATTTAGTCGTGACGCCGAGCGGTCTAAGGCGCTGCAGTCATGGACTGTGCGGCTGGTCCCGGCGGAGCTTCGAGTCCTCCCTCGGGCATGGGTGTGTGTGTTTGTCCTTAGGATAATTTAGGTTAAGTAGTGTGTAAGCTAAGAGACTGATGGCCTTAGCAGTTAAGTCCCATAAGATTTCACACACATTTGAACATTTAGTCGTGATATAATAAGAGCTGGGAAGTCTTTGGCTTTCTCCCATGTGAGACGCGACTCATCCATCACTTTTATGTGACATTCAAATCGCGGATAATTTGACTTGTTTCACAAAAAAACATGCAGTGACAGTGATGAAAATCACATTTAAGTAAGACAAAATCAAAGCATGGACCTATATATTTGTGGTTTGACACCTGGCCACTCAGCAAGCCACATAGTATTGACATAAAAAAAAGTAATACTGCTGTTAGGCCTCAGTAACGGATATTAATCGGACCCATGAATACACCCAGAATGTTAACTTGAGCTTCATGTAGTGAATAAGTTCCACAATGCACAGAGTAATTGAATGTCGTACGTTTACGTTGTTTGCAGGGAGACCCCCAGCGCTATGTGCGTCGCTTCCCCTCGGGCAGGGCGAGGCGGCCTATGGACACCGTGGTCCTCAGACCGTCAGGCAGTCACCAAGGTGAGTCCACGCCTACAGCCTCTGCTAATACTTTTTCTCGAAGCAACAGTCTACAGCTGTCAAGTACTTGAAATAATGCACAGCAAACCACCAGCTGTACCGACACAATGTTATTCCTGCCGTCCGAAGGAGCCGCGTGGTCTGGGGTTCCAATCCTCCCTCGGGCTTGGGTGTGTGTGTTGCCCTTAGCGTAAGTTAGATTAAGTAGTGTGTAAGCCTAAGGACCGATGGCATCAGCCATTTGGTCCCATAGTAACTTACCTCAAATTTCCAAACTTCCAACTTTATTCCCGTGCCGGTTTCGGTTTATAAAACCACCATCACTGGAGGGAAAGTTGGATATCGGCGATTTACACATACATATCGGCACAAGGCAATTCATTATAACTTGCCTCTTTCTTGGTTCACATAACATTTGCTAGTCATTGCAGCAACTTATGTCAGAAGATGACGATCACAAACTTGAAATACGGAAATAATACGCGTCAGGTTGGTGATTTACACATACATACCAGTACAATGGCATTCCACTATAATTTTTGTAATAGTGATGATGGTTTTATGAACCGAAATCGGTAGAGGAATAAAGTTCTCTTGGTGCAGTTGAGGGACTGCATCGCATTATTTCAAATCTGCTGATAATGTCCGCGGGCTTCGTCTGTTGGCTACAGCCTGAGAAAACCTGCACATTTATGACAGTTAAACGGGTATCAAAAAAAAAGAAAAAAATATTTAACATCATAAAAATGGGAATTTGTTAAAACAGGTTAGAAATTAAGGAGAGGGAAAAAAGAAAAAAAACAATGGTTGCAACGTCAGGCTATGACATTTATAATACAGGGATGAATATGCTAGTTCTACCGTCATTCATCTGGATTCATGGCACCCTTGACGAACCCTGGACCCGTACTTTTCGCTTACCTGACGATCCGCTAATTGCGTCATTTATTCATAGACAAGGAATGTTCGGTCCTGTAATTGTGGCAACTTTGATGTCATGACTCACCATATTTAACCTGATAATGTGGCTTCTAGGCTATGAAACCGATCGATAAAAGAGTTATTTAGAGGAGCAGTCAAACTGTTCAAAATGGTTCAAATGGCTCTGAGCACTATGGGACTTAACTGCTGTGGTCATCAGTCCCCTAGAACTCAGAACTACTTAAACCTAACTAACCTAAGGACACCACACACATCCACGCCCGAGGCAGGATTCGAACCTGCGACCGTAGCGGCCACGCGGTTCCAAACTGACGCGCCTTTAACCGCACGGCCACACCGGCCGGCAGTCAAACGGTTATTATTGAAGATGAATATGCGACTGCTGGGTATTTATTCATAAAATTGCAATTGCATTTGTTATTCAACAACTTTTGCGAGTTTGCTTTGTTTTCGAAGCAATTTCTATGGCCACATTCTTATGACTGATATAATCGTCAGCAACAATGATTAAGTGCTTATTATTACGTCATAACTACAGGGCGTTTTACATTTCATATTACACACTTCTAGAGGTTGTAGGGGAGACTAAGCGGATCAAGTTTTGTACAGGAACCCATGACCGAAAATGGATAGTTTCCATGTTAAAAGGAAAGAAGATGAACAGATTTCAGTCTGTTTAGGCTGTGATATTACAACAGCTGTTCGATATGACGACCACCAAGTTCGGTGTACACAATATATCTGCGCAATAAGTTAGTATAAACTCTGTCCAACAAGCATGGTGTTTGGTCAATCACTTCTGCAAAAGCCATGATCATTGCAACCAGATCTTCCTGCGACTGGACCGGGGCCTCGTAAACAAAACTCTTTATCTTAGCCCACAAGAAAAATTCCAGAGGGTTTAAGAGGGATGTTGGTGGCCAAGCATGCGGTCCAACTCGACCGATTTACCTGTCACCGTAGACTTCATTCAATCAATTATTCAAAATGACAGTCACAGTCGCATTATTTATTTTGCCGCCAACCGGTTTCAACCCACGATGGGGTCATCTTCAGGACAACCGTGCACAGGCAGGGTGACGACTCCAGCGAGCGACCAAATGGTGTATATTGCCCTCAAGATGACCCCATCGTGGGTTGAAACCGGTTGGCGGCAAAATATATAATGCGATTGTGACTGTCATTTTGAATAATTGATTATAAGTAAATTAATTGCTGTTTATCTCCATACAACTATGTTGTCTAAAAATTTAGACTACCTTCAGGTGGTTTCGGATGTGAACTGCAAAACATACTGCCACACTATCATGCTGGAACCGCAATTCGCCCGAATGTCGAATGACACACCTTCCAAAAACTCCACCGGAACTTGCTGAAGGGCACTCATTAGGTGAGGAGGAAGTATGCACAACTCAAACACATGACCATCGCAGATACCTGCCCAGACATTGATGTCGAAGGGTTCCTGAAATCTTCATGTACACGTGGCTTTGGGATTTTCGTGGTCCCAAACGTAGCTATTTCCAGCGTTCAAAACACCTTTCCTGTTGAAATGCTCTTTGTCGGTGAACAAAATTCGCCTTGAAAACTAAGGAAAATCCACACGGCAGTGTCAGTAACCTGTAGAGGTAGCGTCGCCGCCCCACCGAGATGTGAACACAGCTCCCCGACGTCTCCATCCGTCGACTGGCCGCGAATGCGCAACTCGTACTCGACTTAATCGTTCGTCAGGCAGCCGACTTCCAACACCAGGCGAGACCCCATATCACTACCGCGTGCACCTGCAAAAACTGACACATTAGTACATTCTGACAAAACAAGAAATTAATACCGATATTACTAGTATCAAAATTGCTAGTACATAGGTGGCGAACGATGTTCAACCAACTAACCCAGCTTCCCAAATGTAACCATGCTCTCTGCTACTGAGATGTCCGGCTCAGAAAGAAAATAAGATGTGTAACATAACGCACATGCTGGCGAGCCATTTGCCAGATAAGAGCTATCAGTCCTGGAATTGTGAGGCCAAGGCTACGGGAGGCATCTGGACCATCACAGGAAGCCACGCAGTCGCCAGTAAGCGAGTGCACCGTGACAGGTAAATTAGTGGTTTTGCCCATGCCACCTTGAATTTTAATTCCTCTCTTGAGCCTTCCTTTTATTTCCGCCATTGCTTCTTCGATGTGCAGACTGAGCAGTGGGGGCGGAAGTCTACAGCCCTGAGTTCCTTCTTTTATAATCCGAGAGCTTCGTTCTTTGTCTGCCAGTCTTATTGCTCCCTCTTGGTTCTTGTACGTATCATACGTTAGCAGTCTTTCCCTATAGCTTACCCCTATTCATCTCAGAATTTTGGAACATCTTGCATCATTTTACATTGTCGAACGCTTTCTCCAGGCGACAAATCTTATGAACGAGTCTGATTTTTCCTCAGTCTTCTTCCATTATAAACCGAACGTCTTGGTCCTCTAACACTGGTAGCAAGCCCGAAGTTACTTTTATGTCTGAAAACTTTTCTCCGTTGAGAATGACATGCTTTGCTCTGTATGCTACTAACCCTTCAACTCACACAGCACGTGTGATACTCCACACCCATGTATTTTGTTCATTAGGCGATAGTGCGGAACTGAATACAACGCCTTCCGGAGACCAGGGAACATGATATGAACCTCGGCGCCTGTATCTACTGCTTCCTGGGCCTCGTGGACGAGCAGAGCGAGCAGCGTTTCACACGATCATTATTTCGGGACTCCTGTTGATTTTTACATAGGAGATTTTCGACCTCCAAAAAATATAATATGCGAGCATAAAATACGTTCCAAAGTTCTACAACATACTGACGTCAGCGATAAATTCCTACAGTTTTGCTGTCCGTTCCGCGATCTCTGTAGGAAACGTGAATAAATTACGCTTTTTCTCTAATCATTACGAACGTTTCGCTCCTCCAGCGACCTCGATACACTGCTGCAAGAAGAGTACCAAGTTCTATGGAATACTTTATTTATAAATGTACTATTATCCCGGCAAGACAAGCAGCCTTTCCACTGTCCAGTGATTGCAGTTGTTTTCTATTCCATGGTTACTTATTTCGATACCTGCCTTTTAAAGTGCGTGCGACGACTTCAGAAACGAACGTCAGTCATCCTAAGTGAAATAGTTTTTGAAAAAAGAGGATTGGTGTTCTGGACCTCTTCGTGTCTTCCTATGTTTCGATGTGATTTTGGTCACAGAAGGTGTGAACATTTGACATCTATCGGTTTACTGATTAAGCGTATGACTAAAGCTTCTTAGGGTTCTTTGTCAAGTCAGCAGATATAATTTTATTTTTAAATTCACTAAACTCATTACGCTTGACTCTCCTTAGGCCAATTATGGATTCTTTCAGTATTTGTTTGTCTTTGAGGCTTTGGCTATGTTTCGATTTGCAGTGAAGCTCCCTTTGCTATTATGGCAGATTCCTAACATTATAGTCGAGTCACAGTGAGTCTTTCAAACATCCACAATTTTGCTCGGCATGCACCTGTATAATGCGTATTCTACAATACCATTTCTTGAACTTGGTCCACTGATGCCAAATATTGTCACCCCTGGAGGTGAAATTTTCATGTTGATCGCTCAGGTAATCTAAAATGCGGTTCCTGTCGCTCTTGCTAAGCAAAAATATCTTCTTGTCTTTCTTTATAGATCTCCATCCAACACTATAAAGTGAACAGGAAATTTACGCAAAAGTGTCTCCTCAAAGTTTTCACCACTACTGGTCCTGAGACAGCGGTCTGTAAAAGCTTCCGATGAGTCTTTTTGAACCACTTTTAATACTAATCTCACACTGGAAGGCTATACTAACTTCACTGTATGTTACAATATAATTTTCCTTGTGAACGGTCCGATGTCTGTGTCCAACGGGCACAAAAAAATGGTTCAAATGGCTCTGAGCAATATGGGACTTAACATCTATGGTCATCAGTCCTCTAGAACTAGTTAAACCTAACTAACCTAAGGACATCACACAACACCCAGCCATCACGAGGCAGAGAAAATCCCTGACCCCGCCGGGAATCGAACCCGGGAACCCGGGCGTGGGAAGCGAGAACGCTACCGCACGACCACGAGATGCGGGCCAACGGGCACAACATTTAGGCAAGCAACTACGTTGGCATCACCGGGTGCACCGATGAACCATGATAGACACTAGAATGAGATTTTCACTCTGCAGCGGAGTGTGCGCTGATATGAAACTTCCTGGCATATTAAAACTGTGTGCCGGACCGAGACTCGAACTCAGGACCTTTGCCTTTCGTAGGCAAGTGCTCTACCAACTGAGCTACCCAAGCACGACTCATGCCGCGCCCTCATAGCTTTACTTCTGCCAGTACCTCGTCTCCTACCTTCCAAATTTAACACAAGCTCTCCTGCGAACCTTGCAGTACTAGCACTCCTGAAAGAAAGGATATTTCGGAGACATGGCTTGGCCACAGCCTGGGGGGTGTTTCCAGAACGAGATTTTCACTCTGCAGCGGAGTGTGCGCTGATATGAAACTTCCTGGCAGATTAAAACTGTGTGCCAGACCGAGACTCGAACTCGGGACCTTTGCCTCTCGCGGGCAAGTGCTCTACCAACTGAGCTACCCAAGCACGACTCACGCCCCGTCCTCACAGCTTTACTTCTGCCAGTAGAGCACTTGCCCGCGAAAGGCAAAGGTTCCGAGTTCGAGTCTCGGTCCGGCACACAGTTTTAATCTGCCAGGAAGTTTCATGGTAGACACTACTGTGGTAATAGCAGATTATCACCTCGCTGTGGTGAAAGATACACTGGGGAAATCTCAAGTGTAATATTTGGGGCTATATGGTATAAATGTTTTGTCTAGAACAATCTGGGAAATAGCTAGTCCAATCTACATCTACATGGATACTCTGCAAATCACATTTAAGTTCCTGGAAGACGGTTAATTGAACCACCTTCACAATTCTCTATTATTCCAATCTCGTATAGCGCGGAAACAATGAACACCTATATCTTTTCGTACGAGCTCTGATTTCCATTATTTTATCATGGTGATCGTTTCTCTCTACGTAGGTCGGCGCCAACAAAATATTTTCGCATTCGGAGTAGAAAGCTGGTGACCCGGATTTCGTGAGAAGATTCCTCCGCAACGAGAAACGCCTTTGTTTTAATTATGTCCATCTCAAATCCTGTATCATTTCAGTGACACTCTTTCTCCTGTTTCGCGATAATACAAATCGTGCTGCCCTTCTTTGAACTTTTTCCATGTACTCCATCAGTCCTATCTGGTAAGGATCCCACACCGCGCACCAGTATTCTAAAAACGGACGGACAAGCGTACTATAGGTTAGCATAGTAGATCTGTTGCATTTTCTAAATGTCCTGCCAATAAAATGCAGTCTTTGGTTAGCCTTCCAAAAAAACATTTTTTATGTGTTCCTTTCAATTGAAGTTGTTCATAATCGTAATTCCCAGGTATTTAGTTGAATTTAAGGCCTTTGGATTTGACTGATTCATCGTGTAACCGAATTTAACGGACTCCTTTTAGCACTCATGTGGATGACCTCACAATTTTCGTTATTTAGGGTCAACTGCCAATTTTCGCAACATATAGATATCTTTTCTCAACCGTTTTGCAATTTTTTTTTTAATCCTCTGATGACTTTACTAGTCGATAAATGACAGCGTCATCTGCAAACAACCTAAGACGGCTGCTCAGATTGTCTCCCAAATCGTTTATATAGATAAGGAACAGCA
This sequence comes from Schistocerca americana, assembly GCF_021461395.2. Taxonomy (NCBI): domain Eukaryota; kingdom Metazoa; phylum Arthropoda; class Insecta; order Orthoptera; family Acrididae; genus Schistocerca; species Schistocerca americana. Next base: position 613,225,083 of record NC_060120.1, read on the forward strand.
AAAGACCTGTAACACTACCTTGGGGACCGCTAGAAATCACTTGTTTTTTACTCTTTGACAAAAATCACGAATCCAGTCACATAACTGAGACGATATTCCATAAGCACGCAATTTCACTACAAGCCCCTTGTGTGGTACGGTGTCAACAGCCTTCCTGAAATCCAGAAATATGGAATCAATTTGAAAAACCTCGTCAATAGCACTCAACACTTCATGCGAGTGAAGAGCTAGTTTTGTTTCAAGAACGATGTTTTCTAAATCCGTGTTGACTGCGTGTTAATAGACCGTTTTCTTCGAAGTAATTCATAATGTTAGAACACAATATATGTTCCAAAATCCTGCTGCGTATGATATGGGCCTGTAATTTAGAGGATTACTCCTACTGCCCTTCTTAAATATAGAGGCTTATTCTGGAGAAACATATCGAGAGCCTTTTTGTTTCGATGCCATTACATTGTAGGGTGCAATTTAGTTCTTAGCATTTGCATGTATTATTTTTGTTAGGCCCACAGTTGGTGCTAGTGGATTTATCATACTACTCAGATCGAGAAGTTGCTTCGTATTAATTACATTCATTTTCCCTAATAATTTTCATTCGGATGTGAAATTTACGTATAATCAGCCTGAAATAAAAAAGATGTGGTGCCCAGTTGCAGGACTTAATGAAAGCATACCATAATTCGTCTTATCTTACGCAGGACTGTACTCAAAACGACTGCAGCTTTTACGAAACTTATTCCATCACATACTAAGGATAAAAATAAATTAATATGACCATTGGATTGTTAAGTGTTATGTGCTATTACTACTCCGAGACAAACAGAACGTTGTCGGTTGTATTTTTTACTTGGATGTTGTAGTGAATTTCACTGGCAGGAAATCTGTGACAGTATGAAGCTTCAAGCAACTCACACAGAATGTGTTCACATCTGTTGGACGAATGTAATGAAAAATGCTCCAAACCGACATTTCACTTAAGTCACATCCAATGAAAATCTGTAACTCAACCATCTTTGTGGTGTGCTTATAATTATGTATTATTTATATTTTAGGACAATTTATATGTAAAAAAACGTTGCAATGAAAACATAAAAATCGTCTGTAGACGAATCATAACGATTCGGAACTGGTAACGGTACCCTTTGAATAAAGGAACTGAAAATAAATTTGTGGCTGTTGCTATCTCAATACCATCAACATTTGTCTTCAAATAACAGCCACGGTCTCCAACCATGTCATCATATGACAAAATTGCAACTCACACTTGTTGCATCGGCGGCATTTGTGGGTGGTAGCTGTAGTTGCGGCTGAAAATATGGCTAGGCTACTGGTGTGGCAGACTGGGCTGGGCGAGGTGGTCGCTGGCAGTGACTGCAAATTACTGTAATTGCTTACGCCAGTGGCCTCCCAACAGAAACTGACATACCTCAGTTTTGGCTCAACAGTGCTCCCAAAGTACGAGTAGCATTCCGTCTGCTTTCTCCACTGGCGTCATGCAAAATGTTTTACGGATGTGTTCTTACACCTGACTGACCAACTCATATTTTTCTTCTCGTCAGTCAAATTATTCGTTAACAAATTTTGTTGCCATTGTGTAAAGCTTTACTTTCCCACAATAAAGGAAATACACATTCGCGTTTGTCTTTATTTCTAAACGCAACATCTTCTTGAGTGCTGTTTACTTTGATGATGTCTTCAAATTCTGTATGCTCTGTTGGGTCATCGATCGCGTCAGGTTCCATTGACTTTGTCCCCCGTTTTATTATTGTTGCACTGGGCTATAATAAGATTTGAGCCGCGTCATTTACACTCTTAACTACGAGGACTATTCGGAGAGCAAGGAACGATCTGTCGCGAAATGGAAACTACAGTGAAAATCCGATGAAGCTTTGCACAGATGTGTTGGGCAGTTTCTCTAGTACGCCCGCAGATAGCGTCACGTCGCTCTTTTCAGTTATGAGCACAGAGCAAAGAGCCTTGAAAATACTGCCTTCCGCCAAGTATGGTTACGTGCCGAAAGATTTCGCGTGATTTCATGCAACCTCACATAACGTAACTGTCATGCATTTTCTTCTTCAAGACAGTTCTCGGCCGCACACTGAATCAAAACGCTCCTATAGCTTTTTCGAAGGCTAGTGTTTGATCATCCGCTATACGTGCCTTACTTTGATCTTCATCTCTGCTCAAATGAATTGGCACAGACATTTTAGCACAGACAACGAGTCGCAGTCCAGCGTAGAAAACTAGTGGAAGGCACAGGGGGCTGCTTTCTATGACGAGGGTATTGGAAAGTTGGTATAACGAGACGACAGATGTCTAAGTCGGAGCGGCCACTATGTACGAAAGTAGCTGGAAGGTGTAGCTAATTGCTGTAAATAAAACAGTTTTGATTTTCACTGTGGTTTCAAGTTCGCGACCAATAGTTTCTTACTTTCCGAACAGCCGTCTTACGATCAGTTTCCAGAAGGCTCCTGCTGTGTCGTTTGGCAAACTGCCTCAGCGTATTCCGCATCTCCAGATACCTTGGCGTTTGCTGGTGCAGATTCCTCACAACATTTAACCCTAGGAATAACAAGACTTTTTCCGTAACACTCATACGCCCATTAAAAGGCAGGGGGTCTTACGCCCACCCTAAAACATTTTAAAAATCACAATTCGCTATATATTGTTGATTCAAATTAACAAAATATTTTTAAAGAGGTACTGATGTGTTAGTATGGTCTAGAACGTGAAAATATATTGTAGCACGCTCCTACCATAATCAACGTACTTTTAGTAACGAGTACTACAAAGGGGGCGGGGGATATTTCATGCTCACCAAAAAAAAAAAAAAAAACATTGGAATGGAATTTTCGTTAATTGTTGTTGACTTATACTCACAGCATACTTTTTAAGGAGATATTGATGCGTAAGTAGACTCTGGAACCTGAAAATACTGAATATGACAGATACTGTGGAAAGTGATACCTACTACTAAAACTTAAATATTTCGATTAATTTTAACTGAAAAATTTGAAACATTGTAATCAGTTTCATATCAGCGCACACTCCGCTACAGAGTGAAAATCTCATTCTAGAAACATCCCGCAGGCTGTGGCTACGCCATATCTACGCAATATCCTTTCTTTAAGGAGTGCTAGTCCTGCAAAGTTCGCAGGAGAGCTTCTGTAAAGTTTGGAAGGTAGGAGACGAGGTACTGGCAGAAGCAAGGCTGTGAGAACGGTGCGTGAGTCGTGCTTGGGTAGCTGACATGGTAGAGCACTTGCCTGCGAAAGGCAAAGGTCCCGAGTTCGAGTCTCGGTACGACACACAGTTTTAATGTGCCAGGAAGTTTCATTGTAATCAGGTAGAAGAGTTTATTAAAAACAAAAACAGTTTATTCAGTATTTTAAAATACGAAGTAACTAACTAGATTGAAATATTTTCAAAAGGTGGGCATAAAGTAATCCCCTCACCCTCCCCTGAGATATTTCGAGGGTTAAAGCTAGATGACTGCAGCACTTAGAAGCATAACGTCATGCGGGACTCTTAGGTATATTGTACAGTTCTTTACTCTTAAACATTCGTGTCTCGTTGCTAATCGGTGTTATTAAGTTCATTTGAGTCACATTCATTCCACCTGGTGCGGACATTCGCACAGATGTTTTTGTGTAAGCATTCACCATATTGACACAGTTAACTCTTCTTGCCGGCAGATTCGTAACAGAAAATTTTCGCGTTTCAGATGACACGAAGCCGTCCGGAGGGGGACGCATCATCGGCGGCGTCGAGGCGAGCCTCGGCCAGTTCCCGTGGCAGGCGGCGGTGCGGCTGGACGGCTCCGCCTTCTGCGGCGGCTCGCTCATCACGGACAACTGCGTCCTCACCGCGGCCCACTGCGCCTACGGGTAGGTCTCCCGACTGCGCCGCACCACTCTCTCGTAGCTCAGTTAGTAGGATCAACGTCTGCACTGGCGCAACACAAAAGACTGCTGCTGCATCTGGTCGTACAGAGACCTCACTAAAACCAACCTCCTTCCTTTCCTTCGTCTCTTCTCTGTTTCATACTCTTCTATTTTATTTGCACGTATTGTCCAGGAGAACCAACTGAGGAATCTCCTTGGTCGTGGAACGAGTTGGTACATGAAATTACATCAGAAAATTTAATACAAAAATGTACACCAATATTATAAAGACTACGACCCCCTGAGTATACAGGTTGCTTCAGCACTGCCTACCTACGGCTTTAATGCAGCACGCAACATCTTCAAACACCACGTGCAAGTTTTCTTGTTCTCTCGCTCGCTACCCGCAAACCACACAGAGCCAAAGAAACTGTTACACGTGCCTAATATCGTGTGGGGCCCACGCGAGCACACAGAAGTGCCGCAACACGACGTGGCATGGACTTCACTAATGTCTACAGTAGCCCTGGAGGGAATTGACAACATGAAACCTGCAGGGCTGTCCATGAATCCGTAAGAGTGCGAGGGGGTGGAGATCTCTTCTGAACAGCACGTTGCAAAGCATCCCAAATATGCTCAATATTGTTCATGCCTGGGGAGTTTGGTGACCAGCGGAAGTATTTAAACACGGAAGATTGTTCCTGGAGCCATGCGTACCAGTTCTGGATGTGTAGGGCGTCGCATTGTCCTGCTGGAATTGCCCAAGTCAGTCGGAATGCACAACGGACATTAATGGATGCAGGTGATCAGAGAGGACGCTTACATAAGTGTCACCTGTCAGAGTCGTATCTAGACGTATAAGGGGTCCGATATCACTCCAACTGCACACGCCCCACACCATTACAGAAGCTCCACTAGCTTGAACAGTCCCCTGGTGACATGCAAGGTCCATTGATTCATGAGGCTGTCACCATAACCGTACACGTCCATCCCCTCGAAACAATTTGGAAAGGGACTCGTTCGACCAGGCAACAGTCATCAACAGTCCAACGTCGGTGTTGACGGGCCCAGGTGAGGCGTAAAGTTTTATATCGTGCAGTCATCAAGGATACACGAGTGGTTCTTCGGCTCCAAAATTCCATATCGATGATGTTTCGTTGAATGGTTCGCACGCTGACCCTTGTCGGTGGCCCAGCATTGAAATCTGCAGCAAATTGCGGAATGATTGCACTTCTGTCAGTCGTCGTTGGTCCCGTTCTTGCAGGATCTTTTTCCGGCCGCAGCGTTGATGCTATTCCGGATTCCTGGTATTCACGGTACACTCGTGAAATGGTCGTACCGGAAAATCCCTACTTCATCGCTACCTCTGAGATGCTGTGTCCCATTGGTCGTGCGCCGACTATAACACAACGTTCAAATTCATTTAAATCTTGGTAACATGCCACTGTAGCAGCAGTAACAGATCGAACAACGCCGCCAGACACTAGTTGTCTTAAATAGGCCTTGGCGACCGCGGCACCGTGTTCTGCGTCTTTACGTATCTCCGTATCTAAATACACACGCCTATACTAGTTTCTTTGGCGCTTCACTGCATTAGTCCCACAGAAAAAATGAAAAGTACTTTTTTACAGGAAATTTAATTTAATAAAATTTTGTATTGGCTACGTTTTCGCTAGAGGCCGTAGTTTTTTAATTATTCAAGAAAATCGTATAAAAGTGACCTCCAAACTCATTTTTCTTGGATAACTCGTAAACCGTGGCCTCCAGCGAGAACGTACCCCAGCACAAAATTTAGCAACATTAAATTTCCTACAAGAAGGTCTTCTTTCTGTAGGACAAATAGTTCGCACGTAGCGAGCTAAAGAAGACGAAAATTTCGCACCTGGTTTTTGAAGGCGTTGCATATTGCATAAAACCAATAGGTAGGGGCAGTTGAACATCCTATACATCCGCATTATCAACAATATAACAGCCAGCCGGTGTGGCCGTGCGGTTCTAAGCGCGTCAGTTTGGAACCGCGTGACCGCTACGGTCGCAGGTTCGAATCCTGCCTCGGGCATGGATGTGTGTGATGTCCTTAGGTTAGTTAGGTTTAAGTAGTTCTAAGTTCTAGGGGACTGATGACCTCAGTAGTTAAGTCCCATAGTGCTCAGAGCCATTTGAACCATTTTGAACAATATAACACTGGAATTTGTTTAAACTTTTTCCAGGAACTCCCTGGCAGAATAAAAGGAATATGCTGTGAGGAAATTCATCCATACAGAACCGAAAGTGCGATGATTACTAGTAAGATTTTTTAATCCTTGTCATAGCGTATTGAAAATGAATGTGAAAGTTTACTGTGCCTGCTACTCAGGTGAAACCTTTAAGTCAAAACTGTGAGACATTTAAACTCAAATTACAATGTCGCTCATGTACTCTGATCTAGAGCAGCCTTCGCCATGCTGCATTTCAACATGAACATTAACTATGTAGATTACTTTCCACGTGTGTGATGCCAGTTACACTACCCTAAATTTGACTATCTGTAAATGAAACCGAATACAAAGAATGGCTTCTTTATCAAACAGTCGCAAGACACTGGCTAATTGTGACGTATTGAAACTATACCCTCTTAGAACATGCACCAACTAAATTATACGAAGAATTTATAAATGAATATAGTTTCATAATTCCATCTAAAAAGTTCGTTTAGACCCTGCCATTGATTGTTACCTGCAACGGATAACTCAGCTCTGCTCTCTCTACTTATCTATGTAAATCTTGAACTGCATTTACTTGAAAGAAATCGCTGTGTGGCTACTTGCCTTATCATTTACTTTAAGCAGCTTTACCTTCTCAGAATTTGTTATTTTTCGAAAAATGCGTCTAATTCAAATGGTACAAATGGCTCTAAGCAATATGGTACTTTACATCTGACGTCATCAGGCCCCTAGACTTAGAACTACTTAAACCTAACTAACCTATGGACATCACACACATCCATGCCCGAGGCAGGATTCGAACCTGCGACCGTATCAGCAGCGCGGTTCCGAACTAAATCGAGGATAAACTTAGGGAAATGTATGCAAATGAATCAAAAGCTTGCCTGAAATTGAAATAACATTACGATTCTTTTTTTTATTATTATTATTCATTTTACAGCCTTCATTGGACCACTCTAGTCAAAAATACAAAGTTCTAAACAAGTTGTTAGACAGGGATACAATTTGGTTCAACAATAACTTAATATGATATTTAGGTAATATAATTATTAGATTCTATTCTTATATGAAAGGTGTTTTGCTCTTCTGTCTGCCCAATATTTCTTCATTCCTTCAGATATTTTCTTTGTTTCTTCATCTGAGACCACTCTTCCTGTACTCCTTTTACTGATTTTCATTTGTAGTCTGGTTTGCCGGTCTTGCAATATTCTGGTTTTCTCTGTCTTGTCTTTTTAGGTCATCTACTGTAATTTGAAGTTCTTTTATATCTTCCTTAAATTCTGTGATCCATTTAATGTCGCTCTTGCTATTCCACAATTTTTGTATTATTTTTTTACTAATTCTGTTTTCTGGAGTTCTCATCAGATGTCCAAAGAATGAGATGCGTTTCTTCCTGATTGTGCTCATGACTGGTTCTATTTTCTTATATACTGTTTCATTTGATGCTATTCTCCAATGTCCATTTGTTTTATACTGTTTATTTATACATGTCCCAATTATTCTTCTTTCTATTTTTAGTATTCTGTCAATTTCTGCTGTATTAGCTGTTTTGAAGATAGTTTCAGCTGCATTCTTTAATAACATTAACACAGATCACATTAACTTGAAAACTATTCGCTCCCTTTGCCATTATTATGAACAATGAAAACTGACTCAGACAAACATATTAAAGTTACAAAATTTACTCCTTGTTTTTCCTATATATACTTCTAACTGAAAGTGAAGGGTAAAGAATAATTAGAATATAAACAAATGTGCGATAATTTGTCCTGGATTTAAAAACGTAGATATTGTTGAACTAAATTGGATCTTTAAACTACAATAATAGTGCTTGCCTGCTTTGGTCGCAGGTTCGAATCCTGCCTCGGGCATGGATGTGTGTGATGTCCTTAGGTTAGTTAGGTTTACGTAGTTCTAAGTTGTGGGGGACTGTTGACCTCAGATGTTGAGTCCCATAGTGCTCCGAGCCATTTTTTGAACAGTGCTTGCAACAAATAGGAGCTGTTTTTACGTTACCTTTTTCCGAACATTCCGTCACTCTATGAAATCAACTCAAGAGCATCCCCTATCCTCAGTCACATCAGGGAGCATCTCAAATAAAATTCATTCCCTATTCAGCACGTTTGCCATCAAAGCTTCTCAGTCATTGACCATTCGTCTCTCTCTCTCTCTCTCTCTCTCTCTCTCTCTCTCTCTCTCTCCTAATACAACCGCTGGTACTCAAAGAATAGCATATCATTCACGTGTTTAGGCATCCAAGGATGCTCATAATGCAAACATACCAAACAAAACTGCCTTTTTTCGTGTATATAAACCATTCAAATCACTTGGGTATGAAATAAATATGAAGCGCAGGGAAGCTAAGGCGAAATGGCTGCATGAAAAGTGTGAAGAAATCGAAAAAGAAATGACTCATTATACAAAAATGTCAGAGCAACTTCAGGTGAAATTAAAAGCAGGGGAGGTAACATTAAGAATGCAATGTGAATTTCACTGTTAAAGAGGAGAGAGCGAATAGGTGGAAAGAGTACATTGAGGGACTCAGTGAGGGGGAGGACTTGTCTGAGGAGGTAATAGAAGAAGAAACAGGAGGAAGAGACAGGGGATACAGTATTAGAATCATAATTTAGAAGGCTGTGGAAGACTTTAAATAAGCCGGAAGGGATAAATAACATTCCATCGGAATTTATAAAATTATTGGAGTAAGTGGCAACAAAACGATTATTCACGCTGGGTGTGTAGAATTTATGAGACTGGCTATATACCATCACACTTTCGGAAAAATATCATCCTCTCAGTTCCCAAGATAGCAAGAGCCGACAAGTGCGAGGATTGTCGCACAATCACCTTAATAACTCTTGCATCCAAGTTGCTGACAAAAATATACAGAATGGAAAAGAAAATTGAGGATCTGTCAGACGACGATCAATCTCGCCTTAGGAAAGGTAAAGGCGCCGGAGAGGCAGTTCCATCGTTGTGGTTGACAATCGAAGGGAAACTGAAGAAAAATCAAGATACGTTCACAGGATATGTCCACCTGGAAAAGCGTTTGATTTCGTAAAATGGTGAAAAATGATCGACATACTGAGAAAAATTGTGGTAAACAATAGGGAAAGGTAGGTAATATAAAATATGTATGAGAACCAAGAGGGAACAATAACAGTGGAAGGCCAAGAACGAAGTACTCGGATTTAAAAGGATGTAAGACAGCGGTGTAGTCTTTCGCCCATGCTGTTCAATCTACACGATGAAAAGGATGTACTCGTTCGCCCATGCTATTCAGTCTACACGTCGAAGAAGCAATGACGGAAGTAAAAGAAAAGTTCAATAGAGAGGTTAAAGTTCAAGGTGAAGGGATATCAATGTTAAGACTCCCTGATGATATTGCTATCCTCAGTGAAAGTGAAGTAGAATTACAGGATCTGTTGAATGGAATGAATAGTCTAATGAGTACAGAATGTAGATTGAGAGTAAATGGAACTAACACGAAAGTAACGAGAAGTAGCAGAAATGAGAACAGCGATAAACTTATCATCGTAATTGGCGATTACGAAGTTAATGAATTCTCCTATCTAGGCAGCAGAAACTCCATGACGGACGGTGCAAGAGGACTTAAAAAGCAGACTCCCACTGGAAAAAATGGAAATTCTGGCCAAGAGAAGTCTACTATTATCAAACACATGTCTTAATTTGAATAAGAAATTTCTGAGAGTGTACGTTTGGAGCGCAGCTTTGTATGGTGTTACACATGGACTGTGGGGAAACAGGAACAGCAGAGAACCGAAGAATTTGAAGTGTAGTGCTACAGAAGAATGTTGAAAATTAGGTGGACTTATAAGGTAAGGAATGAGGAGGTTCTCCGTAGAATCGACGAGAAAAGAAACACTGATAAAAAAATTGTCACTGCTAACATGATTTGTCGCAGCTCTATGCAAATTACTATGCATAGTGCTGCGACTAATCATGTTAGCAGTGACAATTTTTTTGTCGCCAGTCCGGCACCTTTTTAAAAACTTTTAGCGTCCGCTCGCTGTAAAATATTTTCTTTTTAGGTGCTGGCAAATTTTAAAGAATGGAGCTCGTCGATACCTTACGCTCGACTTAATATTGACGATATTCTCTGAATAGAAATTTTGACTAGGAGTAATGGGTATGTCTATGATCTTTTAACGTTGAGAGGATATTTTAGACGTTCCTTTACTAATTTTAATATCCGTAAACTGTGGTGAGACTGTACTTTACTTTTTACCGTGTAGGTTGCACCTGATGTCGCGGCTTTAAGTCGCAAAGCCTGTTATGTTTCGATAAACAACAATTTTACCAGCTGTAAGCGTAGTTCTTCCTAACAACATGTTGAGCATGCGATAAGTTACCTTTATTTCAGGGCAAATTTCACTTTGCATTTTTGTAAGGAAACAGTTCGTAGTCAGAATTATCAGGTGTTGTGCTAAGCAAGCAGACTAATTGACAGTGGAGCGTTCCGAGTAGAACATTATTTTATTGCTGTGGACATTTCCAGTCAGAAATTGCACTTCATGTCACGCAACTTTCATAATGTACTTCAGCACTGCGTTTCAGTTAATTTTTTTCACTTAGTTCACAAATAGCTACTTTTGGTATTTATTTAGATTAGTTATGATTACTTAAAATTTATTATTTCACTAAGTTTAAAGATTTCTTACACGACACAGTTCACATACGCAACACAGGGTCCACTAACAGTATTGTTCAGCAGTTGAATACGTTATCTAAAGTAAGCGTTACACGAGGAGAAAGTTATTGATAAAGGATATTCCGTATTTTCATTTATAGATATTTTTATAGAAAGCTCAAAATTTTATTTCTTCTCCCAGAAATTTTCTTGAGTCCATTCCTGCTTTCTCTATGTACAGAGTAATTAATATAATAGGTGGGGTGAGCTCTTATCTCAATCTTTTCTCAATTATTGCCTGCCTATCATGACCTTCTACTTACGACTGCAGTCTGATTTATGTACGATTACATGCTGCAGATAAAATGTTGCTTCTATATACTACTCGTGATGATTTCAGGGGTTCAAAGGTGTATTCCACTTGACATATTCTAAAGATTTTTTTTAAATCTACAAATATTACAAACGTGCATCTGCCTTTCTTCAATCTGGCTCCAAAACTAAATAGTGCTCAGTAACGCCTCGTGTGTTCTTTGGTTTCTCCGGAACCAAAACTCATTCTCTCTCAGGAGTGGTTCTAGCTGTCATTCCATTTCTCTGTTAATTTTATACATAATAGGTGCTGTTGAACTCTGTGACTGTTCCTTTACTTTACATGGTGTAGAATAAGATCCGCTACCACTCACAACTGAAGGTGACTTAAGACGCGAACGGTTTCGGGCCTGTGCCCATCTTCAAGTAACTGCCCACTCATTTTCATGTTTCCACTCCCATGTTGGAGCTCACTGTTTAAATAAAAGACAAACTATTCTATGTTCTGAAAATCCAACAGGCATTCCGCATGGATGCAATAACAGTTAACTGCATAATTCACGTTCAACTTTCAGCGCCGACTTTTCAGGCATTGTTATCGCATGTGTGGCAAGTATCAAATTTAATTCCCAAAAAAGAAATATTTTTAAATGTAAACGAAATATGTTTTCCCCATATTCCTCGGAAGGAGCGTTAGTTGCGCGAAGATTGAATGCATTAAATGTTCTTCCTGCTCCGAGAATATTTGCTCCTAATATTATGTGACAAGTACCACCCATGTAGTTGTTCGAAAGAAATGGAAGGCATGCAACTAAGTGATCGAAAGAACCATTGCAAACCGACCAGAATTTACTAACCCAAGTCATTTGAAAAATTTTTTCCCACCTTGTTATAGTTCATTAATAATTTACTTAGCTTATTTACCCTACTGTTCCTACCATTTTCGAAAAGGACTTAATAAAAATGAAAAAAAGAATGTGCTTGGGAATCCAACACAGATTCTATACTCACCAGCCATTGGTCGGTATGCAAGTGGCGTTTTCCTACCATGGCCTTTATACCGTCGGTACATAAGCGGAAGTCGAAAAGACTTAAAGATTTCTTCCCTGTCATTTTAGATTGCACACAAGCGACCTGCCAAATATGAGCCAAGTCGGTTGTGCTTATCTGAAGCCTCCCCCTTGTGAGTACAAGTTTCACAAACGGAGAATTTTTACCCATGCCTTATAAAAGGAGAAAGTAAACTGCATTAACTTGCTCAAACATACATCAGTCACTCACTCACTCTCATCCACCCTCACACATGCGAGGTGATTATAATTAAAGTTAAACTTTCAAAACGCCGTAGAAATAACACCACTGCTTTGGATGACGTCAAATTGCAACGGAATATTATCGGAAAAAGAGGAAAAGTATGGCAAAAGAAAAAAAATAGTGTGAAAATTGATAGCGCTGTATGCATCAGAATAAGTAAATGAAAATACCTGTCATGTGCACGACCCACTGCAGTTGGTATAAAGACACCGAGTACACAGCTTTTCCTCCTTTCGCGTCTGCGATGTTCGCCATGGCTGTCTCAATGCAGGATCGCACTCTTCTTGTAAAGCCGTATTAAAACAAGGATGACTGTGCACACGTCGCTCTGCAGAAGTTCCGGACACTTGCGGCGCGGCACGTGACTTTTTACCGCCCTGCCAGTGTCCAGCAATGTTCATTTGTCTAGCTAAAAGCTGTAGTAGAAAATACTAGACCACTACTGTCTATTGCAGGTCGCAACATACATAGAATTGTCCGGTAAACGGGATGTGGCTAGCTACTGAAATAAAAGTTTTAACTTGGCGATGTATATTTTCAGGTATTTTTACGATAAAGATCACAGTTAATACTGCCAAGTCCGTACTAAGTGGCAACAAAATGTAAAGTTCACACGCACACCACGATCACACACATAGCCACTTTATGGTATTTACACCCGTTACCGAAGTTAATAGAGTTCACCGGATCGTTTAGTTACGAAAATGCTCGCTCAAATGTTGTGCACTCTGCTCTACACGTAATACCTGTTCCAGTCTTAGATTGCACAACACGCCACGCGGTTTTAACTAACAGTCAAAAGCAATAATTTTGATATTCCGTCCGAAATTCCACACGACTCCCACTATACCGTTCACTTAAATACACTTTGTACTACTTCGCGAACTCGTAATTAGTATTTTTCCGCGATTTTACAGTACTCTCGTCGGAGCTGCATTCAATGAGATGTTACTACTTCGAACCTTCAGCCCCGACCCTCCTAAGGCTTTGTTCCCAGCATAGATTGGCGCGAGCCTGCATTTTTCGGATTGGCTGATATCACAAACAGCAAATCAGGTTGCAGTATTATCCCGCGCTAACCCGCACTTTACTTCAATGACCAATCATAGTAAAACATTTCTTTCTATGGCAATTGCTAAATAACTGAATTTAGAAAAGTATCAAATATAAAATTACTCCTTCTGAAATTACCGATTAATTTGTGTTCTACTCACGATTTATTAGTACCATAAACTGACTGCACATTTAATTATAGTAAATCCCCTGTATAGTTTAACTGGTACTTCGTGAATAAACAAAACAATTTTCATTTACTTCTGTTCTTCTTCACTCATACAACACTCACACTGATAATTACTACACATATAAAACAATTAGAATTATGCAAATACATTAAATATTAATCAAACGTAACTTTACAACATTGTTGTGACTACGACTGCTAGCACTGTCCGTCAACTGCTGACCTCTGCCGCCTACTAGTACAACTACGTGCAGCTCTGTAAATCAGGTCCATGTCAGCTGGTGACATCTGTTGGTGACTCATGCCTATAACGATATCGTCCTAACAAGTGACAGGAGCGATGCGAAGGCACTACGGCCTCACACTGAAGGGTTTGAAGAAAGGCGTTGGTCCGATGACTGCCGTGGGTCTGGAGAAAATGATTCGGAAATTCGAAATGACGAAATCTTTTGGTGTGCAACCTGGTGGAGGGAGGAAACGAACTGATTCGTCAGTGGGAGCAGGAGCCACAGCAAAGCAGGAGGAGACGAGTGTTGGGGTGCAAACGTGTAGTGCACAGAGAAATGCCCGACATTGGACATACCCGTGAACAAGGTGCATAAAATCCTACAAAACATCCTTATTTGCTATCCATTCAAAATTGCCCATGTGCACGAGTTGCTTCCTGTTGAACTGCCAGCAAGAGAGACCTTTGCTTTAGATTTTCTTCGTCGCATGGAAGTGAAAAATGATTGGCTGTGGGAGATTTTGTGGACAGACGAAGTCCACTCCGATCTGACAGGATATGTCAATACACAGAATTGTCGAGTATGTGCAACGAAAAGGCCACACGCAAATCAACCAGTACCACTTCATCCTGAAAAAGTCACTGTGTGGTGCGGGTTTATGGCATCATTTATCATAGGGCCACATTTTTTCAATGAGACGGTTGCTTCCGGTCCTGTTACCTGTACGGTCACTGGTAGACGCTATGAGTGTCTTTTGCATAACCACGTCATTCCAACTCTCCAACAGCGTGGATGTGTCGATGGGATCATTTTTATGCAAGATGGCGCACCTCCGCACATTGAAAATCCAGTTAAGCAGCTGCTGGAGCGCCTTTCGGAAATGCTAGAATTATCAGCCGCCATTTCCCTGATCTTAATCCATGTGACTTCTGGCTGTGGGGCTATCTGAAAGATGTGTTCAGTGTTCCAATTGCGAATTTAACTACATTGAAGGCACGCATTGAGCAACACATTCTGAACGTGACCGCGAAAACACATCGATTTGTTGTGGAAAATGTTGTTTCTCGATTTCAACTTTTTGCAGAAAACGGTGGTCACCATACTGAACATGTTTTGCGACAGTCACACGGAAGTTAATAATCCGATTTGACTTTGACTGGTGTTTTTTCTGTGGTTTTTTGGCCTCAGGACAATTAAAAACAGATTGATTTATGTTTTTAATGCGTTTTTTGGTCTCAGGCCAATTAAAAACCGATGTTTCCCATCCGATGTGGTATGCCTTTGCCGTGGTGGATGGGCTTACGTAACTAACAGTCTCACACCAATACACCCATCCACATTGAGTAGTACAGTTCGTTTAAAGTGAAACGTACACCTTAGGCATTGTTGTATGATTGATTTGTAGTCGACCACTATTAAATTATGATGCTTACAGCGCCATCTACTGCTACATTTTGTAACTATTTATTTTTCTTCTGCCATACGTTTTTCCCCTTCTCCGATAATATTCAGTTGCAATTTGACGTCATTCTGACCAGTGGTGTTATTTCTACAGCGGTTTGAAAGTTTAACTTTTATTATAATCACCCCGTACATATTCTGCCACTGGTAAGTTCCTGCTGTGTATCGTCATTTGAGAACCTCACTGCTCCACTAGCAGCTCACCTACTATTTGTCTGAAAACCAGACTGACGCTCTATAACGTGCAGCATAAGTTTGGATAGGACCTTGGATGTTTACGAGATGCTGCAGATGTGGTTCACACTGCGCGACCTGAAACGTATTGGTCCGAATTGGCACTTTTCGCCGGCCGCTTGACCGGGTGGTTTCAGGTCCTTCAGTCCGGAAACGCGCTGCTGCTACGGTCACAGGTTCGAATCCTGCCTCGGGCATGGATGTGTGTTATGTCCTTATGTTAGTTAGGTTTACGTAGTTCTAAGTCTAGGGGACTGATGACGTCCGATGTTAAGTACCATAGTGCTTAGAGCCATTTGAATTTGGCACTTTTCATTTACCCACTTTCTCGGAAATAACGCTGTCGGATAGTTTATAAATGAAAATATAAAACGTGATAATAAGGAATTCCTTTCTTGTCGGACTAGAGCATTGAAATTTACCTGATGTTGCAACCATGCAACATTTTTTTCAGTATCCCAACCATCTTTATTTTCTTGTGTTGATTAGCAAACCGTGGAGAATGAGCATTCAGGAGCAATGGATCCACAATATTCGCACATTGTAGGGATCGTGTGTTACACTAATCGCAAGGTACAATACCTCTGTAACTGTGCGTAGACGGGACCATGAAAGTATCCGATGTCATCTCAGAAGATAGTCATCCAAGCTGCTTCCATATGGTGTTGCGTTTGGTCAAGGAATGTCCCCTATAATGTAGAGTCAACCTGACATCGCTTCGCACGAGCAAGGCGCGCGAAATTTTAGGTGATTGCGATGGGACTAAAATACCACGAAGAGTGCATTACATAAAGCGAGCAGTACGTTCTCAGGCACTGTTCTACTGGAGAACACATCTCCATAACGCAGGTGCGGTAACAGAATTGCCTAGATGGTATTCTACAGGTATCCTCTCCCTTAGCCAGCACCAGAGGTGGTACTGTCATTCAGGCTACGGCTCCCACACCATGATGCCTCGATTTGGCCCAGTATGCTGTTGCCTGATACACTACAATAGTTTCCGCTCTCCTGTGCGCACCGCACCCGCAGATAAGCACATTTGACTCCAGGGCTGAATATGCTCTCGTCGCTAAACAAAGCTTTGTGACATTTATCCGTACAACAGGACGTTCTGCATCACCAATGGTGGTTACCTATGCTGTGATTAAATGTGAGGGAAAGCCATCTCCTTGAGATGTTCAGTCTTCAGTTCGTACTTGTCTTTCCTGATTTAGTCTTTTTTTTAACCGCTTTTTTCTCTGTTATTTCCACCTCCGATTTCACTGTAGATTCACTCTTCAAAAACTCCTAAACGTTTGATGAATTTTGTTTCGTAGACATTGGGTGGTGGTCCAAGGCTTAATTCTATGCCTAACGTCCCATCTCCTAGTGCTGGGGGGACAGTCAGAAGCTATAAGGACCGGTCAACAGTTTCAAAGTTAAATAAACTCAACAAGCCCATATTCTCAAGTCTGAAACTGCTATCTGAGTCTTCGTAGCCTCGGATGGTGTCCCCCAACACTAGAGACGGAAACGTTGTCATAGAAATACGTCTTGGAGCACTCTTTGACGCCTACAAAACAAAATTCATACGCCAATACCGGCCGTGAAAGTATTTTATACGATGAAACACCTGAAAACTGCCCTTCACTTCTCTGAAGAGAGGAGACCACCATGTACTTTACACTCCACCACACAAATGTTTTCTTCAGCTACTTCTCCATGAGTGCAGAGAATATTTTCTCTCTCATATGAAAACTTTACTTTCTTCTTGTTACATGTGTTTTTATTCCTTCATCGCACCTATACAATTTTATGTTAGGTAAATGTTCTGTCTCTTCTTGGTGAACAACTTCATAACTGAATCGGTGACATGAAAAAAAGAGGCATGTCCAAACCCAAAAGGGGCACGTCCACTTTTCTTCAAACTGTGTTATCCACAGATAACTGACCTTTATATCTGTATGCGTCGTTGGGTGTAAGAAGGGGTCATGTCCCATCAACATAAGTGGTCGTTGGATTGGTATTGAGTCAGAGAAGGGGCTATGTCTCGAGATGAATCGTGAGGAGTGTGAAACATTGATATGTTCATCGTGTCAGAACCAGAACTTTCGCATCATAAACGTGGAAACTGACGATAGTCTGGACTTAAGGCCTGGTGGCCAAACCACTACAAAAGCGATGATATCTCCATGCGCTCTTATGACTGCAAAACAAACTGAAGTTTCAGATATTTACGTACAGCCACTTCATTTATGGACTCACTGCTTTCCAGTTTCCACAGCTCAAAGTAGGATGCCAGGCACGTCTTCCATATGAACAAGCATAGATTGGATCTGACCCAATAAAAAAAGAGAGATAACTAGATGATATAAAGAAAATCGTGCCCTACATGCTTGACGAGCGGAAATATTTTATACCATTTATAACAGCATCTGCCAGAGGCCACCGAAGGATGGACAGGATAAAGATGATCGAAGGATACCACCCATTGCATACTTTGCCACGTTTTGATTGTGGTTGTATTTTTCATACATTATGAATAGACCTATGCGCTGATAACACACTCTCTTATTGATATAACAAATATGAATAACATAAAATTGCATAACACAATCCTTCTGCTGCAGACAGAACACTTGTTGCGTCAGTAATTATCATTTTCGAAAAAGCGTCATTCCAGTACGTTCAAACTGGATAATTGACCACACTCGATGGCTTAAGTACGGTATGTTGTGTCATCCTGGGGCCTATTGCTACATAGCAACTCCACGATACCATACTTAAGCCCATTGTGTACTAAAACAGTTTTTTGTGTCCTGAAAGATTTGTTTTCTGAGATATGACCGCTATTCCAGCTCACTGATTCAACTGTAAGCGAAAGACATAAAATTGTGGATGTTATACAGTATCAATTTATTTCCTTAACCAGTATTCGTCTTACAAGGCAGTCACTAGGCTAGCATATGATGCCCTTGTAAGCTGAAAAGATATTAACAGAATTGATTAAGACTGCACAACATGCACAGTTTTGTGCTCCTCAATTCATTTCTTATTCTATATCTTAAATAGTTTACCTTAATTTTTATTCATCAGGTCCCAAAAGACTAAGCTAGTCAAATCAAAGTGGTCATGCAATGAGTCAATTGTAATATTAGTATCTGTTTCGATAGCTTAAATAAACTTACATTCGATAGTCTAACCATGCAGGTTCATAAAACCCATCTGTGTAAAAATTTCTTAGATCGTCGCTGAGCAGCGACCACCTGTTATTTCAAAGAATACATTACGCGCCACGGTGCGGAATACAAATTGTTCATAAATTGTATCGATATAGATAGTTTGTGTTTCTTATTTTTTGATAGCTGAAGAATTGTAATCCTCTTCTGTTAACTCAGTAGTGATATTTTTTAAAGACGGCGGACGCGCATATGGCTCGGTCCGTAATAACTAATTAGTTATTATAAAATATTACTATTGTTCAGTGCTGATGACATATCGAAGATGTTAAAGTACTTTATTTAAGGAAACAGCCAGAAAGATAGAAAATAGAAATTGTAAGGAACCTATTGTTGCCGGCTGCGGTGGCCGTGCGGTTCTAGGCGCTCCAGTCCGGAGCCGCGCTGCTGCTACGGTCGCAGGTTCGAATCCTGCCTCGGGCATGGGTGTGTGTGATGTCCTTAGGTTAGTTAGGTTTAAGTAGTTCTAAGTTCTAGGGGACTGATGACCACAGCAGTTGAGTCCCATAGTGCTCAGAGCCATTTGAACCATTTTTGAACCTATTGTTAGCAATACTGACTAAGGTAATTAAATAAGTTATTGTGCTCTCAAATGTAGTAGTGCCTGCTTATTACTTAAAGTATTTCTATGCTATCCATCTCCTATTAATAGCAACAGAAATAACGGTGTTTTTATAATTTTCATACAGCTACCAGGGACCGACTGCATGTCTGCAAACGTCGTAGTTAAGGCAGATGGCGCATTGCTATTTACCTTGTTTGTGATTTAAACCCAACTTCTTTTAATGTGTGGTGTAGTGTAGTAAAGAAAATTTCCAACTCTGTCTGGTCCCTTAGGTTTCTCTGTTCGTAGCTGCTATGTCTCATATCCGGTCGTGATCGAACATGATCACAACACAAATAAATTAAGTGTCAATGCGAACTCTGTTCTTGATCTTGAGAACGCTACGCCTTCTGCAAGCGATTTCAGGTGACACATAAAATATGACATACAGGACATAGGTTTTTTGAAAAGTCTTTGCTCTTCCCGCAAAGAAGTGGTGCAAAACTCACAACAAATTTCTGAATCTTCGCAAGAGAATAATAATCTAATCAAAATATAATTTGTTTTAAAAACAAATACACCACACAATACATAATGTTAAAACTTAAAATTAAGAAAAGCACTACTAATTTTTTTAAAAAAACTTAAAATAACAAATATATATACAATAGCAGCAGTATACAATAGTATACATAATAAATACTGCGCTGTAGTGGAAGGGAACGAGCTACTGTGAGGAACTCCTCTACAGTACAAAAAGTAAAATGTTACGAAACAGCATTTCAACTTGGATAATATGATTTATCACCCAAATTACTAAATTTTATTATTTGCCTATTGAAAACGAAACCTGCATAATAGTTTATATCCTTCAGTACAATGGCCAAAGAAGTGTTATCCATCAATGCGTTGGTCGTTTTCCGTTTTGTGTTCATGCCTTTTAGTTTCTTTAATTCATCTTCCTGTTTGTGCTCGTAAAGAAACTTGCCTTCGTCTTCATTACAAGTAGCTTCACACCTTTTGTAGACTGGTATTATCCACTACCTTCATCATATTATTCAGTTTGTCTACAGCAACTGATCTACATCTCATTTTCAGAACTTCTCTGTTAGACCTGTTCATTCCCGAAAGCAAAATTCGTTATTGCTGTGTAACTGACGTAAAACAAGAAACAGTAGAGAAACTTCTCTTTTTATTCCGCTGTATGAAATGCTCTTCGGTAATTGTTTCCTGCCTATAGGACAACGTCGTTCACGATAAGTCTGGGCACATTGTCGTCCGCTGAAAACCCAGAGGGGGCGCTGACGCAGACTTCGACGGACGCAGTCGTCCACCCGGACTACTGGACGGACGGCAGCACCACGGACAACGACGTCGCTGTCGTTCACCTCTCGGAAATGGTTACGCTTACTGGTAAGACAATACGTCGTAAATTAGAACGATAATCACCTCGAACACCACGACAGCATACACTACTGGCCATTAAAATTGCTACTCCAAGAAGAAATGCAGATGATAAACGTGTATTCATTGGACAAATATATTATGCTAGAACTGACGTGTGATTACATTTTCACGCAATTTGGGTGCAGAGATCCTGAGAAATCAGTACCCAGAACAACCACCTCTGGCCGTAATAACGGCCTTGATACGCCTGGTCATTGAGTTAAACAGAGCTTGGATGCCGTGTACAGGTACAGCTGCCCATGCAGCTTCAACACGATACCACAGTTCATCAAGGGCAGTGACTGGCGTATTGTGACGAGCCAGTTGCTCGGCCACCATTGACCAGACGTTTTCAATTGGTAAGAGATCTGGAGAATGTGCTGGCCAGGGCAGCATTCGAACATTTTCTGTATCCAGAAAGGCCCCTATAGGACCTGAAACATGCAGTCGTGCATTATCCTGCTGAAATGTAGGGTTTCGCAGGGATCGAATGAAGGATAGAGGCACGGGTTGTAACACATCTGAAATGTACCGTCCACTGTTCAAAGTGCCGTCAATGCGAACAAGAGGTGACCGAGACGTGTAACCAATGACACCCCATACCGTCAAGCCAGGTGATACGCCAGTATGGCGATGACGAATACACGCTTCCAATGTGCGTTCACCGAGATGTCGCCAAAACACGGATTCGACCATCATGATGCTGTAAACAGAACCTGGATTCATCCGAAAAAATGACGTTTTGCTATTCGTGCACCCAGGTTCGTCGTTGAGTACACCATCGCAGGCGCTACTGTCTGTGATGCAGCGTCAAGGGTAACCGCAACCATGATTACCGAGCTGATAGTCCATGCTGCTGCAAACGTCGTCGAACTGTTCGTGCAGATGGTTATTGTCTTGCAAACGTCCCCATCTGTTGACTCAGGGATCGAGACGTGGCTGAACGATCCGTTACAGCCATGCGGATAAGATGCCTGTCATCTCGGCTGCTAGTGACACGAGGCCGTTGGGATCCAGCACGGCGTTCCGTATTACCCTCCTGAACCCACCGATTCCATATTCTGCCAACAGTCATTGGATCTCGACCAACGCGAGCAGCAATGTCGCGATACGATAAACCGCAATCGCCATAGGCTACAATCCGACCTTTCTCAAAGTCGGAAACGTGATAGTACGCATTTCTCCTCCTTACACGAGGCATCACAACAACGTTTCACCAGGCAACGCCGGTCAACTGCTGTTTGTGTATGAAAAATCGGTTGGAAACTCTTCTCATGTCAGCACGTTGTAGGTGTCGCCACGGGCGCCAACCTTGTCTGAATGCTCTGAAAAGCTAATCATTTGCATATCACAGCATCTTATTCCTGTTGGTTAAATTTCGAGTCTGTAGCACGTCATCTTCGTGGTGTAGCAATTTTAAAGGCCAGTACTGTAGCATTTTACTAATTTTTAAGTGGAACAGATGTAACTCAAAAGATGCCAGTTGTTTTTCTTTTTTATTTAATTAATGTAATGATGTTACCTACTGCTTGATTACTGACTGATTCTGTAACTGAATTTCCTTGAAGTACCAGTCCTTCTTTTTGCCATATCGTATGGACTTGGTGAAGTCGATGTGCTTCTTATCTTGAGCAGGCAGTGCCTCTCTATTCACAGGTCCCTCTCAGTGCAATCTCATCTTAAGCTATTAAGAGAATTTAAACGAATTTGTACCATTGATTAACCTGTAATGCGCACCGCAGTCTGACTATAGCCACTTCAGAATGACTGTTCAGGGATTGAGTTTTATTACGTTAACACCAAGTGCTTTAATACCAAGTGGGCCGAGGCGTGAATGGGAGTTTGCATTGAGGAGGGAGTCATGCTAAGGTAGTCCGTGCAGTTGTGCAAAGCCACTGTGCCAGGGTGGCGTAGTGGTTGGCGCCCCTGCCTAGTGAGCAGGAGACACGGGTTAGAGTCCCAGCCTTGGTACAATTTCCATTCGTCACTTCAATCTGCATCATAGATGTCTGAGACTTGAAAAGGTCTCTAGGACCATACTGTTTCATTTGATTAAAGCACCTACGCCTGGGGTTCAGGCAGGATACCCCGTTTCCTTCGATGCTGAGGTGCTACGCCAATTCAGTTGGAGAGTCTTTGCAGTGCTGATCTACTTTAGGAGGAATACCAAGTTAGAAGAGGCGTGAATGGAAATTTGAAGTGAGTAGGGTGGCGTGCTAGGTAGTCCGTGCAATTGTGCAAAGCCTTGCTAGAGTCAGCGCCTCTGCCCAACGAGCAGGAGGCCTTGGTGCGAATCCTGGCATGGTACAAATTTTCATTCGCCACTTTAGTCTGTATATATGTATCATAGACGTCTGAGACTCAAAAAGATCTCTGAAACCATGCAATTTCATTTAATTCAATAGATGTTCTACGACGAAAACCAAGAAAAGTAGACTGGTCCTACAGTCGCACATCCGTCCCCAATTAAACATACATACATAAATCACATAGCTAACTGAGGTTATGAGCAATATACGATGCTGATACGCAAAAGAAAGGAAATAGAAACAATATACTTGGTTCTCCGCGCAATCCTTCTCCAAGACATGGCCATATGATACGCAAAAGGCAGAAAAGCAACCTGCTGAATCAGTTTAAGCACCGTTAATCATTACAAATAATAATCTCATGAAAGATGGCTGTTACAGATGGCATTCAAACTTGTTACTGAAATCTTCATTGAACCGATTTTTTCGCTGGTCTGCGACTCATACATAGCTATTCTTATTTAATTACGTTTTACCAACATAGATAATAAAAATACCCTCTTTTGCAACAGAATTTATGTTTTTGTACGATACATGTTTTGCCTATAAGTGCTATACATCTTCAGTGCTCTACAACAATACAAAGAATACTTGTTTTGATAGGAGATTCGTAGTGATTCTTTGGCAGCTTATTTAAATGGAGCTAATTCTATTTGCAACTATATCATTACTCATTTATCACATATAGAGAAACAAACGGCTGCATAAAAAGAACAAAAAATGAATGTAAATATAAAACGTATTCATACAGATGTAAACAGAAAAAGCTAAATGGAAATAAGCTGCCAAAGAATCACTACACATTTCATATCAAAACAGGTTAATTATATACTTTTCTGTGTGTTATAGACCACTGAAGATGCCTTGCATGTACAGGCGAAATATGTTCCATGCGGGCAAATAAATTCACTTGCAAAATACTGAATTTTTATTATCTACAGTGATGAAACGTAACTGAAGGTAGCAACTGAAGAAACTGGTTGCAAATATTAACAGTATTCTTATTTACATTTCATTTTAGGCACTTTTATGTTTATTGTAAAGTTAACTTGAGCATCCCTTCAGTTTTCACTGAACGACAATTAAGAAAGGCTTCCACCGTTATATCTGTGAGTAAAAATGATTAATTCTCTACATTTTGACTTATGTGTTCAGTACTAGAATTGTGTTTCTGACTTCATTTGTAATGTTCTAAAAGTGGTTTTCATTAGAGCATACTCATTCTATGACAGGTCTGAGTGTGGACGTGTTGATTAATGCTCAAAATATTTGTGCAGCTACGAAGTAACAGGGAAGACGGTGTCATTCAAATAATTATTGGTGGTTTCAACTTATTTTGTTCATAAAATTTTGGTTAATTTAATCGATATGGTTTCTCAAAAAGGTTCTTCAATTACAAGTAACCCCTGTACACTAGAGGATATTTTTTACTGTCTTTTCTTATTTAGATTTGCTGCTGACAGTACGACGCGTAGTGAAGTTCTAATTTCTAGCTACAGGTGAACGTAACAGCATGCGTAGAGCCTGTCGCATCAGTCATGAGCATGTGAACGTTGTCACTCTATGTTACGAACTCGATACCTTCCGTTGTTTGTTCGCAGACACAATCAAGACTGTGAGGCTGGCGTCGCAGGTGGACAAGACTTACAATGACTGGACAGCAACCCTTAGCGGCTGGGGCAAGGTGTCTGACGGTAAGGAGTGAGGGGGCGTCACGTCGTGTGCGGCGCCTCCAAAAAGTCTTTTGTCAACCACAGTACTGCCCTAAATGTATCGCTGAATTAAAGTACTACGGACAACGAACATGAAATTCTCTCTCTCTCTCTCTCTCTTTCCGTATCTCCTTAAAAAAAAAGTTCCGTCATTTAACTGTAAATTACTGCTAATTTATTTCACACAATTATGTTTTCGCATTTAGAGCCTTTCTCATGGAGATGCTGAAATGTTACAATGAATCTGACCAGTCTACGTGATATGTCAGCGTGGAAAAAACATATTTCTGGTCTTAGAAACAAGTTGACGTATTATAAACCAGCTGTTAGAAACTCATATCCTGTAACATGATAACTGTTTTATGAGATCATAAATATGTTTTTTCGACTATAACATCAAACGTCGGTCATATATAGTTTAGCATTTCGACATACACTTCAGAATGCCTATAAAGCCGAAATGATTATTGCTGGAATAAATGAACAGTGGTTTACAGTAATTCAATGGACATTGCTTTCAAATCACAAATATAGATATTTGCAAGACTTGGGGTAAAAGCGCATGGTTGTGCTTGGACAGTCTTAGGTTAAAGCTGTGATTCACTGAAAGGTGAAACCTACAATTACTATATTAGATTGCAGTGCCTGAGTTTTAACGATTTATTTTGCAATGTGCTTCAGACATGCATACACGTCCGAAGGAAGAGCCCCTGCTGCGGTAGGCAATTGTATGAAATACAGGAAATGCACACATCAAAAAAAGTTTTGCATCACCTCGGTTTCGCCCGGAACCTGTACAGAAAGTTGGAATAGAGATCAACATAAACATCATTTCCGCCCTTTTTATTGCTCATGATAACAACACATTGCATGTTGTACCACCATACAGCGATACATTCAGAGGAGGTGGTCCAGACTGCTGTACACACCGGTACCTCTAATACCCAGTAGCACGTCCTCCTGCATTGATGCACGCCTGTATTCGTCGTGGCATACTATCCAAAAATTCATCAAGACACTGTTGGTCCAGATTGTCCCACTCCTCTACGGCGATTCGGAACAGATCCCTCAGAGTGGTTGGTGGATCACGTCGTCCATAAATGGCCCTTTCAATCTATCGCAGGCATGTTCGACAGGGTTCATGTCTGGAGAATATGCTGGCCACTCTAGTCGAGTGATGTCGCTATCCCGAAGGAAGTCACTCACAAGATGTACACGATGGGTGCGCGGATTGTCGTCCATAAAGACGAATACCTCGCCAATATGCTGCCGA
Organism: Schistocerca americana; assembly: GCF_021461395.2. Lineage (NCBI taxonomy): Eukaryota > Metazoa > Arthropoda > Insecta > Orthoptera > Acrididae > Schistocerca > Schistocerca americana. Next base: position 613,251,115 of record NC_060120.1, read on the forward strand.
AATGGTTGCACTATCAGTCGGAGTGTGGCATTCATATCGTACAGCCGTTACGGCATCTTCCATGACCACCAGGGGCGTACATAATGCCACCCCAAAACAGCAGGGAACCTCCACCTTGCTGCACTCGCCGGACAGTGTGTTTAAGGCGTTCAGCCTGACCGGGTTGTCTCCAAACATGTCTCCGACGATTGTGTGGTTGAAGGCATATGCGACACTCATGGGTGAAGAGAACGTGATGCCAATCCTGAGCGGTCCATTCGGCTGTTGTTGGGCCCATCTGTACTGCGCTGCATGATGTTCTGTACCGCGCTGCATGGTGTCGTGGTTGCAAAGATCGTCATGGACGTCGGGAGTGAAGTTCCGCATCATGCAGCCTATTGCGCACAGTTTGAGTCGTAACACAACGTCTTGTGGCTGCACGAAATGCATTATTCAACAAGGTGGCCTTTCTGTCAGGGTTCCTCCGACCCATAGTCCGTAGGTAGAAGTCATCCACTGCAGTAGTAGCCCTTCGGTGACCTGAGCGAGGCATGTCATCGAGAGATCCTGTGTCCCTATATCTCCTCCATGTCCGAACAACATCGCTTTGGTTCACCCCGAGACGCCTGGACAGTTCCCTTCCTTCCTGACACAAAGTAACAATGTGAACACGATCGAACCGTTGTATTGATCGTCTAGGCATGGTTGAACCACAGGCAACACGAGGTGTGTACGTCCTTTCCGGTGGAGGGACTTGAACTGATCGGCTGTCGGATCCGCTCCAATAGGCTCTGCTCGTGCTTGGTTGTTTACATCTTTGGACGGCTTTAGTGACATCTCTGAACAGTCAAAGGGACTGTCTCTGTGATACAATATCCACACTCGACGTCTATCTTCAGCAGTTCTGGGAACTGGGGTGATGCAAAACTTTTTTTGAAATGTGGACATGCATCTCTGAAGGACATTGCGGAGTACATCGTAAAAAAGACAGACACTGTGATATAGTATTTCATGCCAAGACAAGGCCGCGACAATAATCGTTAAGTCCATCCCTGTGTGGGAATCACAGCAATTGTGCGAATATTGGACATAGACACGCGGCAACATATGGAAGTTTTGGGTCAGTCCGGGAAGTGTGCTCGGATGGCAGAGGCGGCTACGGCGACCGCTCGCGGTATGCGGCAAATCCGGGTTCGAGTCCCGGTCCGGCACAAATTTTCATTGCCCTCAGTAGATTGCGCAGCTGGAGTCTGGTCTTATTCGCAATTACGAATACATTCTTTGCAAAGTTAAATTGGTCAGTTAAGAAAACGCACCAAAGAAAGTTTGCTGAATTACAAACTAGATGTAATTCACGTCTTGCAAAAGACGTTAAAACGTTCTACGAACGATGTTTCAGAGTCACAAACCGTGAGCCCTACGCTGATGTACGTAGACCTGGTCGTCATCCCTAATGAAGACTGTGAGGAGGCCTTTCCTGGAGCCATCAGCATCGACCACATTTGCACAAGAGGTGCCACCAATGAAAGTCCTTGTAATGTAAGTATCGTCTCTATGGAGGACGCGACATAATGCAGGCATAGTAACACCTCATTTTCCAGATTATATCCCCCTGCAACATAATCACACGTAGCTACTACGTTGCACCATCGTACTCGTCTCGCACAATAGACACATAAAGACAGAAAATGTTTGATGATAAAATTTTACTCTCGTGTTGTTCGTATTTGTGTCGGGCTAGGAGTCAAACTGAGAGACCTGAGGCAGTGCTCACACGACGGACCCTCACTAGCGCACCTCACAGATCTGCCCCAGAAGAAATGGAATAAGTGGTAGTTAGTCGTCCGCTGTGGCTGAGCGGTTCTAGGCGCTTCAGTCTGGAACCGCGCGACCGCTACGGTCGCAGGTTCGAATCCTGCCTCGGGCATGGATGTGTGTGATGTCCTTAGGTTAGTTAGGTTTAAGTAGTTCTAAGCTCTAGGGGACTGATGACCTCAAATGTTAAGTCCCATAGTGCTCAGTGCCATTTGAACCATTTTGAGTGGTAGTTATCTTTTTAATATAAGTTCTGAATCGAAGTACATTCTAACTAACCTATACTTAAATGACCCTCGATCAAACTCATTTCGACTGAACACTTGTTCATGTGACATTCAAAGTTTGATCCAAACCTCTGCCCATACTCTCTGTGCATAGGTACTAGAATTGAATCACAGACTGCACACAAGCATCCAAACGATTGCTTCGTTTAAAGGGGAGTAAATAGTGCTCGGAGAAACATACAAAGATATGAGCACTGCAACCGAGAAGCACAGATCACCCAAAATACACATCTGATCGGCCGCAGCTCGTGGTTGTGCGGTAGCGTTCTCGCTTTCCGCGCCCGGGTTCCCGGGTTCGATTCCCGGCGGGGTCAGGGATTTTCTCTGCCTCGTGATGCCTGGGTGTTGTGTGATGTCCTTAGGTTAGTTAGGTTTAAGTATTTCTACGTTCTAGGGGACAGATGACCATAGCTGTTAAGTCCCATAGTGCTCAGAGGCATTTTTCGAGCCCCACATCTAATCCAAATCTGATATTTATCAGTGTTTATAAAACATGCTACATATCATATATGAAAACCCATTGCACTGCTTGCATTATTAGCAGAATCAGTCGAAGTTATCGAACCTTAGCTCCAAGGGAATAAGGTAGGCAAAATCGGTCACTGTAGTGTGACAACAGTAGTGTCTTCGTGTTTTGTCTAACATACGGGAAACAACGGAAAAATATTTCAAGGACGACCGGCGGCGGTATATAGGTCCGCATAGCTTGCAGTGGTAAAACGTGAATCTCATGCCTAATGTTGCAGCCTGAAAGAAAACGTTCATTACAATTATAACAGAAAACGACAGCATTCGTTTTTCTTACCTTTTCAAAAATTGTCTAACTATGCACTAATACCCCCCCCCCCCCTCCCCCTCCACCTGAATAATCGGGAGCTTGCTGCAAATACAGGGTGTCCCGGAAGGAAGCGCCTTGCCACGGTTCGCGCGGTTGCCCCCTTGTCGAAGGTTCGAGTCCTCTCTCGGGCACGGATGTGTCTGTTGTCCTTAGCGTGAGTTAGTTTAGGTTAGATTAAGTAGTGTGTAAGCCTAGGGACCGATGACCTCAGCAATTTGGTTACACAGGAACTTATCACCACCACGGGAAGGAATCGTCGCACAAAGTTACAATTTGCGAAAGAGCAAGAGCTCTGCTTGAAAGATTGATTGTGGAAATAATCCCACAGGCTCGGGATAAGCCTTTTCTCTGCAGCACGCTTTCTTCATGGACGGGCAGTCCGACAAGGCAAGCAGGAGAGCGCCTGTGTTATTTGGGAGGCAGCAGAGAAGTAGTGCCTATCAGCCAGACCTTTTATGTTATTCGACAAATGATCAAAGGTTTTTGTTGCTGCATATTGAACTAATTTCTGAAGAACTAACAGCTTTAATAATGTGTAATAAACATAGTGTTCCCTCTAATGCTGTTGGTTACAGTTCTCCTCAAATTGAGATTGATTAGTTATGGCGAATTTCATTAGCGAATGTATTTATTGTGACGGCACAGTTGAAACGCCTAGTTCCTTTAAGAGGCACATACATGATGGCCGGGGCTGAAGACCACATATTATCCTTACTGCTCGCTTTTATGCTGTCAGTATTTCATTTCCAAGTGGTGAGTTACCCCAGATAATTATTCCTTAAGACATTGTTGAGTGGCTATATGCAAAATATTTCACAGGTTAACTCGTTTGTTTCCAAGATTAGCAATTATACAAAGAGCAAAAGTAGTTGCACTTTGCGAAGCTCAGTAACATGCTTCTTTTACTTCAAGTTTTCATCGATATGTGTATTCAATATTTGAAGCATTTTACCCGCTTATTGACTCCTGCTCATGTGCTACGTTGGTATGGCTCTAGTTGTTGAACAGAACTGAATAAAGCGTGTCTTTTCCAAACATGAGGAGAGTCCGTTTTCTGAGAAGCATTTAACCATTCTTTTCAAAACATCATTTAAAATTTCTTCTGTCGCTTTCTCGCTAATGGGACTATTTATAAGGCTAATACCGATGTGAATTTTAAAATTTTGCCGGAGAATTAAAAGATCAAACAAATATTGGGAATTTCAACCAGTCGTCGTAAAATACATTCCACGATATTTCCACTGCGCACCTGCCTGTCATCTTCAGGTGAGCCATCGAAGACTAACGAAGACGTCCTTCGTCCACCAACGTACGAGGGCGTGCTGAAAACTAATGCCTCCGAATTTTTTATTCTGTTCTCAAAATCGTTTGAGGTATTACATTTCACTCACATTAGTAGCTCGACTTACCTCTTCACTGACACAAGTTTCAACCCTCTGCCGGGAGAGGGTTCCGAATCTTAGCGTGTAACGCGGCGGTGTGTGACGTAACTATGTCGGCGCGTGAGAAGCAGCATGCTGTAAACAAGTTTCGAATTCGAAGAGTTCGTTCCGGCATGGAACACTCTCTCCTTCAGCATTACAATGGTTCAAATGGCTCTGAGCACTATGGGACTCAACTGCTGAGGTCATTAGTCCCCTAGAACTTAGAACTAGTTAAACCTAACTAACCTAAGGACATCACAAACATCAATGCCCGAGGCAGGATTCGAACCTGCGACCGTAGCGGTCTTACGGTTCCAGACTGCAGCGCCTTTAACCGTACGGCCACTTCGGCCGGCTTCAGCATTACAATGAAGACCACACACGAACACTGCAACGATCCGGCGCCTTGTGTTCATTGTCATCGACCATCCTCCATACAGCCCAGACCTGACCGCATCCGATTTCCATTTGGTTCCAAAGCTTAATGAACATCTTCGAAGACTTCACTTTGATAGTGATCAACTGATGGAAGCAGAGGTGAGGTTGTGACTCCGACAACAAAGTCAAACTTTCTAAGCGTCAACAAGCTGGTCTCTCGTTGTAGAAATTTTGTTCGTTAGTCGGGTAGTTCTATTGAGAATTAAATACGCAGACAAGAAAAATAAAGATGTAGAATGTTAATTACGGAAGTTTTATTTAAAAAGCTTTAAGGGTTTCCACATAAAAAATTCGGAAGCATTACTTTTCAGCAGGCCCTCGTTCAGTATAGCGCACTGTGAGTATTCCGCGCATGCGTCAAATCAAACTGACAGACAGACGTAGTGCCGTGACCGTCGCCGCTCTCTGTCGTCTTCGATTAGAGCAGATCTTGCAGATGACAGGGTTCCATCCGCTGTCCAACTGGCAGCCGCTATCACGGTTCATCCGCTTTTCCTCCGGGCGAATTTCCACGATTACTTTAATAATGGAGTCCAAAAAAGGTGTTCCTGTGGTCAGCATCACTGTTCTTTCTCCACTGTATGTCCAGTGGAAATACGATGTTCAGGAATAGTGGACCTGCTTGGTTATAAACAACGACTGCAGCGTCGATGTTAAGCGGAGCGTTCTTTCACGGTGCGTATGGTCTAACTTACGTAAGCCATACCACGTTGGTATTTTGTTGATTCCGCCCTTCCGCAATAACAAATCGTTCTTCACTGATCCGAGAAAGTGTGCTATCGTAGATGACAGGGTGGCAATGAAGAGGACTGCTGAGTTCCGTAGTTCCACCAGCGAGGACGCTGCCGCCGGGTAATGTAGTCCGTCATCATGATTTTGACACACGCGCGGAAAACTCATGGTGCTCTATACTGTTTATTGCGGACAGTCTTCGATGGCTCACTTGGGGATGACACGCAGGCACCCAGCTGGAATATCGTGGAATGTATTGTACGACAACCGGCTGCAATGCCGAAATTTGTTCAAGCAACGCTAGTATCTACGATAATGATAGAATCTGAAGAGAAATGAATTAAAATTTGTGTCATGGTCGGGACTCGAACCTGGGTCTCCTTACTTAGTAGGGAGAAATGGTGACCATTACACCACCGCTGAGCGTTACGCGATAGTAATTACATGGTCAAGAGTGCTGCACGAATTACCCGAGTAGAACGCCCTCCCCAACACGAACTTCGTATCTTCAGCTTATTTTCCCCCTAATTCGTCACTTTTGCCAGGGCTCCCCGGCATTGGAATAACAATCCAGCGTTGGACGTAATGGGGAAGTCTTGTATAAGATAACCTGTAGTGCAGGTACGTTCAACGCTGGAGTGTTATTCCAATGCCGGAGAGCCTTGGCAATAGTGACAATTTAGGGGGAAAATTAGCTGAAGATATGAATTGAACTGAGTGCTGTGTAGGGCATTCGACATGAGTAGTTTGTGCAGGACAATTAACCAAAGAGTTGCGGTAGTGCTAAGGGTCAGCATTTCTTCGGATTCGAGCCCCGGCCGCGGCAGAAGTTTTAATTCATTTCTTCAGCTTCTATCATTATGGTAGATAAAGATGGGACTTAAATGTCTCGGGAAGAATTTAATTATAACACAAGGGTCGTTTGCAAAAAGTTCTAATTCGGCTGTAAAGCTATCAGTTCCTTAAAATTCCTTTCTAAGAGAGTACAATCAAACGCCTTGTAAACACCACATAAAATATCAACTGTGCGATATCTTATTATTTAAAACTTGTATTGGTTGATCGTTGTTAACAACTGTGGGTGCTATAGTGAGGCATGAGATAATTATGCCCTATTGCTTAGACTGTGTGGCTACAGTTTACAGCAACATCAAATACCATAAGAAAATCATATCTCACGAAATAAGCGTCAAACGAAAAAACTACAAAGAATGAAACTTGTCTAGCTTGAAGAGGGAAACCAGATGGCGCTATGGTTGGCCCGCTAGATGGCGCTGCCATAGGTCAAACGGATATCAACTGCGGTTTTTTAAATAGGAACCCCCATTTTTATTACATTTTCGTGTAGTACGTAAAGAAATACGAATGTTTTAGTTGGACCACTTTTTTCGCTTTGTGATAGATGACGCTGTAATAATCACAAACGTATAAGTACGTGGTATCACGTAACATTCCGCCAGTGCGGACGGTATTTGCTTCGTGATACATTACTCGGGTTAAAATGGACCGTTTACCAATTGCGGAAAAGGTCAATATCGTGTTGATGTATGATCAAAATTCCCAACGGGCGTGTGCTATGTATGCTGCTGGGTATCCTGGACGACATAATTCAAGTGTCCGGACTGTAGGCCGGATAGTTACGTTATTTAAGGAAACAGGAAGTGTTCAGCCACATGTGAAACGTCAACCACGACCTGCAACAAATGATGATGCCCAAGTAGGTGTTTTAGCTGCTGTCGCGCCTATCCGCACATCAGTAGCAGACAAACTGCGCGAGAATCGGGAATCTCCAAAACGTTGGTGTTGAGAATGCTACATCAACAGCTGCGACTTCAATGAGTAGCACTCACGTATTGAGGTTTGTTGCGTCATAAGTGGCGCCCATTCGAGAGCCTATAATGTGATTAGAAACTTGAGAGGTGTTCTATCCACTGATATTTGTCTATGTTCTGCACGTCTCAGAGTTCTCATGAAGTCGTCTTCTGTATTAATTGCCCGATGTTAGATTTATCCTCTCCAATCAGAGGTCGCACCATCACAGTGCAATATTTAGATTCGTTAAAATTCAAACATCGATCGAACACAAATTCAGAACTTTAAATGTAAGTTACCTTAATGAGTTGCATACCAGTCACATTCGGCCGGCCGGAGTGGCCGTACGGTTCTAGGCGCGTCAGTCTGGAACCGCGAGACCGCTACGGTCGCAGGTTCGAATCCTGCCTCGGGCATGGATGTGTGTGATGTCCTTAGGTTAGTTAGGTTTAAGTAGTTCTAAGTTCTAGGGGACCGATGACCTCAGATGTTAAGTCCCATAGTGCTCAGAGCCATTTGAACCATTTTTGAACCAGTCACATTCGCGAATTTTAAAATAACTTTATATTTGGTATTACCCATTCGAGCTGGGATACTTCATCTGTGAACGTGATATTTTCACAGTTCCACTACTTGTGGCGTTTATGTAACATCTGTGTTTGTGTAAGGCAGGCGACATAATGTTTTCTGTGTGCCTTAGGGCGACAGCGGCGGCCCTCTGGTAGTACTAGAGGAAGACGGCCAAATCACGCAAGTGGGCGTGGTGTCTTTTGGGTCTGACTACGGCTGTTCACTTGGGTACCCAGGAGCCTACGCGCGCGTCACCACCTACATCGACTGGATCAACGAGAACTCAGTCCACGCTGGGCGCTGAGATCGCTGCAGATGAGAAAGTAGATCCAGTTTGTACACCAAGACAATAAACTACGCTGTAAAAACAAGTTCATAGTTGCGATTTCATTTAACCTCGTCCTTTGTCGAGCCAGAGGATTTTCCTAGTGTCCGGGTATGTTCGAGCTGTAATAAAGGTAAGAGCGTCCACGAGAGCAGCGACTCAAAGTGTGGCTGTCGGCTTTATACGAGGGCTGTCCAGAGAGTAAGTTACAATCGGTCGCGAAATGAAAACGACTACGAAAATCCGATAAAGCTTTGCAAAGATGTGTTGGACAGTGTCTCTAGTATGACTCTAGGTAGAATTATGTCGCTCTTTTCATTCCTGAGCTCTCAGTGAGCGCGTAAAGATGTTATAGAAAATAGTGTCTCCCGCCAAGTATGAGGGCCTGTTGAGATTTTTCCCCTGAAGCTATGCAACCAACATTACGTAACAGTCATGCGGTTTCTTCCTCAAGACAATTCTCAACCTCATTCTGCAGGGGCAATGAAGATGTTCCTGCATCATTTCAATTGGAAATGTTTGGTTACCCACAATACAGCCCGTAATTGTCTCCCACTGAGTTTCATCTCTGCTCAAACGAACCGCTGGCCATGAAGACAACATTTTGGCACAGACAACGAGCTTTAGGCCAGCGTAGAGAATTGGCGGAAAGCACTGGCGGTTGCCTTCTATAATGAGGGTATTGGAAAGTTGGTACAACGCTACGACGAATGTCTGAGTCAGAACGGCGACTACGTAGAGAAGTAGCTGAAAGGTGTAGCTAACTGTTGCAAATGAAACATTTCTGATTTTCACTGTGATTTTCATTTCGCGATCAATCGTAACGTACTTTCTGGACAGCCCTCGTATAAGGCATTCATAACGGATTTTCAGTGACATCATCGAGTGAAGTGTTGACCAGTGCGTTTGTTTTGCCTTGGGACTAGAAGCCAAGGTAGTCCTAAACTTCTCACGTAACCTTATCCATTTATTCCACACTGTATTACAAAAGAGATAAATGGGAAGGTCGTCAGATTGTCAAAAGTGAAAATTCAGGAGTCAACGGTTTCAGAAACATAACAGATGACTGCTGCGCTGAAATTTTCCACATTGCTTGGGAAATGTAGACGGAAAACAAGTTCGTATTATTTGGCCTTCCCGTTATGGCTCTATGTTCAGATCCTACAAACATAATGTTCGATGGTGTTACTAGAAATGGTTGATGCCAAACGTAATTAGATAAATAATGATTTAATTAACGGAAGGCATCAGTTATGTGCGATAAAAAAAATATATCAAATTAGGTTGTCATGATCAAGAAGATTTGATGAATTTGTGCTTGCCATAACGTGTTGTATGAAGAATATTGTCCAAAAGAGAAAAAAATTATTTAGATGTGACTGACGACACTGTGAAATAACCTTGCTCACTGCAGAATTTAATATGTGATGGAGAAAATGTGGAACATTGTCCTACAGTGAAAACAACTTCAAACATGTAAACGTATCACTCATTCTACTTTCAATTGGGAAACCAGTTGGAGGACATTGTTTAGTAGACGGTTAGACACTGAAAATAGTATTTACGCGCCTCGGCAAAGGCTACCACAATAATAAGTAACTCCCCTCCTGTGCGGGTATCCAATGATTGTGGAAGTGCAGAAAGTGGACACAGGGTGACATATAGAGGTTTGGGTCGGTTGTGGAAGCATGATCAGATAGCCGAAGTGGTAAGGCGACCGCTCACGTAATGCAGGAATTTCACAAATTTTCATATGTCGGCAATAAATTGCACAACTATAGTCTCAATGTATTCGCAGCTAAGAATACATTTCTTATGCCAAATTAACAGGCTGTAAATGTTTGCGATCTCTTCGGAACTTATGTTTGTCGCAGTCTAATGTTATTTATTACAGTTATTATTGTGAAAAGGAAAACTTTCTCGCATACATGTTGCTTTCAGTTAAACTGTTACTTCCGTTCAATACTTATCTACAACGAATATAATTATGATGGTTATCCCCTTTCCGCTCCAGCGATGCAAGCCTCTCAGATACACCAGCAGTAAAACTTCCGGCATAGATTTTCGGCACTAGCGAAAAAACTTAAAGCAGTGGTTATCAATGCTCTTACGACTGATCAGCTTCTAAACGTAGCCCAGAGCGCTGCTCCAACATAAACACTGCTATGGCAATGCCATGTACGCTTTTCGCTGCTACGCTACTAGACTAGACTAGACTAGACTAGTATCGTTCTTGTCGTTTGTCGTTGCTCCAACGTAAACATGCCTTTAGTTATGAAAACCACCCGCGCTATACATTTTTATCACGAGACGAGTAGCTCGAGAGTGCAGTGAAGAAACCTATCTCAGCTATCACAGAAAATTCCGCATGTGCCTCGTGCTGAAAAGTGATGCCTCCGAATTTTTTATTCTGTTCTCAATATCGGTTGTGGTATCATGCAATTCACTCGGTCGACTTTTCTCTGCGGTTAGAGGAATCTGAATTAAAGCAGGGTGGAGCGTAACGTAAATAAGTATGTCGGTGCGAGAGAAACAGCGTACTTCAATCGAGTTTCTAACCGCAGAAAAATTAAAAGCGGTGATAGCAGAGAGGAGTTTTTCACTCTGTCAACAAACATTCTACAGTGACGTTCTCAGCAAATTGGTCTCTCGTTGGGAGAAATGTGTTTGTCGTAAGCTGACTATGCTGAGAAATAAATATGTAGACATGAAGAATGAGGACGTAGAATGTTAATAAAGTTTGTTTGATTTAAAGGGCCTTTGGAGTTTCACATAAAAAATTCCGAAGAATTACTTTTCAGCACGTCCTCATACATCCATATTCGTGACACACAAGTCATTCATGGCGGAGAATAGTATGGCTGTTACCTGCTCTATTTTCTGTGTCATTCAAGAATGCATCGGATGATGTAGAGCAGCAGTTAAAACAATCCTTCCAGGCTTGCTTAGTTTTCATGTCCATAATCTTCACTACTACTCCCTCATTTTTCCGAATGACTTTAAGCGAACGCTGAGTCGGTTTCTTAAAAAGATCCGCCACGTATTTCTTCCTCGAACTCTTCGAATATGAATTAGTACTCCACGTACGATTACTTTCAAATCGAAGGAACCGAAAACTCTATCCATACCCCTTCTATTTCTTCAGTAATGAATCCCGCAAGCGGCAATTATGAGTCTGTATCATTCAACGTGCGATCGATTATCTGTTACTCATTCTGTACACTATAATGGCCGAGCGGTTCTAGGCGCCTCAGTACAGACCCGCGTGACTGCTACGGTCGCAGGTTCGAATCCTGCCTCGGGCATGGATGTGTGTAATGTCCTTAGGTTAGTTAGGTTTTAGTAGTTCTAAGTTCTAGGGGACTGATGACCTCCGATGTTAAGTCCCATAGTGCTCAGAGCCATTTGAACCATTTTTATACACTATACTGAATATCAGCTGCAAATGTAACACCTGAAATCATTTTTGAGAAGAAAACCTTATTCAGTATGTCTACAGTAAAACAAGGAACGTTTGCTTAACTTTATGGATTTCTCTAATTTTGAGAGCTTACGCGTAAATCAAGAAATTCGACTGGCTTCATTTAGATTCTGCTTCAGATTCCTACTAACCTGTTTTAAAGTTCTTACAACTGTCCCAGTCTGTCACAAGCTTTCTGTTCGACTGACTTTATGTGCGAATCGTTTTTATCCATCACTGCACATGTTTCTCACCAGACATTTTGTCCGGTTTGATGAGTGCAGTAACGTTTCAATAAAGCGGGGAGAAAATGTCGCTATCTTTATGTATTTAATAATGAACCGTCATTCTGCAATCGAATACGGGAAGGTTCGTCACCCTACCTTAAGCGTTCTTCCTACTCCTCAAAACACAATTAATCTTTCTCTTTTTTTAATGAATTATAAAGGTCTGCCGTCTTTATAAATCAAGTCGCTAACTGAAGTTAGTGTAGTAGTTTTTCATAACAAATGAGGCAGTTTGGATCCTGGTATTGACAGAATATTGTCACGTAGAAGAAGGTATAGTTAGATGAATGACTAACTTCACTTAACGAAGGTTTATTCAGCACTTGAACATACAAGAGCGCAGAGTGAATTGCCTCCGGCCAGAATACATACAGTACATATACAGCTACAGAACATTCCAGTACAACGATTCTTGGCAATTGTGGAAACTTCTAGAATGTACTCGAAACGAACATAGAAATTAAAATTGTACAGTCTAGGTGAGTTTTGAAATCAAGACCCTCCATGCTACAGTTTAGTATCATAACCACTACACCACGGTGCTACTCAGCTTCTGCTGCGACATTGCTCCCTCCTTAAGTGAACAGCGTCTCGGTGTTACGTCATCCTAGTCCGGGAACGAGTCATCGGTCCTGCATACTCCGACACCTGATGACTGATTCTCGCCCTGGTGGTAATCTTCTTAGAACTTCTTTTGCCGTTACGCTCTTCGTCACCCTTCCGCTTGTTGCCTTGTTGCCTGTCCCTGGATCTCCGAATTTACCCTCGGTTGCAAGATCCTTATAGGGTTTCATTCGAAGGATGTAGACCGTATCTCTGATCTTTCTTCGTCTTGTGTCGGGGTCGAAATCTTCAACTTCATAAGTAACATCAGACAACTGTCCTACAACCTTGTAAGGTCCAAACAGCTCCTGAGGATCTTCTCAGAGAGATCAACCTTCCGACCAGGAGTGAAGATCCAGACGAGGTCACCAGGCTGGTAGACAACAGTGCGGTGGCTCGTGTCATACCTTCAGCGATCGTTTTCTTGAGCCTGCAGCGTGGGGAGTCGAGCGAACTGCCGAGCTTCCTTAGCTCTGGTTAACACCTGGCCGATGTAGTTGTCGTCCACGTCATCAGGATGTAACGGAAACACGGTGTCCATCGTCGTAGTCGCCTCACGCCCATGCACCAGGAGAAACGGTGTAAGTCCTGTGGTGTCTTGTTTGGCGGTGTTCTAGGCAAACGTCACGAAAGGTAGCGCCTCATCCCAGTTGCTCTGCTCAAAATTTACGAACATTGAAAGCATGTCGGCCAAGGTCTCATTAAGGCGTCCAGTAAGCCCGATAGTTTGCGGATGGTAGGCAATCGTCATGTGATGAGTAATGTTGCACCAACGGTTTATCTCTGTCACAAGATTCGATTGGAAAACTTTCCCTCGATCCTTAATTAACGACCTTGGGGCACCGTGTTTTAATACACTGTCTTCCACTATTGATTTGGCTACCCCGGATGCTTCGGCTGTTTTCACGGCTTTTGTAATATCAGATAATCAGTGCAAACAATAATCAATCCATTGCCACTAGCAGACGTTGGCAATCGTCCGAGGAGGTCAATCCCAACACGCTGGAAAGGCGTTGGGCCGGTGGAATTGGTATGAGTCGGCCAGGTGGTTTCTGAGGAACTGCCATTCTCCTCTGGCACTCTAAACAGTGCGACACATAGACACGGACACTCGTAAATAAATCTGGCCAGAAAAATCTCTTGCGGATTCTATCGTGTGTCTTAATAAAACCTAAATGCCTTTCCTCAGGTGTGTCATGGAATTTCTGTAGAACATTTAAGCGCATGTGTTTAGGAATCACTGGTAGCCACCTCTTTCCAAACGGATCAAAGTTTTTCTTGCAAAGTAATCCATTAACTACCTTAAATTGTGCTTTCACATCCTCTGACCGATTTAAGGCAAGCATAATTTGAGATATCTTGGCGTCCTTCTTCTGCTCAGCAGAGTGATACTGGAGTGCAGCGAGATAGTCACTATCTTCATCAAAACCGTGATGGTCTTGCGCAGCGTTTCTTGAGAAACAGTCGGCATCTTGGTGTTTTCTTCCACTTTTGTACACTATGGTAATGTCATACTCTTGAAGACGTAGTACCCACCTGACGAGTCGTCCTGTAGGATCCTTAAGACCTGTCAACCAATGAGGTGAATGATGGTCTGTAACAACTGTGAATGGCCTTCCATAAAGATACTGTCGAAATTTGCACATGGCCCAGATCACATCAAGACATTCTCTTTCTGTAGTTGAGTAGTTTCTCTCGGCTTTTGTAAGAGTCCTCCAAGCATAGGCTATAACCTTCCCTTTTCCATCCGAAATTTGCACCAGAACAACACCAACCCCATACCCACTGGCATCTGTGTGTAGTTCTGCAGGTGCCCTCTCATCATACATACCAGATACAGGGTCAGTCACCAGAGTTTTTCGCAGTACATCGAAAGAATCTTGTTGAGTACCACCCCAGATAAATTTAGCATCAGCTTATAACAACTCTTGGAGTGGCCTGGTTTTGACACAAAAGTCTTTGATAAAACGACGGTAATAAGAACATAATCCGAGTAAGCTTCTCACATCTATAATATTTTTAGGAATAGGAAATTCCTTTATGGATCTCACTCTGTCTGGGTCTGGCCGCACACCTTCGTTCGACATAAGGTGTCCAAATATTTTGATTTCTTTTGCTCCACAGAGACACCTTCTTAGATTAAGTTTCAGTCCGCCTTATTGGAAACACTTAAGAACGGCCCTCAGTCTTTTTATATGTTCATCAAATGTCTCTGACAACACTATAATGCCATCTAAATGACAAAGACACATCGTTACTTCAGGCGCCTTAGAATATTCGTTCAGAAGTTGCTGGTGCATTACACAAACCAAACGGCATTACCTTAAACTCATACTGGCCCTCGGGGGTGATGAATGCAGTTTTCTCACGATCAGCCTCATCTACTTCGATTTGCCAGTATCCCGAGTACATGTCCACAGCTGAGAAAAACTTAGCCCCCCTTAGACAATCTAGTGTATCGTCAATTCGTGGAAGAGGGTAAACGTCCTTTTTAGGTATCTTATTAAGCTTCCTGTGAAAGGGTACAGTACCGCCCGACATTGAAAATAGGTACAACATACTTCATTATTCTTGTCAGAACAACACATTGTTTGTAAAAATAACTCAATTTCAATTAATACAGCGAAGCCGGATACCAGTGTGGGAAAGAATGACAATTTATTTATTTAACTGATCACATGTGCACTCCCACAAAATAAATCCCTACATCCAGTTTGGTGAGATCTGTGAAATGAATGAATGTATGGTCGTCTGCTAACCGCAGATAGTGAATGTGAATATATGATCATCTTTGAGACGACCCTTTGGTCACCTTTGGTAGAACCAAAGAAATAAAATTTACCGGAGCTTTGAGCGCCTGAAATGTGGCTGACAAATACGGTAGCAAGGTGCTTCCCCACTTCGGCAGAGGTGTGAGAGGACCTGAAGAACGGCCATATTTCAGCACACTGCCGCTGGATGTAGTGTTAGTAAGACCTGTCTTAGGCGTGCTCCGTAAGGGCAAAAGAGTGGAGACTTGGTATGCATGTGAAATACTTAAGAGTAGTTTAGAATAATAATTTCTCTATTTCAGGAACTAAATACTTCCGAGTGCTTAAGTTAAGCTAAATTACTAGCGTGTGTACTGTAAGTTGAAATATTTAAGAAATGGCGTGTGCAGGACTTGAAATTAGAGACGAATACTTCCACGTGGTGAGTACTGTGTGAGTCTCAATCTGTGCATGAGACAAAGGATAAAGAGAAGTACTCATCCATGGTATCAGTTGAGGACTCGCGTGTGTGATGAATATGTTCTTAATATTACGTTGCGTGTTATGTTTCCGTGTGACGCTTGATTCAAACTATAATACTCTGAGAGAGAAGCAAGGTGAGTCAGCCGTCTATCCAGCAACGCCACTTGGCTTGCATTGCACAGGAAGACGTGCATATATCGTCCAGAGTTCGTAGTAGGAAAGAAAAGTTACGAAGTGGGGCAGTGTCGTGTGGAACTGGGAAGAATACTAATTGAAGTGGGAAAGCTGAAAGTGATGGGATTATAACGTTGTGACTATTCCTATGTTGTATTCCATGTTGCAGTGTGGTGTATGTCATGTAATTTAAGTATGTGTGGTTTGCATGGGAGAGTAGCAAGGTAGTTTCAGAGGTAGTGGGTTATGCATGTTCCTTTTGTACCGCTCGGTCTGGAGGAAAGTTTAGTGATGATGGTTGTGAGAGTCGAAGTGTGAGATATAGCAAAAGATCCAACATCCTATCCAGAAAGCGCACTGTAGCATTAAATAATTACGAGACCATAAGGTAGAGAATCACCAATGTAAAGCCATGCCCACTGGGCGGAATTTCTCATGTGTTATTGTTGTAGGTCATAGAATTTGTGTGTTTAGGTTATAGAATTTATCGGAATAAATAAGATAGTGAAAAGAAAAAGATTGGTGGCCTTTTCCTTAGAATTGTATGTTGTCATGATATCCAGAATTTATAATGTGTGCGCCATTTATATTCAGTGCGATGGCCACGTGTTGATAAAAGCCGTTAAATAAAAAAAGAAAATGTGGTATTGCCAGTGCGTAGTGAACAGTCAGAGTAGTGTAAATTACTAATAGTCAGAAGAGCGTTTCCGTTGCGTAATATTCATACAGAAGAATAATTTGTAACTTAATTGTGAGTACTAGAGTTCATGTTACTCGATAAATAAGAATGAATCCACTCGCTTGGCAGACCACTCATCTTGCAGGCCTGACTGCTTGATGCCACAGTATGAGCAAGGCATGTGGGTGCCTCTCATCTGTGATCAACACAAATGCGCCAACTACCATCCTTCTTCCTGACGAGGATCAATGGTGACGACCATGGGCTCTGCAAAGGCTAAATGATGTCATTCTTCATTCTTTTCTCTAACTCGCTGCGAATTATTCGACGTTCTGTTGCTGACACAGGGTATGCTCTCTGGCTTATTGGTTGATGGTCTCCAGTGCTAATCCAGTGCTTCACCGTCGATTTGTCTAATTTTCTCTTCACCTGTTGATTGAAGCATTCAGAGAACTCTGTAAGAATGACAAGTAGCTTCTTCTGTTGTTCCTTAGTGAGATCTGGTGATAGTCGAGCCAGAAGATCTTGTCTCGTAGTGGTGGCACTAATTTCGCCCACAGACTCGGCATGGGAGGTTTCTATGACGCTCAGCTGTTCTTCAATCAGCGGCTCAGCGTTTGCTACGCACATGCGTGTTGGAAGGATCTGAGATTCTCGGCGACAGTTAACTATCAACAATTCACCGGATCCGTTCTTAAACGCGTCGACAAAGGCTGGGATGACCAACTTATTCCTCAGTGGTATGCTTCTCTTACATCCACCAGAAAATCCATGGGTTGATGCATGGCATGACACGTGGCAGTTACCTTTGTAGCGCTGACTGCAGGAATGATCACGTCATCTAGCACACATAGTCTCCACACACTCGGATGTGCATCTTCCTGTCCACAGTATCTCATCTCGTCTAGCATAGTCTTTGAGCGACCTTAATCTATAATTGCCTGAGAAGCTTTCAAAAAGTCCCATCCTAGAATGATGTAATGACTACACTCTTGTAAGACGACGAATATACCCACACTAATGGTACATCCTCCTGTAAGTTTTACATATTTCCCATTAGCCACCTTCAGCGGAGATGTTTTGTTGTCAATGGATACAGTTTTCTGCAACTGGTGACGGTACTCCTCCGAAATGACTGAATATGATGCCCCAGATTACACAAGAGCTTGGGCTGGTCGGCCATCCATGAAGATATCGACGTAGTTTCCTATCATTTTTGTAGTGATCGGCGGCGGAGGATTTTTCTCTTCGGCGGCCTCACCTCCAAGGAAGGTCGCACCCTTTAGTTTTCCAGGCTGGGGTGGCTAGGTGGAGCTTCTAAACGGCGATGGAGACCTTGATCGACGTGTTGGGGAGCGTCCTCTCCAGCGGCTAGCTTGTGGCGATGGTGACCTACGTCGTCCTGCACCCACATCTTCTTGTTTATCTCCGTCGTCCCGGAGTTTGCGTCGGCTAAGGTGGGTCTGCTGTCTTCTGGCGCGGGCGTCATCAAATATCGGCCGCCTTTCTCGACAATATTGCACCACATGTCCCGGTCGTCCACAGTGGAAACATACTCGTTGGTTATCCTGGGTCCTTCAGACGTCAGTCTTCCTTGGTGCCTAAACAGGTTCCTCATGCGGCATTGTAGGAACGTAACTCTACTTGGGTTTCGACTTTTTAACCGTTTTAAAGGGAAATGAAGGACGAGAGATTGGGTTTAATGTCTGTTCCACTTGCTCCCTTATGATCTCTTGAAGCGTCTCGGTTTTTTATTCGCCGTGCAATCCAAGTGCCTTCTGAACTTTCTCTCTCAGTAACTGACGAAGAACACTTGTGAAATCAGTTGCTCCCTCCATCACAGACATGGATACGACGTTTGCAAGCCGTTCAAACATCTTGCGTGTAATTCTTTTTTGATGCATTGTCTCGATATACTGGCACCATTTTTATGAAGTCACCTGCTGTCGAAACCTCCTTTAGGATACATGTCCTCAGCAACACTCTTCATGAGATGTGCAACCTTATCTTCCTCCTTCATTCTAGGATCCACTATTTTACACAGTTCCAAGACGTCTTGAATGTATGCTGTAGTTTCTCCTGGACGCTGTGCCCTGCACTTTAATTTATTTTCAGCCTTGCACTTCTGTCGTTGTATGTCGCCAAAACACTTGCGCAGTTCCGCCTGGATTACTTCCCAGCTTGTGAACTTCTCCTCATTGTTCTCATATCATTGCTTAGCAGTGCCCTCCAAGTAGAAAAATACGCTAGCCAAACACGCGGTGTCATCCCATTTGTTAAATTTGGTCTTACGCTCATATAACTTCAGCCACTTGTTTGGATCTTGGTCATCGTCATCGGAGAACCCGGAAGGATGTCTCATGTGGTGGCACACAGTTGCTGTCATCGTAACGTCCTCTTATTCTTCTGTCTCCGATAGATTGCGATCTGTTGAATATGGCTCGAAGTCGGGTTTCTCGACACGTAAACGGCGGCTCTGACGTGGCGTGATGGGAGCCACTGTGTCATCTATAATGTGCGCTATTACAATTTCCAATACCCAGCGTCTCTACCAGAATAACGTCACGTAGAAGAAGCTGTAATTTGATGAATGACTAACTTCACTTAACGAAAGTTTATTTAGCATTTGGTCATTCAAGGGAGCGAGCCAGAACACATACAATATATATGCCGTACAGCTACAGAACATTCCACTACAATGATTCTTGACAATTGTGGATACTACTAGAATGTACTCGAAACGAATATAGAAATTAAAATTCTACACTCCACGCGAGTTTCGAACTCATAACCACTACCGCACAGTGCTACTCAGCTTCGACTGCGGCAATATTCAGTATCAGTACTTGCCGGGGAGGAGGATAAGAAAGGAAGTTGTGTGCCAACTTTTGAATTAAATTTCAAACCACTCTCCATGAGACTGCTTTTGAAGAACGGGACGACGGGTAAGACAGATAAGCATGTGAGCTGCATTCCTTCTGCTCGAGAGGAGCTTCTCCCTTTTCAGCATTCCACATCTATGCGAAACTGTAAACGCAACGTTATCGTACGCAGCAAAAGGACTCGTTGCAGTTATGCAGACGAGCTTGAAACGTCTAACAGGTCGATAAAAGACGTCGCCGGCACTACGACGTTTTCCAGGGCAGCGACAAGGGTTCTTCACACTGCCCGCTACGTATAAATGACCGGAGAGGGGTCTGGGCTTTGAATGGGTTCTGCCAGTCAAGAAGTATTTGCTCAAATCATTGTTCTACAATGATATCCAGTAAGGTTGTACTACACTTGAGGGCGAACGGCAAACCAAAGTGCTGTTATAAGAAGCTGCGCATCGCATCAACTGCAATGAACTCGACTGGACACTGATGAAATCGAAGGCGATGGGAGTGGCAAAGCTAGTGAACAGAGCAGCGGCCATAGGCAGTACTCCGTTAATTTTTGTTATGAAGTGAACACGTTGCTGCAGCGAGGTTTTGCTCAGTGTTTCCTGTACCTGTGCTCACTTACATCAGCAAAATCTATAAATCCGCTCACTGCTCCAGGAAAATAAACAATGTAACTCAGTCAAGAAAAACCATAGGAAGCTGACTCTATTGGACGTCGTTCTAAACTATCTAACGTTGTCTGATACACTGAAGAGACAAAGAAACTTGTACACCAGCCTAATGCCGTGTAGATCCTCTGCGAGCGCACAGAATTGCTGCAACACGACATGGCATAGACTCGTTTAATGTCTGAAGTAATACTGTAAGGAATTGACACCATGAATCCAGCAGGGCTGTCTATAAATCCGTAAGAATACGAGGTGGTGGAGATCTCTTCTAAACAGTACGTTGCAAAGCATCCCAGATATGCTCAATAATGTTCATGTCTGGGGAATTTGATGGCCAGCGGAAGTGTTTAAACTCAGAAGAATGTTCCTGCAGCCACTCTGTACCAATTCCAGACTTGTGGGGCGTCGTGTTGTCCTGCTGAAATTTCCCAAGTCCGTCGGAACGCACAGTGAACACGAACGCATGCAGGTGATCAGACAGGATGCTTACGTGCGTATCACCTATCAGAGTAGTATCTAGACGTATCAGAGATCCCATATCACTTCAGCTGCACACGACCCACACCATTACAGAGCCTCCACCAGTTTTAACAGTCCCCTGCTGACATGCAGGGTCCATGGACTCATGAGGTTGTGTCTATACCTGTACACGGCCATCCGCTCAATACAATTTGAAACCAGACTCACCTGATCAGGCAACATGTTTCCAGTAATCAACAATCCAATTTCGATGTTGACGGGCCCAGGCGAGAAGTAAAACTTTGTGTCGTGCAGTCATCAAGCGTACATGAGTGGGCCTGCGGCTCCGAAAGCCCACATCGAAGATATTTCGTTGAATGGTTCGCACGGTGACACTTGTCGATGGCCCAGCATTGAAATCTGCAGCAATTTGCGGAAGGATTGTACTTCTGTCAAGTTGACAGGTTCTCTTCGGTTGTTATTAGTCCCGTTCTTGCAAAATCTTTTTACGGCTGCGCGATGTCAGAAATTTGCTGGTATTCCCGATATTCACGGTACACTCGTGAAATGGTGATATGGGAAAATCCCCATTTCATCGCTACCTCAAAGATGCTGTGTCCTGTCGCTCGTGCACCGACTATAACACCAAGATCAAACTCACTTAAATCTTGATAACCCGCAATTGCAGCAGCAGTAACCTATCTAACAACTGCGACCGACACTTGTCTTATGTAGGCGTTGCCGACCGCAACGACGTATTCTGCTTGTTTACATGTCTCTGTATTTGAATACTCATGTGTGTGTGTGTGTGTGTGAAATCTTATGGGATTTAACTGCTAAGGTTACTGCTAAGCTTACACGCTACTTAACCTAAAATTATCCTAAGGAAACACACACATTTATGCCCGTGGGAGGACTCGGACCTCCGCCGGGATCAGCCGCACAGTCCGACTGCAGCGCCCTAGACCGCTCGGCTTGAATACTCATGCTTATACCAGTTTCTTTGGCGCTTCAGTGTAGTTTTCTGAGAG
The DNA here is from genome assembly GCF_021461395.2 of Schistocerca americana. Classification (NCBI taxonomy): domain Eukaryota; kingdom Metazoa; phylum Arthropoda; class Insecta; order Orthoptera; family Acrididae; genus Schistocerca; species Schistocerca americana. Next base: position 613,272,811 of record NC_060120.1, read on the forward strand.
TGTTTTCGGCGCATCATATGTAGGCCACTAGCTAAATGAGGTGACCTCTTTGAAAAATAATTGTACTGTGTTCTCATATCGAAAACCCCCACCTAGACAAATATTTGAAAACCTTAACACATTGTCCTAAGGCAAGTGATTTATTATCATATATTGGCAAGACTCATTACATGCAGTGTAATAACATATTTAAGGTACTAACATACTTCAAAAAAGGTTGTTCAGTCAGTGGAACACATGAAGCAGATATCTCAAGTTATAATAATATAATAATGTTGTTGTAATATATATAATTAATTAAGACATATTAATTATTATTATATTATAATATTATTATTATACTTCCGAGTAATACTGACAGCTTAAGATAAGATTGAGTATATATGTAGCTTAAAATTATTCTATAAGATTGAATATACACGTAGCTTAAAACTATTCTGTCTCAACTTTTGGTTTTTATTTTAATTAGAGAAAAAATTCTAGTGGTGCAGCATCTGCTTCTGTCCTTTTTCTTTCTTGCGTCTCCTCCGGACAGCTCGTTAGGCAGGAGGTGATTTCATTCCTCGTTGTATAATTTACGATAATGGTAAATTTAATGAGGAACATCTGCTCATTACTTATTGCTTAAACATTTACTTGTTCTGACTTGTTTTATAAATATTTTTACAGCGATGATCGTTGGAGAGCGCAAGTATGTCGTCTTAATAGGGTGATGTCACTGATCAGCCGCCATTATAGCAGATTTAATTGCGTATTGCAAGATGTGCCTTCACTTTATGTTGTCATTATGAAGTTCGATATTACTTTGAAGGATCATTTTTTCTATAAAGCAAGTTGTCACACTGAAATTCTTAATTGTCTTCTCACGGTCATGCATCACCTTATTAGCGATGAACTGATTACCACCAGTTATGCCGATTTTCCGCCCTCCCCATCAGTCAACTTCAACCTGCCCTTTCTCAGTTTCTTTTATTTTCTCATTACTTACAACATTCAAAACTGTACAACGCGAAGGAGAGGTTAGAAAGTTTTAGAACTACAGCTAGACCATAACCTTAATGAGAAAACCCACATCGTAGAATTAATAAATCACCTTCGTTCCCCTGTATTTCCTGTGTGCATCATTGCTGCCTGCCAAATAGGAATTAAAAGTAAAGAAACAACTTAATTCTAAATATTTCATTTCACTAATAAGTTAAGGAATAATGTTATGGAAAAATCAGCATACAGGAATAATAATTTCAAAAAGCAGACATTTACCATAGGACGTATGTTTGCTGCCAGTTCTAAAACATCTTGATGAAACCTTCAAAAACTATATATATTGTCAACTGCTCACAACGCATTATTGAATAACGCTCTTTGTATGTTTTCTCAAAAGAAGGGTAAACATAAACACAACATTATGAACAAAAACAACTTCTGAAGGGCAAATATTTGTATTATAAAACAATCAGGTACATGTCTACAGATGTACTCAGCAACTTGACAGACGATGTTAAATGTTTTGTGAGTAATGTAGTGCAATTTACAAAAAAAAAGAAAGTAATTTTTAGGCAACCCCTCCTACTCCATTGAAGAGTATCTTCATAAAAATTCATCGTAATAATATATTTAATTACATGCTTCGTGTTACTTGATTTCATTGTAATGTACTTAAATAAAATGCACATTCTTACTCAACAAAACCACACAAGACTTCTGGTGGCAGCGTCGGTAAAAGGGTCTAATACTACAAGAAAGAAATGTGAAGAGAATCAGTGCCTACCATGGAGTTGGCAACGCCTGTTGCCCTCGGTACACTGAACGTATCGATTACCAACAGGTAGGTAACATATGTACATTTCAGTAAACGTGAGGACATATTAATGCTTAAAATAGTTGCATAAGCTGAAAGAATATAGATAACCAAACTACGCCTAAAGCTAGATGAATTTCCTTGTAAACATAATTTAAAAGTACCGGTAACAGTTCGCGATGCTCTTTTCGCAAACTTGCTGACAAATATATTCTTTGTAGGGAGAATCATCAGCTTTCAAAACGTGTTGCGCAGAACTGTCATGGTTTTGCACAGCTATTTCTATCACTCCATGCAAAGTTTCGGCCAATATTTTCTTACATTTTTCGGTGTAGTTTTCCAAGTCTTTGGCCTTTGCGTTTAAGACGTTGAAACTCATCATCAGATGACAATATTTAACATAACAACCCCAGCGTTTAAACAAAATTGTTTTGTGGAGGAAAGGCGTCCCTAACCAGTTTTGCCTTACATATTCAACAATTAGTAACAAATGATAGTAGAAACACACACCGCTTCGTAAACCACACTCACAAAATTTGAAGCTTACTGGAGAATCTAAAGACTACTTACGTGCCCTTCTGTATTGGTTCCAGGACATAGAACTTAATTCCCCCATGACAATGTATGTTATGGAGATGGAGTGGTTTGTGTGCCTCAAAGATACAGGTAGTGTAGTACCGTAGGTGAAACCATGTCAGAAAGTGTAGAGAGGACAGATTAACGTGCGGTACCTGAAGAGCGCAGCATTTACAAAAGTCTGGACTATTGACTGACATGCTCGTAACATTTGCCAACACGACTTTGAAATGTTGACGCTGCTAACACCTAAAAGCAGGGGGAAATTACAACCGTAATATTTCCTCGAGATATTTGGCTCTACCTTATGGTTTAATGATGATGGCCTGAAGTGAAATGTTCCGGAGGTTAAGCAGTAGCTCATGTCCCAGCAGGGAATGCACAGGAGGGTGTTGTCATCAGAAAAACGAAATTGGCGATCTACGGGTCAGAGCATGGTATGTTACATTCCTTAATCGTGTAGCCAGATTAGAGAATTTAAAAAGGGAAATAGAGAGGTTAATGTTATATATATATTAATGAAGCGCCGTAGGAGGAAGAACGGAATTTCTGGTTAGCTGAGTACAGGATTATAAATACAAAATCAAAGAGGAAACACAGAAGTAGGCCTGAAACTGAATAAGAAAATTTCTGAGTGAGAGTAAGTTGTTATGATCAGTACGAGTATAGTGAACGAACTGTCGTAGACAAGACAAAGATGAAGGCCACACCCACAGCAGTAAGAACAGTTTATATGCCTATTAGCAGGGAAGCTAATAAAGTGTTTGAAAGACCACACTCGTATGAGGTAAAATAAATTGTTCAAATGGTTAAGGGATACGAAATCTTAATTGCATTGGGAACTGAAATTCGATAGCAGGAACAGAAATAGAAGGAAAATAGTATGAGAATATGGGCTGGCAGAAGGACAAGTCGCCAGAGCATGCCGCAGTGCTCAGCGCAGCTACCTAGTAAAGAGGAGAAAGCGACTCTAATTCTGGTCTGGCATAAATTTCAACGGGAATCGGCGAAAGGCAGCGAGTATTGAAGATAATGGGCCAGGGGCATTACATTAGTAGTGTGTGGGTAAGTTGAGAATGTGGGAGAGATGAGAGGTGGGTTAGGATAGTACATGAAGTTGGCGGAGCGGTCAGCGTATTTGCCTAGTAAGCAGGAGACCTGGGTTCGAATCCTAGTTCAGTAAAAATTTTCGCTTTTCCCCCATTGATTTAAATCAACACCCGCTCGGAGTCAATGTCAATAATCTCTCTGTGTCATTGCTAACATTTGGTTTAAGAAAGATGAAAAAAATGTTCTATATGTGCAAGAATCGCGGGGTCATCTTAGGGTTGTAGATATATTAAATAATAATAAGAGAGAGATAAATTGATTTTAACTTGTAAAACATTTTCACCTTGTGATGTTGATCCTGATGATGATTTATTCGTCATAAACTGGACACTAAAACCGAATAAATTGGAGGAAGGTAAGAAATTAAGGACATGAGACCTTCAGAAGTTGAAAGAACAAGAGGTTGTCGAGAGTTTGCAAGACTGCGTTATGCAACTGCTGACTTGAACTGGGGGAAGGAATAACAGAAGAGAATGACCGATAATTTTGAGAAATGATATCATAAAGAAGCAAGTGGTTAACTACGCAAAGGCATAAGGCCCTGTAGAATTCTTTGAACACCGCAGAAAAGTTTATCTGATGAAAGGAGATAACATAAAAGTGAAATAGGCGAAGGGAAATAGGACGTGTAAAAACTGGAATTATAATAATAGATTACTGCAGCCAAACTGGCCATTTAGTGCGTGGAGTACAGGAATTATTCTCTATCGCTATTGTTATTCTTAGTCACTACAGAATTTACGGCTGGTCCCGTCGGAGGTTCGAGTCCTTCCTCGGGCATGGGTGTGTGTGTTTGTCCTTAGGATAATTTAGGTTAAGTAGTGTGTAAGCTTAGGGACTCATGACCTTAGCAGCTAAGTCACATAAGATTTCACACACACACACACATACACACACACACACACACACACACACACACACACACACACAGAATTTCACCAGCCATTCTGTTCTGATCCTACAGATTAACACATGATATCCCTCGCACAGGTCACCGCATCTCTGGGTGTTGCACAGTTTGTGGTGAAATCCATGCACGGAGAGACTTGTCACTATGTGGCGAAGTTCGTATCCTCTCTGCGTCAATTCACGGTTTCTCATGGCATCTGTAACATATCCTTCCATATCTTGCGTTTCTTTTCATGTAGTTGCATCAATAAGTCCTACTAGGCTGTCGTCACTGGTAGCAAGTGCTTCAGTCGCAGTTTTTCTATGAACAAGGGCTCTCTCGGAAATTAATACGCAAGCCTCGAGAGTGTGTATTTGAAGAGACATAGCATCCTTTTTAAGTGAGTAGCCTTCAGCTTCTCTATTTTTTCGAGATCTGTTTTCTTCAGATGAATCCATATGTTTTCCAGTCCGTAAATTGCAACAGTTTCAACTTTGAGTTCATACAGAAGTAGGGCTGTTTCCAGGGAGAGTTTGCCTATCGACTTGATATCATTTATAGCTCTCTTTGCTGCACTGGCTCCGCAGTTCATGTGGCGTGTGAATATTGTTCCCTGTGACTGAAGGGTAACTCCCGGGTACTGGTGACTGACTTTAGTGGTGTCTCTCCAACGTAGAAAGTACCGGTCTTCCTCCTCTTCTGAACTTCATGAAGACTACCTTCTCTCCGTTTAAGGATAGGTCGTTTTTTCGTGCCCAGTACACTAACTGGTTGAAGGTTTTCTGCAGATCATCGTCAGAAACTGAGCTTAATGCTATGTTGTCTGCATACATGAGTAGATTTACATTGTCGGGTTTTATTGTCTCAATGATGTCTGCCGTAGCTAAGATGAAGAGTAAGGGGCTCAGTGGATCACCTTAAAACACTCCGTTTGCTGTATCAGGCTACACTTACCTATACCATCATATATTTCCACCCAGTTGTCAGTGAGAAGATCTCTGATTGGCAACAGTTAATGTCTTGGACCTAAACTGGAATTGACAGGAAGATCAAAATGGCAAAGCAGGTATTACTAAAGGCCTTTCCTGACAGTCATTTTTGAAACCTTTCCTTGGTCATTACCGCTTTGGTTTTTAAACAATATCATAGGATGGGACAGGCGAAGAAGACGGCCGTGATAGAACACGCGCGGTGAGAGACCGATCGCGCAATGAAATTCGCCATGCAGGTTCTCTCTGTGGAGAATTATCGCGCCAGTTTATTCTGGGGAGCCATTGAAACACATAAGCATGAAAGTAGTTTTAAAAGACATGAGAAATACTTAGGGTGAACAGATTCTGGATTCCAGTGCTGCAGAGAATGGCTGTTGCAGATAACAGGAGAGAACCACGGCGGTAATGACAAGAGACAGTCCTCGGACGTTGGTGCGGCAGGTACACACAAACTCCGGCCGCGGGCTCGAGTCTAGCCCGCCCCAGTAGTGGAAAAATGAATCCTTGACAATGCCAGCCACATACCCTGGCGAAACGCTAAAAAAAATCGTTGAAGAGACGTCAGCCAAATAACCCAAAACGAAAACCAACAGGCAATACGTCAACAAGTGGCCTCAATTTCGTATGAAGTAAATTATTATGTCTGTTACTGATCAGCCACGATAACTATAAAATGTGCTTTTGTTTATTAAATGTGGTCACAAAGCTAACTACTGTATTGTAAATTGTTCTGTCTTTCCAAGTTTTAAATTTTGTGACATGACACGCAACCTTGAACTGGCGTGTCGTCCACAACGTTATCTGAATCCTCATTGTTGTGTACAAGCTTCAACCCTCAATACTTCAGTCTGTCTAGTACAAACTGGTGGTGAACCACATTCCGAAGTATCTTCGAGCAACCATCGACATACAAGTTCTCAATATTTTCCGTAAATCACTGGATGCGGATTTCTGCATGGACTCTTCAGTCGGTCACGACAGATTTCCTCATCTGCCCCGGTTTATTCAGCTAAGCTAGTGCACGATCATTAAATATTCTAATGTCTATGCTAAACCTCGTTCGAATGAGACTTGCTTCATAATATGTTTTCTGTAACCATGCACAGTGTTAGTGTATGGTGCACAACATTAATAAAGTATTATACATTACTAATTTAATAATATCTCTCAGTTTCTTGCTGTTTGTGTCCATTAGATCATACACTTATTCTGTAGAAACGCAGCGTACGTGTGAGAGAATTCTTGATTAATTTTGTAACTGTCATTGATCAAGAATTATCACTTAAGATTTTTTTATATCTCTGTAATGTCATTAATATCTCAGTTCAATTATTTGCTATCTAAAGCTTTCTATTGGCAGCATGACACTGTCCAAACAAATCAGATAAGACCATAACTTTCAGATTCAATCTTTTTGTTGTATAACAGGTGATGTTTATTCACTTTTTGAGTGCCTGCTGACGTTATTTCGAAATATTTTTCAATTTGAAACTAAATCACTTTTTATATTGACAACGGAGTTGCTGATTGTATGACTGAAGAGTGGGAACGTACAAATATCGTATACCCTTCCCCTTCTCATCCCTGGTCTCATTTTCACATAATCAAATGGGCAAAAGATAATACTTCTGGTTGGACAGCGAATCGTAATGAAGTTTTTGGTGAGATAACGTATACATTCCATGACTTTCCAGCACAATTCGCTAATGAAATTAATTTCCAGACCTAAGAGTCTGTCGAAAGAAAGAGTTTTACTGAAATGAGGATCAAAAATGTTCAATATGATCGCTGCTCCAACAGTTTCTAACTAGATCAAACTTTCTTAAGTTTTCAGTCGTCTAGAAGCCCATCGTCCCTCATTACAGATGAGAGTAATTCAAAAAAATTCTTGAGGAACGGTTTCCTCGATTCGTTACTTAAAAACAGAAGAACACAAAACTTAGAATTCTTTGCCTGCATTAATTCGCTGAGAAGAAGAGGGGGCTGATTCCCTCTACAGAAATCTAACTTGAGTTGGTTATTTGTGAGGGAAGTAAAGACGGATGTTCGGAGTTTAACAGTCTGTCAACATTAGTGGCATTAGAGATAGGGCAGTAACTCACTTAGACAAGGATGGAAAAATAAACTGACCCTGGCCCGTTCAAAGGAATCATACCGGCTTTCGCCTGATGTAATTTGGAAAAATGACGATAAGCCTAAATCTGAATGGATGGGGTCCGTTTTAATCATCGCTTCTTGCTACTATATAAGAAAATGGACCATAAAATATTGAGGCTGTATGAGTGAGAGCAAAATACAGGTTCTCTTTGCTACAGCTTTTCTTTGTTATTTCATCTACACTACGCAGAGAACTTCTCTAAGATGACTTCAACTGTACTGTGACAATTTATTACAAGCGCACTGCCACCACTGAGAAATAAAATGTTCGTCTTTTCCTTCACAGTGATGTCCTGTCATCCCCTATTGCCGTTAAGTAATTCATGCCGAAGAACGGCTCTAGAATGTCAACCTTGTTCCCCTGCTCGTGACTTCCTATTGATTTGCAGCGATAAAATCTTCCAGCTTTATTCCATACGTTAAGCAGAAAGAAAAGCGAAAGAAAGAGAGAAGAAAAAAAAAGATGAAAGGAAATGAGGAAACAACCGTAGCTGTCCGTTATGAGAAAATTATACGTTGGAGAAAGTAATGCACAAGAAATAATGTAATTTTTGCAGAATTTAATTTTCGTTTGATAAACTTATATTTACGCGTGAATCAACGTTACAGTTACTCCTCAGCGTTGCATTCACTGTATCAGAGATAGCGTAATTTGTGCCACTTTTAATTGTGCCTTGAGACATATCTCTTTGCCTCATCATCAAGGCTGTAAGCTCTAGCATTAATTCTTAAAGGCATACACTGAGATGACAAATGTCATGGGATGGCTCCCAATATAGTGGCGGACCTACTTTTGCCCGGCGTAATGCAAATCGACGAGGCATGGACTCAGCAGCCGTTGGAAGTCCCCTGCAGAATTACTTAACCATGCTGCCTATATAGACGTCCGTGATTGCGAAAGTGTTGTGGTGCAGGATTTTTCACACGAACTGATCCCTCGATTATATCCTATAAATTTTTCGAGGAATTCATGTCGCGTGATCTGAGTGGCCAGATCATTCGCTAGAATTGTTCACAATGTTCTTAAAACCAGTCGCGAGCAACTGTAATGCAGTGACACGGCGCATTGTCATGGGAACATGAAGTCCGTGAATGGCTGCGAATGGGCTCAAAGTAGCCGAACACAAGCGTTTCCAATTAATGATCGGTTCAGTTTTACTAGAGGACTGAGCCCATTCCATTTAAACAACGCCAGCACCATTATGAGGCAGCACCAGCTTGCACAATACCTTGTTGACAACCTGCGTCCATGGCGTCGTGGTGACTGCGCCACACTCAGTCCTTTACCGTCTGAAATCGGGACTCAGCTGACCAAGCAACGGTTTTCCAGTCTAGTGGCCAGCCGATTTGGTCTCGAGCCCAGGAGACAATGCAGACGACATCGGCTTTTAGTAAAGGCACTCGTGTTGGTCGTCTGGTACCATAGCCCACTAACGCCAAATTTGCCCCAACGAATACGTTTGTCCCATATTCCCACATTGATTGCTGTGATTATTTCAAGCAGTGTTGCTTGTGTTTTAGCACTGACTACTCTACTTAAACGCTGCTGCTCTCGGTCGTTAAGTGAAGGCCATCGGCCATTACATCGTCCATGATGAGAGAGATAATGCCTGAAATTTGACATTCTCGGAGCGCTCTTGACACTATGGGTCTCCAAATACTGAAATCCTTAACGATTTCCGAAATGGAATTGGCCATGCATCTAGCTCCAACTACCAGTCCACGTTCGGAGTGTGTTAATTCCCGCCTTGCGGCCATAATCACGTCGGAAGCCTTTTCATTTGAACGACAGCTCCGTGAGTGCACTGCCTTTTTATACCTTGTGTACGCGATACTATTGCCATCTGTATGTGTGCATATTGCTATTCCGTGACTTCTGCATATCAGTGTATAGTGTCGAAAACAGCCCACGTGTCTCAGTTCCTTTGGCGTCTTCAGTTTTCATGCTCAGGTATATAACAATGCAATCAATGACTACACCAAAGTTGAGACGTTCTAGTCACAATTCGAACACTCTGCATGATCCTTCATCGCCACGCTAAGGTTCTACCTAGAGATTTTAAACCGCAAATCATCACAGAAAGAGAACACAGACACATCCTCTGGAATTTTTTCAGCAAACAAGAAGACAAACGCCAATGGTCAGCACCTCGCAAATCCATGTACGAATGCCAGTCTGCAGTAAATGTCCATACACTTTCAAAAAAAAGCCGCGGAAAACGTCCACCTGAGGTTCATCCGATCGACCATCTAGCAAGCAATACATAATTATCTCCGTAAATTATGAGTGAATGAGTACGAATATGTGGGAGTTAGAGCACAATTTCTCACAAACCAAAATATACCAAGCTGGGGAAATGTGGAATAACCACATAAGTCCAAATAATTGGTAGTACTTTTTAGAAATGCAGAAAAAATCCGAAACAGAAGAAGTAACCAAAAATAACTTAAACAGATTGAAGGAAATCAATAGTGTCTTCAGAGAGAATAACATTCAAATTTCTACAGAACTTTTAGGCAAGTACTAACAAACTACCATCAGCAAGCAGAGGCGACCACACTATGGGTTTCATCGGGTGCACTTCTGCCAGGTGGGCTCCGAAGTTTAATGGCAGGATCTATCAGTACGATTATTAGTACCTTGTCTCCGGAGCTAGTATGTTGCTAACTTTATTTTGCGCATAAACCGGAAAACTCATCCGTTTTATTTCCGTGAAAAACTTCCAAACAGTAGTGACTCACATGTTTAACTGGACCCTTCTTGTAGCTGACCTGGAATTAATCACAGTTGTCAAGGATTTTAAGAGTCCTAAAGTTATAGATTTCCTGTAATTATTTTTTTCCTTTAGTCTTAATGATTAATAATATATTAGTATTGTATGAATGAAAACAAATGAATTTCCTTTATTTCCGCCACTGATCACAAAACTTTTGGTCTTTAGATAACCGGTAGCCTAGAGACCAAAAGTTTTGTGATCACTGGCGGAAATGAAAGAAATTCATTCTGCACTTCCTGTACCACTGATTAATCCGCGGCCATTACGCCACTTGTGAATTCTGCACAATATTTGTGTGTGTAACTCCTAAAAGAAAATCGGGCTGATGTAGCTACGAAGCTAGGAGTGTCGAGGTAGTGCTCGCACCCCGGACACGTATAGGCTATGGCCATCTCTGCCATCGATTATTTGTTTTCGTTAGCCAGGTTGAACATTCAGACAGACTCAGAACGTAATCGTTAAATCATGATGAATTTTTTCCAGTAGATACACAACTTTGAATTTCCATGAGAAAAATTACGAGTCGACAGATCCATTCCACACAAAGACTCAGTTCCATCAACACACAATGTGACAAGTAGTGTCATACTGCACCGCAAAAACAACAAAATATTGTGGTAATATGGTAGAATTGCTGTGATTCTCAAGATACGGGGGGGGGGGGGGGGCATGAATTTGAAAATCGCGGCATGTTGTTCTTCCTGCTCGCCCCCGATGGGGCTACTCTGGCGCTGATAGTGTGACCGGAGAGCACAGTTGGCGGTGTTTTGTTCAGCAGCACCGGCGTTCCGTGTCTACCTGGGGTGGCAAGGCACGCCGTAAACCAGGGAGCTGCACTGCTTGGAGTTGTCAGCATCTTCTGGAGGGCAGTAGCAAGCAACAGGCAGCAGTGGAGAGGCTTCCCATCCTGCAACACATCGCCTCTGGTCAGGCCTTGAGCGATGGCAGGCCAATCAGCAGGGCGTAGATCTGAGGCAACTACAGCCAGTAGCGGTGTGGCTAGCGATGGGTGAGTGATTAGATGGCACGAGCCCTGGTATGGGCCACTGTGTGCACTTATTTTGGGTGTGGTGTTGCAAGCCCAATTTATCGTTGCAGGCAGCAGTTGGAGGAGACAGAGGGTGGTTGTTGGTGGCCAGCAACCGAGACAACAGCTCATCTGGAATGTGGTACGATGAGGAGCCCGGACACATTACGCAGTCAGTGGTCAATCCGGAATGTGCGAAGCTGTCTTCAATAATGTCTATATGGAGGGTGGACATATCTTTACTCGGTAACCAGCAACAGCCAAATACAGAGAAGAGTGATTTTGTTATTGTTGTAATATACAGAACACTAGAATGTTCTTTAGATGTTCTCAGTGCTTAGTGTGTGGCTCACAAGTTATCGGACTGAGGTTATTGTACAGCAGGTATCATGTACAGTGAAGACGGCCAGTGGCTGCTGTACATGTTTCGAATACAAAGTACTTGTTACAAGTTCCAGTGTTACAAGACATGGTTGTGGGGGGCCAAGAGTGTACTTTTTGTATTTTGTCTTATCTCCACGTTGTTGTACAAGAGATTCTGTTTTCTGTTGTAATCACGCTGAAGGCATGTTCATCCACTGTATATAGCTGTTAGTTTTCTGAATCTTATGTTGCTGCTGTTGTCCATAGATTAGGTGCCTTGGCTGCCACCGAGCGAGGTGGCGCAGTGGTTAGACACTGGACTCGCATTCAGGAGGACGACGGTTCAATCCCGCGCCCGGCCATCCTGATTTAGGTTTTCCGTGATTTCCCTAAATCACTCCAGGCAAATGCCGGGATGGTTCCTCTGAAAGGGCACGGCCGACTTCCTTCCCCCTCCTTCCCTAATCCGATGAGACCGATGACCACGCAGTCTGGTCTCCTTCCCCAAAGCAACCAACCAACCAACCTTGGCTGCCCTATTGTATGTAGTAGTAGTAAGTTGCTAGTAAAAGTCCTTGGTAGTAAGTATAGACTCTGTAATGAGTTCATTTAATTATTGTATTGCATTTATATGATTACTCGATTGTACAAATGGGAAGTGTGATTATTGTGTTTTGCATTCTTTTCTGTTGTTTGTGTTTGGTTCCCGCTTATGTGTCGTAGGGACTGAAACACGACTTTATAAACATACCTATGGTGTATCTGAACTGAATATAGAAAATAGTTCGTCATAACAAGCGCGTTTTACATAGTAAACTATGTTCGCATTCCATAGCGTATGGCAAGAAGACAAGAGGGCAGGCACACAATGTCCCATCCGAGCCGTTATGGTAGCAGACCTCAGGGGCAATGTTTTCTTTTTTGTGGCATCAAGGTAAATGAGAAGCCGGGCTGAAGTTTTATAAGCTTTATTTGTAAACAGTTGCAAAAAGGCCTCGAAATTATGCTCTCCTGCTTGGTTGCACCTCGTCCAACGACACTGGAGTGACTGTCGCACAGTTTCGAACACTCCTGGCAAAGTGGAAATTACATCGGTGGATGCCATCATGCGCACTATCAGCTTTTCATCAGTCTTATTGAGTGTCCCATAGACAACATTGTTGTTTTGGCAGAAGAGCCAACACCGTGTTACTAGAGGAGTCCGAAATGCACGCGTTCTAGCTCACGCAGGTTGGCGTAAGGAGGGAAGAACTATACTGACGTGAGGTCTGGAACATGACAAGGAATTAGAATTCAGAAAGCGGACGTAATTAGTTTGATACTTAACTTTAATCCATTAATGATGAACGTCACTCTTGACGGTACATGGTTCACAATATTATCTGTTCAGAATATAGTAACTGAATATGGCGCCTTGCTAGGTCGTAGCAAATGACATAGCTGAAGGCTATGCTAAACGGTCGTCTCTGCAAATGAGAGCGTATGTAGTCAGTGAACCATCGCTAGCAAAGTCAGCTGTACACCTGGGGCGAGTGCTAGGGAGTCTCTGTAGACTAGACCTGCCGTGTGGCGGCGCTCGGTCTGCAATCACTGATAGTGGCGACACGCGGGTCTGACGTATACTAACGGACCGCGGCCGATTTAAAGGCTACCACCTAGCAAGTGTGGTGTCTGGCGGTGACACCACGAACATATTTCAGGTGTCCCTAGAACGAAAAAGCAGTGGGTGCCAAGTCGGATGAAAGTGCAGTCCATGCCACTGCTCCCCATCCAGTCCTCACCAAAGGTTTCACCCAAATACACTCCTGGAAATTGAAATAAGAACACCGTGAATTCATTGTCCCAGGAAGGGGAAACTTTATTGACACATTCCTGGGGTCAGATACATCACATGATCACACTGACAGAACCACAGGCACATAGACACAGGCAACAGAGCATGCACAATGTCGGCACTAGTACAGTGTATATCCACCTTTCGCAGCAATGCAGGCTGCTATTCTCCCATGGAGACGATCGTAGAGATGCTGGATGTAGTCCTGTGGAACGGCTTGCCATGCCATTTCCATCTGGCGCCTCAGTTGGACCAGCGTTCGTGCTGGACGTGCAGACCGCGTGAGACGACGCTTCATCCAGTCCCAAACATGCTCAATGGGGGACAGATCCGGAGATCTTGCTGGCCAGGGTAGTTGACTTACACCTTCTAGAGCACGTTGGGTGGCACGGGATACATGCGGACGTGCATTGTCCTGTTGGAACAGCAAGTTCCCTTGCCGGTCTAGGAATGGTAGAAAGATGGGTTCGATGACGGTTTGGATGTACCGTGCACTATTCAGTGTCCCCTCGACGATCACCAGTGGTGTACGGCCAGTGTAGGAGATCGCTCCCCACACCATGATGCCGGGTGTTGGCCCTGTGTGCCTCGGTCGTATGCAGTCCTGATTGTGGCGCTCACCTGCACGGCGCCAAACACGCATACGACCATCATTGGCACCAAGGCAGAAGCGACTCTCATCGCTGAAGACGACACGTCTCCATTCGTCCCTCCATTCACGCCTGTCGCGCCACCACTGGAGGCGGGCTGCACGATGTTGGGGCGTGAGCGGAAGACGGCCTAACGGTGTGCGGGACTGTAGCCCAGCTTCATGGAGACGGTTGCGAATGGTCCTCGCCGATACCCCAGGAGCAACAGTGTCCCTAATTTGCTGGGAAGTGGCGGTGCGGTCCCCTACGGCACTGCGTAGGATCCTACGGTCTTGGCGTGCATCCGTGCGTCGCTGCGGTCCGGTCCCAGGTCGACGGGCACGTGCACCTTCCGCCGACCACTGGCGACAACATCGATGTACTGTGGAGACCTCACGCCCCACGTGTTGAGCAATTCGGCGGTACGTCCACTCGGCCTCCCGCATGCCCACTATACGCCCTCGCTCAAAGTCCGTCAACTGCACATACGGTTCACGTCCACGCTGTCGCGGCATGCTACCAGTGTTAAAGACTGCGATGGAGCTCCGTATGCCACGGCAAACTGGCTGACACTGACGGCGGCGGTGCACAAATGCTGCGCAGCTAGCGCCATTCGACGGCCAACACCGCGGTTCCTGGTGTGTCCGCTGTGCCGTGCGTGTGATCATTGCTTGTACAGCCCTCTCGCAGTGTCCGGAGCAAGTATGGTGGGTCTGACACACCGGTGTCAATGTGTTCTTTTTTCCATTTCCAGGGGTGTATATTCACACAGCATGTGTGAAGTGCCCAGGTGGACCATCATCTTAGTATCATATTCGCTGTTCCACGTTCACTGGAATGTTTTCAACAACTCTGACAGAGTTTCTCGTAAAAAGATTAATTACCTGTTTGCGTTCAGTCGCCAGGGGAACATGTATGGACCGACCAGACTATCGTCTACCAAGCCGGCAAAAGTGTTGACAGGGAAGCGATCTGCGTGACCACGAACAAGGACAGTGTGCGGGCAGCGTGCCCACATGTGCTGAGTAAGGCTGTCGAACATACCCTCTTCTGTAAAGTATGTCTCATCCGTAAAAAAGTACGCGGTTCGCGAAGTCGGGTTGAATGGCACATCTTCGCAAAAAACCACTGTCAGAATTCAATTCGACGTGGAAAATCGTCTGGGTTAAGGGCGTGAACCTTCGAAAGGTCGAAAGGGTGCAAATCATTTTCATGTCATATACGCCAAATTGTGGACGACATGCAGCAGCTTGTTCAGGGTGTGTTTACCGGCAGTGTTAACACCTCTTCTTCAAGCGCTGGCGTACGCTCGATACGTTGACGTTGACGACCGCGTCCGTCAGGCCTCCGCGTCTGTAACACAGAATTAATACAGCGGGTTTCGAAACAGTCCTTCAATGCACATGTGCCATTACGAGAACGTAGGAGTGGAAAACGTGCCTCAAGTGACTCTGCCTGTGGTAGGGTTAGATTAGATTAGATTAGACTAGATTAATACTAGTTCCATGGATCATGAATACGATATTTCGTAATGATATGGAACTAGACAAATTTTCCAATACATGACATAATTAAGTTAATTTAACAACATAATTAAGTTAATATAACAACTTTTTTATTTTTTTAAATCTTTTTTTATATATCTAAAACTTCCTCTATGGAGTAGAAGGAATTGTCATTCAGAAATTCTTTTAATTTCTTCTTAAATACTTGTTGGTTATCTGTCAGACTTTTGATACTATTTGGTAAGTGACCAAAGACTTTAGTGGCAGCATAATTCACCCCTTTCTGTGCCACCGTTAGATTTCATCTTGAGTAGTGAAGACCATCCTTTCTCCTAGTATTGTAGTTATGCACACTGCTATTACTTTTGAATTGGGTTTGGTTGTTAATAACAAATTTCATAAGAGAGTATATATACTGAGAAGCTACTATGAATATCCCTATATCCTTAAATAAATGTCTGCAGGATGATCTTGGGTGGACTCCAGCTATTATTCTGATTACACGTTTTTGTGCAATAAATACTTTATTCCTCAGTGATGAATTACCCCAAAATATGATGCCATATGCAAGCAATGAGTGAAAATAGGCGTAGTAAGCTAATTTACTAAGATATTTATCACCAAAATTTGCAATGACTCTTATTGCATAAGTAGCTGAACTCAAACGTTTCAGCAGATCATCAATGTGTTTCTTCCAATTTAATCTCTCATCAATGGACACACCTAAAAATTTGGAATATTCTACCTTAGCTATATGCGGAACTGTATGTACTGTGTCTTATCAAAATTCAGTGAGAGTCCGTTTACAAGGAACCACTTAGCAATTTTCTGAAAGACATTATTGACAATTTCATCAGTTAATTCTTGTTTGTCAGGTGTGATTACTATACTTGTATCATCAGCAAAGAGAACTAACTTTGCCTCTTCATGAATATAGAATGGCAAGTCATTAATATATATTAAGAACAACAAAGAACCCAAGACCGACCCTTGTGGAACCCCATTCTTGATAGTTCCCCAGTTTGAGGAATGTGCTGATCTTTCCATATTATGAGTACTGCTTATTTCAACTTTCTGCACTCTTCCAGTTAGGTACGAATTAAACCATTTGTGCACCGTCCCACTCATGCCACAATACTTGAGCTTGTCTAGTAGAATTTCATGATTTACACAATCAAAAGCCTTTGAGGGATCACAAAAAATCCCAATGGGTGGTGTTCTGTTATTCAGATCATTCAAAATTTGATTGGTGAAAGCATATATGGCATTTTCTGTTGAAATGGCATTAAACACGCGCGGATCTGGCACTCGAGGTTTCGGAAACCGCCGAACGTGCAAACGTTAGGCAGCGTGACCATTTCCATCTGTATCCCCACAAGCACAGTACATGTCTGTCCTTTCGTCCCAAGAATAGCGCTCCATTTCCAGTACAGTCTACACAGTTACAAAGACACGAACGTCCCCGTTTGATGACAAACTGAAGCAGGGCGAACCAGTCTCCGCAGTGTTCACAGGTACTGCCCTCGATGCAACACCTATCTAACTGGCACTTTCACAGACAAAAGCAACGCGTTCAGGTCCCAGTAAGAGGCGGGAAACCCGTAGTGTTGTCCCGCATGGAATATCAGTAATTATGTCAAATAAAGCATTTATAAACAAAGATAATAAAACGTCAACTCACCGTCTCCTTTACCTTTGCGTTACAAATACATTGAAATCGTTGCCCTTCACACTTGCTACTATGATAGCTCGGATGCCATGTTCTATGTTTACCTTCTTGGCGGCGCGCTAGCTATTCAACGACGCTTAACGCCGTACGCTAAGGGACGCGGACATGGTTTGCTATGTGAAATATGTTTATCTGAGTAAAGTACAGAATAGGTTAGTGTGGGTGGAAGTTGTAAATAGTGATTTATTGCCTGGTCATCCCTGCAGGATAATATGATGCATTTGTATCTTGTTGTGGAACGCTGTTTGATTCTTGAATGGGTGAAAATTTCTTTTATCTTTGGAAATCAGTCATAGTTTGTTTTTTGTCATCATATTGACTATGCCTTTTAAGTGTGTGTTTCTGTGGCATTTCACTGCCATGGCTTGTTGTGTTTCTTGTGATTTTGTTCACTGTGAGATTTTCAGTACTTGTCTTCCTTCATCTGCTGGTAGAGAGCGGTGGCCAGTTTCGTGAGGGAAGAGTGTGCCGTGAATTTGACTTTTGCGGTAAGTTTTTCTTCCTACCTCCCCAGATGGCTGCGGCACCACAGCTCTAGCGCCCATAGTTCGGCCAGAAAGCACAATTGGCGGCATTTTGTGCTGTAGTGGGGCCATTCCACTTGGGGTGGCACTGCGTGATGGAAACCGGGGAGCTACACCACTTAGAACTGTGAACGTCTCCTGGAGGTTAGAGCTGGGGCTGCTGCGTTTCGGCATGTTCGGGCCTCGGATGATGACCGAGGTTGTCAGTGGAACCATGTTGGGCCGGGAGG
This sequence comes from Schistocerca americana, assembly GCF_021461395.2. NCBI lineage: Eukaryota > Metazoa > Arthropoda > Insecta > Orthoptera > Acrididae > Schistocerca > Schistocerca americana. The sequence continues at coordinate 613,290,951 of NC_060120.1, forward strand.
TGTCTGTAGCGGCTTGGGGAAATGCAGTGACTACAAATTTAGCCTCTGCCGGAAGCTACGGTGATTAGCAGCGGACAAGTGATAGCTTGGCGCTGGCCTTGGTATGGGACGCTGTGCAAATTTGTTTCAGGTATGGCAGAGAGTTTGTTGGTGCCCAGCAAACAAGGTGGAAGTTCAGCTGGAACGTGATGTGCCAAGGATCCGGGCAGCCTGTACAGTCAATGAACAAAATGGGGCGTGGCCAAACTGTCACGGACATAATCCACCTACAGGGTAGACTTGTCTTAACCCAATAACCAAAGAAGACCACAGACAGAAATGGAGAACAGTGTTTTTGTTTTTGTTGTAGTATACAGGATCTGAGGAGTGTGATTTAATGGCTTGCAATGTTTGGTAACAAGTTGTCGGATAGGTTATTGCACAGAAGGAAGTAGTGTAAGTAGCCTGTTTATATGTTTATATGTTGCCAGCGCGATAGACTGCATTAATAACTCTGAGAGCGCTGTGCTGCCTCTGTAATAGACTCTGTGGCTGGTCAGACTCGCAGTTAGAGATGAATAGCCAGTAGTGATGGAGATTGAAGTTAATAGCCATCAGTGATGGCTGTTAGAGGTGAATAGCCAGCAGTTATGGAGGTTAGAAGTTAATAGTTAGCGGTGATGGAGATTAGAGCTTTGAGTGTCAGCGCGAGTGGACGGTCTGGATGTGTGTACGTCATGGGAATGTAAGATTGTTGATGATTATATAATTTTTTGTAACTGGATGTAACGGACGATTATATATATTTTTTGAACCGGATATCACATTATTAAGGTAAAATTTGCTAAATACATTGATACTCTGCAACAAAATCTTTCCTTTGCTAACCATATGCCTTTTAGTAGTTAGAGCCTACAGTAGTTAGAATCTTTTATTTAGGTTGCTGTATTGGTGCTTGCTGTATTGCGGTAGTTCGTGTAATGAAGATTTTTTGTGAGGTAAGTGTCTTATGAAATGTATAGGTTATTGTTAGGATTTCTTCTAATTCAGGGCCATTCTTTTGTGTTAATTATTTGAGCAGTCAGATTGCGTTTGTGCTGTATTTATCAGGAATAATTCTGTTGGTCAGATATGAAATGATAAGACAAGCAAAGAGACACTACGCTTAATTTCACTCAGCAATTTAAGCAGGTTCACGTGCTCTCAATTTCATTCAGCAGTTTCAGAAATAAATTAAGAAGTTTCAAAAGGAAGGAAGACTGGGTTTAACGTACTGTCGACAACGAGGTCATAAGAGATGGAGCACAAGATAGATTGTGTCAAGGATAGGGAAGGAAATCAGCCATGCTCTTTCAAAGGAACAATCATGGTATTTTCCTGGAGCGGTGTAGGGTAATTACGGAAAACCTAAATCTAGATGGCTGGACACGGGTTTGAACCATCGTCCTCCCAAATGTGAGTCCAGTGTGCTAACCACTGCGTCGCCTCACTCGCTGTTATTGTACAGCAGGTCTTGTGTACAGTGAAGGAAGCCAGTGGCTGATGCATGTATTCTGAACAGGAAATGTTCCTTATAAGTTTCGATATTACATGGGCGTGACTGTGGGGAACCTAGATTGTGCTTCTTATATTGTGCCTGATCACAGTAATGGCGCGTACGACTACTAGAAAAAAGAGAGACCCGTATTCTGTTGCAGTGACTCTGAATGTATGTTCAATAATTGTACATAGCTGTAAGTTTTCTGATTTTTATATTGCTGTTGTATGTCGGCTAGGTAGCCTTGGGATTTCTATTTTATTTAGCAGTAGCAAGTTGCTGATAGGGGTCCTTGGTAGTAGAGATAGATCCTGTTGTGATTTCATTCATTTATTTTATTGTATTTGTATGACTGCCCGATTTTGATGTACTATGGGTAGGGAAAGACCAGCTGGTTAGCCATGCGGTCTAACGCACAGCTTTCCGGGCGGGAAGACGTGCCTGTCCCCGGCATGGATCCGCCCGACGGATTAGTGCCGAGGTCCGGTGTGCCAGCCAGTCTGTGGATGGTTTTTAAGGCGGTTTTCTATCTGCCTCGGCGAATGCAAGCTGGTTCCCCTTATTCTGCCTCAGTTACACTATGTCGGCGATTGCTGCTCAAACACTGTCTCCACGTAATTTCTCTAACACGAAAACACTGGGGTTACACTCGTCTGGTGTAAGACGTTTCCGGGGTGGTCCACTGGGGGCCGAACCGCACAATATCCCTGGGTTTGGGGTGGGGCGGCGGTGGGTGAGTGGACTGCTGTAGCCTGTTGTGGGGTTGAGTACCACTGAGGGCTACGGCGGGGACGAACCCTCTCTGTCGTTTCTAAGTCCCCAGTTCAATACAATACAATAGAATACAATGGGCGAGGAATGTAAATTTTTGTGGTTGGTGCCAAAGTGTGTGTTACTGCAGCTGAAACACAACTGAATTGCATATATGTGTTGTATTAGTTGAGAAGTTTTCAAATTATTTTATTATTGTCTTACTTCATTTTTACAAAAGCATTAGCCCTGAGCAGAGTATTGCTGTTTTATCATTAGCTCTCTAACATTTTACTAATGTATCTGTGTTTGTCTGAAAATACACTGATAAGAAAAAATAATACACCTGGAAAGACGATGTCGATTTTGATCCGATGGTGGAATATGTCACCTGGGAGCTACTACATGTACTGAAAATGACTTCAACGTCGTTCTAAAATAAACCACAGTGTCATAGGTGTCTACCCTTTAACAGGGAATGGTCTTAGCCAGAAGGTTCGGTGTGGTGGAAACGTATGAAGCAAGCAGGCAACGATACCACAGAGGTGCACTCGCACATCCTACAGCTAGTCTGAAAGAGGCTGAATAGTGGGCCTCTGAAAGGCGGGATGATGCTTTCGGAGAACTGCCACACAAGTTGGATGCTGGTATCAGTGGTCACGTGAACATTGTCACCCGCGCAGGACAGACGCCTAACAGGATTGTCGTATTGAAAGGGCACCAGTGGCAGGTCGTACAGCTACCACAGCGCAGATAAGAGAGCTTGTGAGCCCAGGCGTGTCAACAGGAACTGTTGCCAACCGGTTATTAACAGTAGGACTATGGACAAGCACACCTCTAGCCCGTCTTCCACTCACACCACATGATCGACGTGCACGGCTCGATTGGTGCCGTCAAAGGATTACTTGGAAGGTAAAATAGCGTGCCGTGGTCTTCAGCGATGAACACAGATTCTGCCTGCACGCAAGTGATGGTCGTTTGCGTGTACGGCATAGACGGGTTGAGCGCTTTCTCATGGAGTCCATTCGTCCAAGACACGTCAGCCGCACCCCAGACGATATGGTCTGGAGTGCGATAAGCTGTGACTCTCGTACACCTTTGGTGTTTCCGGAGGGGACGATAATCAATGCTCAATAGGTGAAGAATTTTGTTACACCCGCTCTTTAGCTGTTCGTGCAACAGGATGTGGATGTGTTGTTCCAACAGGATAACGCTCGTCCACGCATTTCCCATAAAACTCATCGTGCTGTGAGAGACATGCAGTGTCTTCCGGGGTCTGCACGATTTCCTGACTTGTCTCCAGTCGAGCATGTGCGGGATACTATGGGATGAGAAGCGACTCGTGCGATTCGTCAACCAACTGGTCCATCAGGCGTGGCATAATGTAACGCAGGACGGTCTTCACCATCTATATGATCGACTGAATGCCAGAGTCAGGGCCTGCATTGCCACCGGTGAATGCTACACCACGTACATATGGGCGTTTCAGCATGGTTCGACATCTGGTATCTCGAAACAACTTGTGCTACTAATCTTTAAATGTAGTCATTCCATGTGCTCTGTAAGCACTGATGAAACAATAAATTGTGAGTGAATTTAAAACCTCTAAAAGGGTGTAAAATTTCTTTTTCCGGCAGTATACTTACGTTGCTAATAAATGCTTTTATAAAACAAGCCCATGTCTTCATGAGCCCCAGCCCAAACCACACGCCACCCAAGTCCTCTGAGCTACAGACGGAAAGTCTACCATGGTTGTAAATACATGTGAGAGCAAAGTTAACCCCGCATACTGGAAAACTGGTGTTATTCACCAGCTCAGAAAAAAATACAACCACCGAGACAATTGTCTTCAGCCAGGCGCCTACAAAGTGCCGCCCTTACTGTGTCACAGCAACAGAAGAAATAGAAGACAGGTGAACATCAGGAAGGCTTTTGACAAAGCAGATCTTGTTAAGAACTGATTAACATATTACCGCTATAGTAAAGGATTCGCACGGTGATCAAGATTGTAGATGTAATAGAATCCTATGACTCGGCTGACCACGCCACTCCCCTTCAGTTGATACTTGAGGGCTTATTGAAACATGGATGGAAAAAATTGCTGGAACAAATATGGGAACAAAAGTAGGGGAATCAACATCAGATGACTGTCTTAGCTAATGACATTTCAATAAATACCGTGATTACCACTGAATCTAGACACCTACTATAGAATGATCATGAACTCCCAGACAAAACTGGCCTACAAGTATCTCACAGTGAAACACAGCACGCTGATTCCAAGCAAGCAGAGAGGAATTCCTCTCCACAAGACATTGCTACATTATTGAGTTACACACACATCACGTCCTTAGGTCAAAACATCAGTAACAATGGTAATGACAGAGTGACCAATAAAACCCGGATGTAAATATTGCGGAAAGCTTACACAATCACCTGGAATATGGTAAGCCTACTTAATCAGCTGGAATATGATTCCATCAAAGACAAAATTTGCCTCTACCAGACGTTGTCCTCCTGGAAACACTATAAGCACTTGAGACAACTTCATTGACCATCATTCATCATCATCATCATCATCTAGAGAATGGAACGACAGATATTGCTGTAAATTTTCGGGCCCAAGATACAAGACGGTTTCTCGATGAGGAAAAGTTCATTTGAACTGCATCCTTTGACGGAACGATTTTGTTTTATGTACAGAAAATATGTCTGAAATGGTATTGATACATACCATAAACGTGCGACTCACGATTAATGGAGAAAATCTTCCACATATTATTAACACGATCTGAAAACCGAAAGTGCGATGGCCTGTCGACATCAAGAATGATCTAACGGAAGTCGCTCTTGACCCATTGACAAATACACGAATCACATATAGGGGGAAAAGTGGCTCTTGGAAGAAATCTTCCAAGCAACTACCAGAAAGAAGCCTGAAACATAAGAAGGTATGAGCAGAACCATAGTAAGAGGACGTACGTTTTTGAAAAATAAGTTTAAAGTTAACTGTATGCTCTAAGTGCTCTTGAAGAGGCCAAACGAAATAATAAATGATGATAAGGATATAATCGTTCGATCTGAGACTAAAGTGTCACAGAGTTTTGTTCATTGCACACGAAAAGTCGAAGAAGACATAGATTTATACATAACCGCATGAAGCAGTACCAGTTTAGGAAAATTCTGAGATTCTTTTTCGATAGCAATGTCTTTGATAACGAATTTTTCCAGTACTTGACGTAGGAGACATTCTTCATAGTTTTAAAAGAAACATTACAGTTTGTATCTCCAATTATTTAGGAAAATCACAGGGAACGTGAGTCATAAATGCAGCCCTTCCGGGTCACGAGTTCATAGTCTCAACGTACGTGTCACTTTTCCCAGCCAAGAGACTGACGACAGCAGGAAACACAGTGCTGATGTTCCCTGGAACACAGCGTTTGTTACTCAGTATTTTATTCTCAATATTCCTGTCTTTCGTAGCTAAATATTCATGGCGGAATTTCAAGAGAGGACCTCAGCTGAGTAACTACAGAGGTTTCACAGTCAAAAAGAAGGGAAAAAGCAGTTTTTAGATACTTATTACTGCAAAAAGTTGAGTAAAATTCCTGACGAGATTGATCTGCAGAAATGATTCGCTTACATGATTTTTAAACTAATCATTCTGAGCATTCCATAATTCCATTACACCTTTGAATTGAATAAATCAGGTCAGCAGTTCGTAAATATTTCTATGTTTGATGTAACAAGAGTTTCTGTGTCGATGATGATAAAATTAGAACAATAATAAGACCTCTGGTGAAATTTTATATTGTTATGCCATGCAAAAATTTGTTTAATAAACAAAAACTGTGTGTCATCCCTCGACATACCACCGACACAGCTCACAAACAAACTAAGCATTAAGCGATTGCTTCACAGTTCGGTTCTGTAGCTCCGCAGAAAACCGTAAACATTATTTTCATAGTTCTCTGCTGAAAAACGAAACAAGTACGCACTTAATTTTACCTCATAATAATTGTCCATCAGATTCTGCACTATCATCCTGGCTGATATACAAATGTCTCCAGAGACCCTAAGTACTGAGACTAAGTCCCCCGCCAAACCGTCTTTGCCACTACGATGTATGAAATGCAGCAGCAATGTTCACGATTCTGTACAAAATGCATCCATCTCTTATATTCACTTCTACACAACTATCACATATATGCGTGTGTGTGTCTGTGTCGCATTTTTTAAATTCCATTATTGTTAGTCATATAAATACGTCTTCACGATCATATTAGCATGTGATCATGAACATTTTTTAAACTGGTGTTTGTGTAAGCGTGTCGTCATATTTACTAAATTGAGCGCGAAAATTGTCACTGCATTTATTCCACGGTTTGTATAATTTCTACTAGATCATATTGTCGATCTCGTTTAGGTCAAATAAAAATGAAACTATGAGTTTTTGTACCCTCCAGAAATGTTTCAGAAAGTACATCTGTTAAATTTTATAAGACTTTTCAAGACTGTTGTCGAATTGTGGAAACAAGTTGCATTACTACTAACAAAGTCACAGAGCAAAATAGTAGCATTATAAGAGCGACTGAAACCAAGGAGACCTACAGATATAATTTTTCCCGAGGGCAGCTCAACTGCGTGGTTATGTGATGACGGCATCCTCTTAGGCAAAAATATTCCAGAGGTAAAATAGTCCCTCGTTTAGATCTCCGGGCGGGGACTACTCAGCAAGATGTCATCATCAGGAGAAACAAAACTGGCGTTCCACAGATGTTGTTGTTGTGGTCTTCAGTCCTGAGACTGGTTTGATGCACCTCTCCATGCCACTCTATCCTGTGCAAGCTTCTTCATCTTCCAGTACCTACTGCAACCTATATCCTTCTGAATCTGTTTAGTGTATTCATCTCTTGGTCTCCCTCTACGATTTTTTCCCTCCACGCTGACTATCAATACTAAATTGGTGATCCCTTGATGCCTCAGAACATGTCCTACTAACCGATCCCTTCTTCTGGTCAAGTTCTGCCACAAATTTCTCTTCTCTCCAATTCTATTCAATACCTCTTCATTAGTTATGTGATCCACCCATCTAATCTTCAGCATTCTTCTGTGGCACTACATTTCGAAAGCCTCTATTTTCTTCTTGTCTAAACTATTTATCGTCCACGTTTCCCTTCCATACATGGCTACACTCCATACACATACTTTCAGAAACGACATCCTGAGACTTAAATCTATACTCGATGTTAACAAATTTCTGTTCTTGAGAAACGCTTTCCTTGCCATTGCCAGTCTACATCTTATATCCTCTCTACTTCGACCACCATCAGTTATTTTGCTCCCCAAATAGCAAAGCTCCTTTACTACTTCAAACGTCTCATTTCCTAATCCAATTCCCGCAGCATTACCTGAATTAATTCGACGACATTCCATTATCCTCCTTTTGTTTTTGTTGATGTTCATCTTATAACCTCCTTTCAAGACACTGTCCATTCCGTTCAGCTGCTCTTCCAGGTCCTTTGCTGTCTCTGACACAATTACAGTGTCATAGGCAAACCTCAAAGTTTTTATCTCTTCCCCATGGAATTTTACTGGCTCATATGTTTCAGCCCGCATCTCGTGGTCGTGCGGTAGCGTTCTCACTTCCCATGCCCGGGTTCCTGGGTTCGATTCCCGGCGGGGTCAGGGATTTTCTCTGCCTCGTAGAACCGCTCGGCCACCCCGGCCGGCGGATTTGAATTCCTACTAAAAATTTTGCTTTTGTTTCCTTTACTGCTTGCTCAGTATACAGATTGAATAACATCGGGGAGAGGCTACAACCCCGTCTCACTCCCTTCTAAACCACTGCTTCCCTTTCATACCCCTCGACTCTTATAACTGCCGTATGGTTTCTACACAAATTGTAAATAACCTTTCGCTCCCTGTATTTTACCCCTGACATCTTCAGGATTTGAGAATATTCCAGTCAAAATTGTCAAAGGCTTTCCCTAAGTCTACAAATGCTAGAAATGTAGGTTTGCCTTGTCTTAATCTATTTTCTAAGATAAGTCATAGGGTCAGTATTGCCTCACGTGTTCCAACAGTTCTACGGAATCCATACTGATCTTCCCCGAGGTCGGCTTCTACCAGTTTTTCCATTCGTCTGTAAAGAATTCGCGTTAGTGTTTTGGAGTCGTGACTTATTAAACTCATAGTCCGGTAATTTTCACATCTGTTAACACCTGCTTTGTTTTGCAATGGAATATTTATATTCTTCTTGAAGTCTGAGTGCATTTCGCCTGTCTCATACATCTTGCTCACTAGATGGTAGAGTTTTGTTAGGCCTCGCTCTCCCAAGGTTGTCAGTAGTTCTAATGGAATTTTGTCTACTACTGGGGCCTAGTTTCGACTCAGGTCTTTCAGTGCTCTGTCAAACTCTTCACGCAGCATCATATCTCCTATTTCATCTACATTCTCTTCCATTTTTATAATATTGTCCTCAAGAACATCGCCCTTGTACAGACCCTCTATATACTCCTTCCACCTTTCTGCTTTCCCTTCTTTGCTTAGAACTGGTTTTCCCTCTCAGCTCTTGATATTCATACAAGTGGTTCTATTTTCTACGAAGGTCTCTTTAATTTTCCTGTAGGCAGTATCTATCTTACCCCTAGTGATAAGCGCCTCTAAATCCTTACATTTGTCCTCTATCCATCCCTCCTTAGCCATTTTGCACTTTCTGTCGATCTCATTTTTGAGACGTTTGTTTTCCTTTTTGCCTGCTTCCATTACTGCATTTTTGTATTTTCTCCTTTCATTAATTAAATTCAATATTTCTTCTGTTACCCAAGGATTTCTACTAGCCCTCATCTTTTTACCTACTTGATCATCTGCTACCTTCACTATTTCATCTCTCAAAGTTACCCATTCTTCTTCTACTGTATTTCTCTCCCCCATTCTTGTCAATCGCTCCCTAATGCTCTCCCTGAAGCTCTCTACAACCTCTGGTTCTTTCAGTTTATCTAGGACCCATCTCCCCAAATTCCCACCTTTTTGCAGTTTCTTCAGTTTTATTCTACAGTTCATAACCACCAGATTGTGGTCAGAGTCCACATCTGCCCCTGGAAATGTCTCACAATTTAAAACCTGGTTCCTGAATCTCTGTCTTACCATTATTTAATCTATCTAATACCTCCTAGTATCTCCAGGCTTCTTCCGTGTATACAACCTTCTTTCATGATTCTTGAACCAAGTGTTAGCTATGATTAAGTTATGCTCTGTGCAAAATTACACCAGGTGGCTTCCGGCTTCCTCTTTCATTTATTTCTTCCCCCCCCCCCCTTAAAATCCATATTGGGCTACCACGTTTCCTTCTCCTCCTTTTCCTACTATCGAGTTCCAGTCACCCATGACTTAAATTTTCGTCTCCCTTCACTGTCTGAATAATTTCTTTTATCTCATCATACAATTCATCAATCTCTTTGTCATCTGCAGAGCTAGTTGGCATATAAACTTGTACTACTGTGGTAGGCGTGGGCTTTGTATCTATCTTGGCTCCAGGGAAAGCTGAAAGGTTGAAGGAGTATATAGAGCGTCCATACAAGGGAGATGAACTTGAAGGCAATATTATGGAAGTGGTAGAGGACGTAGATGAAGATGAGACAGGAGATATTATTTTGCGAGAAAAATTTTACAGAACAATGAAACACTTAAGTCCAAACAAGGCCCTGGGAAAGGACGTCATTCCATCAGAACAGCCTTGGTGGAGCCAACCATGACAAAATACTTCCAGTTGATGTTAAGATATATGAAACAGTCGAAATACACTCATAATGGAAGCAGGTGCTGACAGGTCTGAATATTACCGAACTCGCCGTTTAATAAGTCATAGTTGCAAAATACTAACATGAATTCTTTAGAGAAGTGTGAATAAATTGGTATAAGCCAGTCTCGGAGGAAATCAGTTTGGTGTACGGAAAATTGTAGGAACACGCAAGGTAGTACTGATCCTGAGTCGTATTTGAGGAGATAGGTTGAAGAAAGGCCAAATAGGTATATATCATTTGTGGCCAAAAAATAAACGCTTTTATCATTATTGACTGGAATACTCTCTTTAAAATTGTGAAGGTAGCAGGGGTAGAATACAGGGAGCGAAAGGTTATTTACGACTTGTACAGAAATCAGACGGCAGTTATTAGAGCGGAGGGGCATGAAAGGGAAGCAGTGGTTGAGAAGGGAGTGAGACAGGGCTGTAGCCTATCCCTGATGTTATTCAATCTGTAAATTGAGCAATAAGTAAGGGAAACCAAAGAAAAATCTGGTGTAGGAAGTAAAGTTCAGGGAGAGGAAATAAAAGTTTTGAGGTTTGTCGATGACATTGTAATTGTGTCAGAGACAGCAAAGGACTTGGAAGAGCAGTTGAACGGAATGTACAATGTCTTGTACAATGAACGTCAACAAAAGCAAAACATGTATGATGGAACGTAGTGGATTTAAATAAGGTGATGCTGATGGGAGTATATTAGGAAGCGAGACACTTAAAGTAGTAGATGAGTTTTATTAACTGGGCAGCAAAATAACTGAGGGCCGAAATAGAGGCGATATAAAACATACACTGGCAATGGAAAGAAAAGTGTTTCTGAAGAAGAGAAATTTTCTAACATCTAATACAGATTTAAGTCTCAGGACGTCCTTTGTGAAAGTATTTGTATGAAGTGCAGCCATATACGGAAGTGAAGCATGGGCGATGAACGGTTTAGACAAGAAGCGAATAGAAGATTTTGAAATGTGGTGCTACAGACGAATGCTGAAGATTAGACGAATAGATCGCGTAACTAAAAAGCAGGTAGTGAACAGAACTGGGGCCGGCCGGTGTGGCCGAGCGGTTCTAGGCGCTTCAGTCTGGAATCGCGCGACCTCTACGGTTGCAGGTTCGAATCCTGCCTCGGGTATGGATGTGTGTGATGTCCTTAGGTTAGTTAGGTTTAAGTAGTTCTAAGTTTTAGGGGACTGATGACCTCAGATGCTAAGTCCCGTAGTGCTCAGAGCCATTTGAACCATTTGAAAAGAACTGGGTAGAAAAGAAATTTGTGGCACAACCTGACTTTAAGAAGGCATCGGTTGGTAGGACACATTTTTAGACTTGAGAAGATCACCAGTTCACTATTGGAGGGAAGTGTGGCAGGTGAAAATCATAGAGGCAGACGAAGGGATGAATGCAGTAGGCACAGTCAGAAGGACATAGGTTGCAGTAGTTATTCGGAGATGAAGAGGCTTGCACAGTACAGAGTAACACGGAGAGCTGCATCAAACCGGTCTTTGGACTGAAGACCACAACAACAACAATGACGACGACGACAAGAAGAGCTCAGTTGTCGCTTTGGAATGCTGTAGAAGGTACAGAACTGATACCACGTGGTATCATTGACGTAAGATACGACGTGAAATCGAGTTTATGTGTCAGTGAGTTGTAGGGCGGTAAGATGGGTCGACATGGAGACGTAACAGAATGAAAGAGACGAGCTATCACATTTGAATGGGCCCATGATAAGAGAAATTGAAGTTGCTCCATTTGTTGGAGTACCACCGCGGAATGTCCGACGCGTCTCCGAAGGTTGGTGCTTCACTAGCAGCCATGTAACAAGGCATAAGATAGTGATTGTAAACAGATCCTAACCACCAAGGGCTAGAGACGAGTATCACGTCTTCTCTCTGACAATCGGTTCCAAAAACCGAGAGCAAATGCAGGCCCATTTCAACCATTTTCCGAGAAAATATTGCAACATAAACTATTTGTAATAGACATTTGGAATCGGCTACCTCGCAAAGGCCTTCGCTCACGATGGCACATACACCGATGAGCCAATAAAATGTTGGCCCACTTTTGGAACGCAGTATACTACTGAATCAGTGTAGCACGAATTGTATAAGTCCTTGGTACATTTACGGCGGATTGGGGCGCGAGATGTCTATGCGAGGTCACGCTGTCGTCTTAGATTACGAGTCTGTTGTTCGTGGCTACACAGATGGCGAGCACGATTCTGGCCTGGACAGTTATCTTGCTGGGAGATGTCACCTTCGTCGGGGAAGGTATCGAGAATGGTGGGGTGCAGATGGTCCTAAATAACTTTCACGTAGTCCACAGCTGTCATACTGCCTTCGAATAGCACGACAGCTATCATGAAAGGCCAGGCGAATGTCCTGTAGAATATAAAACTGCCCCCACAGGGGGCACTATATGACAAAAGGGAAATTCATGACTCGACGGGCTACACTACATACCACATACCTCTAGCTAGTCTCTGTATTGTTCGGCTCACTGAAGATGTGCAGACTTACAGTCATGGGACAAGATATTATGGTCAATGCCTAGCAAGGGACTGAATGCATCTTGGTGTTATTTCAAGGAAGCGAGGCAATAAGGAAAGTATACAAATGGAGCACAGACGAATGGGGAACCATTCTAATGATGATACGGCTTGTAAATAGGAAAATCCATTTGCATGGGTGACTTTAACAAAGGCCTGATGGTTGTATCCCGGTGCATAGGAACAAACATGTCGGACGTGGCGAAGATCGCCAACTGTTACGCTTGGTGCAGTCATGAGCATCTATGGAAAGTAGTCGAAGGACGGTGAAACCACGAATATGCAACAAGTTGCTGCCAATCTATGGCTTATCCCATAACGTGTAGGTCGTGGGGTTGTCCGCTCTACAAAGTAGGATAGGCGGCGTTCCGTATCAGCTCTGACGACAGAGTATAGTGTTGGTGCAGACACAAACGTTTCGGTGGTTCTGGTTGGAAGTGTTTCTGTGACAATTTGGAGATACCAGAAGTTCCGCCGTCTCATTAAGGTTACTGTGAGCATGAACCGTGACTTTTTTTTACCGTTGGTGCCGAAGTGTAGCCCTTTCTTCTAAATATTCGAGTGGACATTCCAGTTTGCTTACATGACAACAGCAGTGTCCACAGGACAGCACGCACATATTCCTGGTGCAAACACTGGAGCATTCTGCCGCATCTATACTGGTCAGCCCAATAACATGATCTAGATCTCAGAAACGTAGCAATTAACATCACCGCAATTTTGTTGCTCTGTGGGATCTAATTATCAATTATTAGCTTCAGCTGGGTATGGCACCGCAGAAAAAACTTTTGAACTCTCTTCCTCGAGGTGTCAAGGTGATTGTTAAGACTAGAGAAGGTGTTACACAGTACAAGCGTTCTATCTTCTTGGGGTTACTACTTTTTTGCCCGGTGTGCTCTGTTTCTTCTGTGCTGTTGTAGAGAACGAAAATAAAGTAAGGCGCTCTAATATCGTCCCTGTTCCTACTTTTTAGCTGAGTGTGCATACGTGGTTTCAGTCCACTGTTTTGTTGAGAGAGTTTGTTGTGTGCAGCACGGTTAGCTTCCTTGTACGAAGGAAGTCAATTTTTTGTGCTGAGGTTAGTGCAGCAGTCAAATTAACAGCCTGTTATTTCTAATGTGAGCAATTATTTGTGTTCATTACACTCGTAGCTTCACTTCTGACAGTACTTCATCTGCGAGGAAGGATCTTGAGGTGTGCTTGGGTAGCTCAGTCGGCAGAGCATTTACCCCCGAAACGCAGAGTCCGGCACACAGTATCAATCGGTTAGTAATTTTTAAGAACAATTTTCTTACCACAAAATGAGTGAACTGCCTGGTTTAGAAGATGAATCTGCTCCATCTTTATGACGTTGCACAAAAACATGTCTATTGCGAACGTGGAGTACATTTTGTGGGAACGGTACTTTGTTTTATGTGTGGGAAACAAGTGTTATAAGTGTTATCATAGCGCATCCTAATCTCCGTTCATACACACGATGCAGTGGTAGAAGGGAAAAAACAGAAATCGTCTCCACTCGGCTTAATAGCCAACACTGATACAGGGTTTCTCCCATCGTTTCATACCGCATCAAGACGGCATCAAGAGGACTAATCTTGATTAATATCATATAGATATTGTGCAACATTACTTCTCACGATCAAGTGAGTGCGTACATTACCCAGAGGTCTGACTCAAGAAATGAAACACATCCAAGATAAAAGCAGCGACTTTCATTGATGGTTTTATTTCGAAGGGCGCAGGTCCATTCCTGAAACTGTAAGAAAGGAAAGTTTTTGTCTGAAACAAATTTTCATACTCTCAGCGAGACTCATTCCGTGGATTTCAGTGTGTTAAGACTGGAAGGAACAATCATGGCTCTTTACAGGGCGTAACACTGGACTTAATGACTGAGACACAATTTTATTTTAGCATAGGTACTTACAAACAAGATGGTACGCGATTAAGCATTAAGTTCCCTTCTACTCTGATTATAATAGACGAAGAAGGAGAAAGAGACTCAGAGCAAAAGTAGACGTAATGATTAATTTCACACAACGAACGTTTGTCAAGTCTAGTAAGAAAAAAAGGCCTAGCACATGGCTCAGTTTAATTGTTTACCACTAAATTCCTTTTTTTTTAAATGAGTAAAAATTTTTTTTAGAATTTGTCATCAAATTTATTTTCGGTAACGTAGATATGACTTTAGAAACCAAACGATCTTCATCTGAATCATTTTGTTGTCACATCAAAATCAGCATAATTCTTGCACATGCCAGAGTTACGTAATGACATGTATCTGTTCCTTATATGCATTGTCTAAAGGCTATGATAAAAGTTCTTATTGTCAGTTACATTAAATTGTTCTGTGTATTCAAAGCTACCGCATGATATATCGACCGTACACAGTAGAGGCCTAATTAGTAACACTGTGTTTCACATATTCCAGATTACGAGTGGTTTTCAAGCTTTATGCTCGTAAAGAAAATAAGACGTTACAGATCTTAGTATCACAGATCACCACTAGAGTTGAAAATGAAACTGAGTTTGCTGTTCAGAAAGACTTGTCGTACACAAACTATGTTCAGCTAAACCTAGAACTCACTTTCTTATTTTCTTGCACTAGTATTATGATGCCCCCCAGAGTACCCTGAATGCTCAAAAGAGGTAAATTAATGCCAACATAACCATCTTTATGTGGAGCCTTTTTCATTGTGTGAAATGGTTTACTTGTCTTTTCAAAACATTTTCTTCTAGAAAATTTACCTTTCACTGTATTTGTTAAGACCTGCCTAAGCTGAATACCACTCATTATTAACAACCAAGTAGTGTGACCAAATAGACCGTTGAAAACACAGGTTCTTGTAAGCAGAAATAACAGATCTGTAGATGGACTGTCCAGTGCCTTCGTCTCAGTGAGAGTATTCATCCGGGAAAGCGTTCCAGGAGCTCCCATATCATGGTTCCTCGACGGCCTGCATAGCCCTATTCATCCCTCATACTGCAATACGTTACGTCACATTCCTTCAGTACTTATTATGAAGAGCCAAGCTATGAAATCAAGTTGTACGATGAGATTCCCTCTTCTAGCGGTTACTAAACTGAAAATTAGTTAAACTTTTACTGACAGAATGAAAGCCCTAACTTACAATGCGGTTATATGACAGCTAAACTGAAACATTCTGACTGTCCAATTAAAAAACACCACTTACACAGTAGAAATTTCAGAACATGGCTATTGCTTACATGGTCTCATTAAAGGTTGTGGTCTATCAGTAGCCCCAAAAGTTTAACAGCTGCTTACATTTCATTGTTAGAGTATACTATTTTCGTGATTTATGGAATTTCAGGAGAAGAACTGAACTTAAAAAGACTTGTCAGATTGTCTTGATCCACCTGTTTTCAAATCTATCATTATGTGCTTTTCCAATAAGTTCGTTAGTACTAGAGTTTATTCGTGTACCTTCTGAAAAAGAAGAAAGTTTGCCTTTTTCTGTCAACCTAAGTTCAACAGCATATCTATATATCAGAAACAACAGAGGACCCAAAATAAAAAGCGTGTGGTATACCGTATCGCAAATGTCGATTGTATTGTGTGTGTTGTCGACATTATACACATACACTGTTTTCTGTCATACAAAGGAGATAAAAACGATGAATTTGCGCATTCACTACTTCATAATACTTAATAGTTTACATGAGACTATCGTGGTTTACGCTCTCAATAGTTTTAGCCACATCACAAGTCATACCAACAATCTTTCTTCCTGCACATTATTCGTGAGTGGAATGGGAAATGGGGTGAGTGATAACTGAGGTGTATGGTGTATCCTCCAAAACCTGTCGTAAGGTATATTACGAAATGAAGATGTACAACAGAAAATACTTCAATATTAGTGAGGTAATAACACTCGAAATTTCTTTTCACAGGTTCAGAGAACACAAGAGATGATCATGTTTGCAGCAAAGGAAAAAGCCCATCACATGCGCATGTCAAAGCGGAGTACAACGTGAATGTAAGAAGAACATCGGTGCAAAGTAGTTCAGTTCCGTAACTATCAAAATACCGAGGTGGAAAGATAAATTGAAAAGTCTGATGAAAAAGGAATATATTTGAGAAGACTCTTACTTCTCAACATACTGCCCTTTGAGTTACACACTCTTGGTATACCGTGTTCCAACTTTTTCTTTCAAAATATTTGTTTATGGAAGCAGTCATTTAATCATTACTTTAAAATTTATTCTATGAAGCAGATTTTCAAAATTAGGATATAGAACAAAGTTGTTTGCGGCAAAAGCGGTAGAGTTGGGACCAATATTTGAACCCCAAAGGGAAGTACCTTCGTCACTGTGGCTCTGCTGTGCTAGCTAAAGCAATGTTCCATGAATAAACTTCTTAGTCATGGTCATTTTCAGGTAATTTCCGTTTCACACGACTTGCCACTACAACATAAGCGCAGTTATGGCTTTGTCCAGGTAATGTATCACGAGTATTACAACCAAAAAAATATGGCATTAACCAGGTGGTGTAAGGTCTGTCGCATCCATAGGTGGATTTTCACGAGTATTTGTCTGTCATTTTGATTACTGTTCACAATATTTCTCGTTAAAATTTTCTATCACTTAGAATTTTGTTCAAAAGTCAGCAGTTGCAGAGCCAAGAAAACACAAGCCATTTTAATTCCCTTTTTTTATGTTCGTCATAACAATTCTACTCTTTCTTAGTTGCATGCAATGGGGCAAACATGTCCGTGCCATAGTTCCTGCAGTCGAGATCTTTGCACATATACTGTTGACTCCATCATGTAAGTACATCAATGTAAGTAGAAGAACTGCTAATCCGCGGACTCGGATATACTCTTTGTACAGCCACAACAGTGAAACAGTTTTTCATTCAGTTAGGTAGTTTGTTACATGTTCCATTGGTAATTTGAACCATTCTTTTATCGAAATGGTGTGGAACGAGTCAGTTTACCAGACAGAGACCACACAAAATACAGTGTCTGATGCACAGTGACCATTTTTCGTCCCAAGCGCTAGGCGAGTTCATTCGTTTACTCAGAAGGGGAGGTTTTACGGCCGGTTGGCGA
Source organism: Schistocerca americana (assembly GCF_021461395.2). Taxonomy (NCBI): domain Eukaryota; kingdom Metazoa; phylum Arthropoda; class Insecta; order Orthoptera; family Acrididae; genus Schistocerca; species Schistocerca americana. Next base: position 613,308,632 of record NC_060120.1, read on the forward strand.
CGGCAGAAACTTCGCGTATGCCCTGCAATCTTTCGCGTATGATTTTACAGAAACTATTAGCTAAAAAAAATTCATTTTTGCTTCACTTGTAGCTTTATATGCCAGATTCATGATGATGAGCCCATGATTTCATTAATGCTCATATTTATTGTGATATTTACGTTGAAGAAAGACACTGCCTGAATTTCGAAAAAAATTTACAATGCAAAATAGGGGTTGCTATGAGTTTGCGTTCGGTGCATATTACATAATAGCTTGCGGCGAATGAAATTTAGCTAACATATTGACTTTTTCTTTATACTTGGATAGGTCTCTATTGTCACCAGTCTCGAGAAAACTGATCTGACGTAGCACACTCATTAGCTATCGCTCATCGCCGGTGACAAAGCCAGACAAAAATGTCCGTAACATTCCTCCTATTCCATAGACGTTTGGTATATGGAAATAAGATTTTGACAAATGATAGCAAGCAAATAGGAGAATATTTCGCCATTCGGTTATCATGCAACACTTTATTATCTACCACGTTGTTCCATTAACTACAGACGTCTTCGATGAAAGAATGTAATTTTTAAGGGCCATCGATAGCTGGTGAAATTAGAAATGCCATGGGTTTTGGAACAATATAGGTGAAGACATTAGACGTTGATTTTCTACGGAGGATGTGCATTTTCATATGATACTGACCTAACTTCCCCTCAGTTTCTCACATAGTAAATTTAATGAATCACTGTATCAGAATCCTCTCGCAATTGCTTCTGCACAACATGTTAGCAAGGTGATACTGTCAAAGATCCTCTGTGTTTCGACAAAACAAACCAACTTTAACATGGTGAAAATTCGCCACTCATCGCACTTCTTTGGAAATCGCTGCATTTCCAGTGGAATTCTTTTAAGATACTAGCCAAAGAGGAGGTGACGCCATGCAAGGGTGGACATGGAGGGGCTCATTTAATATTTACAAAAAAATGTCTGCATAGGCTTCAGTTTAAAACGGCACTTCCCCTCCAGCGCTCGGCATTTCCCCTACAGCGTCTGCCCGTAATCTTCACCACTACTGCTCTCCCCATTCGCCCTCTGCCGTCGGCGCATCTACCAGCCACGGTATTCCGCACGGACTTTAAGTATACGTGACTAGTGTTGTAAGTAGACTGTTTATGTTTTCGCTATGTAAGTAGGCTGTTTATGTTTTCGCTATGTAAGTAGGCTGTTTATGTTTTCTCTATGTAAGTAGGCTGTTTATGTTTTCTTATTGGCAACGTTACGTAGCGCTCAATATGAAAATCACTGGCTGTGCTGTGTGCAGTCTGTGGCTAGTTTGCATTGTTGTAATACTCGCCATTGTAGTGTTGGGCAGCGGCAGCTGGATGTGAACAGCGCGTAGCGTTGCGCAGTTGGAGGTGAGCCGCCAGCAGTGGTGGATGTGGGGAGAGAGATGGCGGAGTTTTGAAATTTGTCATGAACTGCTATATTTATATATGATGATATCAAGGTAAATACATTGTTTGTTCTCTATTAAAATCTTTCATTTGCTAACTATCCCTATCAGCAGTAGTTAGTGCCTTCAGTAGTTTGAATCTTTTATTTAGCTGGCAGTAGTGGCGCTAGCTGTATTGCAGTAGCTTGAGTAGCGAAGATTTTTGTGAGGTAAGTGATTTGTGAAAGGTATAGTTTAATGTTAGTCAGGGCCCATTCTTTTGTAGGGATTATTGAAAGTCAGATTGCGTTGCGCTAACAAAATATTGTGTGTCAGTTTAAGCACAGTCCTGTATAAATTGTTCTAAGGGGACGTTTCAGTGTTAACATCAATGAACTTATTTTTAAATCTTGTTCGTGGGATTACTCTCAAAATCAAAGCTTTTTCAGACTACCAGCTTTTGAATAGAAATTCGTCCATGGAATCAATGTGCAGAAGAAATTATTGTACTTTAGATTTAGATTTAAAACATGCTGTGCTACCTATGAGATATTTTATATTATTGGGCACGTGATTAATAATGGGTAATAAAGGTCATTTTTCGTCTAGTACTTTAGATATGAATATCATTGCTTTTCTAAAATTGTAATGGATTATTTATGATGAATTTCATTAGTGAATACATGTATTGAGATGGTGCAGTTAATACACCTCAAACGTTGAGGAGTTAGCTACGTAACGACTGCAGGTAAAAACCACATATTAATCTTACTGCTCGCTTATGTGCCATCACTACATAAGAGATGAGTCACCCCAGAAAATTTTTGCGTGAAACATTATTGAGTCGAAATATGTAAAATATGTCAGGGGATTAATTCATTTGTTTCGAAGACTAGCAATTATACTCAAATGATTTGAGGATATGGGGATCCAGGAGTGGTAAGGAACTGAACCCAGTCTCAGCAGAAAAATTTCACAACTTTATTTAACTTAATCAGTTCACATAAGGCATACGTTGGTAATCTGAGCATAATTAATTATTCAGTTCAGCACTTGTAAAGTAGTTAAAAAATTGTCTTTAAGTGCCAATAATTAATTTAAACATAAGAAATGTCAAGGTTGTTTAAAGGTGTCAACAAGGTAAATCCATCAAAATTACTTAAAAGCACAAATGAATAGCCGTCAACCATCAAGGTTTCCATAAAATTTATCAAAATTTTACTTAAAAGAGCCAATAAAAAACTGTCAAATAGTTGTAGGTGCGGCTGAGCAATCAGTAAACTTAACAACTGACAGAGTTCGAATAACATGATGTCGATTATAGCATACAATTTCTTTACGATACCGAAAGACAAGCGAGCAACAGACGAAGAGCCCTAAGACCTCATCCTGAAAAGCTTCATTCAGAAGCTGGTGTGAACATACTTAATTCGTCACAAGTCCCAACAATTCGACCCACTAGACACAGGTACAATAAGAAATTGGATTTTAAATCTCGAAACAGAAGAAAGCACTATATCACCACACGTAGTATAGTGTCTTAAAACACTTACATATAATTTAAAAGAAGGGACCAGTTTAGCACTTTTCCCAAAATTTAAGAGTGTAAATAGATTTATCAGATCTACATTCCAGTACGCATCTAAGTACACGGACCCTTTGGCTGAGTAGCACTTACTGAAACCAAGAGCCAGCTCATGCTGTTCAACACAAGGTGGTTTATGGAAGACACCGTCTAGAACGTTTAGAGATAGATTTAAATCACATACACAAATTATCACTGGAACTCCCTCTAATATCTTAAATAAAAAGAACACATAAATCTGTCTCTTTGTATCCCAAAGGTTGATACCTGATACAGGAGCAGAAACGTAAATGACAGGGCAGCCAAGCTCTTGCGAGCACTATCAACATTGGTTCGTGCGGGTCATATGTCACTCACCCTTCACACGACAAAGTCCCATCAAGATGTACTACAGCAGATGGTATCAACTTCCAAAGTGTCATGACAATGATTTCCATAACCCTCTCGCAGCAAGTGCACTTCTGTGAAGTTCTATCGTGGTAGAATTAAACCCTGGTTTCCCTGCAGGGAAAGGCTCCAAACCAGCAGTGTAACTGCCACGAGGGAACCGACGACTCTGTGTGTGGCTCCATATCACATAGGTACCTCCAAACAGGAAAACCAGATGCTTTTCGAAGTTGGTATTCGTTCACTATCCTAGGCAATCTCGACGTGCTCGCCGCTCCTAGCAGACTGCCTGTCCAATGTACTGCTCACGTCCCACCCCCGCGCCGCTTTTTAGCACGGTCTTCATACTGGCGAATGCTGAAGTCAGATCCTCTGGCGGGATGTCAAAGAAATCCCAACACTCGACGTCAAGACACCGCCACCTGTTTGTCAAAATATCGATACGAACTTATCATACACGAAGAGTAAACGTAGCTGAAATTAATTTTTTCAGGAGCTCAGTAATATGCTTTTTCCAGTTCAAGTGTTCATCAGTATGTACCCACAAAAATTTGAAGCATTTCACCTTATCTACTGACTCCTGTTTCTGTGATACCTCAATTGTTGGTATGACTATTTGTTGTGCAAAACTAAATATAGTGTGTTCTTTCAGAATTAAGGGAGAATGCATTTTCAGACAACAAATTAATAATTGAAAAACATCATTAAAAGTCTCTTCCGTGGCCTTCTGTCTAATGGGATTTATTATAATACTAGTATCGTTGCAGCATTGCGATTGCATTCTGGTAAATTCCGAGATCCTGCAAAAGAGCTGCGGATAAACAACGCTAACAATTGCTGTTTAACCATCATCTGACTATGGTGCTTCCTTGGTACTATCGCCACGTACATTTCTTCGAACAGCACTTCCTCCATCTACTAGGTCCTTGACCTGGTAGAAAAGTTCCATTTATTAACAATGCCAGCTTGGGTGACGTTGCTGTACACTCAGCTTCGAGAGTTAGAACTAACTGCGTTAAAATGATGTAGTCCGCTTATAAAACTCGAAATTGCTGATAGCACTCTGCGTCCAGGTCTCTCTAGGCCTGCCCTGTTCCCTCGAAGAGGGTGGACGATCGATTCCTTGATTTAACAAGTTTGGAGAAAATCCCTATATTTGTTAAGCGTTTCGGCTTCTCAGCCAAACAGCGCTATTACTGAAGTACGCTTAACTGGTTTCTCATCCACAGGTATTCTCACTGGAGCACTGAAACCTCAAATCCAGTAACACCCTACGCTTGCGACTGCATTTTGACAAAGCTACCAAGACTTCTCATCAAACACTCTGAATTCCATTTCCCAGTGAAGTGCCGTGTGCACTGTGGCGGATAGCTCATGTATTTCAAGTGAACATAGAGTGGTACTCGTACAGGCAATCTGTATATAAGAGTACTCCTGACAATGTTAATAATATAAGTGCCACTTCATGCACTGAGTGAACGTGAAGCGCTGTATGTATCAAAGCAATCCTGGCCAATTCACGATCGAAACATCAGGAAGTGAATACCTCCAATATATATTACTGCCTGGAGTACTGCGGTAAATAATCAACGATTACGTGCATAAATGGTGAGTAAAAGCCTTGCTGGTATCGATCCTAAGTCACTCTTTCCATCACTCGTTTCGATTATGTACGTATATGCAACCTCACGCAATTCAGCGTCTCGCTAATGTATAACCAGTACAAAGATCCAGGTATTGGTTAGATGTTGCATTTACCTCTTTGAATTTCCAATCTTAAACCACTAATTTCTTTCAATGAAGACTTCAGCACGACTTATCCGTCCTACTCCTTTTTCTTTATACTTAATGTCAAACCTATGATGTATTTATCCTCTTCTACCGACTGGCCTCGACTTCGTAGATTGAATAGTATGTTTGCACAGGGGATAGCCCATCAGAAACTGAAGACAGGATGAAAACAGGAAGAAGGTGTACTGAACTGCGAAAAAAGAAGCAAAATCGAAACAGTGAGTGGTTTAAGCTCAAGATGTGCAACATCGAGCACATCTGAGTACCGATGGCGTCATGGTTATGTGGTCACGCTGTCGGACTGCGGAGGGAGATCCGTTTTCAAACCTGCTCGTAACGCGTTCCCCCCCCCCCTCCCCCCCCCCCCCCCACATAATTATGAACTATCCGACCGGTCATTGACGTTTCTGTTCACTGTATTTAAATTTGTGTCTGTGTCTTGGAGTAACGTCTGTATGCAACAGCGAAGTGTAAGGAAGGAGCCTCCAGACATACGAAACTCCTATTTCTCCTACACATGTACCCCATGTTATGACTTTTGTGTTCCATTTTGGAAGTTTTGCCAGGGCCGTAGCTATCACCGTTATCAGCCCTATCAAAGATACGGGGCCCCCGAGCTATAGGGCCCCGACACTTTATTACCAAAAATTCGTAAATTGTTTTCCACAATCTGACGCAAGGTGAACGCTTAAGTCTTAGGCAGTACCCTAAACGCTTAATTAACCGGACGGCCAAATGTTGACAACACTGAAAGTCTCAGATTTCCCGCGGCGCGCGTCAGCAGACAACAATGATTACGGTATTTCTCCTTTTCAAGTTGAATGAGAAGAATCTACACGCTTTTATTTCAATTTGTGCACGCGTTTCATGACGTTCAAACGTTGTAAATCTAGTATTTGTTCCTTAATAAGTTTAATTGTGAGAGTAATGAATGAAACATAGAGAGATTACCCCACTGATGCTACGAAAATAAGAAATAAACAGAAGAAGGAGGAAGTTATAAAGAAATTGCCCAAAATTCCTTCATTTTTTTCAGCAATCAGATTCTGTGAATGATTTACTTTGCGATGGTAGTTACTAAAAACTTATCTATCTCCACGGAAAAAATACTCCTTGTTTATAATTTAGGTCACATTATGTAGCGTTCTACGCTGTGTAACGTAGAACTCGCAAGTGTCATTACACGCTGTCGCGGAAATATACAACATACATAATTTTATTTGAATTGTGGTCAAAAACCATAGGGTTAGATTAAGGGTGCGCATGTGATGCATGTCGCTCGAGAGCAGCGATGTGTGGAAAGTTGCATCAAGTCTATCGTCTGATCGAACAAACTGCACTAGGTAAATACACGTGAACAGCGCGTTCGCGAGATTTGTACACACGCATTACGCACCATTATAAGAAAATACATTCCATAATTTTATATACACAAGCTTTAGCACATTAGATGTATGTACACGGATGTTTAATTTTACGCCCTTCGTGAAGAGTGTATTACTTAAATAAAGTTTTTATTGTACACAACTAACAAGCCGGTGATATATTAAATTTGTTTATAGCTGTGATCTTATTTCAGGAACAGATCACTTCCAGCCAACATATCTGGTGTGGAAAGGACGTTCAAAAATAAAATCAGTAATGTAGATTTTATTATGTACACATTTAATAAAATAACGTTAATCAATATAACACGGAATTACTTATTAACCTCGTTAGTGCGAAATCGCTCAAGACGAATTCATGGTTAACGCGAAAAAAATTTGGTTCTGCCAGGAATATATTAGTTCTAATAGTAAATTTTGTCGCTTAATACGAATTTCGGTTAAGGCGAATTACGAACTCTTTCTCAGTCCCAAGCGTAATTAAATTTCATTTGGACACAAACTTCCAAAGTCACAGCAATTTTTCCGAAATTAATCCATTAAATGTAACTACAGAGCTGACTACCCATTGTTTATTCGTTTCTAACATATTGTAGGTCGGGAACCGTGATTATTGGCGTGTACGGTGCATTTAAACAAAGATTATACATGTATGTTTTACAGATATTTGAGCTTTGTCACGCGTAATGTAAACAAAATAAGAGCTGTACCTCCAATAGTAAAAAATAGTTCCTTGGGAGAACTGACCCGATGGAAAATTCGTTATAACTAAGGACGATAATCGAATTTTTCTAGTAAGATAGACAAATTTATGGATTGTAAGTTAGACGAAAACGTCTGTATTAGCGATGTGAATTCCATGTTGGTATGTTCGATGTGTTGACTTTGCTGGTTAGGTATTCCCCAAGACCATTAATTTCGTCTTAGGGTTGCTACAAATATTTGTTTCTAATCTTGATGCACCTTGGAAAACATCATACGTCAATATGCTTACATAGTATTTATTACAACATTCATCTGCCACGAATGGAGAGTATGAAAAACTAGCTTACAAAAAAAAGAAGGCACATTTTATATCGAAACAGAACAGAAACACTATGCAGTATACTTACATAAGTAACACTCTGCAAAAGTGTAACATGAACCAATAAAAATATCTCTCGATACACACCAAACTCACACAGGATCACAAATGGGAAGAGCACAAATACAGAGAGGTCAGTCAACGAGAATTGTAGTTTTGTAACCATTGCAAACTGACATTTGTGTGAAATTTTTTTTTTTTTTTTTTTTTTTTTTTTTTTTTTTTTTTTTTTTTTGCAAATAAATCGCTAACACTCTTTCGTAACACATAGTTCAATCACTGTTACGTTCACCGCTGCCTGCGCAGAGGCGAAGTCTATTTTACATTACGTTATTTATAAGTGTGCTACTTTCAATCTCCGGTGCGGATTTGGTCCACTCGTTGGAAAAAGAAGTCTCCCCTCGCAGGTGCCAAAACGCCGTTCTGGCGTGTTCCCGCCCAAATTAATCCCTGTACTCTACTGTTTCATTCACATTTGGTCGATTCCCTTAAGTTCTGAAGGAATCTCGCCCGTGATGCTTAGAACTTTTGGTGATGCTTCGAATCGTCAAACTATGCAGTGATTAATTGTGTTGCTCTGCAGTATCAGTTACGCCGTGTATGTTTTATTGCTGTTATTATCGCTTTGTTGAGCGCTAAGTTGAATTTCTAGTATTGCTAGATGGATGAGGAAAGTTTTCCTGGCGCATTTCTATTGCTTTTTCAACGCTTCAATGGCACGTAAAAAGATGGCGTAAGCTTGGTAAGTACCTTATTTTAAATGTCAGTCTTCTGTTACTCATGAAATATTTGTATCAGAACCGGCTTACTTTAACGTAGTAGAAAGATGTACCACATACGAATATGAATGACTCTGCAAAGAAAGTGCTTCCACGAAACGTCACTTGCATTCGTCGAATCTCCACCACAGCAGTCGTACGATATGACAGAAAAATGGTGTATATGTGTGCATGTGTTTGTTTTGCTTGCGCTGAATAAGATGATGCAAATTAGTTTTCAAAACAAAACAAAAAAGACGGAAGATGAAGAAGCCATATTTTGATGAGTTGTCTGAAGATGAGAGAATTTGTACTATTGTTGCTTCAATATATTAATTTCTCAAACTAAACAAATATTTCAAAGCCTCTGTGACCTTAGCAATACGTTCGAAGTGCTACAACCGGAGGAACTGTAATCATTTTAAAATGAAATAATAAAAAAAGAAGTGGAAAAACTGACTGCTAACTACAGTAAAGACTTGTCATTTGATCTGTATGAAAAATTAATTTCTTTGAAAATGTGCTATAAAACTGAAATTCAGAAAATTCATTCCTTTAAGGAATTCACTGTATTATTACTGATTAAATTCAGTAGTCGTGCATCCAGTTTTCGGGAGGTAATAACAGTGTGTTTCCTATTTTTGATCCTTACTGCAACAGCTGAAAGAAGTTTTTAGAAATAAAATCTGATTAAAAACTATCTTAGGACTTCTCTGAGCCAAGAACGGCTTTCACACTTGTCAATGGTATCTTTAGAGGCAGAAAATCACGAAAAACTAAAATCGTCTTCAGCTATGTGTGATAAGGTTGTCGAAAAAAGGCGAGAAAAGAATATATATTTGAATTGTTTGCCCAACTTGGCTCCTAGGAGCAATAATTGTAAATAATTACTTACCTATGAAACCTATACTTAACCAATAAACATTTATTTTATTCAAATTGAGAGTTTTTGTTACTTTTGTGAAAAATCTTTACCCTCCATTTGAGCTTCGTTACAGATGGATGAAAGGGCCCCGCGACAAATTTTTATACAGGGCGCTTCCAAGGCAAGATACACCACTGGTTTTGACTCTTGAATTCCTTTGTTGTAACACAGTTCACACCAGTTTATTTGTTGTCCTCATTTCAGTGAAAGTCTATGAGGCATCTCATCTCCTCCCCTATTCGTCACATTTAATTGTGACGGTAATACTTATATATTCTTACCACATGACTCATACTTCATAATCAGTGTATAGCATGACAATTGCTAAGACCACAGAAGAACAGACACGTCAATGACCTGACGGAAAGTTCATAATTTTGTGAAAGAAAAGGGCACGAGCGTGATTTGAGCATGGATCTCCCGCTTTCCAGTTCAACACCGTGACCACACAACAACGGTATCACGATCCTTGCAATTCGCTCGATGTTGCATATCTGGAGCTTAGACCGTCCAGTGTTTCTGTTTTGCTTCTTCATTCACATTTCAGTACGCCTTCTTCCTGTTTTCATGCTTGATCTGTGTTCAGTTTTTTTATCCACTGGACCATTTTAAGGAGAACATTAAGTAAGTGAATATCCTTACTTTAATATAACTTACACGATGTAAGCAGCGCATATCAGGAAAATAGTCTGGAGGCATGAATGTAGTACGCTTGGCACTTGAAGCTTGGAGTTACATCTCACAACAATGATGGGAGCACATCGTGATCTATGTAATGTGTTTACAACCAACAAACTATTGTATTCAAACCATGGTTGTATGTGTGCGTCAGAGATTCAATATGTTTCGGATGCTGGCTGAGGCAGCACAAACAAAAGAAAAAATAAGAAACCTACATCTTCAGCTCGTTCTACGTCACCCCTCCTCTGAAGCTTAGTACACACTTGATGCATTGTTGAGACACCCTGTCGAAATTTTTGCCATGGGCACTTCGCGGCAGGCTTCTTTGCCGTGACACACAGAGTCGTGTCCACATCGAGGTCTGATTCAAGGAAAACAGAAAGTCGAAAGTTGAATCATGTGCTGGACTTCTGAAAGAACCTACTATATGTAAACGAAGCAAAGTTGTTGAAGTAGTTTTTTCGGAAAACGTTGTACTTCTACATCTACATCTACATCTACATGATTACTCTGCAATTCACATTTAAGTGCTTGGCAGAGGGTTCATCGAACCACAATCATACTATCTCCCTACCATTCCACTCCCAAACAGTGCGCGGGAAAAACGAACACCTAAACCTTTCTGTTCGAGCTCTGATTTCTCTTACTTTATTTTGGTGATCATTCCTACCTATGTAGGTTGGGCTCAACAAAATATTTTCGCATTCGGAAGAGAAAGTTGGTGACTGAAATTTTGTAAATAGATCTCTCCGCGACGAAAAACGTGTTTCCTTTAATGACTTCCATACCAACTCGCGATCATATCTGCCGCACTCTCTCCCTTTTTTGCACCCTTTCGATGTCCTCCGTCAATCCCACCTGGTAAGGATCCCACACCGCGCAGCAATATTCTAAACGAGGACGAACGAGTGTAGTGGAAGCTGTCTCTTTAGTGGACTTGCGTTTTCTAAGTGACCTGCCGATGAAACGCAACCTTTGGCTCACCTTCCCCACAATATTATCTATGTCTTTCCAACTGAAGTTGTTCGTAATTTTTACACCCAGGTACTTAGTTGAATTGACAGCCTTGAGAATTGTACTATTTATCGAGTAATAGAATTCCAACGGATTTCTTTTGGAACTCATGTGGATCACCTCACACTTTTCGTTATTTAGCGTCAACTGCCACCTGCCACACCATACAGCAATCTTTTCTAAATCGCTTTGCAACTGATACTGGTCTTCGGATGACCTTACTAGACGGTAAATTACAGCATCATCTGCGAACACCTAAGAGAATTGCTCAGATTGTCACCCAGGTCATTTATAGAGATCAGGAACAGCAGAGGTCCCAGGACGCTTCCCTGGGGAACACCTGGTATCACTTCAGTTTTACTCGATGATTTACCGTCTATTACTACGAATTGCGACCTTCCTGACAGAAAATCACGAATCCAGTCGCACAACTGAGACGCTACCCCATAGGCCCGCAGCTTGATTAGAAGTCGCTTGTGAGGAACGGTGTCAAAAGCTTTCCGGAAATCTAGAAATACGGAATCAACTTGAGATCCCCTGTCGATAGGGGCCATTACTTCGTGCACATTACTTGTAGCATAAAAAATAAAACACCATATATTTTGGATTCGCATGTTTTCGCGATTGATCTCAAATGATTGCAAGGAAACTATTGGTTTAAAATATTTGATTATTTCAAACTGTATGTCTCGCACGACAGCCTGATGATGAGGTGGTTATCTCTCTGTCATTGGTCAGATATATTACGATTCTTCAAAGCTGAGTGATTCATTGCCCGTTATTCGAAGAATTTGCAGTGAATTAAGAATGCAATTGCATCACTAATCTGACGGAAGTAGAAATTGGTAGCCTGAAATTGTCGTCATATTTCTAAATGCGTCCTTCAACCAACTACAGAAGGATTGAAATATCGTGTAATCATTCGCAAGAAATTTGTAAATCTCATTCAAGAAGATCGTGCCCACCTCTTCATGATCTTTGAAAGGCCTAAATCACTTTCCTGTCAGTGTAGGGACGTTTAAAACTCTTCCGTGTGATTTTAAAATATCCAAACAAATATCTTTCACCCCACCACGCAAAGATTCGTGTTAGCAAGCATGTCTGACTCTAGGAAAGCAGAAAGCTAAAAGTTGAGTCATCTGCTGCATTGCTGCAAAATTTTCTTCATATAAACTAAACAAAGCTGCATCACATACTGAAGCAGATTTTACGTTAAGCATAAAGAACTGAAAACCACAGGTTTCGGATTCGCATGTTTTTTTGGCCATGCAGTTGTTCTGAAACGGTTAAACTTAATTGGATGCCACTTAGGTGACTTCCTTATCCCTAACCAGTTAACCAACCGGAGAGAGGAGAGCTGCATTGTAACATGGAATCCGGGCCAAGTTTCGTTTCTGGCGAATCTCCATATGATTGGGAGGTGAAGGCTAGCTTGCCCCCCTCTCGAATCAGTTCTGCTCTCTCGAGTTTGACAGCTGGTCGCTAGGTGGCAAAAACATCGTTTTCATAACTTAGTTAATTCATCGTAATTCAGGTAACTAGTATGAAATATTTATAAATTATACACACAAACCTTCCACATCAGTCAGTGTATGTATTAGTAAAAAGCGGACAAAGTCCATATAGCAGTTCCTGGGATTAACTTAAAACAGATCGATTCCAAAAGGCGGCTTCAGTTTACACGAGATGTTCGAAAATGACTGTTACAGACTTGTAGGACTTGAAGAAGGATGTGAGTACATAACATTTTAAATAGGAACTCACGTCCGGAAACGTACTGTTTCTGTCCTAGGACAGTTTCAATTCAGATGTTTAACTCATCAACTTCTGCTTGTTGTTGTTGTTAGGTAACAATTCAACATGAAACATAACGAAATATCCATTTATCACATAAGCAGATTTGTTTGTATTAACGCTTAATCATTACGTGTTTACATTGTTCCTAGACAAAATAGAGTATGTACAGAACAGTACTGGTGCATTACAATACTGTACCTACGTAGCGTGTTCCGGTACACACTCTCCATCCTATATAGTGTCTCTTCATTATCTAAGCCAGCGGCCAGAACTTGTCCCAGCAGATCATCGTCTGTCTCTGCATGAGTCTCGTAAATTAAACTTTGCATACGACACCATATCACCCTGTCTACCACACTGCATACCAGGACAAGCAACTCTGAGACTTTTCTCTTTCCGTGAGCAGTTGTATTGAAACCGTCGTAGAACGCAAACGGTACGTTTCAGGACATGGGTTCCAAATCAAAGTATTGTGTACTCACTCCCCTCATAAGTCCAAAAAGTTTGTAACGGGAATTTCAGAACACCCTGAATATACACTACTGGCCTATAAAATTGCTACACCAAGAAGAAATGCTGATGATAAACGGGTATTCATTGGACAAATATATTATACTAGAACTGACATGTGATTACATTTTCACGCAATTTGGGTGCATAGATCCTGAGAAATCAGTAACCAGAACAACCACCTCTGGCCGTAATAACGGCATTGATACGCCTGGGCATTGAGTCAAACAGAGCTTGGATGTCGTGTACAGGTACAGCTGCCCGTGCAGCTTCAACACGATACCACAGTTCATCAAGAGTAGTGACTAGCGTATTGTGACGAGCCAGTTGCTCGGCCACCATTGACCAGACGTTTTTAATTGGTGAGAGATCTGGAGAATGTGCTGGCCAGGGCAGCAGTCGAACATTTTCTGTCCAGAAAGGCCCCCACAGCACCTGCAACATGCGGTCGTGCATTATCCTGCTGACATGTACGGTTTCGCAGGGATCGAATGAAAGGTAGAGCCACGGATTGTAACACATCTGAAATGTAACGTCCACTGTTCAAAGTGCCGTCAATGCGAACAAGAGGTGACCCAGACGTGTAACCAATGACACCCCATACCATCACGCCGGGTGATACGCCACTATGACGATGACGAATACACGCTTCCAATGTGCGTTCACCGCGATATCGCAAAACACGGATGCGACCATCATGATGCTGTAAACAGAACCTGGATTCATCCGAAAAAATGACGTTTTGCCATTCGTTACACCCAGGTTCGTCTTTGAGTACACCATAGCAGGCGCTCCTGTCTGTGATGCAGCGTCAAGGGTAACCGTAGCCATGGTCTCAGAGCTGACAGTCCATGCTGCTGCAAACGTCGTCGAACTGTTGGTGCGGATGGTTTTTGTCTTGCAAACGTCCCCAGCTATTGACTCAGGCATCGAGACGTGGCTGCACGATCCGTTACAGCCATGCGGATAAGATGCCTGTCATCTCGACTGCTATTGATACGAGGCCGTTGGGACCCAGCACGGCGTTCCGTATTACCCTCCTGAACCCACCGATTCCATATTCTGCTAACAGTCATTGGATCTCGACCAACGCGAGCAGCAACGTCGCGATACGATAAACCGCAATCGCGATAGGCTACAATCCGACCTTTATCGAAGTCGGAAACGTGATGGTACGCATTTCTCCTCCTTATACGAGGCATCACAACAACGTTTCACCAGGCAACGCCGGTCAACTGCCGTTTGTGTACGAGAAATCGGTTGGAAACTTTCCTCATGTCAGCACGTTGTAGGTGTCGCCGCCGGCGCCAACGTTGTGTGAATGCTCTGAAAAGCTAATCATTTGCATATCACAGCATCTTCTTCCTGTCGGTTATATTTCGCGTCTGTAGCACGTCATCTTCGTGGTGTAGCAATTTTAATGGCCAGTAGTGTATGTACAGTGAAGGCAACTGGTGTAGAGTAATGCGAATAGCCTCAGTTTTCCATCTAATTACTCATACAAATTGAGATACCTAAGTGTATTTTTTGAGACGTAAAAAAACCTCTTAGTATAGAATAGTACTGCTTTAAATCAACAAATCTTTAAACCGATACCGAGATGGTAAGCGTAGCTCCTTTTTACTTCTTATTAGTAATAACAACATTTAACATGTCACAGGTGTAATTGTTATATATTTATTCGTGGTTTAGTTATATGCAACGTAACGGTGAGCAGTTGGGCAGTAACTATACCGTCCACTTGCGCTAATAATATTACTAGTTTTTATTAACACTCGTGATATGATCTGTCTCCCACGTCTCTACGGCATAAATTTAAATATTAGAGCAAGCCTAACGATTGCGAAATTTATTTTACTTACAGTTATTCCTAATAGGCGCAATAACCGCAGATCTTCCTTGCTTTGTCGTATTTTGCTAAGCAAAGATCAGACATACTGCCGAGTCAGATATATGATTTTAGTCTCCTCTCTGTTTTTTATCAGTTGCAAACACATATTTTTCCTTATTTCTTCCCGTATTATTGAATTACCATCGAATATTTCTTTTCTATTGCCTTCACTGATTGACTACTTTTAAGTTTTTATCTCTTTTTATCAAATAGAGTTTTACCGTTTATACCAGCAACTTCTCAATCAAGTAGCTCCTCAATTGGCCTCGCAATGGCTGAATATGCGCTGCTGGCCAACAGCGCTCGGCAGACTAGGACGGTTACCCATCCAACTAGTAATCAGGTCCTACAGCGCTTAAGTTCGGTGATCCGAAGGGAACCACCGTTATCACTGTGGCAAGCTCGTTGGGTAGTTTTAAGATGGCTTTTCTTTTTCATTTGGGGGGGAGGGGGAGGGGGGAGAGGCGACCTTCAAAATCAGAAGTCGGAAACGCTGTTTTAAATGTTCAGTAATCAAAGTAGTGAATCACAAAAAAATGAAAACAAAAAACCTTCCGCCAATTTAGTCCCTGAAGTTAAACAAATAAACAAAATTCTGCCTCTTTAAGTGTTGGCTTAAGCTTCCCAATAGCGTTTCTTAAATTAATTGTCACTCGCCACAATAACTCTGCAAGTAATGATACTTCTGCACAAGGCCCGCACTAATGGTTGCGATAGGGTGCAGCAATTAAATTATTCAGGTAAAGATCTTTGTTGTTCAAGGATTTCGTGAAAGTTGGAAGCATGGAAAGAGTAACGGTCAACGCAGAATTTACATAGATAATAATGGGATGAACTATGGTCTTTTATGCGTAGATGAAGGCCGGGGGATGGTCTCCACGTTTTGCTGGTAAGTAGTTTCAGTTGATATTATTTTGAATGGTTAGGATTCGGGATTCCAAGTTAGTTTTTTTATCGAGTGTTAGGCTGAGTGTTTAGTATTCTAACTCGGTGAATTTGGTGGTTTTAGATTACTAGATAGTTCTCTGAAATACAATGCATGCGTGGATTTTCGTACAGTTATTGCCTGGATTTACATAGGATTGATGGTGAAGTGCCTTTTTTTCCGTCAGGTGAAGAAGTTATTGACATGGAGTTGAAAGACTCTTTGGGATGAATGGCGATTGATATGGACATCAAGGAATGTAGTGTTACCAGTATACTGAAGTAGGTACACAGGAGGGGATATCACTTGTTTACTGACGAAGGTTATATGATCATTATCGTGATGTCCTACACTGATGAGTAAAAGAATCATCCCGTATCAGGATTCACCTGTGGCCAGTTGACCGACACGTGTCTATTTCGGCGTAGATACGATATTGATCTTCAGTACTTGAAGCTTCGTAAACACTTCACGCACGTTCCCAAGCTCCTCTATCTAAGTGCTTTGGGGTGACCACATATATGTCCACGGGTGTGGGGCAGTGTGTCCATCCCGAAATGAAAGTCCTGCTCGTGTGTCTGATGTTCGTAGCGGCAGCCGTCCAGGTGAGATCGCCTGTAGAAGTACAGATTCCACTGTACGCTAATAGCGCTTATTTCTTCTCTAAAAAATGTTCTAACAAACGTACACATATGATGGTAGTACTCATAGTCTGTTCTACTCTTAGCTGTTTTGCGCTTCCTTCTCAGCCCCAGTTTAATTGCAAGCGATCGGGTGCATGTGGTTTCTCGCATTTATTTATACTATAGATAATATTACAACAATCAAATTATATCAGAAAAATTTCTTTCAAAAGTTCTAATGTAGTAAAAGCATCGATTTTCATCTCAAGTTCCATGTTTCTTGCCAGCACAATAGTTTAACACTTAACTATGGACTGTCTTTGCCAACAGTTGTACTGTGAAAACCGTTAGAAATGGTAAAAGACTCCTATTTCATTTTATACACTCTAGCAAAAAAAAAAAAAAAAACGCACCACGAAGGGATTGTCCGAATGGGACGGAAATCGATATATTTACAGACAAACAAACCACTACAATTTCGGAGAAGTTGAATGATTTGTTCAAGAGAGAGCTCCAGAAATTGAGCAAATCAATAACGCATTGGTCCACCTTTGGACCTAATGCAAACAGTTATTCGGCTCGGGATTGATTCAGTAATTTTTGAAGTTGTCGGATGTTCTCCTGAAGCATATCGTGCCAAATTCTGTCCAATTCGCGCGTTAGATTATCAAAATCCGGAGCTCGTTGCACGTAATGCTCCAGACATTGAAGAATAATCTGGGCAATTCGAGCTAATGATTTGGCCACTCATCGAACGTTAATGGGATGTAACAGACAGGTCATTTCGTGCACAAAATCCTGCATCGGCAACACTTTCGCAGCTATGGACGGTTATAGAGGCAGCATGGCTCAATATTTCTGCAGCGTACATGCAATGACTTGTTGAATCCATGTCACGTCGAATTGCTGCACTACACTGGGCACGTTATTAGGAGATATCAAAATACTTTTGTCACCTCGCTTTGTAGATCTGAACTATGATTCTGAACTCCGTTGCATGCCGGGTTGTTTAAAATGATTCTGGCTTTTTTCATCCATATTTCTTTGAGATCACGCCACTTGCAGTCGTAACGTTTGCTATATACTGAGCTTCCGGCCGTCGACCTAAAGTAGACCTCTGTACGTTAACACTTCGTGGTTAGAGGCGGTGACCTGCCTAGCTTATGTCAGGTTACGAAACAAGGCTTTTATTGTGTATTGAAGGTGTAAAACTAAAAAGAAGCTATAGCTGGTTAATATTAGTGGTATGGCATCAACGAACATCAGTATTGCTAGGCTATCTGAATCTCAATTGATGATGTTGAGGGCGGCCGTGGTGGCCGAGCGGTTCTAGGCGCTTCAGTCAGGGGCATGGATGTGTGTGATGCCCTTAGGTTAATTAGGTTTAAGTAGTTCTAAGTTCTAGGGGACTGATGACCTCAGATGTTAGGTCCCATAGTGCTCAGAGCCATTTGAACCATTTCAATTTGATGATGTTGAGCTGAGGTAGTTTGCGACTAGCATTTCCGTTCGATAAGTGTTACTTCAATTCATGTACATTTTCCGCAGGTTTGTTTCCTACATAAAATCTTTGAAATGTAATACAGACATATTAAGAATTAGGCTGCTTCGAAATTTCTTAATGCTATGAGCAATGGACTGAACAAAACAATTTAGCAGAGAAATGCAGTATGTAAATAATCAAGGGCTCGAAGACGAAAATAATTGCATTTCCGTCCGAAACGAATAACCGTTCATAAAAGGTTAAGTATCCACCTCAACAGTCGAGGTCGCTGACGCACGCCGTTGCTGAAGCAATCGACTCAGAATTATCCGGTTCGAAATTCGTGTTGCCGGAGAAATTTTTGTCGCCAGCAAGGAGAGGAGCGGTAGTGTCGTAAAGTTCCTCATCGCCAGACTTTGTTTCACGCCAAGGTCCTGCATTAAGTTCCAAACCTCTCCTCACTGTCTCATAGACTGAAGGCATCTTACACTGTATGATGGTGATCCACTCTTCAGGTGGAAACGCTAAACCCATCGTTCCATTTAGTGCTAGTCGAGAATAGTTGCCTAAGTCAGGACAGTTCAACCCGCAACAAGCAGGCCTCATGCGGCCGAAAGGAAATATCAGTGAGCATCTAGCCCGGAATCGATAAAAGAAAAAAGAAAACTAAAGAAAGATCGATGAAATTAGTTTGTGGTAAAGTTATGAAAAACTGATTGCTTTCAACCTGAAACTAACGCCACACGATGCTGTTCTCTCATTGGTCCATCCCGTTCTTGATGTTGCCGCCCATGCTATACTTCAACCCCCGGAGTCTCGTTTTTATAACCGGCCAATCAGTCAGACGCTCTGGTCTGTTATCTTACTGCTACTTCAGTTGCAACTGCGAAACTAGACATTCAGAAACGTGTAATGAAATTAATTCATGGAAATACGAGGGCCGGCCGGGGTGACCGAGCGGTTCTAGGCGCTACAGTCTGGAACCGCGCGACCTCTACGGTCGCAGGTTCGAATCCTGCCTTGGCCATGGATGTGTGTGATGTCCTTAGGTTAGTTAGGTTTAAGTAGTTCTAAGTTCTAGGGGGCTGATGACCTCAGAAGTTAAGTCCCATAGTGCTCAGAGCTATTTTTTTTTTTTTAATACAAGGAAACAATTCTGGTAAAGAAACTTTTTCACAGTAGTTCTGATCACAAGTCGTGTAAGTTAAAAATCTTTCTGTGGATTGCAATTATTGCGAATGTTTGCTATCTAACAGTAGACCTACCGTAATTCTGTAATTACAGTAAGCTAAATGTGACATACTTCTAGGATTTGTAAATTACTTATGTATAAAATTATTAACGAACGCTCATATATAAATTGTGAAATTAATGTCATCTTCCTTCTCTTTTTTCTTTTGAATTAAGAATCATAAAGTAACATTCTTTTCCCCCGTACTCTAATGTGGATCAGGAAAGCTAAAGGGTTCCTCACCCCTTGGCTGTATATTGGCTCAGGTTTCACCCTCTCCCTTCTCTGATCATGATATAACACAAACATGATACAAGCAGATTGCCGTTATCTGTATTCAACACACAAACTTAAAACTTTCTTAAGCTGCGTGGAAACTGACCATTGTGCGTAGAAGGGAAAAAACTTTCCGTTTTGTCGGCTGAATAATCACAAGTGAATCCAAACAATTAATGTTAGTTTGGATCAAAAACAACGTGACGGAACTGAAAAGCAATAATAGCATGAAATTATGACGCCGAGTAAAATATTACCAAACGTAAAAATGGTTTTTGACTGCAAATATATTTTTAATGCTATCATATATAATAACCACAACTAAAGTTGAAGCCGTTTGAGTGAAAAACGTCCGAACTGTTCTCCTCTTGAAGTGTGATGAAGATTAGTTCAGCATCTTAATTTGTCAGGAGCTCCATTAGGCAGGTTGCACGCCATTTCATCATACTTAAAGTTGTTGAAACTTTACAAGGGAAGCTGTTACTTCACCTCGTACGTTTTTGGGACATTGCTTTATATCAGGCAGCGATCGTCTCATCTTTGGTTTCTTTCGTTTTATGTACATAGACGGAAGAAGTGACGTGAAATGAGAAGTTAGTTAGTTACGTGCTTCATACACTATTGGCCATTAAAACTGCTACGCCACGATGATGTGCTACAGACGCGAAATTTAACTGACAAGAAGAAGATGCTGTGGTATGCAAACGATTCGCTTTTCAGAGCATTCACACAAGGTTGGCGCCGGTAGCGACATCTACAACGTGCTGACATGGGGAAAGTATCCAACCGATTTCTCATACACAAACAGCAGTTGACCGGCGTTGCCTGGTGAAACGTTGTTGTGATGTCTTGTGTAATGAGGAGAAATACGTACCAACACGTTTCCGACTTTGATAAAGGTCGGATTGTAAATTATCGCGATTGCGGTTTATCGTATCGCGACATTGCTGCTCGCGTTGGTCGAGATCCAATCACTGTTAGCAGAATATGGAATCGGTGGGTTCAGGAAGGTAATACGGAACGCCGTGCTGGATCCCAACGGCCTCGTATCACTAGCAGTCGAGATGACAGGCATCTTATCCGCATGGCTGTAACGGATCGTGCAGCCACGTCTCGATCCCTGAATCAGCATATGGGGACGTTTACAAGACAACAACCATCTGTACGAACAGTTCGACGACGTTTGCAGCAGCATGGACTATCAGCTCGGAGACCACGGCTGCGGTTACCCTTGACGCTGCTACACAGACAGGCTCTACCCTTCATTCGATCCCTGCGAAATCCTACATTTCAACAGGATAATGCACGACCGCATGTTTCAGGTCCTGTACGAGCCTTTCTGGATACAGAAAATGTTCGACTGCTGCCCTGGCCAGCACATTCTCCAGATCTCTCACCAATTGAAAACGTCTGGTGAATGGTGGCCGAGCAACTGGCTCGTCACAATACGCCAGTCACTACTCTTGATGAACTGTGGTATCGTGTTGAAGCTGCGTGGGCAGCTGTACCTGTACACGCCGTCCAAGCTGTGTTTGACTCAATGCCCAGGCGTATCAAGGCCATTATTACGGCCAGAGGTGGTTGTTCTGGGTACTGACTTCTCAGGATCCATGCGCCCAAATTGCGTGAAAATGTAATCAGATCTCAATTCTAGTATAATATATTTGTCCCATGAATATCCGTTCGTCATCTTCATTTCTTCTTGCTGTAGCAATTTTAATGGCCAGTAGTGTAGATCATATAAACGATTCTTGCATTGTAATGATGTGGAATGAGTCAGTTTACAGGAGACGTATACGTGATTAGTGTTAACATTAATGAACACCTTATTATATTAGTCCTGCTCATGCAACTACACTTAATTTTTCACCACGAGGCGTCCGAAAAACACTAGCCTGGGACTGGCGGCCATTAATGCCACACGGTCAACTGATTTTTGTGTGTGTGGCTGTGTGTGTTGTACAGGCGGTGCCAGCTGGCGGCCTGCCACGGCTGCCGGAGAGGCGCTCCGACGTGAGGGCGCTGAGGCCCAAGGGCGCGCTGCTCCAGCCAAGACAGCACAGTGAGGAAGGTTAGTTACAGCTCTTTGCCGCTTGTCTTAGAACCTTTGTACAGTTTAAGTGAAAAGCAATAGCAAATCTACACGTCCACGGTAGAGAAATGTTCTAGTTAGCAGCATCGCTGGCTGTGTAAACCTATTCGTCATCGATGACGCAGTTCTTTACAGGGATTGTTAACAGGGGCATTGTCAGACATTTTAATAACTAAATCTTCATTTCCATCTAATCTATACTCCAGAAGCCACCTTATAGTGTACAGCGGAGAGTTCTTCTAGTGCCACTACCATTTCACGCTCCATTCGCGAATGATGCGAGGGAAGAACCACTGTTATTAAGCTTCCGTATCACCCCCAATTTCGCGGATTTTCTGGTAGTGGTCATTTGCAAAATGTACTTGAGACAAACTAATCTGTGGTCATACTCTTCATGGAACGAAAGCTCTTGGAAAGTCATTACCAACTGTCTCCCTGATGCACGACATCTCTGTTGTAGTGTCTGCCATTAGAGTTGGTTGCGCTCTCGCGCTTACTAAACGATCTCGTGACGAAACGCATCGCTCTTCTTTGGATCTCTCTTTTATTATTCTCTCTTCTATTAATATAAACTGTGAGGGTCCCTTACTTAGGACCGATGCTCTAAAATCGGTGGAACGAGCGTTTTGTAAACCCATTCTTCTTTAGGTTCCTCCAATCTTGACCTGAAATGTGCTAATCTTACTACTACACAAATCCGAATTGTTATTCTCAGATATGTTACGGTTGTTACTACTTCCGGTGTTTTATCATTTCCTCTACTTATGCTCTATTTGTTAGATTTATTCCCGTTCGGGATCAATTCCAGTCTCTGCACCAATTACTGATCCTATGAATGTCTTCCTGCATTTCGCCAGTCTTGTAACTTTGTAACTTCCCTACAGGCGACAGCATCGTCCTTTAAAAGCCTCACGGATCTTTCGATCTTATTCACTTGACATTTCACACACAGGGTGTCCCAAAGTTTAGCGACAGGTTCCCTACAGTAAAACAAGAATAAATTTGCGATGTGAAATGCATACCTTAAGGGCTATGAGCATTTGTTCATCTTCCATACTATGAAACAGATCTCTTCTACTCCAAGGACTTTACTTTCCACATTTTGAGAGGAGGTACCGCGCGACCGCTACGGTCGCAGGTTCGAATCCTGCCTCGGGCATAGATGTGTGTGATGTCCTTGGGTTAGTTAGGTTTCAGTAGTTCTAAGTTCTAGGGGACTCAAGACCTCAGAGTTAAGTCCCATACTGCTCAGAGCCATTGAATCATCCCCTGAAGAACATGCTGAGTTCTGTCGACAAGGAAGTCCTGAATCCAATTACAAATCTGGTACAACATTCGATTTTCATTAAACGAAGGAGCGGAATTATATCGAATTCCTCCTTCAGGTCAAAGAGCTCTGCATCAACTTACGTATCGTTGTCTACTGTGCTCTGAATCTCGTGGACGAACAGGGGAAGGTACGCTTCGAAAGATCTCTGTTAGCTGAAACCATCAATCGACAGAGAAGATTTTTATTTAACAGAAACGTCATATTGGATGAATATTATACATGTTCCATCATTCCATAACTGACGTCAGTGTTTATGCGAATCTGTCTGACCGACTTGTCAGAAAACGAAGGTGATTTGCATGTTTTTAAATCGCTTTATAACGTTCACTGATACTAGGAATGTTTAAATCGTGACCTGTAATACAACAAGTGCTAGTTATCACAAAACTGCCCTTTGTTTCGGGTCGCAACAATTTTTCGTCTATCGGACTCCGCCTTAGTTACGGTCTCGAGTGAGATTCAATATTGTAATACCTGATTGTTCAAAACAAACATTATTTGAAGTGTCTTCCATGTAGTTAGCTAACACTCGCTGTTCCCGCTGCGCTAGGATTGTAAAATCTGTTTAAAAAAACTCTCTTTCCCTTGCAGCAGGCCGGGGCAAAACCTCCTCCATCTTTACTCTCTCAAACCACCTCCACTCTTCCTTATCTCTCACATTTTGTGGTAACGGCCTCGTTGCAAAGTAAAACTTGCCACATCCATACCAGTATTCCATATTAGCCTGAGCTCTGAACACAATGCTTTGGCCAACACCGCTGAACGGCGACCCTCAACGTTATGGAAGAAGCCAAGTCAAAATGTAAATGAATGAGATTAAACATAAAAGTTTCTTATTAATTATACTACTGAAAGAAATTAGTAGTTGATGTTCTGGTATCAAGCCATAACAATGACAGAATGAATCAATTGAAAGGTATTTCAGGCAGTTAAGCCTATTGTTCAAATGGCTCTCAGCACTATGGGACTCAACTGCTGAGGTCATAAGTCCCCTAGAACTTAGAACTACTTAAACCTAACTAACCTAAGGACATCACACACATCCATGCCCGAGGCAGGATTCGAACCTGCGACCGTAGCGGTCGCGCAGTTCCAGACTGTAGTGCCTAGAACCGCTCGGCCACTCCGGCCGGCTAAGCCTATTGTCTGATCACAGTTACAGGTAGCTGGAAACTTCACTTACCTGTGAAGTCCTCACAGCACTGATCTCAGCGAGGAGATGCCAGGCTCCCTACCTGCCCTAATATTGTTTATCGCTAAATTTTCAGGGAGAAAATGTGTATGGGCACATGCAGTAATTTACAGTTATTTGAAGAGATAAAAGCAGCACTGGTTCAGACATCTTTTATGAATGATACATTCCCAGTAAACATGGTAGATGGTGTAAAGAGAATTCTGAACCATCAACGCAGCGTTAAGATCAGCTAATAAAACGCCATTCCAGCAAGTCTTTGAAGCTGCACAGGTCGTATCACAATGGCAGTCCCTCTTTTATGTGGCGCAGCAAATGCCAGCCATCTTTACTTTCGACCGTCTAATACATGAAGCCTAGGTGTTACCACTGAATCAGCCCATAATTTTGGATGAGGTCTTCTCGCCTACGAGGACAGCGTCAAAGGTACCCCGTTCTACTTCGCCGGACCGCGCCCAGTAAAGCATGCTAGCTGCAACTACGGTCCCATACCTCGTCCACACATACTGTAAAGCCTCCGCGTCTGGCAACATTCTGCCGTCTTCTGTCTCACAAACGACCCACTACCGCGTCTCTCCCACCACTCGTTGCCTCCTCCAAGAGACACTCAGTGGTTGCTTTTGACCCTACTTGTTTACGTTAATATATTACATCTTGCATGGTTCATAACAGTGCGGAAGTTTAGCACAAAGTAGTCGTTAACTACCGCCGCACTGTAGGTTAACGGAAGACAGAAATCTTGGCGACGTGACCACCCTCGTCGGATTGGAAACCCAGAATCTACTATGTAGGAATCAACATGGATTCCGGAACCAGCGATCGTGTGAGACCCAACTCGCTTTATTTGTTCATGAGTCCCAGAAAATATTAGATACAGGCTCCCAGGTAGATGCTATTTTTCTTGACTTCCGGAAGGCGTTCGATACAGTTCCGCACTGTCGTCTGATAAACAAAGTAAGAGCCTATGGAATATCAGACCAGCTGTGTGGCTGGATTGAAGAGTTTTTAGAAAAAACAGAACACAGCATGTTGTTATCAATGGAGAGACGTCTACAGACGATAAACTAACCTCTGGCGTGCCACAGGGGAGTGTTATGGGACCATTGCTTTTCACAATATATATAAATGACCTAGTAGATAGTGTCGGAAGTTCCATGCGGCTTTTCGCGGATGATGCTGTAGTATACAGAGAAGTTGCAGCATTAGAAAATTGTAGCGAAATGCAGGAAGATCTGCAGCGGATAGGCACTTGGTGCAGGGAGTGGCAACTGACCCTTAACATAGACAAATGTAATGTATTGCGAATACATAGAAACAAGGATCCTTTATTGTATGGTTATATGATAGCGGAACAAACACTGGTAGCAGTTACTTCTGTAAAATATCTGGGAGTATGCGTGCGGAACGATTTGAAGTGGAATGATCATATAAAATTAATTGTTGGTAAGGCGGGTACCAGGTTGAGATTCATTGGGAGAGTCCTTAGAAAATGTAGTCCATCAACAAAGGAGGTGGCTTACAAAACACTCGTTCGACCTATACTTGAGTATTGCTCATCAGTGTGGGATCCGTACCAGATCGGGTTGACGGAGGAGATAGAGAAGATCCAAAGAAGAGCGGCGCGTTTCGTCACAAGGTTATTTGGTAACCGTGATAGCGTTACGGAG
Organism: Schistocerca americana; assembly: GCF_021461395.2. NCBI lineage: Eukaryota > Metazoa > Arthropoda > Insecta > Orthoptera > Acrididae > Schistocerca > Schistocerca americana. The sequence goes on from NC_060120.1 coordinate 613,334,676, forward strand.
ATGTTTAGCAAACTCAGGTGGCAGACTCTGCAAGAGAGGCGCTCTGCATCGCGGTGTATCTTGCTCGCCAGGTTTCGAGAGGGTGCGTTTCTGGATGAGGTATCGAATATATTGCTTCCCCCTACTTATACCTCCCGAGGAGATCACGAATGTAAAATTAGAGAGATTCGAGCGCCCACGGAGGCTTTTAGACAGTCGTTCTTCCCGCGAACCATACGCGACTGGAACAGGAAAGGGAGGTAATGACAGTGGCACGTAAAGTGCACTCCGCCACACACCGTTGGGTGGCTTGCGGAGTATAAATGTAGATGTAGATGTGGATGTAGATTTCCTGTCAAGAAGAATGTTTCACGTGCAATATATTTTCATCCACAGTCTGCTCGTGCTGCAACTATGCACCACCATAGCGCGTGCTGCTCGTTTTCACTTTCCTATCTCCGCACTCGGTCAGATAAATCAGTCTTAGCCAGACAGGTCGCAAACACAGCCGGGAGGAAGTATGGCCAATCTAGGCGCCTATTGCCAACATGGGATCATAGCGCCATACACAGCACAATGTTTATAATAACAGCCATGAGGAACTTCATCATGTAACACAGAGCTTGATTTGAGTCTGGTTCAAAATGGTTCAAATGGCTCTGAGCAATATGGAACTCGACATCTGAGGTCATCAGTCCCCTAGAACTTAGAACTACTTAAACCTAACTAACCCAAGGACATCACACACATCCATGCCCGAGGCAGGATTCGAACCTGCGACCGTAGCGGTCGCGCGGTTCCAGACTGAAACACCTAGAACCGCTCAGCCACATCGGCCGGCCAGTTATTCGATCTACACATTCAATTTCATAGATTTGTCTGTTGGATCACCAGTAAAAAGCTTCTGCTCTCTTATTGTCTGAAGTGCTTACTGTCCACGTTTCAGTCCCGTACAAGGATACATTCCAGACTAATGCCTTAAGAACAAAAGTCATTACTTTTGATTTTATATTGTATGTTAACAAATTTATCTTTTTCACAAAAAATTTTCTTGATATTGACAGTCTGCACTTTATATCATCTCTTATTCGGCCACCGCCAGCTATTTTGCTGAACAAGTAGCAAACTCGACTACTTTTAGTCTCTTATTTCCTAATCTAATTCTATCACCATCATTTGATTTAACTTCACTACACTGTATTACCCTTTTTTTAAAATTCTGTTTATATTGTTCCTATAAACTCTTTCCAAGATGCTATCAATTTCAATCAACGTTATTGCAAGTCTCTGACAGAATTATGTCGTAGACAAACGGCAAAGATCTTATTTCTTCCCCTCACTTTTAATTCCCTTTCCAAATTTTTCCGTGGTTTCTTTCACTGCTGCTGAATATACAGATCGAGAAACATTGGGGAGAGGCTACAGCACTGTCTTAGTCCCTCCTCAGTCATTGCTTTCATTTCATGGCGTTCGACTCTTCTAACTGTAGTCTGGTACAAATTATAAAGATAAGCCATAAGGGTGGTATGACCTCACGGGTTACATTTCTGTGGAACTCAAACTGGTCTTCCCGAGTTGTGCTTCTACCAATTACACCATTCAGTTGTTAGTAAATAGTTCGAGTATTTTGCAAGTATGACTTTTTAAACTGATATTCACACCTGTCAGTACCTCTCTTCTTTAGAATTGAAATTATTACATTGTTCCTAAAGTCTGAAGGTATTTCACCTGTCTCACAAGTATTGCCCACCAGGCGGATCATTTTTGTCATGACTAGCTCCCCTGAGGTTGTCTATAATTCTGAAGGAATGGCGTCTACTACAGGGGACTTTTTTCGAGTTAGGCCTTTCAGAGCTGTGTCAAATTTTTCTCAGCATATTGTATATACCATCTCAGCTTCATTTACTTCCTTCACTCATTCTGTATTATAGTCCTCAAGTTCAATTACATGAAATTCTGTGTTCGAGAGACATGTTAAGTATCAATATTCTATTATGATAACGAACGCAAGTCAAAGCAATGAACTAAAATTTGTACCGAGCCTGGGACACGAACCGAATCCTCTGCTCACCACGCAGATGCGCTAAGTACTGCACCACTCTGGCAGTGTTGCTAACACAGCATTGTGGACTACCGTAGTATATAAAACGAACTCCAACTCAAGAGTGGAGAAGGGAACCATCAAGATGGGCTGAGGCGTGAACTGGAGGGAAACATACTAGTTAAACCCGCGAAGCGATTTTAGTTGCAGTGCCAGTGGTGCAATGGTCAGTGCATCTGCCTAGTGAGCAAGATACGCAGGCTCGAACCTTGGTCTAAATATAAATTGCTTTGGCCTGTATTCATTATTGTTGTAACTGCGACCAGAACGGTCGCAGGGTAACAATGACGGAAAGCGCGGCAGGACCCACGGAGAGGCCCGCGAACACCAACGGGAGAGGAGGGACACGACCAACGAAGGACAGAACGAATACAACACGATCGAACAACGGAGTCACCAGGAAACAAACACGTCCACTCGTACACAGAACAAGGAAGTAAGCAGTCTAGCGCGAAGCGAGGTGTAAACCGACGTACGCGAGATTAGACTCGCTGGCAGAGCTTTTTTTTTTTTTTTTTTTTTTCCTTTATTGAATTTCAATTTCCCCCCCCCCCCCCCCCGGAGGGGCGGGCTGGTAGCAGCTTAGTAAGCTGCTCTACAGCCTACAGACTTTTTAAAAACGTAAGAAGAAAAGAAACAAGAAAAACAGGCGATAAAACGGTGACGTAAATTGTAAAACGGCGGAAAATTGTGGAAAGTTAAAACATAAAGCAAAGGGGTTGGCAATGTTAATAAAATACACAGGAATCAGACAAGTAACATAGTAGACACACAATTAAAACAACATGGCGACAGTCTGGTTTCTGTTCGCAAGAGATGAAATCACACCCAGCGACAGTATGATGGCCGTTTGCAACACTTCCCAAAAGACACACAACACGGAACACTCACTGTAAAACACTCACGGTAAAACACTGCATGAAAATGTCGGCACAAAGATGACCGGTGCCCCTGCATCTACTGTAAGACTGCTGCACCTTTTCCGGGACCACATGTTTGTCAGGACTCTTCATAGCTAATCACCCGTCCGCCCCGATAGCTGAGTGGTCAGCCTGACGGATTGCCATCCTACGGGCCCGGGTTCGATTCCCGGCTTGGTCGGGGATTTTCTCCGCTCAGGGACTGGGTACCTACATCCACATCCATACTCCGAAAGCCACGTGGCGGAGGATACCTTCTTTACCAGTCTCGTATTGTTCGTGGAAAGAAGGATTGTCGGTATGCCTCTGTGTGGGCTCTAATACCTCTGATTTTATCCTCATGATCTCTTCGCGAGATATACTTAGGAGGGAGCAATATACTGCGTAACGCTTTCGCGATTACTAAATGATCCTTTAACGAAGCGCGCTGCTCTCCGTTGGATCTTCTCTATCTCTTCTATCAACCCTATCTGGTACGGATCCCACACTGCTTAGCAGTATTCAAGCAGGGGGCGAACAAGCGTACTGTATCCTATTTCCTTTGTTTCCGGATTGCATTTCCTTAGGATTCTTCCAATGAATCTCAGTCTGGCATCTGCTTTACCGACGATCAACTTTATATGATCATTCCATTTTAAATCACTCCTAATGCGTACTCCCAGATAATTTATGGAATTAACTGCTTCCAGTTGCTGACCTGCTATATTGTAGCTAAATGATAAGGAGGAGGAGGATATTAGTGTTTTAACGTCCCGTCGACAACGAGGTCATTAGAGACGGAGCGCAAGCTCGGGTGAGGGAAGGATTGGGAAGGAAATCGAACGTGCCCTTTCAAAGGAACCATCCCGGCATTTGCCTGAAGCGATTTAGGGAAATCACGGAAAACCTAAATCAGGATGGCCGGAGACGGGATTGAACCGTCGTCCTCCCGAATGCGAGTCCAGTGTGCTAACCACTGCGCCACCTCGCTCGGTCTAAATGATAAGGGACCTATCTTTCTGTATACTCGCAGCACATTACACTTGTCTACATTGAGATTCAATTGCCATTCCCTGCATCATGCGTCAATTGGCTGCAGATCCTCCTGCATTTCAGTACAATTTCCATTGTTACAACCTCTCGATATACCACAGCATCATCCGCACAAAGCCTCAGTGAACTTCCGATGTCATCCACAAGGTCATTTATGTATATTGTGAATAGCAACGGTCCTACGACACTTCCCTGCGGCACACCTGAAATCACTCTTACTTCGGAAGACTTCTCTCCATTGAGAATGACATGTTGTGCTGTCTTCATCATCATTCCATTCCCATCCGGCGCGCAGGTCGCCCAGTGTGGCGTGGAACGTAATAAGACCTGCACCAAGGCGGCCGGACCTACCCCGCAAGGGGCCTCCCGGCCAATGACGCCAAACGCTCATTTCCATAGATATTCCTCCGATGTGGTTGCACCTAATGTCTGGCTCACTGTATCGTGGGAACTTGTCGTTTATTTAATGCACAAAATTTCTTATCTATATCGCTTCCTGAATTAAATGTTATACCCTTCATGAAAGCTCGTCTGTAAATTGCCTTGATGACCACATATTTAAGAAAGAAATACAATAATGCGCCTCTAATCTGACTCGTTCCAATCGTTACGGTGAGCCGTGAAACACTTTTCTAACATACTAGCTGCGGTAGAGAATTCCTCCTAACGTGAGATCGGAACTGGCGTGAAGCGCTGACAGCTACTTTTCTGTACCGCAGATGATGCCGACTCGGCGGGGAAGCAGCCGCGCATCATCTACGGCAAGCAGGCGGAGGAGGGCCAGTTCCCGTGGATGGCTTCCCTGCGGCTCGACTACGTCGCCTTCTGCGGCGGCTCGCTCATCATCCAGCAGTGCGTCCTCACAGCGGGCCACTGCGCCGACGGGTCAGTACCACGTCTGCACCTGCACCTTGGGCTCTACCTGTGTTCGGATCCCCTTCAGCAGTCTCTCAAATCCACAACTCCGGAAGACATACTCGCGTTTTTATAACCCTTTTGTCCAGGTTTGCAAGTCCTCGGTTTCATAGAAGGTAATCTGAATGGTTTCAATAACGAACTAAAATTTAGCGTCATATTGGCATGTTGCTCCACTTCTATATACGTTTACAGGGTGTTACAAAAAGGTACCGCCAAACTTTCAGGCAACATTCCTCACACACAAATAAAGAAAAGATGTTATGTGGACATGTGTCCGGAAACGCTTAATTTCCATATTAGAGCTCATTTTAGTTTCGTCAGTATGTACTGCACTTCCTCAATTCACCGCCAGTTGGCCCAATTGAAGGAAGATAATGTCGACTTCGGTGCTTGTGTTGACATGCGACTCATTGCTCTACAGTACTAGCATCAAGCACATCAGTACGTAGCATCAACAGGTTAGTGTTCATCACGAACGTGGTTTTGCGGTGAGTGCAATGTTTACAAATGCGGAGTTGGCAGATGCACATTTCATGTATGGATTAGCACGGGGCAATAGCCGTGGCGCGGTACGTTTTTATCGAGACAGATCTCCAGAACGAAGGTGTTCCGACAGGAAGACGTTCGAAGCAATTGATCGGCGTCTTATGGAGCACGGAACATTCAAGTCTATGACTCGCGACTGGGGAAGACCTAGAACGACGAGGACACCTGCAATGGACGAGGCAATTCTTCGTGCAGTTGACGATAACCCTAATGTCAGCGTGAGAGAAGTTGCTGCTGTACAAGGTAACGTTGACCACGTCACTGTATGGAGAGTGCTACGGGAGAACCAGTTGTTTCCGTACCATGTACAGCGTGTGCAGGCACTATCAGCAGCTGATTGGCCTCCACGGGTACACTTCTGCGAATGGTTCATCCAACAATGTATCAATCCTCATTTCAGTGCAAATGTTCTCTTTACGGATGAGGCTTCATTCTAACGTGATCAAATTGTAAATTTTCACAATCAACACGTGTGGGCTGACGAGAATCCGCACGCAGTTGTGCAATCACGTCATCAACACAGATTTTCTGTGAACGTTTCGGCAGGTATTGTTGGTGGTGTCTTGATTGGGCCCCATGTTCTTCCACCTACGCTCAATGGAGCACGTTATCATGATTTCATACGGGATACTCTACCTGTGCTGCTAGAACATGTGCCTTTACAAGTACGACACAACATGTAGTTCATGCACGATGGAGCTCCTGCACATTTCAGTCGGAGTGTTCGTATGCTTCTCAAAAACAGATTCGGTGACCGATGGATTGGTAGAGGCGGACCAATTCCATGGCCTCTACGCTCTCCTGACCTCAACCCTCTTGACTTTAATTTATGGGGGTATTTGAAAGCTCTTGTCTACGCAACCCCAGTACCAAATGTAGAGACTCTTCGTGCTCGTATTGTGGACGGCTGTGATACAATACGCCATTCTCCAGGGCTGCATCAGCGCATCGGGGATTCCATGCGACGGAGGGTGGATGCACGTATCCTCGCTAACGGAGGACATTTAGAACAAAGTGTTTGAAGTCACGCTGGTACGTTCTGTTGCTGTGTGTTTCCATTCCATGATTAATGTGATTTGAAGAGAAGTAATAAAATGAGCTCTAACATGGAAATTAAGCGTTTCCGGACACATGTCCACATAACATATTTTCTTTCTTTGTGTGTGAGGAATGTTTCCTGAAAGTTTGGCCGTATCTTTTTGTAACACCCTGTATATCTACATCCATAGTTTGACGTGCGTGACAGAGGGTACTTTCCATTGCAGATAGTGTCTCCTCCCGTTCCATTCAACATACGATGCGCGACAAGAATGTTTCCTTAAACGCCTCTGCACGCGCTGTAGTTAGTCTAATCTTGCACTCGCGATCCCTACAGGAGTCATACGTAAGCGATTCTAGCACATTTCTAGAGACACGGCCGGGATGGCCGAGCGGTTATAAGCGCTACAGGCTGGAACAGCGCAACTGCTACGGCTGCAGGTTCGAATCCTGCCTCGGGCATGAATGTGTGTGATGTCGTTAGGTTTAAGTAGTTCTAAGTTCTAGGGGACTGATGACCTCGGAAGTTATGTCCCATAATGCTCTGAGCCATTTGAACCATTTTTTTCTAGAGACTTCTCTTAAACTATATATGAAGGTAGTGTCTGTTCCCGCTAGAACAGATACCATTGATGACCGTGCAGCTTATCTAGAATGAAATAAGAATTAAATCGACACCCTAGCTGCAAACAGTCGTTGACATATATCATTGGGGACATGTTGAAAATGCGTGCCCCGGCCGGGACTCGAACTGTATATCAACGACTGTTTGCAGCTAGGGTGTCGATTTAATTATCATTTCATTCTAGATAAGCTGCACGGTCATCAATGGTATCTGTTCTTTCGGGAACTGACACTACCTTCATATATAGTTAAAATATGGCTACCTAGCCTTTGACCTTCTTGTGCGAACGCACACGCTATGCCCCAACTCGTACGGGACTTGGTACATTAATCTGCCACGAGTAATGAGTGTGACGGGAAAACACGTATTAGGCGCACTACGAATGTAGTGGTGTGGACATGTTGGGGATATGGGTCTCACGGGGAGCGTGCAAGGGATAAGTCCCTGCAGGCGCACTATCCTCTGTGCCCTCGGCGGCTCAGATGGATAGAGCGTCTGCTATGTAAGCAGGAGATCCCGCGTTCCAGTCCCGGTCGGAGCACGCATTTTCAACATGTCCCCAATGATGTGTATCAACGACTGTTTGCAGCTAGGGTGTCGATTTAATTATCATTACTTCTCTTAAAGCTGGTTCTTGAAGCTTTATAAGTAGGCTTTCCCGGCATGCTTTTCGTCTACCTCCAAGCCAATTCTGGTTATTCAGCACCATCGTGAAACTCTCCCGTCGTTCAAACAAACCAGTCAACATTCGTGATGCTCTTCTTTGTATGCGTTCCACATCTCCTGCGAGATCTCCTCTGGCACGAGTCCCAGACACTTGAGCAATATTCTAAAACGTGTCGCACGAATATTTTGTAAGCAATCTTCTTTGTAGTCTGAATGGATTTCCTTAGTATTCTGCCAACGAATCTTAGCCTGCAACTTGCTTTACTTACGACTTAGCCTATCCGATCATTCCAGTTTAAAGCTCTACAAATTATCACACCTAGGTGATAATGAGACACCGATTCCAGTTGTGATTTTTTGGTATTGTACTCATATCACACTACGTTTCTTTGTTTTCTGAAGTGCAGCTCTACAGTTTTGAGCATTTAAAGCAAGTTGTCAGTGTTTACACCACTGAAATAATATCAAGATATGACTGAATACTCGTACAGCTGTTTTCAGAAAGTGCTTTATTATAGATAATCACTTCATGTGAAAAGTCTGAAGTAGTTAGTGATATTGTCTACAAGGTCATTAATATACAACGAACAACAATGATTCCAAAACATTTCTCTGGGGCAAAAGCGAAGTTAGTTCTACGCCTTTGAATGACTCTCCATACATGAGGAAATGTTGCGCCCTTCCTATCGAACATCCTCAAGCCAATCACGAAGTTCGCTTAATGCTCCATAAGATCATACTTTCGATAGTTAGTGTACCCCTTCTACTATATCACCTCCTTTTCAGAAGTGAGCAAATACTACGTCTACGTGATTAACCTGAGCCATAGCTTTCAGGATTTCATGTGAAAGAAGTATGAGTGCATTTCACGTTATGGATATTTTTGGAACCCATGCTGGTTGGCATGAACTAGAACATCCTGTTCGACATACCTCATTGCATTTGGGCTCATATGTTCCAAGATTGTACAACAGATGTCAGGGTCATGGGACGATAGTTTTGTGGGTCGTTTCTTCCTCCCTTCTTTAGGAGAGTGTGACCCGTTTTTCCTTCCAACTTTTTTCACTTTTCCACTTTTTTCCATGGACCTACGGTAGATTCCTATTAAAAGATCGCTACCATAGCCGTAATTTCTTTATAGAATTTGATAGAGAATCCATCGGACACTGGAGGTTTGTTCAATTTCAGCTGTTTATCTACGGAGCGTTCCAGCAGAAATGGTCGATATTCAGGGATACGACAGAAAAGATCATTAGAAGCAAAAAATTCTAATAATCGTGGGCTCTAAAATCCGTAGCTTAGGAGCTATGAATACTTGTTCAGTAGACGAGATGTGTTTCAAAGTAGCGAAGATGAACAAGTCCTCGTGGCTCTTAAGGAATGCACTTTAGTGCCGAGTTTACTGGTCATGTTTTTCTTGTTTTGATCCATATTACCGCTCAAAAGACGGAAAGCAAAGACTTTATAGTAGAAGAGATCTGTTTCACAGTATCGCAGATGAAGAACTGCTCATAATGTTTAAGGTATGCACTTCACAGCCAATGTTTAGTAGTCAATTTTTTCTTGTTTTGGTCCATACTACCTCCTCCCAAAATGTGGAAAGCAAAGAGCCTGTAGTAGGAGATATTTGTTACACGGCATCTCAGATAAAGGATTGCTCATAGCTCTTAAGGTATACGTTTTAGACCCGATGTTTACTAGACTTTTATGCTACTAGTGATCGATCCTGTCATATTCCTGAATATTCTCCTGGAACATCCTGTATATCACTCATCTTCCAAAAGCTGAAATTTTAAATTTAGCATTTGAGAAATCTTTCACGCAGGAGGATCGTACAAACATACTGCCGTTTGAGTCTCGTAGAGATTCCCGAATGGAGGACATAGTGATAGACATCCCTGGTGTTGTGAAGCAGTTGAATGAGTTGAAAATAAATAAATTGCCAGGTCCTGATGGGATTCCAATTCGGTTTTACAGAGAGTACTCTATTGCATTGGCTCCTTACTTAGCTTGCATTTATCCCTAATGTCTTGCCCAACGTAAAGTCCCGAGCGACTGGAAAAAAGCGCAGATGACGCCTGTATATAAGAAGGGTAGAAGGACGGATCCTCAAAATTACAGACCAATATCCTTAACATCGGTTTGTTGCAGATTTCTCGAACATATTCTCAGTTCGAATATAATGTATTTCCTTGAGACAGAGAAGTTGCTGTCCATGCATCAGCACGGCTTTAGAGAGCATTGCAACTCGCCCTTTTTTCACATGATATCTTGCGAACCATGGATGAAGGGTATCAGACGGATGCCATATTCCTTGACATCCGGAAGGCGTTTGACTCGGTGCCCCACTGCAGACTCCTAAGGTACGAGCGTATGGGATTGGTTCTCAAGTATGTGAGTGGCTCGAAAACTTCTTAAGTAATAGAGCCCAGTACGTTGTCGTCGATGGTGAGTGTTCATCGGAGGTGAGGGTATCATCTGGAGTGCCCCAGAGAAGTGTGGTAGGTCCGCTGTTGTTTTCTATCTACATAAAGGATCTTTTGGATAGGGTGGACAGCAATGTGTGGCTGTTTGCCGATGATGCTGTGGTGTCCGGGAAGGTGTCGTCGTTGAGTGACTGTAGGAGGATACAAGATGACTTGGACAGGATTTGTGATTGGTATAAAGAATGGCAGCTAACTCTAAATATAGATAAATGTAAATTAATGCAGATGAATAGGAAAAAGAAACCTGTAATATCTGAATACTCCATTAGTAGTGTAGCGCTTGGCACAGACACGTCGATTAAATATTTGGGCGTAACAATGCAGAGCGATATGAAGTGGAACAAGCATGTGATAGCAGTTGTGGGGAAGGCGGATGGTCGTCTTCGGTTCATTGGTAGAATTTTGGGAAGATGTGGTTCATCTGTAAAGGAGACCGCTTATAAAACACTAATACGACCTATTCTTGAGTACTGCTCGAGCGTTTGGGATCCCTATCAGGTCGGATTGAGGGAGGACATAGAAGCAATTCAGAGGCGGGCTGCTAGATTTGTTACTGGTAGGTTTGATCATCACGCGAGTGTTACTGAAATGCTTCAGGAACTCGGATGGGAGTCTCTAGAGGAAAGGAGGCGTTCTTTTCGTGAATCGCTACTGAGGAAATTTAGAGAACCAGCATTTGAGGCTAACTGCAGTACAATTTTACTGCCGCCAACTTATATTTCGCGGAAAGACCACAAAGATAAGATAAGAGACATTAGGGCTCTTACAGAGGCATATAGGCAGTCATTTTTCGCTTGTTCTGTTTGGGAGTGGAACAGTTGTGGTACGAGGTACCCTCCGCCAAGCACCGTATGGTGGATTGCGGAGTATATATGTAGATGTAGAGAGTATTCACTGGGGCAGTACTGCTGAATTTTCCTTTGTAAAGGGACAATTAAAAAGGCAACTCAACGTATCCGATTTCGCTTTGCTACCGTCAACTTCCGTTGCTGTATCGTCCATGAGTGCCTGGACACTAACTTTTATACCACTAAGAGCCTTCATACACGACCAGAATTTCTGCGAGAGAGTTCTCTATAATATTCCGCTACGGCAGTCTTTGAAGCCTTCGCGCATTTCTCTCTTGACAGCCAAAAGCGCTTCATTCAGTGTATGTCTGTCTATAGATATACAATCCGCTTTATAACTATTAAGCAATAGTTTCTTTAGAGGCTTTTTTACAATGACTGTGTACCATGCAGTAAAAAGCCTGAGTTTGATGCACACATAACTTATTAAAAACCGGATTCTTCCAAGGAAAAGTCCTTATGGTATTTTTATCGACGTTTGAATTTAATATGAAGTAAAACATCGTGTTTTAGATAAAAGAAATTACCTATGACGTATTTTGACCTCGTAGATAAACAGCGATACCTGAATTGCTTAAGAATGCTTTTTTAAAAAAGAATGCTTTTTTTAAAAAAAGAAACTGTCTAAATGTATGTTGTGCAGTGTTCTCATATCAGGCCTTGTGGGCTTAGTTTGTTGAAGCTGTCCTACCACAAAAACTATTGCGTCACTGCGAATAAGAGTTGATTCTGTTCCAGTAAATGTTAGTAAAGTTGGACTGATAGAAAAGAGATGGATAATTTCAAGCAATTTTATGTTGCAACCAAACGTTTCGGTTACTTTACATCAGTAACAACTGGTATAAGACAAAAATTGAATTATGATGAACAAAGAACCTATTGTATGAAGAAGTCCATAGATATAGGTTGAGTGATTGTAATCGATCTTTGTTTTGCATAGCCTAGAGGCCATAGAATTATGTCACAGTTTTTCCGCCAGTCAATATCATTTTACTCTGTTTCTGTTCAATTTGCAAACGACACATAAAAGGAATAGTCGTCGGCAAGCGGCAGTACAATCCCGAACTTCTCTATAGTTTTGCCGTCATGGGAATGATATACGTAATTCCTTGCACAGTATATGCTGTTTTGAATATATGAAAGAAGCTGAAGTTGCGTTCCAGTGTATAAACACAGACCCTGCCTTTCACAGGCAGTGTGTTGCCAATTACGCCAGCCAACTGCCTGAAAGCATCAGCTTGCCATAGACTCCTCCACTTTAGTTCCAGGTTCTGCAGAGAGTCTCCCAAAGTGGTATTTGCGACTCGGAGTCAAAGGATATCGTGCGTAGTTTGGTTCATCTAAAGCCCACAATATCGCTTATTTCTGATTTCAAAATATGATACTGGATTGTATGGTGTATCAGGGAACAGGTACACATTCATATCACAATTTATGAATGATGAAGAGTATCCTGAAGTTTGAAAGATTCGTCAGGAAGAGTCAACGTTCAAATAAGTGGGATAGTGAAGTACTGACAGTAGAAGATGTGCGTTCGCAATTCTCTAAGCCCGTAAATACTGCAGTACTGAATATCACAGTTGATAGTTCAAAAATGGTTCAAATGGCTCGGAGCACTATGGGACTTAACATCTGTGGTCATCAGTCCCCTAGAACTTAGAACTACTTAAACCGAACTAACCTAAGAACATCCATCTCACACATCCATGCCAGAGGCAGGATTCGAACCTGCGACCGTAGGAGTTGCGCGGCGCGGTTCCAGACTGTAGCGCCTAGAACCACTCGACGACACCGGCCGGCCGTTTATAGTTCAGCTGAGGAAGAATAGACAACTGTAAAAAGGGTAACTGCAGAAGTGCGACAGATAAATCTACGTCTATAGACACATTCTGCAATACGCTATGAAACACATGACAGAGGGTGCTCCTCATAGTACCAGATATCGAGGTAGCTTTCATTTCGATTCGCGTATGGAGTGCTGGAAGCGTTCTTGCTTAAATGCCTCTTTGAGTGGTGTAATTAGCTTAACCTTGTCTTCACTGCACCGCAGGGGACGACACGTAGGGGACTGACTAAATACTGTTTGTTGATACTTCGTAAGTAGCTTTTCACGCGATAATTGGCGCCTGTATTCAAGCGTTCTTCCAGTTCAGTTTTTTTTCAGCATCTTAGTGATGCTCTCCCTTGGGTCAAACGAAACAAATGTGGATGTAAGAAATAGGAGAGGAAATGGATCTCGATTCTGGGGACATAACTTTTGAAAACTTGCGATCAAATAAAGCAGGAAGGCCACATAACACTCTTCCCAAAAGACGAGTTCGTTATAATTAAACTGATGGTGTTCCGAGTGTTCCAGTGTGGGCTGTATACGTTGCAAAACGCTGAAACGTTGTAGGTAAGTTTATCAGTTGGTGTGCTGGCAGAGTACACAGAAAAATAATAGTTCCACTTTCTACCACCGGGTGAAAATATGGCGCTGTAGACAGTCAGAACGTGAAATGCTTCCGGTTCTGATGTCAATATGCTGTTTGTCACTTGGTGACAAGCGTTAAATTCTTTAATTTTATTGTTTTTAAGTCATCGTTGGTGCCAAGGGTTAAGAAGGGTGAAATTTTCCGCAGAAAACTCGATGACTACTAAGAAAAAGATCGCACAGTGCTGGTAAAGTTGTTTTATCAGAACGGTAGTAATAGCAGCGTTGCATTGCGGGAATATCGCCGACAGAAACAGCTGCTAAGAAGCCTCATGTCAATAAAAGAGGTAAAGAATATAATCAAGAAATCTGAAGAAACAGGTGAATTATGTGGAGCAGCAGGGAGGCGTCTGTACCCATGGCAGTTGTTGATGAAGTTGCTGTAACTATAGCCAACGGCGTAGCACGTTCCTCAAATTCTGCAGTCAATGCTCGAGCTGTGTCACAGGAATTGTCTCTCCTCTGGTCAATGCTTCAAACGATTTTACGGCGTATCTTAATCTGATAACCGTACATGTTTCAGAATGTGCACCAGATGAAGCCCCAAGACAGCTTACAATGCATTGACTTCGCCCTTCATTCTTTGGCATGCATGGCGAATATTCCTTGGGCGGGCGAGACACATTTTATTCTGCACGGTGCCGTGAATGCACAGAACTGTCGCACATGTTGCTCAAGAACATCAATGGCACTCAGCTTGTTTGACTGTGTGATGTGGTTTCACAAGCTCCTGCATTTACTGAGAGGAGATGGTACGTCGCCGGTCTGTTAGGTGAATAGTGACATCCGCGCATTATAAGACCCATCTTGTGCAACACTTGATTCCAGCTGTACAAGAACGCAACTGTGTCCACATCACTACTTTCATGCAAGATGAGGCCACACCACATGTCTCTTGTAAGGTGAAAAATTGCCTCGAGAAACCTTTGGTAGCGACCGCATCGTCTCTAGGCAATACCCATGTGACTTCTGGTTGTAGGGGGTATCTGAAAGATCGTGTCTGTCAAGGATGTATCAGGACTCTTCTGTCTGAAGGATAGCATACGACGACATATTGCTCTGATTACACTGGATATGCTATGAACAACTGTCGACGTCCCTCCCCTTTTCCTGCATCCACACCGCAATTTGACGGTTTACAGCGCCATATTCTCGTTTGGTGGCAGAAAGTGGAACTATTAGTTTTTCAGTGCACTCGGCGAGCGCACCGATTAATGAACATACTTACGAAGTTTCAGCGTCCTGCAGTGTATGCAGCCCACACTGCACCACTCGGAACATAGTAATTTAATTATAGGCACCGTGTATCTAAAAATCACTGTAGTGTGTGGTAATCAAACGATTATTCACGTTAGTGAGTACAATCAATGGCACTGGAGACATGCTATCGAACTTTTAGAAGAATATCATCCACACTGTCTCAAAGCCAGCAATGAAAGGTGAAAGTGAGAAATAATGCACAATCCTGCAGCCATGTTACTAACCTGAATAAAAACATGAAGTTAGAAAATAAAATAGAGATTCTGTTAGATGACCAAGAGTTTAACTAAAGGTACCAGAGAAGCAGTTCTGGCTTTATGCTTGTTAACTTAAGAAAGACTTAAAAGAAAGGTCCAAATATTTCCTTAGGATCTGTCGGCCCAGAAGGGCAAAATATTTGAAACCCTCAGAAAAACAGGTATACGGTATTGGGTTCAAGTGGTTCAAATGGCTCTGAGCACTATGGGACTTAACAGCTGAGTTCATCAGTCCCTAGAACTTAGAACTACTTAAACCGAACTAACCTAAGGACATAACACACATCCATACCCGAGGTAGGATTCGAACCTGCGACCGTAGCGGTAGCGCGGTTCCAGACTGAAGCACCTAGAACCGCTCGGCCACCACAGCCGGCCTACGGTATTGGGAAAAAAGGGTATAGTAAGGGCCATCTTTTAAGTTTGCATAAAGATAATAAAACAAAAACATATTTTGGTACAGATCATTTTGTTGTTAGTCAAAGTATTCGCCTTTAATGTTTATATACTTTCGCATGCGTTCAAAGTTTAATCTCAAAATAGGCGTTTCAGAAGATTTTAACAGCTCCTTGTAGTGATGAAATTAGCTGTCTACTGGCAATAAGCCATTAATTTGACATTTTCTTCCCTCAAATAATTAACGGTTTACGTGCTGTGTGGCACCTGCCAATATCGTAATGAAGAATTATGCTAAATTTTCTATTGTTTTTTACTGATTCCAAAGATGGCTTGTGGGAAACAAATTTTTGTATATTATTTAGTATCAACAGCTCTTCCACCTTATAAAGCAGGGTTATATAGACTTACTAATACCGTGGGCTGCAAACCACTCTGTAAGGGCCGCAAGAATGAAAAAGAATAAAAAAGGTACATATTTATGTAGTCCTATTTCTGTGCTCCCTTACCTTCGTTGCAAAAAGTTCGGAGCACTAATGAATCGGTTCGTGGAGCTCTCGGATCCATGGCATGTACTGTAGAAAACACCTAGCACTGTCGTTCCCCGCAGGCCCCGGTGAAGGTCATGTTGCCGCGATTGTATTGTTGCGCAAGTGCGCAAGTTCAAAAATAAAATGTTGTGACACAGGATGTTATCGGATTGGGACACCTCTTTCCTAATGCCAGCAAGACTGGCGTGACTCAAAAGAACTAAATTCCACAGGGACCCGCCCTCTCCTTTTCGAGAGGCAATAAAAACTGAGTTAAAAACATTACAAGAACGAACTGTAAGGGTCGGGCGACCGTCAGAACAATGGCGGACCGCTTTCTGTGCATGCTTGCCCTAAAGCAGTGGTAGCTCAAAGATAGTTTAACCAGAGAAAAAAGCGATCATTTTCTTGCTATCATTTCGTGAACGAACCACTGTTGGTTTCGGTGCATTTTGGAACGGCCAAATTGATTGCCGCTTAGTTTTCGGCTGCCAGCGAATGTACCACACCTGAGTTTCGTCTACTACGGAGTTGTTGTAATCAGATTTGGCATTTTCTCGTTCGACTGTTTTTGAGGATTTCCTTACACCAATTGAGACGAGGCTGTTCGTAAGCTTTGGGGTGAATTGAGTGGAATACATTAACGACAGATCTTTCCATATCTGAATATTCATACTGCATTCTTCGACAAGCTTTAAGGATTACTGTCTCACGGTGAGTCACCTGTCACTAATCTTCAATTATGTTCCGCCCAGTATCCATTTCTTTTAACAACTACCTATTTAGGGTCGAACTCCATGGAATTGTCGCTCTCACAAGCACAACCACTACGAAATTCTGCAAAGGAACGATAATAGATTTTTCTAAAACTTATTGATTTCCAAAAGTTTAACGAAGCGATTCGAGACATTCTTGTTGGTTTACACCTTATGCAAAAATCGTGAAGAAATCATCCAACAAAAATTTTTACTTGATTTTATCATGGTTTTCGCAACAGGTTAAATGATCACTGTAGACAAACATTTCGACCAATTAATAAGTAAAACTAACGTTCCTGAGACACCGCGGTACCTATCATTATGTTTAGAGGCAGAGAACGTGTTTCGGAGAGGATTTACAATGTTTTGATTTCAGAACAGCATTTTCATAAAAACAGAATGAGATCGATGGCTTCTGTGCTGTAGCTAATACACATTCATAACATCCAGAGAGAAAGAGAGAGCGAGAATTCTTTGACATACAAATTCAGAGGTTTAGTCCTTGCCATCAATATTAAGCAGTTTCATATATTGTTAGAGTCTGAATCCAAACGACCAAGCAAAAAATAGCACGCTGCACAAGGAATTCAAAACAGTAGATCTATACTCATTAATGGCACTCATGTGATAACCAAGTTAACAAAAATCTGATATCTCTCATAGGCTATATTTTTCGTGCAGTGTTTGTCTAAGTAGGGAGTTCGCTAAGATGATGAAATTTTGGAATCCTATGAAACACTTGACAGACGCTCCAGGTACTTCTGTAATGATTTCTGGTTTTGTCTTAAGAATGGTTCCTCAGGTGAGGTATATTGTCCGCAGGGTGAGGCAATTCGCGATCAACCTGGGCACTATCTGATCGGACTTATATCCTGAGGACGCGCTCTCGCTGGTATCTACAGATGCCGTCGTACACCCCGACTATTCGTCCGATGGCAGCACCACCACCTCTGACGTCGCCGTTGTGCGTCTCTCTGAAATGGTTACGCTTACAGGTAAGACAATACTCACATAACAGATTACTACAAATAATTATTTTCTCTATAATTTTTTTAGTGGAAACACAGCTATTGCAATCATAGGAATGCAATATATTCCTTGTGTGTGACCAAGTCCTAAAATCCGCTACTGTTCGATTCTCTGATAATGTACCTCTAAATTTTCAGTATTTTGAGACTGTCTTCTACGATCCGAGTGTATAGTTAACAGATCAGTTTGCTGATTAATTTCACGTCGTGAGTGACTTCTACTAATATTTTAGCCTAACACCATTTACCCCCTAAGAAAACCCTTTTCCCTAACTGTAGCAAATGAAAGCATTTACGCTCAGGTAATTCCAGCGCTTCATGAAAGATGCAAAAATTTATCTTTATCTCTTCTGAAATGTGTGATTTAATTTTAATAATTACGGTAGAATCGCGACTGTCATAACAACGTAGCACGATGTTTAAAGAAAATCGAAAATTCCCACAGGTGTTGAGATGGACAGTTTTTATTTATTTATTGAACAGTTTCGATCATAAACGATTATCCACAGGCAAAGAAAGGAATGGTCACCTTAACTTCCCTATGGGTTTACAGTCATGACATTTACTAATTAATCATCACAAGTCCAAGTCTGCATGAATAATTTCTGTCCTCGTAAATAGCATTTTTAGTAATATCAATAACTAACACAATTTGCTTATAGTGGAGTACCGGATTCAAAAATGTTTATTCGTGTTTACAACGATGTTGTCGAACGAGGTAATGTTTCCAGTACACAATTTTCGTCGAGAGCGTGCAACTATACAAAATATAGATACAGCATAAATCATTGTTCAGTTGGTATAATGCAGTTCTATATGCACAAATAGAATTTCACCGAGCATGGAGATGCCGCGAGAAAGACAATGGACACACATTTGTGAGGAGCAAGCTTCACATCATATTCTGGTTCTCCAATTTACGTTTTCTGTGGTTTCTTCCAAATCTCCTCCGGTGAAAGGACGATTTCGTTAACAAGCGCACGGAAGACCGTCTCGTTCTTGGACAGTCCGAGCTTGTCCATTTCTGTAATGGCCACGACATCAATGGGACGATACCCACCAACCTTCCACCCTTCCACGTTCCACGTGCAAAAGTATGACACAGATTAAGTCAGCATGATTTGTAAGCTTTTCGTAATCAGCTGATGCAACGTATTCGCTCAGTTGACGAAGCTCCAACATCATAATTTTGGCATTGGGCAACTGCTAAACGCTAATTTATTATCGTTATAACCACTTTATCACACAACCACTTAAATTAGGAGCATAATCGTCAGTAACGCAGTACGACAGTCTGAGTCCAAAAATGGCCCAAATGGCTCTGAGCACATCTGTGGTCATCAGTCCCCTAGAACTTAGAACTGCTTAAACCTAACTAACCTAAGGACATGACACACATCCATGCCCGAGGCAGGATTCGAACTTGCAACCGTAGCAGTCGCGCGGTTCCGGACTGCGCGCCTAGAACCGCTAGACAGTCTGAGTCCCTCAGCAAGTTGTTTCAGTTAATCTCTTCTACGTACAAGGAAATATTCTGACATTCACGGACTCATCATCGCCCAGCGCAAACCGCTAAGGATAGAAACTTAAATTTTAAGACTGGTGTTGATCTCATACTGTAGACGTCCTATAAAAAGGGATTTTTCAAAATTCCACCCCAAAGGGGGTGAAACAAGGGGTGAAAGGTTTTTCGAAAATATGTCGCTATTGAGGCAATTTTGAAGCTAGGACTACGAAAACTGGTATCAGGTTTGTCGGTCAGAAATAAGGGGAATGCGTGTTCCAGCATTTTCAGAAATAGTGCGTGAAAGGTTTCTTAAATAAATTACTATTAAAGAACCACTCCAGCATTTTAAAGCTACATCTACGAAAATTGGTATTTGACTTCTTAGTCAAATTCACCCAAGAGCCAAAGAAACTGGTACACTTGCCTGACATCGTGCAGGGCCCCCGTGAGCACGCAGAAGTGCCGCAACACGACGTGGCATGGACTCGACTAATGTCTGAAGTAGTGCTGGAGGGAATTGACACCATGAATCCTGCAGTGCTGTCAGTAAATCCGTAAGAGTACGAGGGGGTGGATGTCACTTATGAACTGCACGTTGCAAGGCATCCCATATATGCACCGTAATGTTCATGTCTGGGGAGTTTGGTGGCAAGCGGAGTGTTTAAACTCAGAAGAGTGTTCCTGGAGCCACTCTGTAGCAATTTTGGTCATGTGTGGCGTCTTATTGTTCTCCTGGAATTCCCAAGTCCATCGGAATTTACAACGGACATGAATGGATGCAGGTAATCAGACAGGATATTTACGTACGTGTCACCCGCCAATTGCACACGCCCCACCATTACAGAGCCTCCATCAGCTTGAACAGTCCCTCGCTGACATGCAGGGCCTACGGATTCATGAGGTTGTCTCTGAACCCGTAAACGTACATCTGCTCAATACAATTTGAAACGAGATTCGTCCGACCAGGCAACTTGTTCCAGTCATCAACAGTCCATTGTCGGTGATGACGGGCCAAGGCGAGGCGTAAAGCTTTGTGTGGTACAGTTAACAAGGGTACTTGAGTGCGCCTTCGGCTCTGAAAGCTCATCTGGGAGGTTGATGACCCAGCATTCAAATCTGCAGCAATTTGCGGAAGGATTGCACTTGTGTCACGTTGAACCATTCTCTTCAGTTCTGGTCTTGGAGGATCTTTTTCCGGCTCCAACGATGTCGGACTCCTGATATTCATGGTACACTCGTGAAATGGTTGTACGGCAAAATCCCCACTTCATCGCTACCTCGGAGATGCTGTGCCCCACCCGGCAGGAGTGGCCGAGCGGTTCTAAGCGCTACAGTCGCAGGTTCGAATCCTGCCTCGGGCATGAATGTGTGTGATGTCCTTAGGTTACTTAGGTTTAAGTAGTTCCAAGTTCTAGGGGACTGATGACCTCAGCAGTTAAGTCCCACAGTGCTCAGAGCCATTTGAACCATTTGCTGTGCCCCAGAGTTCGTGCGCCGACTGTAATACCACGTTCAAAATCACTTAAATCTTGATAACCTGCCATTGTAGCAGCAGTAATCAATCTAACAACTGCGACGGACAATTGTCTTGTACAGGCGTTGCAGACCGCATCACTGTCCTCTGCCTATCTACATATCTCTGTACTGGAATGAGCATGCCTATACCAGGTTCTTTGGCGCTTCAGTGAAAAAAAAGGTGTTTAAGTGTTTTTGTGAATTCAACATCTAAAGGGTGAAATAAGAGATGAAAATTATAGAAATACTTCATTGTAAAAGCATTTTTAAAACTAGGTCTATGAAAATTTGTATTTGGCTTCTCGATTGGAAATTAAACAAATACATGTTTCAGTGTTTTTTGAAATTCAACCCCTAAAGAGGTGAAATTGGGGATGAAAGATTTTATGGTAATATTTCATTATGAAAGCACTTTTGAAGCTAAATCTCTGAAAATTTTCATTTGGCTTCTCGGTTGAAACTAATAAATGTATCAGTGTTTTTGGAAGTCAGAACATTAAGGGGCTAAAGATGGTGATAAAATTTCTATGATAATATTTCGTTATATTGCAATATTTTTAAAGCTAAATCTATTAATTCTGGTATTTGACTTCTCTGTTGGGAATGGACAAATATGTGCTAGAAGATGAAAGTTTCTATGGAAGTGACAGCATTAGAGCCTAAAAGACAGTATTAACAAATACTTCTGACTCCAGCTACCAGAATCGCTATTTGGTCAGAAGTACCTACCGAAAATACCATGCATCTACGGGCTTAATTAGTGTGAAAAGATTAGGAGGTGTTTCCATAAGTCAAAGAAAGCTATTTAACTATTTGCACAGTGTGTAGATTTACACATGAGCAATGAGCGTAACAACATACAAATGTGATTAAAGGAAAACACATCAAAAAGTCAGAGAAGACAATGTGGTTTAGTGAAGCGGCAGACGTAAAGTTAGTTCTATATAAACAAGCACTTCAAAAGCTCATGAGGTCAAAATATAAAAACAAAATTAGTTGGACATGAAGTCGTCATCTTTTTTTAGAAATGACAACTTCCATAAATTAAACGCTTTGGTGGATGGGCGGTAACATGGACAAGCTGAGAAGAGAATCTAGTATTGTCAATTCTAAAGTAAAACGGGGCTTCAGATAATTTTGATCTTGTGTGCTTTTGAGAATGCTTGCTAATGTGGAATTAACTTAGACAGCCAGATGACGGGAACTAGACTCACGAAACTCGTTGCTGAGGATTACGCTCGTAATATCAGTGGTTGTTTGCTAAAGTATTTGCAACGATTATCTTAACAAGCGCTACCTGCGGTCCTTAAGATGGACAATATTGGATCATTAATTCCCAATTTTTTCTGATAGGGAATCTCCACTTTTCACAGCATCATTAACACCCGTAATATACCAGATGAGTAGCCAAAACTCACATACCAATGTAGAAACATACTTCGGCGCCGTTTCCCATTGCGTGTCTGATGCAGTGTGATGAACCATTGGTTCATTTGAGCGTGTTGGCTAGCCAAGTCGTTTTAGCATAAGGAGACTGCCTGTGAAATGAGCAGTTACTGCTACAAAGTTATGTTCCTTTGGTTACAAGACATGTTCTTTTAACCTGACGCAATAGTCGGCACATTCTACCCGACGTGTGATGTTCCATCTACGTGTAGCATTGCCTGATCGATGGACCAGCGGCACCCCGACACGTTTACTGATCACCAAGATCGCTAGTTGTTATTCCAAAACAATTGTATGTATAGACCGATTAAACGTAATTTAAAAGAAAAAAGCAAGAAATATTGTTACTCATTTTACAAGCATCACTATTCTTGGAGGAATTCACAATGATATCCTCAGAAGAGCTAAGATATCTGCAAGATAAAAACTATTACTTTTTACGTAACGTTTCGGTGTGTCGACTACATGCCATTCCATCAACATCTCCACGGATGTCTTTCCATGGGGCGAAGCAGGGGTCACTTGTAGGCCATTCACAATAGTATCAAAAATATTAAGTCATCACTAGTGAAAAAAGCAATATAACCAATAAATGAAAATCATTGTATTTCAAATATTCCACAGGATTCAGAGGAACATAAGTAATATAGTGTTTTTCATTTATCATTTTGTTGTTCTACCAAGAAGCGACGGAAGAATCAATTAACATGCTATAACCAATTTCTAGCAGATATCTCTAACATTTTAGTTTAGTTTTCACAACCGTGGACTTGTGGCGGTGCTGTGGATGTAATGGAGATATGCTGATGGTTTGTCCACAGACAAAATCAGGCCTGTGCGATTGCCATCTGCATCACAAGTTAGCGAGACATTCGCTGAATGGGCTGCTGTGATCAATGGCTGGGGATATCGCTTTGACGGTAAGTGAGCCTACACCCTTCAATAGCACCTGTCGATAGCTAACTTCTGTTTGGTACTGGTATTTAATTTCTTACAAGAAAAAAGTCTGATTGGAAAAGCTACTGATTCAAACAGTTGTTCCGCACTCTTGCAGGTATTCAAATGATAAGTCCCTACCTGCAGTATGCTGAGATGACAATCATCGAGAACTCCTAGTGTGAAGAGACATTCCCAGGAGCGATAAGTAATCATCATATTTGTTCCAAGGCATCCAACGAAGCAAGTCCTTGTCCAGTAAGTACGAATTAGAAATCCAAGCCTCTAAAGTATCACGCATTTACTTGGGTAAACTTCTCTTAGGTTTCTTGTCTTACCAACCAACAAATCGTCCCCAATTTTTTGACAGCCTTTGCAATGACCTCGTTGAACAATATTCCTGACGAAACCCTTTTTACCAACAACAGGGACATCACAAAAGCTTCATTAATCACACTAAAGGAAACTCAGAAGAAATTCACGCTATCGGAATATGAAAGTATATTGCCATCTACTTAACTGTAGCCGAGAAATGTTTGGTGGTCCAACAACTTTCTGGAAAGACATGTGGTAAACATGCCATAAAAGAGGACTGATTGAAGCTATTTAAATCCATTATTTGTCCCTGCATTCAAAATTAAGCTACACTTACAATATGCTTGGCTGTAACGCTACTATTGCCATCTGTACATATGTCGCAAACTCGTCCTGTTTAGGAACTGTTATAATTGGATGAGCAATAACTCGAGAAACCACAATTCAGTAGCACATGACGTAAACGGTTTGCGATAGAGCTCTGGATCAACGGAACGATCGACATGATCAGAAAAAAATATCTAACAGTCGTAGTTTTTTCCACATTCAAGGAAGAGTTTCAGGACATGGGGACAATGCTACAGATGTGAAGAACGGACGTCAAATTTGTGTCGAACAATGATATATGTGTCGCACCTAAAGATGACTTACTTGGAGTTGAAACTGCACATAAATATAGTTATAAGCAGGGACTTAGTGAGCGCTGACTTGTGACACCCATCCCTCTTTTTCGTTCTTGGAGCTCTAGAAGGTGATATAAACACCGATAACAATCAAATAAGTTCCATGTTTGAAGCATATTCCTTCTGATATGCGACTGGGTTAAAAATTCTCCTCCATTAGTGAAATGTCTCGTCTTCGTTTTACTACATGCGGTCAGCTTTTCGAATTTTTATGACATTCCTCAGGATGAATCCAACACCTCTATAAATGAATAAATGAACCACAAGCCGAATAACTGCTTGCAGAGGTGGACCAATATGTTATTGACTTTATCGATCTGCGAAGCTCTTTCTCTTGAATAAATCAACCAAATTTTCTGAAAACATCACATCTACCGATTTCCGTCCGATTCAGGTAACTCGTTAGTGTGTGTCGTTTCCATTCTCTCTCTCTCTCTCTCTCTCTCTCTCTCGCTCTCGCTCTCTTTACCTCTCTCTCTCTCTCTCCTTGCCTTAGAGTGTAGATTCCCAAAACAATTTAACGTAGTTTTTGTGTACATATTTCCATGTGCTGAATACATCTAAGAGCAAAAGCCAGTTACATTAACGAGGTTATTATTCCCGAAGATTTCGTATGCAATGAGACACCAGACTGTAAGGGTAGCTCCTCCTACACTTAACCGCCTGAGGTGTCTGTGCGCTGCCATTTGGTGATCTACTTTGAGATCGGACGATGACTAGGTCAAGTTAATGGAATAGTTTTAACTGAAACTGTACTTATCAATGAAGAACGCAGCTTCCTTTATCACATATATGAAAATACATCCCGATTATTACTACGCGCCACAATGGCACTCTGAAATTGATAAAGCAGAGAGAAGTTATACACTCCTGGAAATTGAAATAAGAACACCGTGAATTCATTGTCCCAGGAAGGGGAAACTTTATTGACACATTCCTGGGGTCAGATACATCACATGATCACACTGACAGAACCACAGGCACATAGACACAGGCAACAGAGCATGCACAATGTCGGCACTAGTACAGTGTATATCCACCTTTCGCAGCAATGCAGGCTGCTATTCTCCCATGGAGACGATCGTAGAGATGTTGGATGTAGTCCTGTGGAACGGCTTGCCATGCCATTTCCACCTGGCGCCTCAGTTGGACCAGCGTTCGTGCTGGACGTGCAGACCGCGTGAGACGACGCTTCATCCAGTCCCAAACATGCTCAATGGGGGACAGATCCGGAGATCTTGCTGGCCAGGGTAGTTGACTTACACCTTCTAGAGCACGTTGGGTGGCACGGGATACATGCGGACGTGCATTGTCCTGTTGGAACAGCAAGTTCCCTGGCCGGTCTAGGAATGTTAGAACGATGGATTCGATGACGGTTTGGATGTACCGTGCACTATTCAGTGTCCCCTCGACGATCACCAGTGGTGTACGGCCAGTGTAGGAGATCGCTCCCCACACCATGATGCCGGGTGTTGGCCCTGTGTGCCTCGGTCGTATGCAGTCCTGATTGTGGCGCTCACCTGCACGGCGCCAAACACGCATACGACCATCATTGGCACCAAGGCAGAAGCGACTCTCATCGCTGAAGACGACACGTCTCCATTCGTCCCTCCATTCACGCCTGTCGTGACACCACTGGAGGCGGGCTGCACGATGTTGGGGCGTGAGCGGAAGACGGCCTAACGGTGTGCGGGACCGTAGTCCAGCTTCATGGAGACGGTTGCGAATGGTCCTCGCCGATACCCCAGGAGCAACAGTGTCCCTAATTTGCTGGGAAGTGGCGGTGCGGTCTTCTACGGCACTGCGTAGGATCCTACGGTCTTGGCGTGCATCCGTGCGTCGCTGCGGTCCGGTCCCAGGTCGACGGGCACGTGCACCTTCCGCCGACCACTGGCGACAACATCGATGTACTGTGGAGACCTCACGCCCCACGTGTTGAGCAATTCGGCGGTACGTCCACCCGGCCTCCCGCATGCCCACTATACGCCCTCGCTCAAAGTCCGTCAACTGCACATACGGTTCACGTCCACGCTGTCGCGGCATGCTACCAGTGTTAAAGACTGCGATGGAGCTCCGTATGCCACGGCAAACTGGCTGACACTGACGGCGGCGGTGCACAAATGCTGCGCAGCTAGCGCCATTCGACGGCCAACACCGCGGTTCCTGGTGTGTCCGCTGTGCCGTGCGTGTGATCATTGCTTGTACAGCCCTCTCGCAGTGTCCGGAGCAAGTATGGTGGGTCTGACACACCGGTGTCAATGTGTTCTTTTTTCCATTTCCAGGAGTGTATTTACGTCCTAACCAGGCCGTGGCTTACGCAGAATGGTGCGTTTGGCCACTATGCTTACTGAACTTTCTGAAAGGCAATGTTGACATCAGCGATACACTTCCTTAACCCACCGACGCTGTTTCAGTATATTGAATTCATATCATGTGTAATAACCTTTTCTCTCATAGACTACAGAAATATTATCCAATAATAATTATATGTAAGGGGTACTGTACCGTTGCAAGGCGATACATTCCACATCATAGCCAAGTATTGCGATTACAATGGATCGAAGATAAAAATAACTAACAGAAAATCAGGTTTAAAAATACTTTTGTTTTGATGCTTATGCGACAGTGTTTAGACATTTACACTTAATTTTTATTTAAATTATTAATTTCAAAGTGCACATATGTCAATATTATAAGGTGCATTTTTACAAGACCAGCGTCGTTGGCAATTTCAATAAAGGTAACAACATACACAACTGTTATCTGCCTAGAATTTCCTCTGTAAATTTTAAGCGGGTGTCAAGTACAAAATTATTTCGTTTTGAGGTTTAAATTGTTTTTAATAAATATAAGCATTTCGGTTGACTCGAAGGTGGTCGAATATTTTTATGGTGGTATAAACTGTCCCCCGCTGCGTAAGACTTGAATTAGCTCGTGAACAGTATAGGTAAATTGTATTGCTATTTCTATTTTTATAAACGCTGTTGTCGGTTTCAAATTGATATATTGTTAACGGCAAACTACATTACGGAGTAAATGAACTGTGGGGCTGTTAGAAGGTCCAGATGCGTCAACAGTTGTCTACAGGTAATCAGAGGACGTGTTGCGTCGATGGCCCTCGTTGTGCATATTTATGGAATGAGTAGTTTCTGTTTAAGTGTAGAATTTCCTCAGACCTTTACTTCGTAATTATTATTGACCAAAACTACCTACCACTTCTATCACCAATTTTAGTAATCAAAAATAGAGCAAAATTTCCTGTTTTTCAGCCTTTAAGCATTTTGAAATTTGACTTTGTAAACATGTACACACATATATTTCTCATATTCCGTGTTAAATATCACCAAATTCCCTATAATGCACTAATTGTAGAAGCTGTTCCATCTTGTACAGAATTATTTGAGTTGTGTAGTAAGTGACTGTCCTGTTACAGAAAGCCAGTTTTATATTTAATGAAAATTTTGTGTATCACTCCTTTGTCTGGGGCATCTTCGATGAAACTGAGACACGCATCGTCAACAAAGAGAGTTATTTCCAGTTTATTAATATATAATGCCGTGTCATTCGTGTTTAACAGGAACGACGATGGATGAAATTTCAAATTCGGGTTTACTACTGCAGAATTTATTTCCAATTGTTATATACTGATACAGCTACGTAACAAACCCCTACCAAAATGAGATAATACCCCTTCGTCAATGGAGCGCAAACACAAACAAAAAGACAAAACAGTTAGACCTTAAAACAACAGGTACTTACTGAAAAACCTGTACGAATTGCATGTCTTAAGGGACGAGGATGTATTTAAGGAGCGGGATGTGTTTCGGAACTATTCAAAGTGCAAAGCAATGAGAGTCTCTTGGTTTCATATTCTTTTGTACTCCATCACCGAAGAGGATATTTGTGTGATCTCTGTTGAAGTTCACATTTCATTTTAAGCTATCAAGAGTTGAAGAATAACACACTACGAAACAGTTCTGTCGACAAAGCTAAACATTCACTTCACTTGCCTAGGCAGAATGTCATTACATGCTTCCACATGGTACAGTGCACTAGTTAAAGTATACAGCAGTAGCAGCAGTAATAGTAGTAGTAGGAGGAGGATTGGTTTTATTCATCCGTAGATCACTTTTTGAAGGACACTGAACACATCATGATAGCACAATTTAAGAACGACAACAATAACGTAATTCATGTGTACGCGCGATTACAGCCTTACTAATCTAGATTAATAAAGATGGCCTTATGGTACGAACCATGTCAAAATTTGCCCGAAGTGATTTAGAGAACCCATGGAAAACCTGAATCAGGGTGGCCGAATGAATCTGGGACCTCCATCCTCCTGAATACAAGGCCAATCTGTCTAAAGCAGTGCTACCTCATTCTGGTTATCCCTGGCTTTCAACACAACTACCCAAAGAAGTTGTTTCACATGGTATAAGGCTAATGCTACACTGTTCATTCATTCACTGCACACACTACACACACTGTTTCGTTTCATATCCTAACATCACCTAACATCAGAACCACAGTGATGCTGATAGGTTTCCCTTTTGTGTAACACAAATTCCCATTCCCTATCCCAAATAACTGAGCCAGCTTCTCCACATAATGAGCGAGATGTTGAACTCCGAAGACGATAAGGTATTAGTATTATACATAGCACAGCTTTGGGAGAAAGGTTCCCAGAAAAAAAAACCGTAGCGTGAAAGTGTTGTGTGAAATGACAGAGGTATTATGTTTATTATCGTTATATTATTTACTTGTGCTATATACCGAGCGAGGTGGCGTAGTGGTTCGGGAGGACGACGGTTCAAACCCCTGTCCGGTCATCCAGATTCAGGTTTTGCGTGATTTCCCTAAATCACTCCAGGCAAATGCCAGATTCCTTTGGAAAGGCAAGCACGATTTCCTTCCCCAACCTTGATACAATCATAGCTTGTGCTCAGTCTCTAACGATCTCGAAGTCGATGGGACGTTAAACCCAATATTCTTTCTTTTTTTGTGATACATTTTTGTCCAACCCCTACTCTCTGTTAGCTAAGTAATCCTTAGCTGTGTAGCATGTATTGCTTAACATATTCTTTGTCACTGCCTTTTTAAGAAACTTCGTTTTAGTAATCTTTTTAATCTCCTCGGGCAATTTATTGTGTAGTATTATTCCTTGGTAGAAAATGCGGTTTTGGGTTTCATGTTTATTCTTCTTTCTAAATCTAAGTTGTTCCGTGGCCATGGACTCAGCTGATTGTGCAATAGTTATTAATGTTACTTTTTATGTGCGCCAACTTATTGATAAATGCACTAACATGGTGTAGTTACAATCACCAGTGTTTTGAAAAGCTCTTTACAATGAGGTCGACTGCTACTTTTGGTTGATATTCTTATGTTAGATGTAATTTCACGCAGTATTCAAGGACTGTGTGAGTCACTCCTTTCATGTAATGAATTTTCCATGTACCCGCAGGGCGACAGCGGCGGCCCCATGTTGGTACAGGAGGAGGATGGCGAGTGGACCAAGGTGGGTGTGACGAGCTTCGTCTCTGACGAGGGTTGCGTGTTCGGATACCCGGCGGGCTACGCTCGAGTCACCACGTATCTCGACTGTATCAACGAGAACTCCATTCCCGAAGGCCGCTGAGAACGAAATACTACCCGTATCTAACACTTTTTCACTTTTATATTTGTTACACTAACGTCAACTGACAAAATGTAAAATGTTCTATGCTTAAATCGGCTTTGTATCATTTTATGTATACCATTATTGAATAATTACACTGTGAACCTCATTTCAGATATAAACTTTTTCTTTTTCCTGGTTTTCATGGTCCTTATTGTAATCTTCTTTCACACCGTTGTCCTGCTTACAGACCTCATTGCCTCTTTATAAACAGAGAGGAAATAAACTTTAGGCGCTCAGTCCGGAGCCGCGCGACTGCTACGGTCGCAGGTTCGAATCCTGCCTCGGGCATGGATGTGTGTGATGTCCTTAGGTTAGTTAGGTTTAAGTAGTTCTAAGTTCTAGGGGACTGATGACCGTAGATGTTAAGTCCCATAGCGCTCAGAGCCATTTGAACCAAATAAACTTTAAAACTTCAAATCTAACCATATGGCGTACGATAAACCCTTGTGGAAGAAGGAAGAGTTAAGGTAGTAAAACATCCTGTTGGTGTTACTGACACGGATGACCTCGATAGAGAGCAGTTTCCGAAGAGTGATTAATTAACCCCTGAGGGGTGAAATGAAATTTTATGCGGGATAAAAACTAAAGATTTCGATTGTGTTTCGGTCACAAGTTTAATTTTAAAATGTTATTAATATTATCACCATTCCGTAAGACTGTAATAGTGACTACATAAGTGATTAACCATTACACATTTCTAAATACTAGCTTGAGACACAATGTGGTGCATGGTATAGCTTGTAACATCTTCCTCACGTAGTCCAATCACTACAAGCATAATTTGTACGTTGTACCAAGCATCTATGGCAGTAAAATTGAGACATATACATCACATATGCTTAAAGACCTCATGAAAATGCTTTCTCTGAGTTGTAGATTGTTTGTTCCCATAATAAACCAGAAATTTCTTCTTTATCAACAAGTATATGAATTAACTGTGGCACAACATGACAGCAACTTTCTAATGGCTACAACACTGCTGTAGTGCCTAAACAGTATTATAATTAGCATCCTTTCCCCCAGCTTTGATCGTGTATGCATTCCACACAAATAATACACGCAAATCCCCCTCCACCCTCTCACTCGCTTCTCGCACCTATCTCTCTGTCCCTCTCCTCCCCCTCTCTGTCTGTTCGTAGCCTCCTGCCCCACCTCTTCATCTCCTCTTGGCCTCTTTCTCCCTATCCATCTCTTCCTGCCCCTTCTCCCTATCTAACTCCTCCTCCTCCTAACCTCTCTTTGTCCATCACCCTTCGCCCCCTTCTATATCCACCAACCCCTCCCCCTCTCTCCCTGTCCATTGGCTCTGATCCTGTCTCTCTGTTCATCACATTCTTTTCCCAGTTGTGCCCATCCACATGTGTAGCCCTGCAACACAGGTTGATAATGCAGACTGACAGTATTCCCACAACACACCTATTGTGGATGGCAGCATTTATGTCAGGGGCTTGAAAATCATTTTTTGCTCCTGGTAATAGAACGTCATGCAAGGCAGATCGATAAATTAGACCAATACTTTTACAATACAACGTGCCTGTTATGCAAGGCAGCCTACATGTCGATGACTGGAAAAACAATGTACTTCCGCTGACATCTGTCCTGCAGAGTAGGTCGATAAGGCATACAGATACTGTTCCCATACAACATGCTTGCTATACAGAGCAGTCTATGCAGCAGAGGCTGAAAGAAAAACTTTTTTTCCAGCATCTCCACTCTTACTGGAGCTAGGACATTATAAACCCCACAAGCTGAAATCGAACCAGGGTTTAGGAGGAGATCTCGACACGCACTCTCTCTTCCAGCTCTCACACCCACTTACCTTTCCACCTGCCGACTACCCCTCTCCCTCCTCTTCATGCCTCCTAGACATCCCTCTCCTCTCCACTCTCTCTGTCCATCTACTCCCCTGCACACCTTCTCTCTTTCCATCTCTCCTTACCATACTCTCTCTGCCTGTCTCCTCAACGCTTTCTACCCATCTCCTTCTTCACATTCTCTCTATGTCTTCTCACACCACCTCTCTCTCTGTCCACTTCCTCCTCCCCCTCTCCGTCAGTCCATCTCCTCATACCCCATTTCTGTATCTCCATTCCTCCTTCCCACTGTCACTGCTTCTCCTCACCCCCCCCCACTATAATCATTGACCCCCCCCATCTCTCACCTGCCCTTTTCTATCTCCTCCTCTCACTGCCTATCTTAACCTGCCCCCCTCTCCCTATCCATTTCAACCTGCTCCCTCCTCTGTCCCATTTTTCTACATTTACCTGTTTATCTCGTCCTGCTCCTATATCCCTATCTATCTACTCTCGCCCCCTCTGCATAAGCACCTCCTCCCTCCTCTCTCTTTGCCCACCTCTACCTTCCCCCATCTCTCCCTGCTTTCTATTCCTGCCGCTCTCTGTCTATTACCTCATCCTCTACCTATGCTCATCCCATCTGGATCCCTCCTCTCTCTGCCCTTCCCCCCATATCCTATTCACCCTCTGCTGTCTTGCTCTCTCTGTCTATCCCCTCCTCGCCCTCTATCTTCATCCACCTATGTTCATCTCCACTTCCTCACTCACATTGCTCATTTTCTCCTTCCCTCACTATCTGCCCATCTACTCCTCCCCCTCTCTGTCCATCTCTTCTTCATCTCCTCTCTGCCCATCTCCTGCTACCCTTCTCCCCCTCCATCTCCTCCTCCAT
This sequence comes from Schistocerca americana, assembly GCF_021461395.2. Classification (NCBI taxonomy): domain Eukaryota; kingdom Metazoa; phylum Arthropoda; class Insecta; order Orthoptera; family Acrididae; genus Schistocerca; species Schistocerca americana. The sequence goes on from NC_060120.1 coordinate 613,367,307, forward strand.
CACTCTTCTCATCTCCTCCCATCCCTCTCCTTATCCATCTCTCCTGCCCTTCTCTCTCTTTCCTTCCCCACATCCCTCCAACTGAAACTTCCCACAGTCGTACCACCCTGCAGATGTAGCCCCTGCAAAACAGGGTGATAATGCAAGCTGATACTACTCCCACATAAGACGCCTCTCATGCAGAACAGCCTACTCAGTAGGGTCTGAAACGGTTTTTTCCTTCAATCTCACCAAGCGAGATGGTGCAGTGGTTAGGACACTGGGCTCACATTCGGGAAGACGACCTTCAAACCAGAGTCTGGCCACGCTGATTTAGGTTATCTGTGATTTCCCTAAATCGCTTCAGGTAAATGCCAGGATGGCTCCTTTGAAAGGGAACAGCCTATTTCCTTCCCCACCCTCCCATAATACGAGCTTCTGCTCCACCTCTAATGACCTGGCTGTCAACAGGGCGTTAAACATTAATCTCCTACTCCTCCCGCTTGCATCACCACTCCCACTACACTAGGAAGCTCTAACCCCGACAGTGCTGATACTCCTGAAGTGTGCAGTTTGTGTGCCAAATCCAAATATGGCTGAAATCGATTAAGGAGGAGATCCCAGACATATGCATGTACATGCTGTTTGATATATATATATATATATATATATATATATATATATATATATATATATATATTGGAAAATTTCGGACTGCCAACGCTTTGTGCATGACCAAGGCGTTGGCAGTCTAAAATTTTCCAATTTCTGTTAGTTCTGAAGAAAGGAATGCGTAAATCAAAAGGTTTCCGAACTGTAAGTATAGTGCGCATATTTTAACTTGGTTGATTTTAAATGGGGATGCACCTTGTGGGCGAAGTAAGTGTAGCTGGCGGGATGAGTCGTCCAGAGGAAAGACATTCGATACCAAGTGTCCACCCTCAGTGCGGAGTTGTAGGAAGCAACTGCAATGTACTAAGAATTGCTTCTTCTTTCTATTAAAAAAACGATTGTTAAAAATAAGCATTCTCAAATGTTGTATTGACTCATTAGTTCGTGGTTTAATGAAACACCTACAAAAACTAAATATCATTCCACTTTAAAGTTAAAATTTTTCAAATAAAATTGCTTTTTTTCTAAAGTTTATTCAGGCGCTATTGTGGTCGGGGGGGGGGGGGGGGAGGTGGGGTTAGTACCTAATGTCTGGTTGCACTCAGAAGTAATGTCTCAGAAATACTGGCAACCACTCATATATGGGTTGTGTGAATATTGCCCAAGCCAGCACGCCTTCCAGATATTCCATCCAAAGAAAATATCACTCATAAATTACAGAGAGATTGTATCGCCAGCAGTGACCAACAACAGAATGAAGATATCTGGTACAGAATGACGTATACTATCTGTCATCCAAGCTCAGTTCTACTGAATGCCCAGCTGTGTTACAGTCGTTGTTGCTGCCAGAGGTGGCAGCTCAGCGTACCGAATTTCGCTCCGTATATACACTCAGATCACCTACAGATTTGTTCACATTATTTCCACTATATTGTACGTACGCGAGAAACAGAATTTCTTTATTTTCTACCCTTTCTGCTGTTGCGCTTATAACGACAAGTGGTATACATTCACGCGTTGTCATTAAGAGAAGAACGGTATCCACCACTGACCCGCAGACGAATGACGACGTCTCTAAACGACAACTTTTTATGCTTGTGTTTAGTAGGCAATGCCAGTTACGAGCACTTAGGGCCAGATGCCGACTGATGTCGCTACCATGTTAGTTCCGTACGTGACCCTTCTAACTTCCCAAAAGAAGAACAAATAAATTTACCCACCCATATTTCCATATACATTAAATTCGTACGTCACGCATGCTATAAGATTCAAATATACAGGAAAATCTCCGAAACAAACTGTCAAACAACACTGTACACGACAGTTTCAGGTTCGTTTGCCCCACTCCTGACAGCTGTAAACTCATTGTGAATTCCAGGTCAACAGTTAACCGTAGAGTCATCGACAATGTCTCGAGCATCGACACTGCTTCAAATAATCGTATAGAAACCTATGCATACAAATTACTTACTAGAAGAAATGTGGATCTAAAAGACAGGACAAAGCACTGAGCGATTCCCTAAAATCCCTCTTCTGGTCGTTTGTTGACTCAAGTGCACCTCCTCACAACTACACGGAATTCCATAAATTTCTGTTTTTCCAGCAGTTTGCAAGCATCCTTGGCCACTTTTACGTGATCTTCCCTATGCATTTGTAGATTACCGCAATGTTCCCTTTTTTTTTTTTTTTCAAAATGTTTCCTATGCGGTCAGTGAATTCCTTAACGAAAGGTAGGAAAACTTTCGATTTCACAGGCGCTTGTGCATTGCTATGATTTCTGCCCGGCGGTCTTAACGCTCTCTTTACCTCAGCAGACGAATAACCATTATTGAGCAATACATTCGTGAGATGTTTTAATTGCACCTCAAACAGCTGTAGTTTGCAGATGTTCCTTGCTCTGTTCACCAACGTTTTTATAATGCCCCGTTTTTGTTGTGGGTGGTGGTTCGAACCCCGGTGTAGGTAACGGACTGTGTCTGTCGGTTTACATTTAACTGTATGGCCTAAACAACCATCTTCATCTTAAAATGTAGTAGATCAAAGAAATCTTTAGTCTCCCTTCTCCTCCAACGTAAATCAATTCTTCGGATTAACCACGTTGAAATGCTGATGAAAACGACGTAGTTTCTCTCTGTCATGCCTCCACAAAACATACGTTTTATCTAAGTGGAGGAACCAAAGTTCGGTTTATAACATTTCAGCAATTACAATAAGAAAGAGGAGGGCATTAAAATGGAATAATATTTGGATCCTGTTGGTGAAGAAGATGTGTACCAGATGCGTACAAAACGTTGTGTTTTAATGTGAAATCCCTTCAACGACGTGTAATGTCTCTTGCAGCGGTCTCTCCGCGATATTTTCAGAAATTTTATAAATTATATAACTCAGTACCTATCTGGAAATATCTTTTCTTATCTTACTGATCCCTAAGCTTTAATATACGATGATTATCAATGCAAAGTAGTTTCAAGCCCTATTATTCATTGGAGCGTGCATTTACTCCATGGAATAGCTTCTCTGCTATCTATGTTTTCTCTTATGAAAAGAAGGATTGAGATCTTGCCGATTAGCCGCGAAAGAACGAAGATGTATATGTATGTACTGTTGATCTAGTCGCCATCTTGATGAGATGCTGTATGAGAAGGAATTTAATACATGAACTAAACTAAAGTAAGTGTGTTCGCGTATTATTTAACTGATTATTATTGACAGTGTCTGCTTACTACGCTGTGTTGCACGGGATCAGTGGGGAACGTCTGATTTACACTGGACGAACCTGCCGTTTCGTACGCTCAAGATATCCAGTTTATTACTTTCAATAAATGGACTAACACGGTCTTACCAGCAGATCTCCGGTCTTCCCCATGTGATCACCGAAAGTTAATAATTATTACAAATGTTTTCAGGAGATCGACTGACAATTTTCGTCGCACCGAAACTTCGAAATTGCTTCACTGCCTTATGGAATGTAAGTTAAGCTCAATTTAATCAGGATAGAACAGTATTGAACTGTGTGAATGTGATAAGCCTGCTTTGTGAATGAAAATTCCCTTAATGTACGCATGTTTTTTACTATCCTGATCAGTGAAGATAAATCAGGTCGGTGTGAGAGAGGCTTTTAAATTTCAGATTCCACAAAAAAATATTAAAGACGATATAATAGCCCAGAAAGTTTTATTAATGGCGATATTTCCCCTTGTGAAATTTCACATTTTTCAATCAGAATGCACAGCGTTCCACCTCCGTCTCGTCTCCTCTGGTCAGAGCCTAGTTACAAACGAAAGAGCTAATTTCAATGACGCTCCATCTCGACTGTGGTCAAAATTAACCGAATGCTCTGAATTATTCATTATATCCCTTCCTCCTCTCTCTATATCTCTCTCTCCCTTTCTTCCATCTCTCCTCCAGTCAGAAGCTAGTATTAAAATACAAGAGCCGATTAAAAAGTAGCTCCATCTGGGCTTTCTCAGAAGTATGCATAGTATTTATCAAAAAATGTGTCAAAGTATCTGAATTGCCTGAAGTACTGAAAATGTGCTCTGAAAAATGTTTGTATTATTGGCCTCGGTTCATGAACTGGTCACAGTTCTATCATTAAATTTCGTATGAAGCTATACACGATTCACTACGGAGTATTAGATCGAGCATGCAACATATTTTCTATAAATAAACAAAAACCAACATTTCCTCATAAAATATAAATAACCCATTACGAATACTATTCGTAGACCTTGAAGGCGCGAAATAAGATCAACTGTTGTTTTATGTTCCAGTCGCTTACTCTCTATAACAGATGTCTCCACTGTTAAAGAGCAAAAATAATCAGCCTCTGTACCACAACAGTTGCTCGCACTAATCAACAGATGTCTGCACTGGTAAAAACGTTGAAAATTCCATGTACGGTTCACACTTATTTTAAGACACAACAGGGACTTAAATTATTTTCCATATCTATGGTACTAGTCCAATATCACAATGTTCTAAAATGTCTACAAAATACGAGGGCAATACAAAAAGTGTGGTGTTTATCTCTTTAATCACAGTGTATACATCAAGTTATTTACACACATATCCATCTATAAAACATGATTGTGTACTCCAAAGTATGCACATTCGAGGGTTGGATTCCCTCTCTTCTTCATCGAAGAGTTTCACTGCCTGGGCTACTCTCAGGGTGCGCCTTCGTCGTGGAAGATCCCTGCCGTGTCGTCTGCTTGCCGCCGCCGCCGCCGCCGCCGCCGCCACCGCCGCCGCCGCCTGCTGATCGCCGCCGCCGCCGTCGCCGCCTGCCGGGGCTCGCCACCGCCGCCGCCGCCGGTGCCCGCCGCCGCCGCCGCCATCCGGTGCCCGCCGCCGCTGCCATCCGGTGCCGCCTGGTCGCCGCCATCGCCGCCGTCCTGACCCTGGTCTACGGCCGTCTTCGTCTCCATCCGTCTTCGTCTTTGTCTGTCCCCAGTTTCTGTCCTCTCCTCTTCGTTCTGTTCGTTCTTGTTTCTCTCTCCCGTCATGTCCGCCCCCACCACCACTGTCACTACTACCACCACCGCCATTGTCTATACCTCCCCTTCCGCCGCCTCCACCACTATAACTTGGTGTGCCCAACCCCACCCCCCTCCTTCCCTTCCACCTCTCCTCACTCTCCCTTCACCCTCTATCTTTGTCGCCCCCTCTCCCGCTTCTTCCTCCCGCTCCTCTCGTTCTGATCCCTTCCCCCCACTCCCCCAGCCTGTCACTGCAGCTCCGGCTCGGGTGGTGGCCCGTCGGGCCACTGCCCACGCCCAGCTCTCCCCGTCACCTTCGCCATCACTGCCGCCACTGCCACCGTCATTGTCATCGTCGCCGTCGCCTTCGCCTTCACCGTCACCGTCACCATCTCCGGCGCCGACTCCGGCCCCGGGACCTGCCCCTCCCCGCCACATTCCCGTTGTTCCCATCCCCCACACCTCCTCCACCGCCGTCAAGCGCCCCGGTGGCACTCCTGCTTCCTCTGCTTCCAAAAAGGCTGCGCCTCGTCCTCCTTCCCCCACCCATGATGCCATGGAAGTCTCCCCGCCTGTCCCTGCCCCCTCATCCTCCTCCTCTCCCCCTTCCTCCTACTGCTACATCCTCTCCCGTCCTGATCCCTCTCTCCTTGAAGCCCGGAACCTCACCCTCTTCCTTCGCCAGCATTGTCCTGGTGCCCCCATCTCCCTCCTCACTCCTCGCCGAGATTCCCTCTCCCGTCCTGATCCCTCTCTCCTTGAAGCCCGGAACCTCACCCTCTTCCTTCGCCAGCATTGTCCTGGTGCCCCCATCTCCCTCCTCACTCCTCGCCGAGATTCGGTCCTCATCTCCTCCCCCAGCCCAACCCTCCACACCTACCTCCTTTCCCGCGTCCCTGTCACCCACTTTGGCCCTCATGCCTCTCTCACCCCTGCTCCTTCACCACCTCCCTCCCGCCAACCCCAACCTCCGCGTCGCCCGCCAACTCTCACCGCCGTGATCACTCGGCTTAGTCCAGTGATCACGGAGGAGGAGGTGTTGGCGGAGCTCCAGGCGCATCCCCATTTGGAGGTGCGTGCGGTTCGCCGCATACATAACGCTGCCGGCCCCACCCGCCTTATGCGGGTTTTTTCTGAGCACGCCCCCTCCATTGACCGTCTCCTGAAGGAGGGTGCCCTCCTTTTTAACCAGCGGTACAAGGTCGACCCCTCCCGTTCCCCTCCTCAATCCCTGCGCTGCCAGAGGTGTCTACGCTATAACGCGCACCCCACAGCTGAGTGCCGCAAGGCCCCCACCTGCCCGCATTGTCGGCAAGCGCACTTCCTCAGGCAGTGCCCCAACCTCCAATCCCCTCCTTCCTGCAATACCTGCAATCTCCCCCATCCCACCTACTCCCAAAAGTGTAAAGCCCGACCCCCTCCAACCACTCCTGAACTCACCGTCCCTGTCCGTCCCCTGGACGCCCCCACCCCTCCTGGCAATTCCCTTCGTCCCCCCCCCCCACCGCTGAGGACATCATCAGGTTCCTTACCATCGTCCTCCAGAATGTTCATCCCTTTCAGCGCCCACACACCCTCCAACAGATCTCCCTTGCCGCCCGTTCCATATTCCAACTCAAGATGTACGCCACCTACTCCAACAACCAGGCCCATTTCACCTTCTCCCGCCTCGACACCCTCGTCTAAATCCCTATCATGGCGCGACAGCAACGTATCCTTTTCAACAACATCCGCTCCCTACCCGCCAACAGGAACCTCTTCCTGCACACCCTTGCCACCCACCGCGTGGATGCCTTCCTCCTTAATGAAACCTTCCTCCAACCCCACCACACCATTCACACTTCGCCCTACCTCCTCCACCGCTCCGATAATCCCCTCCCGATTGCGCGTGGCGGAGTTGCCATTGGTCACCACTGCCAGATCCCCGTTCGGCTCCAACCTCTCCTTCCCGACCCCACCGAACACCTGATCCTTAGTCTCTTCTTCCCCGGCCTTACCGTTACCTGCGCCACCATCTATGTCCGCCCCAACGCTCCTATTCCCTTCGACTTCCTCTCCCACGTCGATCGTACCTTTTCCTCCTACGTGATCGCCGCCGACCTCAACATCCATAGTCGTTCCGCTGCCCAGTTACGGCGATGGCATCGGTTCCTCTCCACCCTTCAAGGTGACCTCGTCCCCATCCCCCGGCATACCCGTCCTGAATCCAACTCCACTCCTGATGTTATCCTCTCCTCCCCCAACCTCCTTGGCCGCATAACGGTGGATGTCCTGGAGCCTATTGGTAGCGACCATCTCCCTGTCCTCCTCACCGTTTCAGACGGTCGTCGCCCTCACCCCGACCCTCGTACTGACCCTCCCCCTAAGTATGTCCACGACTATTCCCGAGCCGACTGGAATGCCTACCGGGATACCCTTTCCACCCAGGTCGATAGCCACCCTCTCACCTACCACCACCCTGACGATGTCACCCATGCCGCCTCCTTTCTCCAGCAGACCTTGTCTGAGGCCGTGGAGGCCCACGTTCCTACTGTCGCCATCCACCCCCACCGTCCTACCTTACCCCCACAGGCCGTTCTCCTCCTCCATGAATCCCGTCGTCTCTACCGTGCCTTCCTCCGCACGCGTGACCCGGACACACTACGACGCCACCGGCAACTCCAGCGACACGTTCGTAATTTGCTCGCGGCTAAGAAACGCCGGGACTGGCGACAGACATGCACCCGTTTAAATGCCACCCTCCCAATCAACTCGTCCAAGTTCTGGTCGGCCTTCCGTCGCCTTACCGGAACTATACCCTCCCCCTACTATCCTCTTCTCCACGATGATCACCCCTTCCCTGACACCCTTAGTAAGGCCAATCACTTTGCCTCCTACCTCTCCGATGTCTTCTCCATCCCCGACGATCCCCAGTTCGATTACTCCCTCTTCCCGGATATCCGCGATCGAACTGACCCCTCTGTCCCTCCCCTCGCTCCTGGTTTCCAGTACTTGGACAACATTACACACACGGAACTCAATGCCCCTATCACTACACAGGATCTCATTGATACACTCCACACAAAACGCAACACCGCTCCTGGTCACGATCGTGCCACCTACCGTCACCTTTGTGAAGCTCCTGTCTCTTTCCTCTCCACCCTGGCCAGGCTCTACAATGTAGTCCTGTCCACCGGTTACTACCCCGACCTGTGGAAAACCTCCCGTATCCTCATGTTCCTTAAACCTGGCAAACCGCCGTCCGCCGTCTCCTCCTACTGTCCCATCAGCCTTACCTCGGTCTTCAGCAAGGTCCTGGAATCTATCCTCACCCGCCGCATCCACCAGCATCTCCGCCAGCACCGCCTCCTTCCCGTCACCCAGTGTGGCTTTCGGCCATCCTTCTCTTCCGACGATCTTCTCCTTCACCTCACTCATCTCCTTTCCGAACAGCTTAATTCCCGTCGCTCCGCAATCTTCCTCTCCCTTGACCTCGAACGCGCTTATGACCGCGTCTGGCATTCCGGTCTCCTCTTCAAGATCCAAACCTTTGCCCTTCCCATTAACTACGTCCGTCTGATCGGTTCCTTTCTCTCCCGCCGTCCTTCCTATGTCACCATCCATAACACAGATTCCTACACCTTTTTCCCCTCCGCCGGTGTGCCCCAAGGCTCCGTCCTCTCCCCCCTTCTGTACCTTTTGTACACGGCGGACATGCCGCCGCCGTCGCCCCCCATCCACCTCCTCCAGTTTGCCGATGACACCGCCTTCCTCGCCCTTGCCCCCACCCTGCAACGCTCCCAACGCCTTCTCCAATCCCATCTTGACCGATTCACCGCTTGGTGTAACCAGTGGTTGCTCAAGATCAATCCTTCGAAAACCCAGGCGATCATTGTAGACAAAACCACCCCTTCCTTCCGCCTCCTTGATTTCTATCTCACCGTCTATGGCCGTCCCATCGCCCTCACTCCCACCCTTAAGTACCTTGGCGTCACCATCGACCGTCGCCTCTCCTGGACTCCCCATCTCCATACAATCCAAGCCAAGGCACGTTCCCGACTCCGTCTCCTCAAGCTCCTTTCCGGCCGTACGTGGGGTCTGGACCCTTACACAATCCTCCACACCTATAAATCCCTCATCCGCCCTATCCTTTGTTATGCCCATCCAGCCTGGATCTCCGCCCCCCCTACCTTTTATAAATCCCTCCAAATCCTTGAACGCCATGCTCTCCGCCTCGCCTATCGCATCCGTCTCCCCTCCCCCACGCGGATCCTTCCCCCACCTCCTCCTTTTCCTTGAAAGGATACGGCTCCTGTACACCTCCCGTAAACTCGATCCTCCTCACCCGCTCGTCTCCCCAATCCTCTCCCATCCCCGCCCGCTGCCGCGCCTGTATTCCCACGTCCCGCCCGGTCTCCATCTCTCCACTCTCCTTACTCTCTCCCAAGGTGGCTTCCGCCAGCTCCCCCTCCCTGATGATGTCCTCCTCCCCTCCATCTACCCCTCCTATCAACTTTGACCCTGCCCCACCACCCACTTCCGGTGTCCTTTCCTTTAGGCACCCTCCCTCCCTCCCTTCTCTTCCCTTCCCTCCCCTTCTCTTTCCTTTTCCCCCGTCCCCTCCCTCCACCACTCTTCCCCCCCCTTTTCTCCCCTGCCCGTAGCATCTCTGCTCTCTCCTCTCCCTCTCCCACTCCCCTTCCTCTTCCTCCTCTCTTGGCAGGTCCCCGGACTCGCACACGCATGGTGAACATTCGCGCGCCGGAGATCATCGCCGTCAGTGTCTAGTGTGTGTGCTTCGTTTTTGTGTTTCGTGCAGTTCCAACTCCACTGTTCACATGTGCCGTCGCAGCTCTCCGTGTTTTGTGCGCCGTGTCAACAAGTGTTAGTGTTTTTTCGTCCAACGTGAACGGCTTCTTGTTTTTTTTGTTTTTTTGTAACTACTTTCTTTGCCCGCCATTTTTTGTATTTCCTGTGTCACCTATCTCATATCATTGTACCCCATACGGCTGAAGAGCGGCGTATTAAGCTGCTGCCAGCCCGCCTTGTATGAGGTGCTGAAAATTACAATAAAGGAAAAAAAAAAAAAAATCCGAAGTATGTTTCACTAAACGACGCCCTATACTCAGCCCCAACATCTGAATCTGGGGCGTCAGAGTCCCGTGGGCCCAAGCTACCAAGTATCTCGGGGTTTGGATAAGAAACTTTTCTTCCACCGCCACGCAGAACACATCACCCATAAAGGGTTAAAGTTGACACAGGCCTTGTACACGCACTTCTTCAGCCGAGAGCAGAAATTAGGTACCAAGCTCCGGCTGTATCACTCCATTGTCCTATACTCAGTAACATATGGTTCCTCTGCGTGGGCCACGATTAGTATGTCCCGGGTGTTGACGCTCCAGCGCCTACAGAATAAAGTTCTCAGGTGGAGTCTTCACGACCCCCGGCTCACCAGGATAGTCACTCCGCATGAGGAGACACATACGGCCCTTCTCAAGACGACCTTTCGCCGTAAGGCTCGCCAACTATACAGTAAAGTGGACGTCTTCCGTGAGACGGTCGCAGGACTACAAACCATCGGCACCACAGTACCACGGCGCTGGCACCGACACCCCGTTTTGCCCACCATCCTCGAGGATCCGGATTCGGGCTATGACAGACGATATGCCCAATACGACCACGTTTTTCTGTCCGTTTCGTCCACTCACTAGCAGTGGTTTGTTCTCGTCCAGCCACTTTTTTCCTTCACCATAGATTTGGCGCATTACTGCACCCCTCCTCTCTACATCCACCGTCGGAGGGTGGCACTAAACTTAAAGTTCCAACGCCACACCTTATGGTCGGCTGTTATTCAGCCGTTGCTTTGAGTCTCTCCTCACTTGTCCACCGAGACAGTTGGACCGTATCTGAACCGGTGACACGGCCACACACAAAAAAAAGAAAAATCCAAAGTATGTGTGGGGACGGGAGAGTCAAGATAAAGTGTCATTAGAAAAATGTAATCGATAACAATTGTTGCAACTGATTGGGACGTTTTTGAGGTTAATTTCAAAACGCCACAAGGCTCAAATTAATTATTTTACCTCTCATATATTGCTTATCAAATCCCAATATACTCTAAAATGCATCGGCGATGCAAGAAACTGTAATGTTATCTTCACAAAAATATCGAAATAAGTGAAGTGTATTCAATCTGATAGTATGTTCTGTCATCATCCAACGCTCTTGTTTTTTTAAATTCTTTTTATAGGCAGATTATAAGGGTAACAAAGATAATGCATCACACTAAGAAATTCAACAGTGACAAGTACTACAGTAACTGGTACTGCAATTGGATCTATGGCTCGTTAAAAAACTTGTAATCAACCATACCAACATCTAATGAAGATACCACCACACGCACAATGCGATTTTTAGTGAAGCAATGACGGAAGAATGTGTTCAATTTTAGAAAAGAATAAAGTTTTTTATTACGATACATCATTTAACTGCAGAATGACAGGGATTCCTTACACACACAGTCTTGAGAGACGACCAAGGACCGTAACAGTGGGAGATGTAACATCTCCAAAGACAGTGACAAAGTCGATATCCCGGAACAAATTAAAATTATTTATCATTTATGACATTACATGTTAGACTTCTCACACTTTACATCGCATCTAAACTGTCTGTATTATTTCCTAAAATACTCGAGGAATAGCTTGCATATTGGCACTACTGATAAAAACTGTTAGATCAAACGCAGCACTCATAGGAGATACACAAGTGCTTCATACGTAAACCTGCCAGTATAAAAAAAAGAACGACATTCTTTTTTACAAGAGAGCTTTATTTTTCACACCTTCTGCTTAAAAAAAAAAAAAAAAAAAAAAAAAAAACAATGTTTTCATCGTCTTTATCTCTCTTCTTTCCGAATAGTTCTCCCAACATCTGAGAAGCTCGTCTGATGGGAAGCTGAAGTACGCGTTTCCAGAACCACATCTGTCTCTCTTCTGCCAAAATCTGAAGATATATTTTATATCCAAAGTTAGTCACAGCTGGACTGCGGCCTGAAATTGAGAATAATGTCTCATTAATATTTCTGTTAAGTAATGGTGCAGGACTACATAAATATTGTTATTTTTCGTTTCTCCTCACTGAATCTGATGGGAGATTGAAGTTCTCACGTCTTCTTCTCCTCTGACAAAACCTTATGAGACTTTTTGTACCCAACATTACGCAAAGCTGGATTAGGGTCTGACATTGAGAAAAAACTATCTCTGTTAAATAATGGTGAGAGACACTATACACATTACTTTTTTACAGTTTTACTCACCGAGTCTGATGGGAAGTTGATTCTTTAAACAGATTGTAGATTCAGATGTTTTGACACTGTCTGAACATTTCCTTCCAAAGCTCTAGTCCGATTCATTTCTTCTGCTTAATCTGGTTCGCAGTGCCTTAAAACGTATTTTAAAAATTTCAGCAGACTTTCTAATCCTTAAACCTTCACCAGCAGCTTTTTTTGCTAGGTCCAGACCTTTTGCAGTCCATTTTCTACGATTCAGAAACACAAAGATCAACACCACTTAATCAATACTGGTCAATGAACAATGACAGTCAGTGATAAATGATGGTAAGCGACTATTGTTGGTTAGTGATCGAAGACAGTTAGTGATCAACAATTATCAGTGATCAATTATGGTCAGGGATCAGCGATGGTCCGTGTCCAAAGATGGTCAATAATCAGTGATGGTTAGTGATCAAAGATGGTCAGCGATGTGTGTTGGTCAGTGATACATGTGATCAGTTATCAACGGCAAGAACAATTACGTGATACAATGTAGGTCTTACCTTGTTGCTGTGTAATCAGTAGTATGATGTAATCAGTTGTGATCTGTGTTAACTCTGTTACTCACTAGACATCAACTGACAAGATAACTGACAAGATAACTCACACCGCTCCTCTTCCAAGTTTTCTGTAACAAACTTGCCTGTATGTGAGGAAATTGAATACATTGATTTAGAAAACTTTCTCCTCACGTAGCATGTACTTTAGATAACGTATGCAATTTCTGAGCAAAACTGACTGTTGGTTGGCTCTGTGTTGCGCATGTGAACAGTGTCGTGAAATGAAACTAAAAACTTCATGAAATTTAAAATTTGCAATAAATAAAACGAATGTAATTTAATGCCAAAGGTAACTAATTGCGTGATCGGTGAAAACTATATAACTAAATTCCAGTATCGAATCCTAACTACACACTATTTTCACAAAAACGCAAGATGAGGTCTGCCCTGAAAAAAAATTGACTTACCTCATGTTCAGAATGCTGTTTTTTGTGTCTGGAACATTGACGTGCTCGAAAACGAATACAAATCAGCAGATGCAGCAGCTAAAGATAAATAACCTATTCTAATTTTTTTGTCAGAAGCAGTCTGCTGCTTCGTGTGCGTACGGTGCAATGGATACACGATAAAAATTCAAAACTTTACTGTAAATCATGGAGGTGGGCTTTACTTTAAAGAAAATCGCTTTTGAGAAATGAAAGTCAGATTATTGAGAAAAAGACACCACAACATAAGAAGACTAACAGTTCTCTCATTACAAAAATTATAAACATCAAAATTTCTCCAAAATCTTCTCCATAAGTATAAGGAACAATAAAGTATTATATATGTTTTCACCTCCATAATATAGTATTCTAGATAGCTTGTCCCATATTCACTGAAAATAAATCATCTTCTTTGAAAAACTCAACTGCATGCTATAGTGCCTCAAATAAGAATGCCCCAGTGCTGCCCTACTGACTGACAGACGAGTCAAAGATCTTAATCACTACTCGTACAGTGCTCTCATTCATCTCTCTACCAGTATAGTAAAAGTGAATTATTTACAATAACAGAAAGCAAATGGAAATCTTACACTTTTAAATACAGAAAACCACTGCACTTGGCCAACAGTATTTCCCAAACACAATAATAGTATTTCTCTCACAACACGCTATGGTTAAATTTTAATAGAGCACACCACCTCTAAGGGCTTGCTGGAGGTAGGGCAAGGCCACAAGGGCATACATGCTTTGGTGAAGATAGGACGTTCCAGAGGAGACTCCCTTCCCATCAGCATTGGCTGACTTAATTGCGAGTACTATTACATACAATACGATCATATACATACCTGCTTCACCATAACCTTCTCTCTGATTTATACATCACAGTAAACTTCCAGACCATAATATAGTGCAGGGGAAATACAGTTATCCCTCCAACTATTGATTTGTCAAGTTTCAACTTGCTCTTGCTTGTCGGAACAAGTCTCAAACCAGCTTAGTCATTGTCATTATCCGACTTGCTGACGTCTGTGCATATGCATTAATACAGTCTCCAAGCATGCTATATTCCGCAGTGGAAATGCTTATCTGTAACTGATTATAAAATATTGCATTCATCTCCCTGTTGAGCAGTACAGCACAAATCAGATCATATTCAGAGTAAAGACACTTGGACTGTCCAAATTTTATCAGTAAACTGTAGAAGAATTCGTAAAAAAATTTATCACTCTCAAATTATTTTCGGACCCGAGGGCTAGATGTGCCCCCTAATAAAAAGCTCTAAAATATTTAGCGAGTTATGGAACGTGTACTTGGAATACCAGTTTAGACGCCTTAGGACGTGAGTGTTCACTGCAGTCGGCAAAAATATTGTATCTAACGAGGTCTATTTTGAACGTGACTATGATGTTATCTGCATGTGTGTAACAGGTCAAAATGAAATCAAGTTTATTGTTGGATGTTTTTATCGGCCAACCGATTCCGCTGTGAAAGTTTTAAAGCCACACAAAGAAAGTCTACGCTTAGTAGCTCGGAATTACCCAGGTAGTGCAATATTAGTTGGAGGCGAATTTAACCTATGGACTATAGCATCTATGAATTCATTAAGATATTATGACCGGGCAATCTTGTTAAGTATCTCTGATCACATTTTCTGAAAATTTTTTTGAGCAGCAATTTCGACAGCCATGGAAATATTTCAGACCTAGTAGCTACGAAGAGGCCCTTATCATCAGTGTCAGTTCAGAAATAGGAATTAGTGATCATGATGTCATCATAGCGATAACGGTTACTAAAGTTAATAAGTTAATCACGAAAGCTAGGATGGTATTTTTCCTAGAAAGAGCAGATAAGCAGTTGCTAGCAATTCACTTAGACAATGAAGAGACATCGTTTAGTTACAATCTGATGGAAGTAGAGGAATTATGGGAAAAATTTAAACGGATTGTTAATCATGCCCTGGAGTAATATGTGCAAACTAAGTAGATTTAAGAAAATACCATCATGGTTCAATAAAAAACATTCTGCAAATGCTAAGGAAGCAAAGACTGTTGTATTCACGGTTCAACACTGAATACGCAGGTGACGGCAGGCAAAAGTTTTCGTGCATCTGTAAAAAGATCAATGGACGAAGCATACAACAACTACCACCGTCATACTTTAGCAAATCATCTGGCCAAGAGTCTGAGAAAATTCTGGTCCTACATTAAATCGCCAAGCACTACGAATGCTTCTATCAAGTCACTCGCTGACCAGTCTGGTGTTGCAATAGAAGATAGCAAAGGTGAAGCTGAAGTGTTAAATATGCCATTTAATAAATCATTCACTCATGTGAGGTAACAGGTGAATTGTGACGCCCTGAAAATATTCTCAGTTCGGAGTTGGCGTGGCCTAGGGGCCGCTCGTCCAGCCAGGGCCCAGCAGCAAACATGCGGTGCACAACGTTAGCCAGATGAGAGGGGTAGCCCCTGTGCATGGTCCAGCCGCGTGGCTGGGAATTCCATTGTGACACTGTGTCGATGAAGGAGACACACTGGGAGTGCCAAAGATGGCGAACTTTGTGAAACCTAATGGCAGACATTTCACAGTTCGTAACACGCAGGAGGATCATACAAACTTACAGTTTGTAAGTAGGCTGTTTATGTTTTCTTATTGGCAACGTTACGTAGCGCTCTGTATGAAAATCACTGGCTGTGCTGTGTGCAGTCTGTGGCCAGTTTGCATTGTTGTCTGTCATTATAATGTTGGGCAGCTGGATGTTAACAGCGCGTAGCGTTGCGCAGTTGGATGTGAGCCGCCAGCAGTGGTGGATGTGGGGAAAGAAATTGCGGAATTTTGAAATTTGTAAGACTGGATGTCATGAACTGCTATATATATTATGACTTTTGATGACTATTAAGGTAAATACATTGTTTATTCTCTATTAAAATCTTTGATTTGCTAACTATGCCTATCAGTAGTTAGTGCCTTCCGTAGTTTGAATCTTTTATGTAGCTGGTAGTAGTGGCGCTTCCTATATTGCAGTAGTTCGAGTAACCAAGATTTTTGTGAGGTAAGTGATTTGTGAAATGTATAGGTTAATGTTAGTCAGGGCCATTCTTTTGTAGGGATTTTTGAAAGTCAGATTGCGTTGCGCTAAAAATTTTGTGTGTCAGCTTAAGCACAGTCTTGTATAATTTTTCTCAGGGGACGTTTCATATGTCGACCCTTAGCCGAGGATACCTCACTGGAATCTTCTGATTTTTTTTGTAGTTTGTGTAATTAGTGTACCTTTTGTTTATTGCTAGCGCGTAATTGTAGAGAGAATTTCCTTTGTAGTTGTAGTTTTTCATTCTTGTACAGTAAAACAGTTGTGGCATGCATGTAGATTTGCACCAAGTATTTCGCAGCTGCGATTGCAATCAACAGGATATCATTTTCAATGCTATGTTAATGTGTTTTCTTATTTTGCTCTTCAAATTGTGCTTTTCTGTGTTGTCGTGTGAAATATTGTGACAATAATGGCGTGTGAAAAACGTAATACTAGGCTCCAAAGTAAACTGAGAAATGAGAGTGAAGACGAAAGCAGTGTGTTAGCGCCACCGTGTAATGAATTAACTAATATTCAAAGTAGTAATTTGGTAATTGTGCATAGGGAAATGGAGCGGGCGGCAAACAATGGTGTAGACAGTGAAACAATTAGTGAACAGGGAAGCATTATCGATCGGTCGGTCGGCAACAGCCCGCCTCAGGAATCGGGAATGACAGGACACAATTTTGCAACTACTGCAGATTCAGGTTTTGGGTCCTCACCGTTTTCTCAAATAAGTCAAGACACATTTTCTGCTTGTCAAAATGTGAATGTTGCCAGTGTAACTTCACTGCCGAAAAGCACTGAGGAACATGTTTCAGACACCA
This sequence comes from Schistocerca americana, assembly GCF_021461395.2. NCBI lineage: Eukaryota > Metazoa > Arthropoda > Insecta > Orthoptera > Acrididae > Schistocerca > Schistocerca americana. Next base: position 613,384,570 of record NC_060120.1, read on the forward strand.
GTGCATTGTTATTACAGTTAATGCAACAAATGCGACAAAGGCTACAAAAGTTAGACACAATGGAACAAAATCTTCAAAATTTAGACACAATGGAACAAAATCTTCAAAAGTTAGACACAACGCTTGAACAAAATCAGAAACAAATGGGACAAAATCTTCAAAAGTCAGACACAATGGAACAACACCAGAGACAAACACAGCAACATTTAGACGCAATGGAACAAAATCTTCAAAAGTTAGACACCACACTTGAACAAACACGTGAAGATTTAACTACTGAGTTACATAAAATCGAATCGAAATGTCAAAAAGTCTGTATCGACGTAAAAACACAAATTTGTGAGCATTTCCAACCTATTTTTTCGCGTCATGAAAATGCATTACAGAATCACGAAGCAGCCATAAAGGAACTGCAAACTATAGTTCATGAAAATCACGACACCTTGCAAGCTAAAATTGAATCAGTTGCATCTACCGATTCGTTACGCAACTTGCAAAAACTCAGGAAAACTTAAAGGACACAGTAGATAATCTGAAAATTGGATCAGAAAGACACATGGAGGAAATTAGTTCATTATCAGATAAAGTAGTTGAACTTTCGAATCAGCTAAATAATTTATCTGCGAAGGTAGCTGATAATCTGAATGACACAAAACCGGTAGTCTTTAATGACACAGAAGAGTGCGAACAAATTAGGAAATTCAAACAAAATCAGAATCAAATTAATACGCAACACCAAAGAGAAATCCGGGAAGTACAAGATCAGTTGACACAGGTAATACAGGAATTACATATTTTAGAGGCCACTCGCGCTCCAATACGGGAAGATAGACATAGAAATACGGAACAGCCACAAATAATAACTCAGGGCACTTCGGAAATTATGAAAGAAATTGGCAAGGTACACCGAATTTTGAGATGGAACCGCCGAAACGACGTAACAATGACCGACATGCGACTCGCCGACATGATGATTTCGACTATAAGCTGTTCATTAGTACACGTAAATTCAAAACATTTAAGAATTCTGGCAACGACATTCATCCACAAGCATGGCTCCATCAATTCTCTCATCGTTTTCCTCCCAACTGGTCATTAGAGCACAGATTAGAATTTATGTGTGGCTATTTAGAGAATGAACCAGCTGTAAGAATGCGATCGGTCACTCACAATTGCCACAGTGAAGGAGAATTTTATTATGCCTTCCTCTCAGCATACTGGTCTCAAGCTACACAAGACCGAGTAAAACATAGCATCATAATGATGAAACATTTCGAACAATCTGAATTTTCCAGTCTTGTGAAATATTTTGAAGACATGTTGCGTAAGAATCAGTACCTGTCAAAACCATACAGCCCCTCAGAACTCATCCACATTTGCTTAATCAAATTGCCTGAACATTTACGACATATTATTTTGGCAGGACGTTGCAAAGACGACATTGAAGCTTTTCAGGGACTCTTACAAGAATTAGAAATTGACACTGAAATCGCGGATCGCGAAAACAGGAACACAACAATTACAGGTCACATCCATCGCAATTCCGCGATGAAAGAAATAGTAACTGGACACAACGAGGCTATTCTCACAACACAAATCGTGACGAAAACAGACACCACCCGTACGACAACCACTGGCAGAGTAATAGTTACAGAGAAAGTTTGCATTTACATAGTAATGAATATGACAGAGACAATCATAGAAACAGACAATATGTTAACCAGAACTATTATTATCAAGGGAGACAGAATAGTTTCGGCCGCAACAGTTCAGCGCGCAGTTACGATTCAGGGAGAAATTCTCCACCACGTGACCGACAAGAAAGAAACTGTGGAATCTACCGACATGTCGACAGACGATATAATCATAACGACAGACCTGAATTTTATCAGAACTGGCGGGATTCAAACAGAGCAGGGCACTCTCGACAAGGTGAATTTGTAGAAGTTAGGTCTCCTAATCCTAATAACGACGCGCGCCAACAAAGAGACAGACAATGACTCGTACCGCAGGCAGCCACGTGTGCCAGCTGGCTCAGAGAAAAATAACATAGACGCTAACCTTGAGAAAAATTCCAGTATTCTTTATCGACGTATACCGCATGATAACTGCGTTCAAGTTGAAACTCTGAGTACTATGAAGAGTAAAAGATTGCACCACATTTCACATGTAAAACCGTTTATTGAAAGATAATCTACTTTTTAACTTTGTCTTTGCCATAAAACTTTTCACTTCATATTTCTAGTATGCATTGTCAGACTTAGAAACTGTTACCATGCAACAATGTTTGAAGTTAAATATCCAATCGAGAACCAAGAGAACTTATTTAAACAGAAATTACGAATGCATTGTTATAGTGAACAGAAGTCACAGTGTTATTGTGTGTGTACATTCTTGCTCATTAGTTGCACGATTACGTAACGACTATAAGGCTTACGTACTTAGAACATATACTGGTACTGCTAATGAGATTTTAATGCAACATTTTGGTTTACTTGAAAATACATTCTGGATTTAAAGTACTTTCTGTGAGATACCAGATGACACAGTGGTTAGTTTATGTGACAGCTACATGATTGTATCATGACGCTACTAATGAGTGACAATTTGCAATGTTACTTTTGCAGTGTTTCTGTTTCACATCTGCACAGTTTTTCTGAATTATTCTGGAAAGTAAAACATGTTTTAGTAGTAACTTTTGTGGTATAGCTACAATGAGACAGCCTTTTCCGCAGCACAACAATACGTTACAGCACAGTACTTTCTTCATCACGGCAATAAGCGTAATAACTAAGATATCTATACGCAAAGCATTTCACTTTTGTTTATCATGAGGTAAGTACATTGACTTTTGCAGAACTTAGCTTTCGGAGGACATTAACTACGACACTTCCACAGAGATTATCTTACAACAAGACGCACAGTTTAGCGCTACAGTACACGTATTTGAGTGATTAATTTTGTACTTAAAACATTTATTTTTAAAGATATTTGAAGTACAATGATACAAAGGTTTTCCGTGATACATTTCATTCCATTGCTGTAATCTGTAACACCTGAGGGTATTATTCATTAATTCCCAGGGGGGTACACGTTTACTTTGTGTACCATGTGTTTGGCAAGCACAGGGAGCCCTAGCTAATATGGTATTTGCTTATACAACTTTACACATCGGTACCATATTTCTGTAACACAGAATTACACAACTATCTGATCATTTAACTGAGAGAGACAAACATTTTTTTTACTACATCAGTGACACATGTTTACACAATTACACAGTTGGATAACTTCACACTTATGAAACTGTATGTTGTCTGTACTTTGTGAACTGTTCATATTTTTTTCGGAACCATTGTGATACTATACGAGCTTTGAATGTTGCATTTGGTATGGGGTCATGATTTTTAAAGTACGTTTGAGGTAGATGACACTACTGAAATGAGCAGAGAATTTTTTTAGGTTTTGAAATTATTGCCGAAAGCTACAACGTTCTTGAGATTTGGCTGAGGTGTTATCATTACGACGACGATGTGTATTATGCTTCTGAGGTATGTTTATTAACAATAAGCTGATGCTATATGAGGAAGTTGATTATGCTATGTATTTATTATGATGAAATATTGAAGTGTCGCCGCAAGATTGATGTGTTGACGAATGTGTAATAAGGTAAGGAATAAGGAGTAGTGGTTAGGGACTCTGATTTATGAAAAGGATGTTGGAAATCAAGAATCGTACTTTAAGAGTTATGAAATGTGTGTATATGCGTGAATGTATCACAATGCCACCGAAAATTTTTTGGACACTGTTATATTTACAGGATTTTGTTTCTACACATTTGTAACGCAAATTTTCGACCTGTGAAATTTTTATATGAGACTGTCACTGTAGCGGAAACTGCTGTCGTAAATATGTCGGTAAGAAAGGTAAGTGACCATGACATAATGTGTTGTGAGCGGCCAGGTGTGCCAGCCGCCTTGAGAAAAAGCCATTAGGTGGAGACGAAAGAGGCCATTATCCTCGCTATTGACATTTATTTGTAGAAAGCATCGCAAATATGACACGCTCAAACTTGAAAACATGATTACACTGTAGAGTTCTTAATTTATGATATTTACTGAAATGAAATGATGAGAAACATTTCACATCTATTGTCTTGCTAGTTGAAAAACTGTTTACTGCATTATGAAATGCCGTATGGCTATTGAATGACGTTTCACGCCTTGCTTTGCCTATTTTGTTTAATATCTAGTTTCTAGCTGCACTGCAGCATTGGTTAAAATAAAATTTTATAGATATACTAATATAAATATTTTCTGTCTACAGATCCAGTAAATAATAGTTTTGTGATATACTCCCAAAAAAATGAGGGAGCACTAAAAGACATTTCCCTTCACAGGAACTGCATACATAATTTTCTTTTCAATACTTTGTAATTTATTTGATAGAATAAGTTTTTGTGGTGCACCACTTTAATTACATAGACATTAAGATGTGAATATACATTTCCCTTATCTCCGTTGTTGTCTTTAGTGTACTATTTTTTCTGCTTGTGGGTTTGTCATGTTTAGATATAAGTTATTACATTTACTGCTGCTAGCTTTGCCAATTTGCATTTTTTTCATTGCTGTTTGTATTAATTGTTTTGTGCTGCTGCATTGCCTCATCGCTTGGTTTTGTTGTGTCTAGACAAGACAACCTAGACACAATGAGAGGAAGCCGAAAGGCACGCGCTAAGCTAAAGTAGGATGGCGTGAAGTCTGAAACAGGATACGTAATGAATGTTATAAAGAAAAGTACGTAGCTTCTGGAATACTTAACTTTAATCCATCCTTTTGGTACATCTGGAGATTGTGGCGATACAAGTGAGACTCTTTAGATACATGCAATGTTACTAATGGCGCCTTGCTAGGTCGTAGCCATTGACTGAGCTGAAGGCTATTCTAACTATCTGCTCTGCAAATGAGCAAGGCTTCGTCAGTGTGCATCGCTAGCTACGTCGTCCGTACAACTGGGGCGAGTGCTAGTCAGTCTCTCGAGACCTGCCTTGTGGTGGCGCTCGGTCTGCAATCACTGACAGTGGCGACACGCGGGTCCGACGTGTACTAATGGACCACCTAGCAAGTGTGGTGTCTGACGGTGACACCACATTCCTCCCCCGCAAATTGGCGAACGGTCGTGTTATAAGGCTTCCGCCCGCTGTGGGGAGGACCCCATGTTGACGTATGCGATGAGGTGAGGAGCCTAACAACAGGCGAGGCTGTGCCACGCGCACCCGGCCATTCGATCCGAGGGGATCTAGGAAACACCTGAAAACCTAGTCCAGGGCGCACGTCAACATGCGGTGTATGCACCCGTAAAGAGACAGGAGGGGCCGAAGGGTCGACCTCCATTGCGTCGGGGTAGCCAACGCGCGATGACGCCATGTGGTCCGGAGCGGGCAAGAGTTCCATGGCGGAGGACGGCTGGTCACGGGAAGCGATCGGCGGCGCGTGACCCAGGGAGGTGCTTGGCGGCTGCAGCGAAGCATCCACTGCAGGCGGCGCCGGCTGGAGGACAGGCGGCGGCGACGGAGGCGGCAGCGGCGCGTCGCCATGGGCCAAAATGGAAGGTAGCGTCGGTAACACCTGGGGATGAGGCGAGCCAGAAGATGGGTCCCCAGGGCGCTGACTGGACGGCACCGTCACTGAAAGCAAACGGCGAGCGGCAGAACCCGTGCGACGTCAGAGGCGCAGCTGATTGAGATGCCAACGCACCTCACCAGAGGCCCCCAAAACCAAATACATCGCGCGGCCGAGGCAGCGAAGAATGCGCCCTGCGAGCCAACGCCGTGAACCGCGAAAGTTGCGATAGAATACAACGTCGCCTGGAGCAAAAGCAGGAGTCTGCCGCTGCACAGGAACCTGATGCGGCGGATGTAGCAAAGACATCAAGGTTCGATGAGGACGACCGTGGAGCAACTCAGCCGGCGAGCGACCATCTCGGGGCTGAGAGCGATACGATGACAAAAAGAGCAACAACGCGTCCTCCCGAGAGTGCAACTCTTTCAACTTCAACATCTGTGACTTGAAAGTGCGGACCAATTGTTCAGCGGCACCGTTTGACTGAGGCGAAAACGGCGCGGATGTCAGATGTTGAATACCATTGGCCGTGCAGAATAACTGAAATTCTGCGGACATGAATTGTGGGCCATTGTCGGAAACAATAGTCTGCGGAAGACCTTCAATGCAAAAGATAGCAGACAACGCTTGGATGGTGGCAGTTGACGTTGTGGAAGACATCCGGACAACAAAAGGAAAATTACTGAAGGCATCTACCAGAACCAACCATCGAGCATTCCAGAATGGACCAGCAAAATCGATGTGCAAGTGTTGCCAAGGGGAAGTGGCTTTCGGCCATGCAAGACTTTTCGTGGCGGTGCGGATTGTTGTTCAGCACACGCCATGCAAGAAGAACACACATTCGTAATCGCAGCATCGATTCCGAACCAAGTACAGTGCTGACGAGCAAGTTGTTTCGTTCGCACTATACCCCTATGTCCTTGGTGAAGAAGCCGTAAAACAGAGGACTGTAACGAACGTGGGACCATGACTCTGGACTGATCATTATCAGAACGCAACAACAAAACACCACGTCGAACAAAAAGTCTCTCCTTGTGAGCAAAAAATCGGCGAACCAACGGATCCTCGATCCGAGACTTTGACAAAGGCCATTGCGTAGCAACAAAACGCAAAACGGTAGCAAGGACAGGGTCAGCAGCTGTGGCTGTAGCTACACGACGAAAATCAATCGGAAACGAGTCGACCACTTCCTCGGTCTCCGAATCAATGAACATGCAAGCAAGTTCGGAAGAATCGAATGCTCTATCCTCAGCAACAGGCAAACGGGACAACGCACTGGCGTTTCCGTGCTTAGCAGTGGACCGATACAAGATATCGTAGCGGTACTGCGAGAGGAAAACAGACCAGCGAATGAATTTCTGCGCTGTACGCGGAGGTACAGGCTTGTTCGGATGAAAAAGCGACGTCAAAGGTTTGTGGTCTGTGATAATGGTAAAGTGACGACCATACGAGAAATCATGGAACTTAGTAACACCAAACACGAGAGCCAAAGCTTCTTTCTCTATCTGTGAATAATTTCTTTGCGCAGACGAGAGCAATTTGGACGCAAAGGCAATAGGGCGATCATGCGACCCATCTCTGTGCGCAAGCACAGCACCGATCCCGAAATCCGATGCATCTACCATCAACAAAAGGGGTTTCTGGGGATCGAATGGCGTAAGGCAAGTATTGGAAAGCAACGCCGATTTCAGCTGGCGAAAGGCGCGTTCGCATTCCGTCGTCCAGATGAACGGAACACCTTTACGGCGTAAGCGATGAAGCGGAGCTGAAATGGAAGAGGCATGCGCACATTCACTCACACCTTGTGATTCTAAATCGTTAAATGTTCTTGCGACCTCATCACGCAATGCGTGGGGAACATTGCGCACTCTGAAAAATTCCGGTTGCGTGTTTACTTTCAGTTCCAAATGTGCTTCATAGTTCTTAGCGCAACCAAGCCCCAGTGCAAAAATGTCTGCAAATTCTTCACATAGCCGAGAAACACTGGCGGAAGGCACAGTCTGATTCACTGATAGGACCTGATTTACAATAGACAAGTTAAACAATTGCAATAAATCTAAACCAAACAAGTTCACTGCAGTAGAAGAACGAAGAACGTGAAATGACACAAGTTTTGATCGTCCCTTGTATGTTGGAAGAAGAGTGCACTGTCCTAACACAGGGATATGCTGTCCTGAATAACTAGTGAGCTGAACATTTGCGGCACGCAACGGAGGTTTGCCCAGTTGTTTGTACGTGTCGTGATTGATCAATGAAACTGCAGCTCCGGTATCGAGCTGGAATGGGATGACCTTGCCATTAAAGTCCAAATCTACAAAAAGTTTATTGTCCTGCTGACGACAAGAGCGACTGTCTCGTGCTCTTTGAACTGACACAGGTACAGCATCACTTGCTAATTGACGTGATTTCCGGCGACGTCGATACACACTTGTTGTGGGACGAACACAGTCACTGTTAGAAAGAGTGGCACTGGATGAAGTGGAATTAACTACATGAATGTCCATGGGTGAAGGTCCACGAGCCTGAGTGTCCTTGGTTCGATTCCGGCGCGAAGCAAAGGGCCTGGAATGGTTGTGATTGGCTGATCTGAGCTTTTTCTGGCAAACACTTTGAACATGTCCTTTCTTATGACAGAAAAAGCAAATAGTTTGGCGTGACGGGCAATTTTTACACGAATGTCTAGTAGCACACTGCGGGCATGATTTCACTGCATTTGTATGCCGGCGCGGCACACCTGGTTTAGAACATGGCGGTAGCTGCGCGGACGTGTGCGAGGGCAGTTTACCGGGCTGTGCAGCGCGCCCGGCGGGCCGGTTAATGTTACACACAGCTGGCAAAGTTGCAAATGATTCCTGAGCAAAGTCAAACGTGTCTTGTCTATCCAATATGTCCATCACTTGTTGAAGGGAGGGATTAACTAGTTTCAAAATCTGTTCTTGTATACGAACATCAGAAACGTTCTATGCTATTGCATCACATACCATAGTATCTGAATAAGGGAGTCCACATTCACACTGAAAAGCACAATCCCTTGTAAGGCCTTGCAATGTTGCAACCCACTCCCTATTAGTTTGACCGGCCGTACGTTTTGTACGAAAGAACGTATACCTTTTTGCAACTACATTAACTGTTTCCTTGAAATAGGCATCTAAAGTAGACAAAATTTCTTCGTAGGACAGAGTTGCTACGTCGCGTCGGGGAATTAATTTCACTGTCACACGGTACGTTTGCACCCCTACACACGCCAATAAATGAGGCTGCCGCTCGTTACCTTGAATTCTGTAGGCGGCGAGATGAAATCCAAACTGGCGTGACCACTCCGACCATGTTTCCTTAGCTGGTTCATAGGGACGAAATGGGGGTGCAACTGCATGTTGTGGCTGCGGTAGCGATGAAGCGGCGGCGGCCGCATCGTTTTGCAGTGCACGTTGACCCTGGACGAGCTGTCCAAGGGCATCCAATAACGCCTGCGTCTGCTGATTCTGCAAGCGATAAAATTCGGACAGTACATCTGGCGAAGCCATGACACAAGTAAATGTAAGCAATTAGAAAGAACAAGACCCTTTGTTGACTCGTCGCCAAAAATTGTTGTGTCTAGACAAGACAGCCTAGACACAATGAGAGGAAGCCGAAAGGCACGCGCTAAGCTAAAGTAGAATGGCGTGAAGCCTGAAACAGGATACGTAATGAATGTTATAAAGAAAAGTACATAGCTTCTGGAATACTTAACTTTAATCCATCCTTTTGGTACATCTGGAGATTGTGGCGATACAAGTGAGACTCTTTAGATACATGCAATGTTACTAATGGCGCCTTGCTAGGTCGTAGCCATTGACTGAGCTGAAGGCTATTCTAACTATCTGCTCGGCAAAGGAGCGAGGTTTCGTCAGTTTAGTCGCTAGCTACGTCGTCCGTACAACTGGGGCGAGTGCTAGTCCGTATCTCGAGACCTGCCTTGTGGTGGCGCTCGGTCTGCGATCACACAGTGGCGACACGCGGGTCCGACATGTACTAATGGACCGCGGCCGATTTAAAACTACCACCTAGCAAGTGTGGTGTCTGACGGTGACACCACAGGTTTAGCATCTGAGCTCAGTAGATTTAAGTTAGCTTAAGAGGGGTAGACTATATAAGAGAATGAGTTGCGATGAATCAGAAGAAATGCATTGAGAAATTTTACGAAAAAATACAGAAAGCAGGTATAGATAGCACTTTACGAAGGGAGATCTCCAAGAAGTAAAGAAAGTTTTGTTTGCAAGATACTGCAGTAAAACAAACCCTGTCCTTTCCCTTTCTGTTATTCCGCTATGTGTTTGTGTATTCTTGTATATTTGTGTTCTTCCTTTCTTTATGTGTTTAGCTAATACGATTTATGTTGTAGAATTTTTCTAGTACTAAGGTACTTGATGAGGAATACTGTTATCCTCAAATATAATTTGCATTAATAATATGTTATTCACTTTGTAAAGATGATTAGACATTATTAATTCTGTTCTGATTCAATGCTCATGTGTGAAATTAATGTTTCGAAAACTATTCTCATTATTTTATATATTTACTTATGTCATAATTCCTGTAACACTGAGGTATATGTTTATTTCGATTCTTTTGTAAAGCCTGTACTACAAATGTTACCTGTATTGTTATGTTCTTTAATGATGTATTTTGTACCTTTTTAATTGTATTCTCATGTTATAAAATTGTAATTGACACCAGTTCATCATATTATTAACTTGTAAGTTCCATTTCACTGCACACTTTTCTGTTGGTCATAGTATATGGACAATATGTGAGAAGTAGGGACTGTTAGTGTTTGCACGTGTGTTAATAATTCAGCGAGGGACTGGATAACAGCATTGCTGGTTCTAAGGACAATTCCAAAAACTTTGTGAGTGTACAAGTGGTGGTTATGGACCTGCTATATTGTCTGCAAGACTCTTCGATGGTGATTGCGCAACTGCACAGTCGCAACAGATGGTTGCTGGCCGTCTCTACATGGACTACAGTGGGTCTGCATCTTTGATGGCCCACCAATACCATTATTTCTACAAGGACTGCAGTGGGTCTGCACCTCTGGTGGCCCACCAATACCATTATCTCTACCAGGACTACAGTGGGTCTGCTCTGTGATGACCTACCTACCAGTATTCTTCAAAACTTCGAATGACTCTGCTGTGGGTTTGCTCTGTTGTGGCCCATTATCTGTCTGCATGTCAAGAGTCATCACTGTCTTTCCATTGGAAGGACAACACTACTTCTTCAAGACTGCATGGAAATCCACTACTTCCATGTGCATTTTCTTTTACTGCTCAGACTTTGAGAAAAACACTGCAATTTTACTGTGATGAATGATCAGGACTGTCTTTATGATGGACTGTGAAAAAATTTTAGCTTTTGACCAACGTTGTATCAATAAGTGTGTGCATTTGAAATCTTTGTTATTGTAATTATGAAAAATTTTATAAAATCAATATTGGCCACTGCCCAAAACAATTTGTAAAATTTTTTGTGGGGAGCATGGGGGCTATGTAAGTAGGCTGTGCTGGCTGTGCTGTGTGCAGTCTGTGGCTAGTTTGCATTGTTGTCTGCCATTATAGTGTTGGGCAGCTGGATATTAACAGCGCGTAGCGTTGCGCAGTTGGAGGTGAGCCGCCAGCAGTGGTGGATGTGGGGAGAGAAATGGCGGAATTTTGAAATTTGTAAGACTGAATGTCATGAACTGTTATATATATTATGACTTTTCATGACTATTAAGGTAAATACATTGTTTGTTCTCTATTAAAAGCTTTCATTTGCTAACTATGCCTATCAGTAGTTAGTGCCTTCCGTAGTTTGAATCTTTTATTTAGCTGGCAGTAGTGGCGCTTTCTGTATTGCAGTAGTTCGAATAACCAAGATTTTTGTGAGGTAAGTGATTTGTGAAACGTATAGGTTAATGTTAGTCAGGGCCATTCTTTTGTAGGGATTTTTGAAAGTCAGATTGCGTTGCGCTAAAAATATTGTGTGTCAGCTTACGTTTGTGTGGACATCGCACAGACTGCCGTATGGAGGACATAATAATAGGCAACCCTGGTGGAGAAAAACAACTAAAAGAGTTGAAAACAAGTGAGTCTCCAGGTATGGATGGAACCCCAATTCGGTTTTTCAAAGCGTGCTCTGTAGCATTGGCCCCTGATTTAGCTTTCATTTATTCATGAATCTCTCGCCCTGTGCGAAGTTCCAAGCGACTGGAAAAATTAGCAGCTTACTTCTGCACGTAACAAGGGTAAAAGAACTGACTTGAAAAATTACAAACCAATATCCGTAACATGGTCGTGTTGCAGAATTCATGAACATATTCTCATTTCGAATATAGTAGTAAACTCTTTGAGACGGAAAAGCTTCTGTCCACAAATCAGCACGGTTTTAGAAAGCATCGCTCATGTGAAACTCAGCTTGCCTTTTCTCACATGATATCCTGCAAACTACAGATGAAGGGCTACGGGCAGATTTCAAAATCTTGTATCTAGGCATAGCGTTGCAAAGCGATATAAAATCGAACGAGCATGTAAGGATAGTAGTGAAGAAGGCGAATGGCCGATCTCGGTTTTTGGGAGAGTTGTAAGAAAGTATGGTTCGTCTTTAAAGAAGACCACATATATAACACTAGAGCGAGTCGCACTGTGCGATCCATTCTTGAGTACTGCTCGATTGTTTTCTATTACCCACCAGTTCGGACTGAAAGGAAAACATCGAAGCAATTTAGAGGTGAGCTGCTAGAATTTTTTAGCGGTAGATTCAGTCAACAAGTAAAATTACGAAGATGCTTCGGGAACTCAAATGGGAATCCCTGCACGGAAGGCGACTTTCTTTTCGAGGAACGTTACTGAGAAAATTTAGAGAACAGTCATTTGAAGCTGACTGTAGAACGGTACTACTGCCACCAACGTAAGTTTCGCATAAGGACGAGGAACGTAAGACAGGAGAAATTAGGGCTCGTGCAGAGGCATGTAGACAGTTGTCTTTACCTCGCTCGATTTGCGATTGGAACAAGAAGAGAAAAGACTAATAGAGCACAATCCATCCTTCACCACGCACCATACGGAGGCTTCCGGAGTATGTATGTAGATTATATGTACATGTAGATGTGGGAGACACCTTCCCCTTGAATGGAAGTATGCCTATATTCATCTCCTGAACCAAAAATTTTTTGCGGTTCAATGCATGAAACGCAAAACATAAGGTTAGCTCGACCTAAATACAATACTTACGACGAACATATGATGTAAGACTAGCGTCCTTAACTGATTGTCATTAACTCTTAAGCACCGTCCAGATAAACTCGGTGAAGTTTGATTCTCTAATACTAGTAACGAAGATTATAATAAGTGTTTCCTCTGCGGTGGAGGCTTGAATTTTTGGTTTACCATGCGTTTGTTAGTGACTGTTGTGGAAGGTAAAGATTTTGTAGAGACAACATGTTCCTGTTTATTACAGGGAATGACGCAGATAATATTGAATTAACTCTAAATCTTAAGGAAGCTATAACGATTCATAACTCTAAAGCAGAAGTGCATCTTCTTCTGAACAGCAAGTGGCTGTGAGGGTTTTTGTCGATGCTCGCTTGTGTGAAATTACTTTAGAAGAAGAGATGGGAGTACCTTTCTTTCCATGCAAAAATATCCCTGTTTGCGTTAAATATGTACCCTCCCTTTCCGTATTTACTGCATACCAGAATCCTGTTTTAGCTACACTAAAATCATATTTGTCATAATAAATTAAGTATAAATGAACAGATTTGACATATAAAATAGAGTGTTAGTGTAAATTTTTGTACTTTTTGACTGCAAAATATAAATCACTCTTGTTACATTGAATGTAATTCCTTTTTTATACTAGCAGATTGAAGTACAACATACCTGTGCAACTCTTATGAACACTGCTTAACCAAACATTTCTTATCAGTACTGCCAATATTCATGCTATGAAAATTTAATAAATAATACAGACAGTTTAGATGCGATGTGCAGTGTGAGAAGTCTAACATATAATACCAATAATGATAAATAATTTTATTTTTTCCGAGAAACGGATTCTGGCGTTGTCTCTGGAGATGTTACACCTCCGACTTTACCGTCCTTGATCACCTCTCACCTCTCAAGAGTGTGTGCATAAACAATCCACGTCGTTCTGCCGTTAAATGATATATCTTAATAAAAGCCTTATTCCTTCCTAAATTCGAACAACTTCTTCCGCTCTTTCTTCTACCATTATTATAAGTTAGTATGGTTGTTTAAAGGTTTTTAGCGAGGCATAGACTGAATGCAGTGGCAGCTTGTCTAATAATTGTCATTGTAATTTTTCGTGTGATGCATTATCTTCGCTACCCTTATAATCTACTGATGAAAAATAAAAAAGAAGCAACAACATTGGACGATGATAGAACACATCATCACTCTGAATACACTTTACATATTTCGATACTATTGCAACATAAACATAACATTTCCTTGCAGTGGTCATGCATTTTAGAACAGAGTAGTATCTGAAAAGAAGTATTGGTGAGGTAAAATAATTAATTTGAGCCATACAACGTTTTATACTTAACCTCAACGAGGTCTCAGTCATTTGAAGGATGAGAATGATATAGTCCAAAAGCTACGCTTTTCTCAAGTACGTTTTTTGTGTTAGTTCAACTTCAATTCAACAGAGGAAGCTACTGCGAAAATACTTTAACTTTCACTCACTAGGTGGCACAGTAGTTCATACTTGTTTTCATAAGTGAGAAAGTAGTCTTTTTCGTATGTGACACAACCCAAAGCCCCAGTAAAATGGGCCCGCATCTCGTGGTCGTGCGGTAGCGTTCTCGCTTCCCACGCCCGGGTTCCCGGGTTCGATTCCCGGCGGGGTCAGGGATTTTCTCTGCCTCGTGATGGCTGGGTGTTGTGCGCTGTCCTTAGGTTAGTTAGGTTTACGTAGTTCTAAGTTCTAGGGGACTGATGACCATAGATGTTAAGTCCCATAGTGCTCAGAGCCATTTGAATCATTTTGAACAGCTGCTCCCAGAACCCTAATAAAGTGTACTTCGAGCATGACATGTCGATTTCTTCAATATACCAAGAGCATTATTTGAAATATTGTGAAGAAAATAATGCACTACAAATAAAAGTTTCGAATTTACGAGATATTGACGACATTTGCCCTGTTGTACAGACATTTTCAATGCTAATACAGTTACAGAGGTAATTGAGAGTAAGAAATCACACAAACTGCAACTACACTGTGATGGGTCACCGGATACCACGGGTTCCATACACAAACATGTTCAGAAAATATCCCTGAGAAACCTAAATTTTTTCAGGAATAATCTGGTTCACCAACTGCAGTGCTGTGACCCCGTTTCGTCTCCTCTCTACCTTACTTATTTAATCGTGTAGCTCACACCTGGGAGCGAAACTATGTCAACAGGTCACGTGTTGGATGTCTTCAGTGTCAGTCTAGGTGCCTGCGTCATTGATGACGACGACGGAAGAAAACAGATGGAACATCAGTGGCGGCACGAGGTCTCCTCCGTCAAATGACAGTCAAGCGACCCAAGCCTAACATGGTCATTTGACAGACACATAAACATGAACGTACCGCAGTTCCATGAAATGTTCCCTGTTCCACTCGCAAATAGAGCGCGGGAAAAGCGACTGTCTGTATGCCTCCCTATGAGCCCAAATTTTTCGTATCTCGTCTTCGTGGTCCTTATGCACAGTGTATGTTGGCGGCAGTAGGATCGTTCGGCAGTCAGCTTCAAATGCCGGTTCTCTAAATTTTCTCAACAATGTTTCTCGAAAAGAATGTCGCCTTCTCTCCAGTGATTCCCATTTAATTCCCCGAAGCTACTCCGTAAAACTGCTCGAACCTTCGAGTAACAAATCTAGCTGCCCACCACTAAACCGCTTCTATGTCTTCCTTCAACCCGAACTGATACGGATCCCAAACACGCGAGCAGTACCCAATAACAGGTCGCACCAGCGTCCCACATGCGGTCTCGTTTACAGGTGAACCACTCTTTCTGAAATTCTCCCAATAAACCGAAGTCGACCATGCGCCTCCCCTACCACAGTTCTCACATGTTCGTTCCATCTCATATCGCTTTGCAACATTATGCCCAAATATTGAAACGACTTGACTGCGTCAATCTGGACACTAGCAGCACTGTATCCGAACATTACGGGTTTATTTTTCTTACTTACCCGCATTAACTTACATTTTTACACATTTGGGGCTAGTTGTCATTCATCACACCAACTGGAAATTTTGTCTAAGTTTTTCTTGTATCATCCAACAGCCGCTCAATTTCGACACCTTACCGTACAACATGGCATCATCAGCAAACAATCTCAGATTGTTGCACACCCTGTCAGACAAACAATTTATGTATGTAGAGAACGACAGCGATCCTATCACACTTCCCTGGGGCACTCCTGACAATACCGTTGTCTCTGATGATCACTCGACGTCGAGGACAACATACTGGGTTCCATTATTTAATAAGTCTTCGAGCCACTCACATTTCTGTCAACTTATTGCTCGTGCCGTTGTTAACAGCCTACAATGGGGCGCCGTGTCAAATGCTTTCCGGAAATCTAGAAATATGGAATCTGCCTACTGCCCTTCATTCATTTTTCTCAGTATGACATGTGAGAAAAGGGCACGCTGAGTTTCGCACGAGCGATGTTTTCTAAACCATGCTGATTCGTGCACATAAGCTTCTCAGTCTCAGGGAAGTTTATTATATTCGAACTGAGAACATGTTCAAGCATTATGCAGCAAACAGAGTCACCTGCGCTTTCTTCCAGTCGCTTGGGAATTTGCGCTGGGCAACTCTAATAGCGGAAATGAGTAACCCCTCCACCGAGAATACACACACGGCAATCTCAATCCATCTTTCGTTTCCTGATGGCCCTTGCCTTCTTGAAGTTGCTTATACTACTTGCAGCTCATTGTCGCACTGTAGATCTGCCTGTTAGTTTCTTAAAATGGTTTAAATGACTAAGCACTATGCGACTTAACATCTGAGGTCATCGGTCCCCTAGACTTAGAACTACTTAAACCTAACTAACTTAAGGACATAACACACACATCCATACCCGAGACAGGATTCGAACCTGCGACCGTAGCTGCAGCGCGGTTCCGCACTGAAGCGCCTAGAACCGCTCGGACACAACGACCGGCTCAGACGAACTGCAGCTGCAGCCAGTGAAGCGATAAGATACAGGACAAACAGTTGCAGTTGAGCAAAGGGGCATATCACATCTTTGATAGTTAACTGTTTGCGAAAACTTAAGGTTGCAGATAGAGATAAAAGTGCAATTAGTGCAATCAAACATTCGTGGAAGAAGTGATTAGGAAAAATTCCATTAAACTGGGAGAAGTGGAAACACGTGGCGGCAAAGTGTTAGTGACACAGCAAGAAAACGAAATATCCACGTCCCCAGTAATCGATTAAAAGTTAGTTACTAGCTAAACTAAACACAATACACGAATATATTGAAAGCCACGTAAAGAAGATCAATAACGAAGCGATGAATGTACGGAGAACGTGATTTCCGATTTTTCATTGGTGACAGGACTGTAATGAGATGCATGAAGCCTTTCGAAGCCAGTTGAGAAGCTACTTGAGTGAGAAGTAGGTGATCCGTGGTCTGGGAAGCCGACAGTAGCCAAGAGATCTCGCTGCTCAACTCAGGCCCACAGGCATTTAGAAGAAGATGACACAGCGATCATCACCACTGCATAGTCCTTTTGGCCTAATCGTGCGGTTGAATATCAGGACCTCCAGGATTGCGCACAAGGACTTTAATGTACTATATTATTTGCAGTTTATTTTCAGACAAGTAACATGTTAACCAAGAGATTCTTCTCTATACAATCTAGTTTACTCCACTGTGTTATTCAGTTCCTGTCCTGCGTATTGTACAGTTGCTCTTGCATCATCCGCAAAAAAAAAAAAAAAAAAAAAAAAAACACTGCATAAAGTTATCCGTCACTGTTGCAAATAAGTCATTACTGTAGATCAGGAAAAAAAGTGTCCCTAACTTTATGAGCATGTTGGATGGGAACAGTCCTTTAACGCCAGAACCATTCAACAGTTCATATCAAGCACTGAGAGTTAGGAGGGCGAACTCAGCGCGGTCTCTTTAGCTTTTATTGCTACCCCAGTTCATTTTAATTGAATCAACAGTGGTTTCTTGAAGAAACATTGTACATTAAATAAACAAACACTGTTTTCTTTGCCTTATTTCGCAAATTTTATTGTGGTTACTGCACAATATAGGTTTCGGGTTGTAAGCCCATTTTCAAATAAACTTATGTACTTGAAAATGGGCTTATAACCCGAAACCTAAGTCGTGCTGTTCCAAATCTTAAGAAAATGAATGCCCTGTTGTGTAGTTTTACTTTGTTGAGTTAGTTCTTATTTCCAACGGAAAATAAAGTTTGGTACATTGAACGATAGGTCAGCGGGCCAGACAGGCGAAAGCCAGAACCCCACACCACTATTGTGTTGTATAGTGGGATAGTCTGCATGCCACAAGAGTGAACTCCATAGCCCACTTGGTGTTCCAGCTGTTCAGTAAAGTTTGTGTCGTATGAGCGTTCTGCGGATCAGTGATGCACCTATTTTTGTTAGCTATAATGCACAACGAGGTTGGGGAAGATCACCCTCGGAAAAGACTTTCAAACTGCGGCTAGTGGGTTAGAACACTATTGAAGAAGAATCGGATTGATAGAAAAGAAAACACATCTTGAAAGACTAAATAAACCCAATAGACTGTCGCATTGGTGAACCTTGCTTGGGTCTACGAGGAATATTTTTTCTTTAACTTCGACTGGTCGAGAAATTTAAACCACAGTGAAAAACCGATGAAGCTTCACGCAGACGTGTTGCGCACTGTCACTAGTACGCCCGCCGATCACGGCACGTCACAGTTTTTAGTTCTGGGAAAACAGCGGGAGGGTAAAGATGCCTAGAAGTATGGAACCTCCCGGCAAGTGTGAAGTGCCTGATGAGAGGTTCTGTCTGATTCATGCAGCCCACTAACATAACTGTCATGTGTTTCCCTCTTCACGACAATTCTCAGCCACATTCTGCCCTGCAACAATGATGCTCCTGCAACATTTTCGGTGGGAAATGTTTGATCTGCCTCCACACGGGCTGGACCTGGCTAACTCTGACTCCCGTACCTTCACTCACATGAATCGCTGACTCTGAGGACAGCTTTTTGGAACAGACAACGAACTTCAGACCAGCGTATGGAACTGGCAGAAAGTACAGGTGGCTACCTTTTGTGACGAGGGTACTGGGAAGCTGTACCACCAACCGATAAATGTCTACGTCAGAGCGACGACTGTGTAGAGAAGTTGCTGGAACGTGTAGCTAAAGTTGCAAGTAACGCATTTTTAATTTTCACTGAGATTTCCTTTTCGCGACGATTGGAAGTTGAAAAATAAAATAGCCCTCATACTAATATTCAAATTATTCAGACAAAATCTGGTGTTTGTAAAACTACAATCTGCAAAACTCACACTTTTCTATACTTTTGGAAAGCACTCATGTGAAAAGAATGTACGATATACAAAGGCCAAATCGAACGTTTTGTCACATTCGGTACAAGGTACAAATTAATTAATACCGCGCGTTTTGGCGTGTGCCATACTGCGTTCTACAACATTCACAGCACCAGTGAAAAACTCGTTTGAACTGTGCTTAACAGGAACCAAGAAACAAGGACCGCCAGAATAGACTGAGGGAGAAACATAATCCTGAAAATAAAACTGTCTAATAATAGGAGATAAAGATAGATCTTCGCATTTGGTCGTCGCCTCTCAAGCTACTGCAGTCGGGCGAAAAGTTCATACACAAAACACCTTTCTGTCGGTCTCAATCTGAATGCTCTGTATGAACTCTATGTACAATGGCAGGCGTAGTTTATGTACCTGTTGTCAAATGTTTTATCACAACATATAAAACAGCAGTTACAATACTGGGTTACACCCCTTTCAGATATTATACGTGAAACTTATCCGTTAAAATTGATAATTCCATGAGAAACCTAAACACCAGCGATCAGCTGATTTCTGAAGAAGTGATGAGGTTATAATAAGACAAACAGTTGCACTCGACTCTCGCAGAAGTTCCACACGTCTCATCAAGATGACTACGTGCTGGTTACAGCGTTTGACCTACATCATACGCTTCCAGTTCCCAAATTTACGACCGGGATGTAGTTTTACAAAAAGAAGCTTTGAATCTACAATTTCAGCATACAAAAGCTTAAGGGTAGGAAGGCAATCGTGTATTTATGGGACTTAACAATTGCAAAACGTTAGATTGAAAGTGGTTTCAGTCAATTACTTGTCAAATGCAAATGTTAAGTATGAAACGATTGCGATGTTTTTGGATAGCTGCTTTGGCCAGAACAAAATCTCAGTGTTGTTTTGGCCAATTTATGAATCGTCAATAACGATATAGTCGAAGGAACGAAATATTATTATTGATACCTGGCCATTCGTCCGTCCCGCGAAATCAACACTTACAGGGTGTGAATTTTTAGAAGTGAGAAATGTTCAGTGCAGCACATACAGTAAAGCGAGATTTTACATCCACAGCAGTAACAGCAACGGCGATAAAAAAATGAAACTTGAACTTTATAAGGGACGGGAGTGAACTCTAGGGATGGTTAAAAGGGACCGGTTAAAACCGATGCCGATATTTTAGTTTTGAATAACCGGTATTTTTCGGTATTTGTTTGGTGTAGGTTATAGCTAGTGTTCTTTTTTTATTTTTTGGTAATAGCGGGGTAAAAAAAAAACAGAAATGTTGGTTAGCCATAGCAGCAGTGCTAAAAGTTTTGGTTTTTAAATAAACTTGTTTTTAAAATGGTTCAAATGGCTCTGAGCACTATGGGACTTAACATATGTGGTCATCAGTCAGCTAGAACTTAGAACTGCTTAAACCTAACTAACCTAAGGATATCACACACATCCATGCCCGAGGCAGGATTCGAACCTGCGACCGTAGCGGTCACGCGGTTCCAGACTGAAGCGCCTAGAACCGCACGGCCACACCGGCCGGCTGTTTTTAAAGAACGAGTAGTTTTTATTCGTAAAATTTCCATTGATTTGAAAATATTGCGTCACTATAGACAATGAGAAAAGTGATCAGTGCTATTTTTTAACAATGGGATAGAAACGTGCAATAAATACTTGGCCTGAGAACTGGTACAACATTGCTGATACAATAATGCACTTATTACCATGTTGTGGCCTATCAGATAGAACTCATGCACATTCATTGTGCAAGAGTTGCCACGTCGGCCAAATATGAGAGTTTCTCGGCTGTCGTGGTCGGACATCAGTTGTATTACAGAATGGCACCATACCAGTCTGGAAGTATTTTTCAAAGCGCAGTATCAGTGGAGTAAATTGCTCCATTTACTTTAAAAGATTAAAAACTGGAGGAGCTACATGAAACTTGCGACATCATATAAGGAAAAAACGTAAAACCTAACAGTCCACTCATAGTTTACAATAAAAATACATACTAACTGACCTGCTACTGGTGTCTATATGCACTTATCTGCTTGTAGCTCTTGAAAACGGACAAATTAACACGAAAAATAGAGTTCTTCTACCTCAGTTTTCACCCTTTAGGATTATCGTAGCCAAGGTAGACGTTCCAACGTGTGTGAAATCTTATGGAACTTAACTGATAAGGTCACCAGCCCCTAGGCTTACACACTACTTAACCTAAATTATCCTAAGGACAAACACACACACCCATGCCTGAGGGAGGACTCGAACCTCCACCAAGGTAGACACTAAGCGCACACTCAGAACAGTAGTACAAGTTTATATGCCACCTAGCTCTCCAAATGATGAAGGATTGAGGAAATATATGATTTGCTAAAAGAAATTTTTCAGATAATTAAGGGAAGCGAAACTTTAATTGTGATGGGGGACTTGAATTCGTTAGTAGGAAAAGGAAGAGAAGGAAAAACTGTAGGTGAATATGAACTGGGGTGGAGGATTGAAAGAGGAAGCCCTCTGGTATAATTTTGCACAGGGAATAATTTAATCATCACTAAAACTTGGTTTAAGAAACATGAAAGAAGGTTGTGTACGTCGAAGAGACCTGAAGTCACCGGGAGGTTTCAGATTGATTGTATCATGGTAAGACACAGATTTCGGAACCAGGTTTCAAATTGTATGACATTTTCTGGGGCACTTGTGGACTCTGATCACAGTATACTGGTTGTGGACTGTAGATTAAAACTGAAGAAACTGAAAAAAGGTAGGAAATTAAGGAGATTGGACCTGGATAAGTTGAAAGAACCAGAGCCAACTGAGACTTTCAGAGGAAGCGTAAGGCAACGGTTGCCTAGAACAGGGGAAAGGAATACAGCAAAAGACGAATGGGTAGCTTTAAGAGATGAAGCAGGCACCAGAGAACCACATAGGTAAAAAGACAAGGCCTAGTGGAAATCCATGGATAACAAGAAATGCTGAGTTTAACTGATGAAAGAAGAAAAGGAAAAGAAAATGAAGCAGGCGGAAGGGGATATAAATGTCTAAAAATGAGATTGGAAGGAAGTGCGAAGTGACTAAGCAGGAATGGCTTGAGGACAAATGTAAGAATTTAGAAGCATATATCATTGGGGGACAAATAGATCATGCGTATAGAAAAATTAAAGAGGCCTTTGGTGAGAAGAGAATATCAAGAGCCCAGACGGAAAACCAGTTCTAAGCAAAGAAGGAAAAGCCGAAAGGTGGTAGGAATACATAGAGAGTCTATAAAAGTGAGATGTACTTGAAGGCAGTATTAAAGAAATGGAAGAGGACGTAGATGAAGAGAACTTAGGAGATATGATATTGCCAGAAGAATGTGACTGAGCACTGAAACACCTAAGTCGAAACAGGACCCCGGAAGTAGATGACATTCCGTCAGACCTACTGATAGCCTTGGGGAGCTAACATCGACAGCGCTTTTCCATCTTGAATTGAAGATATTTAAGACTGGTGAAATACCCTCAGACTTCAAGAAGAATGCAGTAATTCCAGTTCGAAAGAAATCAGGCGCTGACAGGTGTGAATATTTCCGAATTATTGGATTAATAAGTTATGGTTGCAAAATACTATCAAGAACTCCTTACAGAAGAGTGGCAAACTGGTAGAAGCCAACTTCTGGGAAGATCAGTTTGCATTCCAGAGAAATGGAGGAACACGCGAGGCGATACTGACCTAAGAAGATAGGTGAAGGAAAGGCAAACCTACGATTATAGACTTGTAGGCTGAGAGAAAGCGATCGACAATGTTTAATGGAGTACTCTCTCTGAAATTCTGAAGAAAGCAGTAGTAGAATACGGGGAGCGAAAGGTTATTTACAATTTGTATAGAAACCAGAGGGCAATTATAAGAATCTAGTGGCATGAAGAGGAAGCAGTGATTGAGAAGGGAGTAGCATGTCCCCAATGTTGTTCAATCTGTACATTGAGCAAGCAGTAAAGTAAGCCAAAAAAAATTTTGGAGAAACAATTTAAGTTCGGGCAAACAAAATAAAAGCTTTGAGGTTTACCAATGACATTGTAATTCTGTTCAAAATGGCTCTGAGCACTATGGGACTTAACATCTATGGTCATCAGTCCGCTAGAACTTAGCACTACTTAAACCTAACTAACCTAAGGACAGCACACAACACCCAGTCATCACGTGTAATTCTGTCAGACACAGCAAAGGACTTGGAAGAGCAGTTGAACGGAATGAACAGTATCTTGGCAACAGAAGCAAAACAAGAATAATGGAATGTAGAAGAATTAAATGAAGTGATGCTGAAGGAATTAGACCAGGAAATGAGACACATTTAACGTGATAGATGAGTTTTGCTTGTAGTCGGTTAAATAACCGATGATACCCGAAGTAGAGAGGATATAAAATATAGACTGGCAATGCCAAGAAAAGCATTTCTGTAAAACAGAAATGTGTTAACATCGAATATAGATTTACGTGTTAGGAACTCTTTTCTGAAAGTGTTTGTATAGAGTATAGCCATGTATGGAAGTGAAACATGGACAATAAACAGTTTAGACAAAAAGAGAATAGAAGTATTTGAAATGTGGTGGCACGGAAGAATGCTGAATACAAGATGGGTGGATCACATACCTAATGAGGAGGTACTGAACGGAATTGAGGAGAAAATAAATTTGCGACACAACCTGACTAGAGGGAGAGATCGGTTGGTAGACACATTCTGAGACATCAAAGGATCACAAATTTAGGGTGAGGGGAGGGGGGAGGTAAAAATCGAAGAAAGAGATCAAGAGATGAATACAGTTAGCAGATTCAGAGGGATGTACGTTGCAGTAGTTATTCAGAGATGAAGAGCCTTGCACAGGATAGAGCAGCATGGAGAGCTGCAGCAAAACAGCCTACCACACTACCGCAGCTGCAACAGCACTGACTATTCGTAATGCCCAAATGGTGGTATAATGTTATGATGTCGATTACAACGTGATTTTTCCGCACCGTTTCAAAAAATTAGAAATAATAGGAGGATAGTGGTGATTTTTTGTAGTACTCAACAACTCATCACGTTTAAAGAAAAGCAGCGAACTGTACACGGATTAAGTTTTCTTTTAATTACCTATTAAAATTAATATTTTAATTCTATGAGGTAATCAATTTTTTTTCAATCCATATTCGATTTATATTAGGTGAAGTATTTTGTCCTGCATACAAGAAATTGATATGAGTTGAGTTGTGCCTGTCAGCACTGATAACTTAAGTCCTTTGTCGTTTGTGCGAGCCGCTCTTGCCTTCCCCTGCACTGAGCTTCCCTGGTGCCATACTGAAGCAGGCAGAATAGGGCACTTCTTCTTCACCTTTCGCTCGCAATAATATTGACGATATGTTCTGAATAATAACTACTGAATAGGAGCCATGGTTATGGCTATGACCTTTTAACATTGTTCACCTGATGAGGCGGCTTAAAGCCGCGAAACCGATCATGTTTTTATAAACAACAATTTTGCCATCTGTGAGCGGAGTTCTCCATAATATCATGCCTTTCAGCAGCTGCAGTTACCCGGAATATAAAATAGTTTGAAACTCCTATGTGCTGAATGGTAAGACTAAAAACTTTTTTACTTGTTGCCAAGAACCCGATCAAATAATAGAATTGAAATCGCCTGCCACTATTAATTAACAATTTCCAACACCCACCATGGTCGTGCATATAATCCATGTTGGGCCATTTGAAGAAATCCCATACGCACAGCCTCCTTTTCTGACAGCAGCTCTTGAATGGGGCTTGGGAGTGCCTGGAAGAAAGGAAAGGAGAGGGTAAGATTAGACAAGATAATCAGAGTTCATCTATGTAACCACTCGTATGCCTTATTGCAAGAGTTTTATGTGTTTACTTGCTGGGGTTATGTCTGTATGTACGATATGTTTATGTTTAAGAAGTGCCAAATCAGAGAGGGTGTTGTTTTTATGAAAGAGGCTCTCAAGTGAGCGTAGAGGAAATATTTTGTTTGTGAGCTAGTTCAAGGAACTTTTGGGTAAAACTTTTATTTGTAATGTCATTAATGATAGTAGAACCTTAGTACTTAGGCTGGCAAGAAAATGCGAGTGCTACATGGTATGATATTCTAATTCTTATGTGAAGACTGTATGTTTGGAGGATGTTAAATTAGTCTATTCTGAGCAGGCTTGACCAGTAAAGAGATTGTCACTAAGTGCAAATGTGTATGTATGTGTGCCTTTTTTTCTAGGTCAGTTTATTCATGAACAAGGGAGGGTAGTACTGGACAGGAAGTCTCATGCCCTGATCTCCATGCAAGAATTACTCCACTGCCAAATGTGACAGTCACATCTGCCCTACACAACAGATACATACCATCACAAAAACGTGTGTATTGGCCCTATTCCAGACTCTTAAATCTACGATGGAATGTCCTATAGAAAGAATCACAAATAAAATGGAATTTTTCCAAAGAATAGGATTGCATTGATTATTCTCCATGACTAACCCAGTGGTCATCATTTTTACTTGTTACAACTACGGACATTACAATGACGAACAGTGCGTAGAGCTAAGGAACAAGGGTTATTGATCAGTGGCACCCAATGCTATATTTATGGCCCAATCAAGCAATTACCCACCACCATCTCTGGACCCAGCACCCTAAATTTTACCCAGACATTAATTTACCTATCTGACCTACCCTTCGAGGTCTACCCACTAAAGACCTGACCTACCTGAATAACATCTCAGACCTGACTCTGGTTGCCTCCCGAAATTAGATGTTAGCTGCACAAAATGGCTACAGATCTGTGGAGAAACAATGGTGAACCAAAACCTCGGTGTGTGGGGCAAATGCTAGTGAAACAAGAAATAACTCTAAATAGCATTGATACAATTGAGGCTGTGAGTGAAGTATAGATCACGAAGTTTAAATATTTATAAATGTATCACAACCAGCGTACAACAGGAATCCATGAGCCCAGATTTTCTTAGGTGGAAGGAAGTGTAACAGAACGAGCCACAGTCACAGCCAAGTACCGAATCTGAGACATCCAAATGTGACTGCAGTCGCTGACCTGCCGATGCAGCACCCACGAGGAGCAGGGTGCTTCCGGAGTTCCACCCACCATGG
This sequence comes from Schistocerca americana, assembly GCF_021461395.2. NCBI lineage: Eukaryota > Metazoa > Arthropoda > Insecta > Orthoptera > Acrididae > Schistocerca > Schistocerca americana. The sequence continues at coordinate 613,410,875 of NC_060120.1, forward strand.
TGTAGCAAAAGTCAAGGCTAAGTCACTGGCCCTTGTTCGAAATGTTTCCTAGTGACATAGAAGTATGTTCACTTCCACGTAGTCAGCCAGAAGAAGCTACATTTAAACCTCCATGGCCAGCCCAACTTGGTCGAATAGCTGGGCAGTAGTATGATGTCCAGCCCGTGCTGCGCAGCACCATACAGACGATGCTGCCATCACCATCGTTGCCAGCCTCGAACCTCTGTCTCTCGCCAGACCACCCAGGTACCTGAGCAGCTCAACATTCTGCTGCCTTCACGGGGCTTTGATACTGTGGACCAGCTGCTATCATACATGCCAAGATTCCATGGATGACTGCTTCACCTTATGTCTTTGGAACCAGGGCACAGTCTGCCACATTCGCGGTGACAGCCACTGATGCAGAGCCATCTAGCTACAGGCCCGGCAGTGCGAGACGTCCCTTGGCACATCAAGCACGAACAGCATTGTACGGTCTGCACTACAACTGACAAGGTGGGTTGGGAGGTGAACACACTGGGTGATGCAATGTCGGTGTATTTGCCACACTCTCTTGGAATCAACACTAGGAGCAAAACAAACTGACCGAAGTTTCTTGTATCTATTAACTGCCTTCGTTGCCATCGCTGGTAGAGAACCACCACCCACACCAAGCCATCTTAGATATCCAATTATAAATGAGGCCACAACGTAACCATGGAAAACTTCTACAAACTCTAAGACCAGCACCTCCATATTACGCTGTTGGCATTACACATGATGTTCTCTAGGCATTTGTTAAATCCAAACCCTTCCATCGGTTTGTCACAGAGTATAGCATAATTCATCGCTCCAAATGACTAGTTTTCAGTCCCACTGTCTAGTGGCGTTGCCCTTTCCACTGCGACATACGTCGCTTAGCATTGACTATAGAAATGTTTGGCTTATGAGGAGCTGCTCATCTATTTTGAGCCACCACGATGTATGTGTTGCTCAGGTGACATCCAATGACTACCCCACATTCGAATTGACAAGCTTCACCCGACTGACCGCCGGCCGCTGTGACTCACTACTTCACCTTCAATGTTATAAGACAATTACACTTTTCTGTGGGTTTGTACAGCGTCAGTCCGCTTTAGCACCTAATAGTACAGATAAAATGCAGCTCTCACAGCTCTCTCTTTCTCTCTCTCTCTCTCTCTCTCTCTCTCTCTCTCTCTCTCTCTGCATTTGTGTGTGTGTGTGTGTGTGTGTGTGTGTGTGAGAGAGAGAGAGAGAGAGAGAGAGAGAGAGATAGAGAGAGAGAGAGAGAGAGGGAGGGAGGGAGAGAGAGAGACTTTTGGTAAGTCTTCGTATAAAGGAAATGAAAGACGGAAGGGAAGATAGTGTTCAGCCTCTCGTCTACAGTGACGTCACTAAAGACGAAGCACTGCGATCTCCCCTGAGAGTCCACGGTGCTACCGGTTAGCAGGCGTTAGCGACCTGGTTACCGCATTCGATGTCGTCGCTTTGACTGTCAAGTCCTGCCTGCTATATCTCAGCATTACTAGGTAAAATTTTCAGTGATAACAAAACACTATCTAACTGAAGCGCAAGACGAACACGACTGACTGATATGTCTCATGTTGCTTTTCCACCCAGCATTGTCATTTGAAAATTATCCGTCAGCCATGTGAAAAGTTGAATTGTTTATCATTCATATCTTTTGTGTACTTGTGTAAGAATATTTGTGCAGAACATTCGAGGTGTACGCGGTATTACTGCTGGCAGACAAAAACTGCGGCTTATGGTTAACATTTTCAAAATGTCAGGAGATCAGTGTTTCAGTCACAATATGGAAATACTAAAAATTAAAAACGACAGTGATAAATTTCGAAAGGTCAGCAATGTTACAAACTGTAACAACTCAGCCCTTCTGAGGGATTAAATCTGAGACAAAGTTAAAGGCATGTTTCCTTAAAAATTTAACTGGTAATTTTCATTAAAATCTCCCGCGTATGTGAAAACGTCGTGTTACTAAATGTTCCAATGTGCCGGTGTTTAGTGTCGTATATTCAGAATTCTTATACCTACTACTATTTGCATTATCGCATATTTGATAACAGAGTATTCTCTTATTATAAGGTAGCACAGTGTTGAGTTTATGTGCAACACACGCCTTAGCATCTTTAGGCGTCAATGGAGGCTTTCATTATTTTGAAAAAAGATTGACGTATAAATATGGAAGAGAAATAGCAGTAATATGGATTTCTATACGCGGTATAAAGGACAGAGCAGGGTTTAGCGAGACAGGAAGAGAAGTCAGATATTCATCGAATCCGTAAGCTAGATTAACGACTGTTGTTCTGTCACAGGGTAAACCTGTTTTATGTGGCTGTACATGGTTGCCCAAATCGGGGTAGTGAAATGCCGAGCGATCGGCATCATCGCTTGTGAACGACCTCGAAGTTAAGAAATCCTGGGAAAGCCACTGTCCATTTCCCGCACACCCTAAAAAAAAATAATGTCAAGAGGGAGCGAATTTCACCTCATGACCATAGTGCATTTTCATTACGCGACATTACTTTATTTTACAGTTTTGGCTTAATTGACTGAATTTGTCTTTAATTTATGCACACACGACGAGTAACAATCTGTTGGTTACAGGAGAAGGATATCCTGAGAACGGATACTGAAGTTATACCGTCGAATTTAATAATTTTGTTATGAAAAACCATTCACTTCGGATGTATTGTAGACTAAGCCATATAAATTGTAAGGAGACAAGACTAATTCACAGGAATAATTTTAACTACCGTACAGTGCTCAGTAAAGAGAAAACTGACCAAGGACACAGAACAGAAAGCGCACACACGCAAAAGAACCACTTCCCCATCACACACGGAAATATACATCTATGTCTACGTGATTACTCTGCTATTCACAATAAAGTGCCTGGCAGAGGGTTCAATGAACCACCTTCAAGCAGTCTCTCTACCATTCCATTCTAGAACGGCGCTCAGGAAAAATGAGCACTTAAATTTTTCTTTGCTAGCCCTGATATCCCTCATTTTATCGTGATGATATTTATCCCTATGTTTTTGGGTGCCAACAGAATGCTTTCGCAATAGGAGGAGAAAACTGCTGATTGAATTTTCATGAGAGGATCGCGTTGCAACGAAAAACGCCTTTGTTTTAATGACTGCCACTCCAATTCACGTATGATGTCTGTGGCACTATCTCTCCTACTTCGCGATAACCAAAAACGATCCGCCCATCTTTGCACTTTTTCGATGTCATCCGTCAGTCCCACCTGATACGGATCCCACACCGCACAGCAGTACTCCAGAATAGGGCGGACAAGCGTGATGTAAGCAGTCTCTTTAGTAGACCTGTTGCATCCTCTAAGTGTTCTGCCAATGAATCGCAGTCTTTGGTTTGCTCTACCCACAACACTATCTATGTGATCGTTCCAATTTAAGTTATTTGTAATTATAATCCCTAAGCATTTAGGTGAATTTACAGCCTTCATATTTCTGTGACTTACCGCGTAAGCGAAATTTAGCTGATTTCTTTTATACTCATGTGAATAACTCCACATTTTTCTTATTCAGGGTCAATTGCCACTTTTCGCGCCATACAGATATCTTATCTAAATCATTTTGCAATTCGTTTTGGTTGTCTGATGACTTTACAAGACGGTAAATGACAGCATCATCTGCAAACAATGCAATACGGCTACTCAGATTGTCTCCTTTGTCGTTAATATAGATCAGGAACAATAGAGGGCCTGTAACACTTCCTTGAGGAACGCCGGATATTACTTCTGTTTTACTCGATGACTTTCCGTCTATTACTACGAACTGTGACCTTTCTGACAGGAAATCACGAATCTAGTCGAACAACTAAGGCGATATTCCATAGGCACGCAGTTTGATTAGAAGCCGCTTGTGAGGAACGTGTAGAAAGCCTTCTGGAAATCTAAAAATATGGAATCAATCTGACATCCCCTGTCGATAGTACTCATTACTTCATGAGAATAAAGAGCTAGTTGTGTTTCGCAAGAACAATATTTTCTGAATCCGTGCTGACTGTGTGACAATAAATTGTTTTCTTCGAGATACTTCATAATGTTCTATTACAGCATATTTTCCAAAACCCTACCGCAAATCGACGTTTGTGATATGGGCCTGTAATTCAACGGATTACTCCTATTTCCATTTTTGGCTATTGGTGTGACTTGAGCAATTTTCCAATCTTTAGGTAATGATCTTTCTGTGAGCGAATGGTTGTATATAATTGCTAAATATGGAGCTATTGTATCAGCATACTCTGAGAGAAACCTAATTGGTATACAATATGGACCCAAAGCCTTGCCTTTATTAACTGATTTAAGCTGCTTTGCGACAACGAGTATCTTGGCAGTTGTTCTTGATTTGAATTCAGGAATATTTACTTCGTCTGCTTTGGTGAAGGAGTTTCGGAAAACCGTGTTTAATAAATCTGCTTTAGCGGCACTGTCATCATTGACTTCACCGTCGTTATATATAAATAAGGAACAGAAACGCAAAGGCTCTCTTAAAAAACATCACACACACCTTGACACAGAACCCTCAAGTTCCACTCTTAACGAGCCTGCCAAAGGTCCACAAACTTCTCATCCCAGTCAGGCCAGTGTTGGAGTTCAGGGAAGCCCCATCTTACTTACTAGGGAGACACATTCCTACAGGAAACATACATATACGCAAATAACAGAAGCCTCAAAAACACAGCAGACATAATGGAGAAAACTAAGAATGGGAGCATCTCCCAAACAGCAAAACGTATATCTTTTGACACTGTATGTATTGTATTGTATTGTATGTTAACCGGGGGCCTAGAAACGACGGAGAGGCTCCATCCCCGTAGCAGAGGCAGTGGTCCACAACCCCACGACGACTACCGCAGTCCAATTCACCCCTCCGCCACCCCAAACCGAACCACTCTTTCAGCGTTATTGTGCGGTTCGTCGGCCCCCGCTGGACCCACCAGGAAACGTCTCACACCAGACGAGTGTAACCCCTATGTTTGCGTAGTAGAGTAATGGTGGTGTACGAGTACGCGGAGAACTTGTTTGCGCAGCAATCGCCGACATAGTGCAGCTGAGACGGAATAAGGGGAACTAGCCCGCATTCGCCGAGGCAGATGGAAAAGCGCCTAAAAACCATCCACAAACTGGTCAGCTCACCGGACCTCGGCACAAGTCTGCCGGGCGGATTCGTGCCGGGGACCAGGCGCTCCTTCCCAGTCCGGAAAGCCGTGCGTTAGAATGGACATTACATTCATGTACACAAACATACCCTCAGAAGAAACTATAAAGAACAGCAGCTAAATTGCAAGAAATTCCCAGACATACAAATAAATGAAATCTCATCCATTCTTAGGTTAATCACAGAACAAAACTACTTCACTTTCAACAACAATTTCTATTTGCAGCAGGAGGGGCTACCCATGGGGTCCCCCGTCAGTGGAATGTTAGCCAACATTTTCTTGGACCATATAGAGAACGCGATACCAGAAAACTACACACAGTAACAGTAATCAAACAAATTGCCGTTGAAAACGATTACGAAACAGACATCATAAATAAACTCAACAACAAGGTAAAAATGAAACACAAAAATAGCGGCCAGCCACTCAAGAGCACAATCAAAGAATCTGAAAACCCAGAGGCAGTAGACACAGACAACACAACAGACCACACCACATCAGGAAAAAGAGACAGATGGTACACACTAACACACAAAAACAAAACATCACGTAGAATGTGAATCATCTAGAGAAAGAAATGGATCCCAATAACATTCAGAACAAACAACACAGTTCAGAAAAGGCTAAGACCAGTCAGAAAAACCTCTGACAAATTCAGCAACGCTGGAATATATCAACTCACATGCAACTCCTTCAGGCTTAATACATAGGACAAACAAGCAGAAACTTCCGAACGAGGTACACTGAGCACATGAGAGCTCTAATGAGTGACAGTACACATTCAGTTTTCGCAGAACATCTAATGAACGAAAACAATAACGTCACTAATACCGAAAATGATCTACACATTCTGAAACACGACAACAGTCTATACCGACAACTAACAATAGAAGAAAATCACTACTTACAACAGGCTACAATGGAAGGGAAAAATGTAATAAACCAAAACACAACACTTTGCAACAACACACACTTTACCGATCTGAGAGAACAGACCAAGGTCACAGAACAGAAAGCACACACACGAAAAAAAAACCTTTCCCCATCACACAAAGAGATATAAATAAGGGACAGAATTCGTCGTAATTCCTGCTACAGTTTTCATAACCTTCTCGCAACATGCGATACACATCTCGCGACACACGCGAACACCAAAATGGTGTAATGTTCTTGATCATAAGCAAAGTGAGAAAGTTTTGTACTTCTGTGTGTAGAATCAGCTGCATGCCGTCCAACGAAAGTGAGTACACGAATAACTAAGTGACAGCCCAGCACACACCAAAACTGAATTCCACAACACTACCGCAACCCCAAGTGTATAAAGCTTTTAGATTTTAAAAACCCACTGATGATGGTGATATTTGTTGCCGAAACTAGTTTAGGAAATAAATAAGTAAAAAAATAACAAGGTGATTTGCATCAAGACGGAGTCAATCCTGACATTGTTGAAAGAATAATCTCGTTGCTGTGGTAATTTCAGTTGCTGTTAGCGCTGCGGAATGCTTTGTATTATTTTGGATAAGGTGCAATACTTTTCATGAGTTTTATAATACTTTCTGTTTAATAATCATAATAAAAATATAGTGCTAGTAACTTTTCATTCATCTCATGTTTACTGTCCTAAGCAGTTGCATAATGTTTACATTTTCGCGTTTAGTCCACCTAACATCTAGCTTTCCTGTGCAGCTCGTCGGTAGGAAAGTACTGCTTCTTGTCGAGTATTCAGTAGTTCTTTCTCGATAGCAGTTTAGTTACACGTTACTGTTTCTCCGTTGCTATAAAATTAACGTTGTGTCTGATAAATATGAATGCTGTCATAAGTCAGTCAGTCAGGGAGAAATATGAGAGGATTAGAATTTGTTTTTAAATGGTGTGAGTTTAGTGGGGAGGCTAGTAATGTACCAGATGAGGTTCTCCTATGAAACTGAAGATTATGCAGGCGAGACAAGAAAACCATGGAACAGGGAAAAAGGATCTGTGCCTTCAGGGGTAGTTTGACTTTTATGGTCGGAGTACGACGGGTCGGTGGGAACTGAAAATAAGTAAGAACTAAAACCTGAAAGGGGAAAAATTCATCAATCTCGTTGAATTTCAGATAAGCAACCAATTTGATCTCTTGTTTGAAACAGGAACAGAAGAGCCTCGGCTAGATTTAGACCAAAGTAGGAAGCAGCAGATTCATAGGAAGCATCACATTAGGGACAGGTCGAAAGAAAAAAGTCCTGCAGCTGGGTAGCAGATATTGGAGGCGTGTACGTCAGATGCTATAGGAGAAGCTAGGTGTAGAACCCCTGGTCACAAGAATCGTGAAACCCAGTGCCAAACTTAGCCAGGTCACAGAGAACATAGTGGCTTTGAGCACAGAGCTTTACGATAAATATCTGGTACTCATAGTAGAAGGAGCACAGAACAGCCTTCCTAGCGACTTAGTCTATAGTATTAACACATTAGCGGCAGTATGTACTCCCGAAGGCTGACGTTCGATATTTCCACACGCTACCAACAGTGCACTATTGTGTGATGTATTACCTGTCAGCCGGGCGCAACGAACAGCTGTGAATGCAATTTCGTGTTACCCTTCAACGTGGGAGCTTTCTGAATAAACGATCATTACATAATTTGTGATTAATTTAGTGTAAAATAATTTTATGTCATATCTTATAAAGAGAATGGACTTGAGCCACTTTCAAACCATAAGATCAACGCAATAGTAATCTAGGGCGTTTGAATACTACCGCGGCTTCACGGCGACAAATAGGAAAAGCAGCGCCGCCAGTGAAGGGAAGAATGAACATGCGCGCCACTCCACAACGGGAAACAGAAGTAACAACACAGACACACACACACACACACACACACACACACACTGTGAGCGAGTGGGTGCTATTCTGTTATTCTGCGCAACGGATTAATCTGAGATGTACCCTTTTCCCTGTGGCTCCTGCAAGATGCAATTTCCATCCCCACACTACTACAGAAGTCAGACAGACGCTCCTAACGTTCTAAAGAGAAATGCCTGAAAAACTTTCAGTAATAAATATCTTCTGGAGTCGTCCGCTGTAAGGAAATGACACAAAATACACAAAATTTCTTACGTAACTAATGGGATATTTAGGTACTGGAGTAGTGCTAGTTAGTGTAAGAAAAACATGAAACTAACGAAAATTATTATTTATCTTGCAAAAATTCTGAGAAAATCACAATGGCACTTTTAATTATGAATCGAACACGTTATTTCCGGGTTCTTTTCGGAATGTGAAGTTACCTCTTAAGGATAGGATTCGCTAATGAAATTTCTATACAAAGTTTAAGATTGTTATTGACTTGGCAGAATGGCTGAGAGCCGCGCCTACTCAACTTGAATAATCACCCGTTAGAATGTTGCTAGGTACGGTCGAGGCTGTCGCGTGTGAAATGCAGTGAAGTGTCCTGTTGTGGAGGAAATATGGGGCTCGCAAGAGCTGTAACGCACAATACCGTAAGCTGCGGTGGCTGCAGTCTGCGCCGCTCGCTGCTGACAAATAAGATAGCTCTCGTTCTATCTGGATTGACGTTTCGTTTAAGGCGACCAATCCAGAAATCTGTAGCATCGGCGTTTGGCGTTTGCTGTCTCCCTGTGAAAATCTCTGAAACTGTGTGCTATATTTGTAAAGAATGCGTAGGGTGGGCGCTCCCACACAATGTAGCGGAATTTGCTTTTAAGCCGAACACGGGGTCGTTCCCCCTTACACTCGGGCACACGCTGTCCGCTCCACGGGCGGCCGCCAGCCGACGTAGAGAGCTCCCTGTGAAAACCTCTGAAGGGACCGGCGTCCTGGCGTGCGGTGTTTGACTCTCCCTAACTAAAAGCTTTTGTGACCGTCGTGTCTTGAATGTGTGTGTGTGTGTGCGCCAGCCTCGAGTATTTCAACCACGGTGCGCACTTGCGATTTATTAGTTATTTGCATATCGTTTACATGAATTCATACAGCCGGCCGCGGTGGTCTCGCGGTTAAGGCGCTCAGCCCGGAACCGCGCGACTGCTACGGTCGCAGGTTCGAATCCTGCCTCGGGCATGGATGTGTGTGATGTCCTTAGGTTAGTTAGGTTTAAGTAGTTCTAGGGGACTGATGACCTCAGAAGTTAAGTCCCATAGTGCTCAGAGCCATTTGAACCATTTTTTTGAATTCATACAACATTGACTTTATCTTATCGAGTTTGGGTTCGAATGAAGCGTCTTGATGTGCGGAATATGATTGTGAGGGCGGAATATGTAAGCAATGAAGGTCAGGAGACCACGACGTCTTACAACACAAAGACGCGTGCGCGTGTGCAAACACGCATACACACGCCTGTCACTTTTGTGGAGATTTTCAGCTCCGAGAAATATAGCTGTCAGTCACATAAATGAAGAACTGAGTGGGTTGCTGCTCACTGCAAAAAGGTATCATTTATTTGTTTTATGGGGTGGTGCAGCTACTCACGGAGGTCCAGTATGGGCTGTAATTATCGGATGGCAGCGAAACTTTGTAGATATTCTAATGAGTTTATGCGGAACTGATTTACGTTGAAAAACATTTCTTTGACGTTTTCCCCACGTTACGTTCCTAATCAATTATATATGGTAACATTTGTACACGTCTTTATCGCATTCACAGGACCAAATTTGCACCTAGTGGCCAAAATTGGAACTTATTTCTTTCAACGTAAATTAGTTCCTCTTTAACTCATTAGAATATCTACCAAGTTTCACTGTCATACGATAATTACAGCCCTCACTGGATCTCCGTGAGTTGCTGTACATTACTTATAAGCACCTACTTATTTTTGCTGGAAATAGGAGATGGTCATTGACTACCCGTAGGTCGCACCTGAATAGGAAAGGCAAGGTGAGATTTGCTGAGCTTCTAATATGAAGTACACATGGGGACGGAAGCAAGCACATAAGGGAAAATCACTACTGGAGTGAGAGAGGCACTTGAGCCAGGTACAGAGGTAGTTTTGACAAAAAACAGAACAGAATATAACCACAATTTATTTAAAAGTTTACACAATAATAAAGTTATTCTTTTTCTTTTTAATGAGAACGTTAGTGGATTGCAAAACAAGACACATGAGTGGGCTACCTATATAAGCAGAAGACTTTATGAATTATGAAGAGAGAGACGTTTCGTGCATAATTGAACATTATGGAACCAAGCGGATAGAGAAATTAAATTTAAGTGGATATAACCTGGTATAATTTGCTACTAGATTTAACATAGAAAAAGGAACATTTACAGACGTGAACCCAAATCAAAAGATATTGGAACAAGCTGTTGTTGAGTAGACCAAAACCTAGAAAGATGTCCTTGCGAAATGTTACTGCAGAAAAACTTTTCTTGTAGTTGTAAAAGTCTACAGATCCCAGAACACAAACTTTCAGCTATACATGAAAAATCTAGATTCAGTGTTGAGCTACCGAACGTTATTTGGCTATGAAAATTTGGTTTCAGTTGTGAGCTTTCCCAATCATGAACAGCGAGATGGCAGGACCCTGACAGATAACATTTTCATAGACAGAGTTCAGGTCGAGACAGAATGTTTGCCCTGTTGTCAGAGCACTATGTGCTCACGGTTCACTACTAGTGATAATGAACCATACCCAGTGATAATAAACAATGTAGCACCATACAGCTTTGTGACATATTCAGACAAAATTTTGCTAGGAAAGAATTATTAAAAATGAAATAAAAGATGTGGAGTCATAAAACGTACACGGGAAAAGAGGTCTGACGTGAAATTCTATGTATTGTAATACAAATTTCTGCCAATATTTTGAAGTGGCCTTCCTGAAGAGTTGTCTTGAAACTCTGTATTTTAAGAACAAGTCATTGAGGGTTGCAGGTATTAAAACATCGTTTAAAACGCAAAAGGAAGTTTATATAACAAGCGGGAATAGTACAGATCGCTTTTTTCATCAAAATATTGTTAAGGCAGTAGGTCGTTATATTACGAACGCCTGACACTAAGATGATGATTTTAAAAAAAAAGGGAGTTTTAGCTTTCTTTGTGGATGACATATTTGACCTGAATGAAGACGCTTTTCAATGCACTAAGCGTAAAAACAGTATAACTTTTTGAAACAGCTGTATTTCGTATCACACTAACTAATGTAAACCGTATACAAATACATAAACTTATATTGTAACTGTCCCTTAGCATAAAATGACAAAATGATGTTTCTCTGAAAAGTTATGAGATTTTTGTAGCAGTTATTGCTTTTAAGTCAATTTGTTGATTTGCGTACAGCTGCCAGCGTAACCTCTTCGCCTTGCTCGTATCCCTTGAGACATTAAGAGACAACGATCACATATCTAAACAGTTCAAAGTATTTATTGTAAATAAAGTAAATTTGTTTGTTCAGTACCATTTTATGAATCCTCCAATATACACTGACCGACAAAAGAGTGAAACACCAAGAAGACGTGATCGGATGCTAGTATAATTTCGTAAATATACATATATATATATATATATATATATATATATATATATATATATATATATATGTGTGTGTGTGTGTGTGTGTGTGTGTGTGTGTGTGTGTGTGTCGGCGAATATGTAAATGATTAGAGTTGCAAGTCTCTGTGACAGGTAGAACGACCACCAGATCACATTAGTGTTGTTCGTATTTAATGTTGTTCCCAGTCCTGATAGGGTATATAAGGGAAGAGAACACCGTCAGATACTGAGTGATCTCTAAGAAGGACACGGAGATGCTGCGTACTCGTGAGAAACAAGATTATCAGCAGCTGATGCAATCTGTCACGGGCTTATTGTCGCTCTCTGTTTCGTCAGCCGGATGAATCGTGCAATATCCATGTTCTTGCCGCATTCAGATGTGGCAGTAGCCGGATGTTAAACTGCATGTAAACGTGAAAACAGGCATACACGTCGTAAGTGTGCCAGTCCATCACGTCTAATCACAAGGAAGGACCGTCTTATTGGGCACGAACCACATCGTAACCCCGTCTCGTCTGGGCCTGCCTTCGCAGAACAAGGAATGGACGCTATGCAACGTTCTGCGTCATTCTGCACCATCGGAAACTAGCAACAGCCTGCATAGGTAAATACCTCCCCATGTATATATACTGCCGTTAACACCACGACACAAACGGCTGCGATTAGACTGGTACAAATAACCTTATACGTCTCGCAACAACAGCTAAAGAACTTGTACGTAATGTGATGGACAGTCAAACAATTCAAAATCAAAGATGATAAAAACAGTCTACATTAAACTGAGTGAAAGTCCAAATCCGCACTAGCTGTTTATTGTGTTTTTCCCTGTATGCCGACCGGTTTCATACCCTGGAAGTACATCCTCGAGTCATATAAAACTAATATTTCGTGTGACACGACTTAAAGGTGCAAGTACATATAAAAACGTGTGACTCCTTGATAAAACCACGGATGAACCGGCAGAGGGCATCCGATCCGAACAGTGCGCAATCAGTAAAATAACTCCAAAACACTGTCAAAAGACGATCCCAGGCAGCACATGACAATCTATGCCTGATAGGATAAAACCATCGTCAAAAACTGCGGAGGAAACAAAGAATTAAAAGACACACAATCCTCAGGAGTCGTCAACATACTAAAATATATTGGCAGGCGTCAAATAGAACTGATGTTACATAGCTGGCCTCACACTGAATACTAACTGAAAACTAAGATATATTGGCAGGCGTCGAATATAACTGCACTTTACAGCGCTGGCCACACACTGAATACTTTCTTAGTATTGAGTGTGTGGCCAGCGCTGTAATATGCAGTTCTATTTGACGCCTCCAATATATTTTAGTATATTGACGTCTCCCAAGGATTGTGTGTCTTTTAAATCTTTGTTTCTCCCGTGGTTTTTGACGATGCTTTTACCGTATCAGACATGGATTGTCATGTACTGTATGGCATCGTCTTTTAACGGAATTTTGGAGTTGTTTTACTGATCATGCACATTTGAAATAGGATGCCCAGCTGCCGGTTCATCCTTGGTTTTACCAAGGAATGACATGCTCGAGTGGTCCACGGGTGTACTGCAGGTCCATAGTGTCCAACGGGCACAATATTTCGGCGATCAAACATGTCACCATCGTCAGGTACGCTGACGACCTGAGCTCCTGAGGGCAGGCGGCCGTCTTAAAACCCCTCCCCTCGCGAGGCGTTCTCTCCACGGTCCACGCCCACTCGCCAGCAGTCGCTGAGACGCTGGCGTCGGCGTCTGTGGTGGCGTCGGTGTAATTGCCTCGTCCGTGCTAGCCACCCGTTCGTTTCCTTTGCTGAGCGTCTTTTTAATTAGACTCAGTGCTGGTTCCCATACCCTGCTGAGGTTGTAGTCGCAAACTCGGTTGGTGAGTCCGTCCCTGGTACGAATTTCGATAGCCTCTCTAACGACACTGTCCCAGTATTTAGATGCCTGTGCCAAGACTCTGGTATGTTGGTAGTCCACTTCGTGATTTACGGACAAACAGTGCCCTGCGACCGCCGACTTGTTGGGGTACCCATGTCGAATGTGCCTCTGATGTTCTCGGCAACGATCTCCGATGGTGCGCACTGTCTGTCCAATATAAGTCTCCACACATTGACACGGAATCAGGTATATGCCGGGCTTCTGCAAGCCGAGATCGTCTTTGACACTTCCCAATAAGGCTCGTGTTTCATTTGGTGGACAAAAGACAGTTCCTACTCACTGTTTCCTCAATATTCGTCCTATCATCCCCGATAGCGTGCCAGTATACTGTATGTAGGCAGTGGCTATCTCTTCCTCCGTGACTTCTTCCGTCTCCACACGCTGTACTGTAGAGGTGGGGCGGAGAGCGCGTCTCATCTGCCATTCTGAATACCAGTTTTTCTGGAATACAGTTTTGAGGTGTTACAGCTCCTGGGGCAGACTCTCTGCGTCAGAGATGGTGCGTGCCCTGTGCATCAGTGTTTTTAGCACCCCATACCTCTGCACAGGGTGGTGGCAGCTATCCGCATGCAAATACAGGACGGTGTGCGTTTTCTTCTTTCATACCTTGTGGCCCAGGGTGCCATCCGCTCTTCTTTTGACCATGACGTCCAGAAATGGTAATCTTCCTTCTGCTTCGGTCTTCGTAGTGAATTTGATGTTCGGATGTATGGAGTTCAGATGTGTAAGGAAGCCTAGGAGCTTGTCCCTTCCATGGGGCCAGATCACGAACGTGTCATCCACATAACGTAGAAAACAAGTAGGTTTCAATTTGGATGACGCTAAAGCTTCCTCATCGAAGTACTCCGTACAGAAATTCGCGTCCACAGGCGAGAGTGGCCTCCCTATTGCGAGTCCTTCTGTTTGTTCATAGTATTCTCCCTTAAAGAGAAAATACGTGGCGGTCAGAACGTGCTTGAAAAGGTCGGTCGTCTTCTCGTCAAATTTCTGTGCAATAAGCTCAACTGACTCTCGAAGAGGCACCCTGGTGAATAATGATACAACGTCAAAACTCACCAGGATATCTGAGTCTTTCAACTTGAAGTTGTCGAGACGTTTTACGAAGTTCACAGAATGACGAACGTGATGAGGGCATTTACCCACATAAGGGCTTAGTAATTCTGTCAGGTATACGACCAGCAAATATGTAGGTGCCCTAATGTTGCTGACAATTGGCCGCAACGGCACCCCTTGTTTGTGGACTTTAGGGAGTCCATAAAGTCTTGGCGGTACAGGTCCTTGAGGTGCCAATTTCTTGGCGACACCCTCTGTTAAATCTGCGTCCTTGAGAAGAGCTCTAGTCTTGCTCTCCGCCTTCTTTGTGGGGTCAGCGTTGATCTTCCTGTAAAATTCGTCATTTAGCAGGCTCTGCATCTTCTCAATGTAGTCCTTATGGGAAAGAACAACCGTAGCATTGCCTTTGTCAGCCGGTAAGACAACAATCTCACGGCTCTGTCTCAGGTCTCGAAAGGCCGCCCTCTCCCTGCTGGTTAATATTCGACTTGATCGGTTTAGTTCTCGTCAGAGCACGGCAGGTTTCCGGGCGCACTTCTTCAGCTGGTTCAGGCGGTATTCGCGCAGCAACCTGTTCAACTGCATTCACAATGTCCGCTACCGGTGTCACTTCTGGCGTCATTGTGTGGGGAGCCATCGGATACGACGTCGGGTCACAGCTGGTAATGACTGAGGGAACTCTGACGGCACAACCCTTTGTAAGGGGTATCCTATGTCCTCATGCGTTACTTCTCTTGTGACAGTATCGTGGTGCTAGTTTTCAACAGGGAAATACTCTCTATGAACTGTCTACATGATATAGAGGTATTCCTGTAAGGTCGCCAGACCTGTCTCCAACAGAATGCGTGGGATCAGCTCGGGCTACAACTCGTCCCAGTGTCAGTACCATGGAATAGTTACACTAGTTGTGGGCCAGAGTGTGTCAGGAGAGGATGCAACGGCTTCACGACACCCTTCCCGACAGACTCAGAACGTGTATTCAGCTCAGAGGGGGTGCAACGTCATACTAATAACTACGTTCATATTTCCAGGCTATTCATAAATTTGACCCGATTTCGTAAACGCTCCAACAATATTACATAGCCTGCCAACATGTGAAGTTTCGTTTCGTTTCCTGCTCACCTTTTGTGTGACTGACTTTTTCTAGTAACGCAGTGTACTTAGCACACGACGTTCAGTAGCACAGAGTTCAATCTTTGTACTCTGCTCCATGTTCTGGTGAATGGACACTGTTTTCACAGTTCTGATGATGCTCGCCGAGTGCTACTGTGCTGTTAAACCATACACACTTCTTTTAACGTGTTGCAAAATTGCTGTCAGTTTCTCTCATATAGTACATGGAAGAACTGGCGCACTCACTCACGTACACTACTGATGCTGGAAATAGTTTGTTAACACTTTCATTTCATGTTTCAATCTATGTTGTAACAGTCCCCTTGTATAAAATAATACAATGAGGTCTTAAGCAAAACACCTCGCGATTTGTTTCTTATTGTTACTTTTTTTAAGTCATTTTTTTTTTAATTAACATGTCTACTTAAATTTCTGTAAGTCTGCGTACCCTTTAGCTATTGTCTCGTTACTTTAATTACGTGATTTTTTCTCATCACCTCCTATCGAAACTTTCAATAGCCGAGGTGCCACGGAGTAAAAATATATTTTCTTGTACTGTTGCGAAAGGCGTTTAAGGCTAACTGCAGAACAATTCTGCTAACATAAATTTTCGCATAAGGTTCACGAGCATAACAGCAATTAGCGTTCGGTCGTAGGTATAATGCAGTTCTCTGTCTCTATTTGCTGGTGGAACAGGAAAGGAAATGACTAGTAGTGGTGCAAGGTACCCTCGGCCACACAGCATACGCTGGCTTGCGGAGTATGCATGTGAATGTAGATGTAATCATGCCTTGTAAGTGTGGGTTCCAGATTTCGAAGGTATACTTTATTTTTGAATGCTGCTGATCGAGATAAATGAGTGGTGATTTCTTATTTCCCCTCAGTATCGTGGAATTATGGCAGCGTATCGTCTACAAAGTAATAATTTTCAACTTAACCCATAATATGCACTAAAAAATTATTTTCAGTTTCTTAAACAAAACATCTGGCAGACAGTTGCCCATACATAGACCATTTTACTGTTACGTCTCCCACTAAACGCAAAATAAGTGAGGATGAGGCTAAATTCCTCTAGATCAATTAGTTCAAATATTTCACCTGCATCAATTATGCACATACATATTAAGTTCCTCCGAGTGATAACTAAAGCGCTAAGTAAATCATTTGCTTTGATGACCAACGAAATTCATTATACAGCGACCTTAAAAAGCGTTTCAAACTGTTTTGATCATCAAACCCATCTACATCTGCATATATACTTCGCTGGCCACCAAGTGTTGTGCGGCGGAGGGCACTGTTCACGCCAAGTCGTCATATTCCCTCCCTCCCCTCCCCCTACCCCCCTTTTCTGTTCCACTCGTGGATCACGCGAGGGAAAAGCGATTGTCTGAACGCCCCAGTACGAGCTCTAATTTCCCTTACCTTAGAATGCTGATCACTGCGCGATTTGGAAGTTGGTGGTAATAATATAAGCTCTACATCCTCAGCGAAGATCGGATTTTGGAATTCAGTGAGCTGCCTCTTCCGTTTAGCGCGTCATCTATCTGCAAGTGTGTCCCACTTCAAATTTTCTATGAGATTTGTAACGCTCTCGCGATGGCTAAATGCACCAGTCACGAATCTTGGTGCTCTTCTTTGGACCTTCTCAATCTCTAGAATCAGACCCAACTGGTAAGGGTCCCACACAGACGAACAACACTCTAAGACTGTGCGAACTTACGTATTGTAAGCAATTTACTTTTTTGAAGGACTGCGTCGCTTCAGGAATCTAGCAGTAAACCGAAATCTAGAGTTCGCCTTAACCGTTACTTGTGTAATCTGATTGTTCCATTTGAGATCATTTCGAATAGTCACACCCAGATACTTGACGGATGTTATCGCTTCCAAAGACTGGGCATTTATTTTGTACTCGTGCATTAATGGGGGTTATCACCTTGTTATACACCGTAGGTTACACTTACTAATATTGAGAGATAACTGCCAGTCATTACACCACGCATTTATTTTCTGCGAATCCTCATTGATTTGTTCACAACTTTCGTGTGATACTACTTTCCTGTAAACTACAGAATTATCAGCAAACAGTCTGACGCCACTGTCAATACCATCAACCAGATTGTTTATGTTAATCGTAAAAAGCAGAGGATCTATTACGCTGCCCTGGAGCACACATGATGTTACGCTTCTTTCTGTTGAAGTCTCCCCATTCAAGACGACTTACTGCTATCTGTCTGTCAGAAAATTTCCTATCCAACCGCAGACATCATCGGATAGACCGTAAGCGCGCACCTTTTGGAGCAAGCGACAGTGCGGTACTGAATCGAACGCCTTTCGAAAGCCGAGAATAAGGCATCAACGTAGGAGCCGGTATATAGAGCCTGTTGTATATCATGCACAAAGAGGGCCAGCTGTGTCTCGCATGACCGCTGTTTCCTAAAACCGGGCTGGTATCTGCAGATGACCTTCTCAGAGACTAGAAAGGCCATTATGTCAACACAAAATATGCTCCATGATTCTATAACAAATCGATGTCACTGAAATTGGCCGGTAATTATGTGCATTCGATTTTCTACCCTTTTTATACATTGCTATGACCTGGGCCTTCTTCCAGTTCCCTGGAACTTTCCGCTGTTCCAATGATCTCCGATAGATGATGGATAAGAATGGTGCTATATTTGTAGCATAATCAACATAAAATCTTACGCGGATACCGTCTGGGCCAGATGCCTTCCTGGCGTCTAAGGATCTTAACTGTTTTACAATCCCAGATACACTAAACACTATGTCAGCCATCCTTGCGTTTGTTCGATAATTGAAAGGGGCAATAGTGCTGCAGTCCTCTACCGTAAACGAGTTTTTGAAAGCTAGGTTTAGAATTTAGGCCTTCTGTTTATCATCATCCGTTACATTACCCGTCTGTCAGCAAGAGAAGGTATTGAATTATTTGTAGCGTTCATAGACTTTACGTACGACAAGAATTTTCTGGGGTTATTTTTAGAAACTACAGGTAAAATTGCTTTCAAATTCGTTACCCATGGTACAACAAAATGTTGTTAAACGTAGGCAAGAGAGAATTTCTCTCCAGAGTAGATACATAGGTATGTCGCACGGTCAGTCGAAGTCATCAACACTAGGTTCTCTCCCAAAGGACGCGCTGTCTTCCACAATCTGTCTAAGTTCCTCTTAAGCAACTTCTAATTTATTATATTAATTTTTGTAGAAACCAGTACTGTTATCCTTATATGTGAAAGACTTCTCGTCAGTTCTGTTTCCCCTTAGCATCGTTCTACTCTGACGACCGTCAGCTTTACCTAAGCGTCACACCTGAAGACAACTTTACTGCCATCTTCCAAATGGATAACGACATGTCTTCAATGTTCAAATAGGCGCAAAACCTGAACTTCAGTTAGGTGCTGTAAAGCACCAAGTAATTTTAGTATTCTATCAGAAAGTAATTAGTTCCGAAGAATATAAACAGTTGGCTCCTATTCATCTCGACTGTATCTCAGTACCCTAAGAGAAAACAGTGAATAATACGGCTGTAACTTGGGATGAATATCTCAAGTGAGCGGAAGAGACCGTCGTCATATGCAAAGAGACTTCTGCTTGTTTCTATGCCCTCCTTAAATTTCAGAACATATTTCCGCAGTGCGATAAACGTAAACTTTTTCAATCACTCGTTCTATCGAATCTCCACAATTACGATGTAAACCAACGACGGCTAGAACTACCCACGAATACTTATGTACGTCACATCTTCAAGATCTGTATATTTGACCATGTGATCATACATGCAGTTAGAATGCCTGTTGCCAAGCAACCTACATGACTACCACACAATACGGCTACTTCCTCGGCTCCTCAGTGCGGCTGCACACCAGTAGCTCGCATAAGAGATCAACTACCTGTCATCCCGTCACAACTGTAACACAAGATATCCCTTATCTGTTATCTTTGCTGCGCCCACCCACAAAACAAAAACAGTCGCAGGCTCCTTCTCTGTTGTCCGTTGCCTGTTTCCCGCATCTGGAACAAACCACTCTTCAATTTGAGCACAATTCGATGCCCTGTTGCATTTTTAAAAATTATTCAAGCTCTTCCTTCCATCAATCTCATAACTTTCCCTCCAAAAACATAACGTACATGCCCTATGTTCCTCTGTCATATTGAAAAGAAAATGCTCCCATTTTTATCACAGTTACTGTTATTTCTGTATTCGTTTCTCAATGAGTCACGCCATTTTCTTTTCCCATATCTACGTTCTTTGCGTTATACTACGTTCGTCTTTTCTACTCCCATCCACCCCTCCTTTCACACTCCTAACTGATAGCATTTCGCTTGTGGTATATTTAAATCTACATGGCTGTAATTTATCTTCAGTGTTCTACTCTTCATGAACGAATAGAAATTGTTGGTTGTTTTCTGTTATAGATACAAATGGTTCAAATGGCTCTGAGCACTATGGGACTTAACATCTGTGGTCATCAGTCCCCTAGAACTTAGAACTACTTAAACCTAACTAACCTAAGGACATCACACACATCCATGCCCGAGGCAGGATTCGAACCTGCGACCGTAGCAGTCGCGCGGTTCCGGACTGAGCGCCTTAACCGCGAGACCACCGCGGCCGGCTTATAGATACAAATGTTTCCTCTAATTATTTAAGTTTTAATGACTTCTAAATGTTATGTTCTATATTAGATGTACCCTTTAACATGGGTGTCTAATGAAGGTAATGAAAATTCACTAATTATTTATGAAACATCGCTGGAGACAGACAGCGATCAAAATAGTATATTTGAAATTAATTATATAACAAAGGTGATTGGTTTCGATAATGAGATGATCACCTTCAGACCTTCAAAACCAAAACTGATGGACAATGGATGTACATGGAGCCGGAGCCGTTCAATGACGACTATCAATTGCTGAGTACAGAGCAGTTGAGCAGTTGATTATCCTCATTCAACGGTTCCTGCTCCATGTACAGCCATTGTCCATCAGTATGGTTTTTAAGGTCTGATGCTGATCATTTCATGATCGAATCTTGTCACCTTGTGATAAATGTGCAATAGCGATCTAGAATGTTTTGTACTTAATTTGGAAAAATGCACTGCCTGACAAAAAGCTGAAGCACCCGGAAGGGAAATGAAACTTCATGGGCTGAAGGTACGTGAGGTGTGTTTTCAGTATCGAGTCATACTTATAAAGAGCACGGCACCTTGAGCCCACTTATGGATATGACGTTGCGTGCCGTGATTCTGGTGGAAAGGGTGCCATAAAGCTGGTCTACAACTATTGTCACTTTCTGTTGGTCCATCATGAACAGAGGATATTAGATGGTTAAATAATTGTCAGTATCAATTAAATTTTCCATCAGCCATGTAACTAAGATGTTATTTTATTTTATTTTGACGACAACCAGTTTCGGCATTCCACTATGCCATCTTCAGGCCCCGTATGCATCTCTCAAAATAAACAAAAAATGCCATACAGTGCCATACGTCCTCGATTTTTTAAATTCAAACAGTTACACAAGTGCTTCGTTCGAAGACTTGGTAGCAAACAAGAGTTCGAATGAAGCACTTGTGTAACGGTTTGAATTCAACAAACCCAGGAATGGCACTGTATGGCATTATCGTTAATTTTGAGGGATGCGTATGTGGTCTGAAGATGGCATAGTGGAATGCCGGAACTGGCTGTCGTCAATACAAAATAAAATATTATCTTAGTTACGCGGCTGTTTAATAATGTCATTGATATTGACAATTACTGTTGTCACTGGTTCTTGATATCCCGTATACTGGCACAGGGACAGAGTTGATGCCCAGACAATTCATAGGAACTCATTGCATCTATAGACAGGCATTTTCCTGTTGCATGGGAGGTAACATCTGAGCATGTAGGATGCCTGTGATGTGCCGTTGTGCCCCGAGAGTTTATAACACTAGCTACTCGTTTGCTATGACACAAACTAGTTTACCCTCTGAGAGGATTTTTCTGTTTTGACCGAGTGTTTGTGTAATGGATAAAGGGTGTCGGACAGTAATTTTGTATATGTATCCATTAATAGAAAACTAAACAGGCTTTACTTTGGGTTAATGAAAGTAGAAAAGTTCATACAAATGAAAGAATAAACGGTCACCAGCCTAATTAAGCACATTAATTTGAAATATTATGTTTAAGAAAATTGAATATGAGTTGTTGAAGTGACTTTCATTAAGATTCCCTTTGAATAGCACATTGGATGCACACAAATACCGGGCATTTTAAGTTGTGGGTAGCAGTAGTTACCATTAATGCACCAACCAGTAGTCATAGAAAGCGAGATTGCATCCCACTCATGATTCAGTACTGAGATGTTACTACAGGCAATACTGAACTAAAGTTGGGCATGTTAAGGTTTCTAACTTAACTTACATATAAATACCACAAATTAAATAATACTACATATACACTTTTCATACTCCCATTTACAGAAACGTATCAGATTTCTTTAGTAGTGATTATATTCCAAATATCTTTCTAATATGAAAAGAATATGGTGGGAACCCAAAACTGATGCTGTCTCAAAAGGCAATTCTATGATTATTTCAGGAGCAAAGTTCAATTCAACCAAAATTAATGCTTAGCCCCACTTACAATAATTTATGTTTTCATCCTTTAAAGCAATTTACTCAACACTGAGATCGATTAACCTCAAAAAATAATAGTTCATGATAGCAATAAAGACTAAACTACATTTCAAATAAGTTTAAGTGCGTTTTTCATCACCTGTGAAGCAGGTATTTCAGACAGTAACATTTACACTCTCTGGCACTGAATTTTTGCACATTTAATACACAGAAACAAATCACTAGTTAGTTACAAAGACGATACTGGATTTTCTGCACATTCAGGGAGGGATCCTGCTTCGGTTCATGATTAGGATAAAGTTAGGGTTCAAAACATGGGTCTTCAGCACTTGGATTATTATTGGAAACACTCACACAAATTTACTTCTCCGTGCTATAATACGAGGGCTATTCAGAAAGTAGGGAACGTTATGGCATTAAAAAAATCTAAGTACAAGAAATACATTTTATTATATAGCCTACATCCTAATGAGCGACTGACATACTTTTCCACATAGCCACCAAACACATTGAGGCACTTATCATAGCGGTGGACAAGCTCTGAAAGAACTTCGTCGTAAAATTCTGCCGCCTGAGACTTCAGCCAGTGAGTCACGCCCGCCTGGAGTTCCGCGTTGTCATCAAAGCGCTGCACCGCAAGCCAGTTCTTCATCTCGGAAAACAGGTGGAAGTCGCGTGGTGCAAGATCAGGGCTGTAGGGCGGATGAGGGAAAATTTTCCATTTGAATGAATTAAGGAGTTCTTTAGCGCAGTTTGCCGTGTGAGGTTGGGCTTGTCGAGCAAAAACAAAATTAGTGCTAGCCTAGATTTTGAGTGACAATTTCAAACAACAAAGTCCACGAAGCTTGTGGAAAAGAAAGCGAAAGTCCCGTTATTGTGAAGCGACGGTTCGCAACGAATTTTTTTTTTATTACTGTTTCTCTGTTTACCGAGGCGTCAACTGCCCGAAATTTTTCAATTAGAGCATTGTATGGTGCTGTCTTTTTGTCTCGGTCACTATATTCTTTACTTTTAATCTTCTACAAACATGGGTGGTTTCTATATACACTCCTGGAAATTGAAATAAGAACACCGTGAATTCATTGTCCCAGGAAGGGGAAACTTTATTGACACATTCCTGGGGTAAGATACATCACATGATCACACTGACAGAACCACAGGCACATAGACACAGGCAACAGAGCATGCACAATGTCGGCACTAGTACAGTGTATATCCACCTTTCGCAGCAATGCAGGCTGCTATTCTCCCATGGAGACGATCGTAGAGATGCTGGATGTAGTCCTGTGGAACGGCTTGCCATGCCATTTCCACCTGGCGCCTCAGTTGGACCAGCGTTCGTGCTGGACGTGCAGACCGCGTGAGACGACGCTTCATCCAGTCCCAAACATGCTCAATGGGGGACAGATCCGGAGATCTTGCTGGCCAGGGTAGTTGACTTACACCTTCTAGAGCACGTTGGGTGGCACGGGATACATGCGGACGTGCACTGTCCTGTTGGAACAGCAAGTTCCCTTGCCGGTCTAGGAATGGTAGAACGATGGGTTCGATGACGGTTTGGATGTACCGTGCACTATTCAGTGTCCCCTCGACGATCACCAGTGGTGTACGGCCAGTGTAGGAGATCGCTCCCCACACCATGATGCCGGGTGTTGGCCCTGTGTGCCTCGGTCGTATGCAGTCCTGATTGTGGCGCTCACCTGCACGGCGCCAAACACGCATACGACCATCATTGGCACCAAGGCAGAAGCGACTCTCATCGCTGAAGACGACACGTCTCCATTCGTCCCTCCATTCACGCCTGTCGCGACACCACTGGAGGCGGGCTGCACGATGTTGGGACGTGGGCGGAAGGCGGCCTAACGGTGTGCGGGACCGTAGCCCAGCTTCATGGAGACGGTTGCGAATGGTCCTCGCCGATACCCCAGGAGCAACAGTGTCCCTAATTTGCTGGGAAGTGGCTTTGCGGTCCCCTACGGCACTGCGTAGGATCCTACGGTCTTGGCGTGCATCCGTGCGTCGCTGCGGTCCGGTCCCAGGTCGACGGGCACGTGCACCTTCCGCCGACCACTGGCGACAACATCGATGTACTGTGGAGACCTCACGCCCCACGTGTTGAGCAATTCGGCGGTACGTCCACCCGGCCTCGCGCATGCCCACTATACGCCCTCGCTCAAAGTCCGTCAACTGCACATACGGTTCACGTCCACTCTGTCGCGGCATGCTACCAGTGTTAAAGACTGCGATGGAGCTCCGTATGCCACGGCAAACTGGCTGACACTGGCGGCGGCGGTGCACAAATGCTGCGCAGCTAGCGCCATTCGACGGCCAACACCGCGGTTCCTGGTGTGTCCGCTGTGCCGTGCGTGTGATCATTGCTTATACAGCCCTCTCGCAGTGTCCGGAGCAAGTATGGTGGGTCTGACACACCGGTGTCAATGTGTTCTTTTTTCCATTTCCAGGAGTGTATTTCAATGAATTGACTAACAAACTCTCGAGAACATTGACGGGTTATCAGCCATTTTAATGCCCTGTGCGCACAAATACAAACACTAGACTGAGCAAACAGCTGTTTCGCGCCAGATTTGTGGTGATCTCCTGTCCACACGCTCCAACTTGTCTGCGCAGATGTGGTTTGAACCCACAGATTTGAGAGGTTTCGCTCAAACCTCCAACTCCAACTTGCAGGTTTGCACACACCTCACGTTGGTGCAAATCTTCTGTCCACACGCAACGATCTGTCTGCGCAGATGTGATGTGCGCAGACATTTGCGCAGGCAGGTCGTTGCGTGCGGACGGGCCTTAAGATTACCTGCACTGCTTTTAGGTCACTTGTACTCCTTTTTTATGTTTAAGTTAACGCTCAAGATGGAAGAGGAATCTATGTTGAATACTTACGAACGAGCTGATGTTACTTCACACCAATTGAATGTAATCAGTATGAACAAAACTTTGGCACCAGGAAGGGCATCTGGACGCTGACAAAAATGGTTCAAATGGCTCTGAGCACTATGGGGCTTAACATCTGTGGTCATCAGTCCCCTAGAACTTAGAACTACTTAAACCTAACTAACCTAAGGACATCACACACATTCATGCCTGAGGCAGGATTCGAACCTGCGACCGTAGCTGTCACGCGGTTCCAGACTGAAGCACCTAGAACCGCAAGGCCACACCGGCCGGCGGACACTGACACTATCACTGCCAGAACACGTGTAACAATTCCAGCTCTCACTTTTCCTCTCCTCACTTTTCGACAAGGCTTGATAGATGATTTTATAGTTAATTATTATTATTGGTTAGTTTATTAAAAATATTCTTTATTTATTTATTATTATAAATATTCTTTGTGTGTGCTTTTATTTTAATTATGTGGTTTAGTTACTGATTTTAGTTGATTTTAGATTAGTTCCTTATTTTCTTTTATCTTTACTCTTCTGAAAACCTGGAAAATATAAACATTTCGTTTTAAATACCACAGGATAGCAAGAGATCATTCGACACAATTGTGTGCTATGTTGATTGATGAGTCTGAATGATAGGTCAACAATTTAGCAAGTTAATGTTTATTAATTTGGAGATAATCTCTCGACGAATTCTGACCGTGGAAAATGGAAGTTCGCACTATCGTTCCAAACTTCACCTTCGAGCGATCTACGTCTCGTAATATCTGTACCGTGATAATTAACTAATTTCGGTACTGAGATATACAGGTCTTGAATACATGATGTTACTTATTGGGTCTTATTTTGTACAAAAAACTATTTGAACGTTTACTATATACCTTAATGGCGTCTCACGACAATGCAATCTTTCTCCTCCTCTCACACGTCCGATCTCTCCATTTTCTTCACAAAGAGATCCTAAAACAACATCTTTGGTTCGGTAAGACGCAGAGATGCGTCCGGTGCACGGAACGTCCGATTCTCGCAGTCGTTACATGGCGTTCACCACAATATCAATTCGTCGCTTGAAACAGGCCATGTGTGAAAACTATTTTATTACGTAGATTGTATATACCTGTCATTTGGAGTGTAACTAGACATAATGAATCGTACGAGATCAGGTCATTTAAAGCGTACATTAAACAGACATAATTGTTTCTTTAATTCTAGCTGTACTACCGTAAAGTTTCAAATGGCTCTGAGCACTATGGGACTTAACATCTGAGGTCATCAGTCCCCTAGAACTTAGAACTATTTAAATTTAACTAACCTAAGGACATCACACACATCCATGCCCGAAGCAGGATTCGAACCTGCGGTCCCAGACTGAAGCACGCACAACCGCTGGGCCACACCGGCCGGCTACTGTAAAGCTCAATACATGTTATAATACACTTTATGTAGGCTGTGTATTCCTAAGTGTCATCTAGATTCTAACCAGACAGAATGAATGGCACAAGGCAAGATCGTTTAAAGCGTATGTTAAACAGAAGTAACTGTTTTTCTTAATTCTAACTGTACTACCGTATAATTCAATACATGCTATAATGGACATGTAAGAAAGGAGCGGGCGAAATCGCACAGAAAAATAAGGGGAAAGTTGTGACGCATCAAAGAATCTGAAACGTTGTTGGGAAAGAAAAGCAAGCTCTGTGATTACCAAGTGGAGTGTCGGAATAGATACAGTATGTCAGTTCTTTCTGTAGCCAACTACAGCTCGGAAATCGACATGGAAGCTATTGCAAATAATGCTCGACAATCTGATTTGATCCATTATAAATGGTTTTTGAAAGCCTGCGACTGTAAAAACAATATGTTTATTTATAAATAAATTTTTTGCTACCAGTCACGATTTTTCTTTATTTAATCCTCGCACGACGCGTTTAGGCAAACGATTTCCATTTTCAAGTGCGTTTTCTGTGTGTATTAAGCCATTTCTATTGATGTTGTCAATGTGTGAGAGTCTGCTTGAGTTCGTTGACTTAAGTTTCCTAATGGTCCATTTGTGCAGATTTTCGGACACACTAAACACCACACACAACTTGTACACATATTTTCGATTTGTAAAGTGTACCCCAAAATCATATGCAGGTGATTTTATGTATCATTCTCGATTTTTTTTCAAAAACTGTTCCCTAACTAACGGAATAAATACGTGTTATATACTGGCGTGCTAATTTTTTTGACTCAACAAATCCTATGCGACTCCTTGCTTTGTAAAAGAGGCAAAAAAATCCATTTATAACCCGCTGGGGCCGGCCGGTGTGGCCGAGCGGTTCTAGGCGCTTCAGTCTGGAACCGCACGACCGCTACGGTCGCTGGTTCGAATCCTGCCTCGGGCACGGGTGTGTGTGATGTCCTTAGGTTGGTTAGGTTTAAGTAGTTCTAAGTTCTAGGGGACTGATGACCTCAGATGTTAAGTCCCATAGTGTTCAGAGCCAATTGAACCATTTAACCTGCTGCACTTATATAGTAATTTATCGACCTTAATCTTGAATTGTGTAAGTGACGTATTACCTAGCAGATGTGAGGCACTTTATCACTGGTACTCCAAACTGTACAAAGTCTTCCCGATAAGTGTTCTAAGGAACGTCTACTTGACCGACTGTATAAATAGACGCCGAAAAGCTAACCTGTCATTTCATTTCAAGATGAAACTTGTGCTTGCTTGTCTCCTACTCGCAGCGACGGCCGTCCAGGTGAGTCACCACATGACGAACTTGTCTTTTGTTAACGAGATAGAAAATTGTACAGAATTCTAGAACACGTTTCGTCCTAAAATATTACTGTCCCTTAGGCTGTATGACTGTGCTATCAAAACCAGCTTAGATTACTCCTCGTTGTGACATCACGAGCGTACCTGATGGTGCCTCCTCGTTCTAAACAGCATACAAGTATCTACCGTTCCAAAAAGCTTCAATCCAGTCGCCTACATGAAGGGACATTGCGAAAGTGCATGCTTTAGTTACTAAACCACAGAGTGCCACAAGATTTAAAACCTTTCGAAGACCGAGAAGCACTGCTGGCATCTATCCACAGTTATCTGTAGGCTTCGGGTTATCTGTAGGCTTCGGTATCTCTTGAACGAAGAGACTGATAAGTGTCTCAAGGTTGTTGAAAAAACATTGTTGTGAAATGTAAAAAAGTTTGTAGAAATGTTATTGTTATAGGCAGTAAGTCGCAACTGACCGTAAATGCCGGCCGCAGTGGCAGAGCGGTTCTAGGCGACCCAGTTTGGAACCGCGCGACCGCTACGGTCGCAGGTTCGAATCCTGCCTCGGGCATGGATGTGTGTGATGTCCTTAGGTTAGTTAGGTTTAAGTTGTTCTAAGTTCTAGGGGACTGATGACCTCAGCTGTTAAGTCCCATAGTGCTCAGAGCCATTTGAACCATTTTTTGACCGTAAATATAACAAAATGCGAAGAAAGAGAGTAAACATCATCGAATCATTTGAGTACAATAATAAAACGACAGAGCCAGTGACAGTGAGCAATGCTCATTTAATGCTACAACACTAGTTAACAGAGGTAAGTTACAGCCGAGCGTACGGAAAAGGCATGCCACGACATCTGTCTGATCCTGCATGAATTCTGTCAGAGTAGACATCCGTCGCAAATGGTCTCAGTAGTTTGACATTAATTACGTTCATGAAGAAGAAAAATACACATGGACAGTTCAGTATTGGTAGATGTGACGAACAGTTTCGTTCTTCAAACAAAATTATTCCAATGCTCAAGATATAAATGTCAAATATAGCCTACGTTCGGTTGTCAAAAATACTTTCGTCTTCATTTTGCTTCCGTGTATCCGAATACCACATTAGAGAAATTCCAAACTACTAACAGGCCGAATTTGGGGATTACATCCCTCCAGTATTCTCCACACCTATAAAATCTTGATCCGAACCATCCTCTGTTATGCCAGATCCGCCCCACCCAATTTCTGTTAAGTCCCTCCAGATCCTCGAACGCCGTGCACTCCGTCTCGCTTTCTGCATCCGTTTACCTTCCTCCACGTGGATCCTCTACCATCTAATCAAATTCCCACCTCTCCTTACTCACATCAAGCACCTCTGCATTTCTTACACTATCTGCAAACTAGATTCCAAGCATCACCAACCCTTGTATGCTGCCGTGCCTACACAAACACATCCCTCTATCCTCACATTTACACACACACACACACCATATCCTATGTCAACGCAACTTAACCAACTCCCTCTCCCAGACAATGACATCCGACAGGGTATTTATTTCTCCTACCAACCTGAACAATTCCCCATCCATCCCACGCCACGTCAGGGCTCCTCTCTCCTTTTCCCCCCTACACCCACCAGTGTCCCTTTCTTCTTGTGCCATTAGCTTCCCTACACACCATTACTCCTCCTCATCCTCTGTTCTCCCACTGTCTGCTTCCCACTATCCGCTTTCCCTTCTACATATCATCCCCATAGTTCCCCCCCCCTAACAGACCACTGTCTCCTTACCCCCCCCCCCCCCCTTTCCCGCCTCTGCCCCCCGACTTCTCTCCTGAACCTCTATGGAACATACTCGCTCCTCCCTGGATACTGTTTCACGTAGCGCAACTCCTTCAGACGTTAGGTGAAAGTGGAATGCTCCACTGTTTTTTTCGTAGAAGAATTTCACGTCATCGCAATGGTGGTCTTAAATTGTACATGTTTTTCGGCGTTTTAGCTGTCCGTCATTAATCTTTTTAACTAAAAACGTAAACAGTCCTCACACTTTTATCATTCTGTCACCTCTGTTATTTTTTATGAATACTCTCGGCTGAAAAGCGGAGTATTGTATCTTTGACAGGCCACCTCCCGCCCGTAGGAGGATGAAATAACAGTAAAGAAAAAAAGAAAGATAGTAATCTTATTAATATGAAACACTTGAAAACATTGGAGAGCATGCTTAAACATAAATGAAATGACTAAGTGCCCCAATGTTGCCAAAGTTCTGCTCGATTATAGTTATCTGTCAGTATTGTCGACAGCCTTTTGCACTCCGGGAATGAAAGCTGTAACCAGTGCTACCAGGTGTCATGGATCCTCTTTCGCCGGATGAAGTATACAGGTTCCTTTTGGAAGGAACCATTTCGAATTCGCCCTTTATCGTTTTAGGTAGCAAAAAACCTAAAAATGGATGGTCAAACGGTTTCAAATCTCACTCTTGCCAAAAGCGAATCCAGTGCGTGAACCACAGTACATCGGTTCCTGCTAAATTTTGTTATGTTACATATCCAACTTTAGTATCAAAATCATTGATTATATCAGTTATGGCATAAAACAACCACAAGAAAGAGTTACAGAAAGCGGAATGAAACCATGAACGGATGGAAAAACTACTTCATAGTGGATACAATATGTTTTTTTTTGTCGATTTCAAGTCATTGACTTACTACTGTACATCCCGTTGGTTATATTGTGTTTGTCATTTTGGTTTTTTTAATTACGTCTGTCTGTATGTTACAATTCTCACATTGTCATATGATATTTGTATTTCTGTTCTTTGACTATTGTTGTACTTATTGTATGATGTACGGTGTTTGCCCTTTAATGTTTTGTCATAATGTTGCTGTATAGTGCTGTTTATAATTCTGCTCCAATGTCAGTGTCATCACTGCCGTTGACTGGCTGGTGTTTGTCTAATTGCGCTTTTATTTTACTGTAACAGTCTGTTTATGTGTTAACTTCGTAATTTTGTGTTATTCTCCTTTTTGGCAATTATGTATCTTTGGCACTTTATAACCGTTTTAGCTGTATGGTCGTTATAACCCAAAGCCAAAATAAAGAAATTAAAAAAAATCATTCACGTATGATACAAGTTCACTCGTTTAATCTTCTAAGGTTAGCAGTGTAGTGCTGTCCACTAATAAAAACTACATGCCAAAATAAAATGTTCCACTAACGGCTAGAAGTAATACGTTATGTGTGTTCACTACAAATGGAGAAAAGATACGTAAATAGTAATCTAAAACGTAACATTCATAAAACTATCTCATCGACTGTAGGAGTATGTAGTTTAACTTGAAGAATACTGTACGTTTCATATTCAAAAGAAATCTTCGAACATCCGCAGTTATTTCAGTTAAACGAAGCAGTTATCCACTACACGACTCCATTACCAATTATTACCTTATCACATTCTCTCACATTTAGTTTTTGGCGAGTTCAACTTCAAATACACGTCACTAAGAAAATTTGGTAGCATGTTGTCAAAACCTTAGAGTTGGCGCGGTTCTTACGGTCAAAAATCGTGTTAAAGAAAAGCACTGTATGCAATAACGGAACTAAAACAACGATTCATGCTTGAAATAAAAAATAAATGGGTGTCAGCGTTGCATAGAAAATTTTATATTGTTGCCGATAAGTCGAAGTTTGTTTTAGAACGATTGATACTATATCTAGTAACATAAAATACGATGAACAGCAACTCAAGCAACAACTGCAAAATACACATCACAGTGTTGAACCCTCGATTAACATAACACAGATGAGCCAACAGAAGTCGAAACAATCCCGAAGAGGAAAAACCAGAGATACTGCAATATGGACATAAACATTTCGATACGAAATTAAAATAATGCAGTAGTTAACTTACAAGGGTAAATAAATTGCTTAACGCAATAATACCAAAATTATGTATATTTTCATTGTTCACTGCGCTCTGGTGACTCTGCTGTGAAATACGCTTTTAATATGCGATAGACTACAATAAGGATTAAGATACGATGGCGTGTCAGATAGCGACAGCTTGAAAAGTTCATAGCTTTGCCCAGAAAGAATGGAGTCTCAGTTTTGAAAGTACTGCTGAAACCTCCCTTTTCCTAATGGCCTACTGGATTTCGATATGATCGCGTATGCCTAATGAAATCTTACAATGAGTAAGGCTATCGTTCTCGAAGGAAAGTAATACCTGTACAACAGACACTTCTGAAGGAAGAATCTGATCTAAACCTAATCTAAATACTGAAGATAATTTTGAAATGGATAGAATATAGTGCAATTGCTCAAGAACCACACAGACTGCAAAAGGGTATCGCATAATGTTTAATACACAGAAAATACTGCTAATGCAAGAAAACTAATTAGCTAAAAAGGGGTAACTAAACGGTCGCCAGCCAACTAGGGCAATGAATCTCCAGAATGTTAAGAAAGGTAATGGCAAAGAAATTTAA
This sequence comes from Schistocerca americana, assembly GCF_021461395.2. Taxonomy (NCBI): domain Eukaryota; kingdom Metazoa; phylum Arthropoda; class Insecta; order Orthoptera; family Acrididae; genus Schistocerca; species Schistocerca americana. The sequence continues at coordinate 613,443,442 of NC_060120.1, forward strand.
GCAAATAATCACTAGCGTGGCAACAGAAGGTTCTAAAGTTTTTCCACAACACAGCAGTTCATGAGAAAATAAATGAATCATAAAGTACTGAGTTTGCAGTTTCTTATTCTGAAATATTAAATTTTGAAAACAAAGTTAGATGAAGTTACTGGTTAAACAAATGACTGGCTTAACTTGAACTTCGTTATGAAAAAATTATCTTCAGTAGCCTCAGTGTAACGTAAAGCAAAACTTAGAAAAAGGCAAGCTGTTTACTTTTGATTACTGAAATATTAAGCTAAATACAGAACAAATGAAATTTCGTACTCTTAATTTGTGCTGTATCTTTAGTTATTAGCTTTGCCAGTGAAAATTTACGTTACTTCAAGTGAGTGAAGTTAATACTCAAAATTGTAAATTAGTTAAGGCCCTGTTATGCAATACAAGACTGAACAGTTACTGAGGCAGAAAATTTAGACTGAAATTGGTCATTAGCAAACAAACAAAACTTGCAATAAATAGTTAACCAATTTTCATATTTTTACGACACTCAGTGACTGCGTGGAAAGGAAGGGACCCCGGCCGATAATAATGTCTGAGGACAGTGACAAAACAGGAACCCTACAAGTTTTAACTATTGCAGGTTACTATTCAAGTTAGGCACACTTTGTGAAAGAAATTCCACTGGGTAATGCCTCTACAGTGTTAGTTATATTTCGCCACTTTACAGTCTTATAATGTTGTAGATGTGCGTTGACGAAGAATCTACCTGACGACAATGCTGAGCGGCCATTGTTGCTGCTGTTGGTTGAGAACCACGCGTCGTCTCCAGCGCCACGGGTAATTATGGGACAGGCAGTAGTTAGAACTGGAGCTTCCTCCACCTGTCCACTGCTACCCAGCTAACAATGCTCGCGGTTTAACGAATTAGGTGCGCCTACACTGTTGCGATCATAGCTGCACACCGCGTCCGCGGAAGCGCGCCACAGAAACTTCCACACTCTTTCATGACTCAAACTGGTAAGCTTGCTCTCTGCTCGCAGCGAAACAGAGTCCATACGCAAATATGAACAATGGCACAGCTACTGCCATCTCATCGTTGCTATCGATACATTGGCTATTGCCCAGCAATTTACAATACAATGCTTTATATATATTCACCAATAAATACACTATTACGTCCATTACATAATAACTATAGTGCGTGTAACAAATCCTACAGTTGCGTAAGAAGTACAAGTTATCGACGGATATTACACGCCTACAATGTTTGAAAAAAATGGTGCAGAAGGTACTTTATTTGCATTTCTGGTGTTACACAGCTTTATTCGACGTATCCTCCCGCCTGCATCCCCCAAATCGATGCATTGTTACAGTGTTAATGCCTCTCTCAAAGTCTATTAAAAAATAAATGTGTGGCACGATCATACCTGTTCTCAGCAGCACGTTTGGCGTCTTCAGTGTCGTCAGAATGACGACCCTTCGATGTTTCTTCAGGCTAGGAAACAGATGGTAGTACAAAGGAGTCAGGTCTGGTGAACAGAGAAGGTGGTCGACCTATTAGGAACCCAGGATCTCGGTTTGTCCGTCACAATTTCCGATGTGCGCGAGGAGCACTCTATTGCAAGAAAAAGATCACACGAAGATTTCCTTGCCATTTTCTCTTAATTGCCTCCTTTGTCTGGTCCCTGGTTACTCTACTTTCTTGGAGCGAGTAGTCCGTTGTCCGAATACCTAATTTTTCCCAGAAAACTGACGCGACGACCTTTTTGGCCTGAATATATTTTTTCTATGCTGTTCTGCAGCTATTCATTGTACAAAATGCATTGTAGTGATAGCCCACCCCAGCTCCTTTTTTGTATATGGTTTTTATTTATAGCTGTCCGCCTCCGTCGCTGAGTGGTCAACGCTACTCACTGGCACGTGGGGACCTTGGTTTGATTCTCGGTAGGGTCGGAGATTTTACCCGCTTACGAACTGGATGTTGTGTTGTGCACATCATTATTTCACTATCATCGACGTTCAAGTCGCCAAACTGCTGTTAAATAATATTTGCCCTAGGCGGCCGAACAACCCCGGACGGGGTCTCCCGGCCAATAATGTGCGTTGTTTAGCACTGGCAACGGCCTTGCCGCAGTGGATACACCGATTCCCATTAGATCACAGAAGTTAAGCGATGTTGGGCGTGGCCGACACTTGGATGGGTGACCATCCAAGCCGCAATCCTCTGTTCCCATTTTTCTGAGCGCACTCAGACTCCTGATGCCAATTGAGGAGCTACTCGACCGAATAATAGCGGCCCCGGTCAAAGAAAACCATCATGACGACGGTGAGAGCGATGTGCTGACCACACGCCCCTCCTATCCGCATCCTCAGTTGAGGATCACACAGCGGTCGGACGGTACCGATGGGCCACTTACGGCGTGCAGACGGAGTGCTTCATTTAACACTACCGGTCTCGAGCATGGCTCATTTTCAAGCGGTACGCAGCAAGACCGCAAATGCTATTTTTCGGATAAGATGTACTTTTGTTTTATGATCAGGGGCGAGCAACATGTATTCGTCTGAGGACGTTGCTGCAGCGTATATGAAGTGTAGCGGAATTAAGCACCGAAAAGTAGGCAAGGGGTTAGTGTGGCGTTAGTGTCTTTATGTCGAGCGTGCGGTAAATACGGAAACGTCAACTACGGCGACGTTATTATCAAATGTGGCCAAACAGGACGAACATGGTGTTATTCTTTCCTTGGGTGACGAAGGGGAAACACCAGTAGGCATCCATCGGAGAATGACGAACACGTATGGAGCAGTAAGTCTATCCAAACCATCATTATGGAACGGTGCGACAAATTCCTTGCTGATGGCGATTCAACGCAACACGTCGGTCGATCTGGGAAGGATCAGGAATTACGCCTACTCAAGAGGAGGACACTCGAGCGCATGCCCTATAGTCCTGATCTCTCCCCATGCCATTATCAGGCTGAAGGTCCCTTTAAAAAGGCCTTGAAGGATCGACGAATCCTGTCGGACGGGGACGTGCAGCAGACGTTTACGGACTTCTTCACGCAGCAGGACACGGCGTCTTATCAAATAAGTATCTTCTACATGGTGCGACGGTGGGACGATTGCGTCAGTGCTCACGGCGATTTTGCCTGATTGGTTTACCGATTCTGCTCTTTTGTACTACGAACGGAAACTTTCTAATAGTCCCTTACATATTTGTACATGGTCCTTATATTATAACGGCCATATACAAATATAACATAGAAGTGCATCCTATTTGAAAAAACAGCGTTTATGACTTATTTCGTATGGACCAGGACGATGACATAGAATGGCAAGATGAGTAAAGTTAAATAAAAACGTTAAAAATTTTATTGAGCTCGTATCAATATAAAATCCGAGTGAACTAAGAAATGAGAACAAAACGAAAGAAAACACTCTCCAAGCTTAAGTGGAAAGCGGTGCAAAGATAGGAATGCGATCACGAGCATGTGTAACATTACACGTGAATAGGCAATGCAACGAACCAACATAAACACCAGAGTAAGTAAATCGCTGTGTAGGGACTCGAGAGGTCTAAGAAAGCGCCGAGTGGTGGCGCTAGGAGCGGAATAGAAGTACATAGACATACGTTTAATAAAATAGAGGGGGAAGCGGTTAAAATAAATACAGATAACATCATAAAAAATAAACAGGTTGGATTTTGGACAGCCAGTGGTAATGATACACGTAAAACTAAAACTAGGTATAATACTTAAAAAGGAAGGGTAATATAGAAAAGTGGAGTATATGAATGTGCACTAAACCACCAAAGAAACTGACATAGGCAAGTGTATTCAAATACAGAGATCGTGTGTAAACAGGCAGAACATGGCGCTGCGGTCGGCAACGCTTAAATAAGATAAGTATCTGGCGCAGTTGTTAGATCGCTTGTTGCTGCTACAGCGGCTGGTTATCAAGATCTAAGTGAGTTTCAACGTGTGTTATAGTAGGCGCTAGAGCGATGCGATACAGCATCTCAGAGGTAGCAATGAAGTGGGAATTTTCCCGTACGACCATTTCACGAGCGTGCCGTAAATATCAGGAATCCGGTAAAACATTAAACCTCTGACACCGCTGTGGCCGGAAAAAGACCTTGCAAGAACGGGACCAACGACAACTAAGGAGAATCGTTCAACTCATTCAACGTGACAGAAGTGCAACTCTTATACAAATTGCTAAAGATTTCAATGCTAGGCAGTCAACAAGTGTCAGCGTGCGAATCATTCACCGAAACATCGTCGACATGGGCTTTCGGAACCTAAGGTCCACTCGTGTGTCCTTGATGACCGCACAACACGCTACTTTACGCCTCTCCTGGGCTCGTCAACACCGACATTGGACTATTGATGACTCTAAACATGTAGCCTGGGCGGACGAGTCTCATTTCAAACTGTATCGAGTGGGTGGACGTGCACGGGTATGGAGACTACAACATGAATCCATGGATCTTGCATATCAGTAGAGAACTGTCCAAGATGGTGCGGCTCTGTAATGGTGTGGGGCGTGTGCATTTGGAGTGATATGTGACCCCTGATATGTCTGGATACGACTCTGACAGGTGACACGTATGTAAGCATTCTATCTGATCACCTGCATCCATTCATGTCCAGTGTGCTTTCCGACGGACTTGGACAATTCCAGCAGGACAATGTGACAACCCACATGTCCAGAATTGCTACAGCGTGGCTCCAGGAAGACTCTTCCGAGTTTAAACACTTCGCTGGCCGCCAAACTCCCCAGATATGAACATTATTGAGCGTATCTGGAATGCCTTGCAACGTGCTGTTCAGAAGAGATCTCTCTCCCCCTCCCCCCCCCCCCCCCTCCCCTCGTACTGTTACGGGTTTGAGGCAGCCCTGCAGGACTGGTGATGTCAATTCCCTCCAGCACTACTTCAGATATTAGTCGAGTGCATGTCACGTCCTGTTGTGGCACTTCTCTGTGCTCGCGAGGGCTACATGATATTAGGCAGGTGTACCAGTTTCTTTGGCCTTCAGTGTATAGTAAGAGTATAATAAAGTAAGCAAAATTAAATGCTCAGCATAAGAAAACCATTGAATAGTGAATTTAAAATTTTTGAGACGAAAGGAAGGTGTTACCGGGAAAAAAATGTAGACGGGAAGGAGGAGGGAGAGGGGAGGAGAAGGGAAATAAGGAATGGAGGGAAGTGAGTAATTTGTTATTAAACACCAGAAACGCAGTTCACCTGCAAAAAGTAGCAGACTTAGTATTTAAAATTAGAGCACGATCGTAGTGTTTGTTGGAATATCGTTTGAATTGAAGCAAGTTCTCTATAATTATCAATATTGAACGGCACAGATACCTTCATTCATTCACTATATGACGCAGTGATTTCGTGTTGTGTACGTATACCTCAACCGCAAGCTGCATAATTACGTGTGTGTGCAGGACGGCCACGGCAGATATGCTCGCCGCCTGCCCGCTTCCGTGGGCAGTGGAGCGCGGGCGGTCAGGCCGATCCACTACGTGAAGATGGACAACGAGAAAGGTGAGTGTCCTGGCTGGCAGCAACAACTCCTCGCCACAGCACAGGCGTGGGAAACTGTACTATAATAGGAAAGAGTAACGTAAAGTCGCACGACATAGTTCGCTGGGAGACCCCAAGGGATAAGTTCAGCCAGCAAGTCGGAAAGGGTTGACTTCCGACGCACATGTGGCCCCTTTCTTGCGGATACACTATGTGGTCAAAAGTATCCGGACACCTGGCTGATAATGTTGGAATTCAGTATGACGTTGGCCCACCCTTAGCCTTGATGACAGCTTCCAATCTCGCAGGCATAGGTCCAATCAGGTGGTGGAAGATTTCTTGGGGAATGGCAGCCCATTCTTCACGGAGTGCTGCACTGAGGAGAGGTATCGATGTCGGCCGGTGAGGCCTGGCACGAAGTCGACGTTCCAAAACATTGCAAAGGTGTTTTATAGGATTCAGGTCAGGACTCTATGCAGGCCAGTCCATTACAGGGATGTTATCGTCGTGTAATCACTCCGCCACAGGCCGTGCGTTATGAACAGGTGCTCTATCGTGTTGAAAGATGCAATCGTCGTCCCCGAATTGCTCTTCAGCAGTGGGAAGCAAGAAGGTGCTTAAAACATCAATGTAAGTGAGAAAACGTTTAGGAAATGTTACCAATTACGTTCAAAGTTTATTGGAAACCGCTAAGTGCTCTCATTAACAAACACTGGGTGGATGTAGTAGTCTGAGTAGTTTCCGTTCCGATTTGAGCAAAAGCTAGTTTTTCACGCATTTAGATGACGCCATATCTCCTGAATTATGTGTCGTACAATGATATAACTTTGCTGGTACGGTACATTCAGCGGTACTACCTACAAAATGAGTTGCGAACAGAGTTAGTAGTAAAGTAAAAAATTAAAAACTTCTTACGTGTTACGAAGTTTTATTGCATGAACAGCAAAAATGTTCGATAAACTTTATTCGTTTCACCATTTTGGGGGGAATGTCAGCGAGAAAAAGATTCGTATAAAGTTTGTTGGAATTCCCTAAGTCTTCTCACTCTGGAATACTCGGCGAGTAAAGTCCATGTATTTGCGCGCCATCTGTTACGCTGCTTCGAGACATATACACACTTTCTAGCTGTTATACTTGTCTTAGGTACTGTGTTAGATCTTTAACAAAAGATTCTACGTCTTAATGAGTAGTTTACGAAAGCATTTTTCATTTTTAAAGTCGGTCAATACTTGTATAAAAATGAACATGAACAGTCACAACAGCAAGAAACTCCTTTTTTTTATGAGGTTACCGGTTTCGGTCTGTTTCAGACCATCTTCAGACCTGCCACCATGATAGTAGCCGGTGGCGGTGAAAAGAGCAGGCGTTATGTTCCACGAACTCCCCAAGTGCATGAAGATAGCGTTCGTGGGGACATAGCGCTTTCTCTTTCTACCGCCACCTGCTACCATCATCGTGGCAAGTCTGAAGTTGGTGTGAAACGGACCGAAACCGGTAACCTCACAAAAAAAGAAGTTTCTTGCTGTTGTGACTGTTGATGTTCATTTCTACGCAATAAAAAAATCGCTGTTCTCCAAGAGTATAGTTCTCAAAAATTACCAATAATTTTATGAAATAATGAAAATCATATTTTTTGTGGCCCCATGGAAACCATTAGATAGGCAACCTGCAACTGGCACCCTGAGCTGTGAACCGGTTTAACTGTTTAGTACTATAGATCTCGCACTTACGTTTACACTGCTCTTGTTATCAATGTGTAACCTCTTGCTGAAGCTGGCTACGTAATGTCACGAAGTCGGCACTAGAAGCTTGGTCTGTTGGGAGAAGTCAACAGATGTCTTAAGACAGGAAAAGAAAGTCTGTAGTTTTTGAGTCATAGACCGACGAAAACTAGGCGAGTCACTGCCACGAAGAACATAGCGTATAGAAATTAAGATCGACGCCATGTCGATAGTCGAAAACGTACTAGCGTGTTAAGGAGCGAACGATACGTCTTGCATGTAACGTTACATCAGATCAGTACCGACGAACAAAGACAAAAGTGTCTCAAACATAACGGACACAATCAGATTACCGATTCAAAGTCCAGGTTCAAGTTGTATTTGAGAATCGGAGTACGGAGGTTCGAATGACAAGCTACGTACCACTCCTTCAGCTGCAGGATGCCATATTCATCCCGTAGCATGCCAGCGGCCATCCCCACATGATGTTTTCGAAGTACGACTGTTAATATTTTTAAAAATATCGCGAATATGATATATCGATATGTAAAGGACGTAACTATCGCCCCCCGATATATCGAAAAAATAATCTATATACCAGAGTCGATGGAAAAGATATCGACGTACCGGCCAATAAAAATATCGGCTGCACGTTGAAAATATACTGCCGGTTTTAGAGCTGTACATTTAAGTAATGATTTATTATTAGATGTTCTGCACGTCAACAAGCTAGCATCCTGCTTATCTCCACTGGAGCAAGAATTCAAAGGAAAACGATGCTGGTTCACGCTTGGCGACATTCACTTTGCTAATAATGGCAACTGCATGTAAGTGGCACAATAAAAGGTGATCGATAAGTATATCGTTCCGCTTCGTCACAAATCGAATTTGTTCGGAAACATCATGTCGACTTCTCTGTGTTTCCATTTCTGCAAACGCCAGGACTTAGCAGTGGCAGTGTTAAAATTGTGTGGTGAAGTTAAACGATGCAGTTTCCGTTGGTAGCGCCGAGCGTCGATTACGTCAGTATTTTCCCTTGCACGTCTCTGCCCACAGCAAAGACCAGTCCTGTAATTTGGATTTTTATTTATCATTTTCAGCAACTGTTTTGAAGGATACTGATCTGAAGAAGCAGAACACTAATTGCATTAAAAATTGTTTCAAGATTTTAAACATGGCTGAAACAGCAACAGTTGAAATTCTTTAAGTTCATACCCGTGGTCTATGGGTAGCGTCTTTGATTCATAATCAAAACGTCTTCGGTTCCGGGTTCGATCCCCGCCACTGCCTAAATTTTGATAAATAATCAGCATTGGCGGCCGAAGACTTCCGGCATAAGAAGTCAGCCTCATTCTGCCAACGGCCTTGTCAAAGAGGGCGGAGGAGCGGATAGGGGTTCAGGGCACTCTCTTGTCCTAGGGGTGGGAAATTGTCCCTAAAGGCGGAAGAATCAGCAATGATCAACGACATGAGGATGCAGAAGGCAATGGAAACCACTGCATTAAAGACACTTAACGTGTATCCACAGGACATGTGGCCTGTAATTGAAGAAGTGTCATGATGATCTCTCCATTGGCAAAAGATTCCGGAACAGTCCCCCATCCGGATCTCCGGAAGGGGACTGCCAAGGGGGAGGTTACCATGAGAAGAAGATTGAATAATCAACGAAAGGATAACGTTCTACGAGTCGGGGCGTGGAATGTCAGATGCTTGAACGTGGTAGAGAAACTAGAAAATCTGAAAAGGGAAATGCAAAGGCTCAATCTAGATATAGTAGGGGTCAGTGAAGTGAAGTGGAAGGAAGACGAGGATTTCTGGTCAGATGAGTATCGGGTAATATCAACAGCAGCAGAAAATGGTATAACAGGTGTAGGGTTTGTTATGAATAGGAAGGTAGGGCAGAGGGTGTGTTACTGTGAACAGTTCAGTGACCGGGTTGTTCTAATCAGAATCGACAGCAGACCAACACCGACAACGATAGTTCAGGTATACATGCCGACGTCGCAAGCTGAAGACTAACAGACAGAGAAAGTGTATGAGGATATTGAAAAGGGTAATGCAGTATGTAAAGGGGGACGAAAATCTAATAGTCATGGGCGACTGGAATGCAGTTGTAGGGGAAGGAGTAGAAGAAAAGGTTACAGGAGAATATGGGCTTGGGACAAGGAATGAAAAAGGAGAAAGACTAATTGAGTTCTGTAACAAGTTTCAACTAGTAATAGCGAATACCCTGTTCAAGAATCACAAGAGAAGGAGGTATACTTGGAAAAGGCCGGGAGATACGGGAAGATTTCAATTAGATTACATCATGGTCAGACAGAGATTCCGAAATCAGATACTGGATTTTAAGGCGTACCCAGGAGCAGATATAGACTCAGATCACAATATAGTAGTGATGAAGAGCAGGCTGAAGTTCAAGACATTAGTCAGGAAGAATCAATACGCAAAGAAGTGGGATACGGAAGTAATAAGGAATGACGAGATACGTTTGAAGTTCTCTATCGCTATAGATACAGCAATAAGGAAAAGCGCAGTAGGCAGTACAGTTGAAGAGGAATGGACGTCTCTAAAAAGGGCCATCACAGAAGTTGGGAAGGAAAACATAGGTACAAAGAAGGTAGCTGCAAAGAAACCATGGGTAACAGAAGAAATACTTCAGTTGATTGATGACAGGAGGAAGTACAAACACGTTGCGGGAAAATCAGGAATACAGAAATACAAGTTGCTGAGGAATGAAATAAATAGGAAGTGCAGGGAAGCTAAGACGAAATGGCTGCAGAAAAAATGTGAACACATCGAAAAAGATATGATTGTCGGAAGGACAGACTCAGCATAAAGGAAAGTCAAAACAACCTTTGGTGACATTAAAAGCAACGATGGTAACATTAAGAGTGCAACGGGAATTCCACTGTTAAATGCAGAGGAGAGAGCAGATAGGTGGAAAGAATACATTGAAAGCCTCTATGAGGATGAAGATTTGTCTGATGTGATAGAAGAAGAAACAGGATTCGATTTAGAAGAGAGAAGGGATCCAGTATTAGAATCGGAATTTAAAAGAGCTTTGGAGGACTTACGGTCAAATAAGGCAGAAGGGATAGATAACATTCCATCAGAATTTCTAAAATCGTTGGGGGAAGTGGCAACAAAACGACTATTCACGTTGGTGTGTAGAATATATGAGTCTGGCGACATACCATCTGAATTTCGGAAAAGAATCATCCACACAATTCCGAAGACGGCAAGAGCTGACAAGTGCGAGAATTACCGCACAATCAGCTTAACAACTCATGCATCGAAGCTGCTTACAAGAATAATATACAGAAGAATGGAAAAGAAAATTGAGAATGCGCTAGGTGACGATCAGTTTGGCTTTAGGAAAAGTAAAGGGACGAGAGAGGCAATTCTGACGTTACGGCTAATAATGGAAGCAAGGCTAAAGAAAAATCAGGACACGTTCATAGGATTTGTCGACCTGGAAAAAGCGTTCGACAATATAAAATGGTGCAAGCTGTTCGAGATTCTGAAAAAAGTAGGGGTAAGCTATAGGGAGAGACGGGTCATATACAATATGTACAACAAACGAGAGGGAATAATAAGAGTGGACGATCAAGAACGAAGTGTTCGTATTAAGGAGGGTGTAAGACAAGGCTGTAGTCTTTCGCCTCTACTCTTCAATCTGTACATCGAGGAAGCAATGATGGAAATAAAAGAAAGGTTCAGGAGTGGAATTAAAATACAGGGTGAAAGGATATCAATGATACGATTCGCTTATGACATTGCTATCCTGAGTGAAAGTGAAGAAGAATTAAATGATCTGCTGAATGGAATGAACAGTCTAATGAGTACACAGTATGGTTTGAGAGTAAATCGGAGAAAGACGAAGGTAATGAGAAGTAGTAGAAATGAGAACAGCGAGAAACTTAACATCAGGATTGATGGTCACTAAGTCAATGAAGTTAAGGAATTCTGCTACCTGGGCAGTAAAATAACCAATGACGGACGGAGCAAGGAGGACATCAAAAGCAGACTCGCTATGGCAAAAAAGACATTTCTGGCCAAGAGAAGTCTACTAATATCAAATACCGGCCTTAATTTGAGGAAGAAATTTCTGAGGATGTACGTCTGGAGTACAGCATTGTATGATAGTGAAACATGGACGGTGGGAAAGCCGGAACAGAAGAGAATCGAAGCATTTGAGATGTGGTGCTATAGACGAATGTTGAAAATTAGGTGGACTGATAAGGTAAGGAATGAGGAGGTTCTACGCAGAATCGAAGAGTAAAGGAATATGTGGAAAACACTAATAAGGAGAAGGGACAGGATGATAGGACATCTGCTAAGACATGAGGGAATGACTTCCATGGTACTAGAGGGAGCTGTAGAGGGCAAAAACTGTAGAGGAAGACAGAGATTGGAATACGTCAAGCAAATAATTGAGGACGTAGGTTGCAAGTGCTACTCTGAGATGAAGAGGTTAGCACAGGAAAGGAATTCGTGGCGGGCCGCATCAAACCAGTCAGTAGACTGATGACAAAAAAAAACTGATGACAGCCAAAACAGTTGCAGGATAAAGGTTTATTAAAATTCTTGACCACGGTTTCGGTATATCTAAATATACCTTCATCAGGAGTAAAACACACTAAAATCACATCCTGCAATGGAGATTCATAAAACAATTGTGCCAAAGGCGTCATCAGTAGTTAAAACATCATCTCTATTTATACAACATAATTATGGACAGAGGGTCGATGCGAACACAGCTTAGCATCAGTACTTCGCCTATGAATCTCCACTGCACTGATTTTAGTGTATTTTACATCTGATGAATATATATTGAGATATACCGAAACCATGGTTAATAATTTTAATAAATCTTTATCCTGCAACTATTTTGGCTGTCATCATTTACCGTAAAAATTGTTTTTTATCGCAACTAGAGTGCTGTTTCTTCACATCGGAAATCTTGTTATTTCATTCATCACCGCCAGCCTCCCAGTGCATTCGGACTACTTCTTTCTACCACCTAACCTTACTCCACACAGTCAAAGAGGAAGACTGGACGTGATGAAAACTCAAAAAGTAGTAAGACTTCTTGGCACAGTGAAAGTAAAATTATGTTCTACTGCAATTTCAGAAGAACATTTCCAAATATTTACAGAAAATTGCAAAAAATATATAATATAAAATAAAAAAATTGGGATTCGATTTTGCTGATTCGAATCAATATATCCATATATCGCTGAAAATGATGTCGCTGACGTATATCGATTGTTCTGGAAGAAGTGTCGATATATCGATATTCTATCAACAGCGCTAGTCCGAAGCTATCCCTCGAGTCGCAGCCGCTGAAAGCAGAAATATGTGCCACACATAGTGCCGCAACTCTGTGCCGTATTCCGTACAGCTGGAGGGAGGGATACTGAACTTCACTGATGAATCCCACTTGCATGGAAGTTCGTTTATGTCAAGAGCAGGTAAATCTACTAGAACTAAGTATTATTGTAATATTTTTACTACAGTCTATTATCGCCGCGTTTGTCTTTACAATGTTAACCAATTTCGTTCATATTCCGAACGTTTTAAAATCCATTGTAGTTGCAAAACAGCCTGTCGTATTTAAGTGCTGTCTGCAGAATAAGAACGAAACCTGTTATAATTTTACGCAGAGACCAATGTGCCAATGGAATGCAACAAAAATATTCAAATAACCATCACCCTTGTATCTACATAATGATTCTCGAGGCAAACTGGTATGGAGGAGAAACGGTAACCGTTATTGTAACAGTCCATAAGTGCGGAAACAATCTGGTGCTAGTGGGGTTTCTAGTATGGAGTCTAATCACGTTAAGGTTGTGTTCGGAACTTGGTACTGCCCTCCATTCGGCGATTAAGAGAATTACAAGGCCTCTTCACGTATGACATATACGGCTCAAGACATTCTTGTCACAGGGCTATCAAACTGCGTAGATGTTCCACCCGCTGCTGCAAATAGAACAATATCTATAGGATTAATACTGGGCGATTCAGTGGGGTACTCTAGTTGCGACAGGGTTCCTGAATTTTCGACAAACCAGGAACATATACATGGAGCCTTGTCAACATGTCTGTTGTCATCCTGGAAGGCTGTAGTAGTTAAGGCGACTACTGCAGTGGCCGTGACTCGGGACAGCAACTGACGAGGCAGTTGGCTGTCCAATAATTATGTGTGATTAATTTATTGCACAAAGCGTTACACCGGTCCGGAACATGAATGCTACTCGTCACATGAAACAGAGAAGCTGCGCTTTACCCCTGGGTGGCGAAACAGCGTGATGACCTGCGTTCCTGCTGGACACATGGATACCAACAAAGCAATGCAATCCCTTGTCTCCGTTCTAACATATCTGACGGCCTTATTACGATGCGCGCTGCCTCCTGGGGCAGCCAGCTTCTTCCACAGTGTTGACATAGCCTTCTGGCTACGAAAGGGTAACTCTGCTTTGAGGCAGATACGTGACGATATACACTCAAGAGCAGCTGAATTACACACGTCTACTGAACAATGTGTAGTAACTCCTGTTATACTGATGACGGCAGCAACATGTCGTTTAATGGACTCTATGGTACGCTGAAAGCATTCACAGGCCTCGTGCTCCATAATACAGTAACGGAAAAAATTAGTACACCCTTTATAAAGGTTTGCAGTTCACTCAAGATTTATTATTGCAACAGTGCTTATGGGGTATATGAAATGATTACATTTGCAGATCAACAGCACAAGCGGTTCTTAGGTACCAAGTATCGACCCAGGCCACAAGCATCGCATCGGGACCATCCGACCGCCGTGTCATCCTCATAAGGATGCGGATAGGAGGGGGGTGTGGTCAGCTCATTGCTCTCACGGTCGTTACGATGGTTTTCTTTGGCGGAGCCGCTACTATTCGGTTGAGTAGCTCCTCAATTGGCATCACGAGTCTGAGTGCACCCCGAAAAATGGCAACAGCGCATGGCGGCCTGGGTTGTCACCCATCCAAGTGCCGGCCAAGCCCGACAGCGCTTAACCTCGGTGATCTGACGGGAACCGGTGTATCCACTGCAGCAAGGCCATCGCGTCGTGCTGAAACATCTATTATTAGTATTTGCTATAGCCTCCACGGCTGGCAATGTGGCGTTGACTCTGGCATCCAGTCGATCGTACAGATGGCGGATATTGTCCTGGAATACGGTACTCCACTCGTGCTCGGCTTGTACATGTAGTTTTGTAAAAGTTGTTGACTGGGTCGGACGAGTGTCTTCTCATCGCACCATGTCCCACACGTGCTCGGTTAGAGACAAGTCGGGAGATCGTGCTGGCCAGGCAAGTTCCTGTAGGTCTTGCGGAGTACGTTGAGTTTCACAGGCAGCGTGTGGGCGAGCATTATCCTGCAGGAATAACACATCACTTTCCTGTTGCAAGATGGCTCTAAGCGCTATGGGACTTCACATCTGAGGTCATCAGTCACCTAGATTAGAACTACTTAGACCTAACTAACGTAAGGGCATCACACACATCCATGCCCGAGGCGGGACTGGAACCTGCGATCGTAGCAGCAACGCTGTTCCGGACTGAAGCGCCTAGAACCGCTCGGCCACATCCTGTTCCAAGAACGGCAGAAGAACGGGTCTAACAACATTCTGCACTTACCGAGCACTGGTTAGTGTCCCCTCCAGAAAAAACAAAGGTGAACGAGAGCTGTAGCTTATCGTACCCCAGACCATAAAGTCAGTGTGTCTTGGACGAATGCACTCTATGAGACAGTATGTCTACGACGTATTCGTAAACCACCATCACTTGCGTGCAGGCAGGATCAGCTTCATCGTTGAAGACCACGGCGTGACATTCCAAGTGATCCTCTGACGGTACCAGTCGAGGCGTGCACGTCGATGCTGTGATGTGAGTGGAAGACGGGCTAAAGCGTGGCTTGCCGTAGTCCTACTGCTAATAACTGGTCCACAACAGACCGTGTTGACACGTCTGGGCTCACAAGCCGTCTTATCTGTGCTGTGGTAGCTGTACGATCTGCCACTGCTGCCCTAACAATACGACGATCCTGGCGGGCAACTGTGCTGCGTAAACGTCCAGAACGTCCTCTACGGGTGTGGGAATGTTCACGTGATTGCTGATACCAGCATCGGCGCACAGCTGACGCAGCACGTCCAACTTGTATGGAAGTTCTCCGAAAGGACCGTCCTGCTACTCAGAAGGCTACTATTTGAACCCTTTCAAACTGTCCTAGTTGGCTGTACGAGTGTGTCTCCGTGGCATGGTTGCTTTCTTGCTTCACACATTTGCAACACATCGAGCCTTCTGTCTGTGAGCATTCCCTATTAAAGGGTAGATACAGATGGCGCTCTGGTAGCTATGCCGTCACACTATCTGTTGGTAGACATATTGAACTATTATCAGTACATATACTATCCTCCACATGCCATATGCAGTCAACGGATCGAAATCGACGTCGTCTTTCCAGGTGTACTAATTTTTTCCGGCAATGTAGTTCAGTCGTCTTCGACTACTCATGGAGAATTGACGTTCTCAGTAGAAATGAGCTCAGGCGCTAGCACACGAGGGCTTGCTGAAAAGTAATGCCTCCTGATGGCTCTCGATGTTCCGCAATAATCGAGTCCATCAACATGAGGTGGCAAATATGAGGTAGCCAAGGAGTTGGAAACGTGGGTTCTACTATGCCAAGACTGCTTGGTAGCTACAACAGGAAAACACAATTAATTGGCAGGAGTACAAAATAAGAAAGTATTTATTACTTAACGTTGCTGTAGTCCATGATCAGTTGGTTTACAATTTTAAAAGACGCGACTAGACTAAGCGTCTGTAGAATGACATAATTTACAAGTCACAAATCTTGCAGTGATGAATTAATCTCTCGTAATCTTGACTGTCGTTTCCGATGAATTTGAAGACTAATTTGGAACGGAGCTACAAAGACTTGATGGCAGCAATGACTGAGCTGCAGACGATGACTAACATCGGCGCTGGCTGACCACTGAGCGCGGCTACGAACTGTAGTGTGGCACAACTGCGCTACTCTCCTGCTACACATGAAGTGGCCTAGCGACGCCTCGCGGCGAGCATAAGTACTGCGACTAGCTGTGTACTTTTTGGCTAACACAGTCGTTCTTCTGTTCCGTTTATCGAGAGAATCGCATCCGATGGATCGATCTCTCAGGCGGCGGTGTGGTCAAATGACTGACGACATCACACCTCCGAATTTTTTTTTTTTTTTTCTGTTCTCAATACCGGTTAAGGTATTATATGTCATTCATACCTATTACTCGGTCAACTGTCCCGCTTTTCTGACGAATGATGCAATCCTCTGCCGCTAAGGGCTCCGAACTGTAGCATTTAACATGGCGAGGTGTAACTTAACTATGTCGGTAAGTGAGGAGTAGCGTGCTGCAGTCGAGTTTCTAACAGCCTGAAACATGTCACCAATAGAAACCTGTAGAAGAACGACATCTGCGTACGGTGAAGATCCTATCGACATCGGTAATGTGCGACGTTGAGTTCTTCTTGCTTGTAATGAAGAGTGGTGCTAGCCTCAAAATGTATGACAGAGCTCGGAGTTGACAGCATACAACAACGAACGAGACTCATCGCAGTCTGAGTAATTAACTCATCAGAGTAATTCGTCGGATAACACAGACACAGCCTCACGTAACTGTGGCGTCTCACGAGAACGTGTGCAGGCCATCGCTGCAGAACTGCTGCCCAGAAAAATGTGTGCACGATGGGTGTCTCGAACGCTCACTCCTGGCATGAAACAAAGGAGACTGGGCATCTGTCAACAATTTCTTTTGCGTTCTGAGCATGACGGGGATGGGTTCCTTAAGCTGGGGGTCGCCATTTTGACCACGAAAACAAGAGAGCATCAATGGAGCTCCGTCCACAAAGCATCACCGATGCTAAAAAAGTTCAAGACCATGCCATCAGTAGGCAAAGTCATACAGTGTTCTGGGATGTTCAAGGAGAGTTACATTTGGAATTCAAGTCTAAAAGCACCTTTATAATTTCTGAAAGGTACTGTGCGCTCAGAAAACTCAAAGCCCGAATTGATGAGTTCGTCAACACATGATGCACCCTCTCCGTCAGCATGGCGATGCCAGACCACACAGTGAGGTTAAACGCCCACCTCTTCCATTGCAGCACAGCCAGTCCGGTCACAGAACGGTCAGTCGGGACTGACCGTGCCAGTGGCGTAATTTCGATACTGTATGGAAAGATGGAGGTCAACACACCACTCTCCAGACCGTTGTCGTAATAGCAGATCTGGTCCTGTTACTAATGGATCAAGTACTTCCCCAGCTGGCAACATGAGGTTGCTTCAGTCCACCCAATAAGGAATTATACCTGACAGTATCGGAAATCTAGCTCTGATTCGAGGCATGGCTATTGGCTACGCTGAGCATTCAGCTAAGGAGGCGGACCAACTATTCTACTGGTATGAAAACTGAGAAACACCCAGAAGTACTGTCATTCCACATACAGACATGCAGAAAGGTTGTTTTGTTGTTGTTGTTGTGGTCTTCAGTCCGAAGACCGGTTTGATGCAGCTCTCTATGGTACCCTATCCTGTGCAATCTATATTCTTCGGAATCTGTTTAGTGTATTCATTTCTTGGTCTCCCTCTATGATTTTTACCCTCCACGCTTCCCTCCAATACTAGATTGATGATCCCTTGATGTCTCACAACATGTCCTACCAATCGATCCCTTCTTCTAGTCAAGTTCTGCCATAAATCCCTCTTTTCCTCAATTCTATTCAGTACCTCCTCATTACTAGCGCGATCTATCCATCTAATCTTCAGCATTCTTCTGTAGCACCACATTTCAGAAGCGTTTTTTCTCTTCTTCTCTAAACTGTTTAACGTACATGTTTCACTTTCAATACACTCCATACAAATACTTTCAGAAAGGACTTCGTGACACTTAAATCTCTATTCGATGTTAAGATTTCTCTCCTTCAGAAAGCCTTTCCTTACCAGCGCTGGCCTACATTTTATATCCTCTCTACTTCAACCATCATCAGTTATTTTGCTTCCCAAATAGCAAAAGTCATCAACTATTTTAAGTGTCTCATTTCCTAATCTAATTCCCTCAGCATAACCCTATTTAATTCGGCTACATGCCATTATCCTTGTTTTGATTTTTTTGATGTTCGTCTTATATCCATCTTTCAAGACACTGTCCACTTCGTTCAACTGCTTTTCCAAGTCCTTTGTTGTCCTGGTAGAAATACAATGTCATCGGCAATCTTCAAGATTTTTATTTCTTCTCCCTGGATTTTAACTCCTACTCCAAATTTTTCTTTTGTTTCCTTTACTGCTTGCTCAATATACAGACTGAATAAAATCGGGGATAGGCTACAACCCTGCCTCACTCTCTTCTCATCCATTGCTTCCGTTTCGTGCCCCTAGACTCTTATAACTGCCTTTTGGTTTCTGTACAAATCGTAAATAGCCTCCCGCCCCTTATGTTTTATCGCTGCCACCTTCAGAATTTGAAAGAGAGTATTCCATTAAACATTGTCAAAAGCTTTCTCTATGTCTACAAATGCTATAAATGTAGCTTTACCTTTCCTTAACCTACTTTCTAAGATAAGTCGTAATGTCAGTGTTGCCTCGCATGTACCTACATTTCTCCGTAGTCCAAAGTGATCTTCCCCGAGGTTGGTTTCTACCAGTTTTTCCATACGTCTGCAGAGAACGCGTGTTAGTATTTTGCAATCGTGACTTATTAAACTCAGTTCAGTAATTTTCATACCTGTCAGTACCTGCTTTCTTTGGAATTGGTGTTATTGTATTCTTCTTGAAGTCTGAGGGTATTTCGCCTGTCTCATACATCTTGCTCTCCATATGCAAGAGTTTTGTCGTGGCTGGCTCTCCCAAGGCTATCGGTAGTTCTAGCGGAGTGTTGTCTACTCTCGGGGCCTTGTTTCGAATTAGACCTTTCAGCGATCTGACAAATTTTTCAAGCGGTATCATATCTCCCATCTCATCTTCATCTATGTCCTCTTCCATTTCCATAATACTGCCCTCAAGCACGTCGCCCTTCTATAGACCCTCTATATTCCCCTTCCACCTTTCTGCTTTCGCTTCTTTGCTTATGACTGCTTTCTGAGCTCTTGATGTTCATATAGGTGGTTCTCTCCTATAGGCGGCGTTTATCTTACCCCTAGTGATATATGCTTCTACATGCTTACATTTGACCCCTAGCTATTCCTGCTTAGCCATTTTGCACTTCCTGTCGATCTCATTTTTGAGACGTTTGTATTCCTTTTCCCCAGCTTCATTTACTGCATTTTTATATTTTCTCCTTTCATCAATTAAATTAAATATTTCTTCTGTTACCCAAGGACTTCTACTAGCTCTCGTCTTTTTACCTACTTGATCCTCTGCTGCTTTCACTACTTCATCCCTCAAAGCTACCTCTGCTGCTTTCACTACTTCATCCCTCAAAGCTACCCATTCTTCTTCTACTGTATTTCTTTCCCCCATTCCTGTCAATCGTTCCCTTCTGCTCTCCCTGAAACTCTGTACAACCTCTGGTTTATTCAGTTTATCCAGGTCCCATCTCCTCAAATTCCCACTTTTTGCAGTTTCTTCAGTTTTCATCTACAGTTCATAACTAATAGATTGTGGTCAGAGTCCACATCTGCCCCTAGAAATGTCTTATAACTTAAAACCTGGTTCCCAAATCTCTGTCTTACCATTATATAATCAGTTTGTAACTTTCCGGTGTTGCCAGGTCTCTTCCACGTATACAGCCTTCTTTCATAATTATTAAACCAAGTGTTAGGTATGACTAAGTCATGCTCTGCGCAAAATTCAACCAGGCGGCTTCCTCTTTCATTCCTTACTCCTAGTTCATATTCACCTACTACTTTTCCTTTACTTCCTTTTCCTACTATCGAATTCTAGTCATGTATGACCTCCCTTCACTATCTGAATAATTTCTTTTATCTCATCATACATTTCATCAATCTCTTCGTCATCTGCGGAGCTAATTGGCATATAAACTTGTACTACTGT
The DNA here is from genome assembly GCF_021461395.2 of Schistocerca americana. Lineage (NCBI taxonomy): Eukaryota > Metazoa > Arthropoda > Insecta > Orthoptera > Acrididae > Schistocerca > Schistocerca americana. The sequence goes on from NC_060120.1 coordinate 613,463,736, forward strand.
GGTAGGTGTGGGTTTCGTGTCTATCTTGACTACAATAATGCGTTCACTATGCCTTTCGTAGTAGCTTATCCGCGTTCTTATTTTTTATTCATTATTAATCGTAGTCCTGCATTACCCCTCTTTAGTTTTGTATTTATAACCCCTTATTCACCTGTCCAGAAGTCCTGCCAGCGAATTAACTAATTCCCACTATATCTTACTTTAACCTATCCATTTCCCTTTTCAAGTTTTCTAACCAATCTGTCCGATTAGGGGATCTGGCATTCCATGCTTTGATCTGTAGAATTTCAGTTAAGTTTCTCCTGATAACGACGTCCTCCTGAGTAGTCCTCGCGCGGAGATCCGGAACCCAAGAAGCCGCCATCATCGTTTAACCATACAGTAAAGCTACATGCCGTCGGGAAAAATTGCGGCTGTAGTTTCCTCTTGCTTTCAGACGTTCGAAGTACCACCACAGCAATGCTCTTCTGCTTGATATTACAAGGGCAGCTCGATCAATAATCCAGACTATTGCCTCTGCAATTTCTGAAAAGGCTGCTACCCCTCTTCAGGAACCACATGTTTGTCTGGCCTCTCAACAGACACCCCTCCGTTGTGCTTGCACCTACGGCCATCTGTATCGCTGAGGCACGTAAACCTCCCCACCAACGGCAGGGCCCATGGTTCATGGGAGAGAACGAAAATATTCCGTCATTATTAACGTTTATATTGGGTACAGCTATAACAGGGTCGAAACCTGGTGATGGATGAAATTTCCTACAACGGAATTTGGTTGGTAAAGGAGTAGAGACATAAAATTCCTGATCAGATTCAAATCAAATTCCTCTCAGCACTATGGGACTTAACATCTGAGGTCATCAGTCCCCTAGAACTTAGAACTACTTAAACCTAACTAACCTAAGGACATCACACACACCCATGCCCGAGGCAGGATTCGAACCTGCGACCGTAGCGGTCACGCGGTTCCAGACTGAAGCGCCTAGAACCGCTCGGCCACACCGGCCGACACCCTGATCAGATTACTTGACGCAAATGTCCTGGCTTACAGTTAAAACCTCTCTACAGAGTCTCGCAAAGTGACGCATGTCATACAATTGAAGATGATTGGTACAGCGGATGAAGGATGGGGACGTTAAAGTCTACGGCGTCCCCCTTGATATTATTCGGGAGGAGTACACTGCGTGCCAACACCAAGTTTCACGTTCTCCATTTTCTCCTCAGTACATCACACGAACATAACAGCATACTGCACACACACACACACACACACACACACACACACACACACACGCTTTGCAGTCACCTGCACTCGACAAAATATACTAATTGCCATTCACCACGTCGAGAGGTTATCGTGCGCACAGCAAGAGGACCCTTCATGATTTTCCCTTTGTATCGACATTGTTACGTTACCGGTGCTAGAAAACACCGCCAAAATAAGGAGTACAGTTAGATACAAGCATTCCAGATAGTAGTAACATGTAAAAGTATGAACTGAAATATCATAGCAAGCTCACCGGAAAGAATTTGCCTCAGACGTAGCCAACCAATTGGGATCATATCTGGCAGGTCGCCTGAGTGCAACTTAAAATGAAGGACTCTAAGACACCGCAAGACAAAAAGACGATGCACCACAAAGGAAAATCGGTAGATGTGATGTACATATAGACACAAACGAAATATAACAGTTTCAGAAAAATTGGATAATTTGCTCAAGAGAAACAGATTCGCAAATTGAGCAAGTCATTAATGCGTTGGCACACCTCTGGCCCTTATGCAAGCAGTTAGTGGGTTTGGCATTGATTGGTAGACTTGTTGGGCGTTCTCCTGAGGGATGTCGTGCCAAATTCTGTCCAATTGGCGAGTTAGGTTATCGAAATACCGAGCTTTAATTTTCTCCAACTCATTAACACACGCCGACAGAACGCACCAGCATGCCACATGCAACTCTTTCTCACAGGAGATATTCAATATTCCCTCCGTGGGCATTGATACGTGCATCAACCAGCCGTCATAGCGAATCTCGGATGCACTGATGTATCCCTGGAGTATTGCGTACGGTTTTCCATAATACGTGCACGGAGACCGAACATCTTGCAGTGGGGTTCCATACACGAGAACTTTCAAATGCCCTCACTTTTTGGTCCAAAGGGCGTGGAGCGTGGAGGAAAGGCAATTGGATCATCTCGGCCTATCCATCTGGCACCGGATCTGTTACTTAGAAGGCCCCAGACATTAACACTAGAATGAGGAGCTGCTCCGTCGTGCATGAAGCACATGTTTTGTCGCACAGCTTAAGGCTCGTCTGCTAACAGATCAGGTAGAACATCCTCTACGAAATTACGATAACTTTACCGTTGAGACTGGGTGGAAGATGTGAGGCTCTACCAGTCACCAACAACGTCGGCCCAAACACTGACAGAAAATCTTCAACAGTTACATGAGGACTGTGTGTGCCCATATGTGCCGATTGTGAAAAATTTACAATCTGATCTCGCTGAAACGACGCCTCAGCTATGAACAGCACCGTTGCACTAAAATTAAGTTTGACACTTTGTCGAATAAATCATTCACAGAACTGCACCCACACAGGAAAATCAGCTGCTGGTAGTGCCTGCACAAGCTGTAAATGGTAAGGATACAGTTGCCCCATGCAACACTCGTTAGACAGTCATATGGTCAACATTCAGTGTTGCGGCTACATATCTTTTACTGACACTAGGGCCCACGCCAACTGTACGAATAATTGCCGCGTCCCGTTGCGGTGCCCTCGTCCTTCTACGCCTCTCCCGGTCGCGAGTATCAGCCATAAATGTCCCACATTCCCTAATACTACAATCAGTGGCTTCAAACGTTTTCCTGTCGGGGCACCCTCGTCCTGGAAATCTCTTCCGGTACAAACGTTAGGCGCGAGCGCCATTACCGTTAGCTAATCCACACATTAAATGGACATCTGCCATCTGTGCATTTGCGTGCACTGCCACTGAGCGAGCCGTGTCTGTGATTGACTCTGTGTAGTAACCCGTGTGCTTGCAACGGTCGTACTGATCCCTGAAATAGCTGACGTTACCTGTAAACAAGCAATGACGTGCGTCGCATGGCAACAGGGACATGTAACACGAAACACTGGCGGCGCACAACGTAACCAGACGTCACCAAGAGTGCATATTCCCCATGATTCTAACGTAATGGTCCTGTGTGTTTCCCATGATTAATGAGCTGGAGACAATGAGTTGCAACATGGAAACAAAGCGTTTCCAGACTCGTTTCCATATGACATAATTTCTTCGTCTACGTGTGAGGAATGTGTCCTACAATTTGTGCCGTACATTTTTGTTATACCCTGTATTTTACTAATCGTGTAATTTGGGAGCGAGAACAACAATTATAATTGACTATAAAAACAACAGGAAAACAAACCTCAGAATATACAGGGTGGTCCATTGATAGTGACCGGGCCAAATATCTCACGAAATAAGAGTCAAACGAAAAAACTACAAAGAACGAAACTCGTCTAGCTTGAAGGGGGAAACCAGACGGCACTATGGTTGGCCCGCTAGATGGCGCTGCCATAGGTCAAACGGATTTCAACTGTGTTTTTTTTTTTTTTTTTTTAAATAGGAACCCCCGTTTTTTATTACATATTCGTGTAGTACGTAAAGACATATGAATGTTTTAGTTGGGCCACTTTTTTCGCTTTGTGATAAATGGCGCATTAATAGTCGCAAACGTATAAGTACGTGGTATCACGCAACATTCAGCCAGTGTGGATGGTATTTGCTTCGTGGTATTTTACCCGTTGTAATGGTGCTTGAATTACGTAACCATTACGGCACCTCACCTGAACCTTTCGATACCAGCAATATTCTACTGTGTTTCTGTAAAATAGTTGACATATTTCTGTGACAACATTCAGATTTGATTTCATTAATGTAGAGGTACTTCGATACATCGATATGTATATATTGCAATGATATTATTCTTATGTATATTCTTTCTTTTGTCACTATGATCTTTGACGTACTTGTAACTCTGATTTTTGGGCGCGTAAGCGGTTACTAGAGAATCAAGCTTTGGTCGTCATGTTAAAAAGACGCAAATTGCAGTCAGTTTATGAAATGTGAACTTTAACTTTAACAGTGAGGAAGATATTTTCAAGTATGTTTTATATTGTGAAGTGATGTTTTGGAACTAGTTACGTGATATTGCAACAAAAGTAATAAAAAAGAAGTGTAACTTAAATTCCGAGTGCTGATTACTTTTTTACACCGTGTTAAAACGGACCGTTTACCAATTGCGGAAAAGGTCGAAATACTGTTGATGTATAGCTATTGTGATCAAAATGCCCAACGTGCGTTTGCTATGTATGCTGCTCGGTATCCTGGACGACATCATCCAAGTGTCCGGACCGTTCACCGGATAGTTACGTTATTTAAGGAAACAGGAAATGTTCAGCCACATGTGAAACGTCAATCACGACCTGCAACAAATTATGATGCCCAAGTAGGTGTTTTAGCTGCTGCCGCGGCTAATCCGCCAACCATAGCGCCATCTGGTTTCCCCCTTCAAGCTAGACGAGTTTCGTTCTTTGTAGGTTTTTCGTTTGATGCTTATTTCACAGGATATTTGGTCCGGTCACTATCAAAGGACCATCCTGTATATCCACAAATTATACGTACATACAGCTGTTTGCAACTGCGTCGCATGTGTACAGCTATGCACGGGAAATTATCCTTGAGAGTATAGTCTGTAGATTTTAAGATACTATTGGCATACAATTGCAAATTACATCATTCTTTTCTGTTCATTTATAGTTGCATGAAAGAAAATAGTGCGTATCATGTTCATATTTATAAAATAGTGTCACATCGAAGTGTCAATACGGAACTTCTTTACGAATTTCAGGGAATAAACCATAATCATGACAAGAAATGTCTGAGTAATATATTTTATACTGATTGCAGTGATAAAGACGTGGATAGTGTCACGCCTCGAAAATAGTAACAAAGTAATTAGTAGCAAAGTATAACTGACTCTATACAGTAAACCATAAAATTGTTCTGAACACTTCAATTGAAAGGATTAGCAAAAGCATAATATGTCATTTTGCAAAACTTAATATTTTGCAACCCAGAATTAATAACAGAATGTCAGCATAATTGAAACTGAAATAAAATTATAAAGCATAAAAGTTTTGATACTAAGATGCTTAGCATTAAGCACTGCTGTAGATGAATGCATCGTGTTTGAGGAGAAATGGCAGCCCATTCTTTCTCTCAAGAGCCGAAACCAAAGAAGGTAGTGGTGTAGGACGCTGGGGCCTGCAGCGAAGTCGACATTCTGACCTTTCTCAGAGGTGTTCCGCTGGGCTGAGGTCGGGACACAGGGCAGGTTAGTCCGTTTCAGTAACGTTATCCTCCATAAACTACGGGCTCGCGAATGCTGATTTATGACAGGGTGACACAAATCATCATCGTTTCCGAACTGTTCCCCTGCTGTACGCATTACACAGTGCTGCAAAATGAGTTGACATCCTTCAGTATTCAACTTTTTCTGAAGCGAAATGTGGGGACCACACCTACTACGAGAAGCATCCTCATACCGTAACACCCTTCCTCCGTACTTCACCGTTGGTACTACACATCTACCCTTTGGGAGGACAAGGTGTCAACTAACACTTAATTCGTTTGGTGTAAATTGATGTCAAAGAATCATTAACTCATTATTTACTTGTTTCTACACGTAGAGCTATGGTTTTTTGATGTGGTATTAGTCAACGTTTGTCACAATGAACTGTAAAGAATATTTACAATAACACTGTAATGAAAGTTCAACATAACTGTGTTAACCTTCTCCCTAGATCATTCTTTGTAAAACTGATGTTGCAAACAACCTCTGAAAACTACAAGAAATCGGTATCTGATCATGAAGCTTCCTGGCAGATTAAAACTGCGTGCCGGACCGAGACCCGAAATCGGGACCTTTGTCTTTCGCGGGCAAGTGCTCTACCAGGATCTGAGTCGTGTTTGGGTAGCTCAGTCGGTAGAGCACTTTTCCGCGAAAGGCAAAGGTCCCGAGTTCGAGTCTCGGTCCGACATACAGTTTTAATCTGTCAGGAATTTTCATATCAGCGCATACTCCACTGGAGAGCGAAAATCTCATTCTGGAAACATCCCCCGGGCTGTGGCTATATCACGTTGCCTTTCTTCCAGAAGAGCTAGTTCTGCAAGATTAGCAGAAGAGCTTCTGTGAAGTTTAGAAGGTAGGAGACGAGGTACTGTCAGAATTGAAGCTGTGAGGACTGGTCGTGAGTCGTGCTTGGTTATCTCAGTCGGAATGCGGCACGGTAGCTCACCGTTTTCGGTCAGAGAGTTTAACTGCCCTCTGTAATAAAAAAAAAAACTGAGTTAATGGTTCAACGCACTTGAATATGCGTTATGGGATGTCCATCCCGAACAAATAGAATTAGAGGAAAAACGGTCGGTAGAGCATTTGCCCACGAATAGCAAATGTCCCGAGTTCGAGTCTCGGTCCGGCACACAATTTTAATCTATCAGAAAGTTTCATATCAGCGCACACTCCGCTGCAGAGTGAAAATCTCATTCTGGTATCTGACCATGCTGCTCAAGACCTCACGCACTTTCACTCGTCACTTACCTCAACCCTTGTTTTTTCAATCAATTCATAAAACCAAATTTCCTTTTCCTTGCTTTTTCTTCCAAAATTGAACAATTTACATGGTAAATATTTCCTCTGTTTAAATCCTAATGTTTGTTAGGATGATAAGATTTGGTTTATGAAATCTAATAATTATACTAACACTCAACTTTACTTATCATTACTTACAAGAAAAAAAATAATAAGAAATTAAGTGCCAACTGCCAAACAGAAAATTTCCATCCCAACGAATCAAACAAAGTGATATCAGCTGGGAATTCGGGGTTCTTCTCGCTCAGCTGTATCTCCACAGAATGAAGCTTGAGTAAGTTCTGCCTGTAGCAGAAATCAGGTACAATATTGTCACACTAACTAGTCAGTTTATTCGATTTTGTGAGTCGGAACGCTGTCATTCCGAAGCTTCGACATGATCGCAGGTAACGTTCTCAAGGCACTCGCCAAACCCAAAACCTTCCATCGGATTGGCACAGGATATAAAGTAATTCATCACTGCATACCTCTAGTTTACAGTCACTCCCTGTCCAATGGCATCGTTCTTTACACTACTTTAACTGTCGTTTGGTACTGACAACAGAAATGGACTTGTGGGGAGCTTTTCGACTATTGTACATTTTGTATCTCGCCTGGAAGGCGGCGCGTGGGTCTGCTCCTGAAACCTGATTTTTTTTTCCTTTATTGAATTTCGATTTCCCCCAAAGGAGGCGATAAAACGGTGACGTAAATTGTAAAACGGCGGAAAATTGTGGAATGTTGAAACATAAAACAAATGGTGAGCGATGATAATAAAATACACAGCAAGCAGACAGGGAAAAAAGTAGACAGACAATTAAAAAACATGGCGACAGTCTGGTATCCGTTCGCAACAGATATAAAAATCACACCCAGCGACAGTATGATGTCCGTTCGCAACACTTCGGAAAATACGCACAACATTTAACAATCACTGGAGACACTGCACTAAAAAGTCGGCACGAAGATGACACACCACAGCCAAGGGCAGAAGGGGGCGGGGGTGGGGGGCGGGGGGGGGGGTGGGGGGGCATGGGGTGAAATCTGACAAAGAGGCCGAATGAAAGGAAGCGAGTAGGAGCAGGTGAGGTAAAGCACGTCGGTACTGCAAGTAGAGTAAAAGTGGTTTTCCTATAGTCCAACCCGAATTACACACTTGAATACGTAACTTGGTACAAGTGAGCACATAGGTGTGCACCCAAAGTCCAGATAAAAAAGTCTCAATAGCAAGTTAAGCTAAAGCGATGGTTCTCGGCCATCTGCCCTTCATGAAATGGGCGAAAAAGAGCGGCGCTCGTTGAGCTGCACAGAGTCGGCTAGAGGGCGCTGTGGTGGGCGAAGATCTTCCGCTCTCGTAGTGCCAACCTACGCTGTGGCATCGGAACTATGCACAGTCACTGTGTTAAGTGGACTAATGGTAACACTTTGGAAATCACGAATGACTCCTTCCGCTAATTTCATGTGATTTTTTTTTTACAACCACCTTCTGCAATGCTCCACGATCCCTGTTCTTTAGCGCATGAGACCTGCATAGTCTTGGTTCTGCTGTGGTTGTTCCTTCCCATTTCCACATGACAGTCACATCACCAGCAGATGACTCGAATAGCTGCAGGCGGAGGGGAGGTTAGTGTTTAACGTCCCGTCGACAATGATATCATTAGAGACGGAGCACAAACTCGGATTAGCGATGGATGGAGAAGGAATGCGGCCATGCCCTTCCGAAGGAACCGTTCCGAAATTTCCCTTAATAAATTTAGGTAAATCACGGGAAACCTAAATCAGATTGTCCGGACACGGGTTTGAACGTCGTCCTTCCTTCAGTGTGCCAACTACTGCACTATCCCGCTCGGTGACTTTAGTAGCTTTAAAAGGGCTGACATTTTCGTTACTCAGGTGGCATCAAATGAGTAGTCCACGTTCGAAGTCACTGAGCTCTTCAGAGGGACCCATTCTGCTGTAACTGTTTCTCTGCTGGCTTCACGATACTCCGCGCCTCCTTTTATACTGGTAGTTCCATCACTCATGACACCTAGCGTTCAGTTCATGGAGGTAAAAATAAGACGAGTTGTCATCACGTCACAAACTTGTAGCCGACCCAAGTGATGATCCACCATGTTAGCTACCCCAAAACATTCGCTTCTGTTGGTTTGATTCCGTGAAGTCGTGAAGTGTTTTGATAAAAAAAATGCCGGCTTGCGTCGCTTACGGGAGTACTAATCGTTCTGATTGTAGTCTAAAGTTTAAACAAATCACATTTCATTCGTAAGTGGACTTATTTAAGAGCTATTTTCTTATATACACTTGAAATTCTGATGCATTGTAAAGTTTTATAGTATGGTTTTATTTCTGTGATTTGACTTTAGATTTGCTATCAGTCCAATGCGAAGAGCTCTGTGGAGGTGAGCAATACACTTGGTTTTCAGTGTTTCGTTATTCCCAAGTAACTGAAAAGTCCTGGCAAGAAATATCCTGGAAATGGGAACTAATGTTTTAAAATGCGATAATTTAATATAAAAGTAATACAACTACATGTAGTTAATCAAAACTTCAGTAAAATGCGTGGAACACCTGTTACAGTAGTTAAACAGTAAAATGCGTGGAACACCTGTTACAGTAGTTAAATTATAAGTACTTAAAGAGTTACATATTTGTTAAAGCAAAGTTCCCTACCTATATCCAGGCTATTTACATCATTACATTAATCACTGTGTTGTCGTATTACCCTCTAAATTGCTGTTATGAGCCACACTGAATGTCGCTTGGTAGGTACAGCTTAAGAACAAAGCAGATGTGTAAACTACAATGAGCCTGACAACCTTAAATTCCGTTCTTTTCCTTCGTAATTAACGAATCTTTCACTTTGTTGAGATGACAACTGGCTTGATTATATCACCCTTGCATATATCTAGGGGACACCATAGGAAGTTTCTTGCAAACTTGAACATTTAAAATTTGTATTTGACTTGAAAATGCAACGAATACAAATCGGTGCCTCTAAACTATCAATCATTGCTTTCGTAGTTCTGGCTTTATCAATTATCGCCACAAACACGATGAAAGTGAATAGAAATGGATTACGAAAGCACGTTCTTCGTACAACATACTCCTCGGTTATTCGAAGTGTATAAATTAAAAGGAATTACAGTAATGAGGCCAGAAGCGTCATATTTTCGTGTCGTATTACGGTATCGAATACGAATACCAGAAGAACGTTTGAAGTTGCGTTTCTTATGCTGCGTTGTTGACTAAAACAGAGTAAATTTTACTATATAAAATAAATATCGCGTGCACAAGACAGAAATAACGAACAAGAAGCAACTGTAAACACTTGTCTGCTAATGTTTTTGGGTATCCAAGATGGCGGCAGGCCCCGCCCACTGGCTTTAAAACAACGTACAGCGTTAAGTCTGTAGCGCCATCTCCCCTTATTGTATCTCCATGGTTCAACTCCACATTACTTAGATTGGGCACACTGAAGTGAAAGACTCCTGCAACAGTGGCCTCTCCTTGTCCGTTCCAGATGAGGACACGCGCATCATCAGTGGCAGCGACGCCAGCCTGGGCCAGTTCCCGTGGCAGGCGGCCGTGCGGCTGGACGGCTCCGCCTTCTGCGGCGGCTCGCTCATCACACACCACTGCGTGCTCACAGCGGCACACTGCGCCGACGGGTACGTCTGCTCTTCGATCTTTCCAATGAACCATCTCTTCCGGTAAATTAAGTTTGAGATTTGTTTTTCTTTTCTGAGCTTCGTTTCACAAGCTTTATTTTGTATTTTTATTTTTTTCTTACGATTTTTTTGACTGGAATACTCTCTTTCAAATTCTGAAGGTGGCAGGGGTAAAATACAGGGAGCGAAAGGCTATTTACAATCTGTACAGAAACCACATGGCAGTTATAAGAGTCGAGGGACATGAAAGGGAAGCAGTTGTTGGGAAGGGAGTGAGACATGGTTGTAGCCTATCCCCGATGCTATTAAATCTGTATATTGAGCAAGCAGTAAAGGAAACAAAAGAAAAGTTCGGAGTAGGTATTAAAATCCATCGAGAACAAAAATAAAAATTTTGAGATTCGCCGATGACATTGTAATTCTGACAGAGACAGCAAAGGACTTGGAAGAGCAGTTGAACGGAATTGACAGTGTCTTGAAAGGAGGGTATAAGATGAACATCAACAAAAGCAAAACGAGGATAATGGAATGTAGTCGAATTAAATCGGATGATGCTGAGGGAATTATATTAGGAAATGAGACACTTAATGTAGTAAAGGAGTTTTGTTATTTGGGGAGCAAAATAACTCATGATGGTCGAAGTAGAGAGGATATAAAATGTAAAGTGGCAATGGCAAGGAAAGCGTTTCTGAAGAAGATAAATTTGTTAACATCGAGTACAGGACGTCGTTTCTGAAAGTATTTGTGTGGAGTGTAGTCATGTATGGAAGTGAAACATGGACGATAAATAGTTTAGACAAGAAGAGAATAGAAACTTTCGAAATGTGGTGCTACAGAAGAATGCTGAAGATTAGACGTGTAGATCACATAACTCATGAGGAGGTATTGAATAGAATTGGGGAGAAGAGGAGTTTGTGGCACAACTTGACTAGAAGAAGGGATCGGTTGGTAGGACATGTTCTGAGGCATCAAGGGATCACCAATTTAGTACTGGAGGGCAGCGTGGATGGTAAAAATCGTAGAGGGAGACCAAGAGATGAATACACTAAGCAGATTCAGAAGGATGTAGGCTGCAGTAGGTACTGGGAGATGAAGAAGGTTGCACAGGAGAGAGTAGTATGGAGAGCTGCATCAAACCAGTCTCAGGACTGAAGACCACCATAACAACAACAACATTTTTTTAGACAGCAATCTTTCAGTCAGCAATCTTCAGTTGACCAACACAATTTTCTATCTTGTGCTAGAGTCTTGATCCCTATGTAACTAACAGGCCGAACATTTTGCAAAATACATTTTGAATTTTCGAGTCTTTGTCTGCCCCTGCTGTTTTCCCCTCTATTGGTCCTTACAGGTCCAGATTAATTACCCTTGGACTTAAGGGTCTTCTTCATCTGCCCCGTACCACTTCCCCCATTCCATATTTTATCTGTTAACTTCCGTGCTTCAATCGATAAAGGCGGAAGCCTTATAGGATAGCTTTGTTGTACGTCTATTTGTCTGCATTTCTGTCCGACTGCTAAAAATCTTTTTTCGCAGGAACGGAAAGAGGGACAGAGTCGAAATTTATGCCACATACTGAGGTCCACAATCCCTTGGCGGTATAAGAAATTGAAACATCTAAGTCAATGCAGTCAAAAGATACCGCCATTTATGTCAAATACACTACTGGCCATTAAAATTGCTACACCAAGAAGAAATGCAGACGATAAACGGGTATTCATTGGACAAATATATTATACTAGAACTGACATGTGATTACATTTTCACGCAATTTGGGTGCATAGATCCTGAGAAATCAGTACCCAGAACAACCACCTCTGGCCGTAATAACGGCCTTGATACGCCTGGGCATTGAGTCTGAAACATCCTTTTAGAAAAATTAATGAATTACTGTGCTGGTAAACCCCTTACGTTATTTGATTTTCAAACAGCTGAGCAGAACTGAACGTACTCAGACATTTCTCCCTTTACTTATTCTGATCAACACTAAACTGACACACAATATTTGTTTAGCGCAACGCAGTCTCACTATCAATAATCCCTACAAAAGAATGGCCCTGACTAACAATAACCTATACCTTTCATGAATCACTTACCTCACAAAAATCACCCCAACTACTGCAATACAGCGTGCGCCAATACTGCCAGCTGAATAAAAGAAGGCACTAACTACTGATAGACATAGTTAGCAAATGAAAGATTTTGATAGAGAACAAACAATGTACTTACCTTAATAATGTTCACAAGTCATCATATATATATATATATATATATATATATATATATATATATATATATATATATATATATATATATAATCAGTTCATGATATCCAGTATTACAAATTTACTCTTTCTGATGGACACATGTCCAGATCGTCCGCTCTCAAAATTCTACCATCTCTCTCCCCACATCCACCACTGCTGGCGGCTTATTTCCAGCTGCGCAACGCTACGCGCTGTTCACATCCAACTGCCCAACACTACAATAGCGAATATTCCGACAATGCCAACCAGCCACAGACTGCACATACCACACCCAGTGATTTTCATACAGAGCGCTACATCTACATCTACATTGATACTCCGCAAGCCACCCAACGGTGTGTGGCGGAGGGCACTTTATGTGCCACTGTCATTACCTCCCTTTCCTGTTCCAGTCGCGTATGGTTCGCGGGAAGAACGACTGTCTGAAAGCCTCCGTGCGCGCTCTAATCTCTCTAATTTTACATTCGTGATCTCCTCGGGAAGTATAAGTAGGGGGAAGCAATATATTCGATACCTCATCCAGAAACGCACCCTCTCGAAACCTGGCGAGCAAGCTACACCGCGATGCAGAGCGCCTCTCTTGCAGAGTCTGCCACTTGAGTTTATTAAACATCTCCGTAACGCTATCACGGTTACCAAATAACCCAGTGACGAAACGCGCCGCTCTTCTTTGGATCTTCTCTATCTCCTCCGTCAACCCGACCTGGTACGGACGTTACCAACATAAAAACCTAAACAGCCTACTTACAAGTCAAACAGAGCTTGGATGGCGTGTACAGGTACAGCTGCCCATGCATCTTTAACACGATACCACAGTTCATCAAGAGTAGTGACTGCCGTATTGTGACGAGCCAGTTGCTCGGCCACCATTGACCAGACGTTTTCAGTTGGTGAGAGATCTGGAGAATGTGCTGGCCAGGGCAGCAGACGAACATTTTCTGTATCCAGAAAGGCCCGTACAGGACCTGCAACATGCGGTCATGCATTATCCTGCTCAAAAGTATGGTTTCATAGTGATCGAATGAAGGATAGAGCCACGGGTCGTAACACATCTGAAATGTAACTCCACTGTTCAAAGTGCCGTCAATGCGAACAAGAGGTAACCGAGACGTGTAACCAATGGCACCCCATACCATCACGTCGGGTGATACGCTAGTATGGCGATGACGAATACACGCTTCCAATGTGCGTTCACCGCGACGTCGCCAAACACGGATGCGAGCATCATGATGCTGTAAACAGAAGCAGGATTCATCCGAAAAAATGACGTTTTGCCATTCGTTTACCCAGGTTCGTCGTTGAGTACACCATCGCAGGCGCTCCTGTCTGTGAAGCAGCGTCAAGGGTAACCGCAGCCATGGTCTCCGAGCTGATAGTACATGCTGCTGCAAACGTCGTCGAACTGTTCGTGCAGATGGTTGTCGTCTTGCAAACGTCCCCATCTGTTGACTCAGGGATCGAGACGTGGCCGCACGATCTGTTACAGCCATGCGGATAAGATGCCTGTCATCTCGACTGCTAGCGACACGTGGCCGTTGGGATCCAGCACGGCGTTCCGTATTACCCTCCTGAACCCACCGATTCCATATTCTGCTAACAATCATTGGATCTCGACCAACGCGAGCAGCAATGTCGCGATAAGGTAAACCGCAATCGCGATAGGCTACAATCCGACCTTTATCAATGTCGGAAACGTGATGGTACGCATTTCTCCCCCTTACACGAGGCGTCACAACAACGTTTCACCAGGCGACGCCGGTCAACTGCTGTTTGTGTATGATAAATCGGTTGGAAACTTTCCTCATGTCAGCACGTTGTAAGTGTCGCCACTGGCGCCAACCTTGTGTAAATGCTCTGAAAACCTAATCATTTGCATATCACAGCATCTTCTTCCTGTCGGTTAAGTATCGCTTCTGTAGCGCGTCATCTCCGTGGTGTAGCAATTTTAATGGCCAGTAGTGTATTTTGATATTTGATAACTTATTCATCAAAACCTAGCTACTTCTCATTGACCTAGAATCACAAAATTCGGTAAGCAGCGGTTTTTCACCGTACAGTTACAGGAACAAACCGAACGGGTGGATTTGTAGTTATATCACCCAAACAAAGAAGTTTTTCACATTTATTATCTAACTGTTCGTCTGTCCATCCGTCCGTTAAGAGCCCTTTTCCTCAGAAACGGGTAGCGCATCGAGTGAAAATTTATGTCACATACTAAGGTACATAGTCCCTTGTCGTCGAAATAAACGCAAGTTTCTAGGTCAACCAAATCAAAAGATATGGCCATGTATGTCACGTGTTTTAATACTCGCAAACTCATTCATCAAAACCTATAAAGTACTTCCCCTTGGCCTAGAATTATGACATTTGGCAGGAAGAAAGGCATCACGGCAAAAGTGAAGATTGGTTCAAATGGCTCTGAGCACTATGGGACTTAACATCTGAGGTCATCAGTCCCCTAGACTTAGAACTTCTTAAACCTAAGGACATCACATACATCCATGCCGAGGCAGGATTCGAACCTGCGACCGTAGCAGCAGTGCGGTTCCGGACTGGAACGCCTAGAACCGCTCGGCCACCACGGTCAGTCAAAAGTGAAGAAAAAAATCCGAAAATCGTGAATTGGTAACTATACCACAAGGAAAAAATATTTGTGTCTTATTTGTTGTCCGGATGTCTGTCCATCCATCTTAACAGACGGAGCCCTTCCTCTCAGGAACGTCTAGACGTATCAAGTTGACATTTATGCCACACGCTGAGATCTATAGTCCTTGGCGGTGTAAAAACCTTAAGCTTTAAATCAATTAAATCAATACATCAGCCATTTATGTCATATATTCTCACTCGCAAACTCATTAATCAAAATATAGGGTAGTTATCATTGGCCTAGAATCGTAACATTTTGCAAGAAGGAAGGCTTCATAGTACGAGTAACGAGAAAAAATGGAAATTGTTAATTTATAGTTATACACACGATGAAAGTCATTTGTTATCCGACTGTCTTTGTCCGTCCGTCTGTTAAGATCTCTCTTTCTCAGGAACGGGTAGATGTGTCAAGGTGAAATTTGTATCACATACAAAACAAACTCACTCTTTAAAACCTATAAGGTTCATTTACTGAAGAAAGCTTTCTTGGTCTGTGATAGTCTACTTCCGATAGCTTTCTTACTCCGACCTCTTTGACGGCACAGTTACCAGTGAGGTGTACCCTCAGAAGCTTCAGACATCCATTTTTCCTGCCATCCGAGACTTGTATGGAGACGGAAGAGTTTACTTTCAACAAGATGGTGCCCCAGCCCACTACCAAAATCGTGTTAGGGCGTATCGCGACGAAAATCTACCAGGAAGATGGGTAGACCGTAGAGGTGCTGTGGAGGATCCACCACGTTACCCAGACCTAACTCCTCTGGACTTTTACCTGTGAGGAACACTAAAGGACGTCGTTTATCAACAAAAGCCACGCACATTGGACGAACTTCGAGAATCCATAGTAACAGTTCGGCGGCATCGTTTGTGTGTGGATGTTAATGGTGACCATTTCGAACACCTACAGTGATATCTTTAAGTTGGACTTTAAGCTACACTTTCACCAAAAATGAGGCAACTCCGTCAATTAGTTTGCAAGTTATGGACTTTGTAACCTCCCCACCGCAATTTTTGAAAGAAAATATTGCAATACTTAATAGAAATGGGAGCCAAGTGTAACGTCCCCACAATAATTTTGAAAAATTATAGACAATATTATTTAAGAATGCTAATGGACATTGCTCTATGCGTAACCTGCCCACAATGAAATGTACTGACAATGGCAACAAAAACGTGAAATTCGCAATCTGACTCAAATATAAATCCTTCAAAATTAAAGTCCATTCAGTGACAAGAAATTTCAATTAAACCGAAATATTGGTCTTTGGCCCTGTGTAAAACAATCAGAATTAAAGTCTTACCTCAGAATAAATAGATGTCACATATCTGCTCTTGTTGTTGCGCACCGCTCGGAGGAACTGCATTGCAAATAATAATATTCTCCTTTTTTTTTGTGATTCTAGTGAAATTTTTTCTTCAAAAGAAGTGGAATGAAATGGGAAGTGCAACGAGATCTTTAGTTCAATAAAAAATTAAATTTTTGAAAAAATGCTTTTGAAATAAAAAATTATTATTGGGGAACTTGTTGGAGAATAATTACAATAAATAAAATTTTTCATTATCTAATGATTATATTAATTAACAGTATACCTTATTCCTCATCTTGACCATTGTTGCCGACCGCCTACATCACACAACCGCACTGGGCTGCTACTACTGACCGACCGCTCTGCATGACGACTACAGACTGAGTACTGCTCTCAACTAGACAGAGCTACAGACTCGCAACGACTGACTGACTGCTACTCTGCATAGCGACAACTAACTCGCAAAGACTACTACTGACTGAGAACCGCTCGCAACACTCGCGCGGTCAAGCGCATACTCTCTGGTCACAGATGCTACAATGCCTCGCCATCGCTGCTGCGTTACATACGTGTTTCATAACCCTCCACTCGGGGGGCAAAAATTTGGCAGCGATGGTGAGTCATTTGGACTTGCCAAGCGCGGCAAAATTTTTCTTTAATTAACAAAATCCTACAACTTACAGAATATTTAAATGTTGTGCACACGCACTAAGTACAAAATATATCAGACAAGGACAAAATGTGAATACTAAACATAGTAGCAAATCAGAAAAAAGTATATACAAACTTTTTGACAGATAAAGTGCACAGGCACTGAAAAAATTCTTTAGCATATGCAGAACAAATAAACAGACTGGCAAGAATAATTAGATGTAGTACATAAAGTAAATGTTGTGCACACGCACTAAGTACAAAATATATCAGACAAAGACAAAATGTGAGTACAAAACATAGTAGCAAATCAGAAAAGTATATACAAATTATTTGACAGATAACAAAGTGCACAGGCACTGAAAAAATTCTTTAGCATATGCAGAATAAATAAACAGACTGGCAAAAAATATTATGTTGACAAGTGTACATGCACTGAAAAATGTCTTTAGCATTTTCACAACAAATAAACATAATGGCAAAAAAATTCATGTCCAAAGTGCACATGCACTGAAAAATGTCTTTAGTATTTTCACAACAAATAAACATAATGGCAAACATCATGTCGACCAGTGACATAAGTGTACTCACACTGGAGTTTAGCGAATCGAAAAATGTATAACCTATGAACATAAATGTTGTTACCAAAAAAATTTTTTCTTTATGTGACAAGAATCAGGATAGGAAAGGGAAGGATTGCATCATGGTTGTAGCACTTTAGATTGCACACAGCTGCTCTGAAAGTCCATATCTTTCCACAGTAGTACAACACCAAGTGACACAACTTGAAGTTCTTTTCCCATCAGAATTTATCAGTGTAGCCAAGACACTGAACTGTCGTAGTAATGTTCCATGTTTTCATTTTGGCAGTACATTAGGTACACCAAACAGTGGGACCATAATAATGTCTTCATCGCTCATGGTGGTGGACAGCATGTCGTGTCAACACCACACTCTTACAAGGCACACCAACGTAGAATTAGTGCAAAACCAAATATAGTGCTCCATGATCACTGGGATAAACAGGACAAATGGACATTGCAGTAATTCAGGGTAGTCAGCTTATGAGGTGAAGGACATCAAGTCACATAATATTGACAATTACAGTCTTCATGAGTAGTTTGTGGCATTCACAGCCTAGTTATTGAACATTTCTGTACCAAGTATGTAGTATTACAGAAAAATGTTCATTAATTGTTTTACACAGAATCAGTAGCCTTCTTTTCCTGGTTACAAAGCATTATGAAATAATCGCATTCTTTTCAGTTACAGAGTATAATCAAGAATCATTAACCTTCTCCTAATTACAGTTAATTAATCATTTGTCTTTAATTAATCATTTGTCTAATTACAGTTAATTAATCATTTGTATAATTACAGTTAATTAATCATTTGTCGTTAATTAATCATTTGTCTAATTACAGTTAATTAATTAATCATTTGTCATTTCAATATACTAAGAATTATTAGCCTTAATTAATTACAAAGCATTATTAAACAGTACCATAGTTAATTAATTATGTGTCATTCCAATCTATTAAGAATCATTAGTCTTTTCCTAATTACAAAGCATTATGAAACAGTCACATTCATTTCCAACAACAAAGTATCAACATTGAAAACAAGAGTTAATTAATGGCATAATTAATAACAATTTCGTTGATTGACATTAATTATTGGCACTCAGTGGCCATCAAGTATTGAATAGAATAAAACATAGTTCATCATTCAGTATTATTCAGATCATTACAAAGTCATTATTAAAAATCAGTTAATTACAGTCAAATCATTAGTAATCACAGGCATTACAATAAACAGTGGCAGTTATTAGCTAGTGACAAAGCATTATTTTGAATATAGTCTCATTAAGAGGTCATTACTCGAGTGACATGCTATTCAGAGTTGATCAGTATTATTCAGAATTATCATAAACTAGTGACATTATGTGGGACTGGTAATACATTTTTTTGGTAGCAATGCATTGCGTTGGGATCGATAATTAATTGCTGAGGCATAATACTTTTTGCTTTTGACCTATTGCTGCAATTGAGGATAGGTAACGTCATTCGTCATGAGTCAGCTGTAACAAGATTATGTAACAAGGCAGTACATGTGATCACATTTATAAATGATAAACACAAATGGGTAAAAAATATAAAAATGCAAGTACTAGAACAGGTATAATAAGTAACAGGTTTAGTAAGTGTCATGAAAAACTTCTCCTGGAAAAAATACAAAAACGGATTATTGACCTGAAAGAAGAAACGCACACTATGCTGAAAAGTAGTGAACTTCGAATTAACAAGTAGTGAAATGTGTATAAAATGTGTTCCATAGCTGTCCTTTCCAAAACTTTCCGTCATCCTACTATGCAATGTAACACCTGCTGTCAAAGCAAACTGCAACAAATACTTAAATAACTACGTAGCATAAATACATAACTTCAACATTATCCTCATCTGTAAAGAAAAAACTTCATTATCCATCACTTCATTATCCATATTATCATAACTTCATTATTATCACCACCTGTAAAGAAAAACTTCATTATTCATAATACCATTTCCTTCATCATTATTCATCAGTATTCACTATCATCTGCAAAAAATCACTTCATTACTCATTACATAACTATTCCTTATCTCTAGCATATTTCATCACTAAAAATAAGATGTGTAGTTCTCTCTGACAGCCTGCATCAATCACCTTGTATTCTGAAAGAAAAAATTAGTTAAGACTGCTATTCTTCGATGAGTATAGTATATTCTTGTTAATGTTTGTTAATCCTGATCCATTTACTCTTCCTCATAAAGTTATTGCATCTCCTTTCGTTTATTCCGTAGGTGAAATTCCCATTTATGTTAAATTTATTTCTTAGAATCATCATTCCTTTCTGAAATTGATGAACAAAGATTAATGTCTTGCATTTAAATCCTATACCCACTAAATAATGACTGGTTTATGGTGACACAATTAACCATACAGCATAACATGACAGAAAACGTAATATGTCCAAGACATTGACAGTGTTCGGATGCGAAAAAATGTACACAGAATAATACAATGCAGTAGCAAAAAAAAATGTGAAACAGTCACGATGTTGAGATGTCATAAGGCAAAAAAAAATGTCAAAGTCGACTGGTGTGTGTTATATCTTAACTATTTCATAGTGCATACAAACAAAACTGGAGTACAGTCATATACACAAAAAAAATGGAAAATGTGCACGGTCTGACGTGTAACGACAAGAAAAGCGACCTGCTAACCTTACCTTGCCGGGCACTTGCCAAGAAAAAAAATACGATAATCATCAATAAGTAGTCACATAAATATAATTGCAGAAATAGTCGTAAATGTGTAAATTCATCTGGAAAAATATGCACGGTCTGATGTGTAACGACAAGAAGAGCGACCTGCTAACCTTACCTTGCCGGGCACTTGCCAAGAAAAAAAAAATACGATAATCATCAATAATTAGTCAGGTGAATTAATTGCATTAGTAAATGGCATCATAGTGTGTTGAATCATACAGTGGTTTCACTCAATAAACGGTTTAATGTTTGAGATATGGTGATTGCCTTTCGATTTTCTGGTTCTCAAAGTTTCGACGTGTACAACATTGGGGTGAGGGATGCTGCGAATCCGATACGGACCTGCGTATAGAAGTTCAAATTTACTGCACTTACCTTTTAATTTGCTGGATAAATAGTGTGTACGTACTAATATCTTCTGTCCAACGTGAAAGTCGCGGCGTGTACAAACCTGTTTTTGCTGTCTTCTCCGGCGCTCTGCGGCACGTTTGATGTTGTTCAGCGCAATGTCAATTATTTCGTGGTGTCGTAGGCGACGATTTTTGGGGAATTCTATTAATTCTTTAATTTTGTTCGGTGGTTCAACGTTTTTCAGTATAACAGTCGGAGATAGCATAGTGGATTCATTTGGAATGGAATTAATTACATCTTGGAATGAGAGTATGTGTGTATCCCAATCAATATGTCTTTTGTGGCAGTATATTCTGCACAGCTTACCAATTTCCTTCATTAATCTTTCACAAGGGTTCGAAGAAGCGTGGTACTTGGATATATAGATCGGAGAAATGTTTCTAGCTCGTAACATGCGTGTCCATACACTACTACGAAATTGAGATCCATTATCAGAAATTACTTTCATTACATGCCCTACATGAAATAGAAAATGTTTTACAAATGCTTTCGAAACAGTTATAGCAGTAGCTTTGCGTAATGGAGTGAAAGTAACAAATTTTGAAGTGAGCTCAACAGCGACAAAGATGTAGCAAAAACATGGTAGTGAGGTCGGACATGTTCTTTTGTGTTCCGATTCTACTTTGTTACTATCCGTAATAGTTTGCACGTGTCAAAATTAATCATTTGCTGAAAAACATTTGTTTGTGTTTTGTGAGTGTCGTAAATTGGTAGTGACAGCAGAAGACAACACAGCTGACGGACAGAAGCATTAGCTCGTACAGCTGACCAAAGCATGTGAAAGAAAAAAAAAGAATACTATGTCTCGTAATGACGACGAAATGAAATTTTCAAATGCAACTTGTTGAATGTACATGACGCTGAAATTTGCTTTGCAGAAGTTGGTTGCGATGTCTTGCTGATTGTTGCCGAGAGAACGCGATAGTGCGTCTGCTATAACATTTTGTGTACCGGGAATATGAACAATCGTAAAATTAAATTCTTGTAAATATAGTTTCCATCTACTTAATCTGTCGTGAGTAAATTTAGCTGAAAGCAAAAATTGTATAGCTCTATGGTCTGTGTAAACGGTGGTATGTCTGCCATAAAGAAAGTGCCGAAATCTCGTAAAAGCCCATACAACACATAATGTTTCCAGTTCTGTAACGGAATAATTTCGTTCAGCAGGTGACAAAACGCGACTTGCAAATGCGATGTTTTTAATTACTGTAGAACCATCTTCTTCAATTTCCTGAAAAATATGTACACCTAAAGCGGTGTTAGAGCTGTCAGTGGCAATGGAAAAATTTCTGGTGAGATCTGGGTGCGATAAAAGTAGAGCATTCAATAAAGCATGTTTCAAATAACATTCTCGTGAACAAAATTCTGCGTGTCAAAAGTAATGTTTGCGTTACTGTAGTATGCAATCTGTGCTGTATCTGGTTAAATTCTATCGTTCGTCCTGTTATTTACGGGAGGATGCTGTGGCATATCCACTATATGAACTGTTCTGTTATTTCTTACTGACGTGTTACGCTATGGATGACACCTATTGTCTGTTCCATTCATGATTATTTGTTGTTGCTGATGTTGTTGCTGCTCATAAGATCGACTGTTATTAAATGTACGCTGAAAATTGTGCTCATCATTCTTTTTACGTCTGTCCTAATAATCATTCCTATACGGTGTATTGCGATAGGAATTGAAATAGAGTGTTGTCTGTACGTAGTTATTTCTTTGCTGCCATGCGTTACTATTTGTCGGAGCTGAGACTATACATGCACGCGGCGAAACATTAAAGTTTGGTTCACCTTGTAGACTGCATTGTTGGTTAGGTATGCTAAGCGGCTGACTTTCATGCTATTGTGGTGAAAAACATCTATTGTTACAAAAATATGGTTCCGACTGCTCAAAATTTTATACATACTGATGATTACGATTTTATCTGTAATTAAAATTACGGCGGTACTGGAGTGCCTACTGAAAATTGTCACATTCGGTAAAAGATTTGTCGTATCCGGTTTTCATTACATACGTTTCTTAATACTAGGTAGAGCAATAGTTAAAGAGCAGTTTGGATAGATATATAGGATAGTAGAAGAGAAGGCAGCAGTGCAGAAAACTAAAGATGAAATAGCACTACTACAGCTCGGGGCCCTATGCTCGCTACGGCACATATTCATTAAAGCGTAATGAATCCCCTGAGGTCACTTACGCACTGCAAATAAATTTTAGCTTTTGCGTTGCAAGCAATAGCGGAAAAATTCCAAAAGTAAATAGTTGTATCCATGTTAATTCAAGTTTCCTTATTACGGGCAATGCTGATGAAAATACAAAAATAAATTGTCGCATCTGGTTCAAAGCTAGCTTTTGCATTACAGGTAATAGCGGTGAATGTACAAAGATAAATTGTCGTATACAGTGCAAAGCGTGTACCTGTACGCTGTCATTATTAAGTTCTTTACATTTTCTTACAAATGCAAACTGCTTATTATCAACGTTCTCGTCACTGAATTTGAGAACACGTTCGGGTTTGTGTGTGAATCTGTTCGTCTCTGTCATTTCGGTTTTCAAGTTGCGTAGCTTTTCAGATTTTAATTCGCGTGGCTTTTCGGATTTTAAGTCGCGTAGTTGCTGTAAATTGCTCACATTATACACGCTGCGTGAGTCTGACAAATGTTCATAAAGTGGCGTCTGTTGTGGTATGTTATTAACTGAAATGTTTTTCATCTCTGTTACTTCTTGTTGTAAATTTGATAACTTCCGACGTAACGTGTTGTTAGATGAATCGATTTCATTAATTGTCAGCTGTAAATTTTGAAATTCATGCGTTTGGATAAATGAAACCGGTGCAGTATCGTCTGATTTATTGTCATTAGCATTTTCGATAACATCAATACGACTGGCCAATTCATCACATTTTTCAGTCAATATCTTAACCTGATCATCGGTTTTAGAATCAGACGCATTAATCTGTTTTTGCAACTTGCGCGTAGTTTCGCTCAGTTTTTTAACATCACCTTTGATAACATCACAATCCTGTGTTAGATCTAATTGTTCGAATCTATCTGTCACTGTTTGAATATTTACTGTGTGTGTATCTGTTTTTGATTTAAGGTCAGAAATTTCATCCCGTAATTCCGCGTTCAATTGTACTATGGTATTAATTTTGTCGGACACTGCAGTAATATTATTGTCTACATACGTCTTCGCTTTCGCGAATATTTTACGTTTGTCCTCTTGTCTTTGTGCAGTGATTGTTTCCATGACTTGTCGTTTTACTTTGTTTTGATCCTGAATAAATCTGCGGAAACGCGTATCACTGTTCTGTATGTGCTGATTAAAGCGCTCGTTAATCTGAGTGTTCTGCTGTTCGAATTTCGTGTCTATCTTTGCGTCCATAGTGCGCGAAAGTTCTACCGTCATTGCTCTAAACTCGTCCCGTAATTGTGCAGCTTTTTCAGAGCATTGTTTAGCGACTCCGCTAATTTCGTCTCTGAGTGTATCTGTCGCGGCTGTTTGCATTTCCCTTAATTCTTGCGCAACAGACTTTATTTCTTCGCTATTTTTTTGTGAACAAGCCTCAATTTCCACGCGCAACTGTTCCTTAGTGTCATGACACTGCGCGGCAACAGCTTTAATTTGTTCACTAAGCTGCCTCGAATTGTCGTCAAATTTTTCATTTTGTAGTCTGACCTGTTCACTAAGTTGCTTGAGGTTTTCATTTTGTTGTTTGTTATCTTCCCTAAGTTGTTTGAGATTTTCGTTATTATTGTCAAGTTTTTTATTTAACTGTTTATTCTGCTCACTAAGGTTGTCTTGTTTTTCGTTCTGTTCGTTCTTAAACTGTAGCATTATTGCTATAAATTGATCCAAAGTAACATTACCTACTCCATTATCTGTGCTGTTTGATTGTGTACCTCGAATTGTCGCGCTTTGTGTGACCATTTGGTCATTCTGCAATTTACAAAAAGGATTATCAGTCGGACCTACACTGTCACTCACTATTTCGGAATTAAATAAATCCGTCGTACTTTGTGTATCCTGTTCATTTTCATTAGACAAATTTGTCTGTACATTACTTGGATTTTCTAAATCGGGTGTGTTAAGCTCGGCAGCGCTCATTACTATAGAGCATTCTGCGTCATCAATTGTCGTCAAGTTAACAGACGAGACAATTGAGTTCGTTTGTTCATCATTAAGGTGAAAGTCATCATTAGTGGTTGGAATGCACTGATTGTTAGTGAACGCAGGATTGTCATCATTACGTTGCGTATCACAATTACTATCGGTCACGTTGTTTAAGTCGGTAATTTCATTCACAATACTTCGCGATACACTATTCACAGTCTTTCGCGGCATTTTTACAATAGTCAAAATTTTTCACAAAACAAATCAACACAATGCAAAAGCAACACACAAATACAACAAAGCAACAAATTGCCGTTGACCTGTAGAGAGAAAGTCACAATATTATTAAAAGCGTAGCGCCAAATCCTAATTATATCTAAGCAAACAAGAGCAGATATCTGACTGTTGCTCAAAAGACTCTCAACGAAATACGATCCTGGACTGGGTGTCGCCAAGTGTAACCTCCCCACCGCAATTTTTGAAAGAAAATATTGCAATACTTAATAGAAATGGGAGCCAAGTGTAACGTCCCCACAATAATTTTGAAAAATTATAGACAATATTATTTAAGAATGCTAATGGACATTGCTCTATGCGTAACCTGCCCACAATGAAATGTACTGACAATGGCAACAAAAACGTGAAATTCGCAATCTGACTCAAATATAAATCCTTCAAAATTAAAGTCCATTCAGTGACAAGAAATTTCAATTAAACCGAAATATTGGTCTTTGGCCCTGTGTAAAACAATCAGAATTAAAGTCTTACCTCAGAATAAATAGATGTCACATATCTGCTCTTGTTGTTGCGCACCGCTCGGAGGAACTGCATTGCAAATAATAATATTCTCCTTTTTTTTTGTGATTCTAGTGAAATTTTTTCTTCAAAAGAAGTGGAATGAAATGGGAAGTGCAACGAGATCTTTAGTTCAATAAAAAATTAAATTTTTGAAAAAATGCTTTTGAAATAAAAAATTATTATTGGGGAACTTGTTGGAGAATAATTACAATAAATAAAATTTTTCATTATCTAATGATTATATTAATTAACAGTATACCTTATTCCTCATCTTGACCATTGTTGCCGACCGCCTACATCACACAACCGCACTGGGCTGCTACTACTGACCGACCGCTCTGCATGACGACTACAGACTGAGTACTGCTCTCAACTAGACAGAGCTACAGACTCGCAACGACTGACTGACTGCTACTCTGCATAGCGACAACTAACTCGCAAAGACTACTACTGACTGAGAACCGCTCGCAACACTCGCGCGGTCAAGCGCATACTCTCTGGTCACAGATGCTACAATGCCTCGCCATCGCTGCTGCGTTACATACGTGTTTCAACTTGTAAACAGTGTATACATTTTTTGGACTTCTCTGTATATAAAAGGCAACGTCCAGACTGACTGCCTCATCATCGCCCAGCCCAAACCGCTAAGGACAGAAACATAAAATTTGTAGGTGTTGATCTCATACAGTAGGCGTCGTTCAAGAAAGGATCTTTCGAAATTCCACTCCTAAGGGGGTAAAAGAGGATACGTCGCTACGAAGACAGTTTTGAAGCTAGACCAACAAAAATTAGTATCTGGTTTCTCAGTCATAGATAAAAAAAATACGTGATTCAGTATTTTCGGAAATTTAATCCCTATGGGGGTGCATTAGTGGACGAAGATTTTTTAAAGTAAATCATTATTAAAGAGCTACTAAAGTATTTTAAGATACATCAACCAAAACTCGTATGTGATATCTCGGTTACGAATAAAAATACGTGGTTTATTGGTTTTGGAAATTCAACCCCTAAGCTGATGAAACAGAGGATAAAACGTTTTATGAGATATTTCATTGTTAAAGCATTTTTAAAGCTAAATCTATGAAAATTGGTATTTGGCTTTTTTTTTAGAAATAAAAAGATAGGTGTTTCACTCTCTTTGGAAATTCAATTCTGAAGGGGGTCAAAATAGGGCATGAAAAGTTTTATGAAATTATTTCATTATGAAAGAACTTTCAGAGCTAAATTTATGAAAATTTCTATTTAGCTTCTCTGTTGGAAATAAAACAAATACGCTTTTCACCTCTTTTTGGTAACAACTCCGAAGGGGATGAAATTTTTAAAGAAAGCATTTCATTATATTAAAAAAAGCGTAAGAGTAAATGTACTAAAATGGTATTTCACTTTTCAGTTAGATATAAATAAATACGTATTAGAGGTGAAAAAAGTTTCTATGGGAATATCAGCACGAGAACGCAAAAGGCTTGATTAACAAAAACCATTCGGAAAAGATCATGTTTCTATGGCCTTAATTAACGTGAAAAATTTTGGAAGGTTTTGCAATTTGTGAACACTATAAAAATTTGATTAAAAATACAAAAATTTGTGCAAACAATAGAGTCTACGCGAGTGAAGCAGTGGGGGCTAACCTAGTAATGCATAAAATCAGAATGTGTCACTGGCCCATTAGTAAACACATCGCTCTGTAACGCAAGTTGGTCCGTATACGAACATTACGTAAACGCCCGCATCTCGTGGTCGTGCGGTAGCGTTCTCGCTTCCCACGCCCGGGTTCCCGGGTTCGATTCCCGGCGGGGTCAGGGATTTTCTCTGCCTCGTGATGGCTGGGTGTTGTGTGCTGTCCTTAGGTTAGTTAGGTTTAAGTAGTTCTAAGTTCTAGGGGACTTATGACCACAGCAGTTGAGTCCCATAGTGCTCAGAGCCATTACGTAAACGTAGAACAATAAAGACGTTTTCTCGTAACTTCTTTTGTTTTATGCTACCATAAAACTGACGTTCTGATCATCTCCACCTCTCCACTTGCACATCACATCCAGGAAAGTCGGTGGTCGCAAAAATGTGCACCATTTGCGATCTATGACAATTTAACCCATTATTCGCTGTCCCTGTGTCACTAGAAGCCGTTCTAACAGTTTCGTATTCCATTTATATTCTCTCCAGTAGATCCGGAGATGACATTCAGTTCCATTCATTACATTTCATCACTGGATAAGATAAAAGCCAAATGATCACGACAATTTCGCAGTGCTTTCTTTCGTTCTTTATTCACGTATTTATTCAAGACCATTTGGTGTAACGTGCCTTTTGTCCACAGGGTCACGGATTTCGCCATATCCCTGGGAACGCTGTCGTCCGCTCAAAACGCCGAAGGAGCCGTCACGGTGACGTCAAACCACGCCATCGTCCACCCCGACTACTGGTCCGACGGCAGCACCACCGACAACGACGTCGCGGTCGTCCACCTTTCCGAGATGGTCATGCCAAACGGTAAGGCTCACAACTTGCGTTACAGCTGTCAACAATTAGGCACTAATTTGTTTCTTTTGAACTACTCGCACAGCACTTATTTTTTCGTTGGTCCAGACTGGGATAATATTTGAGAGTTGTTTTATTGTAATAAGCTGGCTACGCTACTAGGGTTACTGAAAATGATGATACAGCTGCTTATAGCTGTAAGAATACTTATTTTGTCAGCGTCTTCTAATGACTGTATGTCAAACTACAATGCAGCAGACCTAAGCTGTGTCATTGCTGGGCTCGAAAAGTAAGTCTTAAGTGGACGTGTCGGTTCAGTATCCGGTAGCTCTTTTCAAGTCATGTTGTGGAAACCCGTCAGGTCTTTTAGCTGGTTTTGCGAGGTATAGTGTTTGTTCATTTCCTGTCCACCAAAAGGGGACGAATTCGAAGATTTCTATATAGCAAAATGGCTCAAATGGCTCTAAGCACTACGGGACTTAACATCTGAGGTCAGCTGTCCCCTAGACTTAGAACTACTTAAACCTAACTAACCTAAGGACATCACACACATCCATGCCCGAGGCAGGATTCGAACCAGCGACCGTAGCGGTCACGCGGTTCCAGACTGAAGCGCCTAGAACCGCTCGTCCACTACGGTCGGCTCTATATAGCAAATAGTACATGAATACCTTATTTCCCTCCATTGAACAATATCCGATCCTCTACTTCGCTTTCAAATAAACTAAGATACATTCATTATCCAAACTATTCGTGAATGAACAAATGAATGAAGCCGAAAATTTTATTTCCGAGGAAGTTACACACTGTGCAGAAACTGTCTAACATTGCTACTATCAGAATAGCTACATTTTACATCGATAGGTTAAATTTCCTTCGAGTGGGTAGAGCATTTCGCTTGAATTGGCTTGTTAAATGTAAAAAGTTCAAGTTTCGTAATAGCTATCATCAAAGTGATTGATTAACATTCACAGTCAGGGATACCCTTAAGACACCCAGCCACAAAATCTGTTATATGAAAAATATACACGGGTACATATACGATAATGTAACTTTGACTGTTTGAGAGAATATTGAACTAAATTTTGCACATGTTGTCATTACGTTATTGGCTTTTTTCCAATTTTTTTGTCAAATAATTTGATCAGGACGTTGCTGGACCTTTTGGAACACACGCTATCTCATGAGGAACATTTTCTCAAATGTTACTTTACTTCTTAGTAATTAGACAAACAAATCGGTGTACCCGTTCTTTAATATCGGTCTTAGAACTCCCCCAAAAAAATTTTAAGTTTGTGATGTGCAGCAACATTTATTTCACAAAAATTTAAATAAATTAGAAGGTAATGCACTTTTAAAAATTTTGTACCACAGGAGGTTGTGTTCTAGCACATAAAAAGTATCTAGCGAAGTTCACCTTGTTATCGGCAATAGTTCAGGAGAAAATATTCCTTATGGAATGAAAAATTAAAGTTGCGGGAAATGCAGAAAAAATATTTTATTAGTATTTATGCCAGAAATTAGTATCTTAATGTTGGCCATAACATATGGCCTTTTAGTTCTTCACGTAACTCTTTTCTTCTAGTCTGATCCTTCTGATGTGCCCTTTTCTCAATATCTTTCACTGAGATTTCAGAAGACGCAATTCGCACATCATCAGTCTTCAATACCTTTTCAGTGAAGCAACCTGCATCGAATCCTAGTCTCGTAAGTGTTCCGACTCTTCCAGTGCTGCCATGACTGACCACCAGAGAAGCGTCATATGAGGAAATTTTAACAACAGTAGACGAACGAAATGTTGCTTTTCGGCATTTCTTATAAATGAGAATATTAAAGCTTTCGTTTGTGTCATGTGTTCCACAATGTGTGCATTTCTTTAATAAATCGTAAGTAATCGCATCACAGGCTTCTGCAATCTGTATATTTCTTCTCTGATGGCATGAATTAACAAAATATCGGAAACAAGACAGACTGATGATTTTTACATTATACGTAGTATGAAATAAAATCTGAAAATTGAAGACAATATTTCTAATGTACTACAGAAATATCTGCTTGCAAAAAAAAAAAAAAAAAAAAAAAAAAAAAAAAAAAAAAAAAAAAAAAAAAAAAAAATTGCGTTCTTCACCAATTTTAGATACATCCCCCCCGTAACGAATACGGATAGCTGTGGCTGCTACAGCATCATCTCCCAGTGACAACCGTAACTGAGCAGACTAAGTGGTGTGGAAGTAAACAAACATTAGTGTGGAAAGAACTTCGCACTACTTCTCACACTTATCAAATTGTCAAGATTTCTTTTTTTTTTCCTTCACCATTGCAACTATGTGACACTCTTCTTCCAAACAAAAACGAAATACAGTTGTGTGTTTGTTTACTTGCAGACGTAATAAACGTCATTCGGCTGCCGTCTGCATCCCAGGTGAACGACACGTTCGCCGGCCTGACAGCGGTGCTCAGCGGCTGGGGAAAGCTGTCTGACGGTGAGTGATCGACCTGATGCACGTTTCCGTGGTGAACAGCTGGCCTTACCTTAGCCGAAGCAATCTGACCTTTGACGACAGCAAATCATACGTAAACGTAGCAGCCATCTAGCAACGGTAACTACTAAAATGTGTCTTACTTTCGTTTCTCTGTTGTGCAGAAAGCAACTCAGTGAGCCCCACGCTGCAGTTCACTGAACTGACCATCATCGAGAACTCCGAGTGCGAGGCTGCTTTTCCAGGCGCCATAAGCTACGACCATATCTGCACCAAGGGGGCTACCAACGAGAGCCCTTGCAATGTAAGTTACAGTTCACGTTTACTTCTTGTTTTTACAGAATTTGAAAATCTGAGAGCCATTTACCTGCTCATTTAGAGCAGAGCGAGATCGCTAGCTTGCGAGACAAAGAGATGAGCCTCAATTGAATCAAATCTGCACTGCGGATCAACGATGCTTTGGTTGCCGTAAACATTTTAATCTCAAAGTGTAAACAGCACAAAGTGATGTGACGACCTAAAACGGAGGGATTCAAGTGTGAAGCATTGTCGGAGCCACCCACCATGCACATTTCTATAGGTGCTCCAGTTTACACAGCAGCGACTAGTCTGGCCCTACTTGTGGTTCAAAACTTGTAACGCTTACTGAAGACATAAGGCTGTCAACCAAGAACCCGAACACAACCTTAGCAAGTACTCTTCACACGAAAGCTGAAAACGCCTAAAAGTTATTCACAGCTAACAGTTTGTCTTAATCTCAAAAAGACTCATATTATGCAATTTCAGACGAACAAGAATTACCTTCTGGCATCAGAAGCAGACTTTTATGGTAATACACAAAGTGAAAAACTAAGCAAACGTCCTCGAGATTCAGCCTTGACGTACACTAATCAAAAACCTCAGTTCAGCATGTTTTACCCTGAGAATCATCTGTCATTGTGTTTTCCTATAGGCAAGAGTGTTGGCTTGTAATGAATTTATCACGATTTGTTGTTGTATAAAATTATCTTCTGACGCAGCGCACCTACAGCAAGTAAAGTGTTTATTCACCAGAAAGGAGCAGTAAGACTGCTGTGTACAGCTGATCGCACTTCCTACAAAAACATTTTTAAGGTTTTTTTCAGTTCTTATTCACTTCATAATATACCCACTCATTAACAGGTTTTGTTCCTAATACCAACAAAAAATGTTTCAACTTAATTACGAGCTTGTATTTACTGTCATCTACACAGTCATCAAACACAAAAACGATTGTAATATAGTCTCTAGTTTCTTTTTTTACGGTTCAGAGTGGGATTATGTTCTCTAATATAAAGCTATTCAACAAGCTCTAATTTAGTATACATAAAAAACTGGGAATCCCGACAAATTCAAAAGAAAATCAAAGACATATCTCATTAGCTATTCTTTCCACAAATTATCTGAGTATCTAGAGTCAAGGAGTGAAACGATCTTCTAGCTACATGGCAAGTAACAGTGTTCCTTGCTTACTTGCGACAGTAACATCTAAACAGGACTAGCATTTGTAGATATAAGTAAAACGAATTCATATGTAACCAAGTAGATATTAAACTATCCTCAGGAGATAAATAGTAGCTATGCAATACAAGTGAAGAAGCAGCATCTCTTTCCAAAATAGAAACTTTCTCTAATTTTCTCTCCAATTTATTTGATGAAGCTCCACTGGTGTAAGCATAAATAGTAATAGTTCATTGTTAATACAGTTAACAGATTTTAGTTTCTATGTCATGATTGTCTTTTGTTAACCCTAGCAACATCAAGTGCGCAGGGGGGGGGGGGGATTTATGCCCACCTGTTGTAATCTAGTCAGTTCCGTTACATTTTAAAATTTTGAAAAAAATATTTATTGTTTTTAATGAATTCTTCTACCCGATTTTTGCGTCAACTTAACCCAGTAGCAGTAGTTGTCACTTTTCCCAATGACTGTCACATTCAACATTTTCAGTTTCAGGACCACATTTACACATCTACATCCCTTTAAAATTATGTTTTGAGTAAAATTCAACAATAATTAACGAATTTTGCATTTTTATAATTTTTATAGTGGGCGTTAAGTAACCCCTCTTCGATAACAGACATTATTGAAAATGCTTTCATATTGCTAACAGTGTGCTGAAATATATTTCAGGTTCTGTACCCTACTTACGCACCAGTATCTCTTTAAAAAATATGTTGTTAATATAAGTCAACAATAACCACCGAATTTTGTTATAGAAAATGTGTTGGTATTGCTAGGGTTAATGCAGACCTTGACTCTTTCTACACACTTGAAGGTTTTCGTTTCAGATAGGGAATCCAGAACCCGATGAATTAATCAATCTTCTTCACTGACTATTCTGGTTGTGGTTTGCAAGTGGTTTCTCACACAGTTTATGTGAATGTTTGGCGACATTCCAATGCCCAGCTCAGGAATACAACACGCAAACAGTTAAAATACCAATTTTTCGTGATTTGCAGGCAAATTGCATACACGACTCCGTCGCATTGCATTAAAGTGATGAAGTACCAGCCTCCAGTCTGGAGCGTAAATGTCAGAATCAGTATGAGAAATGTCTCATCACGTTTAACTCTGTAATGAATGCGAAAACTAAAGGCGACCTAGAAGAGGTTGGATATCACATCTGCATTTGTGGAACTGCGTCGAATCACGGCGAGGATCAATTCAATCACTTCAAGCTACGGAATCTTCTCCTTTATTTAACTTGTGCCGAACTATTGATCGCTGTATTTAAAGTGAAACAACTGCTCTAATTTGGACTTGCAAGCAACACCAACGTCTTGTGAGATTTGTCGAAAACCTAAAAGCGTCATGTTATGTTAAGAAATGTCAGAGGAAAGAAGGTTTAGCTGCTGCATTGTGGCGGTGCGTGGTACGAGGAGGGGGGGGGGAGGGGGGGAGGGGCCATTCGGAAACTAAGGAACGACCGGTCGCGATATCGAAATCACTCTGGAAATCGGATGAAGATTTGCAGAGATGTTTTGGGCAGTGTCTCTAGTGGGAGGACATAGAAGCAATTCAGAGGCAGGCTGCTAGATTTGTTACTGGTAGGTTTGATCAACACGCGAGTGTTACGGAAATGCTTCAGGAACTCGGGTGGGAGTCAATAGAGGAAAGGAGGCGTTCTTTTCGTGAATCGCTACTGAGGAAATTTAGAGAACCAGCATTTGAGGCTGACTGCAGTACAATTTTACTGCCGCCAACTTATATTTCGCTGAAAGACCACAAAGATAAGATAAGAGAGATTAGGGTTCGTACAGAGGTCCCTCGATCTCTTTGGGAGTGGAACAGGGAGAGATGTTAGTTGTGGTACGAGGTACCCTCCGCCACGCACCGTATGGTGGATTGCGGAGTATGTAGATATAGATGTAGATGCAGTATGCCTGCACACAGCGTTACATCGCTGTTCTCAGTTCTGAGTGCACAGTAAGCGCGAAAAAAGAACTAGAAAATATTGGTTCAAATGGCTCTGAGCACTATGGGACTTAACATCTATGGTCATCAGTCCCCTAGATCTTAGAACTACTTAAACCTAAGTAACCTAAGGACAGCACGCAACACCCAGTCATCACGAGGCAGAGATAATCCCTGACCCCGGCGGGAATCGAACCCGGGAACCCGGGCGTGGGAAGCGAGAACGCTACCGCACGACCACGAGCTGCGGACAGAAAATATTGTCTCCCGCCAAGTATTGGTACCTACCAGGAGATATCGCCTGATTTCGTGCAGCCCCACCTAATGTAACTGTCATGCGTTCCTTCTTCATGACATTTGTTGGCCGGACACTGCAGGAGCAAAGAGGATCCCCCTGCAGCGTTTTCGAAGGTTAGTGTTTGATCACCCACCATTTAGCCCGTACGCGGCTCCCTCTGATTTTCATCGCTACACAATGAGCTGCATTTCCAGCACAGAAAATTGTCGGGAAAGCAAGAGAGGCTGCGTTCTCTGACGAGGGTACTGGGAAGTTCGTACAACGCTACGACAAATATGTAAGTCGGAGCGACGACTACGTAGATCAGTAACTGGAAGATGCAGCTACCCGTTGCAATCAAAACACTTTTGATATTCATTGTGGCTTCCACTCCGCGACAGCACGGACTCACTTTTCGAATAGCCCCCGTATTACTAGAGTGTGCTATGTTTTTGTTCGGTCGTTGCCACTTGCCTGACACTGGCCGCGTCCCGTGCGCAGGGCGACAGCGGCGGCCCGCTGGTGATCCAGGAGGCTGACGGCCAGTGGACGGAGGTGGGCGTGGTGTCGTTCGTGTCGGACGACGGCTGCTCGCTGGGCTTCCCGGCGGGCTACGCGCGAGTCACCACCTACCTCGACTGGATCAACGAGAACGCCATCCACGACGGCCTCCGGCAGTGAGTCTGTCTGCGGGTGAGAGGGGGCGCAGCGAACTCTGGGCGCACTATTTCTCATTTCTAGAACGCCGCGGCGCTCCCTGTTAACCGTAGCTTAATTATGATGTGGCAATGTATACAGATGATTTAAACCAGCAATCAATAAAGACGCATATAAGTTGCATCAAGCAATCTGTTCTATGCCATTACCAACATCCACAGTATGTATTACGTCACAAACTATAACTAGACCTTCACCTGAGAAGAAATACACTGTATTAAAATTCTACAATAATATTTATGTTTTGTTGTAATCCAACTTTCAGCTTTCTAGGCTGCTGTCAAACAAATTAAGACAGTCCTCCCAACAGAGCTTCTAGCTGTACGAACACCGTTATTACCAAAGATACGTGACATGTAAATACTATAGGTCTGTACCAAAAACTCAGAATGCGAATGCTTCAGTTTCACATTAGTGCAAAACAATAAATATTATGTAATGATATACCGTATTGTTTAGACTAGAGATGGGTCGTTCGCGAACTAACGGCTCCAAAGAAACGGTTCACCAAGATGAACGGAATGAGCGAGGAACGAATTCTAGGGAACTGTCTTTCGTAGTTCACTTCGGTCGTGACTTTCAACTTATAGTTCCAGGGAACGGTAAACGGTCGGTCTCGTTCGCGCAACGGCACGTCGGCCGGTCTCGTTCCAGCCTCGGTCCCGTTCCCGTCTGTCTCGGTCTCGGTCTCGGTCTCGGTCTCGGTCTCCCTCGGCCGGACTCGTCCTTCCTCGCGTGGCCAGTCGTTGCAGTTCCACTGCCGACTGCTCGTAGTTAGTTCATTATCGACTTCTTCGTTTCGTTCGCTGCTCACACCCATTATAGATCTGTTTCAAACCTTTTTTGTACTCTGAACTTCTGGTTCTTTTCGTATTCTATTCAGTATCCACGACCGGTAATTAAAACGTATTTTATAATTACGTAAATTACATAAAAACTACATGATATGTAAGACATACTTTTTTTCAGGTAACAAAACGGCATATCAGCTTACTTCACTATTTCGATAAACAGCAGAAGAAATACTTGTAAAAAGGCAAGACCTTTCTTGTTATTACACATGGAAGGGAAGTCGGCACGGCACACACGACTGGCCATTTTCCGTCTTTTTTTGATCCAAGGTAAAAGGGCATGTTCATTGTTATGGAAGGCAGACCGACGTACAGCCGAATGAAGCCCACGCTCCATAATCGAGTGTCTGGTGTCAGATTTTGTAAAGAGAATATGATAACTTCTACAATATTATTTCTGGTACTGGGTAGCGCCCGAAAAATCAGCCCCGAGTACTTAAGTGCTCATTGTAGCCCATCAATTGTCATCTATTGTTTCGAAGTTGTTGTTTGCATTAGATTATTTGTTATTTCCTCACTGTCTAATTATTACATGTTTATCTGCTCTGCTCGTAGCGGTCGAGCAGTCTGTACTCCGAGCCGGTTTTTCGTGCGCCACCTTCTATTGTTTCACTGCGATCAGCCACATAAAGCTATAGTTGGCTAAACGAAAGGTTTTGCAGAATCACGAAAATTACAAGTTGTGAGAATTCTGTTATGAATAAAAACTCTGTACTCCAGGGAGGAGGCAAGTGCCCCCTCTTAGCGCCTTCCATCTTCAGTCACCTTGCGACTTATTTTCGATTTTTCATAAGAACCATATACCAAGCACAACTGAATGATGAACGAGTAGAAATAAACGGTTCCCAAGAAAGAGCTATCACCAGTGAATTAGTTCCGAAGGATGAACGAGTTTGTCCATCCCTATTTCAGACTCTAAATATATGAGTATAAATCCGTAAACCCAATGTCTGACAGACCTAAACTTATTGAACTACACAAGTTATACAGATATTTGTTGAAAAGTCCAATACCTAAACGAACTGAAGCTGAAATACATAAAAGAAGGTATGAACCCATAAACTTTACATTATATTCTACTCGAAGATTAAAGAATATAAGTATAAAGGGACAAACAGAGTGTCAAGTGAGTACAGGTGCAGACTGCTATGCATATGGAAGAAATCCAGACGATGGGGAATGTAACAACCTGTGAAAGAAGAGGCGGAGGTAATGGACAATGCAATGTGAGGAGAGAGACGACCACCTGTCTGCTGCTACTGTAGGAGTGGTAAATAAACACAACAGTATTTCATCATTAAGAATTAAGTCACGATGCTGTAACACAACGGATAAGTACGTTGTAGCACACTTTGTTTACCTTTGTGATGTCACGTGATCTAGATCGTTGGCATCCCATGACATCAAAGGCCACTACCCTTGTCAATGACATCACCACTGTGACATCATAAGCAACACCCTCTTTCTCCATGACATCACCTATACGACAGATGGCAGAAGATTTAAAAATTAAAGATGACAGTTGGTGGGAAATTTAAAAATTAAGATTATGGGAATTTCAAAGTTAAATAAAATTTAGAATATTAAAAGCTGACAGATGGTGGTAAATTTAAAAATTAAGATTCAAACTATGACAGAGCAAGACAGCAGTAATCGATTGCTTATCAAAACTTCCCACTCTCTCCCTCCCTCCCTCCCCCCGCCCCTCTCTCTCTCTCTCTCTCTCTCTCTCTCTCTCTCTCTCTCTCATTCGCACACACACACACACACACACACACACACACACACACACACACACACACATACTCACACTAAAACACACACACTCACACTACAACGGAAGTAGTGGGACAAGGCCACTGTCACCCCACTTTCCATTGTTGCCAAATATATTGAATATGGCGGATCCTAGATGGCGGCGATAGATCTCGCAACATCGCAATGACGTCATAGCGAGAAACTCCAATTTTGGAGGGAAAATAGGTCAAATGAGCTACCTCCACTAACCTGAACCCCTTCCCTCCCCCCTCTCCCCCCCTACCCCTCCCACAGAAAATGCAGAGAAGTTCAAATTTTGGTGGAAGAAAGGTCACCTGGGCTACCTCAACTAATGGCGGGAAAATAGGTCACTTGGGCTACCTCCACTAACCTAAGTCATCCAACCACCACCTGTTCCTTGGAATTGGAGGGAAAAGGGGCAGTGTTTGCTGGGCTGCTGGAAAGGATGGATGTAAGTCTTTATTTTGCATGCAGGATTTATTATTTAAACAATTTGAGGCAGTAGCTCCATCCAGTGTGTTCACCACGAGGTCTAGAGTCCAACTGACCTAGTACAAAATACTGCCACCAGAGGGCACTGTTGTCACTTCTGTGACGTAATCCAAGATGGTGGTCTGGGGGGGGGGGGGGATGACGCGAAAAGGACTCAGCCTGTGCTGGGCTGCTGGGGAGGGGATCAGTGTATTTTTTTATTTTGGAACAATTTATTTAGTGATGGATTTCACGTAGTTCATTTATTACACTGATAAAAAACACCTGCCCTACCGTGCTTGTGGTCATGCTACATAGCCTACAGACTTGCAAACTACTGGTAAATTATCGAAATAATGCAGTACACTGATGTACAGACACGCAAACAACTCGTAAATTACCGAACTAATGCATTGCACACCCTACAGAGCTGCAAACTACTCTTAGATCACCGAAATAATGCATGCTCTGCAGACACGCTCAATGTCGAAATAATCCATTGAACGGTCTACAAACACGAAAACTACTCGAAAATTGTCAAAATAATACATCTAAAACGCTCTGCAGACGCGCTTGCTAATTGTAAACTGTCGAAATAATTTAGCACATAGCGTACAAACCTGCAAACTACTCCCAAATCACCGAAATAATTCAGTACACTGATGAACAGACATGGGAACAACTCGTAAATTTCTCAAAAAAGAAAGCACGTAAAAGGCTCTGGAAACAAGCTCACAACACTTAAACAGCAGCAAATAATCAAGTGCACAAACGCTCACTGCATGTAAAA
Organism: Schistocerca americana; assembly: GCF_021461395.2. Lineage (NCBI taxonomy): Eukaryota > Metazoa > Arthropoda > Insecta > Orthoptera > Acrididae > Schistocerca > Schistocerca americana. Next base: position 613,502,865 of record NC_060120.1, read on the forward strand.
TACGCTTTCGAAATATCGTCAACAGCAGCGTGTCAGAGGCTGCAATGCACGCACATGCCAACGCCGTTGTGAGCAACTGCCGGACAGACAAATAGAGGGGCACGACCTAGTGCTGTCAGGCCACTACTGCATACAGCCACTAGGTGAAACTCGCATCTGTTTTCGGTATAGAGTTAGAATTCTTCGAGTGTTATCCTGATGTCACATGTCTATGTGGATAAGAGCCAAGTCACCCTCGGGACGTGCATGTGTTTACCATTGCTGGCGCGATGCCTCTCTACCTGAGGTACAGCAAAGGCCTAATTGCTGAGCGGAGGAGGAGGAGGAGATTAGTGTTTAACGTCCCGTCGACAACGAGGTCATTAGAGACGGAGCGCAAGCTCGGGTTAGGGAAGGATGGGGAAGGAAATCGGCCGTGCCCTTTCAAAGGAACCATCCCGGCATTTGCCTGAAGCGATTTAGGGAAATCACGGAAAACCTAAATCAGGTTGGCTGGAGACGGGATTGAACCGTCGTCCTCCCGAATGCGAGAATTGCTGAGCGACTCACCCTCGCAGATGCAACTAAAAGGTTCTCAATGCTACACTGGCGTCACAGGTTGTGCTATAGAAATCTGTTGCAATGCTTCCCAGAGTAGCACAGGGTCCATTGTTCCTAGCTAACAGAACATGTGAGACGCCTCCAGCCGTGCACATGTTTATGTGACTGACGTCTGCCTGCAAGACCAGTGGTAAGCGAGAGATGTCTGCACAGCGGATCACCTGCGCAGGCACAGCTAAATTATTCTCAATGTTATACTGATGTCACATGTCAATGTAAATAAAAGCCAAGTCTACCTCTCGGAAAGTGCTGCAGAAATAGTTAACGGTCGCTTTTGTAGCAGCTTTCGTGATGTCTCAGCTTCTCTGTATGGAAATTCTTGTCCTAGAAGTAGCTGTTTACGAAAATAGCCCAGAATAACACCTAATGCATTCTTCCTGAGGTCCTAACGAGGCACCCCGTCTGTCAAGTGTTACCCTTCCTGGAAATCGCACGTCCTGCTTTCAACATACGTCTCAGTAATGGTAAAAGTGCTATGTAGAGGCTCTCACGTCCCAGCACAAAGGATGTCTTGCAAATGAATGGAGCATTCTGAAACCGTGTGTGAAACTGATCTCCCACCCGGCAATATATCACCGTGTACTATGTCGATCTAGTAAACATATAATTCATATTCTGCATCATACAAAATCAACCCTTTTCCATCATGCATACAGCTATCGACCGTCAGACACTCGTACATATACCGCAAAGACAGACAGCATAAGCACATGCATCGTAGGCATACTCCTCGCTGTACTAGATATTTCCCGTGAGGTCTGGTGGTCATCCACCACAGCCGACGGTCACAAGTCATGTGCTCCAGATGCATGACCAGAGCGTCCTCAGAGGACCAAAGCCACTCTCAGGCCTATTGGACCAAGTCGGGGTCGGTTCCCCTCAGCACAATGTCGTCACCGTTTCTGGTCCCGACCTGGTTGCTTGCTTGTTTACTACACCAATCTCCAAACGCTGGTATTACAAGAACACTTGATTTTCACATCGTTTGCCTGAATATTATATCATTTATGCGATACATCTCAATATCAAACACATAGCAATATCGCTTGCATAGCAGTATCGCTCACACAACATAATTCCGAAGATATAGACTGGGAATTATTTCTCTAAAAACCCGAAACTTTAGCGAGGTGGAGCATGTTGTAAACCACTGCGTAAGTAGAAACTTATCTCATCTGCGAAAACTAGAAAAAATAGAGGAAACTGATATTTCCACTTGCGAATACCAATGTCGGTGATGTAACAGATTCCAAATCATCCCTATAATTTACAAGGTCAACTAAGGTGTTTCTTTTATCTACAGAACCAGTAAACGTGTCTTCCACCCGTCTTTCACCTGCTAGATGCGCACACCGCAATCGATGATCTCTCAATTAAATAAAGACAGGAAATGCGGAGAAGCAGTCAGTCAAGCAATTTACGTGGGAGGGAATAGGGCTCCAGTGCATAGACGTGTCCATATTGAATCTTCTCAAATTTTCACACGATCACGAAAGCTGTCCAACACATACTAAGTAGTAGTTCACCATTCGGCCATCTAGAGGACGACACGGTTAATTCAGCTACATTTCTGCATCCCAACAGATCTTACTGTTCGGACAGCTCCTACCGTTAGCCGGAAATCTGAATCATTCCCCCCACAGGCCACCACCAGCGCGCCACGCATCCCTAGACAGAATTATCCCAGGAAACCAGTCACATACATATTTGATCGCTCTACTCACAATTAAACGCTACGATCGCGATCTCAATTGGACGACATTCGAGAGTGAGCAAAGTCGGAAATACACCCTGCTGACGGTTGTGACTCTGGAAACAGAAATACCTGCACCATTCTTATGACTTAACATACTTTCCCCTTTGCTATCACAGTATTCCAAATCCATACCATCCTTATGACTGGACAGAGCTATTTCCTTTGCACATGTCGGAACACACACACATACTTTATAAGCCTGATGCTCATAGCGAACCTATCATGCACTCCCTACTATTAAGCATAATACTTCGCCAATAACTGATTGCTGGCGATACGAAATAATACTGAAAGAAATCAGCGATGGGTGGACATGTCTCATCAGTTTTCTTGCGAGTGGTACCACTGTGCCTTAGAAAGAGAGGTGTAATCGTCTTATAAACCTCCAGATGTTAAAAAACACGATCGAAACGGGCATATTACCATCACAATCGGTTTGGTTCTACAGGTGCACACAAGCATCCATGTTAAAAGCTATAACGGCTTTATAAATCGAGATATGGTATTACCTCTGAATGAAGTGGTTTTTCCAGACAACTACTGCGACACAGAATATCGAAGGTGATCGCCGGAGTGAATATTATCAGGCCAACAGTGCCGTTACACGTCACCGACGGTGCAACCTCATGATAAAATCACTGAATTTACAAAGTGATTCGGCTAAGGAACGTGGAATGAAGCTGGCATTTGCATCTCCCTCACGCCGCCGCTAAATGCACTCCTGGAAATTGAAATAAGAACACCGTGAATTCATTGTCCCAGGAAGGGGAAACTTTATTGACACATTCCTGGGGTCAGATACATCACATGATCACACTGACAGAACCACAGGCACATAGACACAGGCAACAGAGCATGCACAATGTCGGCACTAGTACAGTGTATATCCACCTTTCGCAGCAATGCAGACTGCTATTCTCCCATGGAGACGATCGTAGAGATGCTGGATGTAGTCCTGTGGAACGGCTTGCCATGCCATTTCCACCTGGCGCCTCAGTTGGACCAGCGTTCGTGCTGGACGTGCAGACCGCGTGAGACGACGCTTCATCCAGTCCCAAACATGCTCAATGGGGGACAGATCCGGAGATCTTGCTGGCCAGGGTAGTTGACTTACACCTTCTAGAGCACGTTGGGTGGCACGGGATACATGCGGACGTGCATTGTCCTGTTGGAACAGCAAGTTCCCTTGCCGGTCTAGGAATGGTAGAACGATGCGTTCGATGACGGTTTGGATGTACCGTGCACTATTCAGTGTCCCCTCGACGATCACCAGTGGTGTACGGCCAGTGTAGGAGATCGGTCCCCACACCATGATGCCGGGTGTTGGCCCTGTGTGCCTCGGTCGTATGCAGTCCTGATTGTGGCGCTCACCTGCACGGCGCCAAACACGCATACGACCATCATTGGCACCAAGGCAGAAGCGACTCTCATCGCTGAAGACGACACGTCTCCATTCGTCCCTCCATTCACGCCTGTCGCGACACCACTGGAGGCGGGCTGCACGATGTTGGGGCGTGACCGTAAGACAGCCTAACGGTGTGCGGGACCGTAGCCCAGCTTCATGGAGACGGTTGCGAATGGTCCTCGCCGATACCCCAGGAGCAACAGTGTCCCTAATTTGCTGGGAAGTGGCGGTGCGGTCCCCTACGGCACTGCGTAGGATCCTACGGTCTTGGCGTGCATCCGTGCGTCGCTGCGGTCCGGTCCCAGGTCGACGGGCACGTGCACCTTCCGCCGACCACTGGCGACAACATCGATGTACTGTGGAGACCTCACGCCCCACGTGTTGAGCAATTCGGCGGTACGTCCACCCGGCCTCCCGCATGCCCACTATACGCCCTCGCTCAAAGTCCGTCAACTGCACATACGGTTCACGTCCACGCTGTCGCGGCATGCTACCAGTGTTAAAGACTGCGATGGAGCTCCGTATGCCACGGCAAACTGGCTGACACTGACGGCGGCGGTGCACAAATGCTGCGCAGCTAGCGCCATTCGACGGCCAACACCGCGGTTCCTGGTGTGTCCGCTGTGCCGTGCGTGTGATCATTGCTTGTACAGCCCTCTCGCAGTGTCCGGAGGAAGTATGGTGGGTCTGACACACCGGTGTCAATGTGTTCTTTTTTCCATTTCCAGGAGTGTATTTCTCCAGTATTTGTAAAACATTCTATCTCGATGCCACATCAGAGGTTTGGTGATGTATAGACTGGGTTATAAGTGATGGTTGATAGAGAAGGATCACAAACAGTAAATGGTGTGCTGATTTTGGCCGTAAGAAACGTACACTAGCTTTTCAGATCTCTAGTCCTATACTTTCCGGTAGAAATAATGTCTATGATTTGGAATCGTGTTTCCATTCAACCACATACCTGCATTGTATCCGATAGAGAAATCCGTTAATGATTACAGCCATTAATTAGTAAATCATATTTCTGGCATTCTCATATCCCAAAACGATTCACCTTTTTCGAACCAATCTGGTACAGTAAAATTTCATATAGTCCCTATACCTCTTGCAACTGCTGCCATGTCTGTAGCTTTACGCTTTCCAGTTCAAGTCGGAACTGAGCAGAAGTCTGAGAAAGCTGTATCTACCACCTTCTGCAACCCGTGTAGAAACAGAGTGACCTGAGTTAGTGCGACGGGACCATGTTTCGACGGTGAAAATAGGAACAAGTTGTCGTAGCTTCGCCAACAGTGTATGATGTGTAAGGTCAGGGCCAAACGAAGCCTGTCCACTAACTACATCTGGTAGAGAACTTGATAAGATTTTTACTGCATCTCTCTCCTCCCACATATCGAAGACAAATACCGTCTGCATGCCGGCATTGAGCACATGTGACGATCCTATTAAATATACAGCTATTGATACATTGCACAGACCAGTGTAAAGTTCTATCACCTGTACTGTTGGAGGATGACCGTATTCCACAAACTATACTGTAAGTTGCAAGAGATGCTCCCTGTGACCCTGTGTCATGGTTTGAAACATTGTTTTTTTCTGCTGTAACACACTTTGTACAGTGCCATACATTTTGTTTTTTCTGCCACGATTTTGATGTCTGTGTCAGGTTCTAAACTGACATTAACAGGTTCTGATCCATTGCTTCTCACAGAAGACTAGGTGTCGCACTGTGTAAATCATTTTGTTACTACTGCTACCATAACAAACAACACAAACTGGATGATTTTAAATAAAAAACAGTTACAACATAAAGGAAACTGGAAAAGTTTGGTGTCATTGTGGAGAGTTTCCAAACTGCTGTCCGAAATTGATTGACGACTTCTACATTTAAACTCATCTGTCACAGTGATGGAATACGTGATGGCTCTGCATTCCATTTCGACTGATTCCTCATATAGCAGTCATGTACGCTATCACTGTTTCGGTGCTAGCCACCCCCAGACGGTGTTGCCCCTCCACCAAAACTCTTTCTCCATCTCAAACAAGCGATGGCAGTCAGTCATTATGTGGTAACCAACAGTGTACCAGTGGACGGATGGGATGGAAAAGACACCGTTGATGTACTGTAAAAATAGGCATCACAGTTGATAGTGTGAACAATTTTAGCGATTTTGCAGTAATTTCAACGCCAACCATGATGCGACAGCATATTTCCCAGTTTCATTGTCATCGCTAAACCACCCTTTCCCTACTTTGCGAGTATCATTGAGAATGTAGATAGATGACTGCATGGTACATCCATTCATTGTTAATTCTGGAACATATACGTCATCAAAGTATACCAGACAGTGCTCTACATATTTCTAGCACCTCGAGCATAGTGCTTAATTTACGATCTATCTCTATGCGGATGGGAGTCACAGAGCATTCTCACAGTCTTAGGATAAAATTAGAGACTGAAAGACCCTCTTGCACTGTCTCTGACCAACCTGCCCTGCAGCACCATTAGCGACTTAATCTGCAGCCGCCCAGAAGTAGAACGCTGCATTCCACGTCTTGTGAATGAATGGAGCTTCCTGAGCCCTCGCCCATCCAACTGCACAAGATTTCTCCAGATGCGCCCATGTCGAGGAGGTTAGCACTCACTACCGGTGTATAGTAACAGATTTGAAAGTGTTGTGACATAATAGCAGACATTCATGAAAAACAAGAAACAGGTGATTTTTATGCATGATGGAGCTCCAGACGGATGGAGCTCGAAGCATTTTATGTAAATCAACTACGCTATCAATTTTAAAGTATTGTTCTAGTGTCTGGGATCAGTACCAGGATGGTATTGGTACGAGGGAACTTAAACACATACACTCCTAAGGCTACACGGTTCTGCACTTAATACAGGCTATAATGTTAGATCGCTTGAGTTTCCGACCTATCAGTCATATGGAATGCAGCGCTGTTAATATTCCAATGTAAGAAATATATTCCCAGCGCATGACATACATCCATCTATCAGGTTTCCCTACGATAAACTATGGTAACAAACTGTAAAACGAAAAAAACTACTTCCTTAAAACATTGGCTCTGTGTGATACATGCACAATATACAGGGTGTTTCAAAAATGACCGGTATATTTGAAACGGCAATAAAAACTAAACGAGCAGCGATAGAAATACACCGTTTGTTGCAATATGCTTGGGACAACAGTACATTTTCAGGCAGACAAACTTTCGAAATTACAGTAGTTACAATTTTCAACAACAGATGGCGCTGCGGTCTGGGAAACTCTATAGTACGATATTTTCCACATATACACCATGCGTAGCAATAATATGGCGTAGTCTCTAAATGAAATTACCCGAAACCTTTGACAACGTGTCTGGCGGAATGGCTTCACATGCAGATGAGATGTACTGCTTCAGCTGTTCAATTGTTTCTGGATTCTGGCGGTACATCTGGTCTTTCACGTGTCCCCACAGAAAGAAGTCACAGGGGTTCATGTCTGGCGAATAGGGAGGCCAATCCACGCCGCCTCCTGTATGTTTCGGATAGCCCAAAGCAATCACACGATCATCGAAATATTCATTCAGGAAATTAAAGACGTCGGCCGTGCGATGTGGCCGGGCACCATCTTGCATAAACCACGAGGTGTTCGCTGTGTCGTCTAAGGCAGTTTGTACCGCCACAAATTCACGAAGAATGTCCAGATAGCGTGATGCAGTAATCGTTTCGGATCTGAAAAATGGGCCAATGATTCCTTTGGAAGAAAGGGCGGCCCAGACCAGTACTTTTTGAGGATGCAGGGACGATGGGACTGCAACATGGGGCTTTTCGGTTCCCCATATGCGCCAGTTCTGTTTATTGACGAAGCCGTCCAGGTAAAAATAAGCTTCGTCAGTAAACCAAATGCTGCCCACATGCATATCGCCGTCATCAATCCTGTGCACTATATCGTTAGCGAATGTCTCTCGTGCAGCAATGGTAGCGGCGCTGAGGGGTTGCCACGTTTGAATTTTGTATGGATAGAGGTGTAAACTCTGGCGCATGAGACGATACGTGGACGTTGGCGTCATTTGGACCGCAGCTGCAACACGGCGAACGGAAACCCGAGGCCGCTGTTGGATCACCTGCTGCACTAGCTGCGCGTTGCCCTTTGTGGTTGCCGTACGCGGTCGCCCTACCTTTCCAGCACGTTCATCCGTCACGTTCCCAGTCCGTTGAAATTTTTCAAACAGATCCTTTATTTTATCGCTTTTCGGTCCTTTGGTTACATTAAACCTCCGTTGAAAACTTCGTCTTGTTGCAACAGCCCGCATCTCGTGGTCGTGCGGTAGCGTTCTCGCTTCCCACGCCCGGGTTCCCGGGTTCGATTCCCGGCGGGGTCAGGGATTTTCTCTGCCTCGTGATGGCTGGGTGTTGTGTGCTGTCCTTAGGTTAGTTAGGTTTAAGTAGTTCTAAGTTCTAGGGGACTTATGACCACAGCAGTTGAGTCCCTAAGTGCTCAGAGCCATTTGAACCATTTTTTGTTGCAACAACACTGTATTGTAGGCGGTGGAATTCCAACACCAGAAAAATCCTCTGTTCTAAGGAATAAACTATGTTGTCTACAGCACACTTGCACGTTGTGAACAGCACACGCTTACAGCAGAAAGACGACGTACAGAATGGCGCACCCACAGACTGCGTTGTCTTCTATATCTTTCACATCACTTGCAGCGCCATCTGTTGTTGAAAATTGTAACTACTGTAATTTCGAAAGTTTGTCCGCATGAAAATGTACTGTTGTCCCAAGCATATTGCAACAAACGGTGTATTTCTATCGCTGCTCGTTTAGTTTTTATTGCCGTTTCAAATATACCGGTCATTTTTGAAACACCCTGTAGCTTTCCACAGATGTTGAGCGTCCACTGTTCACATCCGATTACGGTTCAGAAATTTTACTACGCCCACATCAGTCCTATATAAAATGATCATTAGTAACGGATAATACCTCTTACAAGAAAACAGATAAACGCATAGGAGCAGCGTCCGACATGTGAAATTACAAGTCATGCCACCACTAGCTTTGTAAACTGCACGTATGTCAAGCAAACGTATACACAGGGATTGCAGTATCTCACAAACACCTATCGCTAACTTAGAATCATCTTAGTTATGAAACTGAAGTTTCGATTTTACACCCAAGATGCGACAGGGGGGTGGAGTACATCGATTAAATCTTCGTTCATTTCGAGGAATGTGTCGAAACAGGATGGTCACGTTTCATCACACATGAGATGGAAGTCCTGTGATGACCGAGAGGTTTGCCGTTAACGATCGCCAAGTAGACAGCACTCTAAATCACATGCAGAACACTTGGATGTATACAAGTCGAACGCATGCTATGTTATGCGACTGATGGATCCTGAAAGAACAGAGGAAAAAATGGTCAATTGACTTGCAGCAACATCTCATTCTCTAGAATGCATGATCCGTCTGCCATTAAACCGTACCTCGTTACAGGTCCATCTCAATCGATCACCCTGTCCACTCTCTGTTATCCTTTAACGCTGATGCATGTGAGTTTAGAGGCAGATGGTTCTCTGTCTTCCTGAAAAGCGTCAAATACAGTAGTCAACTCACGTATATCACTTTTACCTAAATAGACATACAGTAGAATGCTGGCTCGACGGAAAAAAATTGACTGTTTCCTTGCTCCGCTTCGCTTTCATGTCGACGTTTTCTCAGTTTCCTCTTTCTGTCGCATACTTGTTAATTACAAGTGAATGTGTGCTGTTATTTCAAGGTGCTTACTTCTACCCTGCTTTGATAAACGTATCTTGGGAGTGGAACGTAAATGCGTGATCGAATTTACCAGAACTGGTTTGGGTCATCACCTGTAGACTGGAGACGATCGCGCACTGTTGCAAAACAGTTACTATTTTATTTTAATTACAAGTTTCAGAGTTCTTTGCAAATGTGTTAACCGCTGTGTATAGAAATGGATATAGCTAGAGTTCATTACATCATATGAGCTATACGGCGCAAGAAATACGTTTAAAATTTAGTACTATATTGAGTATGATATAACTCTGGTGCAATGGCGCTAGTTACCTCACCTGCTGTTGCAGGTAGCCATATTTATAGAAAAAACACTCAAAAGTGTCTCACAATTCGCCAATAATTGCTTAATCTCTTAATACCACAATGTGTATCAACACACTTCTCTACGAAAACTTGTAGGAAAACTGTTGGTCGCAATATGCACTGGACTGGTGGAAACGATCAAGTCCTAACAGTTGCACTAAGCGGCCACTTGCTGCCCAGAAATCAAATCACACGGAACGTTACGAACTCGTGCCCTGGAGACGCAGGTCTTCACCCGATTCGACAGCCTCGTCCAGTCTCGACACCCAAGACCAGCTTACTGTGAATTTTCCCAGCTACTTCTGTTAGCTTGCTTGCTTCCTATCGGCTCTCGCTATCGTCTCTTCCCTACCACGCCACTCTGCCCTAGTAACGTACATTACATTAAAACTTAATATAGTTTTTCGATCAATCACCCAACAAAAGAGTTTCATAATAAATCGTGCTCAAACATGTATCAGAATGATAACAAACACAGCGTCTTTGAAAAATAGCTTCTGATAAAACATTCAGTTAACACGAATATTCTGTTGCTAACATTATGTAAGGGTATTGAAGCTGAGGAATAATGTGATCTAGTTTCGAATGCTGTGGTGTATATGTTTGTTAGTATAATTTGGTGCAATTTCCAACTGAGCCGCTCGAGGCGAGAGCTTGACCTGTAAGTCAGTGAAGATGCGTCGGTGCCTGCTGGCTAAGCCTCATGGGCCGAACCGTCTTACCTGCCAGTGTACTGCTCCAGCCGTTATCAGTCTTGATCACTCTAAAAGGCATACACAGACATCTTCGGTACAATACCACTCCTTTCAGCTTTTCGAATTGGAAGTACCACAGTCCCCTTTACACACAGACATTCTGTCCGGCAGTGTTTCCAAAGGAGCTGCCACCAAAGTTATCTAAGCTGAAAACCCACTGCTTAAAATTCATTGTCTTAAATGCTTTATATACAGTGCACCCCTCCAGGACCCTGTAACACATAGAAACCCACAGTAAGGAATTTTCCGGTGATCGTTTGTGTGGCTTGGAACGTTTAAGTTACTCAGAACCTCCTTCTACACACTGTAATTGGAGATGAGCTCATAGTAAAAGACAGGTATTCACAATGAAATCTCTCAAAGGCTTAATGTATTCACACCCTTTATACGTCCACCATCTGGCATAGGGAAGGATCAGACCCGAAATACGAGTCCGGTCATGCTGATTTAGATTTTCCGTCGTTATCTTAAATTGCATAAAAGGCGATATGATTCCTGTAAAGAGGTCATATCTAATTACTTTATCAATCTTCCAGCAACTGAGTTGCAGCTCCCACTCTAGTGTAGTGACTTTTTCGTCCTTCCTAAACTCTAACTACATACTGGAGCAGGCAAAAACAAGGTACCTTTTTTCCGAAAGGGTATTATGACATGTATTTAAACAAATGGACGTACCTTTCTTTTGTATACACATGTGCGATATACCTCTCTTTTAAACCAAGTTATGCATATTCCAGCAGCATTTATTTTCACTCTCGTCTCTCCTTCTCCCATGTTCTGTAACGGGTCAGGTGCAGAAAGTGCAACATTATGACCCTAAGTATATTGTAACAGGGCCTGTCATTTATCGCATGCACTCAATTAAAGTACCCCAAAGTACAAAGATGTTGACACTCTTAATATATTTCTCCTATCCCGAACAAAATTTAACCATTTCATCATAGCAGCAACTGAACACGTCGGTCTCGTCCTTACCTGTTTGACTTCCAAGAGTAATTTTAACTTCATTTCGACAAGATGGTTCAAATGGCTCTCAGCACTATGGGACTTAACTTCTAAGGTCATCAGCCCCTAGAACTTAGAACTAATTAAACCTAACTAACCTAAGGACATCACTCACACCCACGCCCGAGGCAGGATTCGAACCTGCGGCCGCAGCGGTCGCGCGGTTCCAGAATATAGCGCCTAGAACCGCTCGGCCACCCCGGGAAGCCTTCATTTCGACACTATATTCCTTTAACTTTATACAAAGTATTTCTAAATGTTGCCAAAAAGTTCTTGAGATATTGTAGATAATGTCTTGGGAACTAACTGAGAACAAGAATTCACATCTGTATATCTCATCCGTTGTCCCATCTGAGCTTATGGAGCTCGAGAAGCAACGACTACATGGCCAGTACTTGTCACCATCTTCGCCGTCGTGCATTGCAGCCATCAATCGATATTCATAAGTAACAACGTAGGCTTTAAAAACTTGGCTGTTATCTCTAATGGGGGACTAAGGCGCTGCAGTCATGGACTGTGCGGCTGGTCCCGGCGGAGGTTCGAGCCCTCCCACGGGCATGCGTGCGTGTGTTTGTCCTTAGGATAATTTAGGTTAAGTAGTGTGTAAGCTTAGGGACTGATGACCTTAGCAGTTAAGTCCCATAAGATTTCACACTCATTTGAATTTTTATTTGTAATGGAAAGGAAAGTAAACGTAAGTACAAACGTAAAATAAAATTAGCCAAAATAAAAAAAAGTGAAAATATGTGTAGCTAATGCTACAAAGAAACTAACAAGTTAACAGGAATTTTACGAAGTGACAAAATTTGGCATTGAAGCACGCCAGACACCACTCACTTCAATATGCGTCGCCTAGTACTGATTTACATAGGTCAGTGACTGAACAACTAACGTGTTCGCGCGATAGTAGCTACTGAGTTATTTATAAAAACTATTCAGTCAGGCGAACTCAGGAAAGTGAGAAGTGGTCGAATAGAACCACCCCAGCTTACTGATCAATGTATACCTCTGTCGGTCGCCTTTGCTTGCGGTTACTACGTCTTTTGTTTAGCGATTAAAGGAAAACTAATTTTATTGAAGGCCTCCCCAATCATCTTCAACGGCGGCCGTTAGCAATTAACCTAATATTTAAGATAAACAGTAAATTAATTGGCTTGGCGCGTCAGTACTACGTACTATGCATTACTAACCATGTAGTAATTAATTCTACACAAGTCACATTGGAGACGTGTTGTGGGAGGTATTTCGGGTACCATCACAATTTTCCTCCATTCTTGACACATTCGTGAACGCTGCACGAGAAGGACGAGCTGCAATTTCTCTGATTTTCCTGTGCGGCCATCTTGCAAGATGTGTTTGATAAGAAGTAATGTGTTACTCGAGTCTTCTTTGAACATATGATATCGTAATGTTAACAGTAAATCTCTCCACGCACTATCTGTCTCTGGAGCCGGAGGAAGGTCTGCGTGATGCTGTTGCTAAATGGACCTGTGACAGAATGGATCCTCTATGTCGCTTCTATTAATTTGTCTGGTAGGCAACATAGACTGATACACAGCAGAATAAACCGAACGGGGGCTTTGTAAGTGCCGCGTCTTTCGTGAATGAATTATAAGTCCTCAGTATTCTTCCATTGGAGTTCAGTCTGACATATTCATTTTCTACAAATATTTTCTTTTTTTCTAAAATGTTTCCACTTTGAACTGTTAGTGACGCATACTCCTTGATAATTTACGGTTGTGACTACATTCATTCGCTTATCTCCAAACGTGTAATAGAACAGTGAGGGATCTTTTCCCGTTGAATTCTACCAATAATTTATTATAAATGACTCCCACTAATAACCTAGATTCTCAAATCCACAACTCGATCCAATGAAACACCTCGCAGCTACCTCAATGAGTCAGTGTCGCCACCTTCATCTTGGTCAAAAACAGTGTAGCGCCATATTGCAAACATACGCATATCTGTGGCTGTCAAAGCGTCTGCCAATGCTCGTCGATGTCGTGTCAACACTGTCACCACAACTGTTTCAGTGCCAAGTGTCTACCCTCAGCTCAGGTGCTGTGACGTCATTCCCACGGTATTAAACAAGACATACGTCAGAGTTACGACGTAGGTTAGATATCAAATAAAGTTTTCGAAGTAAATTTAACGTATTTATATGGCTAGTTACACAGATAATTCAGTGTGTCCAAATGTCATCGGGAATGCCTCAAACTGATGGCTCTAATCGCATGTAAGTCGTGTTTATAATATTCTGATGGAACTGGACTGAAAGGTGGTGGAAGAGGAGAAAACAAAAAAATCAAAAATCATTAGAAAATGTCAAAATAAAAAACAACGTTGCCGTGATGTATATCAAAAGATTCCGTTTGCTCGGAGCATTACGCAACTAAAATTGGAGTTTGTCTAGGAAAGGTATTATTAAAGTGATCGATGTTTTGTCCTCCCGTTGGCCGTGCAGTCTAACGCACTGCTTTCCGGGTTGGAAGGTGTGCCAGTCAACGGCACAAATCCGCCCGGCAGATTAGTGTCGAGGTCCGGTGTTCCGGCCAGTGTGTGGATGGTTTTTAAGGCGGTTTTCCATCTGCCTCGGCAAATGCGGACTGGTTCCCCTTATTCCGCCTCAGTCACACTATGTCGGCGATTTCTGGGATTGCTGCGCAAATACTTGCTCCAAGTACGCGTATACCATAATTACTCGATCACGCAAACATTGGGGTTACACTCGTCTGGTGTGAGACGTTCCCGAGAGGGGGCGGGGTGTCCACTGGGGGCGGAACTGCACAATAACCCTGTGTCGGTGTGGGGTGGCGGAGGGGCGAATAGACTGCTGTAGCCTGTTGTGGGGCCGTGTACCACTGAGGCAACGGCTGGGACGAAGCCTCTCCGTCGTTTCTAGGTCCCCAGTTCAATAAAATACAATACAATACAATATCGATGTTGTAATTAATAGCTTGTAGAGCATTGTCTTTTAAGTCAAACTAGTCATCAGAATTAAGGCATCAGAATGAAATTTTTACTGGATAGCGGGATGTGCGCTGGTATGAAACTCTGTAGTAGATTAAAACTGTGTACCGGACCGAGACTCGAACTCGGGAGTTTGGAAGGTAATTGATAGGGTATTGACGGGAGTAAGGCTGTGAGGAGGGATCGTGAGTCGGACTTAGATAGCTCAGTCGGTAGAGCATTTGCCAGCGAAAGGTAGAGGTCCCGAGTTCGAGTGTCGGTTCGGCACACTCGATTAATCAGCCAAAACGTTTTAGAATTGAGGTATTTCGACCTCATGTCAAGTTTTGTAGGATTAGCTAATGGGATGCATCTCTCAGAAAACCTTTTATGTTACTGAAAATGAAGGGTTATTTTGATTACCAATACAAGTCGGTAAAACTGGTGATAATCTCTAAAAGAGATGCCCACATTAAAACTTGAGCCACATGAAGAAAGCTAATACAGCAAAAATATGTAAAAAGATCGATATGGAAAGGGGTGGATAATTTCAAGCTATTTTGTTGAGTGGCCGAAAGAGTACATCAGAACCAATTTCTATTGCGGGGAATTTAAGTCATCCCTCCTGTGGCCCTCATCTTGTCGTTGGTAGGGGGCTTCAACCCAGTGATCCAGACTTCCTTTCCGTGGAAGTCTAGTTTCGATAGCTTACTGAACGGGAATATGTGAGGGAAAGCTAAGACTGCCCTACTACAGAGAGAAAAAGTTCGTCAGCAGTGGTGAAAGTATTTTCTGTAGGGTAAGAATACCTGGAACCACAGTTCCCTGTTCTCCAGGAATAGAGGCTTGGTAAGAGGCCAGTAACATTTACTATTAAAATAATTAACCATTGACGAGTTTCAGCAGATAATAGTTGGATGGATAAACATTATGTTGACCATAGCATGAAAAGGCATGGGAAGAAAGTATATGCAACATAGGACAGCTTAAAGATAGAAACTTGGAATATCGAGGAACTCGTCAATGAAGAACTTGAGTTGGTTCAAGAAATGATGCACAAGAAAATAGATATATAGTAGCTGCAACAGAAAAGAAAATTCAGGTGATCAAGGATAACTAGTGACATGATGATGTCTTACAACGGAGTACCGCAAGGTACCAGAGCGCAAGCTGGAGTGGCTATACTTACGGACAAAAAATGGGCGTCTGAAATAAATTATTAATGAAGGCATAATGCTATAAGATTAAAGTACAACAGACGTTACTTGAGAGTTGTAGTAATGTACGCAACAGAAGAATGAAAGGAAGAGAAAAGAAAAGAATTTTTTTCTTCTTTGCGTAATGAAATAGACAGCCAATACAAAACTGACTTAATGATTTTTTTTTGTAGACTAACGTAAGAGGAGGGAACAACCCTATAACTAATCTGACGAGCACCCAAGGAAAATAGAAGTGGACAATATTTAAGACAAATTTGCAATTTTTAATAACTTGAAAATTACTAGCACTTATCATTAAAAAAAGAAGGTATTCACAAGTACACATGGTCAGCTCGAGATGAAAGACTATTAATTGATTATGTAATAGTAACAAAAATCATCACTGATAACGGATACAAGAGTCATTAACTGATTATGCAATAGTAACAAAATGAATAACCAGTGATAAGTGTTACAAGAGTATATCAAGGAAGCTGTATCTATCCCCACGATTATTCATTAATTTCTAAGATGAATATGTTAACAAGGTGGAGAAATAGCAAAAACACTCACACACATAGAGAAACATTTGAAGTACACTTATTAAAAGACATAAGCATACAAACCTTATACGAAAAGGATTAAATGAACAAATGCCAACGAAACCCACTAGTGAATATATTAATGAAGAGTCTTGAAATAACATTTAAAAGATGTAATAAGAGGGGATAAAGAACGTGGAATGGAAAATAATAAAGAGTGATAAGAGAGGAAAAGTAAGCATATTTAAAATATCTACGAAGAAATACGCTAAGATGAAGAGTAAAAGATACTTGAAAAAGAGTAATTGCTAAGCGAGAATGTAATGGACCAGGTTGTCGTGATAAAAGTGAGTACATCCACCAATGTAATTTTACTCGTAATGTGGACAACTTCCCGAAAACTGGGCCCCTGTAATTGTCCATCTAAAGCATGTAAATGAAACCATTGCAAACCTGAAGATGCGTCTATACTGGTGTGACACAGGTAGTTACGAATAAAGCACCCTCACACAGCTATTGGAAATACCACATCATTCTTGACTTTTTGATTGTTATAATTTTTTATAATAATTTAGACGGTTATTGCGTGTTAAATGTTGTTATCGTTATTCATAATGCCTTTTAGCTGTGGCTGATCTCCACAGACAGTTGTCTGTAAGTATATAGCACTCCACCTGCGGATGTACAGACATGCTCAAAAGTATCCGAACGACCTGAATTGAATTTCGCCTGATTCACATGCAACTCGCATAACGCAACTGTCTAGCAGGTCCTCTAATCGCTTCTCGGTACAGTCGTTTGACTAGTGAAAATGGTTCAAACAAGTCACCACTAGAAAACACTGTTCCATGTTGCAATAACTCAAGATGTAGAGTAATAGCACAATACTAAAAATATCAGGGAACACCTTATCATAGGTAATACTATCCTTAAGGATTGTAAGCTCACATTTATTACAACAAATGACCTACCTGTAATATTACTACTCTCATTATCACGTCAGATAGGTAACGTACGTAGCAAGTTCGTCGTATTAATGATTTAACCTTCAAAATATCGTACCGTACTTATTATTTAACACAAAATGACATTAAAAATTTAAGTTATTCACGAGCAGCTAGTTGAGAATATATATTAATTTCAAATGACACGACGAACCGTCTCGTTCTGTATATGGATTCCAAGCCAGGTCATGCAGACTAAGCGAAGATTTCGTGACTGACGGAAACTAACAGGCATTCCTGACTAGGCCTACATGAGAGTGATATACCTCGATTTTAGACAGTATCAGTTAGCAAATATCATCTTTAAATTCCATAATGTAAACATTTTTAACGGACGCGAATTCCTACCCAGCACCTATTGTCCCTGTTAACAAACTGCGAGAAATGTTAAAAATTGCTTCTTCACGAGTAACTTACTTGAAATGCCGTGAGGAAAAACTTTGTGGTGGACAGGGGTTCGAACCCAGAACCTAACTGGATTTTTATCGAAATACAATCAACTGCGACATATCGGATTTTCTCGGCAGTAGCTAGATGTTTTAACTGAAATGACAAGACGAAACATTAATTTTTTCCATTCTAGGATTCCAACTCGGCACCTAATGCTGTTATATTCCAGAGAAAACGAACGTTAAATGTGGGTTTGTTACACCGGCAGTGACATGTGAGCATGTTTGAACTAGAAATAACATGACAAAGACTTCAGTACTGACTGGGGATCGAACCACAAATATATCGTTGTTGACTACACACAAAGAGACGTCAGCTACCGAATTTTTCTCCACCAGTAGCTCGGAATAGAACCTAGAGCTTACAGTGATTACGCAAATAATTCTGTGTCTCACTGGGAGTCAAACACGTCGGATACCGATAGTGTTGACAACGAATGAAAATACATTAAAAATCAAAATTATTATCCACCAGCAGATAGGTGTTCTCATGCTAGAGCTTGATAATACATAATGAAATCTTTAGTGCCGGGCCAGGATTCAAACCCATTCATGTGCAGTATGTGGAGACGTTGAGTAATCTGCAGTTTTGAACAAACAACAAATTGTAGTCGAGCTGTATTGTCACTAAGGGATCAAATTCCGCGTTAAGGGCGGTCTGAGTTGCATTCCCGGTTCAGAACCAATTTCATCGTCATACAGATGCTGAAATGAAAGATGGAGTAAGTATTCAAATGGTTCTGAGCACTATGGGACTTAACACTGAGATCAGCAGTCCCCTATAACATAGAACTACTTAAACCAAACTAACCTAAGGACATCACACACATCCATGTCTGAGGCAGGATTTGGACCTGCGACCGTAGCGGTCGCGCGGTTCCAGACTGAAGCGCCTAGAACCGCTCGGCCACAACTTCCGGCTGAATTAAGTGTCCTGTGACCCTAAATAGCGTTTGTTTCGTCACTAGAAGTTGAAACGTCCCCTTTGAACAATTATACATGACTGTGCTTAAACTGACACACAATGTTTTGTTAGCGCAACGCAATCTGACTTTCAAAATTCCCTACAAAAGAATGGCCGTGACTAACATTAAACTATACCTTTCACAAATCACTTACCTCACAAAAATCTTCGCTGCTCAAGCTACTGCAATACAGCGAGCACCACTACTGCCAGCTAAATAAAAGATTCAAACTATGGAAGGCACTAACTACTGATAGGGATAGTTAGCAAATGAAAGATATTAATAGAGAACAAACAGTGTATTTACCTTGATATCATTATGTATAAATATAGCAGTTCATGAAAAATTACAAAACTCCGCCATCTCTCTCCCCACATCCACCACTGCTGGCGGCTCACCTCCAACTGCGCAACGCTACGCGCTGTTCACAGCCAGCTGCCTAACACTACAATGGCAGTCAACAATGCAAACTAGACACAGACTGCACACAGCACAGCCAGTGATTTTCATACAGAGGTGGCGTTACCAATAAAAAAACCTAAACAGCCTACTTACATAGCCCCCATGCTCCCCACAAAAAATTTTACAAATTGGTTTGGGCAGTGGCCAATACAGATTTGAAAAAATTTTTCATAATTACAATAACAAAGAAATCAAATGCACACACTTATTGATACAATGTTGGTCAAAAGCTAAAATTTTGTCACAGTCCATGAAGACAGTCCTGATCATTCATCATAATAGTAATTACAGTTTTTTTCGCAAAGTCTCATTAGTAAAAGAAATTGGACACAGAAGTAGTGGATTTCCATGCAGTCTTGAAGAAGTAGTGTTGTCCTTCCAACGGAAAGACAGCGCTGACGCTCGACATGCACACAGGTAATGTGCCACAACAGAGCAAACCCACAGCAGAGTCATTCGACGTTTTGAAGAATATTGGTAGGTAGGTCATCACAGAGCAGACCCACTGTAGTCCTGGTAGAGATTACGGTATTGGTGGGCCACCAGAGGTGCTGACCTATTGCAGTCCTTGTAGAAATAATGGTATTGATGGATCATCAAAGATGTAGACCCACTGTAGTCCTTGTAGAGATAGCCAGCAGCCATCTGTTGTGACTGTGCAGGTGCACAATCACCATTGAAGAGTCTTGCGGATAATATAGCAAGTCCATAAACCACCACTTGTGCACTCACGAAGTTTTTGGAATTGTCCTTAGAACCAACAATGCTGTTATCCAGTCCCTTGCTGAATTATTAACACATGTGCAAACACTAACAGTCCCAACTTCTCACATATTGTCCATATACTATGACCAACAGAAACGTGTGCAGTGAAATGTAACTAACAAGTTAATAATATCATGAACTGGTGACAATTACAATTTTATAACATGAGAATACAATAACAAAGGTACAAAATACATCATTAAAAACATAACAATACAGATAACATTTGTAGTACAGGCTTTACAAAAGAATCGAACTAACATATACATCAGTGGAATGATGACATGAGTACATACATAAAAGATCACAATAACTTTTGAAACATCAACTTCACACATGAGCATTAACACAAAACAGAATAAATAATGTCTAAACATCTTTACAAAGTAAATAACACATTATTAATGCCAATTGTATTTGAGGATAACAGTATTCCTCATCATAGTGAATGTAACTTAGTATTAGAAGAGAAAAAAGTTCTATGAAACAGTACACAGAGACAGGAAGAAAACAAATACACAAGGGTACACAAACATATAGTGGGATAATACAAAAGGAAAAGGACAGGGTTTGTTTTACTGCAGTATTTTGCAAACAAAACTTTCTTTGCTTCTTGGAGATCTCCCTTCATTCATCATTATTCCCAAAAGTCCTATCTAAGCCTGCCTTCTGTATTCTGTTCACATCCTCTGTCAAAAATAGTTTTTCTCCACTGTACAGTATCCTTCTATTTCGCCCAAACCATTTTCATATAGCTTCTCAACACATTTCTTCCAATTCATCACAACTCATTCTCGTATATAGTCTACCCCCTCTTAAGCTAACTGAAATCTACTGAGCTCAGATGCTAAACTAAGGGACGAGGCAATGCAGCACCACATAAAACAATTAACCCAAATAGCAATGACAAAAAAAATGGAAATTTGCAAAGCAAGCTATAGTAAATCTAAATTACCAAGCAATGCAACATTACAACTAATATGAGCCAATGTGCAGCAACAAGAAAAATAAATGAGTAGTAAAACTGGCTTAGCAGAGTAACACAAAGTCACATTCAGTAACACTATGGCTGGCAAACAGCAGCTTATATCTAAACATGACATAGCTCAAGCAGGAAAAATAGTACACTAAAGATAACAATGCAGATAAGGGAAATGTATAATCACATCTTAATGTCTAAGTAATTAAAGTGGTGCACCACAACAACTTATTGTAAAAAAAATATTACCATGTCCTTGAAAAGAAAATTATGTGTCCAGTTACTGTTACTAGTCCCTTCTTATTGTTCTTTCCTTTCCAAGTGCTCCTTTTTTTTTTTTTTTTAGAATGTGGATTACAAAATTATCATTTAATAGATCTGTTGACAGAAAGTGTTCACATTAGCAAATGCATCTAAGTTTATTTTATAAAACTAATGCTGTAACACAGCTGGAAAACAGGTATCAAATGAAATAAGCAATTACGCAAACCAAAGCATACAAATATCATTCAATAGTCATGTGACATTTCATAAGTTAGTAGAAATTCTCTCAACTCTCGTAGAAAGACGCTTGTCGTAATCAAGTGTGCAGATGTAAAAATATTTCTCGTCATTTCATTAGGCATTTCAGTAAATATCATAAATTACGAGCTCCACAGTATGCTTTCAACAAGGAAATGTCAATAGCAAGGTTAATGGAAGTAATGAGGGAGTCGCATTTGCAATATTTTCTCTAAAGGAATGTCAATGGCGAGGATAAAGGCCTGCCTTTTTTCTTTTTTTTCTACCTGTGCTTCCGGAAAGGCACACCCTAATGGCTTGTTCTCCAGGTGTTTGACACAGCTGTGTGCCCACGACGCATTACGTGCAGGTGGTCACTTAACTTTCTTACGGAAATATTTACGACACCAGTTTCCGCTACAGTGACAGTCTCACACAAAAATATTTCACAGGTCAAGAATTAGCGTTGCAAATCTGTAGAAAGAAAATCCTATAAATATAACAGTGTCCAAAAAATTTTCGCCGGCATTGTGATACATTCACGCATTTACACACATTTCATAACTCTTAAAGTACGATTCTCGGTTTCCAACATCCTGTTTCACAAGTCAAGAGTCCCTACCCACTATTCATTACTCCTTACCTTATTACACATATACGTATCCATCGACACTCGTCAATATTTCGTCATTATAAATATGAAGCATAATCAAATAACTCATATAGCCTCAGCCTATTAATCATAAACATACCTCAGCAGCATAATACACATCGTCGTCGTAAAAATAACATCATAAGACCTCACTCAAATCTCAAAATCGTCGTAGCTTCCTCCAATAATTAAAAAAATTCTCTGCTCATGTCAAAAGTGTCATCTGCCTCAAACGTACTTTAAAAATCATGAATCCATACCAAATACATCATTCAAAGCTCTCATAGTATCACAATGGTTCCAAAAAAAATATGAACAGTTTACAAAGTACAGACAAAATACAATTTCGTAAGTGTGAAGTTATCCAACTGTGTAATTACATAAACATCTGTCACTGATGTAGTAAAAAAAATGTTTATCTCTCAGTTAAATTATCAGATAGCTGTGTAATTTGTGTGTTAGAGAAATATGGTACCGATGTGTAAAGTTGTATAAGCAAATACCATATTAGCTAGGGTTCCTTGTGGTTGCCAAACACATGGTACACAAAGTAAGTGTGTAACCCCCTGAGGATAAATGTAATTATACTCCCAGGTGTTACAAATTACAGCAATGGAATGAAATGTATCACGGAAAACTTTCTTTGTAATTAAAAAAATCTTTATGAATAAGTGTTTTAAGTATAAGATTAATCACTCAAATGCGTGTACTGTAGCGCTAAACTGTGCATCTTGTCGCAACATAATCTCTGTGGAAGTGTCGTAGTTATCGTCCTCCGAAAGCTAAGTTCTGCAGAAGTCAATGTACTTACCACATGATAAACAAAAGTGAAATGCTTTGCGTATATATATCGTAGTTATTATGCTTATTGGCGTGATGAAGAAAGTACTGTACAGTAACGTATTGTTATGCCACGAAAAAGGCTGTCTCATTGTTGTTATACCACAAAAGTTACTACTAAAACATGTTTTTCTTCCTAGAAGAATTCAGAAAACTGTGCAGATATAAAACAGATACACCGCAAAAGCAACAATGTAAATTATGTCACACATTAGTAGTGTCGTAATATAGCCGTGTAGCTCTCAAAGAAACCAAATACTAAGTCATCTTTAATCTCACAGAAAGTACTTTAAATCCCAAATGTATTTTCAAGTAAACCAAAATGTTGCATTAAAATCTCATTAGCAGTACTGGTAAATGTTCTAATTGTGCAACTAACAAGCAAGAATGTACACACACAATTACACTGTGTCGTCTGTTTGCAATAACAATGCATTCGTAATTTCTGTTTAAATAAGTTCTCTTGGTTCTTGACTGGATATTTAACTTCAAACATTGTTACATGTTAACAGATTCATAATCTGACAAAGCATACTAGAAATGTGAAGTGAAAAGTTTTATGGCAAAGACAAAGTTAAAAAGCAGATTATCTTCCTAGTGCACAGAGTTTCAACTTCGAAGCAATTATCATGTTGTATACATCGGTAAAGAATGCTAAAATTTTTCACAATGTTAGCGTCTATGTTATTTTTCTCTGAGCCAGCCGGCGCACGTGGGTGCCTGCGGCGCGAGTCATTGTCTGTCTCTTTGTTGGCGCGCGTTGTTATTGGGATTAGGAGACCTAACTTCTACGAATTCGCCTTGCCGAGAGGGCCCAGCTCTGTTAGAATCCCGCCAGTTCTGATGAAATTCACGTCAGTCGTTTTGTCGGTAGTTTACATAGTTTCTTGTTTGTCGGTCATGTGGTGGAGAATTTCTCCCTGAGTCGTAACTGCGCGCTGAACTGTTGCGTCTGAAGTGATAATAATAGTTCTGGTTGTCATATTGTCTGTTTCTATGATTGTCTCTGTCATATTCATTACTACGGAAATGCGATCTTTCTCTGTAACTATTACTACTCTGCCAACGGTTGTCATACGGGTGGTGTCTGTTTCGGTCACGATTTGTGTTGTGAGAATAGCCTTGTCGCGTCCAGTTATTACTTCTTTCATCGCGGAATTGCGACGGATGTGACCTGTAATTGTTTTCCTGTTTTCGCATCCGGCGACTGTCTGTGTCAATTTCTAATTCTTGTAAGAGTCCCTGAAAAGCTTCAATGTCGTCTTTGCAACGTCCTGCCAAAATAATATGTCGTAAATGTTCAGGTAATTTGATTAAGCAAATGCGGATGAGTTCTGAGGGGCTGTATGGGTTTGACAGGTACTGATTCTTGTGCAACATGTCTTCAAAATATTTCACAAGACTGGAGAATTCAGATTGTTCGAAATGTTTCATCATTATGATGCCATGTTTTACTCGGTCTTGTGTGGCTTGAGACCAATATGCTGAGAGGAAGGCATGGTAAAATTCTCCTTCACTGTGGCAATCGTGAATGACCGATCGCATTCTTACAGCTGGTTCATTCTCTAAATAGCCACACATGAATTCTAATCTGTGTTCTAACGACCAGTTGGGAGGAAAACAATGAGAGAATTGATGGAGCCATGCTTGTGGATGAATGTCGTTGCCAGAATTCTTAAATGTTTTGAATTTACGTGTAGTAATGAACAGCTTATAGTCAAAATCATCATGTCGGCAAGTCGCATGTCGGTCATTGTTACGTCATTTCGGCGGTTCCATCTCAAAATTCGGCGTACCTTGCCAACTTCTTTCACAATTTCCGAAGTGCCCTGTGTTGTTATTTTGTGTCTGTTCCGTATTTCTATGTCCCTCTTCCCGTATTGGGGCGCGAGTGTCCTCTGAAACACGTAATTCTTGTACTACTTGTGCCAACTGATCTTGCACTTCCCGGATTTCTCTTTTGTACTGTGTATTGATTTGATTTTGATTTTGTTTGAATTTTCTAATTTGTTCATACTCTTCAGTGTCCGTGAAGGCTACAGGTGTTGTGTCATTCAGATCATCATCTACCTTTGTAGATAAATTAGTGAACTGATCCGAAAGTTCGGCTACTTTCTCCAATAGTGTACTTATTTCCTCAGTGTGTTTTCCTGAGCCAAGTTTCAGAGTATCTACTGTGTCCTTTAAGTTTTCCTGAGTTTTTGCAAGTTGCGTAACCGAATCAATAGATGCAACTGAGTCAAATTTTGCTTGCAAGGTCTCATGATTTTCATGAACAATAGTTTGCAGTTTTTTTTATGGCTGCTTCGTGATTCTGTAATGCATTTTCATGCCGCGAAAAAATAGGTTGAAAATGCTCACAAATTTGCGTTTTTACGTCATTACAGACTTTTTGACATTTTGATTCAATGTTATGTAACTCAGTAGTTAAATCTTCACGTGTTTGTTCAAGAGTTTGTTCCAATGAGTCTAACTTTCTAAGACTTTGTTCCATTGTGTCTAACTTTTGAAGCTTTTGCTGTGTTTGTCCCATTTGTTGTATTAATTGTAATAACAATGCATTGGTGTTTGAAACATGTTCCTCAGTGCTTTTTGGCAGTGAATTTGCACCGGAAACATTCACATTTTGACAAGCAGAAAATGTGTCTTGACTTATTTGAGAAAACGGTGAGGATCCAAAACCTGAATCTACAGTATTTGCGAGATCGTGTCGTGTCATTTCGGCTTCCTGAGGCGAGCTATTGCCGACCGTTCGATCGATAATGCTTCCCTCTTCACTAATTGTTTCACTGTCCACGCCATTGTTTGACGCCCGCTCCATTTCCCTGTGCACAGTTACCAAATTACTACTTTGAACATTAGTAAATTCATTACTCGGTGGCGCTGATAAGCTACGCTCGTCATCACTATTATTTCTCAGTTTAGTTTGGAGCCTAGTGTTACGTTTTTCACACGCCATAATTGTCACAATATTTCACACGATAACACAGAAAAGCACAATTTGAAGTGCAAAAATAGGAGAACACATTAACATAGCACTGACTGAAAATAATATCTAGTTAATTGCAAGCGTAGCTGCGAAATACTTGGTGCAAATCTATATGCGTGCCACAACTGTTTTACTGTACAACAATGAAAGGCTACAACTACAAAGGAGATTCTCTCTACAATTACGCGCTAGCAATAAACAAAAGCTACACTAAATACACAAACTACAAGAAAAATCAGAAGATTCCAGTTAGGTATCCTAGGCTAAGGGTCGACATATGAAACGTCCCCTTTCAACAATTATACATGACTGTGCTTAAACTGACACACAATATTTAGTTAGCGCAACGCAATCTGACTTTCAAAATTCCCTACAAAAGAATGGCCCTGACTAACATTAAACTATACCTTTCACAAATCACTTACCTCACAAAAATCTTCTCTGCTCAAGCTACTGCAATACAGCGGGCGCCACTACTGCCAGCTAAATAAAAGATTCAAACTATGGAAGGCACTAACTACTGATAGGGATAGTTAGCAAATGAAAGATATTAATAGAGAACAAACAATGTATTTACCTTGATATCATCATATATAAATATAGCAGTTCATGACAAATTACAAAACTCCGCCATCTCTCTCCCCACATCCACCACTGCTGGCGGCTCACCTCCAACTGCGCAACGCTACGCGCTGTTCACAGCCAGCTGCCTAACACTACAATGGCAGTCAACAATGCAAACTAGACACAGACTGCACACAGCACAGCCAGTGATTTTCATACAGAGGTGGCGTTACCAATAAAAAAACCTAAACAGCCTACTTACAAAGTAAGTAACTAATGTAAGAAACGGTACTGGTGATAGAGCTTCTACATGTTGCCACTCCTGACTTTATTGTGGTTCTACCTAACGTCTACTTGGTAGAGAAGGAATACCATGTTTAATGTGAATTTCAGACCACATTGCCAGTATACCTTCTTCACTTGGTGTAGAATGAGGAGAATAGAATATGTCTCTCCCTATCAACAATCATCGGCAGAAATTGGATTGGACGAAGACCCTAAGTATATGAACCTACCATGTATCCAATAAACTACCAACCCAGCTTTCTATGACTCATTTTCCTATCGTAACACCATTGCGCCACACTGGATGAGATTTCTGGCATACAGTCTCCCTGTAGTGGTTAGCAGCATGTTCAGTACATTCATCTACTTGGTTGACCGAGTCGCCATGAACTAGCTACCTCGGCTACCCAGTGCATACGTTCGACTCTATTTTGTAATCACCAAAAAAAAAATAACTTAACTGCTATCTACACAACACTGCCAACAATGTAAAATGCAGAAATTTAAATGGGAAGTGTTCCTTTCCACTTGAGCTACTCTGTTGCGCTATCTGTTTGTTGAAAACGTCGTGCAGTGCAAAAGAAAAGCTGTAACTTTGTCTGTCTCTCAGAAGTGTAGATCCGGCTATATGCATTATCTCACAGCACTGTGCAATGCCGAAGTTCTGGAGGAACTGTTGTTGACTTCTGGAGTTGCTGCAGTTCTGTGTCAGCTAGTAGCATATCGGTAAGCGTCGCGCACACTAGATAAGACGCCGCAATTTCGAGTACATTCACTGCTAAATTTTTTTAAAAGCAATTCTGCTGTCTGTTGAAGTTATCAATCTAATGGAACTTTGAACATAATTCCCTTCGCCTCTCAACCCAAAATAGTCACATGAGGAAAAAGGGCTGACTTCTGAAACATTTTAGTTATTTTCAGGTTTAATAGACGGCCAGGCAGCAGATGCCTCTCGAAACTTTTATATTATGTACGGGGAGAGAGAATCATGCCAAAATACGTCCAAAATGTATTTTCTACATTAGCTGTCGCGTGGTAGTGGCATTTTATTCTTCTTCAAACCTTGTTTGACAGCTTTAACTCGGAACAAGTTTTCTACATGCATGTAATCAATAAACTGCATGTGCATTGTCAGACTGTTATAGGTAGCGTCAGTGAATTCACATATATCGTTGATGATTAATTTCTCTCTCATGTTTGCTATTGTTTTAACAACACTAAAAGAAACCTTACGAAAGTTGTGCACTGTATTATAAGAAATGAAATAAAACTACCCACGATAACCTTACCTTGAAAGTCTGTTTTAATAAAACTGAGTGAGAAAGAGAACTAGCAAACAGTCTTCGCTACTATAGGTTACTTAAACTGGTGTCTCTCTGTGCTCGAATTTATTGATTTTCTAATTGATTTTCTAAAATATTCTCTGTCATACACAACTTGAAACAGGTCACGTCGACCAGATCATATGGAACGAACTGACAGCGACGTATATCATAAGGCAGTAAGATCTCTTGGCTTTCGGTTTGGCAGTATTCGACAGCCATTTCTAGGCGCAAGTAAATGAAGAAAGCAGCGTGTTTTTGTTATCAAGTAACGTCTTCATAAATTACTTTAGTTTTAATGTAATCTACGAGTATTTGCTGATGTTTGACATTAACATGTAAAGGATTCCGTAGACAGGGAAAGAACCTGATATTCGGCAACTAATTCTGTAACGACCAAAAGGCATTAAATGATCTTCAAGCATTCACAGTGGATTTTCTCAAACTAAGAAATTTGCTGAATTAGTGAAAATTTCAAAATGCCTTCACATCGAGGCTATGATGCCTAGAAAAGTCTTTTCATCCTGCTGACATGAGAACAGCATAATCTCCGCATCAGAAGCTTGCTTCTACTTAACCATTTAACAGACTCGCATTTTTTCCACCGTGACTAATTTTGTAAGCTAAGCACATATCCGTTACAGCACACTCTTGGGTCTGGGAAATGTGGCCACCATGGTCTGGTGGAACAAACTATCACAGGTGCAATGCGAGGGTTCAGGCATTTATTTTTAAGAGGCACAAACAGATTTACTTTACCTCCGGTAACCTCAAGAGAAAGACGTTATAATACAGAATCAGCATTAAACATCACGTACCTTCATTATCAACTGGGCAGAGCCACTTTACGTTGGGAAATGACGTAGGCGGCAGTAATGGTAAACAGAAATACTGTCGCCAGTAAACTTACTTAAATTAGAAAATGTTATTTTATTTGATGAATCCATAGCCATTTAAAGGAAAAGGGCTCCTATTTTATGTGTACATGATTGGACTAGAGACGTTGAAAAAATTGGCGCTGAACTCTTTCGAGAGTCTGAATCTCTCGGAATAGTTCAATCATTTTGTTCCTTTTCCCAAGACTGAAATCTTCTCTAGGTCTCCTCCAAAGGTAAGTGTGTGGGTCCGAATCCTGATCCAGTACAAAAATATTCATAATTTCATTTCAAGCCCTATCACGTGCACACCGGCCTGCTAGTGAAAATTAACGTGTATTTTTAATGTCTGTTTATTTGTTACCAACAATCACAATAGGTGTGGTTATTTCTGGTAAAACACACACACATTTTACTGTTTGTGAGTAAGCAATTAACACTTAAGCTTTATTCGTGGATGATAAAGAAGGACGGGGGGTGTGCGGTTCGATTGTCGCTCAAGCACAAAAATTTGTATCCTTATTTTAAATTCAAACACCTAGCAGCTGGTAAGAAAAATCGATATGTAATATTCGATTTTACTTTGCTAACAATCCGATTACATGTGGGGTTCGTATCTCTGTCACAGAACTTCGCATCATTTGCTTCATCTTAAAATGCATGCACACTTCGTTACTTCTGAATGGACCTATGTCAGACATCTTTCGTGGTTAGTTAACAGGGACGAAAGGGTCTTGATAGGAGTCCCAGTTTATTACAAAAACTGTGGTCTTTTATTTTCAAGTTTAGATTTGGTTACTGATACTGGCGACAATTTTGGTAATTCATGACTCTTCATGGCTAGTCAGCAATATCATATGATTAGATTAGATTACAGTTGATTAGATTAATACTCGTTCCATAGACCATGAATACATTTCGTAATGATGTGGAACGTGTCACTTGAATGAAAGATTTCTTTACATACCATGATTCAATTTCTTTACAACCATATTTTACTCTCTCTCTCATTCCTTTTATTTTCATTTCTCTCTCACTCTCTCTCCCCCTCTCTCTCCCTCTCCCTCCCTCTCTCTCTTCTACACACACACACACACACACACACATTCTTTTTTTTATTTGTTTGTTGTGCTCGACTATCGGCGTGGTACGAAAACGTCTGTGAATGAGTTTCTTAGTTTTGAGTACACTTACGAAAGAAATATAAAAACAACTATGAGAGTTACTGATTTAAGATGCTTAGTTTGCAGGTAGTTCTGAGTATTATTAGAAACTACGCTCCAGCCCCTAAGCCTAGTTACAGAAATGCGAATCAGACGCATTGCGTATTCCAGGCCGTAGCAGCCGCGTCTTTGAGACGCCAGCTATGGTCACTTCCCAGGCCGCTGTAGGATCACATCAGTTCGTCTTCTTCCTGCTGGTACTGTAACTGAGATTTGGCAACAAGGGAAGGTATGTTTGGCAGCTCTGTGATCGATGAGTTACTTCATGGTGTGCACGGAATTAAGCCTCAAAGTTCACTTGATTTTTCCAGTCATTTCCATTGAATAATCTGAGTTATTATCGCTTGAGGTGTAACAAAGGATCGTAAATTTACTGTTTTCAGCTGGGGAAAGTCGTTGCACGTGGAAATCGCAACTAATCTCGTCTTTTAAATAGCGGTTTACGAGTTCTAGGGACTATGGGCCTCGTAAGAGAAACCCAAAACAAGTACCTCCTCGCTAGCTCTGTGGTAACGTGCTGACCTGTGAAAATTAAACCTGAAAATAACAAAATGTTTCAGAAGCCAGCCCTTTTGCCACATGCGACTATTTTGAGTTGAGAGGTGAAGGGAATTATGTTCAAAGTTCCATTGGATTGATAACTTCAGCAGACAGCAGAATTGCGTTTTAAAAAATTAAGCAGTGAATGTACTCAAAGTCGCGACGTCTTATCGAGGGTTAATTTAATGTCGTGTGACTAGGGCACCCGTCGGATAGCCTATTCGCTGGGCGAAAGTCTTTCGATGTGTCGTCACTTCGAAGACTTGAGCGTCGATGGGGATGAAATGATGATGATTAGGACATCACAACACCCAGTCACTTAGCAGAGAAAATCTCCGACCCAGCCGGGAATCGAACCTGGGCCCTTCGGATTGACATTCCGTTGTGCTGACCACTTTTTTTTTTTTTTCAAGGGAACCACTTTTTTATTTTTTATTTTATTTTTTATTTTATTTATTTATTTATTTATTTTTTTTGTTTTTGTAACCAATGTCAGGCTTACCACCTTTGCTGACATACATTTTGTTGTACGATTGCATAAATAGTGTCTACAAAGTCCATATGTTAACAAATAGTGGCTAATAAGAAAATTAATTAATTAAGGAAATGAATAAAACTGAAAATGTCCAAATGAAAGACATGAAGACATTGCGGATAGTACAAATACGAAAGAAACATGCTCCTGTAGCAATGAAATTAAATTCGTGTCGGCTGCGACACCTGCTCACGACCCGACGTTCGATAGAGCAAGAGAGCCATCTATCGACTCGTTCTCCAGACGTTGGTGTAAGACTGGGTCGTCTTCTCGAAATTAACTAAGGGCCCGTAAGTGTGATCGATGTCTATCTCGGCTTCTTCGTCTATCTCATCTCTCACCCGTCACACCCCATCTGGCCGGCGGGTCGGTAAATGTAAGTCGCAAGTAATTAGCGAAGTCCTGCCAATATTTCTTATGCTGTTGCAACTTCGTGTGTCCATCCAGGAGAAAATGCCAAAAATCAATTTTGTCCTTTTCCGATTCGTTATACACGTAGCCCACCACCATTCCCCGCACCCATGTCACTGCATTGGTTTTTTGGACCGGGAAATGGGGGAAAAAAAGTGTGCCTGATGAAATTGTGTGAGGGGCGGAGCGTAACAGGAACGCCAATATCTGTTGTGCCAAGTGCCACACTGGAGCCGTCCCACTACATGCTAAACGATGTTCATCAGTGTCCACTGTTGCGCAGCCTAAACATAGTGGAGTGTCTGCCAAATGAATCGCGTGCCGCCGTTGATTCGTTGCGAACTTCCTATTTATCACCACATACCATGTTGAGCGTACCGACGTTGGGGTAAACGTACCGCATAACGCGCTCCGTATAACGCTCCATATCTGTCGCCAGTTCTTGTCTGGGTACTTCTTTTCCAGGGTATTCCTGGGGCACCGGCGCAGTAAGAGTTGGTACACGTCTCGCGTCGGTGGTAGTCGTGTTGTTGGGAAGGAATCTCTGACATAGCTAAGCTCCAAAAAAAAAAAAAAAGACTTGAAATGTGACAGCTTCGGTGAAATATGGCCCACATTGACTGGGGGCAGCATTGAAGTGGGCGCTAGTACATCGGCCAACGCACCCGAGATATTGCGAAATTGTCCGCGCCACTGTCGGAAAATCGTACTGACGAATAACGCCCGTGCCTTTTCATATACGTTCACTTGACCAAGTCCATCCTCTCCAGGTGGTAGCGTAAGCGTTGTGTATCGGATCCTAAACAGGTGTCCCACACTCACGTAGGTTCCGAAAGTTGCTTGTATCCGTGATGCCATTGTGCGCGTTAAAGGCAGGACATGCGCTACGTGAGTGAGTCTCGGTGCTAGGTATACGTTAACATAGGTCACCCTCTGAATCATATCCGACGCTCTTAATTTCTGTAACAGCACCATTGTCCGCATCAGCTTCAATATGCGTCGGTAGTTATCCGCTGCTGTCCGCTGCACATCCGTGTGGAACGTAATACCTAGGCATTTTATGGTCTTAACTAAGATGAGCGGGCCTTCCTCCCCCGGTTGTAATCCTCGACCGACATTCATGCAGCGTGATTTTTGTAGATTAAGCACGCTTCCTGCCGCCATCCCGTATCGCTGTATCCATGCCAACGCCGTACGTACTTCTTCGCCTGTCCGTGCCACCAGCATCACATCGTCAGCATAAGCGCGGCAATGAAAGGTCAGTTGTGGCAACGGCACTCCCTCCAACCGTCTTCGGAGACCATATAGACAGGGTTCCAAAGCCATTGCATACAAAAATATCGAAAGGTGGCAACCTTGACGAACTGACCTTGAAATAACAATGTAGTCAGTGCCCCGCCCATTCACCGAGACCTTTGATCGTACGCCGTGTAACAGTCGCATGATCACTAGGATGAAGGCCTGTGGGATTCCCAATCTGCCCATCACCGCATGCAAAAAGGTATGATCCACTCTGTCGAACGCATGATCGAAGTCAATAGCGACGAGTGCCCCACGCACTCGACATTCCGCTGCTAATGCGATGATATCTCGGTAGTCACCGAGCGCCGTATGTACGTTACTCTTACCGCCGAGGCAAGTTTGATCTACGAGGAGTCTATCAGAAAGTGAAGACCGCAGGCGAGCCCCAAGGATGCGCGCGAAAATCTTATAGTCGCAGTTCAAGAGAGTGAGTGGTCTATAATCCCCTGGATTTCTGCCACCGCGTGGTTTGGGTATTGGGATAATGATACCCTCCGTGAATTCGGCAGGTATCGCAGTCTGCGGTAACAGGAGTTCGTTGTACATCTGAATCCAGGTCCGTCCCATGAGGTATGCAAAGGCGCGGTAAAATTCAATTGGGAAGCCGTCCTGTCCTGGGGACTTGTTCGGAGCCCCCCTGGCAATTGCGTCTGTCAGCTCGTCCACTGTTATCGCTGTGATGAAAGTCTCTGCATCCAGTGGTGGTCCTCTATCTGGCATTTCCGAGATGACATCATGTAGTGTCTCGTGGTTCACATGTACAGGTCCATATAACTGGCGGAAATAGTCGGTAAACACATGCGCAATATCACGCTGGTGCACAACTTGCTGGCCAGTTTCAGAGATTAGTTCCCTGATCAATGTCCTGCGTCGTCGTTGGCGTTCACGTACCACGTGGTGCATGGAGGGGGTTTCGGCAGCAACTGTGTCCGCCAATCTCGCCCGGACCATTATACCTTCCATTCTTAGTCTCGTCAGCTGTAATAACTTGGCTTTTATCCTGCGCATGGCCGTGTGCCTTTCCGGCGATGGTTGTTGGGTCATCAGCTCCCTCAGGGCTGTAAAATAAAAATCAGCCGTCGTGCTGTTCCACTGCGATTTGTCCTGCCCGTATCGTATCAACGTTCTCCGTAACGTTGGTTTTGCGCATTTAATCCACCACTGGAGAACCGAGGTGTATGCTCGTTGGCGGCGAACGCAGGTCTCCCAGGCCGCCTCTATCGACCGGTGACATTCAGTGTCACATAAAAGTGCACAATTCATTTTCCAGTGACCCTTACTCCGCCATATCTTCTGACGCGTTAGTGAAATCGTACAGACGTACGCCATATGATCCGTAAAAGCCGCTGGCCAGATTTCGGCATCCAGTATCGCCGTCCGTAGAGCTCGTGTCACATACACTCTATCAAGTCTACTCGCCGAGTGTCCCGTGACAAACGTATAACCCGGTCTGTCACCATGCTGCAGTTCCCAGGTATCCAGAAGCGCCATTTCGGTAATCAACGCACGCAGTTCCATGCATGGCACATAATGAGGTACTTGGTCCTTTTTGTTGACGACACAATTAAAGTCGCCGCCCACTATATAGTTATCATAGCGTCCAGCGAACAACGGTGCTATCTCTTCGGTGTAAAAAGTCTCCCTTTCTCTTCGTTTTGTGGAGCCAGATGGTGCGTATAAATTGATGAAACGAACGCCGTCGACAGTGATCGCTATGCCACGTGCCGAAGGGAGAGACACGACGTCCTCCAGTCCTATTCCTTCCCTGGTGAGAATCGCCACACCGCATCCACTTTCATCGTGCACTGAATAATATGCCTCGTAACCGTAGAACTCTGGCGGCGATGTGAAACGCGCTTCTTGTAGGAGTACAATATCCACGTCCGCAGCGCGTAACATATCTTTCAGCATTTGAAGTTTAAGCGGTGTCCGTATGCCATTAATGTTTATCGTGGCAATGCGGTACGCCTGGCTTGTGTTCATCAGTCGTAGGGCGGT
Organism: Schistocerca americana; assembly: GCF_021461395.2. NCBI lineage: Eukaryota > Metazoa > Arthropoda > Insecta > Orthoptera > Acrididae > Schistocerca > Schistocerca americana. The sequence goes on from NC_060120.1 coordinate 613,537,861, forward strand.
GTCATTAAGCGTCTATCTGCACCCCCGGCGCTCCTCAACACACTAAGTTGTTCAACATTTCCCGACCCCTCCCGGCCTCTGGCCAGGACTATTCTCAATCGTCGCGTTCGTATTTTCATCCTGTTCCTGTTGGTCCATTTCTTGCGCCCAGTCCCCCAGCATATTTCCGGAACTGGTCGAAGGATGGGAGGCAACGTTGTCATCGCTCTGATGTTGGACAGTTGTCATCTTCACTTCCGCCTTCCGGTCACCAGAAGGAGAGTTCAAGTTATCGTCGCTGTGTAGTTCCTGCATCGTCATCTCGGTGTCTGTTGAATCCACTGGTCTCAGGTCGATACTGTCGTTGTCGTCCACTGTCCCCTCGGGACTATGGCTATCGTCAGCAGAAGTCAGTCGACGCTTCTTTCTTCTCTTCGGCGACCGCTGTTTCCGTTGCCTTCCTTCCGCATCGGCTGTTTGGGTTGCGTAACCTCCGTCTTGGGCCTGGCCTATCACGCTCTCGGTGGAAGCACTGGCAGCCACCACGGATGAGCCTGGAGCGGCCGTCAGCTGCATCTCTTGTGTGGTGTCCTGTGTCTGCTGTGGTGGAACCGGCGGTCGGAGTTCCAGTTCGTTGGTGTCCATGTTCTCTATAGGGGGCAGCTGCTGGTGCCCATCGGAAATCTCCCTCACGTCGCCTCTCAGGGCTTCCACAAAGGTCAACGGTAAGACAGTCGTCTGTTGTGGCGCCTGAACGTCATCCCGTGGAGTTTGCGCTAAACATCGCTGGAGGCATTCCGAGCGGACGTGACCTTCTTTCCCGCACCGCGAGCAAGTGCGAGGTTGCCCATCATAGATTATAATCGCTCGACAACCTCCTATATACAAATAAGAGGGGACGTGCTTTCGCAGTTCTATCCGTATTTGTCTCACCCCATTTAAAACGGGGTACGTGGTAAAACTCGTCCATTTTTCGGCCACATGGGATAGAACTGTACCGTATGGTCGAAAGGCGTCGGCAACAAGTTCAGACGGGACCTCAAACGGAAGTTCGAAGACTCGTATAGTGCGGATCCCCATTCCCGCGTGATCGAATGTAACCGCACCAACATTCCCTTCGGCATGACAGAAACGATACCCGTTCGGTGATCGTTGTAGAAGTCTTTCGCAAGCAGCCTCGTCAACAAGCTTGACATAGACGACGATTGAAACGAGCGATAAATTGATTCCCACGATTTCTTGTGGATCGATTTTTACCTCTTCTCTGAAGAAACGTTCAATCTCGTGTGCCTTTGGTCGTGCATAGTCGTTCGCAAAACTGAACTTCAAAGTCGTTTTTCTGCACGAGTGTGCCATCTCGTTCTAGACTCACGACACCGCACACGCGAACCGCTCCGGCGTAAACAAACAGGCGCGCGCACCACAGCGCGGCCGGCAGGCAACACGGTCCGCATTGTGTCACTGCCGAAGGCATACTGACCACTCAGCTACCAGGGGCGGACTTATCTAGGGCGCACGACGCTTACCGATATGCTACTAGCTGGCACATAACTACAGCAACTCCAGAAGTCAACAACAAGTCATCTAGAACTTCGACATTCCACAGTGCTGTGAGATAATGCACATGGCCGGATCTAGACTTCTGAGAGACAAAGTTACAGCTTTTCTTTTGCACTGCACGACGTTTTCAACAAACAGATAGCGCAACAGAGTAGCTCAAGTGGAAAGGAACACTTCCCATTTACATTTCTGCATCCTACATCTCGAACGTATACACTGGGTACCCAAGGCAGCTAGTTCATGGCGATTCGGTCAACCAAGTAAATGAATGTGCTGAACATGCTGCTAACCACTACAGGGAGACTGTATGCCAGAATTATCATCCAGTGTGGCGCAATGGTGTTACGATAGGAAAATGAGTCATAGAAAGCTGGGTTGATAGTTTGTTGGATTCATGGTAGGTTCATATACTTAAGGTCTTCGTTCGATTCCATCTTCTGCCGATGATTATTGATAGGGAGAGATATATTTTATTCATTTCGTTCTACGCCAAGTGAAGAAGGTATACTGGCATTCTGGTCTGAAATTCACATTAAACATTGTTGTGGACTGACAAGACAGCCAGTCCACAGTGACGGGTAACCGAAAGGCACGCGCTTAAACTCACGCAGGCTGGCGTGAGGTCTGAAACAGGATACGTAATGAATGCTATAAAGAAAAGTACGTAGCTGCTGGAATACTTAACTTTAATCCATAATTGGTGAACATTGGTCTTGTTACTGTACATGCTTCATTAGATACATAGCAAAGGATAAATGGCGCCTTGCTAGGTCGTAGCAATTGACTTAGCTGAAGGCTATGCTAACTATCGTCTCGGCAATTGAGAGCGTAATTCTCAGTGAACCTTTCCTAGCAACGTCGGCTGTACAACTGGGGCGAGTGCTAGTACGTCTCTCTAGACCTGCCGTGTGGCGGCGCTCGGTCTGCAATCACTGATAGTGGCGACACGCGGGTCCGACGTATACTACCGGACCGCGGCCGATTTAAAAGGCTACCACCTAGCAAGTGTGATGTCTGGCGGTGACGCCACATTCCTCCCCCACAAATCGGCGAACGGTTGTGTTATAAGGCTTCCGCCCGCCGTGGGGAGGACCCCATGTTGACGTATGCGACGAGGTGGGGAGCCTAACAACAGGCGAGGCTGTGCCACCCGCACCCTGCCATTCGGTCCGAGGGGAGCTAGGAAACGCCTGAAAACCTAATCCAGGGTGCACGCCAACGTGCGGGGTATGCGCCCGAAGATAGGCAGGAGGGGCCGTAGGGTCGACCTCCATCGAGTCGGAGCACCCGACTGGCGAATACGACATCTGGTCCGGAGCGGGCAAGAGTTCCATGTCGGAGGACAACTGGTCACGGGAAGCGATCGGCGGCGCGTGACCCAGGGAGGCGCCCGGCGGCTGCAGCGAAGCGTCCACTGCGGGCGGCGCCGGCGGGAGAACAGGCGGCGGCGGCGCGTCGCCATGGGGCAAATTGGAAGGTAGCGTCGGTAACACCTGGGGATGAGGCGAGCCAGTAGATGGGTCCCCAGGGCGCTGACCGGACGGCACCGTCGCTGAAAGCAGACGGGGAGCGGCAGAACCCGTGCGACGACAGAGGCGCAGCTGATTGAGATGCCGACGCACCTCACCAGAGGCCCCCAAAACCAGATACATAGCGCGGCCGAGGCAGCGAAGAATGCGCCCTGCGAGCCAACGCCGTGAACCTCGATAGTTGCGATAGTATAAAACGTCGCCCGGAGCAAAAGCAGTTGGCTGCCGCTGCACGGGAACCTGATGCGGCGGATGTAGCAAAGACATCAAGGTTCGATGAGGACGACCGTGGAGCAACTCAGCCGGCGAGCGACCTTCTCGGGGCTGAGAGCGATACGAAGACAAGAAGAGGAATAACGCGTCCTCCCAAGAATGCGACTCTTTCAGCTTCAACATCTGTGACTTGAAAGTCCGGACCAATCGTTCAGCGGCACCGTTTGACTGAGGCGAAAACGGCGCGGATGTCAGATGTTGAATACCATTGGCCTTGCAGAATGACTGAAATTCTGCGGACATGAATTGTGGGCCATTGTCGGAAACAATAGTCTGTGGAAGACCTTCAATGCAAAAGATAGCGGATAACGCTTGGATGGTGGCAGATGAGGTCGTGGAAGAGATCCGAACAACAAAAGAAAAATTACTGAAGGAATCTACTACAACCAACCATCGAACATTCCAGAATGGACCAGCAAAATCGATGTGCAAGCGTTACCAAGGGGAAGTGGCTTTTGGCCATGCAAAGAATTTCCGCGGTGGTGCGGATTGTTGTTCGGCACACGCCATGCAAGAAGAGCACATAATCGTAATCGCAGCATCGATGCCGAACCAAGTACAGTGCTGACGAGCAAGTTGTTTCGTTCTCACTATACCCCAATGTCCTTGGTGTAGAAGCCGTAAGACAGAGGACTGTAACGAACGCGGGACCACGACTCGGGACTGATCATTATCAGAAAGCAACAGCAAAACACCACGTCGAACAAAAAGTCTCTCCTTGTGAGCAAAAAATCCGCGAACTAACGGATCCTCGATCCGTGACTTTGACAAGGGCCACTGCGTAGCAACAAAACGCAAAACTGTAGTAAGGACAGGGTCAGCAGCTGTGGCTGTAGCTACACGACGAAAATCAATCGGAAACGATTCGACCACGTCATCGGTTTCCGAATCAATGAACATGCAAGCAAGTTCGGAAGAATCGAACGCTCTATCCTCAGCAAAAGGCAAACGGTACAACACATCGGCGTTTCCGTACTTAGCAGTGGACCGATACAAGATATCGTAGTGGTACTGCGAGAGGAAAATAGACCAGCGAATGAATTTCTGCGCTGTATGTGGAGGTACAGGCTTGTTCGGATGAAAAAGCGTTGTCAAAGGTTTGTGGTCTGTGATGATGGTAAAGTGACGACCATACAAGAAATCGTGAAACTTTGTAACACCAAACACGAGAGCCAAAGCTTCCTTCTCGATCTGTGAATAATTTCTTTGCGCTGACGAGAGCAATTTGGACGCAAAGGCAATAGGGCGATCATGCGAGCCATCTTTGTGCGCAAGCACAGCACCGATCACGAAATCCGATGCATCTACCAACAACAAAAGGGGTTTCTGGGGATCGAATGGCGTAAGGCAAGTATTTGAAAGCAACGCCGATTTCAACTGGCGAAAGGCGCGTTCGCATTCCGTCGTCCAGACGAACGGAACACCTTTACGGCGTAAGCGATGAAGCGGAGCTGAAATGGAAGAGGCTTACGGCACATAGTTAGTATAATAATTAAGTTTTCCCAACACACTCTGTAGCTGCTTCAAATTCTGCGGCGAAGGCAAGTCTTGTATGGCATGGAGGTGCTCTGGACTCGGATGTATGCCTTGGGCATTGAGTACATGGCCCAGATATTGTAAGTCACGAGCAAAAAACACACATTTGTCCTTCCGCAAGCGAAGACCATTTTGTTGCAAGACCTGAAATAATGTTCAGAGGTTGGCTAAATGTTCTTCTTCTGTCTTTCCGTAGATCACAATATCGTCCAGATAGTTTGCTGAAGTAGGGACCGACGCACAAACAGTTTGTAAATATTGCTGGAACAATGCAGGGGCGGATGCACACCCGAATGGCAGTCTTTTGAATCTGTACAAACCAAGATGCGTGTTAACCACCAATACGCGCTGGGATTTTTCGTCCACCGGTATTTGCAAGTACGCATCTGCTAGGTCAAACTTCGAAAAATATTTACCCGGGCATAGTTTGTCAAAATGATCTTCCAGGCGGGGTAAAGGATAAGTTGCAATCACTAGTTGTGGATTCACTGTTGCCTTGAAGTTGGGTTGGGTTGTTTTCGGGAAGGAGACCAGACAGCGAGGTCATCGGTCTCATCCGATTAGGGAAGGACGGGGAAGGAAGTCGGCCGTGCCCTTTGAAAGGAACCATCCCGGCATTTGCCTGGAGCGATTTAGGGAAATCACGGAAAACCTAAATCAGGATGGCCGGACGCGGGATTGAACCGTCGTCCTCCCGAAGGCGAGTCCAGTGTTTAACCACTGCGCCACCTCGCTCGGTGCCTTGAAGTCCACGCAAAGTCTCAGTTTTCCGGAAGGTTTTGGCAAAATTACTAAGGGTGAGGCCAGAGAGAAGCCTGCACACGTTCAGTCACACCTTGCGATTCCAAATCGTGGAATGTTCTTGCGACCTCATCACGCAATGCGTGGGGAACATTGCGCGCTCGCAAAAATTTCGGTTGCGCGTTGACTTTCAGTTCCAAATGTGCTTCATAGTCCTTAGCGCAACCAAGGCCCGGTGCAAAAATGTCTGCAAATTCTTCACATAGACGAGAAACACTGGCTGAAGGCACAGTCTGGTTCACTGAGAGGACCTGATTTACTATACACAAGTTAAACAACTGAAATAAATCTAAACCAAACAAGTTCACTGCAGAAGAAGAACGAAGTACGTAAAATGACACAAGTTTTGTTTGTCCCTTGTATGTTTCAAGCAGGCTGCACTGTCCTAACACAGGTATATGCTGTCCGGAATAACTATGTAACTGAACACTTGCGGCACGCAACGGAGGTGTGCCCAGTTGTTTGTACGTGTCTTTATTGATCAATGAAACTGCAGCTCCGGTATCGAGCTGGAATGGTATCACGTTGCCATTAATGTCCAAATCTACTAAAAGTTTATTGTCCTGCTGACGACAAGACCGACTGTGTCGTGCAACGTGAACTGACACTGGCACATAATGACTTGCAACTTGATGGGATTTCTGTCGATGTCGACGCACACTTTTTGTGGGACGAACACAGTCACTGTGAGAGAGAGTGGCACTGGGCGGAGTGGAATTAACTACATGAGTGTCCATGGGCGAAGGTTCACGAGCCTGAGTATTCTTGATTCGATTCCGGCGCGAAGCCAAGGGCCTGTAATGGTTTTTAGTGTCCGATCTGAGCTTTTTCTGGCAAACACTCTGAACATGTCCTTTTTTATTACAGAAAAAGCAAATAGCTTAGCGTGACGGGCAATTCTCACGCGAATGTCTAGTAGCACACGGCGGGCATGATTTCACTGCATTTGCATGCTGGCGCGGGACACGTAGCTGCGCGGACGTGCGCAAGGGCTGTTTACAGTTCCGTGCAGCTCGCCCGGCGGGCCGGTTAATGTGACACACAGCTGGCGAAGTTTCAAATGATTCCTGAGCAAAGTCAAGTGTGTCTTGCCTATCCAATATGTCTATCACTTGTTGAAGGGAGGGATTGACGAGTTTCAAAATTTGCTCCCGTATACGAACATCAGAAACGTTCTGTGCAATTGCATCACGCATCATAGTATCTGAATAAGGGAGTCCACATTCACACTCAAAAGCACAATCCCTTGTAAGGCCTTGCAAAGTTGCAACCCACTCCCGATTAGTTTGACCGGCCGTACGTTTTGTACGAAAGAACGTATACATTTTTGCAACTACATTGACTGATTCTTTGAAATAGGCATCTAAAGCAGACAAAATTTCTTCGTAGGACAGAGTTGCTACGTCGCGTCGGGGAAATAATTTCACTATCACGCGGTACGTTTGCACCCCTACACACGCCAATAAATGAGGCTGCCGCTCGTTACCTTGAATTCTGTAGGCGGCGAGATGAAATCCAAACTGGCGTGACCACTCCGTCCATGTTTCCTTAGCTGGTTCGTAGGGACGAAATGGGGGTGCAACTGCGTGTTGTGGCTGCGGTAGCGGTGGAGCGGCGGCTGCCGCATCGTGTTGCATTGCACGTTGACCCTGGACGAGCTGTCCAAGGGCATCCAATAACGCCTGCGTCTGCTGATTCTGCAAGCAATAAAATTCGGACAGTACATCTGGAGATTGTGGCGAAGCCATGACACAAGTTAGTTAGTTATATATAAAGGAGACCGTTTGTATCCGAGTCGCCAAAAATGTTGCGGACTGACAAGACAGCCAGTCCACAGTGACGGTTAACCGAAAGGCACGCACTTAAACTCACGCAGGCTGGCGTGAGGTCTGAAACAGGATACGTAATGAATGCTATAAAGAAAAGTACGTAGCTGCTGGAATACTTAACTTTAATCCATAATTGGTGAACATTGGTCTTGTTACTGTACATGCTTCATTAGATACATAGCAAAGGATAAATGGCGCCTTGCTAGGTCGTAGCAATTGACTTAGCTGAAGGCTATGCTAACTATCGTCTCGGCAATTGAGAGCGTAATTCTCGGTGAACCTTTCCTAGCAACGTCGGCTGTACAACTGGGGCGAGTGCTAGTACGTCTCTCAAGACCTGCCGTGTGGCGGCGCTCGGTCTGCAATCACTGATAGTGGCGACACGCGGGTCCGACGTATACTACCGGACCGCGGCCGATTTAAAAGGCTACCACCTAGCAAGTGTGGTGTCTGGCGGTGACACCACAAACATTGTATCCCTTCTCTACCAAGTAGACGTTAGGTTGAACCACAATAAAGTCAGGAGTGTCAACATGTAGAAGCTCTATCACCAGTACCGTTTCTTACATTAGTTACTTACTTCTAGTGACGAAACAAACGCTGTTTAGGGTCACAGGACAGTTAATTCAGCCGGAAGTTGCGGCCGAGCGGTTCTAGGCGCTCCAGTCTCGAACCGCGCGACCGCTATGGTCGCAGGTCCAAATCCTGCCTCAGGCATGGATGTGTGTGATGTCCTTAGGTTAGTTTGGTTTAAGTAATTATATGTTATAGGCGACTGCTGACCTCAGTGTTTAGTCCCATAGTGCTCAGAACCATTTGAACACTTATTCCATCTTTTATTTGAGCTTTTGTATGACGATGAATTGGTTCTGAACCGGGAATGCAACTCAGACCGCCCTTAACGCGGAATTTGATCCCTTCGTGACAATACAGCTCGACTACAATTTGTTGTTTGTTCAAAAATGCAGATTTCTCAACGTCTCCACATATTGCACGTGAATGGGTTTGAATCCTGGTCCAGCACTAAAGATTTCATTATATATTGTCAAGCTCTAACATGAGAACACCTATCTGCTGGTGGATAATAATTCTGATTTTTGATGTATTTTCATTCGTTGTCAACACTATCGATATGTGACGTTTTTGACTCCCAGTGAGACACAGAATTATTTGCGAAATCACTGTAAGTTCAAGGATGTTATTCCGAGCTGCTGGTGGAGAAAAACTCGGTAGCTGACGTCTCTTTGTGTGTAGTCAACCACGATATGTATGGGGTTTGATTCCTAGCCGGTACTGAACTCTACGTCATATTATTTCTAGTTCAAAAATGCTCATATGTCGCTGCTGGTGTAACAAACCCATATTTCACGTTCGTTTTCTCTATAATATAACAGTGATAAGTGCCGGGTTGGAGTCGTAGAATGGATAAAATTGATGTTTCGTCTTGTCATTTCAGTGAAAACATCTAGCTACTGCCGAGAAAATCCGATATGTCGCAGTTGATGGTGCTTCGATAAAAATCCAGTTAGGTTCTGCGTTCGAACCCCTGTCCAACACAAAGCTTTACCTCACGGCATTTCAAGTAAGTTACTTGTGAAGAAGCAATATTTAACATTTCTCGTAGTTCGTTAACAGGGACAATAGATGCTGGGTAGGAATTCGCGTCCGTTAAAAATGTTTACGTAATGTAATTTAAAGTTGATATATGCTAACTAATACTGTCTAAAATCGAGGTATATCACTCTCTGTAGGCCTAGTCAGGAATGTCTGTTAGTTTCCGTCAGTCGCGAAATCTTTGCTTAGTCTGCATGACCTAGGTTTGAATCCATATACAGGACGAGACGGTTCGTCGTTTCATTTGAAGTTCATATATATTCTCAACTAGCTGCTCGTGAATAACTTGAACTTTTAATGTCATTTTGTGTTAAATAATAAGTACGGTACGATATTTTGAAGGTTAAATCATGAATACGACGAACTTACTACGTACGTTACCAATCTGACGTAATAATGAGAGTAGTAACATTACAGGTATGTCATTTGTTGTAATAAATGTGAGCTTACAATCCTTAAGGATAGTCTTATCTATGACAAGGAGTTCCCTGATATTTTTAGTATTGTGTTATTACTCTACATCTTGAGGTATTGCGATACAGAGCAGTGTTTTCTAGTGGGGACTTGTTGGAACCATTTTCAATAGTCAAACAACTGTACCAAGGAGCGATTAGAGGACCTGCTAGACAGCTGCGTTATGCGGGTTGCATGTGAATCAGGTGAAATGCAATTCAGGTCGTTCGGATACTTTTGAGCACGCCTGTACACGACCTAATACCTCGCGTGCTTGCCGCCTCGACAATGGAGGATCAGGTATGCTGGGTAGGGTTTACCAAAGTATAATTCAGCGAGTGGCGAATTGTTTGCAAATGGAAGGTGGCCACTTTGAACATCGTCTCCAAGGTGAACGTTGCTCGTATGTGTACGTACCGACTCTGTGAAGATAAGCCTGGACGTCGGACACACAGAATGGAATTATTGTGATAGCATAATGTGCAGCTAGGGTAGCCTACCTTTCGTGTTTTTTGTAACACGTTGGATACAGACAATCTTACTGTATTCACTGTTATTTTCTATTGCCTTTATTTGTGTCATAGATGAAACGAAAGGTCAGCTACGTCTGTAAGAAATTTATTTTACGTCTCAATGCTTAAATAAGAAACAGAATCAAATACACAAGATATCGCATCGTGGAGGTAGAAACTGGATACAGTTTGATGCTTTTACTGAAAAAAAAATTTAGAGTGAACGCGACTCGAACGTCAGCGAGTCTGCTTATCGGCTCCCCACGGCATCACCTGCTCTCACAGAGGTAATTGAAAGTCTCTGGCACAGCGCAGAGTTCGTGCTACCCGTTCTCCACACGGTCCACAATGTTACAGCCCTGCCATAACCTCGTTTTTTAAATCGCATTTCTACTGAACCTGTCAGCGAGGTTAGGTTTTGCTATATACACTTTTTTCTGGGTTGAGGAATCAAATGCCTACTGCCAAGACCGGAAATTTTTCTTGATCTTGTACATTTACTTTGGAGATACTGATAAATAAGAGACTTTAATGAGATACACATTCGTTCAATCGATTATGTCAAGGCATTTGACAGGTTAAGCAGGACGGAACTCTGGTTAGTATTACAAGAAAGTGTAATTCCACAACACTAAATTTGTAATAAAGAAAGGGAACAAGATCAGTAAGAATGGCATTTTAACTAGCCAACAAACCAAGAAGGTAGCAGTTTTTCTCCAATTTCATTATTAAAGAACGGGATGATGAAAAGAAAAACAACAAAGGAATAAAACTAGATAAGCATCATTAGATAAGAACATTAACGTATGCTGACGACCAGGTAAATAATAGCCACACAGAGCGAGGAGGTGCAGTGGTTAGCAAACTGGACTCGCACTGGGGAGAACGACTGTTCAAACCAGCATCCGACCGTCCAGATTTAAGTTTTCCCTGATTTCCCTAAATCACTTCAGGCAAATGACGGGATTGTTCCCTTGAAAGGGCACGGCCAATTTCCTTACCCATCCTTCACCAGTCCGAGGTTGTGTTCCGTCTCTATTGGCCTTATTGTCGCCTGGACGTTAAGGGTCTGACCACTATGGGACTTAACAACAGAGGTCATCAGTCCCCTAGAACTCAGAACTACTTAAACCTAACTAACCTAAGGACATCACACACATCCATGCCCGAGGCAGGATTCGAACCTGCCACCGTAGCGGTCGCGTGGTTCCAGACTGAAGCGCATAGAACCGCTCGGCCACACCGGCCGGCCTTGGATGTTAAACATTAACCTCATCCATCTACAATAGCCATTTGAGAAGAAGAATTGAAAAGAAATACCGGTATTTTTAAATTAAACCAACTTGGCCAAAACTGTAATTATAAAATATCTGTAGAAAAAACGAAAGTAATGGCATTCCGAGGGAAACAACTGGTGCATTCAAAATCAGTGATAGAAAACAAAATCATCTAGCAAGTAGGTGATCTTAACTCCCTGGGCTGCAACATTTAAAAAGTACAAAAACCGCAAAATTGCGGGCCGCGGTGGCCGTGCGGTTCTAGGCGCTCAGTCAGGAACCGCGTGACTGCTGCGGTCGCAGTTTCGAATCCTGCCTCGGGCATGGCTGTGTGTAATGTCCTTAGGTTAGGTTTAAGTAGTTCTAAGTTCTAGGGGACTGATGACCACAGATGTTAAGTCCCATAGTGCTCAGAGCCATTTGAACCATTTTTGAACCGCAAAATTTCAGGATATCTGTGGAACATTAAAACTTACATAAAGCAAGAAGACAACTAAAACGCAACTGACATTCTATAAAACACTAGCTGTTCCAGTGCCACTTTATGGATCTGAAGCTTGGACAGCCAACAAGGAAGACATAAATCGAATCGGCCGCGGTGGTCTCGCGGTTCTAGGTGCGCTGTCTGGAACCGCGCGACTGCTACGGTCGCAGGTTCGAATCCTGCCTCGGGCATGGATGTGTGTGATGTCCTTAGGTTGGTTAGGTTTAAGTAGTTCTAAGTTCTAGGGGACTGATGACCACAGCTGTTAAGTCCCATAGTGCTCACAGCCATTTGAACCATTTGAACATAAATTGAATTGTGACGTCAGAAATCAAATTTCTCAGATCAGTTAAAGGATGTAAACTTGGGGATAGAATGAGAAACGAAGATAATACAAATGATATTTACACGTTTCCAATAACAGAAAAATATCGACACATATAAGTTGAAATGCAGCAAAGTGCAGACAGAATGCAACAAGAAAGATACCCTAAAAACATTTTGCAATATTTACAAAAAATGGCTCTGAGCACTATGCGACTTAACTTCTGAGGTCATCAGTCGCCTAGAACTTAGAACTAATTAAACCTAACTAACCTAAGGACATCACACACATCCATGCCCGAGGCAGGATTCGAACCTGCGAACGTAGCGGTCGCTCGGCTCCAGACTGTAGTGCCTAGAACCGCACGGCCACTCTGGCCGGCTGCAATATATACCCAAAGGCGTAAGGGATGCAGGTCGCCCCAGGAAGCGGCAGAGTTAAGACAATTAAGCCGAAACATGTTCTTCGAACCTAATACATGACTAAAGATGATGATGATGGCGATTTAGGTCATGACGAGAAAAGCAGTTTTCATCTGAAATAATCGATGTCGAACAGACTGATTTGTCTCACTCTATCTCGGATTTCAGGCAAGTGCGATGAGTTGGACAGAATTAGTTCGCATTGTGTTGATGCGTAGTACGTTAGTTTAGTTTATGTTAAGGCTCAACCGCCAGTCCTTGCAACAGGTATCGAACCACTACAGGTCTTCCTGCATTACGCTGCAATGTTCTGCCGTTGCGTCATCCCGGTAAACAACAGCAACATCCGGAACAGCTTCACGTAACGTCGTGACCCAGCAGATACTTACACGTATCATGACCATTACTGCGCTACAGCCCACTCTTAGGATTACGTTCCAAGTTACTTCGACATTTCAAGATTTCGAGCCGTTAAGAACAACTTGCAAGAGAAACGTACTATGAAGTCTCAATTCATACGCTGCCTAGTCTGAAACCTTATCACGACTCTTCAAAATTGCTGCCGTTCTGCCTCAAGACTGTGGCAACGTCCACCTGTGATAAAGTATAACTTTTTATGTGTGATAGCTTCACGGTGGATGCGTAAGTTAAGTGACACAAAAATGATGGTTATCTAAAGCAGAGCTGTCGGCAAGAAACTCATAAACACAGTAACGATTGTGCCACATCGCTCGGCGTTGTCTACTGGTTCATAAGATTCTGTTAATTTCTTCGAGGTTTTTTAAATTTCGTCGGCGAAGGATGTACACTTTTTTTTTTATTAGATACGGCCTGTGAAGTAATAAAAGGCATTAAATAACCTTTAATAGTTTAAATATGAAGATTTACGCTGAACTGAGAAAAGAGCTGTGCGAGCAGAAGACATTTGTAAGGTACTCCGTATCAAAGCCCTGCTCGCAGATTCGTCGAAAGTGATACACTCCTGGAAATTGAAATAAGAACACCGTGAATTCATTGTCCCAGGAAGGGGAAACTTTATTGACACATTCCTGGGGTCAGATACATCACATGATCACACTGACAGAACCACAGGCACATAGACACAGGCAACAGAGCATGCACAATGTCGGCACTAGTACAGTGTATATCCACCTTTCGCAGCAATGCAGGCCGCTATTCTCCCACGGAGACCATCGTAGAGATGCTGGATGTAGTCCTGTGGAACGGCTTGCCATGCCATTTCCACCTGGCGCCTCAGTTGGACCAGCGTTCGTGCTGGACGTGCAGACCGCGTGAGACGACGCTTCATCCAGTCCCAAACATGCTCAATGGGGGACAGATCCGGAGATCTTGCTGGCCAGGGTAGTTGACTTACACCTTCTAGAGCACGTTGGGTGGCACGGGATACATGCGGACGTGCATTGTCCTGTTGGAACAGCAAGTTCCCTTGCCGGTCTAGGAATGGTAGAACGATGGGTTCGATGACGGTTTGGATGTACCGTGCACTATTCAGTGTCCCCTCGACGATCACCAGTGGTGTACGGCCAGTGTAGGAGATCGCTCCCCACACCATGATGCCGGGTGTTGGCCCTGTGTGCCTCGGTCGTATGCAGTCCTGATTGTGGCGCTCACCTGCACGGCGCCAAACACGCATACGACCATCATTGGCACCAACGCAGAAGCGACTCTCATCGCTGAAGACGACACGTCTCCATTCGTCCCTCCATTCACGCCTGTCGCGACACCACTGGAGGCGGGCTGCACGATGTTGGGGCGTGAGCGGAAGACGGCCTAACGGTGTGCGGGACCGTAGCCCAGCTTCATGGAGACGGTTGCGAATGGTCCTCGCCGATACCCCAGGAGCAACAGTGTCCCTAATTTGCTGGGAAGTGGCGGTGCGGTCCCCTACGGCACTGCGTAGGATCCTACGGTCTTGGCGTGCATCCGTGCGTCGCTGCGGTCCGGTCCCAGGTCGGCGGGCACGTGCACCTTCCGCCGACCACTGGCGACAACATCGATGTACTGTGGAGACCTCACGCCCCACGTGTTGAGCAATTCGGCGGTACGTCCACCCGGCCTCCCGCATGCCCACTATACGCCCTCGCTCAAAGTCCGTCAACTGCACATACGGTTCACGTCCACGCTGTCGCGGCATGCTACCAGTGTTAAAGACTGCGATGGAGCTCCGTATGCCACGGCAAACTGGCTGACACTGACGGCGGCGGTGCACAAATGCTGCGCAGCTAGCGCCATTCGACGGCCAACACCGCGGTTCCTGTTGTGTCCGCTGTGTCGTGCGTGTGATCATTGCTTGTACAGCCCTCTCGCAGTGTCCGGAGCAAGTATGGTGGGTCTGACACACCGGTGTCAATGTGTTCTTTTTTCCATTTCCAGGAGTGTAGTTTCCTAACTGCGTCTCAGTTTATAGCAAATTACAAAATATTTTTCTGTAATAGCAAACTCTGTGTGTGTTATTGCCCGAACTAACATTTCCAAAGTAATTCATGAAACGTTTCAAATGGCTCTAAGCACTATGGGACTTAATATCTGAGGTAATCAGTCCCCTAGACTTAGAACTACTTAAACCTAACTAACCTAAGGACATCACACACATCCATGCCCGATGCAGGATTCGAACCTGCGACCGTAGTAGCCGCGTGGTTCTGGACTGAAGTGCCTAGAACCGCTCGGCCAGAACGGCCAGCTCATGAAGAGAAAACTGTACTACTTTCTGAGAACAGATGAAATTTAGTCTCTGATGAGCACTCATGCTTTGATTAAAAAACGCAAGTGGCATCACTAGAATATACGTGATAACTCTTTAACTATGTCTCACAACATGTGTTTCTCTGTATCGTCTGGCTTGAACGATTATCTTCAGACACTTAATAAACCTGAATACATTTTCCTACTATATCTGATATATCGTTTAATGTCATAGCCACGACAGTATCTGGTACCTTGCCAAACAGTCGCGTATCTAGCTACTGTTAAAAGCAGAAACCTCTCTAACCCACAGTACGAGTATTCTTCTGTGGCAAGTACACTTCAATCCTCACATTCAGGAAGTTTAGTCGATCGCTCGGTAGTAGTACATCGTCACATCAGCGCATTGTCGATACGAGATGTCATCTTGTAGTCAACTACTGCAAACTAGGGTTTTTCCTTCGAGTCCGAGGAAGGTCTACAGAGAAATAAGAAATTATGAAAAAATAAGATATAGCACGGTGTATCTAATTTCCTTATGTCAGTGAGACAGTCAGTCGTCGTTCTGTCCCAACTGCGAGATATTCCACAACTGAAACGACGTTAGTGCCGAGTCACAGAACGGTTCAGGCAGGAGAGAGCTTCTTAATATCTCTTATCGATCACGAACCCTCGTCAATGCATGAGCAAATATGGTACAATGTTGCACAAGTGACAGATAAAGATTGCTTGTAGCGTTATCAAACTCGAGAGGACACTTCAAGAACCCTGTCACACGTCGCACAGCTGCTCAAGAGCGTTATCAGTAATATAGGCCACCTCTGCATGTCAACCGTTCCGTGGAAAGAGCGAGAGCGAATTAGAACGGAATAAGTAGGTTAGATTTGACGACTGAGGATCTCTCATGCAAAACTCACTTTATGTAGGAAACACACTCATTTAATTAACTAGCAAGTTGAGAGGGAAAATTCTTTTACTGTTATCAAATTTCGTGTACTTCTGCATATGTTCTAAGATAGTCTTTGCATATACAGGATAGTTTGTCAGCTGCTGGGAGTAGAAAAACAATTTTCTTTTTCAAAACTCGCTTTATGCTCAAGTTTGATCAGTGATACCTAAATATTAAATGCTTGCTTTTTACATTAAAGTTCTAAAATAGGATTTCTTTTTTCTCTTCTACACAAGTTCCGGGGATTCTTTATCCTCATAGACTGAAGTGCGAAAGAAAATGGTACAGGCATCCGTTTTCAAATACAGAGATATGTAAACAGGCAGAATACGGAGCTGCTGTCGGCAACGCCTTTATAAGACAAGAAGCGTCTGACGTAGTTGATAGATCGGTTACTGCTGCTGTAATGGCACGTTATCAAGATTTAAGTGAGTTTCAGCGTAGTGTTATAGTCGGCGCTCTAGCGACGGGAGACAGCATCTCCGAGGTAGCGATGAAGAGGGGATTTTCCCGTACGACCATTTCGCAAGTGTACTGTGAATATAAGCAGTCCGATAAAACACCAAATCTCCGACATCTCTGCAGCCGGAAAAAGATCTCTGCAGCCGATGGCTGAAGAGAATCGTTCAATGTAACACAAGTGCAACCCTTCCGAAATTTGCTGCAGATTTCAATGCTGGGTCATCAACAAGTGTCACCGTGCGAACCATTCAACGAAATATCATCGATATGGACTTTCGAAGTCCGACTCGTGTACCTTTGATAACTGCACGACGCAGAGCTTTACGCCCCACGTGGGCACGTCAACACCGACTTTGGACTGTTGATGACTGGAACCATGTTTCCGGGTCGGACGAGTCTCGTTTCAAATTGTACCGGGCGGATGGACGTGTACGGGTATGGAGACAATCTCTTGAATCCGTGGACCCTGCATGTCAGCAGGTGACTGTTAAATCTGGTGGAGGCTCTGTAATGGTGTAGGGCGTGAGCAGTTGGAGTGATCCGGTACCCCTCAGATATCTAGATACGACTCTGACACGTACGTAAGCGTCCTGTCTGATCACCTGCATCCAGTCACGTCCAATGTGCATTCCGACAGACTTGGGCAATTCCAGCTGGACAATCCCACACCCCACCCGTCCAGAATTGCTGCAGAGTGGCTCCAGGAACACTCTTCTGAGTTTAAACACTTCAGCTGGCCACAAACTCCCCGGACATGAACATCATTGAGCATATGTGGGATGCCTTGCAACGTGCTGTCGAGAAGATATCTCCACCCCCTCGTACTCTTACGAATTTATGGACAGCCATGCAGAATTCATGGTGTGAATTTCCTCCAGTACTACTTCAGACATTAGTCGAGTCCATGCCACGTCGTGTTGCGGCACTTCTGCGTGCTCGTGGGGTCCCTACGCGATATTAGACAGGTGTACCAGTTTATTTGACTCTTCAGTGTGTATCCTCCATGAACAGTCACCAGCTGCAGAGAGTATGTCGTTGTAGAAACGTACTGCATCCTTAGGAATGGTAAGGAAACGTATTAGCTTCTTTACATCTTTTATCTTTTCTGCAGCCACATGATTTATCTTGGAAATAATCGCACTACGTTTCGTGGCTTTGAACTAACGGATGTTCTTCTTCAAAACATCACGACATACATCTGATCCAGAAAATAGCCCGTTTTATCGGCACATTGAATCTTACCATTGATTAGTCTGTAAGCTATTGCTCGTACATCCATCATTTGGAAAGGCAAGATAGACTTCAGTATTTCTTTATCCTTTTCAGGTTGTAGGAAAACCAATCCTTTCCCTGCACTAACACATTTCCAAACTTCGCTAGAACATTCCTGTACTCACAAGGAGATACGAATTATTCTTTCTTCCGATAATCCTTCTCAGCTCTACCGAATGCACGATAGGTGGCGTGAAACTATGTCCGTGAATAGGAAAATAGTGGGTAAGTCCAGAGAACACTATAGTGAGGCCGGCCGCGGTGGTCTAGCGGTTCTAGGCGCGCAGTCCGGAACCGCGCGACTGCTACGGTCGCAGGTTCGAATCCTGCCTCGGGCATGGATGTGTGTGATGTCCTTAGGTTAGTTAGGTTTAAGTAGTTCTAAGTTCTAGGGGACTGATGACCACAGATGTTAAGTCCCATAGTGCTCAGAGCCACTATAGTGCGTTTTACAAAATGTGCCAGCACACAGAGCATTATGATATTCTTGTTCTGGCTGGTGCACGAGCCTGAAAAAAACTCAAGTTTTAATCCTCTCTTACCAATATCTCTAGTCCCCCCTTCCAAATAACGTAGAAGAAAATATGTTACAGATGCGATTTTATTTGCATCTCTTCCAGCTTCTGTTTCACACCAAGTATATTGAGAAATGTTATCAGTATCTTGTTTTGGTTCATGCATCACCACAGCCAGGTTACAGAAGCATACTTGTCGTGTGTAAAAGACTTCACCAATAGAGAGCTTTAACAGAGGTTGATTTTGCTGCATGTCGCAGACAAGATTTACAGTTTGTTCGGTGATACTGTGAAACTTCTTTGCACGGGCCTCATGCAAGCGCAGGTTAGTTTTGCGCACTTCTTGAATTCTTCAGTTTCTAGGAGCATTATTTTCAGTTCTAGGTCCTTAAATGTTGAACAGCTGTAACTGTAAGAACAGTGTTTTAATTTTTGACACAGATAGCCTTTTATTGTCTGCCTGTCTTTGTTCTTTTGCAAAAATTTTCCCACATCATATTTACATTTAACGTTGGGGGCAAATATGACATACTCATTTTCCCTCTGCTACAATGACACTCTCTATACTTGTACTTCAAAATGTGCTCTTTCACTTGTTGGGTCATAACTATGGCGCCTTGAGCTGCTGTTGAGCCGTCTCTGCTTCCCTGTGGTGCAGTCCCATGTACCTAATAGCTCCGAGCAATCCAGGTTAAGCTATTCCGCGGTACACCTGCTATTTTTTGAAATGTAGCAGTACAAATTGGCGTTTTGGATCCATCTTGAAGTTTTATTTTATACATGATAGAAACAGATTTACAAGCCTTAGCCTCAGAGGGATCTACAACATATGTAGCTGGTGTGAAACATCCATGTATGACAGAAGGAAAATAGCTTATTTACTTTTTTCCTGAAGAATGTAGTAGATTATTGAAATATGATAAGTTAGCATAAGAGAGTTTGAAACCTTCCTGTCGAATAAATAAAAGAAATAATGATTGAACTTAATTCTTTTAGACGATAACCTTCCCGTTTAGAATAAAATAATTTAACTTACTTTCCGTCTAATGAAAGAAAGAAAGAGAATTGAACTTTTTGTGCCTTGCAGCTTTCCTGTCTGGACCTGCGTTTGACAACGTGTCTGATCTGATAGTCTTCAGCGTACACAATGTTGTACGCCTTGTAGCTTTATTGGTATCAATATTAATGTGACTGATCAAAAGAAGATTATTTCGACGTGAACACATAAGCTTACGCCGTGGCCCTTAGTACTGGTTATCTATGCAGTGAACCTGAAAATATACGTATATATTTTCCTTACCTTTTATTTTACTGGGTCGCCTCTGGATAACTTCATCCGACTGCATGTCTGAATATACTCACTCAAATCTATTGTTGATAATTATTTGGGCTGACATTCATTTACTAGGATTGCAAATATGTGAGCTAAAACTGTACTTATTATTCATTTGCTTTTTTCATTGAAGTTACTGCTGCAAAATTCCATGTCATTAATAAATTAAAAAAATTGAGAAAACTCAACAAAAGTTAAATCTAATGAAAAATAATATGATATTGACTGAGATAGACTGACCTATTCTGAAAATTATTTAATATAAATTTTTAACTCTTTATAATGATTCAATTTATATTTGGGGATCGTTTACATAAAACAGATTAAAAATGTAACAACAAACTTACAATATGCAGTTAGCGCTTAAATAGCTTTGATGTCTTCACGACGTCGATTTTTAATAATTCATAAATAATTATCAATTATAGTATTCTTGAAGTAATATATAGCTGGTGCTGAACAGGCACACCGCTCTGTCTCTACACACAACTTCACTGCACAAAGGTTGACTCAAGAGTGATCTATCGACAATGCTGCGCGCTTCTCGCCGCGCTCCCTATGTACGAGTATCAATGCGCGGGCTCTCCCGCCAACATAGAGCTCGGTGCGGACACTTCACTGTCACCATCGATATGCAAAGAACTTAAATAAATTTTACAAAACATTTTTCTTAACATTTATCTTACACTCTATAATTGTTATTTGCATATTTCTTAGCTTCTAAATGTTTTTCATCAACTTATTACTTTGATTTATTTATGTTTAGGCCTGGTTGATTTTCTATTGGCACATTTCAAGTTTGCCTGCATGACAGCCTTACCCCCCACGGTTGCTTGCCTCATTTCTTTCAGCATGCCGGCAGTCGATATCAGGCGCTTGCTTTGAATAACGAGATTATTTTGCTTGGGAGATGTTTGATACGTGATTCACTCACAGGAATATTATATTCATCATCACCTTCCATATTGACTATGTAACACAAGGCTAGTCTTCTACGCTTAACTTCCATGAAATGGCGGTTATTGGCAACCATCTCTCGTCAACAAAACGAAGTTTAAAACTGCCCGCGCAAATCAGACTCCCGGCTTGACTCCCGCAGATTGTCAGTGCAGTTGGCGAACATAGTAATACGCCCTGCCATCTACTGCCGCCAAGCAAAACAATTATTCCAGAGTGCCATAACAGATTCAGAAAGTACTTCTTCTGACATCTGTCGCATATCAAACAAATTCGCAAATTAAGTAGCATAAAGCGAGTTTTGAAAAGACCCCTGTATTCACATGAGGCGAGTTTTGCAAAAACGGGCTGTATTCTCTGTGATATAAGTGCGTAGCCGGCTGTGTAGGTTTGTGGAGGAATTTCAGCAGTACGTGCTAAGAAAAAAATTATTAAAGAAATACATAAAGCGAGTTTTGCAAAAGCGGTCCTTATTTGGCAGAGTACACCCGTCTCAGAGCATGTAGCATTGTGGAAATGGTTTTGTGTTCTACTTCGTCACTAAAGAAACCTGAGTGCTCGCTAGTAAGGAACTAGACTCTCACCGAGTATCTGTGCACGACTGTTTTTTTGCTACAAAAAGCACAGTTTTCGTTTGCCTGTCCGCGGGAATGTGGTAACTGCTTCTTGGTGGGGCCGTTTCACTCACACCTCGACTGGGTGATTTAGGGTCGGTGTCACGTGTTTCTGTGGCTCGGAGTCTGTGCAGGCACCGCCCTTGCTACATCTTCTGGTTTTGGGTAACTCGGTGAGGTGGAGGCTTGTAATGGATGTTTTGGGGCTGCTCTGCTCTGGCCCTGTAGACCACCAGTAACTATTCCGCCTGTTGTGGTTTGGGCTCCTTTACACGTGTCGCTCCCTCACCGAGCTAAAGAAAATTTTTTTGGGAACTGCCTTTGATTTGAAGGTTTGTGTGCTGGCTTATTTACATTTATCTTGTAACAACTGACAGGTGTACTATAAAATATTTAACTGGCGAGAGACAACTATTTTTGCTTTAGTACAAACTAGCTACTTAAAGGCGTTTTTTTTAAGGAATTGTTCTCTTATAGATATAACAAGTTTAAAATATTATCATTGGGAAGTTGTTAACGTCAAATTTGCCAGCTATTTAAAAGAGTTTTTTAAGAAAACAATTAAAAAACTCCAATTAAAAAAACTCTTTTAAATAGCTGGCAAATTTTCTCTATGTAACGGATATTGCAAGGCATGACGTTAACAACTTCCCAATAATAAGATTTTATACTTATCTATAAGAGAACTATATATATATACATCAAGTTAAAATCTTACTATTGGGAAGTTGTTAACGTCATACTTGGCAATCTCCTTTTCATAAAGAAAATTTGTCAGCTATTCGAAATTGTTTTTTGAACTTTTTTAAATGCCAGACTTAAAAATTTATTATTGAGAAAGCCTTTAAAATAAAAAGATAACCTTAGCAGTGTGTGTTATTTCACCAGCACCTCCTGGCCCCTACTTCCACGATAACGTTTTTGGAATAGCATATGTACTTGAGTTGTTGTTCGTGAACCGCCCTAATTGACGGTTCATTGGTGATCACATGCCGTGTAAACGCTGTTTCATCAGTGTTAATGGAAGCAAATGGGGATTGTCATTTCCAGTGATAAAATTAAAGTTGTGTGGCACTGTCACCAACGTAAAGATTATGGACATGCTGTGTGTGAAATGAGTACAAATTTTCCATACGTAATGTTCGGTATACAGGTGTTTGCGGGAGATTCATGTGTGCAGAAAGTAGCCGTTGCTGGTAGTAGGACTGCGCTGCAACATTTCAACTTCGTGTAGCTGTTTCTGCGCAGGTATTTGAACTGCACGTTCAGAGAGAAAATGGAACTTGGAATAATAACTGTTTCAAGCAATATGTTGCAAACTCTGGTAAATACTCTACGATAAGGAATCTGACGTGTCGGAAAGCGCCAACGGTATCCATCCACAGCAACAGGAGTACTGCCATCGTGGAAGCCGTTAACATACACCATATATTGATATTCTCCATTAATTTACACGTGAGGCATTTTAGCCAGCGTAGCTACGTACACACTTAATCTTGCTTCTCTCTGATACATCCTCAGTACCTCACACTACTTCACTCACAGCATAACGAGGGCAACTGCGCGCTCAGTGGGCTAGTTTAGTGACAGGAAGACGTCACGAGCAAATGGGTTCAAAGCAACTAGATAGGTTGGGCTAGAATAAGACATCAAAGAGATAGATGCGGAAGACACATAAGCGTGCGCTACTAGCCCAAAAGAAAATGTATTTCAAATCTGTCCTATCTCGTAAACCACTGGGAATGGGGCGTAGGTCCATATAAAGCTTTTGGTCCAAATGAGCGTTCCGGTCACACCGTTGAATACTGACTATCTCCATTGGCACACCCTGCACGTATCTTCAATTTGAAACACACAATCTCTTCAGTAACACTTTAGAAACAGGTTAACAGACCCAGCAAAAGAACTGAGCTGAATGTGGCGTTCGGAATGAAGGCAGGCGAGGCGATGACACGACAGACGAACTGCAGCGAGGAGCCCCGGTCAGGAAGGCGTCGGCAGACTCCAAGTTCTGCCGCACAGGCAGCCGTATCTTCGAGGATCAATGAGGATCCTTAATTGGATTTTTGTAGAGCTCGAGAAGGAGGCGTGACAGGACGTCGACGGGACGGAATATACCGGCGCGTGAATGGCGCCATTGTGTCTCCCGCGTCACGGACAGACAAAGCGCCTTTATTAACAGTCAGCCTTCGGCAAAACTCTCGCTCGCTGTAGGCTCCGGGAACGACTTCTAAGCAAACTCCACCCAAAAGAGAATTAATTTCCTCAGATGGGAACGAATGCAGCAAAACCATAAAGACCCGCGTCCACCCACTACTCTTTGTCAGACCGTTACCTTGTTCTACGCAGACCGTGTCCCACACACTGTTCACAAAACATGTGAAGAAATCTGGAGTCTCATAAATGCCCGCAATTGTCTTCAGTATATCTTTTGCTCCATCTTCAAACTTTGGGTAGGGAATACGCAATGTTTGCAACATCGCAAATTTCCTCCGGCCAGCCAGCCGCTGTGACCGAGCTGTTCTAGGCACTTCAGTCCGGAACCGCGCGACCGCTACGGTCGCAGGTTCGAATCCTGCCTCGGGCATGGATGTGTGTGATGTCCTTAGGTTAGTTAGGTTTAAGTAGTTCTAAGTTCTAGGGGATTAATGAACTCAGATGTTAAGTCCCATAGTGCTCAGAGCCATTTGAACCATTTTCCTCTGGCCAAATAGTTTCTCGGGAAAAATATGGGAAAACTGGGTAAAGTGGTCACTCTAAGGAAAATGTTTTTTCCTGATATCATTTCGTAGATGAGCATATGGAATATATCTCTATAAGCTGTATACATTCTGTAACCATAAGACAATAGTATTGTTGTCTTATTCCTCCTTTTGTAGTAGAAAGGTGATGTTAAATAAAAGTCTGCATCATGGTCACTTTACATAGCAGGTAGGGAAAAGTGGCCAGAGAGAGAGAGAGAGAAAAGGAAAAATAGGCTCAGACGAAGTGGCATCTGATTTTCTAAGGTTTGTGTTTGGTTGTCTCATCCTAAACCTTTTCACTCAATCCTTGTCTTCTATATTTTGCTCTTTGATCAATGGGAGTAATAAATTATTCCGCACAGCAAGCTTAAATGCGAAGTGGTGAAAATCAGTTACTGACATGTCACAATAACTTCGGTCCAGTCAAAGATATTCTCAAGGAGTTCTCCCTCTTAAAATTGGCTCTGAGCACTATGGGACTTAACATATGAAGTCATCAGTCCCTAGAACTTAAAACTACTTAAACCTAACTAACCTAAGGACATCACACACATCCATCCAGGCTGGATTTGAATCTGCGACCGTAGCAGTCACGCGGTTCCGGACTGAAGCGCCTAGAACTGCTCGTCTACAATGGCCGGCTCTTCCTCTTACTCTTGACTGAATTCGCATCTGAAGTTTCCAAAGTTGGTCTTCTCTTCTGTAATATCCCTCTTTTTTAATCTTCCTTTAGGTGTGTTACTTTCGAATAGTTTGACTGATGTAGCAAACAGTGTCTTTTCTTATAGCATCCAATGCATATTTCGCAGCTTGGAAATCCCATGGTTGATGTAGTGACTTTTTTGAATACTTCGACCACATCTTAGCATACACCTGTAATTAGAGAACATAGCTTTTCACCAAGTCTTTGACACACTAATACCTTAGTATACTTATTTTATGAAATCCTCTTGTCTTGTTATCTTGAAACAAGGTAAATACACTACAAAATATCCATTTGGACACTTAAACAAAGCGGTCAGAAACAGTCTGAAAACCTATTAAGGGCGCTGGACGATAGGTTTGCTGAGAAATTATTGTTAAGAAAAAAATTCGGTACTGTGCACCGTTTCCGATTTCATTGGTACTGAACTTACGCAAGCAGGTCGTTGTGCCCGCGAGTAAACGCAGCCTGCCACAAACGGTATCGCCAAACGTGTTCTTTGTTTGGTTTCCTCGAACCGAATGTAGTTTTGGCTCATCCAGCTTAAATTTATCACTTGCGAGAAAGGCACATTTTGACCGGTAGTGAGCATCTGAACAACTGGTAACACAAAACCACAAATGCCTATGCATTACCGCATTTTAGCGCGTGCAAGTGCTTCAATTTGCGTGCACAACGACCTCATTCGCCAATGTCAGTGCTAATTAAATCAGAAACTTCGCAACGTATCGAATTTTTTCTTAACAATTATTTCTCAACACAACCTATCCTGCAACACCGTTAAAGCTTTTGAGCCTGCTTCTGACCACCCCGCATACTTTCCCAAATGAACTTGTCACTTGCCTTACTTTACACGTAAAGAAAACACAAAATACATCACAGCAGAGGCGCGTGCAACGACCGCAGTTGAAACTCGCTGACAAAACCAAAGAGTCTCTTTGAACGGTTTTAAAAATTCGCCACTAGGCTGCTGCAATCTCCAAGAGAATAAACAATGTGGCCACTTTATTCGCTTTGGCCGCTATAGCCCCCTTTAACCTAAACAGAACTGAAACTAGTTTGAGGATGCGGTAATTTACAGCTTTACACATTTTACGAAGATCATTCACACAACTGTTCTTCGATATTCTCTAACACAACAGACAAAACTCAGTCAACAAGTCCACATACTAACTGGGGACCCTAAATTTGTACATGATCTTTTTACCTCAAAAACTACACGGCAAAGTACCCCTCGAAAACGTATACACGAATAGATTGAAAGTAACTTCTTGGTATACCGGGATCCGAATCTGAAACACTGACTTTATTAGCAAACGTCCTTGTTGGGTGAGCTATACAAGCACAGCACACGACCCGCCTTACAGCTTTACTTCAGGTAGCATTTCCCAAGTACATCAGCAACAGCATAAACATAATTGCGTAAGCCGTAGGCACACGGACCGTGCTGTCGAACGTCAACGTTGAGCGTGCCAAGTTCAACGTGCTGCTGAACGCTCAGGAACGATGCGACTTGTGCATACGGTACGTGGGCTCCAACGTGGTATACGCGATCGCGACGCACTCCAGTGGCAGTTGTGGGATGTTTCTATTCGTAAATCACACTGTTTACTCGACGGG
The DNA here is from genome assembly GCF_021461395.2 of Schistocerca americana. NCBI lineage: Eukaryota > Metazoa > Arthropoda > Insecta > Orthoptera > Acrididae > Schistocerca > Schistocerca americana. The sequence goes on from NC_060120.1 coordinate 613,564,330, forward strand.
CGCGCGTAATATTCCCACGTTAGCTCTATTAAAACGCACGTTTCCTCCATTGTCCATATCCTAGTCACGTTGTTCTATGTGTAATATACACAAAAACTTCAATATCGATGTACATGTTTGAAGACAAAAAGGAAAGTACCATGTCCAATCAATAAGGACACAGGCTTATAAAAGTTCCGTTACAAACAGTGCGGCACAAATTTGCAATAGTTCCCCACATAAGATAAACGTTACTTTATCTTTCCCACATTTTGGTAAAACCCTTAGGTCATTCTTACCTGATCTCTGTTCCTACCCAGCAGCAGAACCCTTAAAAGACGTGAATTACGAAACTCAAAAGAAAAAGGAACAAAATATATTTATACAAGTAGCGCAAGCTGTACTGTAGATTAAGCCAATTGAACAAACTCACTCCTAAAAAAAAGGTGAACTTATATTTACGTTGAAAGGTCTCTGTTGGATTCCTTTCATGTTAATTTCTTAAATCTGTTGTCATTTACGGCATAAATTCCTCTTCTAAATTTACTGTGGCGTTTCTCACTATCTGGGAGGAGACTGAGCAGTGGAACGTGTTACTCTTACACATAAACAAGAACGATCTGTCACACCACTACACTTTAAAGCACAATTTATATGTAATTCATATATGTAATTCATGTCACCTAGTCTCATACGGAACCTACATCCGCTTTCTTTTATATACTGTATATGATAAGATACTGTCATCCCCCTTCCCTTCTGTGTGAGAGGATGAATGAGCAAATGTATTTCTAGTTGCATGCTGGATGGTAGCAGACAAGCCTGTCTGCTAGAGAACAGTAGGACCAAAGTCGGAACAGGTAGCTACGCTTTCTAAAAGCAGAGAGGTTTCTATGCTTAGTATGGTCCTGTCCGTCCCTTGTCATGTTGGTATAGGAAGCTGCCTCTCTGGCCACTTCCGTTTGTATTTGTGAGCCACCCCTCAGGAAGGGAGCAGGGCAGTCTGTCCGCAGCGAGCGTCTGAAGTGGTAAGATCTCCGGTTAAGCGCGTGTCTGCTAAGTCCTTAGGACAATGGATTTCTTAAGTTCAGCCTAACTCAAAATTTAATCACCTTTATTTCAGGTTTAGCTCTAAAATATCTAATGTTATCTTAAATTGCAACGCAGTGTATTTCGAGTGTGAAGTTCAGAATATCTTCCAGTAGTTGCTTTGTCACTACTTTGCGAGTAAAGTGGAACCACGTGTTGATCAGTAACTCTAACTAAGATCATCAATCTTAAATGCGAATGTTGTTGTTGTTGTGGTCTTCAGTCCTGAGACTGGTTTGATGCCGCTCTCCATGCTACTCTATCCTGTGCAAGCTTCTTTATCTCCCAGTACCTACTGCAACCTACATCCTTCTGAATCTGCTTAGTGTATTCATCTCTTGGTCTCCCTCTACGATTTTTACCCTCCACGCTGCCCTCCAATACTAAATTGGTGATCCCTTGATGCCTCAGAACATGTCCTACCAACCGATCCCTTCTTCTGGTCAAGCTGTGCCACAAACTCCTCTTCTCCCCAATCCTATTCAGTACCTCCTCATTAGTTATGTGATCTACCCATCTAATCTTCAGCATTCTTCTGTAGCACCACATTTCGAAAGTTTCTATTCTCTTCAGAAACGCTTTCCTTGCCATTGCCAGTCTACATTTTATATCCTCTCTACTTCGACCATCATCAGTTATTTTGCTCCCCAAATAGCAAAACTCCTTTACTACTTTAAGTGTCTCATTTCCTAATCTAATACCCTCAACATCACCCGACTTAATTCGACTATATTCCATTATCCTCGTTTTGCTTTTGTTGATGTTCATCTTATATCCTCCCTTCAAGACACCATCCATTCCGTTCAACTGCTCTTCCAAGTCCTTTGCTGTCTCTGACAGAATTACAATCTCATCGGCGAAACTCAAAGTTTTTATTTCTTCTCCATGGATTTTAATACCTACTCCGAATTTTTCTTTTGTTTCCTTTACTGCTTGCTCAATATACAGATTGAATAACATCGGGGAGAGGCTACAACCCTGTCTTACTCCCTTCCCAACCACTGCTTCCCTTTCATGTCCCTCGACTCTTATAACTGCCATCTGGTTTCTGTACAAATTGTAAATAGCCTTTAGCTCCCTGTATTTTACCCCTGCCACCTTTAGAATTTGAAAGAGAGTATTCCAGTCAACATTGTGAAAAACATTGTCAAATGCGAATGTGCGTGAGATTATAACGTCTCGTCTTGACAATATTTTTCAATATAGCAACTTTTCTTTATGTTCAACCCACGTGGGGTGTACTTTGTGAGACCAGTACCACGTGCTTATACAATTGTTTGACCCATCAGGTTAATAGTAAGACGATAGTAACCAGTTCGAGGTTTTTCTTTTGTAAATTGCTTTTCGATCTAATTTATTTTAATTATCAAAATTATTGTGGATTTACACTCTTTGTGTAAACCAAGTTGACCACGTGAAGCATGTGGTGTAATCATCAAAGTAGCCCTCAGCTATTCTTTTCGGGAAGATTTCACAGGGAGTTGGTATGAATTTAGTATACCAGTGTGTGGTAATTACATGACGGACAGGATTGCGCTACGAACGTAACTTCTTTGGGTGAAAATTGAATCGGTTGGTTGTGGTTAATTTCCTCTTGCATATGTTTCAACGTTCTTCGTGTGTTATTTTATGAATGCAGTGTTGTATGCAGTCTCCCAATCTTGACTCCATATTTAATGTGTTCCGTAAGATTACAAACTCACATTTTCACAGTCCTAAATAAGGCACCAGCTTAGTTATGATTCAAGTTTAATATGCTGAAATTTCAATGATAAATGTTAAAATAAATTTTCGAATGTAAACTGATTTATTTCTTTTTATTTAAATTCTCTTACATATATATATATATATATATATATATATATATATATATATATATATATATATATATATATATCACCAGTTATCGTATGACTATTAAAATATTATAATTAATGTTAGTCTGGTTGGGAATTTTGTAAGCTAGACTGGATACTTGGTGAAACAGTTGCTCAGTAATGCAAGGTTAACTTCCCCAGACAGCTCACAGCTTTTAACCCGCTTTTATTGTCTATCAGCACCGCTTTCATAGCAAATTAAAGCAACAACGTTACAACGTAACATCAAATATGTAGTTTATACTTACATTAAACTAATAATAAAGCATAAAAACCTATTAAATACGCGAATGTTAGGAAAAAAAATTAGCCTCTCGAGACACGAACCCTCGTTCTACCATCAACCTGATCGTTGACGCTACTCACTACGCTAACGTGGCAACAACTTATGCGTGGACAGTTCTGATATGTTACCACACGCTAAATGCTTTACTCGTAGCTATGTTACTACCTGAAATTTAATTATAACAAATTGTACAGAGAACAATGCATTCTTTGTGGATCCTCAGTGTGTCGCTACCTTCAAATGACATACTCTCATAATGCGCAAGTTACAGTAATTCTTTTGCGAAGATTACGACGTTTCTCATTATTTTATTGGAACGAATCACACAATTAATCAAGGGGCTTTCGAGTGATTCTCAATTTTCTGGGGCTCAGAAACGGCATATATACGTATAGGCTTGAACTACACTCCTGGAAATGGAAAAAAGAACACATTGACACCGGTGTGTCAGACCCACCATACTTGCTCCGGACACTGCGAGAGGGCTGTACAAGCAATGATCACACGCACGGCACAGCGGACACACCAGGAACCGCGGTGTTGGCCGTCGAATGGCGCTAGCTGCGCAGCATTTGTGCACCGCCGCCGTCAGTGTCAGCCAGTTTGCCGTGGCATACGGAGCTCCATCGCAGTCTTTAACACTGGTAGCATGCCGCGACAGCGTGGACGTGAACCGTATGTGCAGTTGACGGACTTTGAGCGAGGGCGTATAGTGGGCATGCGGGAGGCCGGGTGGACGTACCGCCGAATTGCTCAACACGTGGGGCGTGAGGTCTCCACAGTACATCGATGTTGTCGCCAGTGCTCGGCGGAAGGTGCACGTGCCCGTCGACCTGGGACGCACGGATGCACGCCAAGACCGTAGGATCCTACGCAGTGCCGTAGGGGACCGCACCGCCACTTCCCAGCAAATTAGGGACACTGTTGCTCCTGGGTATCGGCGAGGACCATTCGCAACCGCTCCATGAAGCTGGGCTACGGTCCCGCACACCGTTAGGCCGTCTTACGCTCACGCCCCAACATCGTGCAGCCCGCCTCCAGTGGTGTCGCGACAGGCGTGAATGGAGGGACGAATGGAGACGTGTCGTCTTCAGCGATGAGAGTCGCTTCTGCCTTGGTGCCAATGATGGTCGTATGCGTGTTTGGCGCCGTGCAGGTGAGCGCCACAATCAGGACTGCATACGACCGAGGCACACAGGGCCAACACCCGGCATCATGGTGTGGGGAGCGATCTCCTACACTGGCCGTACACCACTGGTGATCGTCGAGGGGACACTGAATAGTGCACGGTACATCCAAACCGTCATCGAACCCATCGTTCTACCATTCCTAGACCGGCAAGGGAACTTGCTGTTCCAACAGGACAATGCACGTCCGCATGTATCCCGTGCCACCCAACGTGCTCTAGAAGGTGTAAGTCAACTACCCTGGCCAGCAAGATCTCCGGATCTGTCCCCCACTGAGCATGTTTGGGACTGGATGAAGCGTCGTCTCACGCGGTCTGCACGTCCAGCACGAACGCTGGTCCAACTGAGGCGCCAGGTGGAAATGGCATGGCAAGCCGTTCCACAGGACTACATCCAGCATCTCTACGATCGTCTCCATGGGAGAATAGCAGCCTGCATTGCTGCGAAAGGTGGATATACACTCTACTAGTGCCGACATTGTGCATGCTCTGTTGCCTGTGTCTATGTGCCTGTGGTTCTGTCAGTGTGATCATGTGATGTATCTGACCCCAGGAATGTGTCAATAAAGTTTCCCCTTCCTGGGACAATGAATTCACGGTGTTCTTATTTCAATTTCCAGGAGTGTATATGCCAATATGGCACCTCTCACCTATGTACTGAAGGGAGATGGCGTGCGTGTGACGTAAGTGGGGTTGTGCCATCTGATTGGTCAACGCTCAGACGCACGCTGAGAATATCTGACGTGCTAGATAATGCTCTGCACTTTCGGAAAGACTCTCTAACGTGCTGTTCCTCGCTATGACGTCAGAAACTCGGCACGCTCAACGCTCAACGTTCGGATGCACGGTCCGTGTGCCGACGGCTTTAGGCTTCTGCGGCCAGAGGCAGTAGACATAAAAGTTTTCCGAGTATGGTACTGCGTCATAATGTATAAAGCTACTGCTGCTGGAGAAAAACCAACGTTTCGGCCACGTTTGCAGAGGCCTTCTTCTGGGTCTTGGTTTTTCTCCAGCAGCAGTGGTTTTATACATTATGACGCGGTACCAAACCCAGAAAACCTTATGTCAACAGCGTAAACATTCCATTGCAAAGTGAGAGACTGATTCTGGAAACAATCCTCTAAGATGTGGCTGAACTATTGCTCTGCAGTGTCTTTTATTCCAGGAGTATTAATGTAATGAAGTACCCAGGAGAGCTTCTATGAAGTCTGGGAGCCATGGGAGAGGTGTACAGTTGTGTTGGCTGGTCTTGAGACATACCTGGATAGATTAGCTGCCAAAACCGGTACCTGCTAGATTCCAGTTTCGAGTGCAGTCTGGCAGACAGATTCATTCCAGAGAATATTCGACATAGTACCTTAGAAGCAAGGAAAGAAGATTAGGGTTCAGTGTCCTAATGGCGATGTCACTAGAGACGGAAGAGAGGGAAGTGTTGGGGAAGGACTGGAAAGGAATTTGTCCGTCCCCTAATGTGCTACGGTGGGTATTTATGGAAATGAGAGACATTCTGAATATGTGTGGCTGCGTAACGGCGTGGATCTAGGCAAACGGGCTTGAGGTCATAAACAGGGCGACTAGTAGCAATACGCCGGCACAATATTGTGCCACAGCAGCCATTGCCGCCCACTTGTTAATCAGTGTTCGGCCAGTTGCCGAAACCAGAGACCATTCGTCATTCGACATACGTGACGTTTGCGGCAGCAACACCACAATAAAACTGTTTTGGCATGTACAAATACTGGTCATCCGGCGTGAGGTACAGTGCCGGCTTCCGGCGTGACGCTACTCTGCTCCACTGTCATCATATCTTGAAACAAGAAGTTAAAACCTAAGCTATTTGTATCTGTAACTCTAGGATTTGTACTTGCAGGTGAGCGGTCACAAATTTTATTACAACTCATGGAGAAGTGACACCACTGTGCTCCACTGCCATCTTGACAGGACCGCCTGATGGGCTGATGGTCCAACTGAGGCCCTCCTAGCTACAGAACTATTGACCTCGCCACTAGCCTCCGATTTCATACTCAGTGGGCGGTGTCAGCCTATTGCATCAGTCGTAACGTAGCTCGGTAGTCAGCAAGGGATGTTGACTAAGCAAGGCCGCTCCTCGCCTGGGCCGCGTGAGCGTGGCAGCTGTAGGTGATCTGCTACAATGCCTCGCCGCCAGGTCCGGGGTCGAGGCTCACCTTCCAGTGCTGTCAGATGTGGACTTTAGCTTGTCATGAGAACTATTGGAGTGGTAAAGGGATTACACTGCCTCACTTCAATCTGACTCACTTCAATCTACTACCCTCCACCACTTCAAGTGGAGTCAAAAGAGGGATTGGAGAAAGAGCTACGATGGTCGACAGTGGAAATAAGTACATTCTATAACCACATGGAGGGTCCTTGTAACTATTATTCCTGTGTTTCAAATGGTTCAAATGGCTCTGAGCACTATGGGACTTAACATCTGAGGTCATCAGTCCCCTAGAACTCAGAACTACATAAACCTAACTAACCTAAGGACATCACATATATCCATGCCCGAGGCAGGATTGGAAACTGCGACCGTAGCGGTCGCGCGATTCCAGCTTACAACCGCTCGGCCACATCAGTCGGCTGTTCCTGTGTTTATCCTCTTGCCACAGAGCTCTTTCATGCCTGTTACAACTCAAATAATAACGTAACAAAATAATGCAATGACAAATGGCTCTGATAAATAAAACACTTCGTGTGTTTAAAATTAGCCCTTATTCTAATGAACATGTAGTAATTGCTGAGCTTTTGCTTCCTAACGGTTTTAGTTGACATTTTTTGCTAATACAGTTACATCTACACGAATACTCTGCAATTCACACTTAAATGTCTGGCAGAGGGTTCATCACATCACACTGTTTATCTAACGTTCCACTCTCTAGTAACTCGCGGGGAAAACGAACGCTTAAATCTTTCCGTGCTAGCTCTGATTTATCTTGTTTTATTACAATGATCATTTCCTCCTATGTAGGTGTGTGTCAGCAAAATATTTTCGCATTCGGTGGAAACGTTGGAGATGGAAAAGATTTCGCAGCAAGGAAAAAAGCCTGAATTTGCATATCATATCAGTGACAAAACGAGCTGCTCATCTTTGAACTTTTTCGATGTCCTGCGTCATTCCCATGACGTGCGAACCCCCTACTGCACAACACAGTACGAACTAGGATACTGTAGGCAGTGCCTTTAGTAGACCTACTGCATCTTCTAAGTTATTCTTCCAATTAATCTCAGTGTATGTTTTGCCGTACCCGCGACAATATCTATGTGATCATTCCTATTTAAGTTATACGTAATTGTAATTCCTAGGCATTTAATTCAACTGAGAGCCTTTAGATTTGTGTGATTAATCATGTAACCGATATTTAACGGACTCCTTTTTGTGCTGATGTGGATGGCCTCACATCTTTAATTATTTATGGTCAGTTTCCACTTTTCACGCAACACAGATTTTTTTTTTTTTTTTTTGAGTCATCGGTCATCTGACTTTATTGATGCTGTCCGCCACAAATTCCACTCCTGTGTCAACCTCCTCGTCTTAGAGTAGCACTTGCAACCTACGTCCCCAATTATTTGCTGAATGTGTTCCAGTCTCTGTCTTCCTCTACAGTTTTTGCCCTCTACAGCTCCCTCTAGTACCATGGAAGTCATTTCCTGATGTCTTAACAGATGTCCTATCATCCTGTACTCTTTGTCAGTGTTTTCCACATATTCAAATGGTTCAAATGGCTCTGAGCACTATGTGACTTAACTTCTGATGTGATCAGTCGCCTAGAACTTAGAGCTAATTAAACCTAACTAACCTAAGGACATCACACACATCCATGCCAGAGGCAGGATTCGAACCTACGACCGTAGCAGTCGCTCGGTTCCAGACTGTAGCGCCTAGAACCGAACGGCCACTCCGGCCGGCTTTTCCACAAATTCCTTTCCTCTCCGATTCTGCGCAGAGCCTCCTCATTTCTCACCTTATCAGTCCACCTAATTTCCAACATTCGTCTGTTAGCACCACATCATAAATTCTTCGATTCTCTTCTGTTCTGGTTATCCCACAATTAATGTTTCACTGCCATACAATGCTGTGCTCAAAAAGTACATTCTCATAAACTTTTTTCCTCAAAGTAAAGGCAATGTTTGATAGTAGTAGGCTTCTCTTGGGCAGGAATGCCCTTTTTGCCATTGCTAGTCTGCTTTCGATGTCCTCCTTGCTCCGTCCCTCATTCGATATTTTACTGCCTAGGTAGAAGAATTCCTTAACTTCATTCACTTCGCAACCATCGATCCTAATGTTAATTTCCTCCTCCGGCTGGGGTGGCCGAGCGGTTCTAGGCGCTACAGTCTGGAACCGCGCGACCAGTACGGTCGCAGGTTCGAATCCTGCCTTGGGCATGGATGTGTGTGATGTCCTTAGGTTAGTTAGGTTTAAGTAGTTCTAAGTTCTAGGGGACTGATGACCTCAGAAGTTATGTCCCATAGTGCTCAGAGCCATTTGACCCATTAATTTCCTCCCTGTTCTCATTTCTGCTACTTCCCTTTGCTTTTGTCTTCCTTCGATTTACTCTCAATCCATATACTGCACTCATTAGACTTTTCGTTCCATTCACCACATCATGTAATTCTTCTTCACTTTCACTCAGGATAGCAATGCCATCAGTGAGTCGTATCATTGATATCCTTTCACCTTGAATTTTAACTCCACTCCTGAACCTTACATTGATTTCCATCATTGCATCTTCGATGTACAGATTGAACAGTAGGGGCAAAAATCTACATCACTGTCTTACACCCTTTATAATCCGAGCACTTCGTTCTCGGTCGTCCACTCATATTATTCCCTCTTGGCTCTTGTACATATTCTATATTACCCGTCTCTCCCTGTAGCTTAACCATATTTTTCTCAGATTTCGAACATCTTGCACCATTTTACATTATCGAACGCTTTTTCCAGGTCGACAAATCCTACGAACGTGTCTTGATTTTTCTTCAATCATTTCTTTTTCGATTTCTTCACACATTTTTCGTGCGGCCATTTTGTCTTTGCTTCCCGGCACTTCCTGTTTATCTTATTCCTGAATTTCCCTGAACATTTTTGTACTTCCTTCTTTCATGATCAACTGAAATATCTCTTCTGTTACGCATGGCTTCTTCGCAGTTACCTTCTTTGTTCCTATGTTTTTCTTTTCATCTTCTGTGATGGGCCTTTTTAGAGACGTCCATTCCTCTTCAACTGACTGCTCACTGAGCTATTCCTTACTGACGTATCTGTAGCCTTAGAGAACTTCAAATGCATCTCGTCATTCCTTAGTACTTGCGTATACCACTTGTTTGCGTACTGATTCTTCGTGACTAATCTCTTAAACTTCAGCCTACTCTTCATCGCTACTATATTGTTATCTGAGTCTATATCTGCTCCTGGGTACGCCTTACAATCTAGTATCTGATTTCGGAATCTCTGTCTGACCATGATGTAATCTAACTGAAATCTTCCCCTATAACTCGGCATTTTCCACGTATACCTCCTCTTCTTGTGATTCTTGAACAGAGTATCCGCTATTACTAGTTGAAATTTATTACAGAATTCAATTAGATTTTTTCCTCTCTCATTCCATGTCCCAAGCCCATTTTCTCCTGTAACCTTTTCTTCTGTTCCTTCCCCTGCAAGTGCATTTCAGTCCCCCATGACTATTAGATTTTCACCTCCCTTTACGTACTGTATTACCCTTTCAATGTACTCATTTTCTTTCTCTAACTCTTCATCTTTAGCTTCCGACGTCGGCATATATACCCGAACAATCGTTGTCGGTGTTGGTTTGCTGTAGATTTTCATCAGAACAACCCTTTCACTAAACTGTTCACAGTAACACATTCTTCCGTACCTTCCTACTCATTACGAACACTACTCCTGTTGTACCATTTTCTGCTGCTGTTGATATTAACCTAGACTCATCTGACCAGAAATCCTTGTCTTCTTTCCATTTCACTTCACTGACCCCTACTATATCTAAATCGAGCTTTGGGATTTCTCTTTTCAGATTTTCTAGTGTCCCAATCACGTTCAAGCTCCTGAAATTCCACTTGTAGAACGTTATCCTTTCGTTGGTTATTCAATCTTTTTCTCATGTACACCTCCCCCTTCGCAGTCCCCTCCCGGAGATCCGAATGGGGGACTATTTCGGAATCTTTTGCCAATGGGGAGACTCTCATGGCATGCCCTGCGGATACACGTTATGTATCTTTAATGCAATGGTTTCCATTGCCTTCTGCATCCTCAAGCAGTTGATCATTGCTGATTCTTCCGTCTTGAGGGGCAGTTTCCCACCGAAAGGAAAAGAGAGTGCGCTGAACCTCCGTCTTCTCCTCCGCACTCTTTGACAAATCCGTTGGCAGAATGTGGTAACTACCACACAGATATCTTGTCTAAATCATTTTGCAATTGGCTTGAGCTTATGTTGATTTTACTAGACAGAAAACGACAGCATCAACTGCAAAAAATCTAAGACGGCTGCTCAGATTGTCTCCTGAATCGCTTATTTGGGTTAGGAACAACAGAGTGTCTTGGGGGACGCAAGATATCTGTTCTGTTTTACCCGAAAACTTTCCATCAGTTTCTACGAAATGAACTCTCATCTTCCTGACAGGAAATCATGAGTCCGCACAACTGAGATGATAGTCATTAGGAACACGTCTTGATTATAAGTCACTTGTTAGGAACTGTATCAAAAGCGGTTTGAAAAACTAGAAATATGGAATCAATCTGAGATACCCTGTCGATAGTCCTCATTACTTCCTGAGAATAAAGAGCTAGTTTTGTTTCACAAGAACGATATTTTCTGAAGATAATTTATAACGTTCGGAAACAGTATAGGTTCCAAAATCCTAATACAAATCGACGTTACTGATATCGGTCTTTAATTCATGAGATTACTCCTATTTCCTTTCTTCAGTACTGGCGTGTCATGTGCGACTTTCCAGTCTTTAGGTATACATATTTCGTCGAACAAACGGTAGTATATGGTTGTTAATTAAGGAGCTACTATGTCAGCACACTCTGAAAGGAATCTCATTGGAATACAATCTGGACAGGAGGATTTGCATTTATTAAGTGATTTAAGCTGCTTTACTACACCGAGGATATCTACTTCTAAGTTACTCAAGTTGGCAGCAATTCTTTATTCGACTTGTGGAAGACTTGCCTCATCTTTTTTGGTGAAGGGATTCCGAGAAACTATATTTAGTAGATCCGCTTTCGTGGCACTGTTATCGGTCACATTACCTTCGCGACGCGCAGTGAAGGTATTGATCAGGTCTTGCCTCAGGTGTACCTCACATACGACCATATGAAGACGTGACACAATATTTTTACCTAAATCACCTAAAAGAGATTGTGGGAGTTCTACCAGTAAGTCGTATAATAATCTATTTGGATGTACAGAGGTACAGTAATGTTCAAATGGGAAAGGTCCCTAGAAGACCTTATAACGGCGATCAAACAACATATACAACAGAGCTGGTATTGAGACTAACGTAGGCGTCCCGCCAGCCTCTGACTCGCTGCCGCTGAGATTCAAGACTGTTTTATCTTGAATGTGAGCACGACGTAACTGAATTTCTAATAAACATATCAAGCAAGTGGAGCAGCAGTGGTTTCGGGTGAAAGACTACGCAAAAACTAATTGTGACCTTCTCCGGACCTTCTGAAGCCGCAGAAGTGGCGATGGGTGACGTAAACGTGCACAATCCTGCATTGGAATTATGAACTTCTATACAGATAGCCATGCCGTGCCAACTGTGGAGAGATCGGTGCCACAAGTCTGGTGCAATGGTCTCTATAACTTGGTCACTTTCGTGGGTCTCTGTGCAGGGAGTGCAGATGTCAGAGATATACCTGAGGATACGAGAAGTAAACTAGAAATTTGCCAAAGAGTTAATCTACATACAAAGATAGCTACCGACGGTGGTGGGTGGTATGGCTTTACAACTACGCGATGGCATAGAACCAACGGATATTCAGTATTTGCCATCAGCGTGAGGCGTTGCGCTCACCATCGGCGCAGTCCGCTGTGTGAATCTGCATGATCCGTCTGGTACTGCTAAGCGTCGAGAGCGAACGCTCTATTACTCTACTGAGGGAGCTCCATTGTTTCAAGGCACTGCATAGCACTTCGTGGTGAGCGGGGAGTTTTACAGTGTCTTATCCCCTAAGGATCAGATTCCTCACCATGTCCCACGTCCAACCCTTCACGCTATTGTCAGGGACCTCGCTTTGCATCATACTTGGACACTAATCCGCGTAGACTGACGCGGATATACACACTTCACCAGCCACTCGGCCAGCAGGATGGACAGGACTTACGTTTCCTGAGGTCTTCGGGCAGCGACTGTCGGTGCCGGACTGCGGCCCACAGCAATTACCGACCATCAGGCCTCCATCTGCTCCGTGACTCTGCCACGACAACAGACGAGCCGCAGTAGAGGACCTTGGACTCTCAACGTCAACATTCTCCCAGGACAGGATTGCCGTGTAGCTGTCCCTGATACCTGACACAAATGTGAGCTACGAGGTCATAGCTATGATTCCGCGACTCGATGGTGGACACACTGCGAAAAACCAAACTATTCGCTGCACGCTCATGGCGTGTGGACGAGACAAGGAACTTTGGCTCCGATCGACCTCTGAGTTTCACTACACCGTCTTGCGAGAAACAGCGTCGCAACAGCCTTCGCCAGAGCGCCAAATGACAGTCCACCAGACACAGGCACGGCTTCTGCAGATCACGGCTGACAGATTGGTCGGCACGCGGGTTCGAGCGACACTGCAAGATTCCATCCCAGAGGAACGTGCATCTCTTTATCGCCTCGTCAGAGAACGAAGACATTGTATGTGGAGACTCATCACAGCGGCTAATACGGCGGATTTGATGTGTTGGCAAATGTGCCAACACCTTGTAGATAGAGGAGGCCGAAATGCACGCTATCTGACGCAGACGGGCGTGAATTCTGGAACAGGATAAGTAGTGAATGCTAATAAGAAAAGTATGCAGCTCCTCGAACTTTTATTCCTTCATGTGAATACAGCATTCTTGATGAGACATTTCATACGATAACTACCAAACTATGTAAGGCTAATGGCGCCTTGCTAGGTCGTAGCCATTGACTTAGCTGAAGGCTATTCTAACTGTCTCTCGGCAAATGAGAGAAAGGCTTCGTCAGTATAGTCGCTAGCAATGTCGTCCGTACAACTGGGGCGAGTGCTATTCCGTATCTCGAGACCTGCCTTGTGGTGGCGCTCGGTCTGCGATCACACAGTGGCGACACGCGGGTCCGACATGTACTAAATGGACCGCGGCCGATTTAAGCTACCACCTAGCAAGTGTGGTGTCTGGCGGTGACACCACAGGATTGGCAACGTGCAGAGACACACACCGCCATCTGCGTGTCCTCACAGACTGTTGTCGTATTCTCTATCTAGCAATTCAACGGCCTGACAATGACGCTGAGGACGTCCTGCACGAACTGCCACTTTTGGGTAGAGCGCAAGGCGACGCAACGTCCTTCAAGGCCATCACAAGAGAAAAATGTGCGTGACACTGTGGCGGGGCGCGAGGAACAAATCCCCTGAACCTGATGGTCTTCCGCTTGAATTTTATAGCACCTTAAGTTTGGCAGCTGATCTGCTGCAAACTCCCGGATACAGACTTTCGCCCCCTCCCCCCCCCCCCCCCCCCCCCAGCACATGAATTTTTGGCGGGCATGATCACCCCTGTGCCAAAACAAAACAGGGGTTGCAGACTGTAAGACTTCTGGCCGTTGACATTAGTGAATTCGGATTACAAGCTGTTTGCCCACATACTTTGTGCTCGCCTCCTCGCTACTGTAAAAATGGGGCCATTCATGCCGACCAAACATGTATGGAAGGTGGCAATAATACAAACAAGGCGTTAAGCCGTCATAGCGATGTGGTGGCGCTCGTGTCGGCATGCCGCTTCGAAGGCGCTCTCGTGGCAGTTGACTTAGACGACGCATTTGACCGAGTTGAGCACCATTTCTTGCAGGCTGTCTTAGAAAAGATGGGCCTGTCCCAAGTATCAGCAAGCGTGATTCACAATCTCATGCACGGAGCCGCTTCCACAGTTCTGGTCGATGGCTACCGCTCGCCACCGTTCACTATTGAGCGCTCAGTGCGACAAGGATGCCGTATCTCAGCCTTTCTCTTCGCCGTCGCTCTAGAGCTGCACTTCATGGTCTACGACAGCGTTTGGAGGCATTCACCTCCGCGATGTGCATTTTAAATGTTGTGCCTACGCAGACGTAATTTTCTTGGCGAGGTCGGCAGAAGATATACAGAGTGTTACAAAAAGGTGTGGCCAAACATTCAGAAAAGATTCCTCACACACAAAGAAAGAAAATATGTTATGTGGACATGTGTCCGGAAACGCTTACTTGCCATGTTAGAGCTCATTTTATTACTTCTCTTCAAATCACATTAACCATGGAATGGAAACACACTGCAACAGAATGTACCAGCGTGACTTCAAACACTTTGTTACAGGAAATGTTCAAAATGTCCTCCGTTAGTGAGGATACATGCATCCACCCTCCGTCGCATGGAATCCCTGATGCGCTGATGCAGCCCTGGAGAATGGCGTATTGTATCACAGACGTCCACAATACGAGCACGAAGAGTCTCTACATTTGGTACCGGTGTTGCGTAGACAAGAGCTTTCAAATGCCCCCATAAATGAAAGTCAAGAGGGTTGAGGTCAGGAGAGCGTGGAGGCCATGGAATTGGTCCGCCTCTACCAATCCATCGGTCACCGAATCTGTTGTTGAGAAGCGTACGAACACTTCGACTGAAATGTGCAGGAGTTCCATCGGGCACGAACCACATGTTGTGTCATACCTGTAAAGGCACATGTTCTAGCAGCACAGGTAGAGTATCCCGTATGAAATCATGATAACGTGCTCCATTGAGCGTAGGTGGAAGAACATGGGGCCCAATCAAGACATCACCAACAATGCCTGCCCAAACATTCACAGAAAATCTGTGTTGATGACGTGATTGCAAAATTGTGTGCGGATTCTCGTCAGCCCACACATGTTGATTTTGAAAATTTACAATTTCATCACATTGGAATGAAGCCTCATCCGTAAAGAGAACATTTGCACTGAAATGAGGATTGACACATTGTTGGATGAACCATTCGCAGAAGTGTACCCGTGGGGGCCAATCAGCTGCTGATAGTGCCTGCACATGCTGTACATGGTACGGAAACAACTGGTTCTCCCGTAGCACTCTCCATACAGTGACGTGGTCAACGTTACCTTGTACAGCAGCAACTTCTCTGACGCTGACATTAGGGTTATCGTCAACTGCACGAAGAATTGCCTCGTCCATTGCAGGTGTCCTCGTCGTTCTAGGTCTTCCCCAGTGGCGAGTCATAGGCTGGAATGTTCCGTGCTCCCTAAGATGCCGATCAATTGCTTCGAACGTCTTCCTGTCGGGACACCTTCGTTCTGGAAATCTGTCTCGATACAAACGTACCGCGCCGCGGCTATTGCCCCGTGCTAATCCATACATCAAATGGGCATCTTCCAACTCCGCATTTGTAAACATTGCACTGACTTGAAAACCACGTTCGTGATGAACACTAACCTGTTGATGCTACGTACTGATGTGCTTGATGCTAGTATTGTAGAGCAATGAGTCGCATGTCAACACAAGCACCGAAGTCACCATTACCTTCCTTCAATTGCGCCAACTGGCGGTGAATCGAGGAAGTACAGTACATACTGACGAAACTAAAATGAGCTCTGACATGGAAATTAAGCGTTTCCGGACACATGTCCACATACCATCATTTCTTTATTTGTGTGTGAGGAATGTTTCCTGAAAGTTTGGCCGTACCTTTTTGTAACACCCTGTATGTAACGGTGATCGCGTGGCTTCAGCGATACGGCGAGGTAAATAGTAGCAACAGCAATTGAAAGATTCATACCTCATAAATTGGTAAGAGGTGGAACTGATCCCCCATGGTACCCAAAACACGTCCGAACGCTGTTGCAGAGGCAACGGAAAAAGCATGCGAAGTTCAGAAGAACGCGAAATCCCGAAGATTGGCTAAAATTTACAGACGCGCGAAATTTGGCACGGACTTCAATGCGAGATGCCTTCAATAAGTTCCACAACGAAACATTGTCTCGAAATTCGGTAGAAACTCCGAAGAAATTCTGGTCGTATGTAAAGTACACAAGCGGCAAGACGCAGTCAATACCTTTGCTGCGCAGTGCCGATGGTACTGTTACCGGCGACTGTGCCGCTAAAGCGGAGTTATTGAACGCAGTTTTCCGAAATTCCTTCACCAGGGAAGACGAATGAAATATTCTAGAATTTGAAACACGAACAGCTGCTAGCATGAGTTTCTTAAAAGTAGATACCTTAGGGATTGCGGAGCAACTCAAATCGCTTGATACGGGCAAGTCTTCAGGTCCAGATTGTATACCGATTAGGTTCCTTTCAGATTACGCTGATACAATGGCTCCCCACTTAGCAATCATCTACAACCGCTCGCTCACCGATAGATCTGTACCTACAGATTGGAAAATTGCGCAGGTCGCACAAGTGTTTAAGAAGGGTAGTAGGAGTAATCCGTCGAACTACAGACCTATATCATTGACGTCGGTTTGCAGTAGGGTTTTGGACCATATACTGTATTCAAACATTATGAATCACCTCGAAGGGAACGATCTATTGATACGTAATCAGCATGGTTTCAGAAAACATCGTTCTTGTGCAACGCAGCTAGCTCTTTATTCGCACGAAGTAATGGCCGCTATCGACAGGGGATCTCAAGTTGATTCCGTATTTCTAGATTTCTGGAAAGCTTTTGACACCGTTCCTCACATGCGGCTTCTAATCAAGTTGCGGGCCTATGGGGTATCGTCTCAGTTGTGCGACTGGATTCGTGATTTCCTGTCAGGAAGGTCACAGTTCGTAGTAATAGACGGCAAATCATCGAGCAAAACTGAAGTGATATCAGGTGTCCCCAGGGAAGCGTCCTGGGACCTCTGCTGTTCCTGATCTATATAAATGACCTGGGTGACAATCTGAGCAGTTCTCTTAGGTTGTTCGCAGATGATGCTGCAGTTTACCGTCTAGTAAGGTCATCCGAAGACCAGTATCAGTTGCAAAGCGATTTAGAAAAGATTGCTGTATGGTGTGGCAGGTGGCAGTTGACGCTAAATAACGAAAATCTGAGGTGATCCACATGACTTCCAAAAGAAATCCGTTGGAATTCGATTACTCGGTAAATAGTACAATTCTCAAGGCTGTCAATTCATCTAAGTACCTGGATGTTAAAATTACGAACAACTTCAGTTGGAAAGACCACATGGATAATATTGTAGGGAAGGCGAGCCAAAGGTTGCGTTTCATTGCCAGGACACTTCGAAGATGCAACAAGTCCACTAAAGAGACAGCTTACACTACACTCGTTCGTCCACTGTTAGAATATCGCTGCGCGGTGTGGGATCCTTACCAGGTGGGATTGACTGAAGACATCGAAAGGGTGCAAAAAAGGGCAGCTCGTTTTGTATTATCACGTAATAGGAGAGAGTGTGGCAGATATGATACGCGAGTTGGGATGGAAGTCATTAAAGCAAACACGTTTTTCGTCGCGGAGAGATCTATTTACGAAATTTCAGTCACTACCTTTCTCTTCCGAATGCGAAAATATTTTGTTGAGCCCAACCCACATAGGTAGGAATGATCATCAAAATAAAATAAGAGAAATCAGAGCTCGAACAGAAAGGTTTAGGTGTTCGTTTTTCCCGCGCGCTGTTCGGGAGTGGAATGGTAGAGAGATAGTATGATTGTGGTTCGATGACCTTCTGCCAGGCACTTAAATGTGAATTGCAGACTAATCATGTAGATGTAGATGTAGATGTAGCTGTAGGTGGTCGGGAGCCGTATCAACCCGCGGAAGTCGCACTACGTGGATATGCGTAGAGGATGAATGTGAGTACTCCACCGCCCATTACCAAGTTCCCGGCGATGATATGTTTGAGGGTGACCTTCCGTGGGAACGTGCAGCCTACAGCAGAAGCTACGTATAATTACTTAATGTGATCCGAACACAAATTCGTTTCCATACCTTTCGAAAACTTGACTTGATCATGCGGATACATTTTGTCAACGTCTGCCTTGCTCCGAAAATTAATCATTATGCACACGTTCTCCCAATTGCTGCTACGGTAGCTGCGAAGATCCAGGCTGCGTCAGGGTATTTCGTCAGCGATAAAAAGATTGTTGGAAGGACTGACTCAGCTGTGGGAAAGCCAAAATAACTTTCAGTGAAATTAAAAGTAAGAGTAGTAACGTTAGGAGGGCAACGTGAATTCCACTGTTCACTGTTAAATGCAGGGGAAAGAGCAGATAGTTGGAAAGAGTACTTTGGAGGCCTCTGTGATGGGGCAGATATGTGTAATGTGATAGAAAAAACAGGTGTGCACATTTACATCCATACTCCGCAAGCCACCTGACGGTGTGTGGCGGAGGGGCCGGCCGCGGTGGTCTCGCGGTTCTAGGCGCGCAGTCCGGAACCGTGCGACTGCTACGGTCGCAGGTTCGAATCCTGCCTTGGGCATGGCTGTGTGTGATGTCCTTAGGTTAGTTAGGTTCAAGTAGTTCTAAGTTCTAGGGGACTGATGACCACAGCAGTTGAGTCCCATAGTGCTCAGAGCCATTTGAACCATTTTTTTGTGGCAGAGGGTACCTTGAGTACCTCTATCCGTTGTTCCTTCTATTCCAGTCTCGTATTGTTCGTGGAAAGAAAGATTGTCGGTATGCCTCTGTGTGGGCTCTAATCTCTCTGAATTTAGCCTCATGGTCTCTTCGCGAGATATGCGTAGGAGGGAGCGATATACTGCTTGACTCTTCCGTGAAGGTATGTTCTTGAAACTTGAACAAAAGCCCGTACCGAGCTACTGAGCGTCTCTCCTGCAGAGTCTTCCACTGGAGTTTATCTACTATCTCCGTAACGCTTTCGCGAATACTAAACGATTCTGTAACGACGCGCGCTGCTATCCGTGGGATCTTCTCTATCTCTTCTATCAACCCTATCTGGTACGGATCCCACATTGCTGAGCAGTATTCAAGCAGTGGGCGAACAAGCGTACTGTAACCCACTTTCCCGAAATTTCAACAAAATCCCGTACCAAGCCACTGAGAGTCTTTCTTGCAGAGTCTTCCACTGGAGTCTATCTATCATCCCCGTAACGCTTTCGCGATTACTAAATGATCCTGTTACGAAGAGCGCTGCTCTCCGTTGGATCTTCTCTATCTCTTCTATCAACCCTATCTGGTACGGATCCCACACCGGTGAGCAGTAATCGAGCAGTGGACGAACAAGTGTACTGTAACCTACTTCCTTTGTTTTCGGACTGCATTTCCTTAGTATTAATGCAATGAATCTCAGTCTGGCATCTGCCTTACCGACGATTAATTTTATATGGTCATTCCATTTTAAATCACTCTTAATGCCTACTCCCAGATAATTTATGGAATTAATTGCTGCCAGTTTCTGAACTGCTATATTGTAGCTAAATGATAAAGGATCTTTCTTTCTATGTATTCGCAGCACATTACACTTGTCTACATTGAGATTCAATTGCCATTCCCTGCACCATGCGTCAGTTCGTTCCAGGTCATCCTGCATTTCAGTACAATTTTCCATTGTTACAACCTCTCGATATACCACAGCATCATCTGCAAAAAGCCTCAGTGAACTTCCGATGTTATCCACAAGGTCAATTACGTATATTGTGAATAGCAACGGCCCTACGATAGTCCCCTGCAGCACACCTGAAATCACTCTTACTTTGGATGACTTCTCTCCATTGAGAATGACATGCTGCGTTCTGTTATCTAGGAACTCTTCAATCCAATCACACAACTGGTCTGATAACCCTTATGCTCTTACTTTGTTCATTAAACGACTGTGGGGAACTGTATCAAATCCAATTTCCATGTTTGAACTTGCTTCAACCGTGACCTTCACCCAAATTATTTCACATTTCGGATCTCCGTCAATTTCCTTCGATATTATTCCACTTTTTATCGCTATAAACACGCCTCCCCCTTTACTGTCCAGCCTGTTTCTGCGGTATACATTCCAATCTGAGTTTAGAATTTCATTCCTGTTTACATCTGGTTTCAACCAACTTTCCGGCATTGTGACCGTTTATTAATGAGAACAGTTCTAGGACCTTTCTATAGACGCTCCTGTGGTATACTATTACCTCATTAATATTGTCATTCCTTGTTGCGTTTTGCCTACTGCTACCTTGTTGCGTCTCAGGAAGCGTCTTGTCGGGCCTAGGGAGGGAATTTTCTAACCTATAAAACCCACATGTGCACTCCACACGTACTCCGCTACCCTTGTAGCCGCTTCCTGCGTGTAGTGCACGCCTGACCTATTCAAGGGTACCCTACATTTCTTCGCCCGATAGCGGAGGTCGAGAAATTTGCACCCCCCGATCTCCGCAGAATCCTCTGAGCCTCTGGTTTAAGCCTCCCACTCGGTTCCAACCCAGAGGACCGCGATCGGTGCTGGGAACGATACTACAAACAGTTAGCTCAGATTCCACCATGCGAGCGAGGCTCCGCCTTCACCAACTCCGCCAACCGCCTGTATGAACTGAGAATGACCTCGAACCCAGATGACAGGAGTCATTGGTGCCGAAATGAGCAACAATTTTCAGTGGTTTCTATCACCGCCGGCAGGACCTCCTCCACATCTCGAATGAGACCCCTCGGCAAGCAGAAAGAGTGAACACTGGCCTTCTTCCCTGACCTTTCCGCTATTTCCCTAAGGGGCTCCATCACCTGGCTTATATTAGAGGTCCCAATCACTAATAAACCCCTCCCCCCGTGTGCCTGCTCGGGCCTTGCTGAAGGAGCGGCCACATGTCCACTCGCAGGCAGAGCGGGCGATGCCACACGGCCAGCCTCCACAGTATTAGAGTCAGAATTTATAAGAGCTTTGGAGTACTTAAGACCAAATAAGGCACAAGGGACAGATAACATTCCATCAGAATTTCTAAAATCACTGGGGCAAGTGACAACAAACGACTACTCACTTTGGTGTGTAGAACGTATAGGACTGGCGACATACCATTTGACTTTCGAAAAAATATCATCCACGCAATTCCGAAGACTGCAAGAGCTCTCAAGTGCGAGAATTATCGCACTATTAGCCTAACAGCTAATGTATCCAAGATACTGACGAGAATAATATACAGAATAATGGAAAAGAAAATTGAGGATGTGTTAGATGACGATCAGTTTGGCTTTGGAAAGGTAAAGGCATCAGAGAGGTAATTCTGAAGTTGCAGTTGATAATGGAAGCAAGACTAAAGAAAAATCAAGACACATTCATAGGATTTGTCAACCTGCAAAAAGTGTTCGACAATGTAAAATGGTGCAAGATGTTCGAAATTCTGAGAAAAATATGGGTAAGCTACAGGGAGAGATGAGTAATATACAATGCGTACAATAGCAAAGAGGGAATAACAAGAGTGGACGACCAAGAAGGAAGCGCTCGGATTAAAAAGGGTGTAAGACAAGGATGTAGTTTTTCGCTCCTACTGTTCGATCTGTACTTCTAAGAAGTAATGAGGGAAATAAAAGAAAATAAAGAAAAGGTTCAGGAGTTGGATAAAACTTCAGCGTGAAAGGAAATCAACGATACGATTCGTTGATGACACTGCTATCCGTAATGAAAGTGAAGAGGAATTACAGGATCTGCTGAAGAGAATGAAAAGACTAATGTGTAGAGGATATGGACTGAGAATAAATCGAAGAAAGACGAAAGTAATGAGGAGTAGCAGAAATGACAACAGCGACAAACTGAACACCAGGATTGACGGTTACGAAGCAGATGAAGTTACGGAATTCTACTACCTAGGCAGCAAGATAACCAATGACGAACGGAGCAAGGAGGATATCAAAACCAGACTGCTGTTGTTGTTGTGGTCTTCAGTCCTGAGACTGGTTTGATGCAGCTCTCCATCCTACTCTATCCTGTGCAAGCTCCTTCATCTCCCAATACGTACTGCAGCCTACATCCTTCTGAATATGCTTAGTGTATTCATCTCTTGGTCTCCCTCTACGATTTTTACCCTCCACGCTGCCCTCCAATACTAAATTGGTGATCCCTTGATGCCTCAGAACATGTCCTACCAACCGATCCCTTCTTCTTGTCAAGTTGTGCCACAAACTCCTCTTCTCCCCAATCCTATTCAACACTTCCTCATTAGTTACGTGATCTACCCACCGAATCTTCAGCATTCCTCTGTAGCACCACATTTCAAAGGCTTCTATTCTCTTCTTGTCCAAACCATTTATCGTCCATGTTTCACTTCCATACATGGCTACACTCCATACATATACTTTCAGAAACGACTTCCTGACATTTAAATCTATACTCGATGTTAACAAATTTCTCTTCTTCAGAAATGCTTTCCTTGCCATTGTCAGTCTAGATTTTATATCCTCTCTACTTCGACCATCATCAGTTATTTTGCTCCCCAAATAGCATAACTCCTTTACTACTTTAAGTGTCTCATTTCCTAATCTAATTCCCTCAGCATCACCCGACTTAATTCGACTACATTCCATTACCCTCGTTTTGCTTTTGTTGATGTTCATCTTATATCCTCACTTCAAGACACTGTCCATTCCGTTCAACTCCTCTTCCAAGTCCTTTGCTGTCTCTGACAGAATTACAATGTCATCGGCGAATCTTAAAGTTTTTATTTCTTCTCCATGGATTTTAATACCTATTCCGAATTTTTCTTTTGTTTTCTTTATTGTTTGCTCAATATACAGATTGAATAACATTGGGGAGAGGCTAAAACCCTGTCTCACTCCCTTCCCAACCACTGCTTCCCCTTCATGCCCCTCGCCTCTTATAACTGCCATCTGGTTTCTGTACAAATTGTAAATAGCCTTTCGCTCCCTGTATTTTACCCCTGCCACCTTCAGAATTTGAAAGTGATTATTCCAGTCAACATTGTCAAAAGCTTTCTCCAAGTCTACAAATGATAGAAACGTAGGTTTGCCTTTTCTTAATCTAGCTTCTAAGCTAAGTCGTAGGGTCAGTATTGCCTCACGTGTTCCCATATTTCTACGGAATCCAAACTGATATTCCCCAAGGTCGGCTTCTACCAGTTTTTCCATTCGTCTGTACAGAATTCGCGTTAGTATTTTGCAGCCGTGACTTATTAAACTGACAGTTCGGTAATTTTCACATCTGTCAACGCCTGCTTTCTTTGGGATTGGAATTATTATATTCTTCTTGAAGTCTGAGGGAATGTCGCCTGTCTCATACATTTTGCTCACCAGATGGTAGAGTTTTGTCAGGACTGGCTCTCCCAAGGCTGTTAGTAGTTCTAATGGAATGTTGTCTACTCCTGGGGCTTTGTTTCGACTTAGGTCTTTCAGTGCTCTATCAAATTCTTCACGCAGTATCATATCTCCCATTTCATCTTCATCTACATCCTCTTCCATTTCCATAATTCTGTCCTCAAGAACATCGCCCTTGTACAGTCCCTCTATATACTGCTTCCACCTTTCTGCTTTCCCTTCTTTGCTTAGAACTGGGTTTCCATCTGAGCCCTTGATATTCATACAAGTGGTTCTCTTTTCTCCAAAGGTCTCTTTAACTCTCCTGTAGGCAGTATCTATCTTACCCCTAGTGAGGTAAGCCTCTACATCCTTACATTTGCCCTCTAGCCATGCCTGCTTAGCCGTTTTGCACTTCTGTCGATCTTATTTTTGAGACGTTTGTACTCCTTTTTGCCTGCTTCATTTGCCGCATTTTTATATTTTCTCCTTTCAATTAAATTCAGTATTTCTTCTGTCACCCAAGGATTTCTACTAGCCCTCGTCTTTTTACCTACTTGATCCTCTGCTGCCTTCACCACTTCATCCCTCAAAGCTATCCATTCTTCTTCTACTGTATTTCTTTCCCCCATTCTCGTCAATTGTTCCTTTATGCTCTTCCTGAAACTCTCTACAACCTCTGGTTCTTTCAGTTTATCCGGGTCCCATCTCCCTAAATTCCCACCTTTTTGCAGTTTCTTCAGTTTTAATCTACAGTTCATAACCAATAGATTGTGGTCAGAGTCCACATCTGCCCCTGGAAATGTCTTATAATTTAAAACATGGTTTCTAAATCTCTGTCTTACCATTATATAATCTATCTGATATCTTCTAGTATTTCCAGGGTTCTTCCATGTATACAACCTTCTTTCATGATTCTTGAACCAAGTGTTAGCTACGATTAAGTTATGCTCTGCGCAAAATTCTACCAGACGGCTTCCTCTTTCATTTCTTAGCCCCAATCCATATTCACCTACTATGTTTCCTTCTCTCCCTTTTCCTACTCTCGAATTCCAATCACCCATGACTATTAAATTTTCGTCTCTCTTCACTACATGAATAATTTCTTTTATCTCATCATACATTTCATCAATTTCTTCGTCATCTGCAGAGCTAGTTGGCATATAAACTTGTACTACTGTTGTAGGCGTGGGCTTCGTGTCTATCTTGGCCACAATAATGCGTTCACTATGTTGTTTGTAGTAGCTTACCCTAACTCCTATTTTTTTATTCATTATTAAACCTACTCCTGCATTACCCCTATTTGATTTTGTATTTATAACCCTGTATTCGCCTGACCAAAAGTCTTGTTCCTCCTGCCACCGAACTTCGCTAATTCCCACTATATCTGACTTTAACCTATCCATTTCCCTTTTTAAATTTTCTAATTTACCTGTCCGATTAAGGGATCTGACATTCCACGCTCCGATCCGTAGAACGCCAGTTTTCTTTCTCCTGATAACGACGTCCTCCTGAGTAGTCCCCGCCCGGAGATCCGAATGGGGGACTATTTTACCTCCGGAATATTTTACCCAAGAGGACGCCATCGTCATTTATCCATACAGTAAAGCTGCATGCCCCCGGGAAAGATTACAGCCGTAGTTTCCCCTTGCTTTCAGCCGTTCGCAGTACTAGCACAGCAAGGCCGTTTTGGTTAATGTTACAAGGCCAGATCAGTCAGTCATCCAGACTGTTGCCCCTGCAACTACTGAAAAGGCTGCTGCCCCTCTTCAGGAACCATACGTTTGTCTGGCCTCTCAACAGATACCCCTCCGTTGTGGTTGCACCTACGGTACGGCTATCTGTGTCGCTGAGGCACGCAAGCCTCCCCACCAACGGCAAGGTCTATGGTTCATGGGGAGACTAGCAAAGGCAAAAAGAGCATTCCTGGCCAAGAGAAATCTACTAGTATCAAGCATAGACCTTAATTAGTGAAAGAAATTTCTGAGAATGTACTTTTGGAACACAGAAACGTACGGTAGTAAAACGTGGACTATGGAAAAACCGTAATAGCAGAGAATCGAAGCATTTTTGATGTGGTGCTACAGGCGAATGTTAAAAATTAGGTGGACTGATAAGGCAAGGAATGAGAAGATTCTGCGCAGAATCGGAGCGGAAAGGAAAACATGGAAAACACAGACAAGGAGAAAGGACAGGATGATACATCTGTTAAGATATCAGGGAATGACTTTTATGGTACTAGAGTAAGCTGTAGAGGGCAAAAACGGTAGAGAAAGACAGAGAGTGATATACATCCAGCAAATAATTGAGGACGAAGGTTGCAAGTGCTACTGTGAGATAGAAATTGGCACAGGAGTGGTGGGGCGCATCGAACCAGTCAGATGAACAGAAGATTGACGAGGGCAAAAAAGCATCGGAACACGTTCATTACGATTAGTAAACAGAATACAGGGCGGTCCATTGATCATGACCGGGTCAAATTTCTCACGAAATAAGCGTCAAACGAAAAAACTTCAAAGAACGAAACTTGTCTAGCTTGAAGGGGGAAACCAGATGGCGCTATGGTTGGCCCGCTAGATGGCGCTGCCATAGATCAAACGGATTCAACTGTGTTTTTTTACATAGGAACCCCCATTTTTATTACATATTCGTGTAGTACGTAAAGACATATGAATGGACCACTTTTTTCGCTTTGTGATAGATGGCACTGTAATAGTCACAAACATATGGCTCACAAAGTTTCGACGAACAGTTGGGAACAGGTAGGTTTTTTAAATCAAAATACAGAACGTAGGTACGTTTGAACATTTCATTTCGGTTGTTCCAATGTGATACAGTACCTTTGTGAACTTATCATTTCTGAGAGTGCATGCTGTTACGGCGTGATTACCTGTAAATACCCCATTAATACAATAAATGCTTTAAATGATATCCGTCAACCTCAATGAATTTGGCAATACGTGTAACGACATTCCTCTCAACAGCGAGTAATTAGCCTTCCGTAATGTTAGCACATGCATTGACAATGTACTGACGCATTTTGTCAGGCGTTGTCGGTGGATCACGATAGCAAATATTCTTCAACTTTCCCCACAGAAACAAATCCGGGGACGTCAGATCCAATTAATGTGCGGGCCATGGTATGGTGCTTCGACGACCAATCCACCTGTCATGAAATATGCCATTCAATACCGCTTCAACCGTACGCGAGTTATGTGCCGGACGTCCATCATGTTGGAAGTACATCGCCATTCTGTCATGCAGTGAAACATCTTGTAGTAACATCGGTAGAACAGTACCTAGGAAATCGGTATACATTGCACTATTTAGATTTCCATCGATAAAATGGGGGCCAATTATCTATCCTTCGTCCCATAATGCCGCACCATACATTAACCCGCCAAGGTCGCTGATGTTCCACTTGTCGCAGCCACCGTGGATTTTCCGTTGCCCAATAGTGCATATTATGCCGGTTTACGTTACAGCTGTTGGTGAATGACGCATCGTCGCTAAATAGAACGCGTGCAAAAATCTGTCATCGTCCCGTAATTTCTCTTGTGCCCAGTGGCAGAACTGTACATGACGATCAAAGTCGTCGCCATGCAATTCCTGGTGCATAGAAATATGGTACGTGTGCAATCGATGTTGATATAGCATTCTCAACACCGACGTTTTTGAGATTCCCGATTCTCGCGCAATTTGTCTGCTACTGATGTGCGGATTAGCAGCGACAGCAGCTAAAACACCTACTTGGGCGTCATCGTTTGTTACACGTCGTGGTTGACATTTCACATGTGGCTGAAAACTTCCTGTTTCCTTCAATAACGTAACTATCCGGCGAACGGTCCGGACACTTGGATGATGTCGCCCAGGATACCGAGCAGCATACATAGCATACGCCCGTTGGGCATTTTGATCACAATAGCCATACATCAACACGATATCGACCTTTTCCGCAATTGTTAAACGGTCTATTTTAACACGGGTAATGTATCACGAAGCAAATACCGTCCGCACTGGCTGAATGTTACATGATACCACATACTTATACGTTTGTGACTATTACAGCGCCATCTATCACAAAGCGAAAAAAGTGATCCAACTAAAACATTCATATTTCTTTACGTGCTACTCGAATATGTAATAAAAAATGGGGTTCCTATTTAGAAAAACGTAGCTGATATCCGTTTCACCTTTGGCAGCGCCATCTAGCGGGCCAATCATCGCGCCATCTGGTTTCCCCCTTCAAGCCAGACGAGTTTCGTTCTTTGTAGTTTTTTCGTTTGATGCTTATTTCGCGAGATATTTGGCCCGGTCGCGATCAATGGACCACCCTGTATAAAACGCTAAAATGTTGCTAAATACCTATGTATCCAGCACTACCAGAAATTGTGCTTCAACCGACATGTAGAACAAGTCTGCAATAATTCCATCTCATTGTATAATATACACTCCTGGAAATTGAAATAAGAACACCGTGAATTCATTGTCCCAGGAAGGGGAAACTTTATTGACACATTCCTGGGGTCAGATACATCACATGATCACACTGACAGAACCACAGGCACATAGACACAGGCAACAGAGCATGCACAATGTCGGCACTAGTACAGTGTATATCCACCTTTCGCAGCAATGCAGGCTGCTATTCTCCCATGGAGACGATCGTAGAGATGCTGGATGTAGTCCTGTGGAACGGCTTGCCATGCCATTTCCACCTGGCGCCTCAGTTGGACCAGCGTTCGTGCTGGACGTGCAGACCGCGTGAGACGACGCTTCATCCAGTCCCAAACATGCTCAATGGGGGACAGATCCGGAGATCTTGCTGGCCAGGGTAGTTGACTTACACCTTCTAGAGCACGTTGGGTGGCACGGGATACATGCGGACGTGCATTGTCCTGTTGGAACAGCAAGTTCCCTTGCCGGTCTAGGAATGGTAGAACGATGGGTTCGATGACGGTTTGGATGTACCGTGCACTATTCAGTGTCCCCTCGACGATCACCAGTGGTGTACGGCCAGTGTACGAGATCGCTCCCCACACCATGATGCCGGGTGTTGGCCCTGTGTGCCTCGGTCGTATGCAGTCCTGATTGTGGCGCTCACCTGCACGGCGCCAAACACGCATACGACCATCATTGGCACCAAGGCAGAAGCGACTCTCATCGCTGAAGACGACACGTCTCCATTCGTCCCTCCATTCACGCCTGTCGCGACACCACTGGAGGCGGGCTGCACGATGTTCGGGCGTGAGCGGAAGACGGCCTAACGGTGTGCGGGACCATAGCCCAGCTTCATGGAGACGGTTGCGAATGGTCCTCGCCGATACCCCAGGAGCAACAGTGTCCCTAATTTGCTGGGAAGTGGCGGTGCGGTCCCCTACGGCACTGCGTAGGATCCTACGGTCTTGGCGTGCATCCGTGCGTCGCTGCGGTCCGGTCCCAGGTCGACGGGCACGTGCACCTTCCGCCGACCACTGGCGACAACATCGATGTACTGTGGAGACCTCACGCCCCACGTGTTGAGCAATTCGGCGGTACGTCCACCCGGCCTCCCGCATGCCCACTATACGCCCTCGCTCAAAGTCCGTCAACTGCACATACGGTTCACGTCCACGCTGTCGCGGCATGCTACCAGTGTTAAAGACTGCGATGGAGCTCCGTATGCCACGGCAAACTGGCTGACACTGACGGCGGCGGTGCACGAATGCTGCGCAGCTAGCGCCATTCGACGACCAACACCGCGGTTCCTGGTGTGTCCGCTGTGCCGTGTGCGTGATCAGTGCTTGTACAGCCCTCTCGCAGTGTCCGGAGCAAGTATGGTGGGTCTGACACACCGGTGTCAATGTGTTCTTTTTTCCATTTCCAGGAGTGTATGAATAGCAATTGGACAGAGGAGGTTTCACCTCCCTCCTGCAGGAGTGATACGTTTGTTTAACTACACTTTACTTGAAAGGCATTCCACGGCCCTTCGATGGTTTAGTGCAACGAAACAGAACAATGTAATCGATAGGTGCTTGCGGCGCTACCCCAACAGATGTATTTTTCTTAATTATGGGGTTATGTTCAGTAGACTCGATGATAAGACAGAGGGCCGTAATTTATTAGCTTCAACGTTTCGAGTTTATCAGAGTAGAGCAGATCAGGGGCACAATGTCTCTAAATATTAGAGAAATAAAAGATCGCACATTACCTGTTTGGAAACAAGAGTAGGATAATTCAAAAACAACACGCGTTGTTTGTGAGCTATTTCCTTTCTGTTAGAGAAAGATTAAAATTATAGCATCTTATACCAGAAAAAAGGTCTCGTGCACTTCTTGTCGGGCCATGGAGCTTATCCCGTGCAGTTTCACAGGATAGGGAAAAGGGAAAATGCACAATGCGAATGCTGGCATGAGGTGTGCACCGCAGAGCATATCGTACTCCGGTACCCACTGGATGCGCAGTCGGCAGACTTCGACGATAGAAATTATAGAAGACATTATCAGTAGCCCTAAACAACTTGTGATACTAACTGAATTAATAGAACATTGTCCTTAGTAAAGCAGCAGTCGGTAAAGTTACATTAAAGTTATTTCATTTAAACAGTATTTATCGCATGTATGTTGTATATTTTTCGTTTCGTGTCCGCCTGTTTTGGTGAATGGTAACGTGTTCCATTCCCAACCGGGTTGGGGATTATCTCCACTTGTGGACTGCGTGTTGTGTTGTCATCACCATCACCGACACGCCAGTCGCCCAATGTGGCATCACCTCAAATAATATTTGCAACCCACCCCCGAACTTCCCGGATGGGGCTTCCCGGCTAACAATGCTACACGATCATTTCATTTTTTCCTTTCCTTCGATGACCAGTTTCGGTCTTTTATAAGACCATCATCAGACCGTTTTTTACTCCTTGGTAAGAGCAGAAGCCGGTGATGTGAAGCGGGCCGCTATGGAGGAATGTGGAACACAGACTACTTTAATGCAGTAATTTAAATTAAAAGAGAAAATCTCCTACGCAGCTGGAATACCAGAGAAATTTAAGGCTCCACGAAATGTAAGAGAGAAAAGTCGTGTGTGCTGAGACGGGATGGCACGCCGTGGCAGCAACGAAACGGACAACAAACTAGATGTTTCAATGACCATCGTTCTGGTTAGCAAGGCGACATTGCCTGGCAGTCGCCAGGAGACATGATAATCCTCAGTTCCATTATTGTCTTGGAGTGCAGTGGAAGTACGGAATAAAGTGATTTTACAGGTGGCTGGATATATTAAAAGTACAAGTGAGTGTAAAACTGTACTGTGAATTAACAATATAATATTGAATAATTAATAACTGTAGAACTGTTTAGAGAGCTGGCAGTGATCACGCAGATGGAGTCCCCGCTCGCCTCTCTGTGCTAGAGACGTATACAGGCCCTGCGTGGAGTGTTTGCCAAGTGCGGAATATTGTAATTTAAATGATAAGTTAACAACTGTAAACGCTAGATCACTGCAGAAGAATGTAATAAATAGCTGTTGTGTAGCAGGAGTAGTAGTCGATCTATTCTTAGAATACATAGAAGAAAGACCACGTTTGTAACTAATTAATGTAAAAAGCATAATATAAAATGTCGTATTTCATGATGTCAGGTATAGTTTCGGTTGGGGTACCTGGAAAAGGCACAAGGGATGAACCAGAGAAACTAGTTGTATTTACGCAGTGTAACCTACCAAACCATAAGGCTACACGCGACGATCACATGGCGTGGTATGTTGCGTACGCTGGCAAAGGGTGAATTACACCGGACAGTATAAGGAGAATGCTTGGTTGAGACGCGGGGATCCGTGGGTACTGCGGAAGTTTAGACCAATGTAGGTAGCAGCCGACTGATGGCATAGTTTGTTTTAAATAGTGTTGTGCTGCGAATTATGAATTTACTAGTGCTGCAGGAATCTACGGCAGTAGAAATGTGGTTTGACGCCCTCAGAGCGCCTGAGTCGTATGTTAAGCTTTTCTGTTGCTTTCAGTTTCCGTGCCTCACTCCCTTTGCTTACTCAATTCTCTAGTGTCGAAGCTGTAAACCGTGGCAAACATTGACTATAGATCAGTGTCGTGATAGTATTTTATGGCTTGGGTTTTTTGTCTTTCCATCATGCGACGCTGGCTCAGAGCGGCATAGCAACGCACTGAGATACCATGGATGCGATAATGTCTCAATTGTGTTTGTGCCATCATTGTCAACTGAACGGAGTCTCTCGGAAAATTTTAGAAGGTGAAGATATAAACAAGTTTGAACCTTATTTTGGAAGATACAATCCCGGTGCGATTCGAAGGAGATCATGTCACTGCTCAGACCAGCTGTACTAAATGTACATAAAACCTGCGGCAGCAGGTGTTCACTCACGGTGCTGCGGAGACTGACCTCTTTATTGTGCAGTCAGCTAAATTCATTTTGGACCGTAAATCAACGGAGAGGTGCTCTTCACAGACGAATCTCTCTTTAATCGGCATGTACAGTTTCATCGCAAATTCGTCTGTATTCGTCGAAACAATCTCCAAACCTTCGTGGAAAGGCAACATTTTGGTTGTGTTGAGCTCCTGGAGTAAGGAGACATCATTTTATATCCGTGGAAAAAAAATCGCAGCACCAAGAAGGAGTTGAGCGACGTAAACGAAAGTTGGTAGGCGTGTTTGTACAGCTGGAAGATGATGTCTTTCAAAATTTCGCGCCAGTCGCACGAGAGACGCTAGTGGCGCCACTATAAGAATGCAAATCAGGTTTGCTTTAAATACACGCTGTAACGGTCCTGAGCGTTAGTTACCTTTTAGATTGAACTTGGGGAGTTGATATTAGTCAAGAACGCCTTTAAGACGACAAAGACGTCATTACTAACACTCACTGAGTTTGGACGAGGTCGTGTAATAGGGCAACGAGAATCTGGATGTTCCTTCTGAGATATTGCAGAAAGACTTGACAGAAATGTAGCCACTGTACATGATTGCTAGCAGTCGTAGCCACGAGAATGTACAGTCGCAATAAGACCGGTCGCCCGATGGTCACGTGGCACTACCGAGAGGGAAGACCATCGTGGTCGGCGTATGGCTTTGGCGCACCGTACTGCATCTGCAGCAGCAATTTGAGAATCAGTTGGCATCACAGTGACACAACGAACTGTCACGAATCGGGTACTTCCAGGACAGCACCGACCAAGACGCCCTGTTGCGTGTATTCCACTGATCCCAAACCACCTTTATTTGCGACTTCCGAGCTCACTGGAGAGCAGAGATCTTTTGTGTAGTCTGATGAAAGCTGGTTCTGCCTCGGTGCCAGTGATGGCGATATGTTGCTTAGAAGGAAGCCAATTGCCCGGCCTGATTGGGTGCTAGGCACACTGGACCTACGCCTGCGGTTATGGTTAGCGTGCGACTTCGTATGACAGCAGGAGCGCTCTCGAGGCTAAGCCACACAAGCTAACAGCAAATCTGTGTGTCAGTCTGGCGATTCGACGTGTTGTACTGCCATTCATGAACAGCATTAAAGTGGTGTTTTCCAACAGGATAACGCTCACTCACATACCGCTGTTGTAACGTAGCATACTTTAGAGTGCCGACAGGTTGCCTTGGCCCGCTCGATTATCAGCTCTGTGTCCAATTGAGCACATATGGGACATCATCGGACCACAAATTCAGTATTATTCACAATCAGTGTTAACCGTCCCTGTATTGATCGTCCAATTGCAATAGGCATGGAACTCCATCCAATAACTTTACATCCGGCACCTATGCGACATAATGCATGCACGTTTGCATGCTTGCATTCAATATCCTGGCGGTTACAATGGTTGTTAATGCACCAGGATTTCACATTTGAAACGGCTTATCTCGCGATCTGCGATCTTGTTTATCACTTATATATGTTACCTAGACAAATGTATTTACGAAATTGCATTATTCTACATTAATTATTGTTTGATGTTGCTTTTTTTGTTAGTGTATATTTCATTGAAATGATGAAACCCTCACTGGGATGTAGTGATCGCAGTACTGTTGGTAATATAAAAAAATTCTGCCTCGATCTCAAGTTATTTTCTTAATATGTGACAGTTTGAATGAATTATGCATGTGTTTCCGTTGCAGGATGCTTGGCTACGAATAATACGCCAATGTGATCTGCAATATCTTAAGAAACAGCCGCGTAACCAAGCACTCTATATCTGATGATAGCGTACAGGGTGTAACAAAATGGTATGACCAAACTTTCAGGAAACATTCCTAACACATAAAGGAAAAAACATGTCATATGGACGCTGGTCCGGAAATGCTTTGTTTCCACGTTAGAGCTCAATTTCTACTTCTCTTCATAATCAAATTAATCACGGAAAAAACATAAAAATAGAATGTGCCAGCATAACAAAGAATGTTTCTTACATGATATGTTCAGAATACCCTCTTGGTTATGCTTGGTTAGAACGCACAATACGTGGTACTTCTTAGGTTCACTGCCAGTTTTTGTTGTTCCAAGTGAACGAAGTAATTGTTAACATTTGACTCATTTCACTGATTTTATTGACTTGCGCTACCTTCACTGCTCTACAAGAATAGCTCGTGACAGATGGATATTTAGCCGGGGACCAAATTCTTGGCCTCCACGCTCTCCGGACCTAAATACACTAGAGTGTTATTTGTGGCCGTGCGGTTCTAGGCGCTTCAGTCTGGAACCGCGTGACCGCTACGGTCGCAGGTTCGAATCCTGCCTCGGGCATGGATGTGTGTGATGTCCTTCGGTCAGTTAGGTTTAAGTAGTTCTAAGTTCTAGGGGACTGATGACCACAGATGT
The DNA here is from genome assembly GCF_021461395.2 of Schistocerca americana. NCBI lineage: Eukaryota > Metazoa > Arthropoda > Insecta > Orthoptera > Acrididae > Schistocerca > Schistocerca americana. The sequence continues at coordinate 613,598,966 of NC_060120.1, forward strand.
TAAGTCCCATAGTGCTCAGAGCCATTTTTGTTATTTCTGGAAGCATTTGACAGCTCTTGTGTGCAGAAGAATAATTCGTGACAGACGGATATGTAGACGGGGACTAATTTCTTGGCCTCCACGCTTTCCGGACATAAATACACTAGAGTGTTATTTGTGGAAGCATTTGACAGCTCCTGTGTGCGGAACCGCGTTACTAGACGTACGCACTCTTCGTGTCCGTATTGTGGCAGTCAGTGAAACAATACGCAGTTCTCCAGGGATACATCAGTGCATCAGGGAATCTGAACTATAGTCGGTTGATGCATGTAACCTTCCTAATGGAGGGCATTTTGAACATTTCATCTAAGAGAGTGTTTCGTACTGTGCTTTTCCTGCTTGTTTCCTATGGTTAATGTGATTATAAAGAGAATATGAGCTCTAATACAGAAATAACGCGTTTCCAGACCAATGTCTACGTTACGTATTTTCCTCCTCTATGTGTGACGAGTGATTTCTGAAAGGTTGACGATACATTTTTGTTATAATGTTAGTAATAACGGGAAATCATCAGATTCTTTAAAGAATCGAATTCCCATGTATAAAACAGTTTCAAACGAGTGATTACTTTACAAATGAGTTAACGTATGAAATATTTGACGTTGAGCATGTAAGCGAAAAGTTTAGAAAAAGTTTGAAATTATGTTTAAAGTTTGTCGGTAGTAGGTAAGTGCTGAACTACGTATCGTAGTGTGATACAGTTTGCGGGTATTTTCAGTGGTATACGTGGATATTGTCTGGAAAATGTGTTACGAATGGAGTTAGCAGTAAATAAGAAATAAATTAAAACGTCATGTCTAATACTGAAGTTTCACTGCATGGACAGCAAAAATGTGGTAAGCGATAAACTTTTTTTTGCTTTCAATATTTTGTAAGGGTTTGTCGGGGAGAAAAAGTTACGTAAAGGTTTGAAATTATGTGTAAAGTTCGTTGTATGTCGCTAAGTGCTCTGATATTCAAGTAGTGGATGCATATAGTCTTGGTACTTGTGCGCAGTGAGCTAAGCTGACTCCGGACATGCAATTTCTAACCGCAATACTCACAGCGTCGAACCTCTAACGTAAGATTATATCTCCTAATGAATAGACTATGCCAGCATTTTAAACTTCTAAATTCGCCCGGTAATTATGAGAAATACTGAAAACTAAAGTTTTGTTGCCCCTGCAAGCTGTGAGATACGCAACCTGCTGTTGCGACTGGGTGGCACGAAGCGGGTTAGCCGTCTAGTAATACATTCCTATGGACACAGAATACATTTTTATGCTATGAATTAAAAATTTTCGAAGTGAAGGCCGCAAATAATTTTTTAAAATTTTGATTACTAGTATCATCTTCACATTATCTTGATGATATCTGCTATGAAGTAATACAAATACTTAAACTATATCAGTTACTAAGCTTTATGGCATAATGTCTTAGTTTTATGGTCTTATTTCTTCTTGATTTATTATGAAGATGTAGTTATTTTACCTACACGTTCTGTATGTTTTATCATTTACAAAAAATATTTCAACGGTATGTTGTGTGCTTAGGGCAATCACACAAATCAAGAATGTTTTTATCATATGGAGATGGCTTGTGTGTCACTGAAATTACCAAACAAAATAAAAATTCATTTGTGATTTTGATTCAAGGATTTTCAATCTTTAATTTAAAATTTAGAGAGATGGGTTGTCTCCAAAGTTGACGATGTCAACAAATATGAGAGAAAATCTTTACACTACGGTAACAAATATTCATCATTTTGATTTGCAGCTCCTTGTGTTGGGCGTGTTTGCAGTTAGAATTTTTGGATGTGAGGTCCGCCAGTTACGCAAAACACCGTTTTTTCTCAGTACCCAAACATGTTTCGGCACCACTGTGCCATCATCAGTGCATTTTCGTTTTACTTATTCTGCAATGTGAACATTTTCGTTAAATGATTATAAAATTATTTGCATCTTTAGTTCAAGCAACACATCGTTTCTTTTTATAATGAAACCACAAACTTTTCACATGGCGAGACACTAAAACTCGTACAAAGAAAGCGCTGCCTCCTGTCCTGTGCGCAAGATAACTGTCGTGTGCATTATAAGAGTGTTATCATTTTCAAGACTCAGCATAAACTTGTTGGAACGACTGGTAAGATATTGATTATTCTTTCTTAAAGGTGATTAAACAGAAAATATGCGTTCCACAATCATTATTTATTCATATCATATTCATGATAACACCACTATCAAAATAAAACATTTTTTAACGTAGCCCATTGGGTCAGATTGGCAGGGACAAGTTGACGACTATATCTTCTATTGAGCACTGCTATTCTGCTGGAGCAGTAGATTATTCTTCGTGTTTTACTGCTCTTTTAATATTTATCGCTAAAATAGAAATCACGGTAGACTATTTTGGGATCACTCTGTCGAATGGGAACGTACATTGTATGTTGTTTCTAATGGGAAACAAACCTATGCTTTCTGTCAACATTAAGCGTCGTATGAAAAATGGTATGAGCACTATATGTTTGTGCTCACAACAGGTACACAATGAAAAGACTGAATTGTAAACATTTGCCGCAGCACCAGTGAAAATGAGCCTGACGACTCTTGGGAGAGAGACCCTGATTGCCCGTACCCGTTCCAGATAATTCTTAAACGATATTTCTTTCCGCAATAAAATTAAACACTTAAAGCCGTTGTTTTGATGTTACTTCGATATTATTACAACCAGCTTCAGAGATTTAATACGCGATCTTCAGGTCTTAAATTACGCTGAGGTGGTGAAGTCCAGTCGTATACACGATCCTGTCGGTTGGCTATATCTATAAACTGGCTTCTGTAGAATACTGGAACGGCGCTGTCGTGTCTGCAGGCATCGACTACTAATGTTGTAGCAGGTCGGAGTGGCCGAGCGGTTCTAGGCGCTACAGTCTGGAACCGCGCTACCACTACGGTCGCAGGTTCGAATCCTGCCTCGGGCATGGATGTGTGTGATGTCCTTAGGTTAGTTAGTTTTAAGTAGTTCTAAGTTATAGGGGACTGATGACCTCAGAAGTTAAGTCCCATAGTGCTCAGAGCCATTTGACGTTGTAGACACAGCATTGCTTTTACGGTATTCTATGGAAGGCAGTTCATAGATGTAGGCCACTGATGGGGTCTTGTGTACGACTGGAGTTCACCGCCGCTGCGTCAGTGAAGATGGTGCATTGAACCACTGAAACGGATTGCAATAATAACATCAAAACAACGGCTGCAGGTGTTTAATTTTATTACATAAGTGAAGTGAGTGGCGCGAGTCCCACAGACCGATAATCACAAGGATGGACATACAAAATCTTTCTTTCCTATTTCTTTTTTTTTTTTCAGTAACTTTTGTGCAACCACTGTGCCTGCGCCCTTGACCCCCCCCCCCCCCCCCCCCCCCGCAACCAGGAATGGCAGTGGGTACTCCGCGTAACCTCACTGAGAGTGCCGCTGACAGAAATGCTGCCTGCCTAGCACAGCGCTCTGGCCGGTTCTGCCGCCAGAGGAGGACAGTTCCTTTGCTCTTCTTCTACAGGTCCCCCCGCGGAACAGCAGATGAAGGGGCTTTTGCGGCACGAGAGCGCGCGGGACTGTCTAAGACAGAGCGGCCGGCCGGAGAGCGCACAATGCGGCCTGGACGCGGACTCGCCTCTCCCCTTCCTCCGCTCGGCTTTTAATCCCGCTGGGCGCTAATCAGCCGGCGCCATTGTGTCGGGTCGCGCTCCTTCTCTTAATCCTGGGGGCCCCCGCGACCCGACTGTTGTCTCGGCCTGTTTGCGGAGCGGACAATTCCATATGACATTTAATTCCGCATACATCGCCGCCCCGGCACGAGGACTTGATTAAAATCCCGGGTCCGGCCCCTCGGCCCGCGGGACAAAGCGCGCAATTGACCCTGGCGCGGCCGTAATCACCGGCCGGGCCCCGCCTGGCGCCGGCTGCGGCTGCCCGCCCGGCGCACAACGGCTCCGCTCGGCCGGCCCACCACTCGCTGCTCGCCGGCCTGGCGGATTGTCCGGTCGTTATTGGGTTACAGGCGCAGGCAGGCAGCACGGCAGCGCGCCCGCCATTCCGAGAGCCTCCCGCCTCCTCCCGCCTCCCGCCTTTCCCGATATTGACGTGGAGAGGAACTTTTCTTTCCGTTTTCTTCTCGTCCCGTTGTGCCAGCCGGCTCCCCGCTCCGGACACACCGAGATTAAGACTGGCCGCGGGCCACGCCAGATTAGCTCGTCCCGTTTCAGGCCACCCTCGCTCGCCCCCCGACCCTGCCACCGCCGCCACCACCATTGCGACCGGCGGAATTCACCGGGAACTGATACAACGACGGCAAATCCAATCGCGCCGTCTGTGCTCCTCTTCCTGAGGGAAGTTGCTCGCTGAAAAGCCACCGGGCCGTCGGACGACGCTCAGATCTTTTACTCGCTAGTTAGAATATTCCGACCTCGCCTTCTATAGGGCGTTCGCCGAATGCAGCTTTGTGTGAGAAATAGGACGTGATGGTACCGTGTGCCGTAAGATGAGTAATCAGATTTATCTTCCATAACTGTATCTATCACAAATACAAAAATTTTCTCCATCGAAATTGTTTGTTGTCTGTTGTCATGCCTACCTGAAAGATACCAAATCCTGGAACAACCTATACTACTAAATGGCTAACCCTGTCCATCGTTATGGTCCACAGCCCCACAATCAGGTTTCCTCTCTAACTGCTTCCAGTGGCAACAAAAATTTGATTTTCAGTGTTTGATACAATTATTGATCGACTTTAAAACTTTTAAAGTTTGTCATCGCATCATTAAGAGGTACAGTGAGGTGAAAAGTCACCTCCTCTCGCCCAGCGTAGCGCAGCAGCTCGATGTCGCATGGATGCAACAAGTCTTTGCAAGTCCCCTGCAGATATATTGAGCCATGCTGCCTCTATAGACGTCCGTAATTGCCGATGTGCGACTCTGTGCTCAAACTGACCCTCGATTACGTCCCATGAATGTTCGATGGCATTCGTGTCAGGCGATCTGGGTGGCGAAATCATTCGCTCGGCTTGTCCAGAACGTGTGAGATGGTGAATTGTCATACATAAACATTCCATAGTTTGCTTGCGAACATGAAATCCATGAATGGCTGCAAATGTTCTCCAGGTAGCCGAACGTAACCATTTCCAGTCACTGAATGGTTCATCTGGACCAGACAACACAGTCCATTCCATGTAAGCACAGCTCACAATCCCTACCAACTTGCACAGTGCCTTGTTGACAATCCGGGTCCATGGTTTTGAGGAGCCTCTGCTACGCTCTAACCGTACCACGAGCTCTTACCAACTGAAATCGGGACTCATCTGACCAGGCCAAGTGCGTCGGTCGTCTATTGCCATAGCCCATTAATTCCAAATTGCGCATTACTGTCCTAGCGGATACGTTCACTGTACATCCTAGATTGGTTTCTGCGGTTATTTCACAAAGTGTTTCTTGTCTGTTAGCACTGGCAGCCCTACGCAAACGCCGCTGCTCTCAGCCATTAATTGAAGGCCGTCGGCCACTACGTTGTCCGTCGTGAGAGGTAACGCGTGAAATTGGCACTCTCGACACACTTGACACTGTCGATCTCGGAATATTGATTTCCCTAAAGATATCCGATGCTTCTAGCCTTCAACTACCACCGCGCGTTCAAAGTCTGTTAATTCCCATCTTGCGGCCATAATTACGTCAGAAACATTTCACAGCAATCATCTGTGTACAATGACGGCTCCGCCAATGCACTGTCCTTTTATACCTTGTGTACGCGATACTACAGCCATCTGAATATGTGCATATCGCTATCCCATGACTTTTGTTACCGTAATTGTTGGATGTGAGGTCCGCCAGTTACCCTAAACACCGTTTCTTCTCAGTACCCAAGCATGTTTCGGCACCACTGTGCCATCATCAGAGGGTTTTCGTTTTTATTTATTCTGCAATGTGATCATTTTCGTTAAATGATTATAAAATTATGTGCATCTTTAGTTCAAACAACAGATCGTTTCTTTACACTTGGTATGCATAAATTTTCTGGATCACTTGTGCGTTAATTACTACAGGTAGCTTGTCATCTGAAACCAAACGATCATGATGAGAAAGTTTTTTGCTGGGAGTTAACCTATCTTCTAGAATGTAATTTAGTTTGTCGCGATGTTTTCGCGCCTATATTCGTTTTTACTTACGTTTTCGTGTGGCAAGCACTTACATTCTCCGCATCATGCTGAAGTGTTGTGAAGCACACGTAACTATAACAAGTATTTTCTACAAATAACGTAGTAAAACGCTTTTCACTTCACCAAAACATTGTGACTGGGGTTTGTTGTGTGTCCCAGCTCAGTCAGTGTTCATTTGCTCACCAGAGAGTTCGGCGCCTAATTTGAATTTTGTTTGCATTTTATCTTTATGTGTGTGTGTGTGTGTGTGTGTGTGTGTGTGTGTGTGTGTGTGTTTTCTGTGCGCTTCTTAGCTATGTGTGTTGTCTTTTATATGGTATTCCTTTTGTGTGTAAATGGTGCGTCTTTACAGATTTTAGTGTATCTATTTTTCGTGTGTGTGTGTGTGTGTGTGTGTGTGTGTGCGTGTGTGTGTTTTCTGTGCGCTTCTTAGCTGTGTGTTGTCTACACACACACACACACACACACACAAACACACACACACGCGCGCGCGCGCGCGCGCGCACGCACGCATGCACGCAACATAAAAACCGAAACAGCCTATGTCAGTACTTCCTTACATAGGCTGTTTATGTTTTTATATTGGCTACGCCACGTAGCACTCTGTATAAAAATCACTGACTGCGCTGTGTGCAGTCTGTGGCTGGTTGGACTCATTGTTGGAATATTCGCTTGTGTAGTGTTGGGCAGTTGTATGTGAACAGAACATAGCGTTGCGCAGTTGGACGTGAGCCGCCAGCAGTGGTGGATGTGGGGAGAGAGATGGCAGAGTTTTGAGAGCGGACGATCTCGGCGTCATGACCGGATGTCATGAACTTACTATTAAGGTAAATACATTGTTTGTTCTCCATCAAAATCTGTCATTTGCTAACTATGCCTTTCTGTAGTTAGTGCCTTCAGTAGTTAGAATCTTTTTTTAGCTGGCAGTATTGGCGCTCGCTGTATTGCAGTAGTTTCAGTAACGAAGATTTTTGTGAGGTAAGTGATTCATTAAAGGTGTTGGTTATTGTTATTCAGGGCCATTCTTTTGTAGGGATCATTGAAAGTCAGATTGCGTTGCGCTAAAAAAAATATTGTTTACTGTTGATCAGAATAAATAAAGAGAGAAATGTTTGAATACGTTCAGTTTTGCTCGGCTGTTTGAAAATCAAATAACGTAAGACGTTTATCAGTACTGTCATTCTTAATTTTTCTAAGGGGATGTTTCAACGTAGACAGGCAGAAGTCTTACAAGTTGTGGTTCAGAAAAAAATAATCAGAGAAAGCCAAGACAGTATTGTGTGTACCCTTCCTTTCTCTCTTCACTCCTCCTCTCGATCCATCGGCAGCTACGTTAATAACATATTTTTCCTCGCTAATCAACGCTTTCGTTTGGTCCATATCGGCCAATCACACTCTTAGCACCCGAGTCTCAGACCTCTGGAGCTGTGCTCTAGAATTGTCGCACTAGCGTCGTGTGTGCTATTTCATTTACAGATGCACTTCAGTTTCGCAAAACCGTTCCAACAAGTCTAAGTCATACATTCACCTCCTCTAATACCGTATAAATTTTCCGAGCTAGTCCCAATCAGATTGCTCCTTTGCGTCTAAATATTTAAACGATATGCCGAACGTCAAATGTTCGCCAAAAACTAGTAATTAGTAACATTCAGATTCCTTCTTTTCGTTATTGTCGTTATACTGCATTTATTAAATTTAAAGAGAACTACCATTTGCTATACCAAGTCGAAATTTTGTCCAAATCTTTCTACATTCCTATACAATCTTCCAAAGACACTACTTTCCTATAGACACTAGAAAACTCTGGGTGCTGCGTACTGTACGTGATAGATCATTTACATTTATTGAGAGCATTCGACAGTCCTACCGTGTTTCTCTGGAACAGAGCCGATACTACTTTCGTCTGTGCTGAGCATTCGTCGTCGAGTACAACAAATTAGGTTCTACTAGTCGCATTTTCATCTAGCTAGTTGCGTATCAGAGAAGACAGTTTGCATGATCGTATCTCGGCTACTGGACGGTGACGTGGTGCATCTGATATCTGGGACGAGCAAATTCACCTGCTAGCATCCATCTATTATGTACAAGATGTACTGAATGTATAAAGCAAGCTGCGTTTCACAGGACTAGTTTATCCTGAATCCGTGTTGTATCTTTGAGAGGAGTCACAATTTCTTCCAGGAACGTCACATACGCTGTGTAATCTAACATATCCGGACAACCCCAAATCATACGTTTTTCATATTAGGTGCATTGTGCTGCCACCTACTGCCAGGTACTCGGTATCAGAGACCTCAGTAGTCATTAAACATCATGAGAGAGTAGAACGGAGCACTCCGCGGAACTCACAGACTTCAAACGTGGTCAGGTGATTGGATGTCACTTGTGTCATACGTCTGTACGCGAGATTCCCACACTCCTAAACTTCCCCAGGTCCACTGTTCCCGATGTGATAGTGAAATGGAAGCGTGAAGGGACACGTACAGTACAAAAGCGAACAGGCCGACCTCGTCTATTGACTGACAGAGACCTCAAACAGCTGAAGAGGGTCGTAATGCGTAATAGGCAGACTACTATCCAGACCATCACACAGGAATTCCAAACTGCATCAGGATCCACTGCAAGTACTATGACAGTTACGCGAAAGATGAGAAAACTTGGATTTCATGGTCGAATGGCTGTTCGTAAGCCACACATCACGCCGGTAACTGCCAAACGACGCCTCTCTTGTTGTAAGAAGCGTAAACATTGGACGATTGAACAGTGGAAAAACGTTGTGTGGAGTGACGAATCACGGTACACAATGTGGCGATCCGATGGCAGGGTGTGGGTATGGCGAATGCCCGGTGAACGTCTTCTGCCAGCGTGTGTAGTGCCAACAGTAAAATTCGGATACGGTGGTGTTATGTGTGGTCATGTTTTTCATGGAGGGGGATTGCACCCCTTGTTGTTTTGCGTGGCACTGTCACAGCATAGGCCTGCATTGATATCTTAAGCACCTTTTTGTCTCCCACTGTTGAAGAGCAATTCGTGGATGACGATTGCATCTTTCATCACGATAAAGCCCCTGTTCATAATGCACGGCCTATGACGCAGTGGTTACACGACAATAACATCCCTGTATTGGACTGGCCTGCACAGAGTCCTGACCTGAATCCTGCAGAACACCTTTGGGATATTTTGGAACGCCGACTTCGTGCCAGGCCTCACCGACCGACATCGATACCTCTCGTCAGTGCAGCACTCCGTGAAGAATGGGCTGCCATTCCCCAAGAAACCTCCCAGCACCTGATTGAACGTATGCCTGCGAGAGTGGAAGCTATCTTCAAGGCTAAGGGTGGACCAACACCATACTGAATTCCAGCATTACCGATGGAGAGCACCACGAACTTGTAGGTCATTTTCAGCCAGGTGTCCGGAAACTTTTGATCACATAGTGTAGTTTGAGCTTAGAAAATGCTGTAGCATCCTGCAACAGACGGAAAAAATGTCATAGAAGTGGGTGTAGGTATTTCCAGAGCCTTGGAAAGGTTATCCTGGTCCTCTGACAGAACTGCCAACGCCTCAGCCTCCCGCCCTCCACCTGAACCCACTAAAACCACCTTCACGCAATTCTTTTTCTGCGCAGATTTAGAAAATTTCCTTAGTTTCATTAAAAAGGAAGCACTACTGAAAAATATTGCGTAAAAGAACAACACTGATGATAAATGTTGCACACAACTAGTTAACATTGTAGTAAATAAATTACAAATTGCATAAACTTTCTAAAAAATTGAAATTATAACAAAATTTGTATTTTATCATCATTTGCAATCATGGTTACATTGATGCACATGTGCATGTCTGACAGGTATATCGAAACCGCTTGTTGAATGACATTCGATACAAGAACTACATGAGTTAAAACGTTTGAGACAGTGATTATCAAAGAAACTTAGGCGTTTCGATGCTTTAACGTGTGTCAGAGTTTCATTTCCGCTAGAACAGTAGCAAAATACCTAATAGGTAACTAAGGCTACTTCCAGAGATCTTAGATCACAAGCTTGAATGATGCGTCGGATGGTTGGTGGCAGAACAAACATTTGTACGAAGGTTCAGTGTAGATTAACAGAATATAAATGTCTATAGACACAACAATCAGCCACAGAAGGCTTATTCTTGAAAATTGTTTTATTTACACAGCAGATCCTGCTAACTGAAACTTCGGAGCAGCAAACGTACTCGCTGCAGGCGCGAGTAACTTTCGTATTCCTTCCAACTACTTTGCTTGATCCCTCCTGCGTCAGCGCTCATTCTAGTCCTCAGTCAGCTGACATTAGCAAGAATCGGAACCTTTCGGTCAGACGGCATATTTGTTTCAGCACTCGCTCTCCGACCTTTGAATATCGTACCAAACCAGCAGCAAGAACTCAACTGCCGACAGTAACAGAGCTGCGTACATGGCAGCTGTGTGAACAAAGCGTACTGCAACCACTTAAATTATATTAGCGATAGACGTTGTTCTGTAGTAGTCATGTCTCTATCACATCACTTGGACCAAATGACACTGTAAATATGTCACTGCGACAACAGCGCGTATTTACAGTTGCAGGCCGCGGAAAAGGCGAAATACAGAAAAACGAAGGATCGGAGGTTTTCTGAAAAAGTTAGCCTATGTTCCCAAAATCGTGACTTGTAACAGACCACCTACTACACTCATGCTCATAAATTAAGGGTAATGCTGATACATGGTGAAACAACGTTCTGGTGGGTGGTTTGCGGGTTTAAATCACCTCAGGGTATGACCAAGCGGTGTATTTGACTGCGGTCGTCACACTGTGGCACTGCCAGCAGTCAACATACGCTGAGGTGTGTTGGTGCATGTCAGAGTACGGTGCAGCGCGTAATTGTGCAGACGTTTTCAGACGTGCTAATGTTGACTGTGAGTTGAAAATGGCTCAAAGAATGCATATTGATGACGTTATGAGGGGTACAATACTAGGGCAACTGGAGGCTGGTCAAACACAGCAGGTCGTACCACGGGCCTTCCGTGTGCCACAAAGTGTGATGTCAAGATTATGGAAACGATTCCAGCAGACAGGAAACGTGTCCAAGCGCTACAGTACGGGACGTCCACAGTGTATACCACCACAAGAATTCTGATATATCACCATCAGTGCCCGCAGACGGCCACGGAGTACTGCAGGTGGCCATGCTCGGGACCTTACCGCAGCCACCGGAACAGTCTACATACGACTGAAAAGACATGGTTTATTCGCCCGAGGACCTGCAAGGTGCATTCCACTGACCCCTGATCACAGGAGAGCCCGTAAAACCTGGTGTCAAGAACACAGTACATGGTCATTGGAATAGTGGTCCCAGGTTACGTTCATGGACAAGTCCAGGTATAGTCTCAACAGTGATTATAGCCGGGTTTTCACCTGGCGTGAACCAGGAACCAGATACCAACCCCTTAATGTCCTTGAAAGGGATCTGTATGGAGGTCGTGGTTTGATGGTGTGGGGTGGGATTATGATTGGTGCACGTACACCGCTGCATATCTTTGACAGAGGAACAGGTCATGTGTATCTGGACGTCATTTTGCACCAGTATGTCCGCCTTTCAGAGGTGCAGTGGATCCCAATTTCCTCCTGATGGATGATAATGCACGGCCCCACCGAGCTGCCATCGTGGAGGAGTACCTAGAAACAGAAGATATCAGGCGAAAGGAGTGGCCTACCTGTTCTCCAGACCTAAACCCCATCGAGCATGCCTGGGATGCTCTCGGTCGACGTATCCCTCCACGTATTCAAACCTCTACGACACTTCAGGAGCTCCGACAGGCACTGGTGCAAGAATGAGAGGCTATACCACAGCAGCTGCTCGATCACCTGATCCAGAGTATGCCAACCCGTTGTGCGGCCTGTGAACGTGTGCATGGTGATCATATCCCACTCTGATGTCGGGGTACATGCGCAAGAAACAGTGGTGTTTTGTAGCACCTGTGTTTCGGGACGGTTTTCTAAACTTATCACCAATACCGTGGACTTACATATCTGTGTCGTGTGTGTTCCTAATGTGCCTATGCTATTAGCGCCAGTTTTGTGTAGTACCACGTTGTGTGGCACCACATTCTGCAATTATCCTTAATTTATGAGCATGAGTGCACATCATTTCCTACCCTGGCCCTGCTGTGAAATCGAGTTTATATCCTATTACAGGTATGATTCGCCCTGGTCCCCGCAATCACAGTGGTTAGAATAAGGATGGATGAGGATAGCACAACTCTGGTTAAATAATAGTCGATCAGAGACTCAGTTAAATATGTATGTTTTCGTAAATGCTCACAGACATATTTAACAATGAAGCTAACAAATAGAAGAGGGCGAAAAGGCACTGAAATGGGTGGCAAAAGTGCCTGCATAAGAGAAAGTATTACTAGATCAGTAGACAACGTTCGGTCAATTAAGAAAACCCACAGACATAATTAGAGGACACAAGGTGAACAAATAAGACACGTAACTCATACCGAGTGAGAAAGATACTGTCTAATGATGGAACATGGCAGTATAACATGGTAGATCACCAGCATAGGAACGTCGGTGATCATGATACAATCATGAATACGCATTATCGTAATTCCGGATGATCTGATTGTCGCAACTAGGAAGCAGCAAAATCATTAACAGTTTCTCCGACTAATCGGCAGTCTCTTATCACCCCATCTGGTACCTATAGCGCTCAGTTAAACTGTCTCAACATGGAACCTAAACGGTACGACCATATGATCTGAAGACTGTGCGTCTTTGTGGAACTCGGGTCCCAGTGTGCTGTAGCTGTAGCTATTGGGGTTGTTATAACACCTTGGGTTTCGAAGGAAAGGGCCGACTACGTGGAAGACATCAGTTCTCACAAGCAACCTAACCGTGCTCGTTTGCATAGCTTTGTGGTGGTGGCTTAGCTGCATTATTTCTTCTAACAGCGAAAATCACTTCTCCGGCGCTTCTATGGTGTATTCGTACCTGAAGGATCGTTCAAATTCAACAAAAAGGTCTCCTTTAAACCATATTGACAAAAAATGCTATTTATGAGTTTACACATTGGAGACTGGCTTCAGTCACCCTGAATGTGGTAGTAGGACTTCTGGTTTTAACAAATCTTTCGAAAGTCACTGTGGATGTAGTAAATGTGTATGAAATTTCATTTGAAACAGTGAACTTGGTTGATCCAATATTACAAATATTATTCTGAAATATTAAAATTAGCAGGTATACGAATTGTTTTTATGAACCAAGGTCTTTTTCCGAAGAAAAGTTTGTATACATCGCTCTTAGACACTATTTGCCTGAGTGTGATATGGTCTGGAACATTAAAACGTACAAAGAGCTATGTCACAGTTTTGACACCACCAGGATTCTTCTTCTTTCCGTTTTGGCCATCTGAGCACGTTAATTCGCGTCGCCTTTGTTTCTTCTGGTCTCCTTGGCGATCATTCTCTCAAAAAATGTTCATATGTGTGTGAATTCCTAAGGGACCAAACTGCTTAGGTCATCCGTCCCTAGACTTACACATTACTTAAACTAACGTAAACTAACTTGTGCTAAGAAGAACACACACACACCCATGCTCGAGGGAGGACTCGAACCTCCGGCGGGAGGGGCCTCGCAGTCCGTGACATGACGCCTCAAACCGCGCGTCCACTCCGCGCGGCGATTATTCTTTCATTCTCATACTTTGCTACCTTCTTCGCTCTTCTGTCCACGACGATTCTGTTCTAGGTCAAGTTCTGTCTTGGAAACCTGTCAAACACTGAATTTTTGATTTAAAAATCACTCAGTTGTGTATTTCTGGTTCTTGTGTTCTTCTTCCAGATTCCTTTGTGCTATTTGGATCCAGAATAATGTTGTCCTCTTTTTCACAGGAAACTGTGTTACTTTCTATGTCAACCTCACCTGGTCCAATCTTAGCATGTGTCGGAAGAACACGTTTCTTCTTTTCCTGGCGATATCCGAGATTCTTTCTATCTAGAGTCCTAGAGTCCTCGGTTCGCTCGTCTCCTAAATTGACCGTCTTCTTTTCATCGAGGTCCCAATATCCTCTTCACAATCTCAGATCTAATCTATTAAGTACTCTGTTCTTATTGCGCTAAGAGTTTCTGGTGCGTATAAGACTTCAGGGAGGATCACTGTCTGATAATGTCTTAATTTGTCATTGATCAAAATATTCTTTTTATTGTAAATGTTCGTAGTTAGTTTGTATGCTAAATTCATTTTATTTATTTGGCCCTTTCCTCAGACCATCTTCAGGCTTTTCACCGTCATAAGGCTGCTGGTTGCGGCAGACGAAGTGCTACCACCAGCAGTGGCCTGAAGATGGTCTGAGGAAACGGCCGAAACCGGCTGCTAACAAATAAAATCTGAAAACTTGATCTAGACTGCTTTTATTTGATTTTTAGCATTTTCTACCGATCGCTGTGATCCAATCACAGAATGCTTCCTAAAATAACATCTAGGGGCTGCCTTGATGTTGTTTTTTACTGCCACTTCTCGATGAGCGCTAGAGGCCTGCTTTAACTACTTGCCTCTGTAGTTGCGTAGTTTGGTTAAGCGCTTCTTCTAATGATTCCTACAATATCACAATATCGTCAGCGGATTCTAGACAGTCTACCCATACTCCTATTTTTATTACACCCACGTCTGATTTCACACACTCCTTCCATTTATCACCGCCGTTCTCTGTTCACCTTACCAAATACGCAGTTAAAGAGCAAAGGAGTGAGTCCATCTCCTTGTCTGACTCCGGTTTTAATCTTGAAGGCCTCTAAAAGCTTTCCTCTGAACTCGATCTTAGATGCGTGTTGCTGAAGGTTTGTTTAATCAATTCACTGGATTTATTTTACCAGACTCATCTCCTGTAAAATTTGGGCCAGTGTTTGTCTATGTACTGAATCAAAAGCTTTCTTGAAATGTACGAATGTGAACAATAAATTCATTCTCCTCTTTTGTTGATATGCGATTACCAGTTTCACATCCTAAATTTTTTATCATGCATGAGCACCCCTTACTCAATCCTCGTAGACACTCAGCAGTTTGAGGATTTAGTTGCTTTTACACTCTGTACAGCAATGCTTTTGAGAATACTTTATAGGTAACCGTTATTGACGATACTCCTATACAGTTCCCAAGCTGCAACGTATCTCCTTTTTTGTGAAAGTGCTGATGTTGTAAAGTCACAATTTAAGATGAACAATTTTATTAGTGAAATGACTGTTGGACACTGTGCGATGTATGTAGGAATGAAAGACTCCGTAATCTTGCAGAGAGATATATACAATACTGTCATCTCTGACTTATATATAACCTTTTTTGTTGTCTGGAATGTTAATTGTTCTGACTATTGTTCTTCGGACTAATGTTTTCGTTAAGATTATCTGGCAACAGCTCAATAGGTACAGTACATCGTGTCGTTTTAGACTAAATAAAAGAGCTCTTCTGAACAGATTAATAGGTAAAACTCGAAATGAATTATTCTACAATTGCAGTCTCATGAATATCAAGAGAGTTCCAGATACCCACGTTTACGTGCATTTGGAAAGACGCTGGAGACGTGGCGAACGAACCTGCAGTCACACGGCGACTATTTATAGACTCAAGAACTCGCAATTAAATAGCGTTAACAGCGCTATACCAAGATTTTGTCACTCAACATACTACGCAAACGAGTTTAGTTAACAGTACAAATCAAAATCTCGTCCATATATTAAACGAACACAACATAAAACACCAGAACAAATAAAATAATATAACAACGTCCATGCTTCTGGAAGCTACTCTATTTTCCAACTTTTACTTGTAATATGTGTCAGTTCGCATTCTCTGTAGCACAGTTCAAGAGTTCTGCAATGATCCCGTATTCCACAGGAATTTTATTATTCTTCAAGGTATTTACGATGCACCTAACCTCGTCTGCAGTTCGTGGTTGTGAGTCGAGATTTGGCTCTTTCTCGTTGTAGCTGAATTTCTCAGATTGCGCTTGACAATTCGGGAGCTCTTCAAAGTATTTGGCCGAAATCTGTTTTCCAGGTTTGCATATATTAGCTTTCCTAGTTTGTTGTTAAAGCTGGGGTTTGGGCGACCTTATCTGCTTAAGTTAGTTTTGAATGTTCTATAAAAGTGTCGTGTACTGTTCTTCCGGAAGTCTTTTCTTATCGTCTCTCCTCCTTTTCTCAAGGAGAGCTGTTTCCTATGTACAGTTCATTAGTGCATCTCTTAACTGTTCCCATCCTTCTTAATCCTGATTCAAGTCCGTCTTCAAATCTTTGCTATTTCTAAGTCATTTCCCCCCTCCCCCCCCCCCCCCTTGTGGCTCCTATTGACATTGGAACACGCATTGTAAACACATGTTGGGCCCTAACGACATCACGATCAGCGTGTTGTGTGCAATTTTTTATCATGCTTCATTCTACCAGAATTGTTTTACGAATATTTAGTTTGGCGATACGATATTTCAGCCGTCTCAGTGCGTTTTTTGCTTTTATTTGTTGCTTAGCTGAGCATCCAGTAACACAGTAATGTGTTTTAACATGAGAACTGGAGTCGCCGATTTCTTGTTCCAGGACACTGAACACATGGTTATCGTCCATATGCCCAATGACGAAACAGTGTAGGCCGCGGGCAGTGGCCAACAAGGATTCAGACAGCAGACGAAAGCAGTATGGGTTTCAGCACAAAGTAAAACCATACAACACGCATTTTTGGAGCACAGATAGCTCAGAATTGGAAAAGTACGTGATATGATAATTGAGAGACCTTGCCTTATGCAGTCTACATCGACAACAATAGAGGGTAGGAGTTGCAGGCTTAGCTACGAATTTTTTACAAGACTCGGGCACCACCCGCCTGACTTCCGCTGCTCGAGTCCTACCCGAGCTCCGTCCATAACGTGTTAATTGAAGTTACCTACAATACCTCTATACTGAGGCATCATTACTGTCTATATGGCATCTGTTATTCGACCTCGCATCCCGCATAAAAGCACGAATCAAACTATAGTGAAAATCGGTTAATATCATTGCTAGTCTGAAGGACTTATTAATCTCTAGTTAACCTAATTCTGATGTGGTAACAGTAGTTTGACTCCCTGAAGACCGTAACACCACAAACTGACGTTCATGCCGTCTGTGCCGCTTCAAAGGTTTTCAATGACATTAGCCGGAATTTGGACGAAAAATAAATCGACGGATACAGGTGCAAATTTGTGTTGGTACGGGACTCAAACCCGGATCCCCCGCTTAACGTGAACGATCGTCTTAATAGCCTCAGCAATCCGAATACCCTTCCCATCCGACACAAATTCCCACACTGTGACACACTACAAGCGTAGCGTCACCTACTCGTAAACCCCTCAGCCGCCATTTTGGATTTCCGCAAGACATCGGGCTTGCTGTGCACCCAGACTGAAGGAATGGAACTTTGGTCCTCGCACCTTATTGATGTTACCGGCATTGTGTGAAATCCAGCATCCTTTTTAATGCCTATGTAATGTACAGAATGCCTAAAATTGAACGTCAGAGTATGAAAAACTGACATTTTATACATTGCTATTGCAGGCTGTGTGGCTGTCTCAGCGTATTGTAAGCAGCAGAATGGTTCGGTACTCACGTCGGGAACAAGCGTCTCTCTGAGAGGACCCATGATCAAGCAAACTCCCTAAAAGGGCTTAAAATGTGTGATGTCGCGCGTGTCTGTGACGGTGTTTGTTTTGGTATAGCTGTGGTGCTGCTCGACCGTTCGAATCTGCTTGCCCATACACAAACACCATCTCGGCTTGTTCCCGACATGAGCACCGTTCTATTCTGCTGCTTGCAGTACGCTGAGACAGCCACACAGCCTGCAACAAAAGGAACACACGGCACGTGATCAGAGGAACTTTCATTCGTCAGCGGCATCTACCGTGGCAACGATGCATTTCCGAACTGGCATCTGCAGTAACATTCGTTTCTCATGCTGAGCTTACAGAGTTACAAAATGTTTTCAGGACGGTGGTCGGCGGCCGATAAGCACGTGCCACGTAGGAGTGCTGACGCCTCGTCAGCGGGGCGTGACGTCATCCTACAGGTCAGTGAACCTGGTTTGCGTATTATGCTGGTGGAACCGCAGGGATGGAAAAGCATCACCCACCCAGAGGTTCTGAAGTCCAATGCGGCTCCTACCCCAGCGTTCTCGAAGACGTTCTGTCATATGTTCAGGTGAAGACAGCGAACTGTGGTCCAGGATGTCAGTTGTTTAGTTGTTACGGAGACTAGGTCCTGAAGATCCATCATCGATCGACCAAGACTGCAGCAGGTGTTTACGAGTTGGCCATGAGACTGTGGGGATGCGCTGTGCCTGATCGGTGTGGCGACAACAGCTTGCAGCTCATCCATGATGACCCTTAGTGGAGGACGGCTGGCCGCACAGCAGTCTTATCTTCCAGTAGATAGCAACGGCAGACCATGGCTGTGGTATGCACCAGGTTGGTTGAAATCAGCAAGCAGGCAGCAGGTAGACATCACCAGTAAGCTTATCGTGGTTTCACTGAAACTCTACAGACAGTCATTCACTCTGGTTTTAGCGACATGGACTGAGTGGCATCACAACTGAATGGTCCTTTTCAGCTCCAAAAGCCTCATTACTTACAGGGCCTACTACGCGGTGGCAAGCTACATGGATAGAATGGCATCACAGCTGAATGAGTCTTCGCGCTCCAAAAGCCTCATTATTTAAAGGGCTTATGATGCAGTGTTCCATGCGTTTTATCAAGCAACCGTCGGCGGGCCTGATGAACTGATGTTACGGATCGGATCCAGCCCATAACTGCAGTTTGGTGACTCCTGATCTAGACAGTAAAATTTCCATGGCTCTGTAATTGAATGGAACAGGTCAGAAAGGCGCTAATACTGGTACGAATTACCTTCAGCCAGCACACTGTAAAGGGACTTATTTATGTAGGGGAGAATGGAGCAAGTTAGTGAGCAGGGAAAGATGACCGATCACTTAGACTTGGTTCATACTTTAAGGTAGCATGATGATAATGAAACCACTAACTTTTCACATGACGAGACACTAAAACTGTAACGGTGAAAGCGCTACCTCCTGTCCTGTGCGCAAGATAACTGTCGTGTGCATTATAAGAGTGTTATAGTTTTCAAGATTCAACATAAACTTATGTGCAATTATTTATTCATATCATATTCATGATAATACCACTCGCAAAATAAAACATTTTTAACGTAGCCAATTGGATCACGTTGACTGCGGCAATTTGGTGACGTTGTCGTCTATTGAGCACTGCTTATTTCAAAGCAACTATAGCCGGTAAGGCAGTTAATGCATTCAAATAATGTAAGCTGGAACGTTATGATCTACCTTTTGTTTAATTAGCATCATTTTGCTGTAGTGTAAATTACAGATCATGTCATGCTTACGGACAATGCCAAAACTGATAATGCTCCTGTTCAGGCTGCAACCCCTGAACGTCAACCCAAAGAAACACTTGATGAATATCCTAATGAACATCAAGTAGAGGACATTAAAGTACCAGATCTTTCAACATGTGCTTTTCCATTAAGCCAAATCAAGGCCAAAGTATTTTACATTTTGTACCGTTTCCTAAAGAAAGGCCGTGTATGAAAAGAAAAAAATCACAAAACACAAAGGTCAAGTGTTTTAATAAGCTCACTTATTAAACCAATATTGGTGGATAAGAATGCACACAAGATAAAACCAAATCATTTAAAATGACAAGTAAGACCTTTCAAAGAAAGTATAGTGCTGTGTCCTCCATGTGGGGAGTTTTAGTTTGACCCTCAACGAGGAGACTGAACAGAATGTTCCAAATGCTACACGTGGTGGGACGCAGATAGCTCGGACTCTGATGGAAGAAAATCTGTGCCTGATTTTTGTCGATGAAAAAGACTGATCTAGAGTTCTGTTAACTGTCACTGCAATAATCCTTTCTTTAATATTGTTCAATAAGAAATCCATAGCAATGTTTAATTAATATATTCTCTTCAGCTTTTCAGCGATAAAAATGTATCCAACTTTTAACATTGCTCTGATCTGTAGTCTAGACGGCGTAAGAAGATCCCTGAGAGGTTGCAGCACTGATGCCAGCATTAAACAGCGAAGCACTAACGAATACAGGTGCAAACAGTAGCCATCTACACACCTGTGACAACACTGAAGCGTTGCCATAGAGACGTCTACAAAATCGCGTTACGCAACCGGTAGCTGCCGCGTCGAGGCCATTGCAACTTATGCCGACTCAGTATAGCTCCGTAGTCTAAGCATTCTTGCTCCATTACTTGGGGAAAGGTGACACTTCAGCAATAACTTTTAAAATAAGTATTAAAATATTTGTGACTGTGTTAAAATAAAAACTGATACAACTACTTAATACAATACTGTAAGTGGCACTTTTATTCCGTGTAAGAAAAACGAACTACAACCAAAAATAAATTTATTGAAAATAGTTAACCACTAACATTGTTAAATTGCTCTGATCTCCATTGCGTGTAGATGTACGCATTTAGATCCGTAATAAATTCATTTACAAGCAGTGGCGGATACAGAAAAACCTCAAGGAGGGGGCGCTAAAGATATCTTGAGCTACCTTTACGTTTACCATAATAAACAATATTCAAGTCACATGCAAAGTTTAAGAAAGTTTTATTGAAACTGATTATACACATATACAAGACAATGCCATCTTATGATATAAAACAGTTAGAATTGTGGTTCTCTTCGTTAAATGATGAATTCTATGCGCCTATTCTTCTTGGGAAATTGGTTAAATACATAGTCAATAGGACAGTCAACGTCAGGGTGAGTGTTCAGCAGAGCTAAGCCATTAAGTCGATCCTCGTTCATTGCTGACCATGTCTTTGTATGCCGCAATGTTGAAAAACTACTTTCTACTGTAGCAAAAAATGGAGTTAGACAAGCAAATATTTTGTACAGCGTGTGCAAAGTAGGACAGTCAGATACAGGACAAACAGACAACGCTTGCATAACAGATTCACGATCTTTAAGGGATTTTATGCTCGTTTGCTTGTATTGAAAAATCTCTCCCATTACTATCTTTATAATCAAAAACAGTAGACTATTCACTACTTTTCTCGAACAAATGCCAGACAGAATAACGTATCGAGATCACTAGAATGGGCGCGACTTTTCTCGTTGGTATGTGTTAGCTATGTATGTGCCATACAGAAACGTACAAAATACAATGACGCGGACGCGCTTGCTACATAGGAAAGTACAACTACTCGGTAACTCGATTCAGTCGAGTCGACTCATGAAAGAAACGAACGAATAGCGTGCCGGCTGACTCGCGGGGGCATCGCGGATGGCAATGCAGGCGGCCCCGCAAGGGGGGGGGGGGGGGGGCGCCTCGTATGTGTCCGCCACTGTTTACAAGTTCAAAAAATGGCTCTGAGCACTATGGGACTTAACATCTATGGTCATCAGTCCCCTAGAACTTAGAACTACTTAAACCTAACTAACCTGAGGACAGCACACAACACCCAGTCATCACGAGGCAGAGAAAATCCCTGACCCCGCCGGGAATCGAACGTGGGAACCCGGGCGTGGGAAGCGAGAACGCTGCCGCACGACCACGAGCTGCGGAGTTTACAAGTCAGAAATTATCTGTTTTGTCTCTCAGGAAACATACTGATAACGAAACGAAAGACGACAGACAGAAGGCCGAAATACTGATTTGGATTTCCAGAATTGTTCTACTGCGGAAGAACGTAATGCAGCTACTCCTTCCAATCATCGCAAGAGCGCCGAAAACGCAGGTATTCAGAGAAGTGGCTGCGGAAGAGAGATTCGGCTGAAAATAACGATGGAAAGGCATCTGGTCCTGATTAAACAGATGTACGACTCTATACGGTGCATTGGGATGAACTTGCTCCTCTTCTGGCAGCAATCTGTCGTAGGGCACTAGAACAAAACCTGTTCTTAGTCATTGCAAAATTAGCAGGTTATTCCCGTTCTTAAGAAGGGATACCAGACATAACTATAGTTGTACATCGCTGGCGTCAATCTGGAGTAGAATTATGGAATACATTTAATGACTGCGTACTAAGAACTTCCTGGAGACCGCAAATTTCCTCTGTAATAATGAATGTATATTTCACATACATTGATATGGAACGGAGCAACCTCTGTTCGTTCATGACGCCCAGAGGCTGGAGATAATGATGTTCATGTTGATGCCGTGTTCCTTGGCTTCCGGAGGTAGTTCGATTCCGTCCCAGCTGTCGTTTAGTGAACAAAATACGAACTTGAGAAACATCGGTCCAATATTGTCTTTGAACTAAGTATTTTCTACCATACGGAACTCAACACGACTATTCTACATCAGTCTACTTGTATTCTCCGCAAGCTACCTTCAGGTGCATGGCAGAGACTATTTCTCGTGTCAGTAGTACGAGAGTTGCTCAGAAAGTAACGCACCGCATTCTTTTCCTTCAATAATTCTGTATTGAACATAATGAGAACTACATTCACGAAAGAATGGTGTTTTATCTACACACCCTATTTTTCCACATAATCTCCATCCCGTTCTATGGCATTCCTCCAGCGCGAAACAAGGGCGTGTACGCCCTGTCGGTAACGATCGTCATCCTGGTGGCGGAGCCAGTGCTTCACTTTGTGAATCACCTCCTCATCGTCCTCAAAATGTCTTCCACGAATGCGTCTGTCCTCGCGAGTGCAACATGTCAGGTGTGACAGCCCCTGGATGGTCTCCCCGACCGCTGCAAAACGTGGAGCTCGGCCGAACCGCCTTCTGATAACCTCACCCTCCGTACCCAGCGACTAACTCTACTTCTGTCGAGAGCAGATGCTCCATAGACTTCGCACAAGCGTTTGTGAATGTTCGCCGCAGTTCCTTTCCCTGCAGTGAGAAATTCAATGACAGGACGTTGCTTGTAACGTGCATCACCTACAGACGCCATTTTAAAACTGCCGTGCAGCTACGCTATCTGTCGGAAGCAGCGAAAACTTGGCACACTCACTCAGAAGACTTCAAATAGTATATCCGTAACGTTTCGCATTCGTAGCACTGTTTTCGGCTGAGAAGAAAATGCAGTGCATCACTTTCAGGGCAACCCTCGTATGTTTCCCCTTCGTCATTCTTAACCGGACAACATCGTCAGATGAAACAGAAACTTCTGGCTTACTCCAAGGGGGTTATGCATTTAATAATTATTTGGAAGGAAACATTGCAAGCTCCGTGAAATAGTTCACTGACGTTGGCGTTGTGCACAGGAAAGTTGCAATGCAGTGAAGTGCAGGAAGATCTGCAGAAAATTGAGGCTTGTTGCACGATCCTTGCTGGTAACCCTCAACGTAAATAAATGTAATGTACTGAACATTAGTTTTCTACTACACAGTTGCTGCTAAATCACTGAAAATATAAATTACCACATAGTAATTAGGACCATCCATCCGTGACGATCTTAAGTGGAATGACCAACCAACACCAGCTTTAGAAGTAGCAGACGCCCAACTGGAAGAATGCAATTCATCCACGGAAGAAGTTGTATGCAAATCGCTCGTTCGCCCGATTCGTGTGTATTTCTCTGGACTCCTTAACCAGATAAGGTTGGGAGAAAAATTAGAAATTACCCAAGGAAGAGCAGCACTTTTGATCGCAATTTTGTTTAGTACGTCTATATGCGAGAGCGTTATGGAGATGCTTCTCAAACTTCACTGTCAGGCGCCACCTGATGGATGTTGTGGATTACGGAGAGATTTGCTGTTAAAATACTGAGAGCATACGTTCCAAGAAGTCAGTTACTGTGGATATCACGTCCTCTGTCTTTTGACAGTTTACACATTCGGCGAGTCGTGATTGAGAGGGTACATCCCGGCAGTAGTGATTAAAAAGCTTTTTTTAAAAAAAAGAGAAAAAGAAAAGAAATACAGAGGTAACTGTGTGCGCGCATCTTGTCGTAAAATTAGCAACCAAACCGGCAAGTGTTTGAAAGCTGAGGAGGAGGGCCGACTGAGCCATGCAGGGCTCAGCACCCGCACGAGCTTTGTCGGGTCTTCAGTAAGCAGCAGCACACTTTGAAGCGCAATGACTCACAGACGCTCCGAGTATGAGAATTTTAGACTGCATGTCAGGTAAATGGAGGCCTTGGCCACGTGGTCGAAAAGACCCGGCCGTTGGCGTGCCACGGCCGAATTAGCAGAGCAAAATAAAATGGCAAATAAGACTAAATCTAATAAAAACTGAACCATACTAGTGACAGAGAAGCCAGCAGCATGGTTATAAATTAAGACGAATGCCTGGGTGAAAACGTGTTCTCGGTATGAAGAGTAGATTTTAGGTTATTTCATTCTAAACGTTTCAAGTATATAGCGTACTTAAAAAATTGACATCTTGATAACGCCTTAAGAAATTTTTATAAACAAAGTGTCCACAGATACGTCCCAGTAAGAGCTGTCGAAGTGTTACAGTAGATTCTTTATAAATATTGTCTATTTTGAATTACAGGCCAGCATGTACATTACACACATAAAAACCTGAATTTTCATAAAAATAAGATCTTGTAAGTAGGCTGTTTAGGTTTTTTTATTGGTAACGCCACCTCTGTATGAAAATCACTGGCTGTGCTGTGTGCAGTCTGTGGCTGCTTTGCATTGTTGTAATACTCGCCATTGTAGTGTTAGGCAGCTGGCTGTGAACAGCGCGTAGCGTTGCGCAGTTGGAGGTGAGCCGCCAGCAGTGGTGGATGTGGGGAGAGAGATGGCGGAGATTTGTAATTTGTCATGAACTGCTATATTTATATATGATGATATCAAGGTATATACATTGTTTGTTCTCTATTAATATCTTTCATTTGCTAACTATCCCTATCAGTAGTTAGTGCCTTCCATAGTTTGAATCTTTTATTTAGCTGGCAGTAGTGGCGCTCGCTGTATTGCAGTAATTGACACCAGTTTATCAAACTAAGTAACTTGTAAGCATTCATTTCACTGCACACATTTCCGTTGGTCATAGTATATGGACAATATGTGAGAAGTAGGGACTGATGGTGTTTGCACGTGTGTTAATGATTCAGCAAGGGACTGGATAACAGCATTGCTGGTTCTAAGGACAATTTCAGAAACTTTGTGAGTGCACAAGTTGTGGTTTATGGACTTGCTATATTCTCCGCAAGACTCTTCGATGGTGAATGTGCACCTGCACAATCACAACAGATGGCTGCTGGCCATCTCTACAAGGACTACAGTGGGTCTGCACCTCTGGTGGCCCACCAATACCACAATCTCTACAAGGACTGCAGTGGGTCTACTCTGTGATGACCTACCTACCAATGTTCTTCAAAACGTCGAATGACTCTGCTGTGGGTTTGCTATGTTGTGGCCCATTACCTGTCTGCATGTCATGAGTCAGCACTGTCTTTCCGTAGGAAGGACAACACTACTTCTTCAAGACTGCATGGAAATCCACTACTTCTATGTGCATTTTCTTTAACTGCTCAGACTTTGAGAAACACTCTGAATTTTTGCTGTGATGAACAATGTGGACTGTCTTTATGGACTGTGAGATATTTTCAGCTTTTGACCAACATTGTATCAATAAGTGTGTGCATTTGATTTCTTTGTTATTGTAATTATGAAAAATTTTTTTCGAATCTGTATTGGCCACTGCCCAATCCAATTTATAAAAATTTTTGTGGGGAGCATGGGGGCTATGTAAGTAGGCTGTTTAGGTTTTTTTATTGGTAACGCCACCTCTGTATGAAAATCACTGGCTGTGCTGTGTGCAGTCTGTGGCTGCTTTGCATTGTTGTAATACTCGCCATTGTAGTGTTAGGCAGCTGGCTGTGAACAGCGCGTAGCGTTGCGCAGTTGGAGGTGAGCCGCCAGCAGTGGTGGATGTGGGGAGAGAGATGGCGGAGATTTGTAATTTGTCATGAACTGCTATATTTATATATGATGATATCAAGGTAAATACATTGTTTGTTCTCTATTAATATCTTTCATTTGCTAACTATCCCTATCAGTAGTTAGTGCCTTCCATAGTTTGAATCTTTTATTTAGCTGGCAGTAGTGGCGCTCGCTGTATTGCAGTAGCTTGAGCAGCGAAGATTTTTGTGAGGTAAGTGATTTGTGAAAGGTATAGTTTAATGTTAGTCAGGGCCATTCTTTTGTAGCGATTATTGAAAGTCAGATTGCGTTGCGCTAACAAAATATTGTGTGTCAGGTTAAGCACAGCCATATATTGTATAATTGTTCAAAGGGGACGTTTCAATGTTAAATACTGAAAGTAGCAGCAGCACTACTAATGAGATGTAATTAGGGACTTAAGAGTGTGCTTAGTTTTAACTAACAACAGAAAGTAGCGTTCACATTGACAAAAACATTATTTGTGAATAAACTATTTAAGTTAGAGAGAAACTAAAAATAACGCAAGAAAGCTAAGGAAATTTGTGAGCAAATTCATATATGATACATGATACCAGATTTATAGTTTTAAGTATGTTTTGGAAATCAGACGTGGTCTGAGGCGTCTTGTCACGGCTTGTGCGGTTCCCCCCGTCGGAGGTTCGAGTCCTCCCTCGGGCATGGGTGTCTGTGTTGTCCTTAGCGTAAGTTAGTTTGAGGTACATTAAGTAGTGTGTAAGCCTAGGGACCGACCAAAAAAAAAAAGTTCAAATGTGTGTAAAATCTTATGGGATTTAACTGCTAAGGTCATCAGTCCCTAAGCTTACACACTACTTAACTTAAATTATCCTAAGGACAAACACACACACCCATGCCCGAGGGAGGACTCGAACCTCCGCCGGGACCAGCCTCACAGTCCATGACTGCAGCGCCTGAGACCACTCGGCTAATCCCGCGCAGCTAGGAACCAATCATCTCAGCAGTTTGGTCCCATAGTCCTTACCACAAATATCCAAAATATCAGACGTATGTGAGCTGAATTCATGTCATTGTCAGGGCTTAAATAGCGGCGGCCATTTTTGTGCAGAGGTTTTAGGTTTTTTGGAATTTGTCTGGCGGTTGGGGCTGAGAACTGGGACAGGACATATGTGCAGCAGGAGGGCGCATCACGAGTGAATTGTAATAAGGACTTTTCATAGTCCTGCGTACCACAGTCGAGATTTCTAAAATATTTTCAACGGGTGGAGTTTTAACATTTTCCATTTGGCAACCTAGTCTGAACTATTAAAACTTTTCTGCGGTTAATTCTGGGAGTGATCTACACTCAGAACTGAGTTCACAACTGTATAACTTCAACTCTATATTGGTGCTAAGAGAATTCTAATTCTTTTTCTGTGATATTTCGAAAGTTTACATGGACATGTGATACCGTTTCATTTTATTTAAGACTTCACTCATACTATCATTATTACAGTGACGAACAATTAGTTATTGTGGTAAGTGTTTCTTTATTTGAAACATTCTCAGTCTTGCTAAAATTTAAAGTGCTGTGAGTAGTGAGCATCATTTTCACCACAAACTCCTTCCTGGATTTATTGGAGTTTGTGACTGAATTTTTTTAGGGTTAATGTGACAGATGCGATGGCTGGTCCCTAGACTGTGGTTGGCCCCTGGACTGCAGTATAAACAAAACCTGAAAATCCAACCGCATATTTCAGAGGCCATATTATGAGTGACTTCTTGAGTTACAATTTTTTTATTCAAGTAGGTGCATGAGTGGACTTGTGACAGATTGAATGCACAGTTATTTGATGGAAGTAACAAAATTTTGTTTCTCCATTCTGTAATTATTTATCCATCGAGTCTCAAATGTTGGGCTCATCCAGTATCAACAACAGTTAACAATGAACAACTTGTCGTTTGCATGAGACATGTAAGTGTATAAAAAATTACCAGAAAAATCTGTATGTATAGAAACTTCAATTTGCATTAGCACAAATGACATATATGCCAGAAGATCCCACAGTAGAAAACTCTCCAAATTTTATACCTAGGATTCACAGAACAGAATCAATATGCACAACGGCCATAGTAAGCCAAGCTTGCCTAGCAGTAACATCAGTCAATGCAAATTCAATGCGACGACCAAGAAACACACTTCAACCGTGTAGTACATCAACAAATGTAGCTGTGCTGACATTGGTATTACAGTCTGTTTCCACATCCAATATAGTCTTGTAAATGTTAGGATACCATCTGTGCACACAGTGAATTGCACGGTGCAGAGGTATCTTAGTGAATGAGCAGTTATGTAACCGAGAGTGTGCTTATACAGTAAGCAGCAAATAGGATGATACCATACTGAGCGATAAGAAGGAAGTGGTCGAGCACGTGCAGTCTCTTGTAAATCTGGAGAGGCCGCTTTGTTGACGTGCTTCCAGAACTCAAGGACACCAGCTTGCAGCAGCTTATGGAAGCTATTGAGCACCCAAAGAGACGTACAAGGAACAGGACACTGTGCCGAGGGCCCATAGTAGCTACAATACTAAGAAGAAATCGCTTCTCGGCTTCGGACAAGATCAATCTACATCTACATCTACATATATACTCCGCTAGCCACCAAGCGGTTTGTGGCGGAGGGCACAATTCGAGCAAAGTCATATTTCCCCCCTCTGTTCCACTTGCGGGTCGCGCAAGGGAAAAACGACTGTCTGAAAGCCTCAGTACGAGCTCTTATTTCCCTTATCTTTGAATGATGATCATTAATCGATTTGAAAGTTGGTGGTAATAATATATGCTCTACATCCTCGGTGAAGAGTGGATTTCGGAATTTAGTGAGCAGCCCCTTCTGTTTAGCGCGTCCTCTATCTGCAAGTGTGTCCCACTTCAAACTTTCTATGAGATTTGTAACGCTCTCGCGATGGCTAAATGTACCAGTCATGAATCTTGCCTCTCTTCTTTGGACCTTCTCAATCTCTTGAATCAGACCCAACATGAGGGCCGGCCAATGTGGCCGAGCGGTTCTAGGCGCTTCAGTCTGGAACCGCGCGACTGCTACGGTCGCAGGTTCGAATCCTGCCTCGGGCATGGATGTGTGTGATGTCCTTAGATTAGTTAGGTTTAAGTATTTCTAAGTTCTAGAGGACTGATGACCTCAGATGTTAAGTCCCATAGTGCTCAGAGCCATTTGAACCATTTTTGAGACCCAACTGGTAAGGGTCCCACACAGACGAACAATTCTCTAAGACTGGACGAACTAACGTATTGTAAGCTATTTCCTTTGTTGAAGGACTGCATCGCTTCAGGATTCCACCAATAAACCGCAATCTAGAGTTCGCCTTACCCGTTACTTGTGTAATCTGATCATTCCATTTGAGATCATTTCGAATAGTCACACCCAGATACTTGACTGATGTTACCGCTTCCAAAGACTGATCATTTATTTTGTACTCATACAATAATGGGGATTTTCGCCTTGTTATACGCAGTAGGTTACACTTACTAATATTGAGATATACTGCCAGTCATTACACCACGCATTTATTTTCTGCAAATCCACATTGATTTGTTCACAACTTTCGTGTGATACTACTTTCCTGTATACTACAGCATCATCGGCAAACAGTCTAAGGCCGCTGTCAATACCACCAACCAGATCGTTTATGTAAATCGTAAAAAGCAGAGGAACTATTACGCTTCCCTAGGGCACACCTGAAGTCACTCTTGTTTCTGTTGAAGTTACCCCGTTCAGGACGACATACTGCTCCCTGTCTGTTACAAAACTTCCTATCCAACCGCATATTAAAACTCAGAAACTGCTACATCAACACTCATAACATGTGTTAGATGTGTGGAGGAGGGCGGATGAGTATTATAATATATTTTACAGAATCCTCTTGATGTAAGCAAGAGTCGGAAACGTCTATACATACTCCATGACCCTGGCTATGTCTCCCTTACTTGTACAGGTTACAGCAGAAAGAACTTCCTTATTTAAGAGCATGAAGCAGGCAGCGACAGAGTAGAAAAAATGGCTCTGAGCACTATGGGACTCAACTGCTGTGGTCATAAGTCCCCTAGAACTTAGAACTACTTAAACCTAACTAACCTAAGGACATCACACACATCCACGCCCGAGGCAGGATTCGAACCTGCGACCGCAGCGGTCGTGCGGTTCCAGACTGTAGCGCCTTTAACCGCTCGGCCACTCCGGCCGGCGACAGAGTAGAGTGATGGAGGGCGTGGCCATGAATAGCTGCATACGTGCCGTTGTCAGTGTAGACAATGGCTTGGTCAGGAGAACATCGCGCTTTTGTCGTTCAGCAGTTTATTCAGAATGACACATCGTCAATAACTACTCGACGTGCCTTCCGCATTCACTTCGAGCTCGGTCGACGGGACCGTGTTCCCGATAAGAAAACCATTTACTTGTGGGTTTAGAATTTTCGAGAGACAAATTCTGCGTTGGAACATATACCACAAGGTCGACTGCTACAGGCCCAGAAAATGTTGATGCAGTGAGAGGTTCAGGTCAACAATTTCCTCAATGTTCCACAAAATTCATACAACACTGTGTCAAGACATGCTTCGGAACGTTCACCGAGAAGATGTGATTTTTATTTTTTCAGACAAGACGCATTTTCATCTGTCAGGAGCAGTAAGCCAACAAAACTGCAGGCACCGCTCTCGAAACAAACCCCAGGAACCCCACCAGCGACCACTCCGTAGTCCCAAAGTAACAGAGTGGTGTGCTGTAACAGTGTGGTGTTCTGTTTTTAATTTTGGTCCGCTTGTCTTTTTGAAGAAAATGGTGAGTCTTACAATAAACAGAAATCTGTACTCTGCCGTGCTCTGTGCCTTCCTACGGCGAAAGATGAACTGTTTGATCACCTTGAGAATGTGTGGTTCCAACAAGATGGCGCTACAGCCCACACAGCTCATCAGTCACTGGCGCTGGCGAGGGAAATGTTTCTGGGACATGTCATTTCTTTGCCTGGTGATATTGGATGGTCGCCACATTTGCCAGAGTTGACACCATGACACTTTTTTCCGCAGGGATATCTCAAGTTCACGGTGTATCAACAACGCCCTCAAACCTTAGCAGACCTCAAGGAAATGATTACTCAAGAAGTTGAAGCAATCACGCTCAACATGACTCACAGAGTAATGAACAACTTCATTGAACAAGTCAATGAATGTGTCAACAATGGAGGCATCCATTTGAGTGATGTACTGTTTAAAACACATTAATATTGCGTTTTCTTAAACTGCATCATGTATGTCTTATATAACAAAAATGAAAATGTTCTATCTTACTTAGTTTCGTTTCTCATAATTTCTCTGCTAGGGGAGTTCTTTCCGCCACACCAGGTATATTATGTGGCGCAATATGTGTATCCATATGTGCTATAGTATACCAGACCATTTGATATGGAATACTCATGCTGTTTATGCCACTGCCATATACTCTGAGATAAAATCAGTATTATTTTGATCCAGCGTTCATACAGACACACACATATAAGCAATATGGTAAAAATAAAACTGATCTGGAAATTATTTTCCAGGTCAGTTTTATTTTGCCCTGCCTGTTTGTATACATACACTTAAACTATTTCTTGCAGATATTTTAAGTAAAGAAGGGTCTAGATGCTTCTGTCCAGGATGAGCACATGGTATGTAGACAATGTCGAATCGTTTCGTATAGAATTACATCTGAAAAGACAGGATTACAACCATCAGGTGTACCAGAGAAAGAATGAATATCTGTCTTCCATCAAAAAACATTTCACACACTTAGCCATACAGGAACATTCTAGTTTACAGGTAGCTAGTTCAGTCACAGTGGCAGAATTCTTATCATCAAATTAACTTCACACATTAAATGCAATCTAATGCAAATATCAAGCAAATATGCCTCAGGAGGTTGACAGCAGCTGAAGGAAATGTGTTGCAGTCAACTCTTCCTGACTTTAGATAAAGAGATCAGTTTCTTCAGTTATGTCTGAGAGCATCCACCAGTATCTTTTGGAGAAATAGCAGTGTTCTTGATAATCGGTGAAAGACATAGCCTCTATTGCAACACGTGTTCACTTTCATCCCCATAATCATCAATTCATCAAACTGAACTAAATCATAAAATTACACTTAAAATTCACTTAGTATCATACATAGAATTACTCATCTGCCACATTGCATTCAGGTTGGGGAAAAGCAGTGGCAAGCCAACTGTAGTAAATTTCTACACTGTGCTGAGAAAAAAGAAAATTCTGTATCACCAACGACCAGCACTGAAACAAGTAGTGGCAGAATTGCATGCCAGGTAGCATTTACGAGTGAGTGGATTTTATTGTACTGTACCTATATTAAAATAATTGTTTCAATAAAAATAAATTTTTGATATGAGTTGTTTTAAAATAGTGTTAAAAAGTATAAAATGATTTCTCCTAGCCTCACATATTCCTAGCCTCATACTGACAGGTTTGAATATTTGTGATCGTAAATTTGTAATAGCTATTAAACTACTTGAACATTTATAATGAAGTATGTGGGGTACATGCAATATATAAATAGTTCACATCACCTTACAAGTATTTTCATAGCTCTTAAAAATTAACAAACACAAATTTTCAGAACTATTTGTTTGGGATCAGGAAGCTGTATGGGGCTAGGAAAAATTATTTTATACCCATTAGTCTTATTTAAAAATGTATAACATTAAATATTTAAATAATTATTTTCTCCTTTTCAATCTTTACATATATATATATATATATATATATATATATATATATATATATATATGTGTGTGTGTGTGTGTGTGTGTGTGTGTGTGTGTGTGGGTAGGTGGGTGGGTGTGTGTGTGGGTGGGTGGGTGGGTGTGGGTGTGGGTGGGTGTATGGGTGGGTGGGTGGGTGTGAAATGGATTTTAAGCTTTTTGATGGGATCGTAAGAAGGCTGTACATTATATTTCAGGATTATTTCAGTGTCTTTTACCCTCATCATAGCCGAAATATAAGTTTTGTACCTACGTAATAATAACATATCAGTCTCTTTAGTTGTTATTTTTCTAAAACATAAAGTATAGAAGGAAGCAGTAATAATTTTGTATGATTTTATGAGATTTTCATTTTTATTGTTGCAAGCTCTTGTGACCGGAATTTGACGAGGATCGGAAGCGAGGCCAGAGCTCGGAATTTCATGTAAGGCGTAAGGTGGGCTAATTACGTCACATTTGTGCTAAATTTCACTATTATTATGCCCAGCGCCAGCGTGGACGAGTTACATGGAGGGAAGGTCGTCGTAGCCCGTCTAACCCAAATTTCATCTCTTCTTTTGACGCCTCTACGATAGCGATGGAAATTAGAACAGTGGCGCCCGACATTAAAATCATGCGTTTCCTTACCAGTGGCTGAGCAAGACATTTCAGACACATCGCTGCTCAGAATCGTCACGAGAGGCCTCAGTGGGTGGCATAAAGGGTGTCAATGAGACCATTCCTTCAGTTGGGGTGTAGATGCCCATGTACTTCGCAGTCAAAAATGGCAGTTGGCAGTGAGATGAGTAACAGGACGATGTTCTTGACAATCTTCGACACTGATCACACTCCCAAATGATTCAACCCTTCTCTAAGGACAATGTGTTCCAGCAGCCCCACTGAACATGACGTCACCCCTTTGAAGTGTAGAGTGATTGCAATTTTTGCTCTGGTGTACAATGTGGAGCCACTAGGGACCATTCAAAACCATTCAGAGAAATTTGAACGCGATTCGGAGCAGCAAAGACTGTCTTTACTTTTACAACCCTCCTTTGGCGTGGTTACAGAGAGGTGTGCAGTGACACATTCATGAATAAAAAAGAAATGGGTCCTTCTAAGACCTCCTAGTTCGGCAACGTTCTCGGTGCTAACTATCCAGTTCGCTTACTTTAAAAATGTATCTGTACAGAGCTAACCCACGATGAGTGTCCTAGGTACTTTTTGGGTACGCAATCCCTTCGCACCCCTCCTTTTCTACGTGCCCACTAGCAGGCACAAGAGCACTAGCGTAGCCTACCTGCAGTCGTCTAGGACTCTCATCATTTGTTGTCTCTGTGTAGGTACATCCCTAAAATACTCAGTGTGAAACCTCTCTGTGGAGTCTTTCATAGACGCTTGTCTCACTGGATTCTGTGCATCTTATTCTGTCCACCGCCTGATTGCGGTTTAATTCATTATCTCTCCCAGAAAGACTGAGCAATCAAAGTAAGGCTTATTAAATGATATTATGTTTGATTTTTTTGTGTTTCATAGATTAAATTAGATTAGATTTACTTTCTTTCCAATTGATCCTTAGTAAGGAGGTCCTCCAGGATGTAGAACATTTCAGAAAAACAACAATACATGACAAATATTTACAACTCAAGCAAATAAGCTAATGTACCATTCCATGAGTCCCAAGTGGAATGATCGTCATTTTTTAATGAACACTATATGAGAGAGTCATTTTACTAATACTAATGCACTGAATTTAAAATAAAAAGTTTTTTTATTTATTTATAAGGTAATAAACGTGTAGTACAACTACTGTAATACTTATTTACAGTGGACACATTACAGTACTGAAATGGTGCAGAAGTTAGATTGTACTTACACACACACATACACACACACACACACACACACACACACACACGCACACACACTTATTTACAATGAACACATTACTGCACTGAAATAGTGCAGAAGTTATATTGTACTTATATATATACATGCACAAATCAGTTGGTTCTACTGAGAAATTCATCAATGGAGTAGAAGGAGTTGGCCACCAATAAATCCTTTAGGCGTCTCTTAAACTGAATTTCATTGGTTGTTAAGCTTTTTATGGCTGCTGGCAGGTTATTGAAAATGTGTGTTCCTGAATAATGCACACCTTTTTGTTCAAGACTAAGTGACTTTAAATCCTCGGGAAGATTATTCTTATCTAGTATTGATTCCATGAATTGAGCTGTTGGTTTGAAAAAGTGATATATTTTTAATGACAAATTTCATTAAAGAATAAATGTATTGGGAAGCAGTAGTCAGTACCCCTAGTTCCCTAAACAGGCTTCTGCCCGATGTTCTTGAGTTCACACCACATATAACTCTTACTGCACGTTTTTGTGCCCGGAAGACTTTAGCTTGACTTGATGAATTACCCCAAAAAATAATCCCATATGACATTATGGAATGAAAGTAAGCATAGTATGCCAGCTTTTTCATTTTTATATCCCCTATAGGAAATCATGGCCTGTATTTATTATGTGTTTCCCTTCACGCTACCCTATGTGTGCGTGAATGTGACTGAATGAGTGTTTTTACGAGTGGTTTCGGGTTTCTTTTGTGGGGGACGCTGAGTTGGTTGTCGTCTGCTAGGAGCAGGTGATGCTTGCTTCCCACTCCTTTTACTCTGAGGTTGGTTTGTCTATCAGGTTGGTGGCGGAAGCCTACCCCTCTGGTAGCTTCCGTTGCACCGGTAGTTAAGCGAAGCTCGCTGGAGAAAGGACACTCTCCAGCTAGCGGTTGATGAGCATAGTTCGTAGCTCCTAGGGAGGGTTTCTGCTGATAGGAAGTAAGTTCAATTAAAAATTCCCTATGTTAAATTCATGGCATATTTAAGTACTTCAGCTTAACTGAAGCGGGTGTAGTTATGTATTTTCGGAATGTGGCATAATTATTTTGTTAAAAATCGGCGATGATGGTGGTTGAAATTAAAAGTGTGGAAGTTGCTTTGTTCCTTTAGGACAGTCGTGGGTATGTAGATGGAATTATTGAATTATTGTGTTCCACATCCCTTTTGTGTGTTTTTCCTTTTTAATTGCGCAATTCTACAATTTTTCGCGAATTATTTAGTTAAACTTTTTTATTCAGGCACTAGTCATGCGTATTCATAGGATGTGCATCAAATTCAGCAATGAAATAAATGTGCTACGTAAAAGATAAACTCTGCTGCGTCCTTTACCTTTTTCACTGATGCCAGTTTTCAAATTAATTCTCTATTCTCTGATTTTTATTTAAGTTAATCTGCTTGCTTATGATGAACAAAAATGAGAGTAAAAATCAAAGAGAACGGAGTACTGTCTCAAAATTTAGAAATTATCACATTTAATTAAGCTCATTGATATACGACATAAAACGCTGTTTAACTTGTTAGTTTCTTTAAAAAAATTGCATTCTTATAATTAAATTCTTAATTTAATTAAACTGATAGTTTCCAGTTTGGTCTTTTCTTAATTGTTAGGAAGGGCTTGGGCTGGTGGCGACCCTGTAATTTTTTAATTTATAATTGTCCTTGTGAGGTGGCTTAACAAAAAATTGCGCACAAGGGTTACACTCCATTATTCGTGGTACGTTACGTATGTCCAGCCTTGGCTAGGATCCGTTTACAGTTCTACAGACATACTTTACAAGTGGACTGGACAGGTAGCACAAATTGTGTTATCGAAGTGGGACGGGGGAGGGGGCCCCTTTGCCATTTTATTCTCGCATGTGTCAATTATCTTACTCCTCCATAGTCACGCCACAGGAGGACACGAAATGGGAGGGTCGAAAAACCATGGCCACTGATTTCTGCATTGTATAAATTTCGTTGAATGGCTTTGAACGCTCTCTAATGATTCCACCCTGTACACCAGAGCAGACCTCATGATCGCGATACTCTCCAAAGTTGTGAGATCACTTTCAATGAGGTTGCTGGGCCACGACGTCCTTAGATAACAGTTGAATCATTCGAGGGTGTCAGCAGTGTCAAAGGTTGTCAAGAACATCGCCCTGTTGCTCATCTCACTGCGAACTGTCATTTTCGATTCCTAGGTATATGGGAATCTACACACCAAGGCAAGGGTGGTTTGTTTGACGCCCTTTATGTAACCCTCTGAACCCTTTTCATGCCAATTCTGAGTGGCGATGTGTCTGAAATCTGTATATCAACAACGCCCTCAAACTTTAGAAGAGCTCAAGGAAATGATAATTCAAGAAGTTGAAGCAATCATCCCCAACATGATTCACAGAGTGATGAACAACTTCATA
This sequence comes from Schistocerca americana, assembly GCF_021461395.2. Classification (NCBI taxonomy): domain Eukaryota; kingdom Metazoa; phylum Arthropoda; class Insecta; order Orthoptera; family Acrididae; genus Schistocerca; species Schistocerca americana. The sequence goes on from NC_060120.1 coordinate 613,636,166, forward strand.
GAACAAGTCAATGAATGTGTCTACAATGGAGGCAGCCATTTGAGTGATGTATTGTTTAAAACATATTAAGACTGCCTTGTTCTTATATAATAAAAATTAAAATGTCCTATCTTATTTGGTTTCGTTTTTCATAATTTCTCTGCTAGGGGAGTTCTTTCAGCCACACCATGTATAATACGTGGCGCAATATGTGTATCCGTATGTGATATAGTATACTTACCAAACCTGTTGATATGTAATACTCATGCTATTTATGCCACTTCCTTACACTCCTCGGCAACCCACAATAAAACCCCGTTATATCAACGATGGGTGTCATGATTCTGACCTTTATCGCGGAGGTGTCAAAAGAAGGCATGAAATGTGTGTAAAAGGGGGTGTGGGGACCTCCCAACCATGTGACACGGTCATGGAGGCAATGGGAAAAACTGTCGTGAGATCTGATACGAATTTAAAATTGTTAACCCACCTTACACCTCAAATGAGCTATTGGGCTCTTTTTTCTCTATCTGTCGGATCTTTGCTGTTTGAATCTTCGCCGAGCCTGAGAGTGATGGCGCAGCGCGCCTTGCTTTTGTACCATTGCAGAGGAAGGTTGTCGGCACCTTTGCGCCAAATTTCAAACTTCTGTATAGCAAGTGGAAACAACTACGGAGTTTCGAAAAAGTGATGTTTTAATTGTGTTGCACAGTGTAGTTAATTTATAAAACACGTATGACCAGTTTGAAGAAAGTTTCTGCTTCTGCCAGCTATATACATATTCTTTCATGCATATCTTTTTTTATTCACACTTTCATATCTATTTAATAAAGCTTTTAGTAATGGCCATTTGCGTACATAATCAACTTAGGGTATTTCCAATAGTTAACTAAAGGTAGTCGTGAGATGATTATGTGAGGAAAGATAAGTCATGTTGTGGAAAGATACGTCATGTTTCCAGTAACTTCTGGACTATTTATAGCTGTGGCAGATTTGCGTGTCCGTATTTTATGCTCTGTAAAATCGTGTGTAACTTTTCATGTACATGCAGAGTTGGAAATGTAGCTTATTATGATGTTTGCTGATTTAGTTAGCTTTCATTTGATACGCCATATGATGTGATCGCTTACTACATTCTGTTGCCCAGCAAACATTCTTAGTTCAAAATAGTTGTAAGTTTCTTGATACCTACGAGAAAATCATGCTCAGAGTTGCAGTGAGTTCGTCTCATTTCTGCGGTTTCATGGTGTATTCGATTTTGTTTGTGTCGTTCTTTTAAAGTCTGTAATGCAGTTTCCCTGCAAATGCAATATCCACCTTATAGTTAGTTCGCTGTGGTCGCCATTGTCTCTTCGTTATGCGCTTCACCCACGCCTGCATGGACTCGTCGGGAAAAATCACGTGCCCACCAGTCATTGTTTCCCTGATGCTACCATAGTTTTCCGACCGCTGAACGGGCTGGGGTGTGCTACACTGTCAAACACTGATCGTTATTGACTATTCCATGACGCTTCCTTGATTAGAGGAAGTGATCACTGGTATAGCAGTGCCTAGAGGACCGACCACGGAAGGCTCTTTGTGTTTCATGTTTGCTTACTTTTTTTTAATGGAACCCCGTTAGTTTTGTTAGCACATCTGAACATATAAACAAATACGTAATCAGTGCCGTTTGTTGCATTGTAAAATGTTGATTACATCCGGAGATATTGTAACCTAAAGTTGACGCTTGAGTACCACTCCTCCGTTGTTCGATCGTGCGTATCGTAGAGCACCGAATTACGTAGGGATCCAAAGGGAACGGTGATGGACCTTAGATACAGAAGAGACTGGAACAGCACATTACGTCCACATGCTAACACCTTTTTATTGGTCTTTTTCACTGGCGCACATGTACATTATCATGAGGGGTGAGGTACACGTTCGACGGGCGTTTCATAGGACATGGAGGACGCATAAATTGGCCAGCCCGTTCTACTGATCTTACACCTCTGGACTTCTTTCTGTGGGGTATGTTAAAGGAGAATGTGTACCGTGATGTGCCTACAACCCCAGAGGATATGAAACAACGTATTGTGACAGCCTGCGGCGACATTACACCAGAAGTACTGCGGCGTGTACGACATTCATTACGCCAGAGATTGCAATTGTGTGCAGCAAATGATGGCCACCACATTGAACATCTATTGGCCTGACATGTCAGGACACACTCTATTCCACTCCGTAATTGAAAACGGAAACCACGTGTGTATGTGTACCTCACCCCTCATGGTAATGTACATGTGCGTCAGTGAAAAAGACCAATAAAAAGGTGTTAGCATATGGACGTAATGTGCTGTTCCAGTCTCTTCTGTACCTGAGGTCCATCACCGATCCCTTTGGATCCCTACGTAATTCGGTGCTCTCCGATACACACGATCGAACAGCGGAGGAGTGGTACTCAAGCGTCAACTTTAGGTTACAGTATCTCCGGATGTAATCAACATTTTACAATGCAACAAAAGGCACTGATTACGTATTTGTTTATATGTTCAGATGTGCTAACAAAACTAACGGGGTTCCATTTTAAAAAACGTAGGTTTGTGTTAAAAAACATACTTCCGTGCATTTTTTATGGTTTGTATTAACCAATTACACTAGCCCCTCTCCTCATGTTCGGTCTGTGGAATCGATTCGTCAGTATTTGATGTGGTTTACGAAATATATCCAGCGGAAACGTTAGGTGAATCACCCTGTATTTAAATCATTTACATCTACATGATACTCCGCAAGCCGGAGGGTACTTTTGTACCACTAACTGATCCCTCCAACCCTATACCACTCGCGAATAGCGGGTGGAAAAACTGATTTTAGGTAAGCCTCTGTACTGGCTCTGTTAAGTGCGCGTGTTGAGTTCTGTCTGCAAGGTAGTCTTGAATCCAGTAGCAAGTTGCTCCGATACTCGATAAGCTCGGTTTTTTCCCCCCTAGCCGGCAGTGCGGGACGATGGCAAATGCTTTCCTGAAGTCAGGGAACACAGCATCAACCTGAGCGCCGTTCTTCAATAAAATGAGCGCCGTTGTCTACGGCGCTGTGGATCTCATGGAGCAACAGGGCGAGCTGAGTTTCGCAGGATCTCTGGTTGCGGAATTCATGCTGATTTTTACAGAGGAGATTTTCATTCTCCAAAAACGTCATAATTCTTGAGCATATAATATGTTCTAGAAGTCTACAGCAGACTGACGTAAACGGTATAGGTCTAAAATTGTCTACATCTCTCCTACGGCCCTTCTTAAAAACGGGAATGACCTACGCTTTCTTCCAGTCGCTAGGTGCGCTTCGTTACTTAAGCGATCTACGATAAATAACTGCTAGAAGTGGAGCAAGCTCTTCCACACAAGCTTTGTAAAATATTATAGGTGTCTCATCTGGCCCTGACGCCTTTCCACTAGTAAGCGATTGTAGTTGTTTTTGTATTCCGCGATCGGTTATCTCAATATCTGCCATTTCGACGTTCTTACGACTATTGAAAACAGGGACAGTATTACGAACTTCCGCGGTGAAACAATTTCGGGAGACCGAATTCAGTATTTCAGCTTTCTCCCTGTTATCTTCCGTTACGGTGCCAGTATGGTCACTGAGTGAATGAATAGATGATTTCGACCCACCTACTGATTTTACATACGACCATCAGGTCGTTTGAAAAAGTTTTACTTTCAAAGTCATTGAAAGCTTCTTTCATTGCTCCCCTTACGCTCATTTTCGCTTCGTTCATCTTTTGTTTGTCAGTTAGGTTTTTACTTTTCTTGAATCTGAGATGAAGTATGTTTACGTAGCAGTTTTCTAACACGACTATTAAACCATGGTGGATCTTTCCCATTTCTTACGACTTCACACGGGACATACATGTCTAGGGCATATTGCACGATGCCATTGAATTTTTTCTATTTCTTCTCTGCATATTCGTCCTCGTCACCGAGTATTTGATAAGGACTGCTCAGATACTCTGCAATTTGTATCCTGTAACTCTTGCTAAGCAAAAATAATTTCCTACCTTTCTTCTCATTCTTTGTAATACCCGTTGTCACAGATGCTATCGCAGCCTTATGATCACTGATACCTTACCCTACGTTAATTGATTCGATAGGTTTAGGTCTGTTGGTTGCCAGGAGGCCCAAGACGTTACCCTCATTTTTTTCGTTCTCTATTTTCTATTTCTAAAATTTTCCTCAGCATTTGAGACAGCTGGACTGCATCCAATTATTCACCAACTGCTCTGCTTCTGGTGATATCTTATCCTCCAGTAGGTCCAAATCTTTTTCTGCATACGCATTTGTAAAGAATGATATTAAGTGAACACTCACCAGTGTACCTGTGGGAAAAGCGACATCATATGGAGCATTTCGATAAAATATTCAAAATCCTTCACAAATGATTCTGTCTTTGCAACTTGGTGTCATAATTTCTTAGACAGGCGTCGTATCAACAGGTAAGTGGTGGGTTGATTCCACTTACAAAGGGACACATCCTGTGTTATAGATCTCGGATAGGCCTAAATTCAGAATTGTACAGCAATTATGGAATGAAGCAGTGAACAATACTTCAAAATATTCGACGTAGGATTGGAGTTTACGTTGCACTACGTAGAACTTGACACGAATTTTAGAGTAGAAAATATGTTCACAAATACTCTTCTAGAAGGAATACGTGAATTAGTTTAGCGGAGAAAGATTCTCTTTTTGTGATAAGTTACTGTGAGGAAATTGCGTAATGACTGGGGGTAAGACATGTGTATTACGTGAGACTTTGTTAACGAAAGAACAGTCCATGGCGTGGAGGCAATCATTCTCACCCCACAACAATTCTGGAACAGATTGGAAGCATTGTTGGTTCATTTTTACGGTTCCAGGCCTCAATCTGTAAAACCGGAACCGTTACAGGTCCCTTGATGGTGTAAAAATTTTAAGCCTCTAAGTTAATGTAATCACAAATTACGACAATTTATGTCACATATTTTGACACTCGAAAAATCACCCATCAAAACCTATAGGGTACTTCCCGTTGACCTAGAATCATGAAATTTGACAAGAAACTACGTTGCACAATACAGTCTTCAGTTAAGACATCTTTCTCTCTGGAAAAGTTTGGTATATCAACTTCACATTTTTGTCATATACTAAGGTCTATGGTTCCTTGGCGGCGTAAAAAATTTAAGCTTCTATGTTAACAAGATGAAAAGATTCCAGCATTTATGTGCCATATTTTGGAACTCGTAAATTCACTCACCAAAACCTATAGCCTATAGGATAGTTCCCATTGACCTAGAGTAATCGTGATATCTGGCAAGAAGCAACGTTCCATACTACAAGTAAAGGAAAATATCCGAAAATTGTTGATTTGTAATTATAACACACGAAAAAAAACATTTTTGTCATTTTTTATCCATCTGTCTGTCTGTTCGATTGTTAAGATCACTTTTCTCTGGAACCGGTTGACGTACCACGTTCCATTTTACATCATATATAAAACGTATTGCCTCTTGGAGGTGCAAAAAATGTAAGCTTCTAAGTCAATGCGATGAAGAGATTCGGCTATTTACGTCACATATTTTGAAACTCGTAAGCCCATTCACCAAAACCTCTAGGGTACTTCCTGTTAATTTAGAGTCATAAAATTCTTCAAGAAGGAAGGTTTCGCAATATAGGGATAGGAAAAAAATCCGAAAACTCTTAATTTGTTATTATATCATATGAAAAAGTATTTTTGTCATCTCTTCTCCGTCACTCTGTCTGCTCGTCTTGTAAGACCCGTTTTCTATAGAACAGATTGGCGCATCAAACTCAAATATATGTCAATACTTAAGTTTATGGTCCCTTGGCGGTGATAAAAAATTAAGCTTTCAGGTCAATATAGTCAAAAGATTCGGTCATTTATGTCTCATATTTTGATACTCGCTAACTCAATCATGAAAACTTATAAGACAAGAAGCAAGGTTTCACGACACAAATAAAGTTAAAAAAGAAAAGCTGAAACTTATTAAATTGTAATTATGTCATATATATATATATATATATATATATATATATATATATATATATATATTGTCATTTAAACATACATTGCAGTCATCATGCGTCAGAAGCTTAAAGACGAAAATTACTGTATGCAGATATAAAATGTGAGTTGTTGTCATGTTTTACTAAGTAAATAAAAAATGTTTTCTTAAATCTTCTCTCTCTACGTATATAAATTGTAGTCCACGGTCTTAGAATTCTCGGGACCAACTTGCCAATATCGATATCGACAATAGGCAACAATCGTTGGTTTATATACATATATACCAACGAATATACTGCGTCGTACAATTAAAAATCCGCTACGTTTGTTTTACTCAATACGATTATTGTCCTCGTAGAAGTATTGTAGCTCTACGGCTAATTACATGTTTTTGACTGAGAGACATTTCATCCTTCTAAAAACACGCTATTCCCTGACCGACTGTCATATCTTTTTGCATCGGAAAGCTTTTCTTGTTTGTAAAAGATTGCGGGATGACGAATCTCTTACCACAAGGTTATCAGTAGAGGTGGCATCGTTCTTCGATGCTGCGCTATCAAATGTTGAGTCTCGTTACAACCAGTTTGTCAACACGTGTGGTAATTACGAGGACAAGTCAATAAGTAAGGGAAATCTTTTTCTGCTCCACCCACTGACAGCTCTGACTTAGCGATGACATGCCTTAAAGTCACCGTTGTTCTTGTGCATTAACTATTCGTAGTGAATTCAGGGCACATTATTATGAGTGCCCCGTTGTCCGTTTGCTCCAAAGAAGAAATGAGGAGGGCGATATTTTTTTTCTGTAGTCTGAGGCTGTGAATATCATTCGCGGAATGTAGATGCAGTATGGTGATCGGCTGATGCCAAAACTATGTTTAAAGAGAAGTTCTGCAATCCTGGACTTGAACCGGAGGCAGATTACAGTCATGGCAAGTTTAATGAGTGGCCATGGGAATTTCAAGAAGCTCCTACGCACGATGGGAATATAGAAAGAAGCCCAAAAACGAGTGCAAACTGTGTGATCAAGGGGATGAAACAGCATCACATTTAATAAGTTTCTTGTGGTGACCATTTCCGCAGCAGCTGCGTATAAATTGCAATAGTTCACAAGAAAAACATCTCTTGCATTGTTCCACATTTAATCTTACAATGCGAAGCACTGGAGGCCAAAAGACACAAAATATTTGGGGCCTCTAATTCCTGAGGATACTGCGCCTAGTCTTCAAGGTTACTGGCTGGCTGTATTAGAATGGCAGGGAGAGATACAGCAAACTTAGTTTTGTTGTGGGCAACAAGGGGTTAAGTCCACCGTTGTTTTCTCTCCCTGGTTAAATCAGATTAATCAAACGGGTAATAGCTGCTTTAGTAGAAAAAGAATAATTGGTCAGTGAATAAATCGCTTTAAAAATGAACAAATAATTGATTGCGACGAATAGCGTTCTGGTAGGCTATCCTCTTCGGAAACGTACATCAACATCGCGACAGTTGTCTTAGAACTGGTGATGTTGTGAAAATTAGCCGCGATTCCGTATTTTCAATCGTCCTTGATTCTCTAAACTACGGTGGCGTTTTTGTTCGTTGATTATTACGTCAACTGATAGACAAACTCAAACTTTTGAAAATGTCGGAAACGCATTTAGGGCGTATTGAAGAGGGAGGGGAAAGACTTCGTCAGTTACACCGTAGCCACTGATGGAACACTGGTCCAGTATTACGAAACCACAAAGCGAGCGGCAGAGCACATTGTGGAAACATTCATCTCCACCTTGAAGCAAAAAAGTTCAAGTCCAAGCTTCGACAGGTAAGCTGACAATGACATTATTTTAGGATATGAAAAGTTCACTGCTGATTCATTGAACTCCTACTGACAGCTAGTGCTAGATCTGAAAATCAAAGCCAAAAAGAAAAGGAGAAGTAGGTTCTCGAGAGGTGTGAGTTTGCTTCAGGGTAATACTCGCCCTCATATGGCTGGGAAACAACATGATAGATGCAGAATCTTGGTTTCGAGCTGCTGGAGCACTCACCACACAGTCTTGCGTAACTCCAAGCGATTTCCATCTTTTTTTAAGATTAAGGAGCACCTGCGTGAACCCAACCTTTCATCGGTTTTGGAGGTGGTGCGAGAGAACATGCATGATGCCACAAATTCTTCTTCCCAGATAGAATTAAGAAGCTCATGAAGAAAGGAACCAAGTGCATGGAAGTTAATGTAAATTAAACAGCTGTTATCCGAACAAAACGTTACTTTAAGAATATATTATAATGGATTTCTTAATAAAACTGGTAGTACTACGCAATGAAGCGAATGGTAACACTATAAATCTGTTACAAAAACTGGAAATATACTTTCACAAAATCAAAAAATCGGAATCTATGTTAAATGAACAAATAGATTTCGTTAGTCATAGTTATTTCAGTAATTTCAAACACTTGTTTTAAACGTTTTCCTTGCATGTGTAAACTTCTTAATACTCAGCTCTCTGACACTACGGAATAAGCTTCGTCTTAAATCATACCAGGCCAAATTACATCTGTGAAGTGTTTTTAAAATATGTAAACAAATGTGTGTCTTGAGTGACATGATGTGCGACGACAGAATGAATAAATCAATGTGTAATGACCCCGAAAGATGATAAATTTTCTTACTTGTTTGTTAGGTAAATTTTCACTGTTTTTCCACTGTTTCTCACATATTTTTTGCAGTTTATTCACGAAATATGAAACCTAAAATCTGCTTTTCTCATAAGAAGAATACGCATTTCATCTAACTCAAGAGGAAATGTAAATTATGAACTAGATACATTCCCCCTTAAGATGGGCCCACGAGGCTCGAAAGCCATCTGGTAATTTAATAACACACGAAAAAATTGTAAGTGAAGGCGTTTTTATTCAAACTTCCTTTCACGTTTACAGCTGCAAAATATGGATAAAATTACAATAAGGGACTTTGTTTAGGACGAGAGGTGGTAGGGTATGGGTCATGAAGGGCGACCAGGTGATCGATACTAACAGCCACTGTCCACTTAACTGCACGTGTGTGTACTCTTACAGCGATGCATATCTACGCACACACGGTCAATGCCCTGGCTGCCTGCCGTTTTAAACCCGGGCAGACGTCTGCGGAGGCGATGATAGTGTAACCAAGTCTGATCCAGTGTGGAGAGCCTTTATTCGTTGCCTGCGCCCTCGCATGGGATAAGCTGACGCGGGAATGTGCGTACTGACGATTAGAACGCCACATGTGCCATTAACCTGATTTCCCAGTGGAAGGGGGGTCAAAATAGGTTGACATGTGTCTCGACATACCAAGAAAACCATGGTCAAAGCTTTCGAGGTAACTGTATGTGCCTTTAGCTATAAACAGTTCAGGCAAAGCGGGGGTGCAGTGGCTATTGTCGCGGCTCCACACTTCTGCGCCCCCTGTCCGAATCCGACTTTTATTTTTATTTTTGTTTTTCATTTATCTGCCCACGTATGTAGAGGTTTACCATACGAATGTTTTCGAATATATTTTGTAATAACTTACGGTATGGTATGGGTGAGATTCTGACGAAGAAATGTCGCTGTGGCAAACATGCCTTCGTGTGATGCTGGTGCTAGTCGAAATTTCTCTGTTGCAAATGTTTCCACGATCGCTTTCATCCAAGGCAATGCAGCAAGCTCAAATGGCTCTGAGCACTATGCGACTTAACTTCTGAGGTCATCAGTCGCCTAGAACTTAGAACTAACTATATCTAACTAACCTAAGGACATCAAACACATCCATGCCCGAGGCAGGATTCGAACCTGCGACCGTAGCGGTCGCTCGGTTCCAGCGCCTAGAACCGCCCGGCCACTCCGGCCGGCAATGCAGCAAGTCTTCCTGAAGAACAAACATAAGAATAAAGTATATGAATTAAGAATTTATATAACAATGACATGTGAGAATACGAGAATTTAAAAAGATTATAAACCCTGAAAATACCATACACACGTATATAATAATTATATGACATAGTGAAAATCAGATTTGTAGATTCACAATTAATATAACGTCCTTGTATCCCCCAACTTGATACGAAACAATTGTGTAGTAACCTTCTACGGGCATGAGAAGATAAATGAAATATATAAAAACAGTAATCCAGTTTCGAACACGGGACGCGAAAACGAAACATAACTAGACTAGCCACCAGTTGGGCTGAGCTTACTGCGCGGTGAGACATCTAAATTACGTCGAAAACTTTAGCGGCCGTTTTCTCAGAAACGATCGAGTGTCTACGGATAAACTGAGACATGTGGTCGCTTAGTTTGACTCCTCTCCCACTGAGCGAAATTTATGGAAAATCTGGCGTTGGCGCTTGCCGTTATCTCCTCGTGAGCGGTTCGAGGCGAAGACTCTCACATCCTATTTTATTGTATTCCTAAAGCTCTTACAGCATTTACTTCTTTATACGCCGTCATATTTTGTAACTGCACTTTGTTTGAGAACAAATTGCATTATTCCATAAGTTTTTTTGTTTCTTCAACTCGCCAGCGGACCCTACTTTCACTATACCCATCGCAACACGTTTGGTTCGTTCATTCTCATTACAACAGGAGTGTCTCTGCAGAGTGTGCCGACATTAGTGGCTACGAAGAGCCCTGAACGGGATGTGTAGCTACTAACAATAATTTAGCAGCTGTAACTTCTCCGACCCCGTCAGGCGCTTACAGACCAGCGGCTTATGTAAGGACACTCGAGTGGCTGCGACTTATCTAAGCCGACAGGCCGTTCTCTGCACGAGGCCGTTCCTGTGACGTGTCGCCCAGACAGGACCCAACGGCTTCGATTATTCCGCGAGTCTTCCGCGCGGCCCATAAAACGGGTGCGTGTGCCAGTATGACTGCGCACGGACGTGCCGCATTAAGGCGAGTGGCGTTTCGACTAATCTCCATAAACCAATTGAGCGAGGCCCGGAGGCCTCTTTACGGCCCGGCGCGGCTATTTCTATTTTTATTTCTCGGGCGGGCCATTGGCGTCTCTCCGGGGGCCGTTTTAGCGGACTCCTCGCGCCGCGGCCTCCTCCAATCGCAGTAATGGAAGCGCCGCCCGCCGCCGGCCGCAGTCGTAAAGCGGATTTGCATGCGGCGGCCATTGTGGAAGGCGAGCGTCTCCAAAATAAAACAAGGGCTGCCGGGTAATAAGCGGTGAAAGCTTTCCCGCGTCCCCGCGGCCGAATGCATGCAAATCCGGAGCGCCGGCCTCTCGGCCTGTCCGCAATGCGCATGCGCCGCGCCTGCCGCCCGATTGGCTGCCGCAGCTCGCGACTCCGACGTTGCCCGTGGGACACGCTTTTACGAAATAGAAAAAATAAAACCGGACAGCTGTTGGAGCACTTCTTAAGTGATCACACGCGACATCTATCTCCAGCGTTGCCAGCTCTTTTTAACGTGTCAGTTTAAAATTGCATCATTTCATTCATTCTGGAATTAAATAATTGTGCCTGATTTACGATGATTATACTAGGGCCTTCGTGATTTTTGTTTTCTTGACCGTGATCTAAGGCATAGGTGGACTGATCAAAAAGTATCGGGAATTTTTCCATTTCGCGGCCTTTATACACCTGTTTGCAATTTTTTTTATCTTGTTGGTACACATGTTTCTGATGTATGTTTGCGTTTCCAGCAGTTTTGAATACTTAGTTCATTGATGACAGTCGAAAACGTTATGCATGTTCTCGTGTGCTAGGTTTTCAAAAAAGATATATCAAAGAATTTGCATTAAATTTTGCGTGAAAAATTGAATAAACTTCAGTACTGGATTCTAAATGTTGACTCCAGCTTTTGGCGAATGAACTATGAATAATACAGGAGTTTACAAGGGGTATAAACGATTCAAAGAGGGTCAAGAAGATTTTTCGGGCATGAAACGTGTAGCATCAAAGTTTGTTCATAAATTGTTGAATTTCGACCAAAAAAGACGTCGCTTAGACATCGCTCAAGATTTGCTGAATGAAATCGACAACGATCCAAAACTTCTAAAGGAGGTTGTAACAAGTTACGAAACATGGGTATGTGGGTATGACGTCGACACCAAGGCCCAATCGTCCCCATGGAAATTGTGAAAGACAGAAGAACATTCGACGAGTTCGATCACATGTAAAGGTTCTTCTCACTGTTTTCTTCTATTATAACGGGATAATGCATCATAAGTTCCTGCCTTATGGTCGTACGGTCAATGAGGAATACTGTCTAGAAGTTATGCGTGAAGCAATCTGAAGAAAACGACGAGAAGCGTGGTAAAACCACTCGTGGAAACAGCATCCGGTAATACTCCCGCTCTCACCTCAGCGCTTATTCGTGTTTTTGACAAAAAAACAAACCGCAATGTCGTCTCAGCCATCGTTTTCGCCGTACATCGCCCCCTGCGACTTCTTTCTATTCCCGAGGCTGAAGAGAACCATGAAAGGACGTCGTTTTGCCACCAGTGATGAGATAAAAACGAAGTCGCTAAAGGAACTGAACATCACAACGAAAACTGAGCTCCAGAAGTGCTTCTAAGATTGGAAAAAGCGTTGACACAAGTGTATTACAGCTGAGGACGGTTACTTTAGAGGGGGAAGAGTTGATGTTAATGAATAAATAAAGATCTTCAAGAAAAACAAAAATTCCCCTTACTTTTTGATCACATCCCGAATTTCTCTGACTGATGATTCGTCTTCAATGCTGTAGACGTCATGAGTGGATATAACGATACAGAACGCAGTTACAGTCTTAAAGAAGCTCAACAAGCCGAACAGTTTATGTGTATCCCGCAGCAGCCGGTTCGTGCCAACATCACATCGTCGCCTAAGATCGCCGATTCGCGTCGACGTGTGCTATAGTGCTTGTATTGGGAATGAGTCCGCCCTGTTTGATTTATTTAGCACAGCTTGTTTAATTTTTGTCTTTCTCCTTTTCTCTTAAAGTTGTTTCTTTACTTTTGAATTTATCGGTCCTCTATGTACATCCTAGCAACGCAATCTTGATCACACCATAATATCCAAGAAATCAGTTTGGTGGCTCCATGGTCCCACTACATGCGTGCTGTGCTACTGCCGATTTATCCGTGGTTTTCCAGACGACAATTGTTCTTGTAATCCTCGAGGCGAATGTTAATGCTTCTTTTTGTAGTTCCTATAAAAACTTGACCATATGTACAGGGGATTTTATATACTGCTTGCTGCAGTGTCAAGTGGGGTGCGGGTGGGGGGGGGGGGGTGAGATCTTCTGCAGTGTACAAATAATCGCGTACCTTTCTTGTACGTTTGAACACTGCATCAATACAGTGTCGTCTAGGTACTCTGCTGACCTGCTGATTGTATTTACGAACTGGAGGAAAACTCTCCCTTCAGTTCGTTCTCTTTCATTAGAAATTCCGTATCATTTTGGGCGTAGTGCCCAGTTTATCTCTTTGCCAGAGTCACCGTTTCTTCTAAAAGACGGTACTTCAACGATAGGACTTGGCCTCCAAATACTGTGGTTCACAGATTCTCATAGGATTGTCCACTAATGTTTTGACCATTCCCCTTTTCTGCTAGGGATGGTGATGGGAATTTCTGTGAAGCTACAAATCCTTATCAGTGAGCTTTCTGCAGGCTTTGCTCCCTACAGTTCCGTCAGGTGTTCTAAGCACCTGTACATCCAAAGATTTGACCTTATTTCTCTTTTTCCACGGTAAACTTTACATTAAGATTGATATCGTTCACAAAATTTAGAAATTCTGAGAGTTCCTTTCCTACATGAGGCCATGTAAGGGAAGTATCAACTACCGATACCACCCCTTAGAATAGACGTTGTGTGATCTCCCTCAAGCTCTCTGACGCTTAATGCCTCCTTGGCAACTGTACGTCACCATAGTCTGTGACAGCGTCGATGGCCTTTGAGCTGGGGATGCGCAGCAGATAGCTGTGCAGCTAGCTAATCAGCATTCAGTCAGTTTCCGTGTTCCGTACTGTGTAAACTTCCGTTTTATTTGACAGTTCTATAGCGTTTTACGTGCACAAAACTACGATTGACTGATTTCTGTGGTATTCTGTGTATTCTGTGAGTTTTCTCATAATGGCTGAAACCTCTAGAAGGCGCCAACAGTTTCACAAGCAGGGAAGAGACCTTATTTTTAAAGTGTCCCCGTTCTTCAATTGTGAGACAGATTCAGGCGAGCCGGTCTACGACGTTGCCAAGTTGCAGAAACGTAACGTACTCGTAATTGCTGTCTATGCAGTTTCAGCTGAGTTGACAACGCAGCATTCCTTGTGAGCTGTGTGGCCTAAGGCCACTAACGCTGTCGCCGACTATAGATGTCAACAGTTTAGAAAAGGTGCACATGCTGTGCTGTGGGGCGATCGTTGTGCTTGAAGATGAACACACTTCATACGCCGCGATCGCAGTGTAGACACTTTTATAACTCCAACATGACAGTCTTATGTTGCAATCATCTGATCTTCTGGAACTTGCTATAAAATTTCCGTGTTACATTAGATGAAGTCAAAACTTAAAAGGCATTCCCCACATATACATGTCTTGATAAAAATCCAGTCGATACAATACACGCAGTTGATAAAATGCATACAAATGATAAAAAGTGCACAGTTAAAATTCGTGCAAGCTGGTGGCGATATGATTATGACAAGTCTGTTGCACAGCTGCCGGCGAAGTGTAAACGTAGATGTGGCATACCTGCTACAAAGTTTATCTCACTGCTGGATGGCGATGCATTTTACCAGCTGTGTGTACTTTATCAACTGGATCTTTATCAAGACGTGGGGAGTGTCTTCTACACTATGACTTCATGTGATGTAACATGCAATTTTATAGCAAGTTCCAGAAGATCAGATGGTGGCAGAATAAAACTGTTGAAACCGGTCATCTTGGGGCAATTGAAGTGTCTACACTGCGATCATGGTGTTTGAGGTGTGTTCATTTTCAGTTTAGGAAAGGAGTAGAATAGCAGGGTAATGGGAAACTGTAGTTTGTCTACAAAATCATTCGAAACAAAATACAAAGGGCATTCAAAAAGTTTTGCATAGTTGTCTATTTTTTTTTATTTTTTGCAGAAGGAGAATGAAATATTTTGTGAACATACTTGGAACATTTAGCTATAAGTTGGTATATAAAAGTATTTTCTTTTATTTACAGGTGAGCCATAATGGACCGTGAAGTATATGTCAGGTTGCGACAACGGTCGGTGCTGGAGTTCCTCGCCGGCCGAAGTGGCCGTGCGGTTAAAGGCGCTGCAGTCTGGAACCACAAGACCGCTACGGTCGCAGGTTCGAATCCTGCCTCGGGCATGGATGTTTGTGATGTCCTTAGGTTAGTTAGGTTTAACTAGTTCTAAGTTCTAGGGGACTAATGACCTCAGCAGTTGAGTCCCATAGTGCTCAGAGCCATTTTTGGAGTTCCCCTTCAAGACCAGCGATGACTCTGTCAGATCTATTGGCAGTTTATGGGGAGGACACAGTGGATCGCATCAGTATCCAGCGGTGGTTGCAAAGGTTTAAAGAAGGTGATTTCTCTCTACTGGACAATCGATGATGCGGTAGACCATCGACAGTAGTGAGTGGTGTGAATAAGGAGACCATTGATCAAATCATCCAAAATGACAGATGTGTGACGACACGACAGCTTGCTGAAATGACTCGTTTGTCACTGGGTAGCGTGGTATCACTGGTACAGTCACTAGGGTACAGAAAAATCTGTGCACGTTGGGTGCCTAGATTATTGACAAGAGAAATGAAAACGATGAGGAAGAATGTGTGTTAGGGTCTCATGAAGACCTTTACTGAAGAGTGGAAACAGTGTTTTGTCGGCGTCATTAGTCAGGATGAAACATGGTTGTTTTTGTCCGAACCTGAGAGCAAAACCCAATCCATGTATGGGCGCCACCCGGGTTCCCCTCGGCAAAAGAAACCGACTTTCACGAACAGCAGGTCAAAAGGTGATGGCCTCTTCCTTCTGGGATCAGTGTGGTATCATTTTCATTGACTTTTTAGAACCTGACTCCACAATTAACCGGGACCACTACTGTTTGTCATTGGACAAGCTGCGACGTGCCATCAAGACCCACAGACTACAGCTTCAGGGGCAGCTCATCAGACTACACCATGGCAATGCCAAACCCCATACAGCCCTTATGACGCAGGAGAAAATCAGGATAATGGGGGAAAGTTGTTCCTCAGACTCCCTACATTCCGGACTTGGCTCCATCGGATTTTTACCTCTTTGGCCGTCTGAAGGCCCACCTGCGCAATAAAACGTTTGATAGTGAGAAAGACCTTATTTCCTGTGTCAAGCGATGGTGTAAAAGTCAATCTTCAGAATTTTATCAAAGTGCATTTACATCTTGAACAGAACGTAGGGCCAGATGCGCCACAGTTGATGGAGGCTACATTGAGCAGGCTCAATGTATAGCTAAATGTTCCAAGAATGTTCACAAAAAATTTCATTCTCCTCCTGCAAAAAATAAAAAAATTAGATACGACTTTGTAAAACTTTTTGAACGCCCTTTGTACTTGTACAGTCCATACTACAGTACCGCATTTCAGACCGACAGCAGGACGGTAAGGGTAGTCACACGATAAATGGCGAGAGTGTGTCACAGGAATGTTGAAAAGTCTTAACACGGAGAATGACTTAGCTTATACTGCGAGGACCTGCTTATAAAACATCAAGAACCATTTTACAAGTGAGAAACTATAATTATTCTTCAGCCTCTTATACATCACGTAGAGATGACTGAGTCAGGTGTCGCAATGGTTAGCAAACGGGAGCATGTGGGAGGAGACAGTTGAAATCCCAACTGCCCATCCACTTACAGGTCTTCTGTGACTTACCTGAATCGTTTAAGGTAATCGCCAGGATGGTTCCTCTGAAAGGGCGCAGCTGAATTTCTTGTCCATCCTTCTCTAATCCACACTTCAGAGTAATGCGTAGAGTATGCATCCAGACGAGGAGGCTAAGAAACGTTTACGTATGCATACGATCAGAGGAAGATCTACAGTTTTTTATAAAGACATGTGTAAAAGTGGGAAAGGAGTATGAAATGAAAGTAAATGTGGAAGTAGGCTGTTTAGGTTTTTATGTTGGTAACGCCATGTAATGCTCTATATGAAAATCACTGACTGTGCTGTGTGCAGTCTGTGGCTGGTTTGCATTGTTGGAATTTGCTATTGTAGCGTTGGGCAGTTGGCTGTTAACAGCGCGTAGCGTTGCGCAGTTGGAGGTGAGCCGCCAGCAGTTGTGGATGTGGGGAGAGAGATGGCGGAGTTTTGAGAGCGATTGATCTGGACGTGTGTCCATCAGAGACATTGTTTGTTCTCTATCAAAATCTTTCATTTGCTAACTATGCCTATCAGTAGTTAGTGCCTTCAGTAGTAAGAATCACTTATTCAGCTGGCAGTATTGGCGCACGCTGTATTGCAATAGTTTGAGTAACGAAGATTTTTGTGAGGTAAGTGATTCATGAAAGGTATAGGTTATTGTTAGCCAGGGCCATTCTTTTGTAGGGATTTTTGAAAGTCAGATTGCGTTGCGCTAAAAATATTGTATGTAAGTTTAAGCACAGTCATTTATAATTTTTCTAAGGGGACGTTTCATATGTTGACACTTAGCCGAGGATACCTCACTGGAATCTTCTAATTTTTTCTTGTAGTTTGTGTAATTAGTGTAGCTATTGTTTATTGCTAGCGCGTAATTATGGAGAGAATTTCCTTTGTAGTTGTAGTTTTTCAATGTTGTACAGTAAAACAGTTGTGGCATGCATGCAGATTTGCACCACTTATTTCGCAGCTGCACTATCAATTAACGAGATATTATTTTCAGTGTTATGCTAATGTGTTTTCTTATTTTGCTCTTCAAATTGTGCTTTTCTGTGTTATCGTGTGAAATATTGTGACAATAATGGCGTGTAAAAAACGTAATACTAGGCTCCAAGGTAAACTGAGAAATGATAGTGAAGACGAAAGCAGTGTGTTAGCGCCACGGTGTAATGAATTAACTAATGATCAACATAGTAATTTGGTAATTGTGCATAGGGAAATGGAGCGGGCGGCAAATAATGGTGTAGACAGTGAAAGAATTAGTGAACAGGGAAACATTATCGGTCGATCGGTCGGCGACAGCTCGCCTCAGGAATCCGAAATGATAGGACACAATCTTGCAAATACTGTAGATTCAGGTTTTGCGTCCTCACCGTTTTCTCAAATATGTCAAGACACATTTTCTGCGTTTCAAAATGCGAATATTGCCGGTTCAAATGCACTGCCAAATAGCACTGAGGAACATGTTTCAGACACCAGTGCATTGTTATTACAATTAATGAAACAAATGGGACATAAGCTTCAAAAGTCATAATATATATATATATCAGTTCATGACATCCAGTCTTACAAATTTACTGTCTCTGATGGACTCACGTCCAGATCATCCGCTCTCAAAACTCCGCCATTTCTCTCCCCACAACCACCACTTCTGGCGGCTCACCTCCAACTGCGCAACGCTACACGCTGTTCACATCCAACTGCCCAACGCTACAATAGCAAATTCCAACAATGCAAACCAGCCACAGACTGCACACAGCACAGTCAGTGATTTTCATATAGAGCGCTACATGGCGTTACCAACATAAAAACCTAAACAGCCTACTTACTATGTTTTAAAGTTAACTATCCAGTCAATAATCTAGGGAACTTATTTTGACAAGTAATTAGAAATGCATTGTTATAGTGAACAGAGGACACAGTGGTACTGTGTGTGTACATTCTTGCTTGTTAGTTGCACGATTACATAACGACTATAAGGCTTACATACTTAGAACATATACTGCTAATAAGATTTTAATGCAACATTTTGGTTTAATTGAAAAGACATTCTTTATTTGAAGTACTTTCTGTGAGATTAAAGATGACTTAGTATTTGCTTTTTTTTTTTTTTTTTTTTTTGACAGCTATACAATTGTATCACGACGCTACTAAAGTGTGGCACAATTTACATTGTTGCTTTTGTGCTGTATCTGTTTTATATCTGCACAGTTTTTCTGAATTCTTCTGGAAAGTAAAACATGTTTTAGTAGTAACTTTTGTGGTATAGCTACAATGAGACAGCCTTTTTTGTAGCACAACAATACGTTACAGTATAGTACTTTCTTGATCACGGTACTGCACATAATAACTACGATATATATATGCAAAGCATTTCACTTTTGTTTAATACGAGGTAAGTACATTGACTTCTACAGAATTTTGCTTATGGATTACAATGATACAAAGGTTTTCCGTGATACATTTCATTTCATTGCTGTAATCTGTAACACCTGAGGGTATAATTACATTATTCCTCAGGGGGGTACACGCTTACTTTGTGTTCCATGTGTCTGGCAAGCACAAGGAGCCCTAGCTAATATGGTATTTTCTTGTACAACTTTACACATCAGTACCATCTTGCCCTAACACATAAATTACACAGCTATCTGATCATTTAACTGAGAGAGACAAACATTTATTATACTACATCAGTGACAAATGTTTACATAATTACACAGTTGGATAACTTCACACTTACGAAATTGTATTTTGTCTGTACTTTGTGAACTGTTCATATTTTTTTGGAACCATTGTGGTACTATGAGAGCTTTGAATGATGTATTTGGTATGGGATCATGATTTTTAAAGTAAATTTGAGGTAGATGACACTATTGAAATGAGCAGAGAATTTTTTTTTAGGTTTTGAAATTATTGCAGAAAGCTACAACGTTTTCGAGATTTGACTGAGGTGTTATGATGTTATTATTATGATGATGATGTGTATTATGCTGTTGAGGTAAGTTTATGATCAATAAGCTGATGCTATATGAGGAATTTGATTATGCTATGTATTTATTATGATGAAATATTGAAGAAGTGTCGACGAATATGTATATGTGTAATAAGTGTGAGGAATAATGAGTAGTGGTTAGGGACTCTGATTTGTGAAAAAGGATGTTGGAAACCAAGAATCGTACTTTAAGTGTTATGAAATGTGTGTAAATGCGTGAATGTATCACAATGCCGCCAAAAATTTTTTGGACTCTGTTATATTTATAGGATTTTGTTTCTACACATTTGTAACGCAAATTCTCGATCTGTGAAATTTTTTATATGAGACTGTCACTGAAGCGCAAACTGCTCTCGTAAATATTTCGGTAAGAAAGGTAAATGACCTTGACGTAATGCGTTGCGGGCGCCCAGCTGAGAGATAGTCGCCTGAAAAAGAAAGCCATTAGGTGGAGGAAAAAAGAGGCCATTATCCTCGCTATTGACATTTCTTTATAGAAAGCATCGCAAATACGACACGCTCAAACTTGAAAACGTATGATTACACTGTGGAGCTCTTAATTTATGATATTTATTAAAATGCCTCATGAAATGACAAGAAACATTTTTACATCTATTGTCTTTCTATATGAGACATTTTTAGTGCCTTTGGAGACGCCATTTGCCTAGTGAATGACGTTTCATGCATTGCTTTGTGTATATACTTGCCTATTTTGTTTAATATCTAGTTTCTAGCTGCACTGCAGCATTGGTTAAAATAACATTTTATAGTTGTACTAATATAGATATTTTATGCCTACAGATCCAGTAAATAATAATTTTATGATCTACTTCCAAATAAAATGAGGGAGCACAAAAGACATTTCCCTTCACAGGAATTGCATACATAATTTTTGTCAATGACTGGGTAACTTGTTTCATAGAGTAAGTCAAGGTGATGAATCACTGTAGTGTTAAGATGTGACATAGTTATTAGACATTTCCTATCTTTACTGTAATATTTTTTCTGCTTGAGCTTTGTCATGTTTAGATATAAGTTATAGCATTTGCTGCTGCTGTTTGCCAGGCATAGTGCTACTAAATTTCACTTTGTATTACTCTGTTAAGCCAGTTTTACTACTGATTTATTTTTCTTGTTTGCTGCACAGTGCCTTATATTAGTTGTAATATTGCAATTGCTTTGCTAATTTAGATATATTGCTGCTTGCTTTGCCAATTTGCATTTTTTTGTCATTGCTGTTTGCGTTAATTGTTTTGTGCTGCTGTATTGCCTCATACCTTAGTATACATATCTGAGCTCAGTAGATTTAAGTTAGCTTAAGAGGGGGTAGACTATATAAGCAAATAACTATGAAGAATAGGGAAAGAATGCATTGAGAAGTTATATGAAAAAGATTTGGGCAAAAATGAGTATTGTACAATGAGCAATATTTATTTTGAAAGAGGATACGAACAAAACAGTAGGGTTTAGGGACAACAGGGTTAGATAGGATTTTTTTTGCAGGAACAGATGTTGAAATAAGAGGAAAGATCTACGGAATGAGATTTTGCGTTGGACTGCAGTACCAAATGTTACACTGAAAACAAACCCTGTCCTTTCCTTTTGTGTTATTCCACTATGTGTTTGTGTACTCTTGTGTATTTGTGTTTTTCCTGTCTTTATGTGTTTAGCTGATAGGAGTTATGTTGTAGAATTTTTCTAATAATACGTTATTTTCTTTGTAAAGACGTTTAGACATTATTTAGTCTGTTCTGTTTTAATGCTCATGTGTGAAATTAATGCTTCGAAAACTATTCTCATTATTTTATATATTTACTAATGTCATAATTCCTGTAACACTGATGTATATGTCTATTTCTATTCTTTTGTAAAGTCTGTATTACTACAAATGTTATCTGTATTATTATGTTTTAATGATGTTTTCCTGTATCTTTGTAATTGTATGTTACAAAATTGTAATGGACATCAGTTCATCAAATTAAGTAACTTGTAAGCATACGTTTCACTGCACACATTTCTGTTGGTCATAGTATATGCACAATATGTGAGAAGTTGGGACTGTTAGTGTTTGCACGTTTGTTAATAATTCAGCAAGGGACTGCTTAACATCATTGCTGGTCCTAAGGACATTTCAAAACATTTTTTTGTGAGTGCACAAGTGATGGTTCATGGACTTGCTATATTGTCCGCAAGACTCTTCGATGGTGATTGTGCACCTGCACAGTCGCGAAAGATGGCTGCTGACCGTCTCTACAAGGACTGCAGTGGGTCTGCACCTCTGGTGGCCCACCAATACCGTAATCTCTACCAGGACTACAGTGGGTCTGCTCTGTGATGACCTACCTACCAATATTCTTCAAAACTTCGACTGACTCTGCCGTGTGTTTGCTCTGTTGTGGGCCATTACCTGTCTGCATGTCAAGAGTCAGCACTGTCTTTCCGTTGGAAGGACAACACTACTTCTTCAACACTTCATGGAAATCCACTACTTCTGTGTGCATTTTCTTTTGCTGCTCAGACTTTGAGAAAAAAAAAACCACTGCAATTTTACTGTAATGAATGATCAGGACTGTCTTTATGGACTGTGAGAAAATTTTAGCTTTTGACTAATCTTTTTTGTGGGGAGCATGGGGGCTATGTAAGTAGGCTGTTTAGGTTTTTATGTTGGTAACGCCATGTAGCGCTCTATATGAAAATCACTGTTTGTGCTGTGTGCAGTCTGTGGCTGGTTTGCATTGTTGGAATTTGCTATTGTAGTGTTGGGCAGTTGGCTGTTAACAGCGCCTAGCGTTGCGGAGTTGGAGGTGAGCCACCAGCAGTGGTGGATGTGGAGAGAGAGATGGCGGAGTTTTGAGAGCGGATGATCTGGACGTGTGTCCATCAGAGACAGTAAATCTGTAAGACTGGATGTCATGAACTGATATATATATTATGACTTTTGAACACTATTAAGGTAAATACATTGTTTGTTCTCTATCAAAATCTTTCATTTGCTAACTATGCCTATCAGTAGTTAGTGCCTTCAGTAGTAAGAATATTTTATTCAGCTGGCAGTATTGGCGCACGCTGTATTGCAGTAGTTTGAGTAACGAAGATTTCTGTGAGGTAAGTGATTCATGAAAGGTATAGGTTATTGTTAGTCAGGGCCATTCTTTTGTAGGGATTTTTGAAAGTCAGACTGCGTTGCGCTAAAAATATTGTGTGTCAGTTTCAGGACAGTCATTTATAATTTTTCTAAGGGGACGTTTCAAATGTAAGAAGAGGAAAAATGGTAAAGATCAGCAAACTTAAACGTTCCGTCAAGGTTTCGCAAGAAAGAAAGCCCTTGAAACAGGTAATATCTTTTCTCTTATGTGCCGTGGAGATTGGACTATCGAAAATGTTGAAATATGAAGCAGAACATATAAGGATTTATTTTTAATCGACAGGACTCTCGACAAAAAAAAGTTCGATACAACTAGGAGAGAACTTCGTAATAATGTGTTATCCGCAATTTAAGATTATATGACAATAATCATTAGTCAAACAAATAGAAAAGAAATTTTCGGATCGTTTTGAAAAGTTGTTGTGAAGAAAACTATCAGGTGAAACGGGATGATTCATCTATCAGTAAGGATGCCTCCCCTTCCTTGATGTGTTGGTCATAAGGAAGACTGATGGTACGTTGGGACATTCTGTTTATAGGAAGCTTACTCACACTGACTTGTATCTGCGAGCTGATAGTTGTCACCATCCAGCTCAGCGTGAAGGAGTACTTCGTACCTTGGTTCACAGGGCCCACGTTATCTCAGACCCTGAAAGTTTGGCGGCAGAGCTATCACATCTCGAAGTCACCTTCCGTCAGAATCGTTATAGTGAGAGGCAGATCAAACGTGCGTTGCCCCATCAGCCTTCTGTGCAACGGGTGAGCAACGAAGTGGCAACTAAGTCTACGGCCTTTTTGCCTTACGTAGGAAGCATTTCCAACGGGATTGGTCGTATTTTGCGGAAATATGATGTGAAATGTGTTTTTCGACCACCTTCTAAGATTAAGGCCCTGTTGGCGTCCGTAAAAGATGATCTTGGTTTGCGTAAGGCTGGAGTCTATCGCATTCCTTGCAGTTGTGACATGTCATATATTGGTCAGACAATCAGGACTGTGGAAGACCGGTGTATTGAACATAAGCGTCACACACGCTTACAACAGCCGAGCAAATCCGTTATCGCAGAACACTGCCTTGACACCGGTCATCCTATGGAATACAACAACACGGATATTCTGGCTTGCATGTCCAGCTATTGGAATAGTGTTATTAAGGAAGCTGTTGAAATCAAACTATCAAGCAACCTTATTAACAGAGATGGTGGATTTTGTTTAAATGCTGCTTGGAATCCGGCTCTGTCCCTCATCAAAAAACAGAGGGACAGAATTAGTGCTACCTCACCTGTTGATTAGTCACTATCGATATTTCTGGTGTTGGTCATCTTTGTTTGTGTTGACACTTGTTCTGTGTGTGGTATCTTCCTTGTTTCTCCTCTGTGAACCGAGGTATTAAATTTCCTCGCACATTTCTTCCTCCTTGCATTTGTGCCTTGAGAATGGCAGGGTGTGCTCCTGTCGAAATATCGGCGGTGGTCGACGACGTCACCCGGCAGCAAACCCGTAAGTTGTTTGAACATTCAATTCGCCGAGAAAAGTTAAGGTCTCACAATAAGAAATATTTGTAAAAATGGGAGAAGGAAGAAGATTAAAGAGATTTGTAGAAACGTGGAAAACATCTTCGGTGGTACATAAATTGAAGAGAAACTGAAATATTCATCGAGGGAGAATCCCAGCTAAGAGCGGGAGAGGAAGAAAAATGACTGTAATGTTGGATAGGATAAAATGCACGAAGTTCGAAGCAGAATAAGGAAGAGGCACAGGATAGAAGAAATTGGACAGCATCCAGTAGAGACCTATGGTGAGACGGAACTACTGAAGAAAAAGACTACAACTTTCCTTCCTAATGTCTTCTGCAAGAGGACCTTCTAGCTCATCTACTTAAAACTATACTGTCACAGTCATCAGCATCGTTTATGACGGAGCATAGAGAAAACGGGATCTTTTAGGGATGGTATGGGTTTCCCGAAACTCCAGTTCTGAAGATTTAGCTAGGTGTCCTCAGCAATCGGCGACTCACTCGCATAGACATAAGTAATGTTAGCTCCCGAAACGAGAACGTCCTGAAGAAAATAACTTAACCCTGAGTTTCCAAGTGGTTAAAATCAGTAATTCCAGTAAGTCGTGTGCTGTGGAAGTGGCGGTAAACGATCAACAATTAATTAAGTAGCTTTTTATTGGTTTTCCTTTATTATCTTATTCTTAATTTCAGTACTTATTGTAAAAGGTTAAACCACTGTTAAATCACAGTTTTATACAACTATCTGTTGTTACATAGAAGTATAATGTGCATTAGATTGTATCTGGCGGTTATAAAATTGTAAAAAATTATTATAATAATACCGTCCGGGATTAGCACTCTCGGAAGGTGCTAGATACAAATCTCTGTCTGAAATACAGTTTTAATTTAGCAGCATGTTTCAAACCAGCACACACTCCGCTACAGAGCGAAAGATTCACTTCTGAAGCAGAATTATATTTGAAGAGCGCGTTCCTCCACGCAGGCTTCAACCTCGAAGTTACTGTCTCCCAAGTAAATGGGCCACTATCTGCACTGCCGTATGTGAGGCCCTCACTAGCGGATATTTAGCATACTGCTGTATCCTTAGTCGAAAAGCAGAGCAAAAGTGTGGGTTAAATTCGAGGAAGTTTTCCAGGATGTGAGGATATGTAACACAAAGCAAACAATTATTAATAACTTGTATTAAGAGAAATAAACAGATCACGTAACTTCTGATATGTTGAGCGAAGCAAAGTACAGGATGCAATGTTCATAGATAATTGGTTCTTCTGCGCTGGCTAGCTGGTGTACGTCTGCTGTATGGCTCATCGTCTTCTCAGCAGGAAGACTCGGTGCTCTTCTTCTATTGGCTGCCGCGTTGCGGGGCGCCCTCGCGGCCCGCAGCAACTTTGCTGCCAACCTGCTTTTCTTCTCGTGCCAGGCGCAGTATCGCAGCTATCGATACTGCACATACCAACTGCCTGCTCCAAACCTCTGATACACAGAATGACTGCAATTGCAACTCCTAAGGCACCAGCTCCTAATAAAACCATTTCGGACAGACTTCATTGAATTCTGTTGTGCTGTTATGATCAGATCATGATTACTCTTGGTTGACTCTGTTTTTGCGTACGATAAACATTCTCTGTCTTTAAACCTTAGCCAAAATCTTGAAATGATATTTCGCACAACATTCAACGCTTTCAGGGGTGCAGTCTCTCTCTCTCTCCCTCCTTCAAGGATTCTGTTAATGCTATACTGCAAAAAAAGCGTCCAAATGGCGTTTACGTGCCATTATGCTTCCCGAAGAAATTAAGAACGTACAATCACTATTGAGACATTATGGGAGTGATGCTATATTTTGCGTTTGTTTTTTTCATGTTCCGATACAAATAAGAGAGATTAGAGCACTAGCGACTAGCTTCTTTTTGAAATTACAGTGAAATCCAGATCTTTAGCTGCTTACAGTCGTTGATAAATATCAACGGGGAGAGTTGAAAATCTGTGCCCCGCCCGGGTCTCGAACCCGGAATCTCCTGCTTACATGGCAGACGCTCTATCCGACTTTTTTTTCTTTCTTTCTTTTGCATTTTGTTCGTATTTTTATCGTTGTGTTTGGTCGTTGCGTACGTCACATGACATCCGGTCAAGTTCGTATATTGATCCTTCCACTCAGTTTTTTTTATTACAGAAACCAACCAGCTCTCTGACCGAACACGCTACCGTGCCGGCTCATACTGAGCCATCGAGGACACAGAGGACTGTTCGACTGCAGGGACTTATCTCTGGCACGCTCCCCGTGAGACCCACACTTCCAAGTTACTGTCCACACACTACATTTGTAGTGCCCCTGCCCACTATACTCATTACTCGCGGCAGTCAATCTACCGATTCCCGTAAGAGTTCGGGCAATGTGAGTGCATCTGCACAGAAGAAGATCATTGGCCGGTAAGCCTTATCTATATGAAGATGATATCTGTTCTTCCGGACATGTCCTACAAGAACAGATACCATCTTCATTTAGGTTCCTTTTTGTGCAGATAACGTTTGTGCGTAAACCTCGACAGTCATTTACAGTAGTTGTTCTCCTTTCTCTGTTTCTTATTTTCCTCTTTTCTAGATGCGCTGTGAATGGCAGAGGCTATTTCGTGCTACATTTAATCACTCTCCGTATTATTCCGTTTACATAAGGAGTGTATGCGTCCATATGCACCCAATCTACACTCCTGGAAATGGAAAAAAGAACACATTGACACCGGTGTGTCAGACCCACCATACTTGCTCCGGACACTGCGAGAGGGCTGTACAAGCAATGATCACACGCACGGCACAGCGGACACACCAGGAACCGCGGTGTTGGCCGTCGAATGGCGCTAGCTGCGCAGCATTTGTACACCGCCGCCGTCAGTGTCAGCCAGTTTGCCGTGGCATACGGAGCTCCATCGCAGTCTTTAACACTGGTAGCATGCCGCGACAGCGTGGACGTGAACCGTATGTGCAGTTGACGGACTTTGAGCGAGGGCGGATAGTGGGCATGCGGGAGGCCGGGTGGACGTACCGTCGAATTGCTCAACACGTGGGGCGTGAGGTCTCCACAGTACATCGATGTTGTCGCCAGTGGTCGGCGGAAGGTGCACGTGCCCGTCGACCTGGGACCGGACCGCGGCGACGCACGGATGCACGCCAACACCGTAGGATCCTACGCAGTGCCGTAGGGGACCGCACCGCCACTTCCCAGCAAATTAGGGACACTGTTGCTCCTGGGGTATCGGCGAGGACCATTCGCAACCGTCTCCATGAAGCTGGGCTACGGTCCCGCACACCGTTAGGCCGTCTTCCGCTCACGCCCCAACATCGTGCAACCCGCCTCCAGTGGTGTCGCGACAGGCGTGAATGGAGGGACGAATGGAGACGTGTCGTCTTCAGCGATGAGAGTCGCTTCTGCCTTGGTGCCAATGATGGTCGTATGCGTGTTTGGCGCCGTGCAGGTGAGCGCCACAATCAGGACTGCATACGACCGAGGCACACAAGGCCAACACCCGGCATCATGGTGTGGGGAGCGATCTCCTACACTGGCCGTACACCACTGGTGATCATCGAGGGGACACTGAATAGTGCACGGTACATCCAAACCGTCATCGAACCCATCGTTCTACCATTCCTAGACCGGCAAGGGAACTTGCTGTTCCAACAGGACAATGCACGTCCGCATGTATCCCGTGCCACCCAACGTGCTCTAGAAGGTGTAAGTCAACTACCCTGGCCAGCAAGATCTCCGGATCTGTCCCCCATTGAGCATGTTTGGGACTGGATGAAGCGTCGTCTCACGCGGTCTGCACGTCCAGCACGAACGCTGGTCCAACTGAGGCGCCAGGTGGAAATGGCATGGCAAGCCGTTCCACAGGACTACATCCAGCATCTCTACGATCGTCTCCATGGGAGAATAGCAGCCTGCATTGCTGCGAAAGGTGGATATACACTGTACTAGTGCCGACATTGTGCATGCTCTGTTGCCTGTGTCTATGTGCCTGTGGTTCTGTCAGTGTGATCATGTGATGTATCTGACCCCAGGAATGTGTCAATAAAGTTTCCCCTTCCTGGGACAATGAATTCACGGTGTTCTTATTTCAATTTCCAGGAGTGTATTTTGTCTCACTCTCATTGTCCTCGCGCTAATCGTAGGATGGATTTAACTGAATTGTTACGTAATATACTTAAATATCGGCTTCCTAAATTTGCCAATAGAGTTTCATAAAAACAATGTCGCGTTTGTTCCAACGATTCCCATTCTATTTCCCTGAGCACCTCTGTTAGAGGCCTAATTTCGTATGACGATATTGATCAGCTACGATCTTAGCTGCGTGAGTCCTTCGATGTATTTCGCCTGATCGGCGTAACAACAGTATTAAACATTGTAATCGCTTCCGTATGGGAGATTTCCTTAACGGAAGCACTACACTTCCTTACAAGTCTTCAATTCGCTTTCCTTACTATTGGATTAGCGTATTTGTTCTAGTTTATTTCGCTTCGTAGTGTCAGCCTTGCGTTTCCCAACCATATAACAAGATCGAGAAGCTAATAGCTAGTGTTCTAATATGGCCCTTCATGTGTGTAGATACCAGCGTGCTCTGTGAACAGTTTCGCAATTCTTCAGAATTTGGTTGATAAAATAGTTTCACATATTTATTCAGCCCGCCGACAATAACAAAATTTATGTATACAATTGTCGGCTGCAGTTGCAATCTACACTTACCTTCAGATTCAGTGTTACGAGGATTCTTATGGTACAACACTGGAGCTAAAGATAACTGTAGAGTTCACCTAAATATGGAAATAGTATATGTAAGATCTCTTGCTTTGGGTCAAATGAAGGCAGAAAAGAAGAATTATTGCATGGAACATGGCATTCTCCAAATCGACACAAAATCGTTTTGCTTCCACCAGTCATCTTCAGCAAGTGTTTTTTTTTAATGGATGACTAAATTTTCGAAAATATCTTTGAATGTAACTTCACCATCACATCTCATGAGAAACATTTATTGGTAAAAAAAGTATTCCCAATAATTTGCTTATTCTTATCAACGGAAAACATTTGTAACCGAGCAGGACAATAAAGCCAGTTGTGCAATGTGCTGCTGATTTGGCCAGTTTCATTCCATTTTAACCCTATAGCCCTAACTATAATAGGCTTTCAGCTTGAGTAATTAGAACAACAGCTGTTTTAGAATGTACACTAGGTAAAATGTATAACTGTTAAATAGCAAAATGAGTACACTTATCTTACAATTTTTTTGTCAATGGTTGTTCCTTCTTTGTTTTGTTTTCAATATTTTTGTAACCGTTAATGTAATCTTCAGGGTCCATTACCCTTTCTGAAGAAGACAATTTAAAACTGTCGAAACCTAGGTCAAGGTTCCAAAAAACATTTATTTTCAATTGGTTGGCTGATTTTTTCAACCCCTCCATACAGTAGCTGTATTTACAGCATATATATACGATAAATCTGTACGAACTGACGAAGTAATGTCTATTATATTAAAAAACATAAAAATAGTTTCACATACTATGTACATCATATTATACAGTTTTATAGTGGAACAGGTTCACACGCCACACACACCATCCACAAAACTCTTTCAGATCTTGGTAAAGGTACCACCCCTTAAATCTTACCAAACTCTGGATATACTAACAAATAGCAGTTGGGATTGGGTGCTCTGGCTAAAATAAATTGTTGTATTTTGGTTACAATAAATGGTTATGTTCTGGTTATAATAAAAAGACGCGACTGCAGCCTCTTTAAATTTCTGTAGAATCTTTGTAAGGTGGCTATAATTTCGCACCTTACAAGCACTCATCTACATACTTTGCCGTGATTTACAACCGGAATTGGGTATCATTTGATAGGTTGTACATCGTATATATGATGATTTATAGAAGACTGACATTGTCACTTACACCTTGTAAATAGTTGTTAACGCTTATTGCATGAAAAGTGATGGAGTGTCTTTATCATCAGAACGGCGTATTAAATGATTGCCTATATTAGTAGAGGTTGGAACGCCAGTGGAAATGAAACGGCAGGCGTAACTCACGCCCTGGGTGGAAAAGCCCGGACAGACACCTGGCTTTTCACCCAGGGCCTGCTTAACACAGGATCAGCAGACATCTGGCAAGTGACACCAGTGTCTGATTATGTCAAGAGTGTTCACAAATTCCAAGTGAGCAGATGTAGTAGGGTCATGGACAAAGTCCAGTACAGCTGGCCTTAGGTGAGCTGGGATAATGAACAACCATTTGTAGTCCATTGGTAGTCCCTCTTATACAATGTTTTGCTAATTAATTGGAATTCTCCTTTGGTCATCTCCTCCATCTTAGAGGCTTCTGCGGTTTTCAGCAGCCCTGGATGTTTGCTCTGTTCAACAGCAGTATCATTTAAGGCTGTGATGACTGACACTTTATCCACACTGCGATGATCCAGCAAATGATCCCTTGAAAGGAAGTCGACGTCCTTGTGTTTGTGTCCGCCTTTGTATATCACTGTGACATCATACGCCTGAAGCTTCATTGCCCATTTCATCAGTTGACCTGTTGGGTCCTACAGGCTAATCAGTCAGTGGAGAGAATGGCAGTCCGTCACAACGGTGAATGATTTCAAAACTAAATACAATTGGAACTTGTTGATAGCCCAGATAACTGCAAAGCATTCTTTCTCGGCTTATAGTAATTTATCTCGGACATGGGGAGTACTCCGAAAGCATAATCTATCACGTTTTCAGCACCTCCTATTCCAAAACCGCTAGTGTTGGTGGGAAGTCCTGTGTCGGCGGTTGTTTAATACAATGTTAGAACTGGGGAAGACGTTAGTGCCTCCTTAAGGACAAAGGAAGATCTTTCATGCCCCTCGTTCCAGGAAGATCTCGTGTCTCCCTACAGCAGTCCTTGCGAGGGACCAAGGGAGTGCCTTGGTATAGAAGTTTTTTATGAATCGACAGTAGAATGAGCATACTCCGTGAAAACATCTCGCTTTACGAATTTGATAAAGTGTCGGAAAATCTGTAATAGTTCTTATTTTTTCTAGGTCGGGACACAATGTATCGCCATGTACTATGTGCACCATGGTTTTTATATCTTATGCCATGAAGAGGCACTTTCTTCACATTCAGGCGAAACCTGTAGTCTGAATGGGCTTCAGCTTGATTGTCAGGTGACTTAAATGCTCTTCAGATGTCTTCGAGAAACGATAGTGTCATCCAGATAGCAAAGACACATAGTCCATTGAAAGGGTCGAAGTAGGTTGCCCATCATACGTTCGACGGTGACTGTCCAAGCCGTGTAACATCGAACTCTTAAAGGCCATCAGGAGTTATGGAGGCAGTCTTTCCCTGCTGAGCCTCGTCAACCGTGATTTGCCAGTAGCCTTGCCTCCTTGCCCATAGTTCAGAAATACTTTGATCCTTCCGAGCAGTGTAGAATCTCATCACTGCATGGCAATAGACATTTTTCTTCGTAATTTTGTTCAGTCGTTAGTGATCGACGCAGAAAAGCCATGTGCTGTCCTTCCTCGTCACAAAGACCACAAGGGACCAAAAACTCTCTGAATGCTGAATTATGTTGTCTTGCAGCATCTCCTCCACTTCTTCCCAGCTTATGCATAGTTCAGCCAGCGATACCCCATATGAGCGCTGGGTAACTGGAACATAATTCCCAGTGTCGATAGGGTGTTTTATTACGAAAGCCACTTTGTCTGTCTCTTCTTCACTGCTGATTTAGGAAGCATCTGAAAATTGACGCAGAACGGCTATCACTCGCCGACGTTGTTTCTAGGTCAGGTCAGATCCCATTGGCAGTTCTTTAGAAGCTTCCTCCCTCGCACTGTCTGTTATGGTAGCAGAACACGATACTTCGTTGATGATACTAAGCTACCCTTCCCCGATTAGTTCGGATGTCCTGATGCTCATAGCTTTAGGGATGTT
Organism: Schistocerca americana; assembly: GCF_021461395.2. Lineage (NCBI taxonomy): Eukaryota > Metazoa > Arthropoda > Insecta > Orthoptera > Acrididae > Schistocerca > Schistocerca americana. Next base: position 613,668,603 of record NC_060120.1, read on the forward strand.
TTGAGGCTGCTCATGACAATTAGTGATCCAAAATTCTCTTTGACCATCTACAATCCTTACGATCGGCGCTCGCTTGTAGATTTCTTTTGCCAATCTGAATAAATCTTTGCTGTCGACGAAAGTTTCCATTTTAATTGAGAATTTCCATTAATGACAGTGACATAACAATCTCTTCAACGGCAGACAGCTGCCCAGAGCAGTATTTGTTATGTGTTCTTTTTTGAATGGCTTCGTCAGTCTGGAGCCCTAATGTTCGACAGTCTATGATTGCTTGTAATGTTTGCATAAGTCCCATCCAGGAATAACATTCTGTATACATTCTGATAAAACGACAAATTCGCAAGGTTGTGTTCTGTCATCGATAGCTATTCTCAATACGTGTTCCTGTCGCCTCTTTAGCTGACGGCTGTAAGCATCTGGTATTACAGGAAAAGAATCCTCTGGATCAACTTGGTCCTGGGTAGTTGGGCAGTCGATGATGACATCAATGAGATTTTCCGCCATCTAGGTCACTGTCGTCCATGGAAGATTTTCATCTGTTGTGATATCACCTCCATAGGCGGTCACCTCGCTTAGTTTTCCTGAATTCAGTGGCTAGGCGAGTGGGTGGTACCTCTATACGACAGTGGTAAGCGGCTACCGTGTGTTGGGGAGCGACCTTGTCCAGCGTACGGCAATGGTTACCATCCCACAGGCCGTCTATAATCGCTGCAGTCGACTGACGTGGATAGGACTGTCGTGATAATTGACGTATTGCAGCGTAATAGCCATCGAACACTCGTCTTCTCTTGCCCAGGTCGTCCACAGTGAAAACAGATCAAGATGTTTTTCTCTGTTCCCCAGATGTCTGCTTTTTCCGTGTGACGTTCTACTTAGCGGAAGACTTTGTTATACCTGCGTCGGCTGGATGCTGGTTTGTTGTTTGACGGTTGCGGCTTAAGTCTGAGCTGGCCAAGCCCATTCTTCATGGCGCGTTCGACTAGCGGCAGAGATTGATGCCTATAATCAGTACACCTCTTCTTCAATATTCTCTAACCCTTGGGTGTCTACAGTGGCTAGCATAGCACCATTCTCGCTGCTGTTTCCTCTCTGAGTGCTTATTTACTCACTACTTCTTTTGGCTTTACTTTAAATTTGTTAGTTTTCAAATCAATTATAACCTGTTAATATTACAACTGGCAATGGCAGAATGCAGAATGAAGCTTTGTTTACATACAGAAGGGACCGCAGGTTCGAATCCTGACTCGGGCATGGCTGTGTGTGATGTCCTTAGATTAGTTAGGTTTAAGTAGTTCTAAGTCTATGGGACTGATGACCTCAGATGTTAAGTCCCACAGCGCTTACAGCCATTTGAACCATTTGAAGGGACCGAAGGCGTCCGACAATACTCGACTCTGCATAACTGACGCATTTGAACCGTTATTATACAGTCGCGTTACAGTCATATTGCATTGATACGTCTGCATATTCTTAGCGTCTTCTGAAATGGGTAGTCATCGCGCAATATGTTATCGATGAGTATGCTCAGTTGGAAAAGAATTGATAAATAACTTGGTTCAGTTCTGTCGAAACTAAAAACGGAAATGTCTTCTTCGTTTTAAAAATGCAGAAATAGAACATTTCAGGTTGACAGGTAACAATGAAAGAAAATGAGGAACTGCGAAGAAACCTGCATTTGTGATCTGAACCCTGACTCCAGTTACTTGATCGTAAAACAAAGGTTTTATTTTGATTTCGTATGCTTCTCTGTAGGAGAATGTGTCGATTGCAAATGTATTACACGTTCATTTCAGTTAATAGACAGTAACACAATAGCTTTCTTTTTCGTTTGCTACACTTTCCTGTGGAATAACATATTAAAACCGAATGTACCGTTGTCTCCTAAAACGAGCACAGCTGCATTGTTCGATCGCAGAACAAGTTTTATTTTCCTATTGTTCGTTTCGATGCTTTTAATAGGCAGTAACACAATAGCTTTCTTTTTCGTTTGCTACACTTTCCAGTGGAATAACATATTAAAACCGAATGTACCGTTGTCTCCTAAAACGAGCACAGCTGCATTGTTCGACCGCAGAACAAGTTTTATTTTCCTATTGTTCGTTTCGATGCTTTTTTTTTTTTTTTTGTAGAACGATGGGTTAACAGAATGTATGTTTGTACATTTTGACTGAACGCAGTCTTTTCGCTCGTGGGTCATTCCATACAACCAATAGCAAAGCACGTCAACTGATCATAGCGCGCTCAGCTAAAATGGCAGTAGTGGACAGGTTATACATAAATGAGCGAATAAATTCAATAACATAGGTAATGTTTTGAACAAAACCAGGTGGCACAGACTGAAAAAACTTACAGTCAGCATCGTGAGCTTATGACTCCTGGTGTCTTTTCATTTAACTGCATTTTTCTTTAACTTCTAGCTTCGGTTTGTATCAACGGCGTACGAAGAAGAGAAACACCAGGCAGCTATACACTCCACATAGCAGGCGGCAGTAGCAGCGCATGTGGCGCGCAGCTGCCAACTTTGTCGCAGACAATCTCCGGTATATCTCTCGTAGTTTCTCGAGAATGAAAAGAATGATCACTCTCCGTCATAAACAATTTTGATACGTTAGCGGCATATCGTATGCAGTAATGTACGGCTCAAAACGCATCAAACGTAAACTGGCCAGCGAATACTTTTTTCACTGAAAACTTTCCAAAATATATGCTTTAAAGCATCAGAATAACTAATGGCCATGACGAAATCAAGCTGCAATGTGTAGCTACAACATGCGGAAAAATAATTTTTTTCTTACCTTCTATTTTTCTCAAAATCGATAAGAAAGGTTGCGTAGGGGAGAATACCCGTGAATCCCAAAACAGTGATTTTTATTTTTTACGTGGAAAGTAAAAGTTTTACTGAGGAACTAACTACAGAGATAGATGCACTTACACAAAGTTTTATTTATTTGTGGCGCTGAAGTGGTACCGAATTATCTCGCGTGCACATTTCTCTGTTTCTTTTTCACACTCCTTAAGCTTGGAGTTGTTTTTATCCTTTTGAAGTTGTTTCCACTGGGTACACTTATCTTCAGCAAATCTCTTCCTTGACTTTTTCCAAGGCATTTGACCATTTCGTCTTTCATAATTCTTTGATGACTGTTCTGATTGTTTGGATACTATTCTTTTTTCATCTTCAGTAGCATTTTCTAGTCGATTTATTATATCAGCTTGCGTTTCTGACATGAGGGGAGGATACCTGTACAATAACAACATTAGTTTGTGCATGAGCATGAACAGTAGATATCTGTTCAGTTTTAGTCAACATTTCCGTTTTCGCTCCGGGTTATGTAGTCAAAACATTGTTCATACAAACAGGTGAAAATTTCAAGTTTCGTAAAAATTTTGTTAACTTGATCTGCGGGAAATATGACAGTCTGATCTCCTTTTGTCCATTTCTACTGAAAGTAAAACTAAAAAAAAAATAAACAGTCACTATATTGTAGGATTAATAAAACAGTACTACCCATAATGTAATGATTCCTGTTAAAATAGCCGGCCGCGGTGGTCTTGCGGTTCTAGGCGCTGCAGTCCGGAACCGTGGGACTGCTACGGTCGCAGGTTCGAATCCTGCCTCGGGCATGGATGTGTGTGATGTCCTTAGGTTAGTTAGGTTTAAGTAGTTCTAAGTTCTAGGGGACTGATGTCCTAAGATGTTAAGTCCCATAGTGCTCAGAGCCATTTGAACCTGTTAAAATAGTCGTGTAACGGCTGTCGATCTGCATGGAACAATTTCGGAGAGCCTTGCCTTCTACAAGCTCCACGCGCATTTTTCTCCGTCGTTACGTGCAATAATGAAGCAGGTAAGTAATAACGAGTTTTCATATGAAAAATACTAACTGCTATCTGTACACGTCATTTTAAAATACTACTACTCTGTGCAGAAACCCAAACGTATGATAATAGCTAAGGTCTGACCCGTAATATTTCCAGAGGCGAAAGTCGTGTTCATCTCGAACACCCGATTGGAACTTCTCTGTTTTAGTTTGTCCTTGGTTTGCTTCCTTCCTCTGTTTCACTCGTTTTCTTACAATTTTAGGTCTTCCATTAACCATGACAATCAGGAAAACACATATACTACATATAAAAAAAATTACAATGAAATTCTTTTACATTATTTATCACACACTTATTTTTAGATATCAAAGGCGGTCACCAAAGACGCAGCGTCCGTCAATTAAATATAGTATAGTTAAACAATAGATACAGTAAACTGTTATTTCTAATGAACGGAATTAAAATGGACCATGCTACGGAAAGAGAGATAAACTCACATCGTATAAAACAAGCACAAGGCGGCAGATTCACATCAGCGATTCAACATCATCTCTTACGATGATAATACATTTCCAAACAGAGATCAATTAATCAAGTTAAAATTACACAAATTTACTTCAAAAATGGTGTTGGATGCCATAATATCTACTTGTGAAAGCAAATTAAAAATATCCTTTGTTAAAAACAGTTCATGATTTCTAGAGTTCCTTCCTATTTTAGTGATATTTAGTATTCACAATACTCTATTCTCTGAAAGTTATGAAGAAGGTGGCTTTGGTTTGCTGTTACACGCGTGACTGCATAGGCTTACTGGTTACGTTTACACACTCGCCGTTAACGTGCAGAATTCGATTTTCATTAACGTAATGGCCATATAACATTTCTGCGCACTTTCACTCAAGGTTTTCTGATGTTCTGATGCGTAAAATGAACATGTCGACAACATCAACAACAACAAAAATCTCGTAATGAAAATGAATATCATAAGTTAGGTGACTGGCCACAAACGCCGTTTGCAGTTACTGCTGACGAATGTGACGCTCATGAGAACATGGAAAGCGTGACAGAATTCGTTCTTTGGCTGGTCGTTGCTATAATAGCTGATCTGTAGCCACTCTAGCTGTAATGTAGTCTGATTTCCGATACAATATAGGTGGCACAATGTTAATTTTTTCATCAGTTTTCAAACTGGTTTGGGGTGGCCGGCAGCGAGTTCCTCTCCTCTGACAATCTCTTCGGAACAGAGTAGATTCTACTGCTGTGGAGACCCAGGGAGCTGTCGTCCCTCCACGTGTGTCTCTCCATAGTTGAAGTCATCAGATGAAGAACAGGTGGCACGGGATGGAACAGTGTCGACATGGATTGTCTGTAACTTACAAGACTCTCATACCGACTGACGACACTTGACTGACTACTGACGACGGAATGAAGACATCTATTTCATAAATGGTTAAGGAATTCAGTATTCTGAGATAACACAGTGTCAAAAAAGAGAATACCAAGCTTCAGGCATTACCTCTCACCACGGACAACGCAGTGGCCGACAGCCTTCACTTAACTACGGAGAGCAGCGGGGCTTTTGCAGTGTTGTCATTGCTAACAGACAAGCAGTACTGCTTAAAATAACGTTATAAATCAGTGTGGGAGGTGGAATGAACATGTCCTAACGGGCAGTGCAGCGAAATTTGGCGATAGTGGGCTATGGCAGCAGACGACCGACGCTACTGCCTTTGGTAATAGCATGACGTCGCCTGCAGCTAGTGACAATATCGGTTGGCCCTAACCGACTGGAAAACCCTGGCCTAGACAGATGAGTCCTGATTCCAGTTTGTAAGAGCTGATGGTATGGTTCGTGTGTAACGCAGACCCCAGGAACCATGGATCTAATTGTCAACAAGGCACTGTGCAAGCCGGTGGTGGCTCCATAATGGCGTGGGCTATGTTTACACGGAATAGTCCAACTGAACCGACCATGACTGCAGCTGTTTTATTTCGGCTACTTGGAGACCATTTGCAACCATTAATTGATTTCATGTTCCCAAACAACAATGCACTTTGCCACTGAAGCACAATTATTGATTTGAAGAGCATTCTAGATAGTTTGGGTGAAACATCTGGCCACCCAGATCGCCCGACATTAACCCCATAGATTATTTATGGGACATAATCAAGAGGTCAATTTGTGCAACACTTCCGCAACAGTGGACGGTGATAGAGGTACCATGGCTCAGAATTTTTGCACGGGACTTCCAATGACTTGCTGAGTCCAAACCTTGTCGAGTTGCAGCACTGCGCTGAGCAACAGAAGGTCCGAACGATATTAGGAAGTATCCTAAGACTTTTGTGACTTCAGTGCACATCGCACTGTGGTGTCCAAAATTTGGCTTACAGATCTTCAGCTGAGCATTTCATGCCACGTCTGTGTGTTCTGGCGGCGCTCTTGCAAGTGAGTTACGCGGTCTTGACTTCATCCTGCGGTGCTGTTCGGGGCTCAGGAAAAATATCGGCCCTGCAACGAACTTGTGACGTCACACCAGTTGGCTAGTCCACCAAGCTTCGTGAACGCTAGGCTCAGTGCAGGCCCCGCTTTAAATCAGTACGTAATTGGAAAGTTGTAAGTAGGCTGTTGAGGTTTTTATGTTGGTAACGCCACGTAGCGCTCTATATGAAAATCACTGACTGTGCTGTGTGAAGTCTGTGGCTGTTTTGCGTTCTTGGAATATTGTAGTGATGGGCAGTTGGATGTGAACAGCACGTAGCGTTGCGCAGTTGGAGGTGAGCCGCCAGCAGTGGTGGATGTGGGGAGAGAGATGGCAGAATTTTGAGAGCGGACGATCTGGACGTGTGTCCATCAGAAAGAGTAAATTTGTAATATTGGATATCATGAACTTATATATATATATATATATGATGACTTTTGAACATTATTAAGGTAAATACATTGTTTGTTCTCTATCAAATTTTTTCATTTGCTAACTATGTCTATCAGTAGTTAGAATCTTTTATTTATCTGGCAGTATTGGCGCTCGCTGTGTTGCGGTAGTTCGAGTAACGAAGATTTTTGTGAGGTAAGAGTTTCATGACAGGTATAGGTTATTGTTAGTCAGGGCCATTCTTTCGTAAGGATTATTGAAAGTCAGATTGCGTTACGCTAAAAATATTGTGTGTCAGTTTAGTGTTGATCAGAATAAGTAAAGAGAGAAATGTCACTACGTTCAGTTCTGCTCAGCTGTTTGAAAATCAAATAACGTAAGAGGTTTATTAGCACAGTAATTCATAAATTTTTCTAAGGGGACGTTTCAAAGGTACCCACTTAAGGTCTTAACTTTATCGTGTGCTGTAGAGAGCTTGCGTGCATTTAAAAGGGGACATAAGAATATTAAATTCATCTGAAATAGTTGCCCACTCCCCGCCGTAGACGGCTGCTAGCATTCGTAAAACCTCCAGTATCACGTGCTGTGACGTACGCGCCGCGGCGTGTCTTTCTCGCTGGCCTTGGTGCTACCAGAAAGACATGTGATTGTGGTCTGCACCTTCTGCTTGATAGTTGTATGGTAATTCCCCAATTGCAGGCCTCGTTATTTACAGTATTGGCTTTTCTGCCCGGTTCATTCTGATTGAGACACTGCACTTGCGCCTGTCTTGGCTCGGTTCTGTGCTTGCTGATGAAGAACTTCAAAAATGTTACGTTCGCCCAGAATTCTCTTCTGCGGTGCAGCACAACAAACATGCTCTATTATTTCAAACAATGGGAAATCCAGGATGGAATGTAACAATATGATAAAAAGGATAGTTGCTATTCACCGTATAGTTGAGATGCTGAGTCGCAGATAGGCACAACAACAACAACAAACTGTCATAAATAAGCTTTCGGCCAGCAAGGCCTTCGTCAAAAATAGACGACAGACACACACACACACTCGCTCAAACGCAACTCAAAAAAATGGTTCAAATGGCTCTGAGCACTCTGGGACTCAACTGCTGTGGTCGTAAGTCCCCTAGAACTTAGAACTACTTAAACCTAACTAACCTAAGGACATCACACACACCCATGCCCGAGGCAGGATTCGAACCTGCGACCGTAGCGGTCGTGCGGTTCCAGACTGTAGCGCCTTTAACCGCTCGGCCACTCCGGCCGGCCGAAGAAACGCAACTCACACACACATGACTGCAGTCTCTGGCAACTGAAGCCACCAGGCGTGAGTGTGTGTGTGTGTGTGTGTGTGCGTGTGTGTGTGTGTGTGTGTGTGTCGTCTATTTTCGACGAAGGCCTTGTTAGCCGAAAGCTTATTTGTAACAGTATTTTTGTTGTGCCTATGTGCGATTCAGCATCTCCGCTATATGGTGAGTAGAAACTTCCTTTTCACTATATTGATGCTCTATTATTTGTTGTATACATTCCGATCTCTGTCTTCCCCTCCAGTTTTTGTCCTCTAAGGCTCCCTGCAACACATGTCCTATCATGTTTCCCTTATCTAGTCAGAGTTTTCCGTATACTTCTTTCCTCGTTGACTCTGTGGAGAACCTCTTCATCTCAACAGTGCACTTGATTTTCAGTGTCCTTCTGAAATACTGCATCTCAGACGCTTCAATAATCTTCTTCTGGTTTCCCACAGCCCATGATTCATTTCCTTACCATGTTATGCTCCATAAGTAAATTGTTAGATATTTATTCCTCAAAATGAAATCAGTATGTGATACTATTAGAATTCTTTTAGCGGAGAAAGCCTTCTTTGGCTGTGTTGGTCTGCTTCTTTTATTCCTGCTTCGTCTGTCAAGAACTACTTTGCTTCCATGGTGGCAGAATTTCTTCACTTCGTCGACTACCTGGTCCCAAACTTTGATATTAAGTTTATCATCAGTTTAATTTCTGATACTCCCCAGTGCTTTCGTCTTCCTTTAGTTTACTTTCAGTCTTTACTCCCAGTTCCTGTTATGTCATTATTCGACGTTCACGCTGCTCAACAGCTCCTGTAATTCTCTTTTTCTCCGAGAACAGCAATGCCGTCATCGAACCTTATCATTTATATCACACCACTCTTTTCTTTAATCCCACTCGCGAATCTTTCTTTTGCGGTCGACATTGCTTTTTTTGTATGTACAATTTGAGTAGTAGAGGAGAAAGGCCACATCCTTCACTTAAGCGTTTCTATGTAAATGGTCTTTCATTCTTATCGTATAATTGCTTCACATATTTTATATAACCAACTTTTCCTATACCTGATACTTATGGTCCTAAGAATTTAAAAGTCTCTCACCATTCTACGTTGTCGAATACTTTTTCTTGGTTGACAAATCCTATGAAAGTGCCTTGATTTTCCGTAAGTCTTGTAACGTCAGAAATGCCTGTCTCTTGCCTTTACATTTACTAAAGCCGAAATGATCGCAGTCCAATAGATCGTCATTTATCTTTGTCGTTCTTCAAATTATCCTTGTCAGATCCTTCGCTATCTTTGGAATTCTGTGGATGATTTTCTTTCCAAAGTAAGGTGGTATGTCTCCAATTTTATAGACTGAACAATTGTCTGGTGCCTGTTCCCCCCCATTCATTAGCAAATTAAAGTCGTCTTCAGGAGGACGCGGTTAAAAATCCTGTCTTGATTCCAGGATTTTTGTTTTCGGTCATGTTTTATTGTGCCTCTCTATAGTTAACCAGTACGACTCAATGCCACTGATCAGATGACTATAATGGTACAGTCAATAGTCTTTGAAGAAAGTACCGTATTGCAGTATCGCAGTACCCAGCTGTGGAGCCCCACCTGCATCAAATATACTGAAGTACTACTTAATTCTGATTCCTTAATTCTCAGTTCTGCATGAGAATGAACAACTAAATTTAGACGACTTACATGTTCAACGTAAATTAATCTCATTTATTTTCATCAAAGACCAAAGCTGGTGAGGTTAAGCTGGCGTATTGCCAGAGGGGGTTGCGAGGAGTGGAGGAAGCAAGGCCAGCCGCCATGTACACCACGAAGGGTTGAGGATTTGTACAGGAGGAACAGGCCACGCCTACATTCCGCGGTGTCAACACCTACATGCTTCTGCGATAGCAGGTGTCACACATGAGGTTAAAGATAGCTTAAATGTTGTATGTAATCGAGACAGAAATCATCGTATGGATTGACATGTTTAACAAAGATCTTAACTGCAACAATTACACATATTTATCACTAGTAAAGGAAACAGTACGAAACGGAGTGAAGTGCAATACAGTAACACAGCAAAAAATAATTGCTAACTGGTGCAATACTGTAAGCTAGTTAATGTTGGGTGCATCTAGAAACAAAGTACTACCAGCGAAAATCTTCTGACTTATATGGACTGTTACCAATTCAGCACTAAGGAGCTGATCAGCCAACTTACAGTTAACACACTGTAATGACAGTTTTCGTGTTTTTAAAAAACAATTACGAGTTGTACTCACGCCCCAGAAAATCCTGTGATCTACGTGAAAGGATTCATGCACTTTAACTTACCTTCGAGATTACACACATTCACGAGCACCCGAGACAAGAAAGATGAAAGACAAACGAAAAGAAATTTGCTAAAATTTCCTTAATCAGCTTTTGCAATTACATTTAATGTACTTATTCGTTTATGGTGGTGCTGCAGCTGTCGAAACGTGCCTTTCGGGCTGTCAGGCACAAAAAATAATAACACTGGAAATCGCCACTGTAGCGACTGCTGCATTGTAAAATCACTTTGAAGAAACTTGAATTACTGTTATTTTATACGACATAATTTGCTGAGATCGTTTTGAACATTCATTTTACGAGGTATTTTCTATGGTAGTTAGGTCAGATGACAGTAGTTTCGATTACTGACATGTTTTGAGTGGAATCTTCAATATATGTCAATACTTGAAAGAGACATCGAATCTAAATACAACGAAGAATCTGTTTCTTAATTTGACATTTGAGTAAGATCGGTACTTTACTCCTTTTTTAATCTATCTTTCCAGGGAGACCTCTTTCTTAGGAGCTCAGTTGTATTTACAAATAAAAGAAGTTTGATTTATTCTACTCAGCTTTCTTTTTTATGCCCTTTATATTTACAGAAAGTTACAGATTTTAACGTTACATGGTTCCATCCGCAGAAGAGGAGGATTATGTGTTTACGGTGAACGACCCGTCGACGACGAAGTCATTACAGACGGAACACAAGATCGGACAGGGAAGTGTGGGGAAAGGGAAGAAAATCATCTGTGGCCTGTAAAAATCAGCAGTCCCGCATTTGCGTTAAGTGATTTAGGAAAATCGCGGAAAACGTAAGTATGGATGGTCGGACGAGGATCTGAACCGCCACTCTCCCACATTTGAGTGCAGCATCTTCCCACTGCCCCAGCTCACGCGGTCCCGTACCCAGACTTCCACACCACTGTTCACGGCCGACTGATTTTGGGGCCATACGCCGTTTGAGGATAAAACTACCTGACTGTGAAATCGATGACACGACCTGAATAAGAACATCATAAATTACTTAGTATTTTTATTATTATTATTATTATTTATTTTGTTAGTGACACTGTCTCAAGAACATTTCTGAATTTAATTTGTTGCACTGATCATCTTCAAACTCTAACCACACCCCTAGCATATCAAGACACCTGGTACTCAGTGCGCTGACCGCTCCTCGGTTGAAATCGTTTACTTTGTGAAACGATCTTGTATCAATGACAGAATAGAATGAGATTTTCACTCTGCAGCGGAGTGTGCGCTGATATGAAACTTCCTGGCGGATTAAAACTGTGTGCCGGACCGAGACTCGAACTTGGGACCTTTGCCTTTCGCGGGCAAGTGCTCTACCCACTGAGCTATCCAAGAACGACTCACGCCCCGTCCTCACAGCCTTACTTCTGCCAGTACCTCGTTAGAGCACTTGCCCGCGAAAGGCAAAGGTCCCAAGTTCGAGTCTCGGCCTGGCACACAGTTTTAATCTGCCAGGAAGTTTCATATCAGCGCACACTCCGCTGCAGAGTGAAAATCTCATTCTGGAAACATCCCCCAGGCTGTGGCTAAGCCATGTCTCCGCAACGTCCTTTCTTTCAGGAGTGCTAGTTCTGCAAGGTTCGCAGGAGAGCTTCTGTAAAGTTTGGAAGGTAGGAGACGAGGTACTGGCCGAAGTAAAGCTGTGAGGACGGGGCGTGAGTCGTGCTTGGGTAGCTCAGTTGGTAGAGCACTTGCCCGCGAAAGGCAAAGATCCCGAGTTCGAGTCCCGGTCCGGCACACAATTTTAATCTGCCAGGAAGTTTCAATGACAGAATAGGTCAGTCACAATCTCTGCTGACAGAATGTCGGTTTTTTTCCAATGTTCTACATTTCAAGAAAGCTATTAGCAACCTGAGCACTTAACATTCTTAAAAGTATCATTAACTGGTTTTCCGTGAATGGTCTCGCCCTCAATTTTAAAAAGACGCAACATACTCAGTTTTGCACATCTGGGAGTACTACACCATGGTAATCATAACACATGGTGAGGAAACAATAAACAGGGAGGAACTTCAAAATTCTCAGATGTCCTTATCGACGAGAATTTAAACTGGAAAAAGCACATTTTATAACTCCTAAAACAGCTTAGTTCAGCGACAGTTGCACTTAGAATCCTTGCAAAACTTGGGGAGAGACAAATCAGGGTGTTGATGTGTTTTGCATATTCCGTTCAATAAAGTCATATCGAATGATGTTCTGGGGTAACCCGTCTTTAAGAAAGAATGTCTTCATTGCTCATGCACATACTGTAAGAATAATATGTGGTGCTCACTCACGATCATCTTGTAGATATCTGTTTAAGCTGCCGGGCATTCTAACCACTGCTTCACAGTACATTTGTTCATGAAGTTCGTTGTGAGTAATCCACCACAGTTCAAAAGGAACAATGATGTACATAACTGCAATTCCGAAAAGAAAAAATCATTACTCCACGTTAAATTTGACTTAAGCGCAAAAAAGGGTGCACAATGCTGCAACAAAAACTTTTGGTCACTTATTCACTGGTGTAAAAAGTCTGACAGACAGCAAAGTAAAATTTGAAAACAAACTGAAAACGGTTCTCCGTGACAACTCCTTCCATTCCGTAGAAGAATTTCTATTTTTGTAGTTATGGGCAGCAAAAGTAACTCACATATGTAGATCTTTTTCGTTAAAAAAAAAAAGTCTTATAAATGTTCAGCACGAAACCATATGTGCAAATTATTTGAGATGTGGATGTAACATTTCTCGTGCCGCGTCGTTATGACTTATATTGCAAAACGATCCATGGAACATGAAGCTAACTAACTAACTAAGTAGCTGCAGAGTCAACACTTTCCGGAAGTGCAACAGAGTAAGCTAGTTACTATTAAAAAGAAAAAGGCAACGAAGTTTAATAATTTGTTGTGTGTTTGAGGTGATTAGATGTAGTTTCGATCACTCACTGTAGTGAGTGGAATTTTATCATATGTGACTTCCGTAGGGTGTCAGAGATTTGTACGTAGCGGACTCGCGCGAACCGCCGCTATCTCGGAATGTTGACCAATACCTTGTGTCAGTACAAGAGGACGCCGGCCGCATAGCGGCTCCAGACTGAGTCGCTGGCCAGCTACACGCAGTAAAGCTGTCGTAACTAGCGTGGCTGGGACGCGGAATAAGTACCTTAATCTCCTCATAATGGAGCGTCTCGATAAGTCCATAATTATCCGGGGCTAGGGTAACAGACACAGTGATGACAGGACGCTGTAACGTGTGCTTTACTATAAACTACTTTCGGGAATAAACTGGTGACGATTGCTTACTTCGTGTTCACGTATTTCTGTTCGTGACGGACCCAATGCCTACATACTCTGATAACCAGTAAGATGGGCCGTGTGGCTAGGAGAGCCATCCTATTCGTTAATACATTCAGTCATCAGTACCAAGAGGCATCTGAACCAAATATATCGAAGAATCTGTTTCTTAACTTGTCATTCCAGCTACTCTGAGAAACAAGGGGTTCGGAACTGTAGTTTTTTCCTATCTTTCCAGATAGAGGTCTTATGCGTTCAAGTACCGTATGTTTACTTGTAATACGTTTTTGGAATATTCCATGCAGACATCTGACAATGAAATTATTTAACTCAAAAATCGATGACGTAACATAAATACACTCTAAGACCACAAAACGACGCACCACGAAGGAATTATGTGAATGGGACGGAAGTAACTGGATCTGATATACGTACGTCTACACACGAACAAATAATTACAGTTTCAGAAAAATTCGTTTATTCAAGAGAAAGAGCTTCACAAATTGAGCCCACATACAAGCAGTTAATTAGCTTCTCATTGATTGACAGAAATGTCAGATGTCCTCCTGACGGATACCGTGCGAAATGCTGTACAATTGACACATCACATCGTCAAGATCCCGAGATGGTTGGAGGGCCCTGTCCATAAACTCCAAACGTTCTCAATTGGCGACTTTTCCTGCCAAGGTAGGAGTTGGCTAGCACGAAGACAGCCAGAAGAAACTCTAGCTGTGTGCAGGCGGGCAATATAAGAATGAAATGTAAGCCCAGAATGGTTTCCATGAAGGGCAACAAAACGGGACGTAGAATATCGACGACGTACCGTTGCGTTGTAAGGGTCCACTTGGAACCTCATTGACTGGAGTATAACTATTTTCAGTGATGCCTCTGACCTCGAGGTGAGCCCCGACGACGAGCGAAGACGTCTCTGGAGACGATCCGAACAGTGGCGATGTACCAGCCTGGCTGCCTTCCGCCACACGGTTCGCCAACCAGGAGTGATGGTCTGGGGTGCCATTTCTCTTCATATCAGGCAGGACCCCCTTGGTTGTCATCGTCGCCGGATCTTTGCCCAATTATGAACCTTTGGTACATTAGGGGCAGGGCTTTGGTGCATTATGGACAAGGCTCTCCTACCACCTCGGGTTTTCGACGATCTAAGGCGTCAACTGGACGGAATTTGGCACGATATCCCTCAGGAGGACATACAACAACTTTATCACTTAGTCCAAGCGGAATAACAGCTTGCATAAATGTGATTACGTAGGCTTTCCCGGCGTAATAAATCTTGAAAGTCTCTTCGGGTTTGCTGCCGGATCATAAAATCAACTTGACTCGATATTTCGGCGGTCCAACTGTTCGCCATCTTCAGGAAATGCTGCTTCTGCTTATGAGTCCCGCTGAGAACTGACGCCAGGTTGCAAATCGACGTCCTATATAGACCACCGTTCAGTACACGGCGCAAACGCCGCCCATCACAGATTCTGCCTTCCAAAACAGGGAGGTGGCGCCGCCCTTAGTGAAACACTGCTGGCAACGATGTATCGCAATCAAGGCCGCACCAAAGATCGTTCAGTTTTTATGCGAGATAATACAGGATTCCACGTTTTACTAAGAGGAAACCCATTGTCTCTGTTGATTAAATTATCAGCCAACGTAATTTCAATCGCCTCTTTATAGACACTGCTCCAAAAACCGGAAATGTTGGCAACCACAACAGTTTCCTCAAATTTCATTTTGTGTCCCTCATTTAGGCAGTATTCTGCCTAAATGATACGGGGTTGAAGACAGTTGAAGTGGTCCAAAAATCTGTCAAGAGCATCACGTCCATGCGGCCAGACGAAAAAGGTATCGTCCACGTATCTCCAGAGGAACGTTGGTTGCGAAGCTGAAGGACTTCGAGGCCATGACACTGAGGACTTCAGCTTTGCAACCAACGTGCTTCTGGAGATACGTGGACGATACCTTCTTCGTCTGGCCGCATAGACGTGATGCTCTTAACAGATTTTTGGACCATTTCAACTGCCTTCATTCCCGTATCAAATTTACTATGGAGGTTGAAAATGATGGGATGCTTCCATTTTTAGACGTAATGGTTTATAAAAAACCAGATGGAACGTTGGGACACAGTGTTCACCGAAAGCCGACACACACAGAATGGTATCTGCACCCTAAGAGTTGTCATCCACCACACCAACGTAGTGGCGTCGTTAGTACTTTGTTACGGAGAGCATATGCCATTTCCGACGCAGACTGCTTAACCCAAGAACTTGAGCATTTGTTGACTGTTTTTAATGAAAATGGATACACCGAGAAACAGATTCGTCGGGCTATGGAGTTTGGACCATCTCCGGAGGTGTACGAAGAGGAACATAGACCTGTGGCCTTTCTTCCTTATGCTGGAGGCTTATCGTTTAATATTGGACTAATTTTAAGGAATTTTAACATTAAGAGTGTGTTCCGTCCACCTTCTAAGATTAGGGCTCTTCTCGGCTCTGTGAAGGATGATTTGGGACTTAGGAAACCCGGGGTGTACAAAATCCCGTCTCAATGTGGGAAAGCTTACGTTGGCCGTTCTATTCGTACAGTGCATGACAGGTGTGTGGAACATCGCCGTCACACGAAGCTACAACAGCCGGAAAAATCGGCGGTAGCAGAACGCTGCCTAAATGAGGGACACAAAATGAAATCTGAGGAAACTGTTGTGGTTGCCAACATTTCCGGTTTTTGGAACAGTGTCTATAAAGAGGCGATTGAAATTACGTTGGCTGATAATTTAATCAACAGAGACAATGGGTTTCCTCTTAGCAAAACGTGGAATCCTGTATTAACTCGCATCAAAACTGAACGTTCTTCGGTGCGGCCTTGATTGCGATACATCGTTGCCAGCAGTGTTTCACTAAGGGCGGCGCCACCTCCCTGTTTTGGAAGGCAGAATCTGTGATGGGCGGCGCATGTGCCGTGTACTGAACGGAGGTCTATATAGGACGTCGATTTGCAACCTGGAGTCAGCTCTCAGCGGGACTCATCAACAGAAGCAGCATTTCCTGAAGATGGCGAAGAGTTGGCATCCGAAATATCGAGTATAGTTAATTTTAGGATCCGGCAGCAAACCCGAAGAGACTTTCAAGCTTGCATAAATGTCAGAGATGGATCAATGCTTTACTGACTTTCTCAATTTTCGAAGCTCTTTCTTTCGAATAAATGATCCACTTTTTCTGAAATTATTATCATTTGTCCGTATATGTACATCAAATCTACCGATTTCATTCCCATTTCGGAATTCCTTCGTGGTGCGTCGTCTCTTTTTTTGTATTAGCGTGTATTTAGGTCATGTCATCGATTTTGTAATTAAATAATTTCATCATTATAAGTCTTTGAGTCTATGACACTATTTCAAGAACAGTTCTTTTTTGTTTTTGTTTTTGAGTGTATGACACTGTTTCTGGAACAGTGGAGAATGTGAGTAGTTTCAACAACAAATTTTTCATCTTTGGACTCTAACTACATAAAGTACGTACAGTGACACCAGGTGCACTGTGTACTCACTACTCTTTGGCTGAAATCGTTTAAATGGCGGAGCTCTCTTGTGTCCATAACAGAATTTGAAAATGTATAGTAAGTGTATCACAATCTTCAGTAGCCGAATCTCGTTTTCGACAAAGGTAAGTCGACAGTCTCCTTTTGAAACTTCAGGCAACCAATCTGGAAATTAAAACTAAACTAAACTCCTCCCGAACAGGCCATGAAGGCCCAACGGAAATTAAGCTGCAGTGTTAATATTTGTTCTAAGCGTACACGGGCAATAGAGAAAGCTTGTTACAGTACCAAGAAGAAGATACCGTACTTTAACAGCGTGTTGTGTGTCGAAGCAGGCTCACTGTTGCGTGATGTCAGATCTCGCACAGTGTGCCCCCCTGCGAACGGGCTTCCGAAATTCTCACTCCCCGTCAGGAGATGTCAGAGGCCGCGCGTTTCAAACCGTCTCGGCTCGAAAGGAAATCTCGTAATTCTTCGCACCCAAGAAGCAACAGGAATGCGTTTCCGCTGCGAAAGACACCGCCCCGGAAAAGGAAGGGGGAAAAAAAACGCAAGACTGGATAAAAATCACGGGGCGGCAGAAAACGGTTCCGCTTTGCCGCTCGGCCGACCGCGAGGGCGTTAATCACGCGAGCAGCGACGGGCCCCGCTCCGCGAATACTCAATAACAACACCTGCCGGCACACGACTAGGCGCGCTTTTTCTGTTTCCCTGTACGGATGACTCCTTTCTTCTCCCGTAGAGACGGTTTCCTTTCTTCTTTCTCCCCGCCGACGCGGCCAGAATGCGCACTGTACAAAGGATGAGGGAGAGAGAGAAAAAAAAAGATGGTTGAGGAAATATGAAAAGCGCACAAAGAGCCGCGAAAATAAAAGAGAAAATAATAAATGAAAAGGAGGGCTGTTTTCGTCAATTCCTTTTGCGGGGCGCGGCTGCCGCCCGATGTTTGTGCCGTGTTTTCGCGGCGGACAATGACATTCCGCACTCGCGGATCGCAGCGTAGCGTCGCGTCGCGCCGGCGCCACCAGAGGCCGCGCCGCAGCGGCAGGTGGAGGAGGGGGGGGGAGGAGGAGGAGGAGGCGCGAGAAGTCGAGCAGGCGCGCTGTCGCGCCCACAAACAACCCTTGTCCGTAATTAATGCGGTCCGCGCCGCTCCGCGCAAATTACAACAGAAAACAAACGCGCTACCCTTTTTAATTTTCCTCCTTTCGGCAAGTATCTTGAGCCACACGGCCCCAAACAAGCGACGCGCACTGCAAGAAAGCAGAAAATGCGGTTCTCTCCTCTTCAGCGGCGCGTGCTCCGTGCTCCACGCCCCCACCTCGAGCTGCAGAAGAGGAGCGGGGGAGAGGCTACCGCTTACTGCGTGGCAAACCCTGTCCCCCCACCCCAACCCCTCCCCCCCCCCCCCGCCACCACGACCACCAACACCACCAACACTTTCCTCCCCTAGCACCCTTTCCCGTCGCATAATGGAGACAAAGCCATCTGCCTTCCCTTATACATAGACTGCGTGCTGAGTAATTTTTGTACTGTAGGTGGCTCGCCGGCTCGGAAGGATAAAAGGACACGCAATGCCTCGCTGCTTTCGTGCCGCCTTGTCTGCGAGAATATCAGTGACGTTTTCTGGAGCGACGCGCGAATGGAATATTCTCGTTTTGAAAAGAGGTGCGAAGGTGCCGGCTCCGAGGTGCGATGCGCCGCCTCCGGAGACCATCAAATTCTCTTTTGATTTCGATGTGAAATGACTCCACAACAACACGGTCTAGGTGCACCGCATTTTTTCCACTGTGCGGACAAAAATCCTTAGCAGTGCCACAACTACAGCAGTGAACAGTGCTGTGATTCCATTTCTTTGCCAAGACAGACAGGGCGGAACATTGCAGTTTAACGCTAAATGCTGTGACTTCCACACTTGCACCCCTGTACTAAAAGTTCCTGATGGCATCAGGTACGCAAATAATAGTAAAGTGTTGTGTAAAAAAGCCTGTTATATACAATACAGAGTGTTTACAGTGGTATTCGTTTGTGCTCTTTCACACATCTATGGATCCATAAATCGTGCATGAAGAATATACAAGTGATAAACCCGCATTGTGAATGTGGCTTTGTTCAGTGCAATGGATGAGACAGTGCAGTCAAGAAATATAACGCCAGTACTGAAAAATTCGTCTCAGATGCGCTGCAAGAAGAACTCTTAGTGGTTAAAAACTATATTAAAAATATTGAATCACTAATGAATACACTGAGTGTCGATATAAATTTTACGTGTTTGAAAAACGAACAAAGTCCTATTTACAACATCTGCACGGAAACGGTTTGTGCTAGACAAAGTGCTTCAGTATATGCTACAAATACGAGCAACACATTTCAACTCCGTACGCACGAGAAACATACGCAAAAGAAGACTGAAACCGCAAACAGCTCAAGTATTTTAAGTGATGTACGCGCGGCACCGAAAGTTTCAAAACAGAAGCAAACGAATAGTATACAGAGCAACTCTAAAGGCGTTAGAAGTGTAGTAAATGGCTTAAAACCCAATTTATGGCCAGAAAAACAAAATAAGTTACTGAGAGAAGAGGCAACAAAACCAAAAATTAGCATTTTCTCTGACAGCCATGGGCGAGATTTGGCCACTGTCCTTATGAATAATCAATCGGATAGTTACAGGAACTGTAAAACCCGGGGCTCCCCTCCAGGAAACAGATGATAGATAAACTCAATTGGAAGACTCTGCAAGAAAGACACTCAGTAGCTCGGTACGGGCTTTTGTTGTAGTTACGAGAACATACCTTCACCGAGGAGTCAAGCAGTATATTGCCCACTCCTACGTATATCTCGCGAAGAGACCATGAGGATAAAATCAGAGAGATTAGAGCCCACACAGTGGCATACCGATAATCTTTCTTTCCACGAACAATACGAGACTGGAATAGAAGGGAGAACCGATAGAGGTACTCAAGGTACCCTCCGCCACACACCGTCAGGTGGCTTGCGGAGTATGGATGCAGATGTTGATGTAGAAAGACTGCAACTCACATTCAAATGGTGTCTGTGTAGTTATTGCTGGAGCTAATGATGTATATAAAAATGAGTCAAAAATGCAGTCAGAGCATTGCGCCAAACGCTGGAAAGAATTTCGCAACAAAAAACGAGCGTCGTTAGCATTCCATATAGAAATGACTTAATAAAAAGTTCACGCGTAATACTGAAACTAGTTTCACAAACAGAAAGTTTCGAAAAATAGGTAAAGCATTCAAACATGTCAAGTTCTTAGACATTAGCTCCGAAGAAAGAAACTACTTTGCTCGCCATGCAATGCACAGAAACCGCCGAGGAAAATATGTACCTGCTAACGCATTATTAACAGAAACGTCAAAGCTATATTTAACACCATTAATCGCACCTCTGCCTTATGGAACTGTACTGTTGGAAGAAAAAGAAACAGCTGTGTCAAAATATCCACTTGCAATTAATGAAGAAGCAGATAGGAAAACTTCACCTACAAACACACAAGAAACTTGCTGCGAATTGTTACACATTCAGAATTTGGATGCCGCTTTTCAAACAATAGCTCAACAAGAAAAGTCTACGAGATCACAACATACTCCAACTGCATCATATTCATCATTGGAGTCACATTTCTTCTGAGAGTACTTCAAGCAGCAAGATCTCAATACCTCCGAGAAGATCCTCAAGAAAAAGAAAGGATCAGCTAATAACGAAGGTTTTCATGGTCAAGTCACCTCTTTCTCAAAGAGGGCACAGCTGACATAAATCCTCCTCACGTAGAATAATGTGACAACCTTAACATATACTGTCACAATGTACAAGGATTGAGAAATAAAGTAAGTGAACTTGAAATTCTTACGAGTGATGCTAATGTTTTGTCAGACATGCACTTACTGTGTATTAGCGAACAGTGGCTAAAAGAGTCAGAATTACTTTATCAGTATATTCAAAACTTAAGATTAGTTCACCACTATTCTAGGAAAAATTTCAAAGGTGGTGGAATTAGTGTCTACATAAGAAATAGTATTAGCTGTATAATTGTCATTATATATATATATATATATATATATATATATATATATATATATATATATATATATATACTAGTGGTAACTTTTCTGTATTCCTCAGAAACTTTGAACTATTGCTAGGAAAAGTATTTCACAATAACTCGAAGAATGTAATAATATGTGGTGATATCAACCTTGATTTCCTTGAAGAATCTGCTTGAAAGTCGCAATTAGTAAATTTAATGGTGTCACTCAAACTAAATATGAAAGTTATATGTCCCACAAGATTAAACAGCTGTCTTGATCAGGTTGCTACTAGCACTGATTGTATTGTAAAAATTATTGATGTTGGTTTTTCAGATCACAGTGCACTAATCCACCAGTCAATGTACTCCCAACAGGAAAAACAGTTATTAAGTGTAGTAGTTATAGTGACAGTAACATAAATACACTTTGTACTTAGCTTAAAGAATTTCCTTCTGGCAAAGTGTATTTACTTCTTCAACTAAAAATGAAAATTATTACAATTTTCTGCACATATTTGAATATTACTTTAATTGTCATTTCCCAGAGAAAACAAAGAGTATCACTAGCAAAAAACAGAACGCTTTGGTCAAAAAAGGTATTAAAGCTTCATCATAAAAGATGAGGCTGCTGCACAGACTTAGCAAACTGGACAGTGGCAAATCCAAAGAGTTCAAAGTATACTATAAAAATTACAAATCCACATACACGAGAGTTATCAAATGGGCTAAAAAAGCTCATAATGATAAAACAATTAGGTGCTCTTCCAACAAATGTAAGATAATCTGGGGTATAGTAATTGAACAGACCTGTAGAAAGATAAGGATAAAATCCCACTAAATATAGAAGGCCAAAAGACTGAAAATGCGCATAAAATTGCCAATAAATTCAACAGCTGTTTTTCAGAAATTTCCACAAATTTCCTAACCAACTCTTCAAAAACTTTACACTCTCTCCCTACAAATCTCATGACCATCTCTCCAAACACTGTACAATACTCCTCTGAATTCATTCTCCCTATCTCCTACAACACCATATAAAATTGAAGATATTGTTAAAAGATTTAAAAAGATTTATTCAGCGGGACATGATACCATACTCTGCTTCTTACTTCATAAGTGCTCAAATTACACAAGTGCACCACTGACAAATATCATAAATACCTCAGTCCTAGAGGGAACATTTCCAAACCAGCTAAAACTCGCTAAAATTATACCTCTCTACAAGAAGGGAGAGAAAACGGACATAGCAAACTATAGGCCAATTGCTATACTATCTGCCTTCTCAAAAATATTTGAATACTGTATGTCAATTAGATTAGAAATATTTTTAAATTCTAACAATTTAATCACATCTTCCCAATACGGATTTCGTGAAATAGGTCCACCATACATGCTTTGTATGCATTTCTAGAAAGGTGCTCAATTTTCTTTGACCATAAACAGTCTGCTGTTGGTATATTTCTTGATCAGTCCAAGGCATTTGACATGGTCGACCACAAGCTGCTTCTTACAAAACTCCAGAAGTATGGGATTACAGTGTAGCCCGCAATTGGTTCCATAGCTACCTTAGTGAAAGATAGTAATATGTAAAAATAAGGAAATCAAAGACATCCAGACACTGCAGGTCAGATATACTATATATACAACAAACGGTGCCCCTCAGGGATCTGTTCTTGGTCCTGTTCTTTTCATATTGTTCATAAATGATCTCCCAGAACACATACCAAATACCAGGTCGTTTCTGTATGCTGACGACACAAATATTCTGATAACCAGTAGAGGTGACACATTTCGAGATGCAGTTAATGAAACTACTTGTCAATTACAATCTTGGTTTGAAGCAAATAGACTACTCACAAATACTCAAAAAAATGTAGGTATGAACTTCCACACTAGATAAAGTCTTAGACCCTTCAATACAGCTATAGTTATTGCCAAAGATGACATTACAAACACGCAGGACACCAAATTTCTTGGACTAAACCATTAGTAACACACTAAATTGGAAACCACATATTGAGGCACTGTCTCAAAATCTTAATAAAATATGTTATTTATTAAGATCATTAAAAGACAAAGCCAGCGTCGATACCTTGAAGCTGATGTACCATGCCATGTTTGAGTCTGTCTTCAGCTATGGCCTAATCTTCTGGGGAAATAGCTCTGAATCTCTCATAATTTTCAAGTTATAAAATGGTTCAAATGGCTCTGAGCACTATGGGACTTAACATCTGAGGTCATCAGTCCCCTAGAACTTAAAACTACTTAAACCTAACTAACCTAAGGACATCACACACATCCATGCCCGAGGCAGAATTCGAACCTGCGACCGTAGAGGTCGCGCGGTTCCAGACTGAAGCGCCTAGAACCGCTCGGCCACACCGGCCGGCTTTCAAGTCACAAATACAAGTGGTAAGAATAACGAAATGTAAAAAAAGAACTGAACACTATAAACCATTGTTTCAACAGTTAAAAATCCTGTCACTGCCATGCCTCTCTATAATGGAACTAGCTTGTTTACCGTACAGCAATTGGTATCCCTCCACAGAAATGCAGACCACCACACACGACACCAGAAACAAAACTCAATTACAAATTATAGCTCACAACACAAAATTATATGCTAATGGGGTTAAGTGTATGGGCATTAAAATATACAGTCACCTCCCAACAGACATAAAAACAAGCAAAAACCCAAAAATAATGAGAATTAAATTAAAGGAATTACTACAAAATCACTGCTTCTATTCTGTACATGAATTTCTTGGAACAAAATTTTAATTACTTGTAATAAGCTGTTTATTCACTTGTAGATATTTCTACTTAGTAAGATAATTTAACTATTCTATCTTATTTATATTCTGTTTGTATCTCATATATGTATTCTGCTGTGTGAAGTATGTACCACAAAATTTTAATTACAACTTGTTACAAGATGTTTATTCACTTGTAGGTATTTCTGCTTACTAAGATAATTTAATTATTGTATGTTATTTATAATCTGTCTGTATCTGTTATATGTATTGTGCTATGTGAAGTATGTACCACCACTGTCATCTCTCATCACACACCACCTTTTTTTTATATTTTGTGTATATATCCTATATATGTATTCTGCTATGTGAGTGTGTGCCACTACTGTCATCTCCCATCAAGCACCGTCTTAACATAATTTTCAAATTGACTTGTCCTATATCATGATGTGTTTTGCTGTACGAAATGTATGATCTACATCACTAATAAATATATAAACGACAACCTCGGTAGCAGTGATCGTCGGTGCAGCCTAGTGCGGCGGTGATGGAGGTTGAGATCGCTGCAATCCTCGTTGGGGAGAAGTGGTTTCTTCTCATCAGACTGTATGCTAATGCTGGTAATTAGATACCAAACATCTCCATAGTTGAAAATACTCATATTTCAGACCTACCAAGAGCTGCTGATGATACAAAACTTTACAAATGGCCAGTGTCGATTATATGGTCCTCATCAAGTACCACAATATTATTTCCACCAGCTTTCATGAATGTGCTCTTATTGTCGCGCCTGATCTCTATACCGCATCTGCGTGCGTCTAGAGCAGGGCCGACCAAGGCTTGTCAGACTTCACACGGGCCGTGTGTGTGGGCCACGGCTCGCCCTGTCGCGGCGTTGCTCGTTTCTTCCCGGAAGTACTCTCTGCAGCGTGACATTTCCTTTAGTATCGCAGTGTGGCATTATTCCGTCGGTACAACTCTCTTCACTTAAACGAAATCGTGCTGTCGGTGCTATTTACCTCCGCTGTTTGTGCGTGGTATCAAAGACGTTCACAGCTCCAGTGGCTGTTTGCACAAAATGAGGCAGACTATCATTCCGTGGCTACAAGCCTTTAAAATTGATTGGGACTAACAGAAGAGAGGGATGAGAATTCTCAATATATACGCTGAAGAGCCAAAGAAACCGGTACACCTGCCCAATATAGTGTAGCGCCCCCGCTAGCATGCAGATGTGCCGAAACACGATGTGGGATGGGCTCGACTAATGTCTGAAGTAGTGCTGGAGGGAACTGACACCATGAATCCTGTAACGCTGCCCATAAATCCGTAAGAGTTCGAGGAGGTGGCGATCTCTTCTGAACAGCACGTTGCAATGCATCGCAGACATGCTCAATAATGTTCAAACTCAGAAGAGTGTTCCTGGAGCCACTCTGTCACTCTGTAGCAATTCTGAACGTGTGAGATGACGTATTTTCCTGCTGAAATTTTTAAGTCCGTCGGAATGCACAATTGACATGAATGGTTGCAGGTGATCAGACAGGACGCTTATGTACGTGTCACCTGTCAGTGTCGAATCTAGACATATCAGGGGTCCCATATCACTCCAACTGCACGCGCCCAGCATCATTATAGAGCCTCCACAGCTTCAACAGTCCCCTGCTGACATGCAACGTCCGTGGATTCATGAAGTTATCTCCATATCCGTACGCGTCCATCCGCTTGACACAACTTGAAACCAGAGTCGTCCGACCAGGCTCCATGTTTCCAATCATCTGCAGTCCAATGGCGGTGTTGACGGGCGCAGGCGAGGCATTAAAATGGTTCAAATGGCTCTGAGCACTATGGGACTTAACATCTTAGGTCAGCAGTCCCCTAGAACTTAGAACTACTTAAACCTAAGGACATCACACACATCCATGCCCCAGGCAGGATTCGAACCTGCGACCGTAGCAGTCCCGCGGTTCCGGATTGCAGCGCCTAGAACCGCACGGCCACCGCGGCTGGCGCGAGGCATTAAGTTTTGTGTCGTGTAGCCATCAAGGATACACGAGTGGACCTTCGGCCCCGAAAGCACGTGTCAATGATGTTTCGTCGTATGCTTCGCATGCTGACACTTGATGGCACAGCACTGAAATCTGCAGCAATTTGTGGAAGGGTTGCACCTCTGTCACATTGAGTGGTTCTCTTCAGCAGTCGTTGGTCCCGTTCTTGCAGGATCTTTTTCCGGCCACAGCGATGTCGTAAATTTGATGTTTTACCGGATTCCTGGTATTCACGGTACCCTCATGAAATAGTCGTACTGGAAAATCCCCATTTCATCGCTACCTCGGAGATGTTGTGTCCCACCGCTAGTGCGCCGACTACAACACCACGTTCAGACTCACTTAAATCTCGAAAACCTAGACGCTTGTTGTTTTATATAGGCGTTGCCGACTGCAGCGCCGTATTCAGCCTGTTTACATATCTCTGTATTTGAATACTCATGCCTATACCAGTTTCTTTGGCGCTTCAGTGTGTTATGCAGTCCCATACATGACAGGTACTGCAAATTTGCTAAGAGATGATATTACAATACGAGGCAGAAAGAATTTAAAGACTTTGTTGACAATTAAACATCAAAAAAATACAGCGATCAACAGACGGATTCTTTGTTCTCTACGTCAAGAAGCACTTTTTGCTAAATTTGCAGCCTTGCATCACGTGAAGAAATTGGTGGTATGTGTTACGATGACGCCGAACGAGTCGTCGCCAATGTTGACAGGTGGCCAACGCTACATAGAAACATATAAATCGCAGCAGGTTTGTCAGTAACGTCGAAAAGGTGCTGGGTGCATGGTCGGGATCTGCAACGACTAAAATAATTAGAAGTCGTTGATAAAAAATAATATATATTGTACTTAACTGGTTGAACAGGATTATTCTTGGCTGCATACATATAATTATAAACAGATAGCTCTTGAGGCCTCACTTAGGCCATAAGTTACTAAGTGCCTTGTCAGAGGTTGCTTCCTAACAGCCGAAGGCTATTCTACTTTACTTCTTGACGCCCCGAGCAAGAGTGGACGAGAGCTGGCTAGAAACTCGATACAAGCCGCGGAGCAGCGCTAGCGGCGCTGGTCGCGACTCGAGCGGTCCAACGGTACTAACACGGACCGCGGTCGATAACTGCAACCCCTAACAAGTGTGGCATCGAACATTGATACCACAGTATGAATAGCAAAATTTCTGAAGACAAGAGTATTATTCTGTTGTCACTTGCAACAGTTTTCGATGGAATGGTGACTTTATATATTACTTGCTTAAGTCTAGGGGCATGCCTGGAAGGATTTTTCGATTTAAAATCTGCTGTCGAATTTGTCAAGAAATGGGGGTGCATGAACGGAAATGAGGATTGCAGACCTCGCGTTTTGCGTGGACTTGACTGCACACTGCCCACAGTAAGACACTGCAAGGTAATAAACAGCTTCCTGGTGGTTTGTTGGGGATGCATTTATAAAGAAACTCGCGTTATAGAAGGGCACATTCTGATAACACAGTCCATTTACCTAAGGTCACTGCCGTTAAAAGAAACGCTAGGTTGGTGGCCTTAAAAGAACAACGAGGCTCGTTTCCTAAACGTTTTTAGTATATTGCCAATCTCACATCTGTTTTCCAGCTGTTTTCGAGACTATTCGTTTCAGTTGAAAGAGCCCTTGTACATTTGCAGATTTAAGCGCTTGACCTGCAAGGTATTCCCTTTTCAATGACAAATTGTTACACGTTAAGACTGTCTAGGACATCTATGTTGTTTTCCTAAGGTAGAGTTTCCCCGTCTCCATCACGAGGTTGGAAAAGTGCTACAATATTTCGACTGACATATTTCTGTGAAAGACGTTTTTCGATTATGGAACTAAATAAGTCACGATTACGTGCCAATCTTATCATATGTCCAGCTTGAGCACTACAGTACCAAAATTAACTTTGCAATATGGCCCATTAGTCACTGATGTAACCACTTTGAGGGAAGCGTATAATGGCTTACCTAACGAGCAATCAAAGATCACTGAGCCAGGTCCCAAACTAGACCTGAAAGTAGACAATTTCATTGTGGAACATGAATCTAAAAGTCAACGTCAGTTTGACGAGCACGGAGAGAGAGCTTTGACAAAGACTATAACGAGTGAATAACAATTAAGGAAATGCACATTCATGAAAAGTTAAATGCAGAGTTACCACGGGTTGTACTGCAAACAGTTGGTGAAGTGTTGTCGCAAAAGGCCACAACAGGAAAGAACATTAATACCGAGCTAGAACACATTAAAGTAGCAGTAGACAAAGACCTGCCGAAATTGCATGAGGGTTTACAGGAAGAGTAAATGATGGTCAACTGGAAGTTCACTGACATGTCATCCTCCGCTGTTCGTGTATAAGGTAAACAACTAAGTCCTTCCTTACTTAACGAAAGCTATGATAATAGCATAAATAGCACAGGAATGTCACCTAACCCTGCACTGTATAGAGTGAAGGAGCACCGCCTTTCTTCTCTGTAACATTATACGAAAGTCTAATGGATCTAGAAAATATAGAGCCCTTACCTTTGGTGGAAGTAGCTACCAGTTTTGCGTGGTAACTTCAGGCATATTCATAACCGCAATAGATACAGTACTTGCGCCTGGACCACTCGACAATGTTACATTATTCGTCGACAATATCCCGATAGCCACGCACATCTGGGAAGGAGGTCTATAAGAAAGACACGCCAGGAATTCTGTGAAGCAGGAGTAACTGCAAGCTTAAGGAAATCGAAGTTTGCGAGGAATTAAGTAAGTTCCTTAGACGCATAGTATCTTCTGAAGGAATCGTACTTGACCCTGATAAAACCAGTACCACACAACACTCTCCTTATCCCAACAATAAATGGCAGCCCAAGACGTTTTCCGTTGTGTTCGTTTCTTTCGAATATTCCTACTGGCTTTTAAATAGTACTGCCCTTTTGAATCTATTGTTGAAAATGCACAGTGGGTATGGGCCTATGTGCGGAAAAAAAGATTTTGATGCCATAAAAGACGCATTGGTTACCTCAAACATACTACAACATCCTAACATGAACAGGACTTTTGTCTGTCCATTGATGCATCATATTCCGATCTTGGAACTTGTCTGTTTCAAATGAATAATGTATGTGGAAATCAGAATCTTTGTGTTATTAGTTTTACAAGCCAAACACTATCAGAATGTAAACGTGTAAACTCTTCCACAGAGTTGGAAACATTAACAATAGTGTGAACATTTAAAAAGTTTAATTATTACATTTGTGGGAAGAAAATTAAAGTTTGCTTTGATCATCAACTGTTAAGCTTTTTGTTGTCTTGCAAGTTACTTCATCTATGCTTAGTACACTTGTCCTTGTTTCTACATGAGTACTATTGCAAGGTTATCCATATTTACAGTGATAACATCGTAGGCGATGCTCTATCAAGATTACCTCAGAGACTACCAGATACACAGGAGCCGCTTGGAGGTTTGAGTCCTCCCTCGAGCGCATGGATGGGTGTGTGTTCTCCTTAGCGTACATTAGTTTAAGTTAGTTTAAGTAGTGTGTAAGCCTAGGAGGGACCGATGACTTCAGCAGTTTGCTCCATTAGGTATTAACAACAACAAAAATACACTAGACTCATTAAGCAGTTTGATGACTACCATATTATAATTGCTACAATACCTAACAGTTTTCTGCTGCTGAATTTCTCTTCAAAACAGCATTACAAACGAGCAAACCAGTTGAGTCCTTACCTGCGCTTACTCGTACTCGAGAGCGTGCACAAAAAGAAAGCGGGTTACCTGTTCATGGCGGCTTGATCCGTGGCGGAAAATATCGCCTTGTTATTTAATGAGGCAGGTGGTGAGGCGCTGCGCTCACAGAGTCAAGGCTCTCGCCCTAAAATCTTTTTTACACGATTTTACAGAAACTATTCATCAAAAAAATTGATTTTTACATTCCACGTAGCTTTACATGTCACCTTCATGTTGAAGTGTCTACCATCTCACTAATGGTGATACTTTTTATGATTTTCTCATTTAAGTAAGATGCTGCGTGAAATTTGAAAAATTTGTCATGAAGATAGAGATCACTATGATTTTCAGTTTGGTGTATATTACACCACATGTTGCTCTGAATGAAATTTAGCTAAAGTATTGAATTTTTCTTTAATTTTGGGAGTAGGTCTTTATATGTCCCCAATCTCAAGAAAATGGAATTTATGTAGTACATTCATCTCCGACCGCATGCATGTGAGAGTGAAATACTCATAACTCACTCCTTTTAAACTGTTTGAGATATAATCATGTGATTTTGGTTAATGATACTTTATTTTCCCTCCCCTGAAACTGAAGTTAAATTATCGTGACTGAGTAATATCTAGTTACTTGAATGGAAACCTTTCGGCGAGAGAAATCGCTTCCCCAATATTTTTACAAAATTATCTCCCACTTTTCCAAGTATAAAATTAATTACTCTACCTGTAATAAATTCTCTGTGGCTCTGCAAAATTCCGGCGATCGTCGACTCTGAAAATTCTTAAAATAATAAGAGGCGCAATCGTACACCGTGGGGAAGCCGTCTTGGGTGCTATCATGTACTCACTTTGCTGATCTACTCACTTTGCAGCATGGGCATCAGTGCCCAAGTTGTGTATCAATGTCAAAAGAGTCCAGAATTTAATCCCTTAAAATAGAGCATAAATGACTGTGGTGCAGGCTCTACTGATTTTCTGGGATATAAAGTTCCGTATGAGTTACGACACCATATAAAGTTCTGAGTCACAAACAAGAGAGAAGATACGCCAACGAAAGAACTGAAAGCGCCTTTTCCATTCACGAAATTATAATTGTCCATAAACGATTTTCTTAGCTACATTCCACTACCATTATCCTCTTGTGTGAGACGAAATGTTATCACAATTACTCAAATTTCATTCCATATTCAAGATGGCCGCTTACAACAATGCCGCTAATTGCAGTTCCACTGTGATCCTACTCTCCGCAGTTCTAAATCAGAAGCAAGTCCATTGTACATATAATGTTCCACATTATATCCAAAGAGTCCCTATGTCACGAGTCAGAGATAATCTGTCTCTCGTAGTCTAAGGAGTCCATTTTTAAGAATCTTCGACGGCTACTGAAAAGATAATTTGGTAGTATGAAAATAAACGTGAAATTTTACATCTTACATTACTGAAATCTGCACATGAGGCCTGGTCGCCTATTGCTTGTTTAACAAGATTGTTTCAAGATTCTGTTGCAACAGCTATAGCAAAGTGAGTTAGTGCAGTTTATACTGTGTTATGACAAAAAAGCGAAATTTAACCTGCCAACAGGAGAAATATAGCCGTTCCTCATAACTGACGAAGCTTCTTCAAATGAGAAATGGTTCACACTTCATACAATTCTGTTGCAATTTCATTGGTATCCTGTAACCTACCGTATTTTCAATAGCGAACCATCAGAATGGAAATTTATCAAAGGATTTTCACCCTGTTTTGCATCTGAGAAATATGAAAATAATTCCCAGCAAATAGTGTACCACATTTCTGTCCCTATTCTCATTCAGAATGAAGTGGTGAACTTCTCAACCACAATTACCTTTTAATGTGTTGAAGATAGCGTACATGTATTTACAATGTATTTTAACCTTCATGACTAGTCTCAAGTGGTTCATAAGTTAGTGACTATCCTGTTTTTGTAACACTGTTATCCACAGGCAGCAAATTTATTTCTAATATAATAATACTGCATTTTTGCTGCAGATTAGAACTGACCCAATAAAACTCGTTCGTAACTCTGAAGCTGTGAACACACGGACGACTTGTAGAACCTTGTCGGGTGTTCATCACAGTAGTATTGCTGATGAATTTAAAAAGGTATTTTCGGTAAGAGGATCCACTGTCTCACTTTGTTCAGGGCTAGGAATGGGTAGATCGTTCGCTTTTTGCCGAACTTTTTCGTATGTGAAATGTGACAGGTGTAGAAAGCAAATCACAGAAACTTTCGGGAAACAGACATTCATTCCATCATTTCTTTCCCTTTCATGAAATAAATTTTTCAGCCCCTTATTCTCATTATCAAATTTCTGTACGTATTTTACCTTTCTTGCGCCCTTTATACAGTAGTGCTGCTTAAAATTATTTCCCGTTTTATCCTTGTATTGTATTGAACTGGGGACCTAGAAACGACGGAGAGGCTTTGTCCACGCCGTAGCCCTCAGTGGTTCACAACCCCACAACAGGCTACAGCAGTCTACTCACCTCACCGCCGCCCCACACCGAACCCGCGCTTATTGTGCGGTTCGGCCCCCAGTGGACGCTTTACGGAAGGTATATTTACGTTTACTCGTCAATGCATGTAATTCAAAAGTTCATACCGGAACGAGTCTCTCGCCGTACGAGGTAATATATCCGCGGAAAATACCGTCGCCTTCTGATGTAATACAACCTAAACTGGGTCCACAGGGCGAACCACTAAATCAATTTTGCAAGGAAATTGAGAAAAATTTGGCAGTGGGTAAAGTGGACCAACGCAAAAGCTTTAGAGAAGCAAGAACGTATCGGGCGACGGATGAGCAAACTGCCACGATACAGAATAGGATAACGGGTATTACTGGGTATTCCGTATACCACAACGAGCAAAATGAAAAGGTTTTTGACAAAATGTAATGCACCGTACCAAGTTATCGATATGACTTCGGCAGTCAACTGACAGTTGGCAGCTAGAGCTTATATAGTCCATACAAGTAGAGTAAAACCGTTTCAAAGTGAGACTGATGCGTTGCCACAGATTGCTTCAAGCGTTGAGGAAAAAGAAGAATTACGAATGATAGAGGAACATCAGAGAAACGTACCTGATGCAAAACGCACAAATTTAATGTGAAATGCAGTTATGATATTTGTTAGTTTCTTAGATTATTCTTGATTTTCTTTACTTGTTATGTTTTTTTTATAAAGGAGGGATTGACAGTACTTCCCTTTCTCAAAAAAATTTAAACTTTCTTATGAGAAACTGAGGACTAAACTGCAACAGTTAACGTAAGTAGTACCACAAACGCTAATACGTAAGAAACGAGGTTGGTTAGACACAGGAAGGAAGCCGTTTGGAACAGCGGATAGTGACGATATTAATAATTTAAATCGCACAACTGAAAATGTACGAGAGTTAGCGAAAGATACGAAAGCAAAAGTAGACTGGCACACAACACCATAGGAATCATGGAGCAGGGAATACTCAACGTTATTAAAACAGTGCGGAACTTAACAATGGGATTAGAACCATATGTGCAGAACACCAGGAAAGCCTTAGATAATGATTTAGAAAAAATACAAACCCGGTTAAGCAAACTAGATGAGGAAGTGTTAATAGCTATATTGTTACGAACCTTAGCAGATACATTAGACGATACACGGATTGAGGTCGAAACTTTGCAAGAAGCAGTCCATGGACAACTGAGTGCAACTTTACTAAATCAACAGCAAATTACAGAAGGTACAAAGAGACTTTCCAGAGGAACTACAACATGTTGTGTCTATAACAAGTAAGAATATAGCTTTATTTGATCGCATCTGGTATAAGAGTGGGTACTGATCAAGTAAAATTGCACACTAGAATATAGTTTCCGGTACTAGAAATAAACACACAATACCAGTGATACACGAGACAAATATATCCGATTAAATGGAATACAAAAAAAATTAGCTCTGAGCGCTATGGGACCTAGCTTCTAAGGTCATCAGTCCCCTAGAACTTAGAACTACTTAAACCTAACTAACCTAAGGACATCACACACATCCATGCCCGAGGCAGGATTCGAACCTGCGACCGTAGCGGTCGCGATACCAGACTGTAGCGCCTAGAACCGCTCGGCCACCCCGGCCGGCTTAAAAGGAATATAATCTGGAAATGAATTCAGATATAAACTCACGAGGTAGTATTAGTTTCTAGACGGAGAAATGTTCATTTCGTTATGTCTGTAGACTATTTAAAAGATTTTATTAGAGAAAATGTTCTAAGGGATAAAGGTTGCACTGGAGTGTGAGAAAATAGTATTAGTTCTTCAGCCAAAATTCTAGAAAATTGGAAATCGCTGGATTTACTCCATATTTACACCTGAAATAGTAATTATCAATTGCTATAAAAACTCTAAACCAACGAGGATAATGAAACTAGAATTACAGCCTTGCAGATTAATGGAAACCAGATGTGAAACAGCAGAAAGACAATTCCACCTTGCCCCTTTCCAACATGGACACAACAATGATTAACGTGTACCGACCAGTCTTGTTTTCGCCGGAGGAACCACTCCACATACTGCGTAACCAAAACCTAATTTTTGTTAACGGCACCTTAGATTCCAATTGCTACATTCCCTAGACAAATTAATAACTTCAGAAAGTGACAAATAGTGGAACATGTGAAACAATATCATGAGAAACATAGACAAAATACAATTATTTTCAGTGTATCATAGACAATGATAATCTTTGTTCTAGTGTTTATTTATGCAATTTAGTTTTCTATAAAGCGTAAGATATCTCATTAAAATGAGGCAATTATCCATTACCTGTTGAACGGATACGAACTCGTAATGAGTAATGTAAACGGAAAGTGTAAACAGTATATGCAACCAGGACAGAATGACAAAGTAGTTTAATTTCAAGACTTAGGTTGAGAAACAACCCAGAAAACTTTTTTGAAGTATCTTTCTTAAATGCCAAGCAGGTACAGTAATAAGTAATAAGTGAAAGAAAGGGAAAATTCGGGACGAATTTTTTTAAAGAAGAGAGATGTGTTATGGCATGGAATAGTAAGGGGTAGTAAAATCAACATTACCACAGGCAAAACCAAGTCATACCAGGCACAGAGGCGGAGGCCGGAAGGAAGCCGGTATGTCGCAAGTGAGTCAGAACCTCGACACATACGACACCTTCTGTTGAGTGAGATTATGCATTCAGCATAAAGCTGACTGTGACAGAAAACCAAAAGAAGCGATATTAACATATTCGTTAGCTAGTAACACATGATACAAAAACTCAGTCTCTTACACAAGACCACGCAGCGAGGAGCTGACGCACCAGTTAACACAAGTTTGATTGAAAATCGACCCAGGAGATTAGGAGGCCATTTTTACCCATGACTTTGCCCGCGCTCACACTTGTCACTTGTCGATCAGTTGTAGAATTTTGGAACACATATTGTGTGCGAATATAATGACTTTTCCGGAGACTAGAAATCTACTCTGTAGGAATCAGCATGGGTTTCGACAAAGACGGTCATGTGAAACCCAGCTCGCGCTATTCGTCCACGAGACTCAGAGGGCCATAGACACGGGTTCACAGGTAGATGCCGTGTTTCTTGACTTCCGCAAGGCGTTCGATACAGTTCCCCACAGTCGTTTAATGAATAAAGTAAGAGCATATGGACTATCAGACCAATTGTGTGATTGGATTGAGGAGTTCCTAGATAACAGAACGCAGCATGTCATTCTCAATGGAGAGAAGTCTTCCGAAGTAAGAGTGATTTCAGGTGTTCCGCAGGGGAGTGTCATAGGACCGTTGCTATTCACAATATACATAAATGACCTGGTGGATGACATCGAAAGTTCACTGAGGCTTTTTGCAGATGATGCTGTGGTGTATCGAGAGGTTGTAACAATGGAAAATTGTACTGAAATGAAGGGGGATCTGCAGCGAATTGACGCATGGTGCAGGGAATGGCAATTGAATCTCAATGTAGACAAGTGTAATGTGCTGCGAATACATAGAAAGATAGATCCTTTATCATTTAGCTACAAAATAGCAGGTCAGCAACTGGAAGCAGTTAATTCCATAAATTATCTGGGAGTACGCATTAGGAGTGATTTAAAATGGAATGATCATATAAAGTTGATCGTCGGTAAAGCACTTGCCAGACTGAGATTCATTGGAAGAATCCTAAGGAAATGCAATCCGTAAACAAAGGAAGTAGGTTACAGTACGCTTGTTCGCCCACTGCTTGAATACTGCTCAGCAGTGTGGGATCCGTACCAGATAGGGTTGATAGAAGAGATAGAGAAGATCCAACGGAGAGCAGCGCGCTTCGTTACAGGATCATTTAGTAATCGCGAAAGCGTTACGGAGATGATAGATAAACTCCAGTGGAAGACTCTGCAGGAGAGACGCTCAGTAGCTCGGTACGGGCTTTTGTTGAAGTTTCGAGAACGATACCTTCGCCGAAGAGTCAAGCAGTATCTTGCTCCCTCCTACGTATATCTCGCGAAGAGACCATGAGGATAAAATCAGAGAGATTGGAGCCCACACAGAAGCATACCGACAATCCTTCTTTCCACGAACAATACGAGACTGGAATAGAAGGGAGAACCGATAGAGGTAGTCAAGGTACCCTCCGCCACACACAATCCGGTGGCTTGCGGAGTATGGATGTAGATGTAGATGTAGACGTATTGTAATGTAATAAAATAAAAATAGTCGTGACTCTTTTTCTTTACTATCGGTTTAATGTAATGCAATGAATATGAGTCGTGACCCATATAAAAAAGAAGAACACATTAATGCAATGGCTCAGCATAAAAGAGAAATAACTAGCGTAGGAGTATTATTAACAGTGTAATATGTTGTTTAATTTAGCCTGACGTGTATAAGCAATCAGTAAACTAGCTCAGTTCTCAGGGGTTACGGAATTGTAAATACTCGTTTGTTTAACTATTAAAACATCACAGATATTCCTCAGTATATGCCTAGTGAAAGTCAAGTTAAAAGTTGGATGCTTATAGCGCCAGAGAATATTACACCAGTCCGTTCACTGTACAACAATAAATTCCGTAACTCAAAATCGTGGTTTCGTCTTGATTCCCAATATAAGATAACAAGCGTAGCATTTGCAAATGAAATCTATACCAGAACTAGAATCTTGTGACCAGGTCTTAAGTGAATCTTATTAAATTATTTGCAGCGGCCATCAGGCTCGTAGAATCTGAAAGAAAGATTTAGTTTTCTAACCGACGGCACGTCTCGACGATGAACTAAAAGAAAGTTCTTAATTATTTTTTAAGATGGCACCTAACAATGAAGAATTTCTGTTAAGGCCCATGTCTACTCCAGACAAGCAAAGTTTGGGATTACAAATGATTTCAACACGGACACAATTTTTAAGTCACAAACAACTTTATTTTCAGTTTTGTTAATAACTTACATTGGCTGATACGGCAAGATGAACCTTCGTTAAACGCTCCTTACGTTTCGCGTCCAGATCATAAGCCAAGAAGAAGCATAGCAATGGCAAAAGAGGTCAGAGTTCAAACACAGAATCTCAATTCCATGGAATAGGCATACATTGTAGCGTAATATATTGTTCCTTGGTAAAACTTGCAAGTTACTCATACAATACTTCTCGTAAAAACATGTAATCTATACGTTCCACATTCATGTCTACCCAGGAGAAACAGTACAGTATTTCGCATATATTTTACGTTTTTCAGACATATTTGTACATACATTTCACTTTGTGTCTAGCAAGTTTCACCCAGCAGTTTAGTTTTCACAATCCTCGATATTTGTGGCGTCATTTGTCCTGAAATATATGTCGCAGAGTGATCTGCAATTACACCCAGTGGTATATGCCGATAGTGTCTGCGAAATGTGCTGGAAATAGTCGAAAAGAAATGAAATTAAAACGAGATCCCTAATGCGACATTATGCTGTAAGAGCAGCAAAACTGTAGTAAGCGACAATCGCTTTTCCTTTCGTTATTTTGAGGAGGTTGTCAGCGGGAAAAAGCTTCGTAAAGATTTGAAATAACGTTTAACGTTGATTGCAAGTCACTAAGCGCTCTCATTCTCAAATACTGGACGAGTACAGACAGGGATTCTCTCCTAAAGTTGTTAAGCGTATTTTCTCTGATGTTTGAGCAAATATGTGCAAATTTAGTTTCTGCATTGTGTAGCTGAAGTAAATCCAGACAAATAAAGCTCATCACGTCTTTCATGCGACGCCCATTGTCGATGGAAATCTTGTTTCCTGTTACAAACAAAATGATTTTTAAAACAGAATTCGATAGAGCAGCCACAGATTAGTCTAGTATGATATCTGTTCCGTCGATATGTGTTAACAGTGACAGCAAAACTGGAAGAACAAACAGTACTGCGGCAGCGACAGCACCGCCCTGGCCCCCGTTGACTGCTGCCGCCAAGCATGCAGCGCTGCTCAGTCCTTGCTGGTTCAAATAAAAAAAAAAAAAAAAAATTTCAAATGTGTGTGAAATCTTATGGGACTTAACTGCTAAGGTCATCAGTCCCTAAGCTTACACACTATTTAAACTAAATTATCCTAAGGACAAACACACACGCCCATGCCCGAAGGAGGACTCGAACCTCCGCCGGGATCAGCCGCCCAGTCCCTGACTGCGGCAGTCCCTGCTAGATTGGTGTTCATTCTTTCTGCTTTCTTTCTTTTGCTTACGCCATAGTCCCGCAGGGATCGCAGGGTCGGCGTGGTTACAACGGATTTGGCAGTGTTAGTTTAGGGATGGCCGGACGCCCTTCCTGCCACCACCCCATACCCCCCCCCCCCCCCCTCCAGAACGGAATCAGTGTACCGCAAGCCGGCCGGTGTGGCAGAGGGGTTCTAGGCGCTACAATCTGGAATCGTGCGACCGCTACGGTCGCAGGTTCGAATCCTGCCTCGGGCATGGATGTGTGTAGCGTCCTTTGGTTAGTTAGTCCCAGTTAAGTCCCATAGTGCTCAGAGCCATTTGAACCATCAGTGTACCCCAACTGTCTGCATCTAGTGTAAAGCATGAAATAGTGCGGACGTGTTTCAAATGTCTGCGACGCGTGTAACGAGGCGGAACATGGGGACCAGCCCGCTGTTCACCTAGCGGGATGTGGAAAACCACCTAAGAACCACATCCAGGCTGGCCAGCACACCGGCTCTCGTCGTTAATCCGCCGGGCGGATTCGATCTGGGGCCGGCGCGTCTACCCGAGTCCAGGAAGCAGCGCGTTAGCGCTCTCGGCTAACCTGGTAGGTGCTGGATTGGTGTACATTCTTCGTGTTTTAGTATACCTGTTAAAACATGTCGAGCAAATGAATATCGTACTAGACTAATTTGGGACCTCTTTATCAAATGGGCACGTAAAATTCCGATTTAATATTAATTCTGTTAATAATGTAAAACAAACCGACGTTTTCTGTAGGCACGGGACGTCGTATGAGATACGTGCAGAGCAGTAATTGTTTGGGCTGCTTCCACCTAGACAATGCAGTAGCGAAATTGCAAATATCTGCCGAAACACCAGAGAAAAATAGCCTGGCGACTCTTAAGAAAGACTCCAGGTATAGTCTGGTCATTTAGGTGTTGTGAGCAACGCGGCTTTTCAACCCCTATCCCTTTGAGAGGTACGCAAGTGGTTCTCTCCAGACAGAAATTGATATGTGTACTAAGTTGAGTTCAAATCGATCTAGTGGTTTAAAAGGTGATGTGGAACATAGATACACAGATATGCTTTTATAATATGTATGGATCAAGAAATACACTCATCCTCATAAATTAAGGATAATTGCAGAATGTGGTCCCACACTACGTGGCACTACACAAAACTGGCGCTAATAGCATAGGCACATAGGGAACACACACAACACAGATCTGTAAGTCCACGGTATTGGTGATAAGTTGAGAAAACCGTCACGAAACACATGTGCTATAAAACGCCACTGTTTCCTGCACGAGTACCCCGACATCAATATGGAATATGATCACCATGCACACGTACACAAGCCGCACAATGGGTTGGCATTCTCTGGATCAGGTGGTCGATCAACTGCTGTGGTATAGCCTCCCATTCTTGCACCAGTGCCTGTCGGAGCTCCTGAAGTGTCGTAGGGGTTTGAAAACGTGCAGCGATACGTCGACCGAGAGCATCCCAGACGTGCTCGATGGGGTTTAGGTCTGGAGAACAGGCATGCCACTACATTCACCTGATATCTTCTGTGGATGGCAGCTCGGTGGGGCCGTGCGTTATCATCCATCAGGAGGAAGGTGGGACTTACTGCACCCCTGAAAAGGCGGACATACTGGTGCAAAACGACGTTCGATACGCCTGACCTGTTACAGTTTCTCTGTCAAAGACATGCAGCCGTGTACGTGCACCAGTCATAATCCCACCCCACACCATCAAACTACGACCTCCATACAGGTCCCTTTCAGGGACATTAAGGGGTTGGTATCTGGTTCCCAGTTGACGCCAGATGAAAACCCGGTTGTTCAGACTATACCTGTACTCGTCTGTGAACATAACCTGGGACCACTGGTCCAATGACCATGTACTGTGTTCTTGACACCACGCTTTACGGGCTCTCCTGCGACCAGGGGTCAGTGGAATGCGCCTTGCACGTCTCCTGGCGAATAAGCCAAGTCTGTTCAGTCGTCTGTAGGTCTGTAGACTGTGTGTCTGGAGACAACTGTTCCAGAGGCGCGGTAAGGTCCCGAGCAAGTTTACCTGCAGTATTCCGTAGCCGTCTGTGGGCATTGATGGTGAGATATCGGTCTTCTTGTGCTGTTGTACACTGTGGATGTCTCTTACGGTAACGCCTGGACACGTTTCCTGTCTGCTAGAATCGTTGCCATAATCTTGAGATAACACTTTTTGGCACATGGAGGGCCCGTGCTACGACCTACAGTGTTTGACCAGCCTCCGGTCACCCTATTATTCTACCCCTCATAACGTCATCAATATGTGTTCTTTGAGCCGTTTTCAACACACAGTCACCATTAGCATGTCTGAAAACGTCTGCACACTTACTCCCTGCACCGTACTCTGACATGCACCAACACACCTCTGCGTATGTGAACTGCTGCCAACGCCACCGTGCGACTACTGCAGCTCAAATGCAACGCATGGTCATACCCCTAGGAGATTTTAACACACAAAGCGCCCACCAGACCGTTGTTTCGCCATGTATCAGCATTATCCGTAATTTATGAGCATGAGTGTATATACATATCTTTCCAGCCTGTAGCAAACGCGATCATTGTATCAGTCACCTAATCTTCAACTACGTTGTTGGCGCGTGAAGACCCCCTGCCGCAGTCTCCAGCCTCACCCATCCGCAACAGAGAGTACTGTTGCGTTCAGCATCTCAAAACTGTAATCAGGCTGATTAATGGCCACACTCGTTGTGGAGTTTCCTGGTTCCTCCTATGGTATATTCGCGAATGGAAAAGGAAGAGCGCGAATAATAGTGGTAGCGGAAATACCCTCCGCCACTCACTTTGCGAGGGTTTGCCGAACACAGGTGTGGGTGGAGACGTCGTTCGTTAAATTTATCAAGGCTGAAGAAGTTTTTTGTACGTCTATTGATGGAAAAGCCTGCATTAATCGAAGCAGGTTGCGCCAGTGTGGAAGCACACCCAGAAGCAGCAGCAGCAAAGGACGCCGCCTACACGTCTCGCGGGTCAGAATCCTCGGCCGCCGCCTCCGCCTCTCCACGGGCAGCGCAGGTGAAATCCGTTTTCCTCTCACGGCCGCCCGGCGGCGCCACCTGCCGAGTATGTTTGGCGTTCGCCGGGGCGCTCGGAAATCAGATTGTTATAGGACTTCGCGGGCGGTCGTAATGACATTACCGAGTCGATCTCAGGTGCAGAGCAGGGGCGGCGCGGCCGTTCCAATTTCCGGGACGGAGGGGAGGCAAGGCGAGGAGGCGACCGCGGCGTTTTCTTCGGCGCGCGAAGCCCGCCCCTGGCAGCCTGTGTGGACACAGGAAACCTTGTCTGCCGATTACATTAAAATCGCCCACCCCGGCAGCTCGCCGCCTCTCTGCTGCGCAAACAGCTCCACGGGCCAGTCCGTCTTCTCAAAGGCGCCGATTTCGACTTCGATAATTAACGAGGAAGCCGTAGCTGCTTCTGGCCGGACGGCTGCTGAGGAGTGTCTTTCAACTGTGCCACACGCCCGAACCGACGACAGCCACCACAAAGACCTTCCTCCACTTTCATGGTTTCATCCAGCTATCGGCGTTGCCCACATCTGTTCGCGTTGGCTCCTGCTCCACGCCATTTATAGATATAGATTGTCTGTGACGTAGAACATTTGCGGGTCTGTCGGACAGTCGACAGAGAGGGCAATAGAGGGCAATGAACGGCAGTATGTCATGAACTGCCTGAGACGTTACCCTGGAACTGCTATCACGCAACATGTGCACTACTGGGGTGCCATAGAAATGACAACACTTTCCTCCTAGACTGTTACAAAAAGTATTTGTTAATTTATTTAGTATCAAGATTTCGACTATTGTCAATTGTCACACGTGGTGTACGAACAGTAATAGGTTTGAGTGCAGTACGACATGAATTCGGGAGAAATTACTACAGGAAATATGCAAAATAATGTGAACAGTGGTAGTAATGGGATGGTTGGTTTGACAGTCAACAATGCAGTTGAGGGACTTGCCGCGCTGAACTGCATGTGTCCAATACCGGCTAGGCATCAGTGCACGCGAAATGATAATTAACTCAATACCCTACGCTGCCGACAGGCATTGATATACATCAAAGGGGGCAGTTGAAAATGTCGAACCAGGGATCTCCTGCTTACATGTCAGACGCTCTATCCATCTGAGCCAACGAGGGCACAGAGATTAGTGCGACTGCAGGGACTTATCCCTTGCACGCTCCCCCTGAGACCCTCATTCCCAGCTTAATGTCCACACACTACATTCGTAGTGCCCCTGCCAATTACACTCATTACTCGCAGCAGACAATCTTACTGAGTCCCATAAGCGTTCGGGCAATACGTGTACATCCGCACAGAAGAAGAAGGTAAACGGCCGGTTAGCCACAACTACACTACTGGCCATTAAAATTGCTACACCACGAAGATGACGTGCTACAGAATCGAAATTTAACCGATAGGAAGAAGATGCTGTGATATGCAAATGATTAGCTTTTCAGAGCATTCACACAAGGTTGGCGCGGTGGCGACACCTACAGCGTGCTGACATGAGGAAAGTTTCCAACCGATTTCTCATACACAAACAGCAGTTGATCGGTGTTGCCTTGTGAAACGTTGTTGTGATGCCTCGTGTAAGGAGGAGAAATGCGTACCATCACGTTTCCGACTTTGATAAAGGTCTGATTGTAGCCTATCGCGATTGCGGTTTATCGTATCGCGACATTGCTGCTCGCGTTGGTCGAGATCCAATGACTGTTAGCAGAATATGGAATCCGTGGGTTCAGGAGGTTAATACGGAACCCCGTGCTGGATCCCAACGGCCTCGTATCACTAGCAGTCGAGTTGACAGGCATCTTATCCGCATGGCTGTAAGGGATCGTGCAGCCACGTCTCGATCCCTGAGTCAACAGACGGAGACGTTTGCAAGACAACAACCATCTGCACGAACAGTTCGACGACGTTTGCAGCAACATGGACTATCAGCTCGGAGACCATGGCTGCTGCAACATCTATTGACGCTGCATCACAGACAGGAGCGCCTGCGAAGGTGTACTCAAAGACGAACCTGGGTGCACGAATGGCAAAACGTCACTTTCGCGGATGAATCCAGGTTCTGTTTACAGCATCATGATGGTCGCATCTGTGTTTGGCGACATCGCTGTGAAGGCACATTGGAAGCGTGTATTCGTCGTTGCCATACTGGCGTATCGCCCGGCATGATGGTATGGGGTGCCATTGGTTACACATCTCGGTTACCTCTTGTTCTCATTGGCGGCACTTTGAACAGTGGACGTTACATTTCAGACATGTTTTGACCCGTGGCTCTACCTTTCATTCGATCCCTGCGAAGCCCTACATTTCAGCAGGATAATGCACTACCGCATGTTGCAGGTCCTGTACGGGCCTTTCTGGATACAGAAAATGTTCGACTGCTGCCCTGGCCAGCACATTCTCCAGATCTCTCACCAACTGAAAACGTCTGGTCAATGGTGACCGAGCAACTGCCTCGTCACAATACGCCAGTCACTACTCTTGATGAACTGTGGTATCGTGTTAAAGCTGCATGGGCAGCTGTACCTATACACGCCATCCAAGCTCTGTTTGACTCAATGCCCAGGCTGCAAGGCCGTTATTGCGGCCAGAGGTGGTTGTTCTGGGTACTTATTTCTCAGGATCTATGCACCCAAATTGCGTGAAAATGTAATCACATGTCAGCTCTAGTACAACATATTTGTCCAATGAATACCCGTTTATCACTTGCATTTCTTCTTGGTGTAGCAAATTTTAATGGCCAATAGTGTATATGTCCGAAAGAACAGATATCATCTTCATATCAGTGCAGGTTGGCCGGCCGCTGTGGCCGAGCAGTTATAGGCGCTTGAGTCCGGAACCGCACTGCTGCTACAGTCGCAGGTTGGAATGCTGCCTCGGGCATGGATGTGTGTGATGTCCTTAGGTTAGTTGGGTTTAAGTAGTTCTAAGTTCTAGGGGACTGATGACCTCAGATGTTAAGTCACATAGTGCTCAGAGCCATTTGAACCA
Source organism: Schistocerca americana (assembly GCF_021461395.2). Lineage (NCBI taxonomy): Eukaryota > Metazoa > Arthropoda > Insecta > Orthoptera > Acrididae > Schistocerca > Schistocerca americana. The sequence goes on from NC_060120.1 coordinate 613,713,031, forward strand.
TCGGTCGGTACAGCTTGTTTACGAGTAATGCACTCTTCGTATTTTCATTCAGAGGGTGAGGTCGACGTGCAATGAAAGATCTAACAGAGTTCCAAAGAGGGCAGACTGAGGGGGCCCGATTGGCTGGAGCATCAGTAACCAAGACAGCCATCTTATTGAATTTTTCTAGAGCAACTGTTACAACAGTCATGACGGCCTACACAAAACATGGAAATACATCATCGCGTAAACGTAAAAGTGGGCGCAAATCAAAACTAAATGACAGAGATCGTCGTACGTCAATACGAATTATGCCAAAACAACACTAAGCTACGGTGGCTAAAGTGACTGCAGAGCTCAGTACCCATCTTCGAGACCCCGTATCTACCGAAACTGTCCCCCGAGAGCTCGCCAGTCACAGTGTTTAAGAAATGGAAAGGTATAAAAATTCCTACGTTAGCTCTATTAAAACACATCCTCTCTTTTCCATAAGCTATTCATGTTATTCTTCCCATAATATACAAAAATAAAAACTTCCGTATCCATGAACATGGTATAAGGCAAAAAGGAAAGTACCATGTCCAGCCAATAAGGACATCGTCTTATAAAAGCTTCATTACAAACTGTGCGATACAAAATTACATAGTTCTCTACATAAGATAAAATTATTTAATCATTCTCACTTCTTAGAAAAGTTCTAACGTCATTCTACTTGATCACTGTTCTTATTCAGTAGCAGACTCGGGGTAGCCGCGCGGTCAGAGGCGCCTTGTCATGGTTCGCGCGGCTACCCCCGTTTGAGGTTCGAATCCTCCCTGGGGCATGGGTTTATGTGTTTTCCTTAGCGTAAATTAGTTTAAGTAAGATTAAATAGTGTGTAAGCCTAGGGACCGATGACCTCAGCAGTTTGGTCCCATAGGAACTTACCACTATATATTAGAGAACGTGAAGGTCAGTAAAAAAAATATTTGGATCAAACGGGAGGCGAATCATCAACATGTCATGTTTTAGATTATTATTCTGCGTCTTTCCTCATCATACTGCAACAACCATAATAGATTTATGACCATACTTTGCACCTTACGATCTCTTGAAACCTTTATTCGTAGATATGTTACGAAGTGACATTTAATTATAACTAATTGTACCAAGAACAATGCGTTTTTGATGGATCCTCAACATTCCGATGCCTTGAAATGACATTCTTTCATAACAAGCAAGTTACAATAACTCTTTAACCATCAAGATGACGTTTCGCGTCGCTTTATTACAACAAATCGTACAATTAACGTAGTGTTTTCGAGAGATTCGCAATAATTTGGTGGCGCTTGGAAACGGCATATATACATATGTGTTTCAACTGAAAGCCAAAATGGCGTCTCGCGACTCTGTAATCGAGAGAGATGCTGTCATCTGACGTAAGTGGCGTTCTTCCGTCTCAATAGTCTACCTTCAAATGCACGTATAGGACATCTGAAATGCTATATATTGCCCTGCACGTTCAGAAAGACTCGCCAAGGTGCTTTTCCGCCTATGACGTCAGAAACTCGGCACGCTCAACGATCACCGTTGGAATGCTCGGTCCGCGTGCCGACGGCTTAACACATGTCCGTGCAAAGCAGACGAAGAATAGCGCAGTTGTTTAAAGTGAAATTAAATGTTTAAATGTTCTTGCACGACTTGGCCACATCATGTAAATTTATCCCAATGTAAAGTATTTTAGTTTTAGCATAATCTGATGATTAGTTTCCTCAAAAATTCATTTTTTACTGATTTTCAACATCGTGTAATAATAAAAGGTAGAAAATTGTAATTTGGGATTTAGATCCAGTTTTATATAAAAGAATTCTCCGCCATAAAACATGCCTTGATTCTCTCCGTGACCGTGTCCGCTAAGCCTCGGATGGCGACAAAGACCACTGATATAATTATTTTTTCGCTCGAATTAGATATTGCGCTTATGTTGTGCAACTGTATAAAAGTGAATATCCTTGGATTGAATAATTTACTGGAAAACCCGTGTTCCGTTTTCGAAGTTGTGTTTCATGTGCCGCCTGCTACGTTATAGGAAACCCCGTGGCACGTGGTGCAGTTTATTCACCAGTTTTAAGGTGAACGATTAACTGTACCTAATTGCCAAGACAGCGGTAATCACCAATACTTGGAACTTGGAGTGAAAGTTGTCTCTGAACTGTGTCGACTACTGAAAACAATGCGAAAACTTAAATGTACTTAAAATTATTTTTTATCCACAAATACCAGAATATACTGATTCGTTGAATGACAGTAGACTTTTATGTATCGTAGTGGTTCCTGACTCCTTTGAATTGTACACAAAGAGTTGAACATATCATTTCAGTTCCATGGAGCTGAGTCGTGAACTGGAGATTATGGCAGCACGTTCTCCATCGCTTCCTGGCTGTCCGCACAAATAATTTTCAAGATGTTGTGAAAGACAGCGGTGTTTAAAAATCGCAGCAAACAAACCAGATTTTCAACAAAAGTAACCGAACAATATACTAATTAATTTTACCCGTCGTCTCACAAAGTGCTACGTCCATTTATACAGATAACGAGATGTTCTGTCACATATCTTAGATACGCCCCATGAAAAAAAATTTTAGCACCCAGACGACATGGCCGGTTGGCAGTTCTCTGTGACAGATAGAATAGTCACCAGAGTGCATTAGTGTTGTTCGTGTTTAGGCCTACCAGGCCTGATAGGGTATAAAGCGGTGTGAGCAGCGTCAGATGTCAAGTGAAATAACAGTCTTAATTTTTTTTAATTTCTTGGTGCATTATTCCCTTTCCTTTTTTCTCTGCTCTGTTCTGTTGTTCTTTAGTATTTATTCTGTAATAGCTCGTCTCCATCAACGTATTGGACATGAAACATAAAAACAGACAAAGTACGATATCCTGTCGCCATTATAATTCCTCTTTCTCTTGAACTTAATATTAATGGTCGATTGTATTTTATTACTAGCAAGAAGAGAAATCGGAACTGTCGTAATGGTGGGAGATGAGGCAGAGATCGGCGCAATCGGTGATCGTTGATTCGTTACTAACAGGGTGATGCACGACCGTAAGAACAAATACCAGAAGGATTCAATCGCGGGATTTTTTGTGCATTCCAGAATTTAGAGTAAATGCAGATTCTTTTATTGATCATGTAATCTACATTCAACGCTGGAGCAAAGGCGGCCGACCAATAGCATCACCATGTTATTAATATCGAACTTAACTCGACGCTCACTGTTAAAAGAAGCAGCTAAAACATCAACGTTAGGACAGGAAACAAAGATTATGCTAATTAGAAACATTGTATCTTTCAAATGCATATTATTAGTCTAATTTACAAAGCGAAATAAAGAGATCACCTCATCAGAATGAGATTTTCAGCCGGCCGGAGTGGCCGAGCGGTTCTAGGCGCTACAGTCTGGAACCGAGTGACCGCTACGGTCGCAGGTTCGAATCCTGCCTCGGGCATGGATGTGTGTGATGTCCTTAGTTTAGTTAGGTTTAAGTAGTTCTAAGTTATAGGGGACTGATGACCTCAGAAGTTAAGTCCCTAGTGCTCAGAGCCATATGAACCATTTTTTTGAGATTTTCACTCTGCAGCGGAGTGTGCGCCGATATGAAACTTACTGGCAGATTAAACCTGTGTGCCGGACCGAGATTCGAACTCGGGACCTTTCCCTTTCGCGGGCAAGTGCTCTACCAACTGAGCTACCCAAGCACGACTCACGACCCGCCCTCACAGCTTCAATTCTGCCAGTACCTCGTCTCCTACCTTCCAAACTTCACAGAAGCTCTTCTGCGAACCATGCAGAACTAGCACTCCTGGAAGAAAGGATATTGCGGAGGCATGGCTAAGCCACAACCTGGGGGATGTTTCCAGAGTGAGATTTTCACTCTGCAGCGGAGTGTGCGCCGATATGAAACTTCCTGGCAGAGGTCTCCGAGTCTCGGTCTGGCATGCAGTTTTAATCTGCCAGGAAGTTTCATATCGGCGCACACTCCGCTGCAGAGTGAAAACCTCGTTCTGGAAACATCCCGAAGGCTGTGGCTAAGCCATGTCTCCGCAATATCCTTTCTTGCAGGGGTGCTAGTTATGCAGGGTTCGCAGAAGATCTTCTGTGAAGTTTGGAAGGTAGAAGACGAGGTACTGGCAGAATTGAAGCTGTGAGGGCGTGTCGTGAGTCGTGCTTGGGTAGCTCAGTTGGTGAGCACTTGCCCGCGAAAGGGAAAGGTCCGGAGTTCGAGTCTCGGTCCGACACACAGTTTTAATCTTCCAGGAAGTTTAAGATCACCTTATGTTAGCATTCATAAGGGAAAGGTCCACAACAGAAAGTGAATAGTAAAACTAACCAAGACTCAGGAACTTTTTTTAACAAAAATAGAACCAAAATTTCTATCACATATTCTATACAGTGCACAAATATTTTTAACATTATCAAAGAACTTGTTAGGTTTTTATGGTTTCTACATATTGCAGAGGATTGATGATTGATGCAGGTATTAACGCACTGGGCACACAGAGGCGAAGAAACCCACTGCTGTACGATTACGCTATTTCTGACGAACCATTGCAAGCAGTAACTGCCGTGAAACAACTAGGAGTAGAATGATCTGAAGTAAACCGGCCACATAAAACAAATCATAGGTAAAGAAGATGCCATGCTCACATTCCTAGGAAGAATCTTAAGGAAATGTAATCCATCCACGAACGAAGAGCTTTCAGAACATGTGTTCGGCCGATCATTGAGTACTGGTCAGACTGAGACCCTTAGCAGGTTGTTTCAAGTGAAGAGATAAAGAGCATCCAACGAAGAGCGGCGCGATTCGTCTGGGTATCGTTTAGTTGACGCAGGAACATTACGGAGGAGCTCAAAACTCTCCAATGGCAGACGTCACAAGAGTGGAATTGTGCATCACGAAGAGGTTTGCTATTCAAATTCTGAGAGAGTACGTTCTGGGAAAAGTCGGATAATGTGTTACTTCGTCGCAAATGCGTCTCGGTAAATGACCACGACGAGTACGTCAACGAAATTAGAGCTAATACGGAGGTTTAGTTGCAATCTTCTTCCCGCGAACCATTAGCGAAATGAACACGGAAGAGAGGAGTGGAACCACAAGCACCCTCCGTCGCATATCGTAATGTGGTTCGCGGGGTAGAGATGTGCGTGTATAAATTAAATCGGACTGTTTCCTAGGCAACATTGTTTAACTGAAAATGTTAGAAAATGTCAACAGCGGACAGTAAGCTTGAATACTATTTAGGAACGTAAGAAAAAGTGTTGTCTCCACTGCAGTTGTGCAGTTGTATTGTCTGAACTCGAATTTTTATACAAGACAATTTAAAAGAATGCACAGACATTTAACAATGAGACAATAGATACTGCAACTTGTAAGAGAGATTTCTTGACATTATTCTTGCTACAAATTCTTTCATTTTATGCCTTCATTTCTAGGCTTCACGCTAAAATAAAGATATTTTTGATGTTTGGTAATGCTCTGTGACTCCTTCAATGCAGCTTGAAGCTGTGACTGTAGCAAAGCCTTTAGATAATGTTTAATAGGGTACGCCTTCTAGAAAATTACTGTACTGGTGGTATATCTATCCTGCCAGAAGATGCTCACCGTTAACCGCATTTTCTGCACTCACAGGAATAGGGCCTTAAAATCCAAGATGATTTACAAAGAAGTCTTGTTCTTCAGGGGCGAGACCTGACAAAATACTCGATCTATGAAGCGTTTCATTAACTACAATGTTATCTGAATCAAAACCCCTGATGCCTTGTTTCACATGCTCAAACAATTCGTTCTCTGATCAGTCAGCACTTATGCCTCAGTAAAAATTCATGTTGAAAGTTTTAGATACAAATATAATACAACAACTTGATTTCCAACTATGGCGTTGCCATTGCCTGCCTTTCACGTTATTGTTCGCGTAAACAGATATTTAACAATTTACAAATCAAAATCTGGTCATTTTCCAGAAGCATCTTTAGCGATTCTCCTCCATCAAATCGTTTAAACTTCTAGCCTCCATATCTCAGGATAGGAAATCATACAAATACTGCCTCTCTGAAAGCTTGACTGACGCACTTTCTCCCAGTAACAACCGCTTATCGTTATCCGAAAAGTGCTTCAGAAGACTTAAAAACGGTGTTATAAAAGATACACCGTGTCACATTCAGAGATATCGCTAAACGTTACACACAGAAAGACTGCTGCTTAACCGATTCCTGTCATAAAGTCGGTAAATTAGTAAAGTAATTCGGGTGTTTTTGACATTTTCTCTGTCAAGCTATTTCGAGCTCGTTTTCCGGTGAGATTTTGGTTGACATTACATTGATGGAGTAGCTGCTGGGATATAGTATCCTTTACGTGTTCGCTCGGCAACTACTGTGTCAACAGATAAGGCAAAGAACAAGCGACAGCTTGTGCTTTGTAACGGAAATCGCCATACTTACGTTCTAAAGGTGTGTACTTTCCATTGTATAAAAAAGTTGTTCTAAAAAGATGGTTTTGCAACACTAATTGGTGACTGAAGATCGCTACCCCGATTTAAATCAGGCAGATATATGAAACGATTTGGTTTCCAGTTCATTGAAATTTTGCGGAAACGTATAATGAGTTTACATTTCTCTGTAATATTAGATTCGGGAGATTCAGGTTACCGTTTAAACGACAGATCTCCACCAGCAGTGTCTTATTTCTCCTCCATCGATCATTGCAGAGGAATCTGAAATTTTTCCCATGACATTAGTTCAGTCCAATGTCTTGAGCTATAAGTCACTGTCCTTCATCTCCTTGCTGGTCAAATACTCCGCACGTGTGAAGATTTCTTAGCAGTCCAAACATAATATTTAAATTGTATCACAACGTGTTGTATTCTATAAGTCTTTTCAAGTACATGCAAATACCGTCGGCGGGCTGGATGAACTGACGTCCCTGGCCGAATCCGGCGATAGTTCGTCTCACGACATATATGTACGTGTACATTCATAGACGCGAGTGCAATACAACAGCACATTTTGAGTTCCGGTGTTGCTTTCGCCAAAAGATGCTCTTTTTCCTCCTCTGTAACCACAGAACATCCTCTCTGCCTGAAGACCGCAGGGAAAATGGAGGTCTGTCGATGTGAATAAGTTTTATAGGATAGGAATTTCAAATGTTGAAACACCATGATCCATACACTAATATCACGTTCTTGAAACCTTCCTTTAATTTTGGACCTCCATTTTCCCTGCGGTCTTCAGGCAGAGAGGATGTTCCGTGGTTAGAGAGAAGGAAAAAGAGCATCTTTTGGCGAAAACAACACCGGAACTCAAAATGTGCTGTTGTAATGCACTCGCGTCTGTGACTGCACACGTACATATATGTCGTGAGACGAATTATCGCCGGGTTCGACCAGGGACGTCGGTTCATCCAGCCCGCCGACGGTATTTGCATGTACTTAATTTCAATACGATCGTTTTTAAAACAAATAAAAAACACTGCTAAAATTAGTGTGACATGAACCTACTTAGCATCACGTAACAAAAAATTATGTGTACAAAAACTCATTTTGCTTCTTCTAGTGTTTTAAATGTTTCCAAAAATATGAGAATAATTCACTTTTTGCTTGTTGTCTATTATTTACCGCTTAGTAACTAGTAGTCACGTGGCAGTGACGATTAGCAATCTTGGGCTTCGGGGGAGTAAAATTACTTGAATCTTATACGATCTTAGACATTTCTAGTGGTTCAATATTATCTAAATACGTCAGTTTGCATCTGCAAGACTTGCTTTGCTCGTGTGGTTGCACCCTGAGCCTCTTGTCTGCATCTGATAACTATCCATTTAACTAAACGTTCTTTAGCCCGATTCATAGGCGTAGGTATAACAATGTTTTCGACGGTCAGAGATATACTGTCGTCCTTCAGCATCTTTCAAGAAAAATAAATTACGGAAAATCTGCCGCTGGTCACAAAGATTCACTAATAAAAATACAGCGCCAACAAACGTATTCTTCGAAAAACAATGACAGAAACGAGGTTAACTAAGTACGACGTTTGCAGCAGCATGGACTTTCAGCTCGGAGGCCATAGCTGCGGTTACCCTTGACGCTGCATCACAGACAGAAGCACCTGCGATGGTGTACTCAACGACGAACCTGGGTGCACGAATGGCAAAAGGCCATTTTTTCGGAAAATCCAGGTTCTGTTTACAGCATCATGATTGTAGCATCCGTGTTCGGCGACATCGTGGTGAACGCGCATTGGAAGCGTGTATTCGTCATCGCCATACTAGCATATCAGCCGGCGTAATGGTATGGGGTGCTATTGGTTACAGGTCTCGGTCACCTCTTGTTCGCATTGACGGCACTTTGAACAGTGGACGTTACCTTTCAGATGTGTTACGACCCGTGGCTCTACCCTTCATTCGACCCCTGTGAAACCCTACATTTCAGCAGGATAATGCACGGCCGCATGTTCAGGTTCTGTACGGGCCTTTCTGGATACAGAAAATGTTCGACTGCTGCCCTGGCCAGCACATTCTCCAGATCTCTCACCAATTGAAAACGTCTGGTCAATGGTGGCCGAGCAACTGGCTCGTCACAATACGCCAGCCACTACTCTTGATGAACTGTAGTATCGTGTTGAAGCTGCATGGGCAGCTGTTACCTGTACACGCCATCCAAGCTCTGTTTGAGTCAATTCCGTGTAAGGCCGTTATTACGGCCAGAGGTGATTGTTCTGGGTACTGCTTTCTCGGGATCTATGCACTCAAATTGCGTGAAATTGTAATCACACGTCAGTTCTAGTATAATATATTTGTCCAATGAATACCCGTTTATCATCTGCATTTCTTCTTGGTGTAGCAATTCTAATGGCCAATAGTGTGTTTAATGCATAGCGGTACAGAGAAAATAATCACAGAGAATGTAAAGGAAAGTTCAGCAAACTTTTTTCACAGAGTGCGACATAACTGACAAAATCGCGAGCAAGGTCTGCAAAATCTTTCTGTACAGTACTTGCAAGCCAGAAAGAAAGCTCTGTAAAAAAAGTTGACTATTCCTTGTCAATCGTGGGTGAGTGACACAGAATGGACAAAAAATAAGGACAACCAGTACATTTATTTACTAAAAATAGTTGTCAAAGAAGGCGACATCTGAAAAAAGTTACATCTGACATAGTGCGTACATACCGAATCTAAAAAACTAAGTAACAAAAAGGGTTAGTTAAATTTTGTGAAACTGTTGTTTGGCCTTTAAGATATCATAAGCGTTTGATTTGGTATTGCTGTATCCAACCAAGAGAACTAATTTCAATTGTTCTTCAGTCAGTCTTGCTCCAAGTGCTGACTTCTCGTACTTCATTTTTGAAAATGTAGTCTCACGGTCATAAGGTGTTCCAAACACTGACGCTACACCAGCGGCAAATTTCTTTATGTTCCAAAACTTAACATCAGATAAACAGCAGTAGAATTTAAAAATTTTTGCTTCTCCATGTTTCTTTTTCAATAAGTCATTTGGTTACAAGTCAATGAGTTCCAACTGTAGTTTAGCCGACACCTCATCAAGGTTACAATAGAACGTACTCTAGAAGAGAGGAATGTGACTCAGTTCTATCAAAAGCTGAAAATCTCTTCCTCAACCGACCGACACTTCCCCTTACGACCCATGTTGGCAGGCTAACGTGTACTAACGTGCACTATTGTGCGCTAACGTGTACTAAAGTGCACAGTGCATGACGTCATCCAAGATGGTGACGCTAAATGGCGGGAAAACCACTCTTCCTATGCTAAACATAAATATTTATTTTGCAGCCAGTGTCTCCACCACGAGATCTAGACTCCAGGTGACCTAATACACACTACTGCCACCAGATGGTGCTGTCATCCCTCACGTGACGTAATCCAAGACCATGGTCTGGAGGCGAAAATAGTGTGTAAATGACTCAGGCTGCGCTGGGTTGCTAGATAGAGTAAGGAAGGAGTGCACTCTATTTATTTTCGAACATCTAATTTAGCCATTGAGTTTATTTATCACACTCACGCAAAAGACTCGCCCTAATGTGCTTGGCGTCACAATACACAGTCTGCAGACACGCAAACAAATTTTCCGAAATAATTTCAGTACAGACCTGCAAGCTGCTCCTAAATAATACAGCACAGTGATGGTTCAAATGGCTCTGAGCACTATGGGACTTAACATCTGTGGTCATCATTCCCCTAGAACTTAGAACTCCTTAAACCTAACTAACCTAAGGACATCACACACATCCATGCCCGAGGCAGGTTTCGAACCTGCGACCGTAGCGGTCACGCGGTTCCAGACTGTAGCGCCACAGTGATGTGTAGTCACGCTAAGTACTCGTAAACTGTCCAAATAGCGCACATCACAGCCTACAGACCTGCTCGCAAAAGAATTCAATCAACGCGTCATAGCACCCTCCGCCACACCCTGTCCACAGGACCGCGAAGTGACGCGGCCGTCAGCTGTCAAATCATGCACAGCTCCCGCTCTGGTCCCGCAAGCATGAGGCGGCCACATCCCTTTCATAATTCATTTCTGACAAATTCCTATCCAATTACGTGTTCATCTACACACCGGTGCAGACGCCCCCGGGATGCGCACAGCTTCGAGCCGACGCCTGACGCTTGCGAAATTTCCCCCTAACGGAACATACGAGCTACGTTCAGCCGTGCATACCCGCAAAATGTCCACGGTGCTACTCGCCATCTGAAATGTTCTCAATCTTATTCTTACGGCACATGGCTTCGTAAAAAATAACAGCCAACTCCACCTATCTGCGATTCTGTACTGTTCCAGAAAGAGTTAACGCTCGATTTCTTCATGTCTCACCTTGTATGCACTCAAATTCTTGCCCTAACAGAACCTGTTTACGAAAATTAACATCGAATTCACTCGTCCCAGGGCACCTAACGTGATACCTTTCCTGCTCTCAACATACGCAAACGTCCTCAACGCTATGTAGAGGCTCCTATATACCAGCACAAAGGATGTGAATCAATCGAGCATTATTATTCGCTCTTATCGAATTTACCCATCGAATTACTGATACCTCCGATATCGAAGCACTGTCCGCCTGTTTTCCTTCTGCAGACGAGACTTTCAGCGGTCATTTTCCACTGATCACCATATTGCACCGACAACTAAACCTCACAAATTGCCATACATATCGTCAAATGCGGAAAGACTCTTACTCAATTATACTGCTCTCCCACTGAGGACAGGAGCTTGAATATTGAGCTACAACAGCTACACGATAGAATGAACTCCAAGCGATATATTTCAAGGGAAGAGTGCCACATACATTAACATACATGAACGTATACTAACGTGTACTAACGTGCACTAACGTGTACTAATGTGAACTAACGTGTAGTAACGTGCACTATTTTCCCCTCGGTACAATCGCGTTACTGTTTCTGCTCCGAACTTGCTTCCTTGCTTGCTCGCTTTTCTACGCACATCTCGAGACTCTGGGATTACAAGAACACACATATTTTCACCATAATATTATACCATTTTCGCGGTACTTCTCAAGCACTAGGCAGCATCCTACCGATCGCTAGCGCAACATAATTCCAAAGATATAGACTGGAAATTATTTCTCTACAAACCCCAAACTTTAGCGACGTGCAGCATGCTATAAACCACTGAGTAACTAGAAACAAATAGAGGAAACTGATATTTCCACTCTCGAATACCGATGTCGGTGATGGAACAGATTCCAAATCACCCCTATAATTTACAAGCCATCTAAGGTCTTTCCCAAGTCTAGAGAACAGGCAAACGTGTCTTCCACATGCTAGGAGCACATACGACAATCGATCTTCTCCCAACTAAATAAAGGTGCGAAATGAGCAGAAGCAGTCAACCAAACAATTTACATGGGAGGGAATAACGATGGTCCAGTGAAAACGCACCTCCATACACAATCTTCTCAAATTTCCACTTGCTCACGAAAGCCGCAAAACACATACTATGTATTAGTTCGCTATTCGGTCGTCTAGAGGACGACAAAGTTAACTCGGATAGATTCCTACACTCCAACAGACCTCTGCATTAGGACGGCTGCTGCCGTTAACAGGAAACGTGAATCATTCCCAACACAGGCCATGCATACACGGAATCATTCTAGAAAACATGTCACATATATATTTTATCATTATACTTACAATTAAATCTTACGATCGCGGTCTCAATTGAACAGCATTCGACAACGAGCAAAGTATCGGAAATACACCCTGCTGTCGGCAGTGACTCTGAAAATAGAAATATCACTACCATTATTATGACTTGAAGTACTATTCCCTTTGCTATCATAGTACTCCAAGTCAAATCCATATCCTCCTTACGACTAGACATAGCCATTTCCTTCCCAAAAGCAGATACTTTATAGGCCTGATGCTCAAACGCGAACCACTCATCCATCTCCTACTACTAAGTATAATAATTCATCAATAACTCAGTGTCTATGGCACTAAATAATAGTGAGAGAAAATCAGCGATCGGTCGACATGTCTAATAAGTTTTTTCTTGCGAGTGGTACCACTCTGTCTTAGAAAGATAGACTTAATCGGTCAGATGTTAAAAAAACCAGATGGCAACAACTACTGTATGTTACTGCCACAAGCGGTCTCGGTTCTACAGGTGTGCACTAGTATCCACGTTAAAACTTATGTACTTGCTTTATAAATCTATGTACGACATTACCTCTGAATAAGGTGGATTTTTGTCCAGACAAATACTGAGACGGTGATCGTAGGAATGTGTATTATCAGACCATCACTTAGCCCACGATGCAACCTCGTGATAAAATCGGTGAATTTTGAAAGTCATTCAGCTAAGGAATGCGGTATGTAACTGGTATTTGCAACTCCCTCACGCCACTAGATGTTTATCCAGTATGTGTAACATATGCTGTCTCGATACCATGTCAGAGGTTCCTTTATATATCCACTGAGTTCGATGACTGACTGAGAAGGATCACAAACAGTAGTAAATCGTATGCTTATTGAGATCGTAAGAAAATATGTACACTAGCTTTTCACACCTCTAGTGTTACGCTATCCGCTATAAATGATGTCTATGATTTGGAGTCAGGTCCTCCGATTCAGCCACATACCTGCACTGCATCACAGCCACATGTGAATCATATTTCTGGCGCTCTCATAAGTGGAAACGAGTCACCTTTCTCGAACGTATCTGCTACAGTAAAAATCCAACGTGGTCTTAGTCAGTCCCTTCACATCTTGCAACTTCTTCCATTTTTACAGCTTTGTGCATGTGATCATTCCATTTTAAGTCGGAACTGAGCAGAAGTCGGACAAAGCTATATCCACCACATTCTGCAACTCGACTAGAAACAGAGTGAGCTGAGTTATTGCGACAGGACCGTGTTTTGACCATTCGACGGAAAGCGCGCATTGTGGTGCGTTCCCAAACTACATACAAGTACTACAGATCCACGTCCATTCAAATCTATCAGCCAAACATGCTATCATCTTTATTCTCTACCCCCCCCCCCCCCCAACAGAGAAAAATTAACAACTATAGAAGCTCAAATAACTCATCCGATATACACTCCTGGAAATTGAAATAAGAACACCGTGAATTCATTGCCCCAGGAAGGGGAAACTTTATTGACACATTCCTGGGGTCAGATACATCACATGATCACACTGACAGAACCACAGGCACATAGACACAGGCAACAGAGCATGCACAATGTTGGCACTAGTACAGTGTATATCCACCTTTCGCAGCAATGCAGGCTGCTATTCTCCCATGGAGACGATCGTAGAGATGCTGGATGTAGTCCTGTGGAACGGCTTGCCATGCCATTTCCACCTGGCGCCTCAGTTGGACCAGCGTTCGTGCTGGACGTGCAGACCGCGTGAGACGACGCTTCATCCAGTCCCAAACATGCTCAATGGGGGACAGATCCGGAGATCTTGCTGGCCAGGGTAGTTGACTTACACCTTCTAGAGCACGTTGGGTGGCATGGGATACATGCGGACGTGCATTGTCCTGTTGGAACAGCAAGTTCCCTTGCTGGTCTAGGAATGGTAGAACGATGGGTTCGATGACGGTTTGGATGTACCGTGCACTATTCCGTGTCCCCTCGACGATCACCAGTGGTGTACGGCCAGTGTAGGAGATCGCTCCCCACACCATGATGCCGGGTGTTGGCCCTGTGTGCCTCGGTCGTATGCAGTCCTGGTTGTGGCGCTCACCTGCTGGCGCCAAACACGCATACGACCATCATTGGCACCAAGGCAGAAGCGACTCTCATCGCTGAAGACGACACGTCTCCATTCGTCCCTCCATTCACGCCTGTCGCGACACCACTGGAGGCGGGCTGCACGATGTTGGGGCGTGAGCGGAAGACGGCCTAACGGTGTGCGGGACCGTAGCCCAGCTTCATGGAGACGGTTGCGAATGGTCCTCGCCGATACCCCAGGAGTAACAGTGTCCCTAATTTGCTGGGAAGTGGCGGTGCGGTCCCCTACGGCACTGCGTAGGATCCTACGGTCTTGGCGTGCATCCGTGCGTCGCTGCGGTCCGGTCCCAGGTCGACGGGCACTTGCACCTTCCGCCGACCACTGGCGACAACATCGATGTACTGTGGAGACCTCACGCCCCACGTGTTGAGCAATTCGGCGGTACGTCCACCCGGCCTCCCGCGTGCCCACTATACGCCCTCGCTCAAAGTCCGTCAACTGCACATACGGTTCACGTCCACGCTGTCGCGGCATGCTACCAGTGTTAAAGACTGCGATGGAGCTCCGTATGCCACGGCAAACTGGCTGACACTGACGGCGGCTGTGCACAAATGCTCCGCAGCTAGCGCCATTCGACGGCCAACACCGCGGTTCCTGGTGTGTCCGCTGTGCCGTGCGTGTGATCATTGCTTGTACAGCCCTCTCGCAGTGTCCAGAGCAAGTATGGTGGGTCTGACACACCGGTGTCAATGTGTTCTTTTTTCTATTTCCAGGAGTGTAGAACTCACGTAGACGCCATTACTCGCGCGATGACGCAAAGCTGCGTTGGGGGTCCAGCGCGGAGAAAGAGGGAGAGAGAGAGAGATTTCACAATGCTTCCCAGAATAGCACAGCGCGCAGCCCTCCAAGCATTCCTAACGGCGTACTTCGTCCCTCACTGAATTTACCTGTCGAACTGCTGCTGCTACTGCTCCCTGTGTGGAACGAACCTATTAAGTACACACATATTGATACACTACAGACGGTAGTTTAACGTTTCATCACCTCTGCTCTAGGAGAATGATCGTATCCCACATACTATACTGTAAATCACAAGAAACGCCCCCAGTGGTCCTGTTTAGTTGTTTGAAACACTGTTTTCTAACGTGCTTTGTTCACTGCCAAACATTTCGTTTTTCTGCCACGACTTCGAGGCCTGCACCAGGTTCTAAACTGACATTAAGAAGTTCTGATCCACAGGGTTTCGCAGGAAATTAGACCTTTCACGGTGTAAATCATGTTATTAGGGCTGATACCATAACATGCCACACATCGGATGATTTTAAATAAAAGACAGCTACAACATAAGGAAACCGGAAGAGTTTGCTCGCGTTGTGCAGAGTCTCCAAATTAAGGTCCGAAGGTGATTCACGAGTTCTACATTTAGACTCATCTCCCACACTGACGGAATAGCTGATAACTCCACGTACCGTTTCGACTCATTCATCATACTGCATTCATGTACGCAATCACCGTTTCGGTGCTATCCACCCCAGAAGGTATAGCCTAGCCGCCAAAACTCCCCCTCCAACTCAAACAAGCATTGTCTCTCAATCATTATTTCGTAACCAAAAGCATGTCAGCGGACGGATGGGTTGGAAAAGACACCATCGATATACTCTAATAATAAGCATCATAGTTGCTAGTGTGAACAATTTTAACACTTTTACACTAATTTCAACACCGACCAATGATGTGACAGAATGGCCCCCAATTTCAGTATCACAGCTAAATCACCCCTTTTACATCACTCTGCGAGTATGATTGCGAATGTGGATAGATTACTGTGCAGTACGTCCATTCATTGTTAACTCTCGAACACATACATGATCGAAGTACATCTATCTCTATGCTGCTGGTAGTCACAGAGCATTCTCACAGTTTTAGGGTAAAATTAGACACTGAAAGACCCGGCCCCCCCCCCCCCCTTCACACTGTCACTGACCACCCGCCCTGCAGCACCGTTACCGATTTAATCTGCAACCGACCAAAATTAGACCACTAGATTCGACGTCTCGTGAATGAATGAAGTTTACCGAGTCCTCACCCATCCAAATGCATAATATTTGAGGAGATGTGCCCATGTCGAGGATGTTAGCACTCCAAAAAGTGTCGTCATGTAATAGTAGACAGTTAAGAAGAACAAGAAATGCATGATTTTTATGCATGATGGAGTTCCAGATGGATGGAGTTCGACACATTTTTACCTGAATCAACCAAGCTATATATTTTAAAGTATTATCCCAGAGTCTAGGATCATTACCTGGCGGGTATAGGTAAGAGAGACCATAAACACACACACTCCTAAGGCTACAACGTTCTGCAATTACAACAGGCTATTATGCTAGATCGCTTGCGGTTCCGACCTATCGCTCGTATGGAATGTAGCGCTGTTAATATTCTAATGTAAGGAATATGTTTCAAGCGCATGACATACATCCTTCTTCCAGGTTTCTCTATGAGAAAATATGTTATCGAACCGTAAAATGAAATAACTACTCCCTTAAAACATTTGCTCTGTGTGATATGAGCACAATATAGCTTTCCAGAGATGTATAGTGTCCACTGTTCACTTCCGATCACGGTGCAGAAATTGTACTATGCATGCCTCAGCCCTATATAAAATGATCGTTAGTGACAGGGAATACCTCTTACGAGGAAACAGATAAACGCAAAGCAGCAGCGTCTAATATGTAAAGATTACAAGTCATTCCGCCACTAACTCTGGAAACAGCACATCTGTCAGGTAAACGTATACATTAGAACTGCAGTACCTCACATGCACCTATCGCTAAATTAGTTATGAAGCTGCAGTGGAGATTTTACACCCAAGATGCGGTAGGGGGATGGAGTCCACTGCATAAATCAAAGTTCGTTTACAGAAATGTCTCACGCTTCATCACACGTGAGATGGAAGTCCTCTGATGACGGGGAAGTTCACCATTAAAGTTCGCAAATAGACAGTGCTTTACATCAGATATAGAACACATGGCTGTATACAAGTCGAAAGCAAGCTTCTCCATGCGACTGATGCACCCTGACAGAACAATGGAAAAACTGACCTGTAGTAACTCCTCCCTCACTCTCTGGAATGCATCATCAGTCTACCATTAAATCGTACATCGTTACAACTCCATCTCAATCGATTACCCTGTCCACTCTATGTTATCCTTTAACGCAGATGGATGTTAGTTTAGAGGCTGATGGTTCTCTGTCTTCCTGAAAAGCGTGAAACACAGTAGTCAACTGGCGTGTATCACTGGTACCTCAATAGACGTACAGTTGAATGCTACCTCGACGGAGAAAAAGTGATTCCCTTTGCTTCCATGTCGACATGTTCTTGGATTCCTCCTGCTCCCGCATACTTGCCCCCACGTACAAACTGTTCTGCGTGAAGCAGAAAATACGCAAGTACTTCCTCAATATCCTCGCATTTCGGTGTATATTCGTTCAAGTTATACCTATTCCACGTAATTTATCGCAATTCTATTGATTTTTTTATATCAGGTCTATCCATGCGATCATGACATAACCTATCATTCATTGTTCTAAAACTGCTTGTAACTGTAGCACAACTGCCAACACGTGGCCCAAATGCACTGATCGGGAGCCGTCACATCTGAGATAGGGTTTGCAGGTGGACCAACCAGGCGTTACGTCCGAACACATATTCTATAATCGATGTCTGGTCCACCAGCGGAGGGGACAGGGTCGTGGGAGCCACCCGCAACACATGCGTATACACTGAGATACATAAAACAGAGCAACGCACTCCAAATGTGGGCATGACTGGGTACAATGGAGTACAGTGCTACAATACGATTCCCCTAAGCAGGGACCTGTGCGTGGTTAGACAGCTGACGGCCGCGTCACTTCGCGGTCCTGTGGACAGGGTGTGGCGGAGGGTGCTATGACGCGTTGATTGCATTATTTTGCGAGCAGGTCTGTAGGCTGTGATATGCGCTATTTGGACAGTTTACGAGTACTCAGTGTGTCTACACATCACTGTGCAGTATTATTTAGGAGCAGTTTGCAAATCTGTACTGAAATTATTTCGGAAAATTAGGAGTTCGAAAATGGTTCAAATGGCTCTGAGCACTATGGTACTAAACTACTGAGGTCACCAGTCCTCTAGAACATAGAACTACTTAAACCTAACTAACCTAAGGACATCACATACATCCATGCCCAAGGCAGGATTCGAACCTGCGACCGCAGCGGTCGCGCGGTTCCAGACTGTAGCACCTAGAATCGCTCGGCCAGCCCGGCCGGCAATCAGAAGTTGTTTGCGTGTCTGCAGACAGTGAATTGTGACGCCAAGCACGTTAGGGCGCGTCTTTTGCGTGACTGTGATAAACACACTCAAGGGCTTAATCAAATGTTCGAAAATAAATAGAGTGCACTCCTTCCTTACTCTATCTAGCAGCCCAGTGCATTACGTCACATCAGGGATGACAGCACCATCTGGTGGCAGTAGTGTGTACCACATCAGTTGGAGTCTAGATCTCGTAGTGGAGACACTGGCTGCAAAATAAAGACTTATGTTTAGCACAGGAAGAGTGGTTTTCCCGCCATTTAGCCCCACCATCTTAGTACATGTTAGTGCACGTTAGTGCACGTTAGTACACGCTAGCCTGCCTACATGGGTTGTAAGGGGAAGTGTCAGTCGGTTGAGGATCGTGGTGTAGACTCTAACTATTTCCTTTTAAGTCCAGGTGGGCGTGGTATTGGCGAAAATTCATTCCAAGACCACAGTAGCCCACTCTGGTGGTGTGAATATATACTAGGCTTTGTGGTGAACACATTGTATGCTGCCATCTTTAATAACGTTACTTGCGTCATCACCTGACGTCACAGTAGCGCCCTCTGGTGCCAGTACTGTGTACTAAGTCAGTTGGAGTCTGGAGCTCTTGGTGAATACACTCGGTGTCGCCATCTTGGATTATGTCACAGATGAGAGCGCCCTCTGCTGGTGGCTATGTGTACTAAGTCAGTTGGAGTCTTGACCTTGTGGTGAACACACCTGCATGGAATTGTTTAAATTAAGTCTTATTTCCAAGTACTTTTCACGCGAATCCTTAGGAGGTGGTGGCAGTCTGGCGACTGAGGTTAGTACGTCTTTTCTTTCGCGCCATTTTGTTAGCTTAATAGACATATGGGAATTGAATTTTGTTTACCGTCACAATTAAAAGTTGGTGCCAGATCGTATGAAGAGGTGGCAGTCGAGTGACTTAGGTTAGTGGAGGTAGACCAAGTGAGCTATCTTCCTGTGATTTTCTTTGCTTAGTAGCGATAAACGAGGTGTGATGCATTATCCTGTTGGAATTTGAACTTCTCGCCATTTTTCAGGGGGAGGGAATCTGGGGTTAGGTTAGTGGAGGTAGCCCAGTTGACCTATCTACCCGCCAAAATCCGCCATCTTGGATGACGTCATGCACTGTTGCCAAGTCTACACGATGCCATCTTGGATGACGTCATCATTGCCATCATGGATACATCTGGCAACAATGGAATGTGTGGTAACACCTGCTTTGTCCTCCTACTCACGCACAATATCTTGTAACTTGTAAGGATTACAGATTTCATCACAGCAAACTTTCTCATTTAGGTATTTCTTTGTGTTTCATGGGCTCATAGTTATCAGAGTGTAACTCTCCAGAAAAACTTTGGATGCTGAAAGATGTTTTGTGGAATAGTGCCATCGAAGACCGCCAAGACGTTCGCTGCAAATTATGCAAGTAGTTTTCTGGACCTTTTATTCCACAAAGAAGTTCTTGACTCCCCATTCTTCATTGAAAACGCGAGACTCAGCGTCCACTTTTCTTTTCTTAGTAGTGAAGTAAATGACACCTGAAAATTAAAAAGACGCTGAATAACAAGCATAATTAAAATCGTGGTACGTCGTGAAATAAGCAAACATTACAATAAAAAAGAAAATCTAGACACTATAATTTGAAACGGAACATAGCAAATTTAAGGCGAATAACAGCCAGAAGATCTCCGCACGTATGTTTTATAAAGAAAATGCTAGTACCGTCGGTGTCCTTGATGAACTGACATCACGTGCCGGATCCGGCCTGTGGGCTTAGTTTGATGATCCCTGAACTATGCGGTAATTCATCTCACGCCAGGCATTCTAAGAACATGTGCAGTCACAGACGTGAGTGCATTGCAAACATATACTTTGAGTTCTGGTATTGTTTCGTCAAAGGAGGTACAGATACTAAGCGCTTCACATAGCCCCTTAAAAAGAAATCCATGGTTGTCAGATCCAGAGATCTAGACTAGAAAGGGCAGAATGCACCGGTTTCCGATTCTTTGCGCCTGCACGAGCACCAAAATTTTTAACTTCATTTTTGAAACCCAGTAACTTTTATCGATATCATTAATTAAATAATCACTACATTCATTTTGACCTACCTGTGTCTTAAAGCACTCAATATTTCTCTCACTAGCCTCTGTCTTCCTTAAAGCACTTGTAATCTTATATCAACGGTAGAACTAAAGTGTGCGTTAAGGACGTCCAAAAACATAAAATCTCCGGGGGAAGACAATCTCCATATGTAGTTATCTAATTGTGTTTCGTGAACATTACTCTTAAAGACACCACACCAGAAGATTGGCAAATTGCGGTTGTTATCCTGTTATTTAAAAAGGGGACGGCAGGATGTGTGATACTTATCGAAATATTAAGTCTTTTGAAATCTTGATACAAGATATAAGCAAAGCTAATAAAAAGTAGGATAAAAATACTTTCTGAAGCGTCTCTTACAGGAGAACATAATAGGCATCGGATGGGAAACCTCGATTGGATAGTATTTTTCCAGTCTACCAAATTATTGAAAAACACAGACAATAGGCTCACCCCACATACGTAGCCGTTATCGATTATGAGAAAGCTTTTTATAAAGGGAACAGAATGAAATTATCGGAAATTTCAGAAAAGAAAGGTACACCTCAGCTTGTATAAGTGTAAATCAAATTATGAACAGTGCCAACTAAATAAAGTACAAAGTAAAGTATAAAAAGGAAAATCGTGTGCGAGAACTATCTCTCAATGAGAAAGTTATATGTTGACGATGTCGCAGAATGTGGCAGAATAAAGCAGTGTACCACTATAAGCTTAATAATAAAGTTATAAATACACCCCTGACTGCAAATTATGAAATAATTCTAACTGATAATTGCGTTCCATAGTAAGGAGCATTTAAGAACAAAAATAACAACTGATAATAAATCGCTAGAACAAATAAATACGCACTTTTAAAAACCTGGGAGATCTCACATATTAGATGCAATGATCAAGAATTCAAATTACAAGAATTTCAACAGTTGGTAGGTAGGGGAGAGTGTTTAACCTATAGGGCAGTGTATCTAGAAACATATGATGTTTTCCAGGTCGGTCTCTCAATCTAGTGACTGATTTTACCGCCATAAGTAGTTTCCAGCTTTTCGACTGTTTTTGTTGTCATGAGACAAGAGGTTCTGTTTTGTGCAGCATTTGCAAGTGTTAGGAGTTCTATACATTTAAGTACTGTATAATATATTAAAGCTGTGTGGAGGATATTGTAAATTCTTCAGTTACAGAGTTTTATAGTAACAAAAAAATACCAGTTACATCACATGCAGATGGTGAAGCCATACTTCATCGTTTGTGCGCCTTCTTGTACCCTCAAAGAGAAGAAGGTATTCTACCATGCTATATGAAATATTTGCAAATAAACAGAGTTTCATTGATGTACTGACTATTTTTCCTGTCTTAAAAATGGAATTTATCTTAGCTAGCAACAGTTCCAGCATCATAATGTTCTTAACTTGTAACTATTTCTGATAATACTTCTTACTTTGCTTTCACCTACCAATTCATGGTGTATAGGAGATTAATAATGTAACATATAGACTGTTAAATACTGTATTTAGATTTTATCGTTTGCAACGCTTTCAAGTTTCAATAGATTTGCTGCTAGATACATGACCATGTTATACCTTGGAACAATTTTTCACATTTGGAAAAACCTTACCTTTTTTGGAGTAATTTTTGTAATTTCAGAAAGAGACTGCAGCAGACATAAGGTGAATGCTGTCATTTCAACATGGAGTAAGAAAATATAGTAAATTTTTAATACAGGGCTGGCTAGAGGCAAACATCTGACTGTGTTCCAAGGTACAACTCTCTCCCCTACTATAAATCACACTCTCCCCAAATAAGTTAGAAACGAGACAACACCAAAATTTTATAATGTGGTGACAGTTTCAGCATTGTATGCGTCAGAGACATGGAATCTAGCTGCCAGTCAATGAAGGAGGGTTGAAGCAGCAGACATAACATTCCTGAGACCAGCAATTGGTCACAAACTCAAAGACTGAAAAAAAAACAGTGAAGCTAGAAACGAACTGGGTGTCAAAAGTATATTGCAAAAATTAGAGGAGTACGAGAAAGAACGGCATGAGCACATTTGAAGGATGTCATATGAACTGATAACAATATTTATCTGTTATATGTATAAAGCAGAATGATTGTATGTATGTGTGTATCGATTTCAACCAAATCTGTCAAAGTAACAGTAGGCCTCATCCATATCAGCAGTGTGTGGTTTGCAATCTCCTAGTTCCATTAGGAACGGATATACAGCCTAAGATTAGGTTTTCTTTTCAGCCTCTGATGAAGAGACTGCACTGCAGAATGGGCATGTTGTGTGGGAACAATATTGGCATGCTAAATCAACCAGCTCTCCAGGGCAGCTTACATGTCAGGGGCAAGATGTTGGTAGCCCTGAAATGTATGCTGCCCTGCATCACAGGTGTGCTGTATTGGACTAGTATTGGTCTGCTTTATCGCCATCCTTTGCATGGTGGCCTGTGTATCAGGGACAAACAAGTGATTTTCAAGATCCTGAAGTGAAGCTTACCTTGCGTGACAAGCACGTTGTGGGAGTAGTATCGACATGCTGTACTGAACTGTATTGCAGGAGCTACATGTGCCGGTGAGCGTGGCTGGCTACAAGTTGAGTTAAATAGAGGAGGGGTTGGACAGAACGATGGGGAGGAGGAAAGGATAGAAAGAGGGGAGGAGGGGGAGATGCAAGATGCAGGTGAAAGGTGTAGAGGGATGGTGGGCAGATGAAAAAAGGAGAGGGGGAGGCGGAGATAGAGAGAGAGAGAGAGAGAGAGAGACGCGGAGGAAGATATTGTCAGAGGGAGGGTGGAGGAAGAATGGGCAGAGTAAATGGACAAAGATTGGGGTAGAAATAGGTGAAGAAAGAGAGAGTGAAAGAGAGGGGAGGAGGAGACAGACATATAGCCATAGGGGATGAGGTGGACAAACAGCAGGAGGAAGAGCTGGGCACAGAGAGGGGGAAGAGGCGATGTGTTCAATATATGAGTCGAACCCACACTCAGGCGAAGCTGAGAGGAAGTATACAAAAATACACTAGAAGAGTAAAGAAATGTTGAATGTCCTCAGGAATGAAAAGATTAGTTGCATTCTACTTTGTAATAGGAAAGGATGCCCAAAGCAAAACTGGACATGATGATGATGTTGATGACAGTAGAGGCGTCGTCACACTTCGCTGAAGCACATCCAGAATGACGCCTTTAGCTGTGTATGCCCGTCACCTGCGCCTGTTATTGTAGTCAGGTGGTGGGAGCCTTTGTCGGCTGGCTGCGGAGGGATTTGCCGAGACGCGGCATCAAGTGGCTGCGCGGCTTGTTGCGCGCTGGCCGCCGCGCCGGCACGCTGCCGCCATTGTGGCGCCCACAATGCGCGCCCGGCACGGCTGCTCGCGCCGCCTCGCCGCCCATTCAGCTCACCTCTGGCGAATCTGCTGTGTTCTGCTCCAGCCACAATCACACGCACACACCGCCCGCCCAATAGGTTGCGCCCGCCCGAGTTGCCAGATATGTATTGTGCCGCGCACAGCGGGCCCATTGTGTGCCGCCTCCGCTGGAACCGAGGCCCGCTGCGTAGCACAAGGAGCTGGCCGCCGTTGCTCTTAGGATAAAGAACGGAGTATCTGTATGGCGAGTACTGGTAATTAATTACAGATCCGACTGAAGAGACATAGGATCAAGGTGAGAAGTGTTGGGCACAGCCTAAGGATCGTGTCGACTAGCACAGGGCTCAAAAAATTACTCATGCCCTAGAAGATACCACGCAAATACCGTGTAACACGGCCATTTGCCTCACCAGGTCGAGGAACAGAGACCACAACTTCCTGCAGCTATGCCGTACCCAGCTGAAGCCACTCAATCGTGGCGAATGTTCATTGTTATGTTTCACCTGCTGTTCCGTATAGTCTCGGAAGTTTTCTACGGGCTTAACGTCGCTTGATTTAGCAGCATAGTCAAGGTGCGATAGGGTACAGTAGTGTTCGCCAAGCCACGAACATATGCATTCAGCTCTGTAAACACTGCAGTTGTCATCTTTGAGGACAGGAGCAGTCAATACCGTATTGATCATGAAGATATAGAAGAAAGGGAATTGCTTCGTCACAGAGAATACTGAAATAAACATCCCGGTTCATGTTCACGGCAATCTGAATGAGTGGATCCATGCCACAGTACAATCATCATCATCATTTAAGACTGATTATGCCTTTCAGTGTTCAGTCTGGAGCATAGTCCCACTTACAAAATTCCTCCATGATCTCCTATTCAGTGCTAACATTGGTGCCTCTTCTGATATTAAGCCTATTACTTCAAAATCATTCTTAACCGAATCCAGGTACCTTCTTCTTGGTCTACCCCGACTCTTCCTACCCTCTATGCTGAACCCATGAGTCCCTTGGGTAACCTTGCTTCTCCCATGCGTGTAACATGACCCCACCATCTAAGCCTGTTCGCCCTGACTGCTACATCTATAGAGTTCATTCCCAGTTTTTCTGTGATTTCGTCTTTGTGTCACCCTCCTGCCATTGTTCCCATCTACTAGTACCTTCAATCATCCTAGCTACTCTCATATCCGTAACCTCAACCTTATTGATAAGGTAACCTGAATTCACCCAGCTTTCGCTCCCATACAACAAAGTTGGTCGAAAGATTGAACGGTGTACAGATAACTTAGTCTTGGTACTGACTTCCTTCTTGCAGAAGAGAGTAGATCGTAGCTGAGCGCTCACTGCATTAGCTTTGCTACACCTCGTTTCCAGTTCTTTCACTATGTCGCCATCCTGTGAGAATATGCATCGTAAGTACTTGAAACCGTCCACCTGATCTAACTTTGTTCCTCCTATTTGGCACTCAATCCGTTTATATCTCTTTCCCACTGGCATTACTTTCGTTTTGGAGATGCTAATCTTCATACTATAGTCCTTACACTTCTGATCTAGCTCTGAAATATTACTTTGCAAACTTTCAATCGAATCTGCCATCACAACTAAGTCATCCGCATATGCGAGACTGGTTATTTTGTGTTCACATATCTTAATCTCACCCAGCCAGTCTATTGTTTTCAACATATGATCCATAAATAATATGAACAACAGTGGAGACAGGTTGCAGCCTTGTCTTACCCCTGAAACTACTCTGAGCCATGAACTCAATTTACCGTCAACTCTAACTGCTGCCTGACTATCTACGTAAAGATCTTTAATTGCTTGCAAAAGTTTGCCTCCTATTCCATAACCTCGTTGAACAGACTATAACTTCCGCCTAGGAACTCGGTCATACGCCTTTTCTAGATCTATAAAGCACAGATACAGTTCCCTGTTCCATTCGTAACACTTCTCCATTATTTGCCGTAAGCTAAAGATTTGGTCCTGACAACCTCTAAGAGGCCTAAACCCACACTGATTTTCATCCAATTTGTCCTCAATTAATACTCGCACTTTCCTTTCTATAATACCTGAGAAGATTTTACCCACAACGCTGATTAAAGAGATACCTCTGTAGTTGTTACAATCATTTCTGTTTCCATATTTAAAGATTAGTGTGATTACTGCTTTCGTCCAGTCTGATGGAACCTGTCCCGACTCCCACGCCATTTCAGTTATCCTGTGTATCCATTTAAGACCTGACATTCCACTGTATTTGATGACACCCGACTTAATTTCATTCACCCCAGCCGCATTATTGCACTGCAATCTACTGACCATTTTCTCCACTTCCTCAAATGTGATCCTATTTCCATCATCATTCCTGTCCCATTGTACATCGAAATCTGAAACATTACTGATCGTATTTTCACCTACATTGAGCAACTCTTCAAAATATTCCCTCCATCTGCCCAAGGCATCAACAGGACTCACCAGCAGTTTTCCTGACCTGTCCAAAATACTTGTCATTTCCTTCTTACCTCCCTTTCGAAGACTGCTAATTACACTCCAGAATGGTTTTCCAGCAGCTTGACCCAAGGTCTCCAATCTGTTTCCAAAGTCTTCCCAACATTTCTTCTTGGATGCTGTAATTATCTGTTTGGCTTTGTTTCTTTCTTCAGCATAACTTTCTCTGTCTACCTGATTTCTAGTATGTAGCCATTTTTGCTATTCCTTCTTTTTCCTTTTACAGGCTGCCTTGACTGTGGCATTCCACCAAGCTGCTTGCTCCATCCTACCTTTACACACTACTGTTCCAGTACAATATAACCCTCAAAACATCCCAGCACCAACTCCGGCCTGAACTGCACCCTCCATACACTGCCGGTTAATCGCCTCATTGGACCGTCAAAGTACTTGACGCTTTGCTTTGTTTGAAGAGAGACATTATCTTCCCTCGAAGCTACCCGTGAGCTGTTGTCCATTTCTGTGTCGCTTAACTCAATGTTCGTTTTACGGACTCCAAATGTCCATTGTGTACAGCTTTCTTCGCAATGTTCTCTCGACAATTGATTGAGATGGACCTGTGTTCACCGACAGCAGTTATCATCGGGCTCGAAACCAACTGTTGTTGACAAAGCATGACATTCGTCTCGGGTCCGTGTAGATCAGACTCTTTTGACGACCACTGTTCTTACACTGATACGAATTGTACACCTTAGACAGATCGCGCTGATACACTAACAAATTGAGCGCCTTCATTCACGGCTAGGTGCATATCCAAGCACGATAGCTCCTTCCTGGCATTCACTCAAGTCCCCACGTCGACCCATCTTAATATGTTGATCCATACAACGACTGTCGCATATTTGCCACTTCACTGCCATGCCTTACGTCAGAGGTGGAAAGTCACATGACTCGCTCCCTCTCTAGTCGACTACACATGTATGTGATCCGCAATAACGTAATTCAGTTATGAGTGTGGTCTGCGGAGCAATTTTGTTCAATCGTCTTTCAGGTAATCTCTGAACTCTACCCATACTACCAACTGTAAGATACCTCACTTGTACCATCCCAAATGAAGGCTAAGATGCGCTTTGTTCCCATGGTGAGTTAACGAGCATTTCGCTCTCATTTAAATATATGGCCGAAAGAGTCAACCTTCAGGAATTGTGAAACGAACCCTGTCGTCCAGGACTGTGTGCCACAAAGAGCGCAGATTCGACACGAGATGGGGAAATTCACAGGCGTCTACTGTGCTGAATGAGGCCTAAGAGCTGTCGTGTGCGAGTGAGACAGACGAGAACCTGCGTCATAGGGAAACCCCGTAGGAGCCGCTTGTGGCCAGGGAGACGTAGCAGTGTTAAATATGGAGGACCTAAGATCGGCCATAAAGGGAAGCATTTATGAAAACTATTTAAGTCTGTTGTACTTCAGGGAATGAAGCCACAGTAATTTTAATCTCCCATCCTTCATAAAATTTCATGGTGATCCCCATAAAACTTGAATATTGATCATATCTATAACAGTTTAGGATTTACTGTTGAAGTGAAATTAACATGTTTTGTAACAAAGACCTGAATGCTAAAATCTGAACGCTTTGGTCGATCTTAACGATCGGCATTTCATATAGAAGCACATCATTAAAATGAAAAACGTTGTAAATAAACTCTGTAACTTTACTTGTTTAAAAATATATAGTGAATTTAAATTATCGGTATTTTCAGTTAAGTATCAGAGCATAATTACCTCCACACAAAACACATTGGACGATGACAACATGACACCTTATTGAAACATTAGGTAATATAATATTTGTTGTAATGTTTCGTGCATAATTGTTACTTTTATTCTTTATTTATTTATCAGAAAGCACATTGGTACAAGGCTATTGGCCGTGACATTCAAATTTAAGAAGGAAATTGTATTGGTTTTATGTAAAGGAATTTAACAGTGGATATTATTGTTACTTTATTCAGAACGTGAAAGTGGTCAAGCTTTGATTATTTAAATATGTTAAAATGTAAAATAATGTAGAATAAGCTGTAGCCAATCAGATGGACGGCTTCAGGAAAGGGAACTGCCCTACTCTGTTGAGCGAGGATATTCGGCGTCCGGCAAAACGCGGCCGGAGACGGGCAGAGGGCACGGCTGGTGCAGACGCGAAAGCGGACAGTTCGGCTGGAGGCACCAAAGCGGACAGTTCGGGTGAAGACGCAAAAGGGGACGGTCGGTCTTAGGCAGCTAGGAAGTGAAACGACTTAGAAAATTTCGCGTTGTGTGGTATCGCGGGACTTAGTCTCTGAGCGGTGAGCAGCCGCGCGTAGTTAACGAGGTGGAGTACTGGACTTGTAATTCGCGATGAGATTGTGAATGATCGAACTGTGTCAAATGCATACGCACTCGAGTGTAACAGTAATTCTAAATACGACGACTTTCGCTATTAGTTTGCTTTCTGAATAAACATTATTCAAACCAAATCGCAACTGTGTGGCCTACATCATTTATGGGTCGTTAATTTAGTTCCCGATATTATTATCACTGTTATTATATGTTATATTAACTTTGTATTTCGCAAACTTGCCATCAGCCAGACAATTTAACCAAAGGGCCGCAAGAGTCTAATTTAGGGCGTGTAAGGCGACACGTGCGGTTCAGCCCCTAGACGAGTTTGAGCCAAGACATTTCGACGAAGAGGAACCGCATGTGAGCCCGAACATCTTTGGGAAGTTAGCTCACACCATCTAACTGATAACCTACCTATCTCCTTTTCAACAGTCAGCTGTTTCCCCTCTGGACATACCACGCCCTTTTCTCATATCAATTCAGCTGCAATACCTTCCCAAACAGTTACCAGACGCCCTCATCACCACCTTCACTGTAGCTGATTGTGCGCAAAGCATCCAAAGTCGTTGAAGTTTGATAAGAAATACACTCTTTCATTAGCAACAGTTACGAGATGAAGGTTTGAATTCAAATGCTGACGTATTTCTCTTGCAGACTATCAACAATAACAGCGTTCGAAAACTGCAATCACAAAACGAAAATATTGAGAAAGAACGGGAAAAGGTAGGCATGCACTCGTGATTGCTAACATCGTTAGGACGATCAAAAATTTATTGTGAGAACGGTGTTAACTATCAAACCCAGAACAAATTATCTGAACAGCGATTTTTGCGTGATTATAATTAAAGTAACCGAACAGAGTGACTAAACAGAACGACAATACATTTCATCGTACTCCAAACAGACAACGTGTCTGAAGTGCCACTTACTAGTTACTGTTATTGTGTAAATTAATCAACTGATAACAATGAAGCCCACATTGCTGTGTCCTTCTGTTAGAATATACTTGGATCTTTACCAAATATTTGTGATTGCCATTGTTCGAATGCTCCTGCATCCTGCAACTAATTAATAAACATTCCAGTATAACCTTTAGTTGGCTGTGGCACCATCAAGAGAATACGGAAGTGAAAGGTACGTACGATTTAGGCACACGGTCATAAAATACCCGACCCACGTGCCTATGTATTACGTAACACTGTATGCGGCAATCGTATGTGTCATTAAGCGTGTTTTTAACCTCCGGGGCGTTTACAACCTCCACTGACGCAAACGGGAAGTGTTACACCAGGCACGAACGCTGCCAAACAGATACTCAGAAGACGTGCACCTGCAGCTTAGCATTATCTTTGGAATCCTGCGAAAGGTCGAAACACTGACATGAAGGATGTGGGAGTAATAACTGCAGAGTGAGTGGTGACGAGATGGACTTAGGAAAACGGTGTGACAAGAAGAACAGGCCGGAACCTTCCAAAAGGCCGGCCAGAGTGGCCGAGCGGTTCTAGGCGCTACAGTATGAAAGCCGCGTGACTGCTACCGTCGCAGGTTCAAATCTTGCCTCGGGCATGGATGTGTGTGATGTCCTTAGGTTAGTTAGGTTTAATTAGTTATAAGTTCTAGGTGACTGATGACCTCAGAAGTTAAGTCCTATACTGCTTAGAGCCATTTGAACCATTTTTTTTAATAGATTACTGGTGGTTGGTTTGAGATACCTATTTCATACACATCGTTTACTGGCGATTCTGTACGAGTACTGTGCACAGCCAGACTCTACTGGACCCCGAGTGGTAATCAGCCCTCTTCAGCGATGAATCTCGCTTCTGATTGTGGCGGTCAGATCGACGTCAGCGTCACTATAGACGAACTGGTGAAAAGTCACAGGAAACATTGATTCTCGAGAGCCATACCTCGTCAATTTCTGGAACCTGTGTGTGGTAGGTGACCAACTATTATTTCCCGGGATCTCCCGCATTTTTCTTTTCTTTTCTTTTTTTTTTTAATTCTCCTGCTTTATAATTCTCCTGCTTCCCTTATTGACCCCACTGTTTCCCCGGTATGTTTTGTCAGTGATCAGTGTTAAACTATTGATATCTCGAGGTACTACCGATAGTTCAAATTGCCTGGTCCACAAATCTCGAAAAGTTTTTGTTGGGTCTTGCCCACTCGCCTCGTATAGGGTGCCTAAGGGATGCTGCGTTCTCGGGATGCTATACAACTCAAGCAAATAACATATGTAGTTTTATTTCTATAAAGCAAATTGACAATACTTAACTTGTGTTTAGAACATGTGTCGCCAACGAAGGGCGACATACAACGTAAGTCCGAGTTCTTGCTATAAATGATGTTCCTGCAAGTTGACACACGTCACTGATAACTGATCTGCGAGTGCCGGTCTACAACTGTGCCTATAATGTCCACTAATGTCTGTGTACGGAGCCGATCTGAGTGACCGGGACTGCCAGTAGCGGCGCTTATATTCACTTCGGCTTGGGGGCGCTCCTGTCGTGGTGCGGTCCTAATCAGTGCGCCATTGGCCGACGTCGTTTCACCGCCTTCTCTGGTCTTCCGTTCCTCAACTTCGTTTCGGCGCTTGTGGTTACGCCAGAACAGTTTTCTTATAATAATCGATGGTATTGTCGAATTTTTTTGTTCGTGCTTCTACGGAAAGAAGACGGTTTGGCTCAAGAGAAAGTGAGGAGAGGGGAAAGAATGACACAGACGCGTCTAGTGGAGTAGTGAGAGAGGGAGGGGGGGGGATATTTTCTTGTTTATCGGTCGCCACTGACAACCCACGGGTGCGGTCACCTAGTATTGATCATCAGCTATGATGTAAATAAAACACGAAAGTAATAAGGACACGCGAAAGTCGATTATAGAAATGTTCATGGTTAAACACACTTGTTAAATTACTTCTCAGCTGACTCAAGCAATACAACAACATTTCGCAACGCTTTGAAAGAGTCACTACTGACAGATAGCGTAAGTTGGCAGCAATCGATGAAAGAGGGCAATTAACACGAAATGTTCCGATTTGAGCAGTCTTCCTTTCGTAATTATACACTACTGGCCATTAAAATTGCTACACCACGACGTTGACGTGCTACAGACGCGAAATTTAACCGACAGGAAGAAGATACTGTGATATGCAAATGATTCGCTTTTCAGAACATTCATACAAGGTTGGCGCCGGTGGCGACTCCTACAACGTGCTGACATGAGGAAAGTTTCCAACCGATTTCTCATACACAAACAGCGGTTGACCGGCGTTGCCTGGTGGAACATTGCTGTGATGCCTCGTGTAAGAAGGAGAAATGCGTACCATCACGTTTCCGACTTTGATAAAGATCGGATTGTAGCCTATGGCGGTTGCGGTTTATCGTATCGTGACATTGCTGCTCGCGCTGGTCGAGATCCAATGACTGTTAGCACAATATGGATCGGTGGCTTCAGGAGGGTAATACGGAACGCCGTGCTGGATCCCAAAGCCTCGTATCACTAGCAGTCGAAATGACAGGCATCTTATCCGCTTGGCTGTAACGGATCGTGCAGCCACGTCTCGATCCCTGAGTCAACAGATGGGGACGTTTGCAAGACAACAACCATCTGCACGAACAGTTCGACGACATCTGCAGCAGCATGGACTATCAGCTCGGAGACCATGCTTACGTTAACCCTTGACGCTGCATCACACACAGGAGCGCCTGCGATGGTGTACTCAACGACGAACCTGGTTGCACAAATGGCAAAACGTCATTTTTTCGGATGAATCCGGGTTCTGTTTACAGGATCATGATGGTCGTATCCGTGTTGGGCGACATCGCGGTGAACGCACATCTGAAACGTGTATTCTTCATCGCCATACTGGCGTTATCACCCGGCGTGATGGTGTGGGGTGCCATTGGTTACACGTCTCGGTCACCTCTTGTTCGCACTGACGGCACTTTGAACAGTGGACGTTTCATTTCAGATGTGTTACGACCCATGGTTCTACCCTTCATTCGATCCCTGCGAAACCCTACATTTTAGCAGGATAATGCACGAATGCATGTTGCAGGTCCTGTATGGGCCTTTCTGGATACAGAAAATGTTCGGCTGCTGCCCTGGCCAGCACATTCTCCAGATCTCTCACCAACTGAAAACGTCTGGTCAATGGTGGTAGAGCAACTGGCTCGTCACGATACGCCAGTCACTACTCTTGATGAACTGTGGTATCGTGTTGGAGTTGCACGGGCAGCTGTACCTGTATACGCCATCCAAGCTCTGTTTGACTCAATGCCCAGGCGTATCAAGGCCGTTATTACGGCCAGAGGTGGTTGTTCTGGGTACTGATTTCTCAGGATCTATGCACCCAAATTGCGTGGAAATGTAATCACATGTGAGTTCTAGTATAATATATCTGTCCAATGAATACCCGTTTATCATCTGCATTTCTTCGTGGTGTAGCAATTTTAATGGCCAGTAGTGTATTATTTACAACTAAATTAATTAAGGGATAACTATACAGGGAAACAGTAGTTATATAGCCAGTTATCTGCATATGATCCGGATTTCTGTTTTTGATTTTACGCCATAAATGACTCTTATTACTCGCTTTTGCACTCAAAGACTCTGTAGCTACACCAGAAGGCGGTACCGTATGTCATAAAAGAGTAAAAGTAAGCAAAGAGTGAATGATTTTTTTAATAAGGGGTGTGATAAAAAAGTAAAGGAATTTTTTTTTAATTTCGCGGGTTTCATAATCTGGTTTTCAACTATTTTATCTTGTTGGTAGACGTGTTCCTGGTGTATCATTACAATGTCAGCTTTTTAATCGTTAGTTTATTGTTGACAGTCGAAAAAGTTGTACGTATTTTCGTGTGTTCGGCGAAATTTTAATTTCGGCAAAGATGGATAAAAGAATTTGCATTAAATTTTGCTTGATAAATGGAACAAAGTGCAGCATCGCTTTCGAAATGCTGACTGTGGATTTTGGCGAATCTGCTTTGAGTAAGACAAGAGTCTGTGAGTGGTAAAAACGTTTGAAGACGACTACCGGCCTGGACGTCCTAACACATCAATTACAGACGACAATGTGGAAGAAGTAAAGAAAATGTTTCTGAAAAATCACCGAATCATCCTCAGAAGTTACTGATGATGTCGGCATATCCTTTGTCTCACCCCAAGCAATTTTTTCTGATGTTTTGGGAACGAAACGTGTAGCAGCAAAGTTTGTTCCGAAATAGTTGAATTTCGACCAAAGCAAAACATCGCGTGGACATCGCTCAGGAATTGCTGAATGAACTCGACTAGGATCCAGATCTTCTAAAGAAGGTTAAAACAGGTGAAGAAACATGGATATACCGGAAATCAAGGCCCTATCATCTCAATGAAAAGTATCTGAAGAGCCAAGACCGAAAAAAGTTCGACATGTTCGATCTGATGTGGAGGTTCTTCTCACTGTTTTCTTCGATTAAAATGGGTTATCGCATCAAGACTTCGTGCCTTATGGTCGTACGGTCAATGAGGAACGCTACCTGGAAGTTATGCGTCATTTGCTTGAAGCAATCCGAAGTAAACGACCAGAATCGTAGCCAAACCACAAGTGGAAATTGCACCACGATAATGCTCCCGGTCTCTCCTCAATGCTTGTTGATTTTTTGAAAAAAAAAAATGTTATGTTGCCTCAGCCACCGTGTCCACCGGACATGGCCACCTGCGATTTCTTTCTATTCCCGAGGCTGAAGAGAACCACGAAACGACGTCGTTTTGCCACCACTGATGAGATAAAAAGTGAGTGCCAGAAGTGCTTCCAAGACTGGGAAAGCTCTGGCACAAGTGTAGTACATATTAGGGGGGATTACTTCGAAAGGGACAAGGTTGATATTGATGAATAAATAAATATTCTTTAAGAAAAACAAAAATTTGTATACTTTATGATCACACCTCTTATTTATATCTACATTGTCACCCAGTCCAAGGAAATGCGCTATAGTGGTGCAGTTTACATTTATTGCGACTAAATCTTCCTCCAACCTTCCTTAAAATCTTGATCGGATGTTGGTCATCTCCCTTAAAACAACGATCAAATGTTGGTCACCCTATTGTCTGGCGACCGCTTGTATATGTCCAGTCACGATTCCAAAGGGAGTGGGGGGGTCACAAGGGCAGTGAACACACCGCCCACTTAGAAAAAGAAAAGAATAACTGAAATTCCAAATCTCACAGCTACCGTTCAGAGAATAAAGTAACATGAAACTGAGAGTGACAGTGACATGTAAGTCTAAAGCATTCAAGCTACGTCTAAGGCAGGTTACTTTTCAGTTGCCTCAGTGAGGACCTACCGCGTGGATGTGCTTTTGTCCTATTCGGTAACACTCCAACCAGGTAGAAGCGCACACTCACGACCTGACTGTCGTTGCTGTCAACAACAAAGCCGAATCGGTTTCTGAGTCCAAAGGTAGAGCAACAGGAAGATGAGAAAGGGAAATAAACAGAAGGACTGAGTTCCCCAAGCAAAGGCGAAAACGACTGAAAGAAAGAGCTTTCGACTCGACGTACATGCTCTAATTAGTCACAGTCTGAGTCGATAATCGTACTTGTCAGTGGAGTACTGCTAACGGTGACTGTGAACTTCGACTTCATGTTACGTGAATAATCATGGTGACGGAGTTGTGAACTCTGCTGTTTCTATATTATTTAAATTAATTGCACGACATGCTTAGTTCTGAAATTTTCGGATATATCCATTTCAAATGATACGGATGTATCAAAAAGACTAACTCTATTTTAAAACAATCGTAACTACTATGTTATTTGAGACAAGTGCGTGAACAACGTACTGATGGAAATAACAAACTCTCGATTTTTACGTGGTACCCGCTAGGCAGCAGCAGTGTGCGCCCCCTTCAGTTTTAGTAAAAACGGTGTCGGGACAACAGAAAGCGTTTTGTGTTCTACGTTTTGCGCATTGCGGGTCAGTAATAACTGTTCAGCGTGCTTTCGTACTAGGAATGGCGTGGATTCTCCGACAGCGCAGAGCATTAGACGATGGCATGAACAATTCCGAGAAAAAGGTTGTTTGTATTAAGGCAAATCGCCGGGCTGACACCGCGTTTCTGACCCATACGTCGAACGCATCCGCCATAGTTTCACAAGGAATCCGCGGAAATCCGCCCACCATGTAGCTCGACAGCTCAACATGCCCCCGATGTCCGTCTGGCCTGTGTTGCGTGGACGTTTAACTGTACAAAATTCAGCTACTGCAAGTTCTTCGTGAAAGTGTCAAACAACAACTTGTGGAGTTGTGTAATTTCGTTCTTGGCAGATGGAGGATGATAGTTTTCTTCCACGCTTAGTGTTAAGTGACGAATCAACATTTGATTTAAGTGAAAAGGTGAACCATCATAATGTGAGAATATGGGGTACGAAACAACCACATGAAGTTGTACAACATGAGAGGGACTCTCCAAAATTTAATGTGTTTCGTGCAGTGTCACAGGAAAAGGTGTATGGTCCATTTATTCTTTGCCGAGAACACTGTTACAGGAAGCACATAACTCGATAAGCTTGAGAACGTTCTTTTCCCATAGTTGGAGACTGATTCGAACGACTTCACTTACCAACAGGATGGAACACCGCTACACTGGTATCTGGAAGTGCGGGATTTTTTAGATCACAGGATTATTCAACGATGGATCGGTCGCACTGGACCAAATGATTCAGCCTTACATTACATGCCTCCAAGGAGACTGGACCTGACTGTATGTGATTATTTGTCGTGGGTGTTTATAAAAGACTCTGCTTATGTATCTTCGTTTTCAGCAACAATAAATGAACTGAGACATAGGATAACACCTGTGGGAGCCGTAACTCATACTCGCAGCGGTGTCTCAACAATTTGAATACCGCATTGACATATACCATGCATTCCAAGGCGGGCGCATTGAGTAACTATGAAAAGGTACGAAAAAAAAAACTTTTTGAGTTACCCGTTCATCAAAACCCAAAATTCATTGTATGTGTTTATTAGTTTCAGAGATAAAGACGTGAAAAATCGAATGATTCTTTTTGATACATCCTGTATATCTCTAATTTACAATTTCTTGGACATAATGCTAAAGCAGAGTAATAAGCAGCATTACATTGAGGTGACAAAAGTGATGGGATACATTCTAACATCGTTTGGGACCTGCTTTTGAACGGTGTAGTACAGCAACAAGACGTGGCGCGACTCGGCAAGTCGTTGGAAGTTCCCTAGAGAAATATTGAGCCATGCTGCCTCTATAGCAGTCCATAATTGCGAAAGTGTTATCGGTGCAGGATTTTGCTCACGAACCGATCTCTCGACTACGTCCCTTAAATGTGCTGTGGGTGGCCAAATCATACGCTCGACATTGGTGCAAATGGCTCTGAGCACTATGGGACTTAACATCTGAGGTCATCAGTCGCCTAGAACTTAGAACTACTTAAACCTAACTAAGGACATCACACATGCATCCCGAGGCAGGATTCGAACCTGCGACCGTAGCGGTCGCGCGGTTCGCGACTGAAGCACCTACAACAGCTCGGCCACACTGGCCGGCTATGCTCGAAGTATTCAGAACGTTGTTACAACCAACCGCGAACGGTTGTGGGCCGGTGACATGGCGCAATGCCACCTAAAGAATTCCATAGTTGTATAGGAAAATGAAGTCCATGACTGGCTGGAAATGGTCCCCAAGAAGTCGAACACAGCCATTTCCCGACAATGATCGGTTGAGTGGACCAGAGGACCCAGTCCATTCCATGTAAACGAAACCCACACGTTTATGGGGCCACTACCAACTTTACTGTATCTTGTTGACAACTTGTGTCCACGGCTTCGTGGGGTCTGCGCCACGCTCGAACCCTACAGTCAGCTCCTACCAACTGAAATCGGGACTCGTCTGACAAGGCCACGGTTTTCCAGTCGTCTAGTGTCCAACCGATATAGCCATGAGCCTGAAATTTGACATTCACAGCACGCTCTTGACATTGTGTATCTCAGAATACTGAGTTCTCTAATGATTTCCGAAATGAAAGTCCCAGACGTCTAGCTCCAATTACCATTCCGCGTTAAAAGTATGTTAATTTTCGGCGTGCGACCATAACCACGCCGGAAACCTTTACCTCGACCAATGCACTGCCCTTTTACACCGGCCGTTGTGGCCGAGCGGTTCTAGGCGCTTCAGTCCGGAACCGCGCTGCTGCTACGGTCGCAGGTTCGAATCCTGCCTCGGGCATAGATGTGTGTGATGTCTTTAGGTTAGTTAGGTTTAAGTAGTTCTAAGTCTAGGGGACTGATGACCTCAGATGTTAAGTCCCATAGTGCTTGGAGCCATTTGAACCATTTGGGATACTACCGCCATCTGCTTATGTGCTATTCTATGACTTTTGTCACCTCAGTGTATAATGATGTCGATGATGGACCCGTTTCGAATGGAACGGAAGTTTAACCATTTAGTACTCGTTGTGTGATGAACATCTCCACGAAGTTTGATAAATATTGGACAGATGCTTCATGGTGTAACACTTAACTGTTCCTGTGGTTGGATCACTTCCAGGTCTCCTAGCTGCCGCATGCTCTGAAAACTGCTGTTAATCCAGATACTAACTGACCGCGGCAGTAATGACAGTCTCCATTGCAGGGAACAAGTGCTAAGTAGGAGCGTGGAAGGACGAGAACCGTGGCCGTTGCACG
The DNA here is from genome assembly GCF_021461395.2 of Schistocerca americana. Classification (NCBI taxonomy): domain Eukaryota; kingdom Metazoa; phylum Arthropoda; class Insecta; order Orthoptera; family Acrididae; genus Schistocerca; species Schistocerca americana. The sequence continues at coordinate 613,751,587 of NC_060120.1, forward strand.
AAGTAGTTGCAGCAGCCGCAGCGCCGAATGGGATGTGGCGTCAGAACGGAGAGCAGAGCAGGGCAGGGCAGGGCAGCACGGCAGGGCAGGGGTTTCTCCCCGCAGAGGTGTGGCACCGAGCTGTTTGGCGTTCCTTTTTTCACACCCCCGGCCAGGCGCCAGGCGAGGCCAGAGCAGCGGCCGTCTTTATCTAGGGCGGCGGGGCGCGGCCTTTGTGCGGTCGACAAAGCAGCGGCAGATTGCGCGGGGCGGGCAGCGCGCTGATGCGTTTGACGTGTCGCTAATCAGACACGCCACAATGCGCGCCCCTAACAACGCTGCCAGCAGGCATTTACATACGCCGCCGCCGCCGCTGTCTTGGCCAGGGCACTCGCGCCCTACCCCACCTCGCTGCCTCCTGTTGACGCCCTCGCAGCCAATTACTGGCGCTACCTGCAACTCCCACTGTCTCGGCCGTCACTCTCTCCGCGCCGCGGACTCCTCGCTGTGTACCCACGCTGCAGCAGCGGCTTCCTGTTGTCTCCTTCTGCGCCTAAGTCTGCCGTAGGTTACGAAAGAACAGGACGTTTTGATCCTAACTACACTACTGGCCATTAAAATTGATACACCACGACGTTGACGTGCTACAGATGCGAAATTTAACCGACAGGAAGAAGATGCTGTTATATGCAAATGATTTGCTTTCCAGAGCATTCACACAAGGTAGCGACACCTACAACGTGCTGACATGAGGTTTACAACCCATTTCTCATACACAGACAGCAGATGACCGCCGTTACCTGGTGAAACGTTGTTGTGATGCCTCGTGTAATGAGGAGAAATGCATACCATCGTGTTTACGACTTTGATAAAGGTCTGATTGTAGTCCATCGCGATTGCGGTTTATCGTATCGCGACATTGCTGCTCGCGTTGGTCGAGATCCAATGACTGTTAGCAGAATATGGAATCGGTGGGTTCAGGAGGGTAATACGGAACCCCGTGCTGGATCCCAACGGCCTCGTATCACTAGCAGTCGAGATGACAGGGATCTTAATCGGCATGGCTGTAACAGATCGTGCAGCCACGTCTCGATCCCTGAGTCAACAGATGGGGACGTTTGCAAGACAACCGTCTGCACGAACAGTTCGACGACGTATGCAGCAGCATGGACTATCAGCTCGGAGACCATGGCTGCGGCTACCCTTGACGCTGCATCACAGATAGGAGCACCTGTGATGGTGTACTCAACGACGAACCTGGGTGCACGAATGGCAAAATGTCATTTTTTCGGATAAATCCAGGTTCTGTTTACAGCATCATGATGGTCGCATCCGTGTTTGGCGACATCGCGGTGAACGCAGATTGGACGCGTATATTCGTCATCGCCATACTGGCCTATCACCCGGCGTGATGGTATGGGGTGCCATTGGTTACACGTCTCGGTCACCTCTTGTTCGCATTGACGGCACTTTGAACAGTGGACATTACATTTCAGATGTGTTACGACCCGTGGCTCTACCCTTCATTCGACCCCTGTGAAACCCTACATTTCAGCAGGATAATGCACGACCGGATGTTGCAGATCCTGTACGGGCCTTTCTGGATACTGAAAATATTCTCCAGATATCTCACCAATTGAAAACGTCTGGTCAATGGTGGACGAGCAACTGGCACGTCACAATACGTTAGTCACTACTCTTGATGAACTGTGGTATCATGTTGAAGCTGCATGGGTAGCTGTACCTGTACACGCCATCCAAGCTCTGTTTGACTCAATACCCAGGCGTATCAAAGCCGTTATTACTGCCAGAGGTGGTTGTTCTAGGTACTGATTTCTCAGTATCTATGCACCAAAATTGCTTGAAAATGTAATCACATGTCAGTTCTAGTATAATATATTTGTCCAATCAATACCCTTTATCAATTGCTTTTCTTCTTGGTGTTGCAATTTTAATGACCAGTAGTGTATTTGAACACGAACGCACGTCTGGAGAGTTAACGTTCTCGTGATGTGGCATCAAAGAGCGAAGACTATGTGCTATAGCATTCCGCGTTGGTGGCCGAAAGAACGGAAGTAATTTAGTGTGGCTCCGTTAGTTATGAGATCTGTAGATTGTAAGCTACCTACGAGAGGCGTTCAGTAAATAATCCAACACATTTAACAGTGGGTTGTTTCATTCACGATTCCAATGCACCATATTATTATGAAGATAGTTACTGTTCTCGGAAGAACAGATACCATTGATGACCGTGCAGCTTCCCTAGAATAAATGATAATTAATCGAATCCTCAGCTGCAGAGAGATGTTGTTGATGTACCTCACTGAGGACAGCTGAAAATGTGTACCCCGACCTGTACCCGAACCCGGGATCTCCTGCTTACATGGCGACGCTCTATCCATCTGAGCCACCGAGGACACAAGTGAATAGCGCGACTTATCCCTTGCACGCTTCCCGTGAGACCCACATCGTCAACTGACCACAATCTACTTCGTAATGTTCCCAATAGATATTTGTGGGGGCACACATTTTCAGCTGTCCCCATTGAGGTATATGAACAACACCTGTCGGCAGCTAAGGGTTCGGTTAATTATCATTCACCATATTATTCCCCACCTCCCTGAATAAAAAACCGATTTTTTCAGCAATATCTCCGTTCAGTGCGAGTACCTTACGACACCTTACTAGAAGAGCCTGTATGTCTTCATAGTGCCATTCTGCTGCTCGACGTTGGAGCTAATGTCTTGCTGCTTCAATAAACTCCCCATCATCCACACACACTTCCCCGCGGAGTGCATCCTTCATTAGACCACACAAACGGAAGTCGGAAGCTGCGATATGCAGGCTGTAGAGTGGATGAAGAAAAACAGTCCAATGAAAATTTGTGAGATCTTCTCGGGTCCGCAGACTTGCATGAGGCCTTCCGTTCGTTTGCATTTTTGTGGCGGTGAACACGCTGAAGTCCAACACTGCAGGAGGCACAGCTGTGTGCGGCCGGTTGGTACGAGGGAGATCGGACAGGTTTGAGCGACCTTGTTGCGATGATGACTGACACCCGACGACTCGCTGTGCTTTTGTTCACTTCCATGTCTCCATAGGCACTCTGCAAGCGCTTATAAATATCGTCAGTGCTCTGGTTTTCGGACGAAAGGAACTCAATGACATTCCTCAGCTTGGAACGCATGTCAGTTACAGACGTCATTTGCAAGGCTACCAGTAGCGCCGCCACTTATCGGAGCTTCAAGAAATTAACAGGGGCTGCAGAGGGAATGTTCTACGATGGTCCACAGCAAATTCCGCATTTTTTTCAACCGAAATTGGACGACAAAAATTTGTTGCATTACTTATTGAACACTCCACGTACCTTCTTTCTTACATTCGGATTACACGGAACATGTATTCTGAAACAGGTCCCCTCTTCTATATAAAGTTCAGACCAGCAAAATGATATAATAACTCTATCTGACTACAATTTCTTAAATAAATAGAACAAGAGAAGTAAAGCAGTAGGTCATTTCAAGCAATGTAGTGATACCTGACATAAATAAACACTACTGAACTCAAACTAACGTACTGATTTTTTTACGATCATATGGTTCAAATGGCTCTGAGCACTATGGGACTTAACATCTGTGGTCATCAGTCCCCTAGAACTTAGAACTACTTAAATCACCGGGAAAGCCTGAAGAGTTACTTAAACCTAACTAACCTAAGGACATCACACACATCCATGCCCGAGGCAGGATTCGAACCTGCGACCGTAGTGGTCACGCGGTTCCAGACTGAAGTGCCTAGAACCGTGCGGCCACACCGGCCGGCTACGATCATATGGCCTCGCATCAATAACGTGTAAGGTGTAAGTAACCCAGCTTGTAGCCAAGATACGAACAGTCAGCAAGCTTGACTGAACCTATTAGCCGAACTTTTCAATTCAGAAATCTCAAATTCAATAACACAAAGCAACCACATTGCATACAAAATGATGAACCGCCAGCTCTGCCTGCAACTCCAACTCCTGACTTATCTTCTACACTGTAAGACATGTAAAGAAATAGTCGAAGCATACTACGGACTGCAGTTTTGAAAACTGCATACTCTGATTGTAATGGTGATTAAAGAAAATCGGTATCTCTGCTGATGGTCGAAAAACTACAGTACTCGGCACCGATAGAAAAGCGCATACCCAGTTGTAGAGATATTGGAATTTTAAAACAGGATTCACGAATTTACCTCATAATCTTTGATCAAAAAATATAATTGCATTTAAAGCGCAATTATGGCCCTCGTGATGCTTACAGCATCGGTGAGTCGAACACGTCGTACGATAAATCACCACAAGTCACAGATTCAAACAAAAAGAATTCCATATGTATCAGAAATTACTGAAAAAGCCTCGCTAAACTAGGATATGCAGCTGCCCTAATATTCGCATAGACTCACGTAAAACCGAGTCTGTTCCGTGTTTCGAAAACTGCAGATCTCGCCAAAGAACAAAAGTACAGTTTGAGCGTACGTAAGTGCTCTTTAATGATCTGGAAATGCTGCAGTCTTCGAGTACGAAATAGAAACTAGAAAAATATTTAAAGCACGAGATTTGAGAATGAACTACAGAACCTGACTTCATTACTGCTTACTAACTTAATCGAAGCAGCATCTCTGCACATCAATCCACGAGGACCGACAACGCCATACTAGTGCACCCTTTGTGCGTTTAAATGAGACTTTCCCAGTGAAACGCACGGTTCTTTCGCCCCTGAATTGCCGCCGTAACCATTTGTCAAATTGTTTTCTCGTAAACTCCGACTCAGTGTGTCAAAGGTAGCTAAGCTTTCAGAGATCGTTTCCTCGGCAGAGATACATGTTCGTAGAGTATATCCGACTTAGGAAACGAGAAAACAAAATCAGTACTGACAGATACGATAGTGACAGACAGGTGTCAAGCTTTCTACCTTCCTTCAAATAATGTTAAAAAAACACCAAACACCGACCACAGTTGTAGTTATTTTCATTAGTGTAGAAAGCACTTGTCTAGTTCGATGGATGTCAGAAGGTAAATGTACAGATAGAGGCTTCAAACCTCAGTCAACTCTAGCATTCAATCTGTCATGTATTCTTTCGCCTCCGGCAACCATTTGCACATGAGCAAGTGTGCCCAGATGCTCCATGATTTAGAGTCCACGATAAACTATTGAGCCTCCTATTATTGACTAGGTAAGTAAACTGATGATCGAAGGAACGCAACGATATACCACCTCCAACAGACACATGCCAAGAAATGCACTGTGATGTTCAAACCGCCTTTCCTGTTGAGGAGAGCTTTGTTTTATGCATCACATACTCAGATGATAATACAACATGGACCTAATTTACATAATTGTACGGGGAGCCCTTTCAATGTGTGTGGAAACTCAAGCTATGTATAGATAATACTGCAAGAATCGAAAAGTTGTGTATCATTTTTCACGCAAACCAATATTTATGGAGCTGTCTTTGATTTTCTGTAGTTTGGCTTGGATGTATCCATGTTACATGGATCTGGAAGAACTGTGCGACTGTCTTATGAATTTCATTAAAAGAAAGTCAGTTTGTTACTTCAGTCACGTTTAATAGCAATAGTTGTATTGTATTGTATCGAACTGGGGACCTAGAAACGACGGAGAGGCTTCGTCCCCGTCGTAGCCCTCACTGGTTCAGAACCCCACAACTCGCTACTGCACCGCCGACCCACACCGAACCCAGGGTTTTTGTGCGGTTCGGCTCTCAGTGAACCCCCGCGGGAACGTCTCACATCACACGTGTGTAACCCCAATGTTTGCGTGGTAATCATGGTGTACGCTTACGTGGAAACGGTGTTTGCGCAGCAATCGCGGACATAGTGTAACAGAGGCGGAATAGGGGGTACCAGCCAGCATTCTACGAGGCAGATGGAAAACCGCCTTAAAAACCACCCACAGACTGGCCGGCACACCGGACCTCTCGACACTAATCCGCCGGTCGGATTCGTGCCGGGGACCGGCACGCCTTCCCACCCGGAAAGCAGTGCGTTAGACCGCACGGCTAACCAGGTGGGCAACAAAAACAGTTACTGTAGCGCCACAGATACGATGTTTTTGCTGTGTGAGTCAATGAGACAGCTATTTAAATTCTGTTCAACATTTATTTGCATAAGCGTGCCATATATTGAAGGAAATAATATACCGGTATTATCTAAGTTTGTAGCGAATATGCATTCCACTTTTTTGACACACAGGTCACTAAACAAAAGCAGTAACTTCGCTTATGGTTCCACAAGGCTACGTTTATACTGAAGGAAAAGTTGACTGCACTGATGAGGTACTGAAGTTGAGCACAGATATTATTATTCTAGAGAAACACTAAGACAGCTATTATAAGAAATCTATAATTTAAAATTTACAGTAGAATACGAAAAGAACAATACAATCAAGTTCCTGAATGCAGGTGTCAGCAAACACAGCAACAACACACTTTACGAGTCCAAAGAAAAGCTACACCACCACAACACACAGTTCAGCTCACAACCCATATCACACAAACATGCTGCTCATATGTCACTCATTCAGCCAACAACAGAAAAGTACAATCCGACAAATTTCATTAGCCAATTACACATTTGTAGACAGTCTCATATGCACTGACGGAAAACAAATCGCAACACCAAGAAGAAATTGTGCGACATAAACGAAAGTTGGTAGGCTTGTTTCTACACCTGAAAAATGTTGTCTAATAAAACATCGCACCAGTCGCATAAGAGTGGCACCAGTAGCGCAACAATGAGGGTGCAGATCAGATTTGCTGTAAATACGCGCTGTAACGGTCGTGAACGTTTGTTACCTTTGAGACTGGACTTGGTGATTTGATGTTGGTTAAGAATGCATTTAAGGGGACAAAGATGCCACTATCAGCTCCTCACTAAGTTTGAAAGAGTTCATGTAATAGGGCTGCCAGAAGCTGGAATTTCTTTCTGGAATATTGCAGAAAGACTTGGCAAAATATAGCCACTGTACATGACTGCTGGCAGCAGTGGTCATGAGAATGTACGGCTGGAAGAAGATAGGGCTCCGGACGGCGACGTGCAACTGCCGAGAGGCAAGACCATCGTGTTCGGAGTGTGGCTCTGGTACTCCCTACTGCTCCTGCAGCAGCAGTTTGACAGAAGTTGGCACCACAATGACACAAAGAACTGTTGCAAATCAGTCGCTTCAAAGACAGCTCCACGGACGCCCTGTAGAGTGAATTCCACTGACCCAAACCACCACCATTTAGGACTTCACTGGTGTCAAGCGAGAGCTCATTGGAGGGCAGGGTGAAGGTCTGTAGTGTTTTCTGATGTAAGCTGATTCTTCCTCGGTGCCAGTCATGGCCCTGTGTTGGTTATAAGGAGACAGTTGAGGACCTGCAATTAGCCTATCTGCGCGCTAGGCACGTTGGACATACACCCCTCGAGTTATGACATGGTGTGCGATTTCGTACGAAAACAGGAGCACTTCCGTGTCTATCCCACGCATCTGCGGGCCCGAGAGGAGTTCACAAATTTTCATTGGACTGTTTTTCCTCATCCATTATACAGCCCGCATCTCGCACCTTCCAACTTCCGTTTGTTTGGCAGTGAATCTGGTGATTCGACTTGTTACGGTGCCATTCATGAGCATTCCAGGGGAAGTTTTCCACAGGAAACGCTCGCCCACATACCACTGTTGTAACCCAACATGCTCTGCAGTGTGTCATCATGTTGCCTTGGCCTGCTCGATCACCACATCTGTCTCAAATCCAGCATATGTGGGGCATAATAGGACAACAGCTCCAGCGTCATTCACAACCAACCCGAACCGTCCCTGTATTGACTGCCTAAGGCTACACGCTTGAAACTCCATCCCACAAACTGACATCCATCACCTGTACCACACAACGCATGCACGTTTGCATGCTTGTATTCAACATCCTGACGGTTGCATCAGTTATTATTGTATCAGCGTTTTACATTTGCAATGGCTAATCTCGCGCTTACACCAACCTGTGAACTTGCAGTGTTAATCACTTACATATGTTGCGTAGACAATGTATTCCAGAAATTTCATTACCCTCCCTTAATTCTACATCTACATTTATACTCCGCAAGCCCTCCAACGGTGTGTGGCGGAGGGCACTTTACGTGCCACTGTCATTACCTCCCTTTTCTGTTCCAGTCGCGTATGGTTCGCGGGAAGAACGACTGTCTGAAATCCTCCGTGCGCGCTCGAATCTCTCTAATTTTACATTCGTAATCTCCTCGGGAGGTATAAGTTGGGGGAAGCAATATATTCGATACCTCATCCAGAAACGCACCCCCTTGAAACCTGGCGAGCAAGCTACACCGCGATGCAGAGCGCCTCTCTTGCAGAGTCTGCCACTTGAGTTTGCTAAACATCTCCGTAACGCTATCACGGTTACCAAATAACCCTGTGACGAAACGCGCCGCTCTTCTTTGGTGTTGCGACTTTTTTCTGTCAGTGTACACGAGGGTCACTTCAAAAGCCCTGCACGCTGCGAATGAGCGACCGTTACGGTGGCGTGATCATGTTGAGATTCATGTCACTTGTGAGCGATACTTTTGCCCTGACGATCGTACATGCGTTGCTTGTTAGTGGAGCTGTGTCGTGAGTAATTCATATTTAAAATTGAAGCTCAAACCAAATCAAATCGCATTACATGTAGTGTCCAGCGTTTCTACCTCAAAATCGAATCTGTACATGTAAAGAACCCAACGCGGAAATTTACATTGCTTTGAGAGAGGTGTGCGGGAATAGTGTAGTGGATCGTAGCACAGTATCACGGTGGTCTGTTTGTTTCTGTGTGGGTGTGGTAAGCACTGAGAACAACCCAATAAGTGGAAGGCCATCAACTGCAACGAACTACACCTCTCATGTTATTGTTAATGACATTTTGAGAGAGGATCGATGTCTGTAACAGGCGCGTACTACAGACTATTTCTGGAAAATGTTTTGCACCAGAAAGGAGGGCTGACGTTCTTGCAGCTGGCGTCCTCATTTTGCACAATAATGTAAGACCACATATTGCCCAAACAGTGAGAAAAACACTCTACAAATATGGGCGGGAAATACTTCCCCAATCAGCATGCAGTCCTGATATGATCCCACCAGATTTTTATTCGCTTCCCAAATTGATGAAACAACTCCATGGAATACGTTCTGATACAATTAATGAAGCTTCCATTGAAGTGATCCGAGCAATCAACTCAACAATGAAGGTCTCCTATAAGGAATACAGAAGTCGTGAAATCGCTAGGAGCTGTCATAAGCAAGAATAGAGACTATAACTGAAAGCCTGTAAAGATATTTTCTAAAATATATTATTTTCTTCATTTCTATCTTGCAGTGTGCAGGACTTCTGAAATGACCCTCATAGAAGTAAAAGCAACAGGAAGCCAACAGACACACGGAACATCAAAAAGAAATCGACCGTCTGTACACCCTTCATCGGAAAATTGTGGTAGTTCATATACTCTGACCACACAAAATCAGTGTTACTTTCTGTGGCGTCGATAGTTACGATGCCACAGCGTAGGTGCACGATCTCGTAAGTTGGCACTACGAGAGAAGACTAACTACGCCCACCACAGCGCCCTCTGGCCGACGCTGTGGAGCTCAGCGAGTGCCGTCTTGATTCTTGGCCATTTCATCAACAGCAGACGGCGTGGAAATGTCGCTTCTACTACCAAGCTATTGTGACTTTGGATTACTACGTTCACTTAAAAGTTTGGACATCAACGCTTATTTGTTAGTTTTGCGATTATACAGAACAGTCATCCTAACTTCACGGGATTAAACATGGACTGCGGCTTCACACCTACGTGCTCATCCTAGCCAAAATTATGTATGCATTTGATATTAACTTGTGTTTTTGACTCTATTAAAAGTGTTAAAGTTACATGCAGTACCGAAGTGTTTCACCTCTCCTGCTCCTAATCGCTTCCTTCACTCTCGGCCTATATTACAGAAGCAGTTCACAGGAGCAGACCCACGCACAGCCTATCCAGGCGGGATACAAAACTTTCAGAACAAGTAAAAAAAATACAACACATCCTCAGACATAAAATAATACACAGACTGATATATGCACACGATCTGACAGGTACTAAATAGTCTGTGTTACATATCAAGATCTGAAGATAGGACAGACAGGGACAGTTTTTCCTAAAATCTACACTGAACAAGTGTAACCACGCTGCTAATCGATCCTACTTCACAACGGACAATATTTGGAGTTGGCGATGCAGTGACAGTGCGCTCTATGGTTTCAAGTCGAACAGAAATGCTTTCTCGTTATGCTCCGTTTGAACATACTAAAGTACTATTTCCGTGTCGTACCATACCTTTACCGTACGGATCTACAAACGAAAGATGCATACCACCTCAACTATTACACCCAATCAGAAATATCAATGGTTTAAATGGCTCTGAGCACTATGGGACTCAACTTCTGAGGTCGTAAGTCCCCTAGAACTTAGAAATACTTAAACCTAACTAACCTAAGGACATCACACACACCCATGCCCGAGGCAGGATTCGAACCTGCGACCGTAGCGGTCGCGCGGTTGCAGACTGTAGCGCCTAGAACCGCTCGGCCACTCCGGCCGGCTCAGAAATATCCACCCACATTAATGAAACCGGACACCTGGGCATAGATACTGAAAGTGATCTTCAAATAGTGCATAGAATTCACAAATGTTACCTAATGAATTCATATGACAAACTCGAAATCTTCGTAAATGACACAACGTACGAAAATAAGTTGAATGAAGAGATGCACTACTGTTTGCAAAAAAGGGACATACACAGAAACAGTGGTCCGCAACACGTCACGACAAGACGGCCAGTAGAACATTGGAACCATAATAAGTGATTGAAATGGCAGACAGGTGGCGTGCACGAAGGCCCTACAGCGCCCCCTTTTGTGTGACGGGACATGTCAGTGTTGTGCAACACTCAGTCGGGGCGGAAATCTGCAACGATGTGACACTAGGCCTCGCCGACATCACAGTGTGGAATATCGACATGTGAGTTCGAATGAGGAGGAACGACTGATCCGCAGGAGGTGGGTCTGTTGTTCCATCACACTGTGGTTCGTACGGGGTACGATGCTTCAACAGTGAAGCATATGTGAAACCAGTGGAGAGAAGAGGGCTGTACACAGAGCCGACAGGGTACTGGACGACACAACGTGACCTCAGAGTGAGATGACCACCGTCTTCCCCGCTTGGCCGCAACGGGTAGAACAGATTCCGTCCACAGTATTGGCGTGACACTGGAGCACTGCAACTGACGTGGATATGTCTGGGTCAACGGTTCGGCGCCGTCTTCTGCGGGCTGAATTTGTGTCACGCATATCATTCCGTCGGCTTCCACTGACTAGAACCCACCAACGCTGCAGACCGCAACGGGCAGCCTAATACCGACACTGTCGTACTGAGTGGCAAGAGTAATGTTTTCGGCCGAGTTCCGCATCAGCTTGTTATACAGTTAACGTCGCATACGCGTTCGAGGCCGCCGCAGTGAACGCAATAGGGCAGACTGTATTCTTGAGTGGCATAGCGGACAAACGTCAAGTGTGATGGTCTGGGGTACCTCTGCCTATAACATGGGATCCCGCCTCCTACACTACGCGATCAAATGTATCCGGACACCTGGCTGGAAAAGACTTACAAGTTCGTGGCGTCCTCCATCGGTAATGCTGGAATTCAATATGGTGTTGGCCCGCCCTTAGCCTTGACGACAGCTCCCACTCTCGCAGGCATACGTTTAGTCAGGTTCTTGAAGGGTTCTTGGGGAACGACAGCCCATTCTTCCCACCGAGTGCTTCACTGAGGAGAAGTATCAAGGTCGGCCGCTGAGACCTGGCACGAAATCGGCGTTCCGAAACATCCCGAAGGTGCTCTGTAGGATTCAGGTTAGGACTCCGTGCAGGCCAGTCCATTGCAAGGATGTTATTGTCGTGTAACCACTCCGCCACAGGCCGTGCATTATGAACAAGTGCTCGATCGTGTTGGAAGATGCATTCGTCATCTCTGAATTGCTCTTCAACAGTGGGAAGCAATAAGGTGCTTAAAACATCAATGTAGGCCTGTGTTATGATAGTGCCACACAAAACAGCAAGGGGTGCAAGCCCCCTCCATGAATAACACACCACACCATAACACCACCGCCTCCGAGTTTTACTGTTGCCTCTACACACGCTGGTCGATGACGTTCACCGGGCATTCGCCATACCCACACTCTGCCATCGGATCGCCACATTGTGTTCCGTGATTCGTCACTCCACACGTTTTTCCACTGTTCAATCGTCCAATGTTTACGCTGCTTACACCAAGCGAGGCGTCATTTGGCATTTACCAGAGTGATGTGTGGCTTATAAGCAGTGGGTTATGAGCAGCCGCTCGACAATGAAGCCCAAATTTTTTCGCCTCCCACCTAACTGTCATAGTACTTGCAATGGATCCTGATGCAGTTTGGAATTCCTGTGTGATGGTCTGGACAGATGTCTGCCTATAACACATTACGACCCTCTTCAACTGTTGGCGGTCTCTGTCAGTCAACAGACGAGGTCGGCCTGTACGCTTTTGTGCTGTACGTGTCCCTTCACATTTCCACTTCGCTATCACATCGGAAACAGTGGACCAAGGAATTTTTAGTACTGTGGAACTCTCGAGTACAGACGTATGACACAAGTGACACCCGATCACCTAACCACGTTCGAAGTCCGTGAGTTCCGAGGAGCGCCCCATTCTGCTCTCTCACGATGTCTAATGACTACTGAGGTCGTTGATATGGAGTACCTGGCAGAAGACGGCAGCACAATGCACCTAATATGAAAACGTATGTTTCTGGTGGTGTTCGGATACTTTTGATCACATAGTGTACGTCTTGAGGACAATTTGAACAGCTGTCGCTACATCAGGGAAGTTTTACATCCCGATGCACTGCCCCTCGTGCAGACCGTCCCACATACCATATTTCAGCAGCACAAAGCCCGGCTGCAAGTGGCGAGAAATATGCGAGCCTTCTTCGAAGAACGACAGATACCACTGCCGCTCTGGCCTGCCCGTTCGCCTGACACGCCGTCCATCGAACATGTCTGGAATATGATCGGCCGGCAACTTGTTCGTTCAGGTCCTCCTGTAGCCACGGTTAATGTTTTGTGGACGCGCCTACAAACTGGGCGGCAGAGTATTTTCCAGCAACATATTCAGGCTCTCTTTGATTCCATGCCACGACGTCTAGCTTCAATGATTGCAACACATGGTGGCGCTACCCCATTCTGAATTTCCACGGCCACAGTGCGTTTACAGGTCCGTAACGCTAATCATTTGTGTGGTGTCATGTCCCAAATCGCTGGGATAAATCACATTGAAATCACATCTCTCGGTCTGGAGTTTCACTTTCTCCGAACAGTAATGTAGAAAACAATATTGTAATGTTTTTTTAAAAACTTTCCCCATTGATTACTTGTTTCAGTAACATCGCAAACTCTCGTTCAATTTCTAAGCCTTTCCTTAACAAATAAAATGTTTTTTATCAAATGTGATATGTCTGCGAATATTGTAAAAAAAATCAGTCAGGACCTTAGTTGTCTTAGTGTAGTTCAAGTACAATAATATTTGTGCTCAGCTTCAGTATCTAACCGGCATAATCCTAGTTGACTCCTACATAAATATAGCCATGTGGAGCTGTAAATCGCGTTATTATGTAAATTTTTGTGTAGATGTGCCAGAAACTAGAACGTATATCCGCTCAATACGTAAGTAATAGATTATTTCCATCAATAATGCTAGTTTTAAGTAAAAAAATGTTGGATAGTCGCCCGCTGTAAAGTTCTTGGCAGAATTTCTCTATCCAACCTCATTGGCACGCACATTGTTTCTGCAGGATACATAATCACACAAAATACTGAGTAATTAATAAACGTGCTCTGAAGATAGTAACATACTACCGAAATGCGAAGTGCTGAGGAAAGTACTGTTATTGAACGTGACTGAAGCAGTAAACTGCGTTGTTTGCAAAATACTCAGTCACTCACAAACAAACTGGAACATCATAAAACGAATTTATATGTAAAAGGATCACAACACAAGTGTTTCATGATGTTGCTTCGTCTAAGCGAAGCATGTTGGTCGTAAAATGCACTTAAACTTTCATTTGTAAACCTAGCCAAAGAGGGTTCTTAGTTCGGGAACACTCCACTTCTCCCGGTTTTGGCTGGGTTCTCTACTTAGTGAATCTCGTCAAGTGTGTGTGGCATATTTTTTTCTTGTACGAATTCGCTCACCACCGAGCGAGGTGGCACAGTGGTTAGCACACTGGACTCGCATTCAGGAGGACGACGGTTCAATCCCGCGTCCGGCCATACTGATTTCGGTTTTCCGTGATTTCCCTAAATCGCTCCAGGCAAATGCTGCGATGTTTCCTTTGAAAGGCCACGGCCGCCTTCCTTCCTCGTCCTTCCCTAATCCGATGAGATCGATGACCTTGCTGTTTGGTCTCTTCCCCCAATCAATCCAATCCAGTCCGAATTCGCTCCTTATTGGCAACAGGAGCCAGGGTAATCCAGTGGGCGGCAACTTGTCCCAACCAAAGACTGCTTCCAAATGTTATTCTCATAGCCAGAAAAGTGGGGCATTGATAGCAGCTAAACAGTTGGTTAAAAAAAAAAAAATTTTAGGAAACACTTTCGTCTGAGAATTATCTGTACTTTCGCCATGCGACAGTATAATAGGCTTCGAATAGACATACTGCGTATAGAATAATTCTGTACGTAATACTCAGACTATTCGTCATTATAAGAAGGTGCTGTATGACTCAATCCAGTCAACTGTCTGGCCATTAGTTTCATGAAGTGCATGCAGATCACGCAAAAGTCTTCCTTCCAGGCAGTCCCTTATGAAGTGACTGGCAGCAAGCGTAATTCTTTCTACCTTATGCCCCGATTGTGTTTGATAGAGATGCACAATCCCCGCCAAATGCAGTACTGGTTGAGTTGTGTCCATGAATTCCTAATAGTCATACACCAGGAGAATTAAGTGGTTGACTTCGTACAAAATGGTAATTATGAGGCTTTACCTTCTGCGTTGCCTCTTACTCACACTAAAAACCAACATCTAATACTCGCATGGCTTCCTTGTGTCATGGCCTCCATTTCAGCCTTTTTGGTGGCAGGATCTCAAGCTGCGCCCACATTCTCATGAGTAAATCACAAGCAGAATTCTCTTTGCGAAAGTGGGTTGGACAAATAATTGAGAGTGCTGAGACGATAATTGCTGGGAGATTCCGTCAGTTGTCGTCATACCAGCACTGAGCAACACAGAAAATAAACCGAGAACAAATGTCACCATTTAAATCACTACCTTAACACAACCTACACATCCGAAGAGTTCGGAAAGAGAACCTTCGAATACGCTGTACACTCTTAAAATGGTTGAAAATCTTTGACAGAGTGTGTTTTTCGTTATACTGTATAGTAAGTTTCTCTTCAAACACCTATGAAGCCGGACGACGAAGACTGCTTTATATGGCTATTTGCAAGCTGTTTCCAGGCTACTTTTATCTTCACGGTCTTTAGAGGAGCAGCTTGTAAGGAGTGAAGAATATTCATGGGATATATACCGACAACTGGTTCTTCAATTCTTTTAAGGAGACTGTTGTTAGATGTTATGCATCTTGCATCAGATATCGACGAATTCATTTTTCCCCATTCTAACAAGCCTCAGATCATTTTTGCTCATTTTCCGATACACCTGGTGTCTCTTAATAGTCCAATCTGATAAGGATCCCACACACATGATATACATTTCAGTATAAGCCCTACAAGTGATTTCTAACATGCCTACTTGTGGATAAACAGTAGTTTTCCTCTTAATACGAAACTACAGTCTTTCTTTGCAGTTCACATTTCATGGAGCGTGCAACAACGTGAGCATATCAGACTATACATTCGTCACCACCAAAAGACATGACGCTAATACAGTGTAATACAGCCTGTAGCCTTTATACTTCAGTTACAGTATGCCGGATTTTACGGTCTAAAGAAGTGCCACGTAGGAAAAGTGTCACACTGTATGGAGATAGAACCCCGCATTTTTTTACTTCAGCAATGGTAATCGAAACCAACTGCTGTATTGTAATCCAACGTCCTTTATTCAAAACATACTACCAGTTTCCACGCGGAAATGCGTCATCTTCAGCCCCCAAGCGTAATCTGCCATCAACGTACGAACCACAATGACAAAGACCAACAGAGACTTCAAACGGAAACAGTACAACTTATTAAGCATTTTACGCCAGCATGTGCAACCAACAAAGCCGAATGCGCACTCGACAGCAGTTGGCGAGTGTGGTCCATTTCTATTGCACACTTAGTTCTGTTGCCTACTAGTGCCGCGCATTTTACACGCAAGTCCTTTACTCCAAGTCCACCTTCATTTAAGCTGAGGGTGGAAGTCTGCAGAGAAACCTTGAAGATTTCACCCCTCCATATAAACCAATAAATCGCTTACTGTACAGCCTTCCCTAATTTTCTGGGCTTCAGGAGGACCCGAGCTAAGTACCACGCTTTTCCGATTATTTTTGTGTTGCTTAGTTTGACTTTCTGTCGTAGCACAATTTCCACCTGCATCATTTTTACTATTGTTCTTATTTTATGTAGCGCCGTGCGCAATTGAGAGCCTCCACTCTTTGTAGGTTATTTGTCATAATGACCCCTAACACTTTGAGCTGATTTTTGGCTGTAAACAAGTTCCGCTGTATATTCCACTTTTTTTAGTCTTTTTGTGGCTAACAATTGCAACTGTAGTTTTTTCGCACCGTCAGAATGACCCGAGAACATGGAACGGATATCTATCGTCGAATTGAACAACTCGTAGAACGTTCCCAAGAGAACTGGTGATTTGTTGGAAAATAGTGTCATGTATCTGTGTCACTTTGAAGTGTAAGGCAGCATTCGATCATTCGATAAAAATTACTTGGTCTACCACAATAATGTATAACTTACTTTACAAAGGCCCCTTCTTTCCAGCAAAATGTTATTTTGTCATAGTGTTGCTGAATATTACAATTGCATTTCATTGCGTAACGCTTTCTCATATGTAAATGAATATTACAACTGAATTTCATTGCGTAACGCTTTCTCATATGTAAATGAAGCGTCGGAAAAAATCAGTAACATTAATAATAATGGTCGACACACGTTTAGCCGGCCGTGGTTGCCCAGCGGTTCTAGGCGCTTCAGTCTACGGTCACAGGTTCGAATCCTGCCTCGGGCATGGATGTGTGTGATGTCCTTAGGTTAGTTAGGTTTAAGTAGTTCTAAGTTCTAGGGGACTGATGACCTCAGATGTTAAATCCCATAGTCCTCAGAGCCATTTGAACCACTTTGACACACGTTTCCTCAGGGTACATAGGAAATGAATTATGTATCTATATCCAGGACATCGTCCTGTGAGATGCTAGACAAATAGCCAGTAGCCGCATTTCCACATTTGACTAGAAAATTCATGAGAACCTTCATTATTAGACATCAGTGCGGCACTCAGTTGTATGGAAAAGCTTTCTGAAAGTCGAGAATGTCTGACTGAAACAAGCTGTCTGCCTTGTAACCCGGAGGTGTTTTCTTTTTTTCAATGATGGCAATGTTAGCGACGACGATCTCAGTAGGTGTCATAACATTTACAATAAAATATATTGCAAGAATTGGCTATTTCCTGTGCCACTACTGACTTGGAAAGGGTTCCCTATGTTCGATGACTACCGCAGTAAGTTATGAGAAAAATCTGAAATTGTATTTTCCTCAGTGTGTCTTCTCATTTTCTGTTATTTTCCTACAAAGCAAATTATTATGCTTGTACTTCTCATCAGTTTCCGAATTTCGATGATAGATGAGCTTCTGGAACTATCGTTTTAGTACCATAACTCATACGTGAAACAGCCAGTTTACAGCACACCACAAAAAACTCAACAATATGTTTTTTTTGTACTTTCAATGTGGAAATGAGAATGTGTATTTTTCCGTATTTCCTTCCGTTGACCTACTCAATAATTTCCGTCAAATTACTGTGCACTACATTGTCTACATAATGGCTGATACACGTTCCCTCAAGATACATAGGAAATGAATTATATATCTGTACCCAGGATATCGTGCTGTGAGGTGCTAGAATTTGTAGATTTAGAAAGTCGTAATCGGTAGCATTCCTCACTTTCTTCCGTCTACAATCTGCTCTAATAGAATGCTAACAACAGTGGATTTCTTTCACTCCACCGGAGGTTGAGGCCAAGATGTTATAAAGAACCGTTTTTTTGCGTTATCTGTGTGAAGTATTAAAGGTAGAAGATATAAGTATTGTCTAACTATCAGGTTTCTAAAAATAAGTTTCTTTTATTTTCTAAAGAGTTGACGAATCTCGTTAAGAAAATGAACACCTTATTATGAAATTTAAGTGTCACAGCTGGAAGAAAGAACAAAGTTTATCTAATTGACCTCAAGGTCATTGCAACCGGATCGCTACCTCGAGAGCTAAAGCAATCAGTTGTTTGCTGACTGAATAAAGCAACTGGGTGCTTTCATAAGGTAATTCAGGGAAAAACGGATGCCAAGGGGCCAATGAAACGTATAGTACTCAAGTGTCGCACTGTGCATTCGGTATATCTTTCTTCCCAGATGGTTCGCTTCCTGCTACACAGCTACAACAACATATTTTATCATGTAAGATTTTGATTTATTTGTTTACTGGCATCTGATTTACATACCACGCAGTATGGGTTTTATTGAATACGTTGGTGCACTGGTGTCCAGAGGAAGTTCACTAAAGTTTCACATCGCTGAAGTTCAAATGGTTCAAATGGCTCTGAGCACTATGGGACTCAACTGCTGAGGTCATTAGTCCCCTAGAACTTAGAACTAGTTAAACCTAACTAACCTAAGGACATCACAAACATCCATGCCCGAGGCAGGATTCGAACCTGCGACCGTAGCGGTCTTGCGGTTCCAGACTGCAGCGCCTTTAACCGCACGGCCACTTCGGCCGGCCACACATCGCTGAAGCTCGACTATATTCCGCGTTATGTTTGTATGATGGGCGTTGCCTCGCTGTGTTACTCGGACGTTAACAGCCAATGGATTAGTTGGTCACAACTCTGCTATTAGTAGAGTCGTCGTGAATCCCCATCGCTCTTTCATCCAGCAGACGCGAGAGTGTGGAACCCGTTTGTTCCTGTAGCATGGAAACACTACACTTCCGAAAATTAGTCCTTATTTAAAATGACGTTCTC
This sequence comes from Schistocerca americana, assembly GCF_021461395.2. Taxonomy (NCBI): domain Eukaryota; kingdom Metazoa; phylum Arthropoda; class Insecta; order Orthoptera; family Acrididae; genus Schistocerca; species Schistocerca americana. Next base: position 613,770,900 of record NC_060120.1, read on the forward strand.
TCGAACCATACCAATAAACCTCAAACAGCGCGATGTGAACTTAGAAACATCCTCTAGATACAATATCCATTTTTCGGGTGTGAGACAGTAGTTGTCAGACTGTATCATTAATAACCGGTAACTCTCAACCACTTAAACCGTACTTAATAAAATACAACAACGCGTTTCAACTGATATTTCCTACACCATCAGGTTGTCAACACTCATCACAGTTAAAACACTGAAAACGATAATTTTTGATGTCATAAAATAAAATAAAGTAGAATTACGTGTCGGCGTCTGACATTGTCCACTTGTGTAGCTGCACATAAAGTGGTGAATCGGGTGTCCAGTTGACGCTTCTCCTAGTGTCCGGACGTATCAGCTCACAACTACGTCCAGGCGCTTGGAGGAGTGCCACATGGACACTCTTGAGGACCACAGAAAGGATATGGCCCGATGTGTGGTTGCAGTGTGTGATGGGAGGTGTAAGAATAGAAGCGGATGTTTTTAAGAGAAGACGAACAGGGAAGAGTCTATTTATTTTCATTTATGACGTCACATATATGCAGTGTTTTACCATATATAGTGTAGACAAACTGATCATGTGAGCACTGTTGTCTAAAGTCGGTACTGAACTGTGTGAAGCACAGCTAAAGTGGTTGAATGCTACAATTATTATAATTATCAGTGATCCTGTAGATTTAATAAGTGTACCCTAACAGGTACTACCATTTATTTACTGGTATCGATATGAGGCACTAAAATATTACAGAACTTTCATCGGCGTCATGGCACTTTCACTAATCGATGGATTGGACGTGTTAGTATGCTACCATTTCCTTCTTGTAAAACTGGCAGCAAACATTATTTAGACGATTTCACCAGCTAATTATTCATGAAGAACTGTGGTTCCAGCACGGCGGTAACCCAATGACTTTTGCATTTCCCGTCCGAGGCCGTCTCGAACCAGGAAAATGTTGTGACCGCTTTCGACACGAACACTGCCGTTATCGATAAGGTCACCAAGGTTCATCAATAGCGGCGCTTGTCTCAACCATAACTGTAAGTCACGCAGCGCCACCGCCCGAACTGTAAGGATCGTGAAAGGTACCCGTCTCTGGGTGTGGATCGCCATCCCTCCAAAACTTTCCAAATCCCTTGAAATCGCCAAGGGACATACACTCCGACTCACCTTCCGCATCCGCCCCGCCTTCCCCAACTCACATCATTTACCAACTCATTCAGTACCCAGACCGTCTCTCTCCACAACACTTTCGAAGCCACTGCGAAAACCGGAAATACAAATCACGTCACCCCAGAGTCAACCCTCTTATCTCATTACAATTATATTACTTCTTCAATGCACTTTTTATGTCTTGTGTATCATCTCCTCCCGGAATTTCAACAAATTCTCACTCCCTAATCATGAACTCCGTCCCAACATATAGCCATCCTGCAACTTTCCATCCGATCCATACACTAGCGTATGCTCATTCGCCCTACTTCCCCCCACTGGGTATTACGTCGATGAAAATATGGAAACACCAAAAACATAACACATTAACACAGCCAAAACGTTGCAGGAACCGTTGGCAGTTCAAAACAGCTTCCAGTCGTCTCGGAACGAATAAATACTGGTCCTGTTTGTAGGGCATCTCATATCATTGCCCTTTCAAAATAGCGCCAAGTCCGTGTAGCGACGATGGAGACAGAAAGCGAACACACATCCTTCTCTCCAAACTTGGCTACAAAAGCCAGTAATAATGAGATATGGTGACAGTGGTGGGTAGGGGAGATGTGACAGTTCACCCCCGTACTCAAAAAACCAGTCCTGATTTGTGTGAGCAGTGGCCCTCTCTTCTTGCAACAACGCACCACCGCTGGGGAACAAAGGTTTTACTATGGGATGCAGCTGATCAGCTAAATTGGCCACATAATCCTTGGCAGTAGTGTGTTCTTGCAGCGTACCAAGGAGCGCATGGAATACCACGACATGGGTACCCAAATAATCACTGACCCCCGCTATGTTTCGCTCTTGGGACGTAAATTCGGTCAGAAGATGGAAACAGTGTGCAACAAGACTCGTCCCACCAAATGACACTCTTCCATTGCTCCGTAGTCCAGGTTTTAGGTCCTCAGCACCACGTTTTCCTGTCGCGGGCATTTGCATCACTGACGAGTGGTTTTGAAATTCTAGCTCACACTGCAATATCCTGCTTATGAAGCTTCCTTCGTGTTGTTTTGGTGCTGACAGGGTTCGCGAGTCTGACATTCAGTTCTGCAGTGACTTTCGCAGCCGTCGTCCTCTTATTTTTCGAGATAGTCCTCTTCGACGACAATCTGTCACGATCACTCAACACTCACTTTCCTCCACGTTGTAACTTAGCGGATGATGTTTGCCCCCTTTCTCCAATATGGTGCCTCTTGAAATACCAAACACTTCGGGTGCAGTGGTTACGGAAGGTCCTACTATACGATTGGAAACAATTTGGCCACTTTCGAATTTATTTAGATCTGACATAATGCACTCACAGCTACACAGAACACTATGTTGACCGTGACTGACACTTCCCACACATTGAGGTCAATGCACAGACGCCGTTCGCGAACAAACACAACTCAGCCCGCAGGCTTGGCTACAATCTGCATTTTTGTACAATCCCTGTAGGCTACAAGTCGCCAGCAGTTCATTGTCTTTTATTGCAAACATTTTTCATTCTCATCGCAACATATTTATTTTTCGTTATTTTCTATTGTCTTATCGTCCTCAACTGCTTGTAATATTCTGTTGCTAGGTTTCACCCGTGGTCTAGGGGTAGTGTCTTTCACTAGTAATAACTGTTTACATTTTGAGCAAAAATCATCGCAAGTCGGCCGATGATTTCCGGCCTAAGATTTGCTAGCGGCCTTGTCAAAGAGGGAGGACGAGGGAACAGAAGTTCAGGGCGCTCTCTTGCCCTCCGGGTGGGGAAATCCCCCTAAAAGACGGAAGCATCAGCAATGATCGACGTATATTATCCCTTCCTTTCTGTGGTTATTAATTATTATTATTATTATTATTAAGTGAAACACAAGAAAGGGATAATATCAGAAATACATATATATTGATTTGTAGGTAGCCAAAGACAAATATTAAATTATGTTTCAAATGAGCACAAGGCGCCCTACAACTTATTTCAAATGCTTTCTGCGAAATGTAATGCAGGTTAAGTTCACTGACGTAGAATAAATCTATCTTTGAAAGTGTGCATTTTTTGGGGAAATAAAATTAGTGAAGCTTCGCACTTTAGTTAATTGAATAGCTTGAAATGATTCTTTCTGCTCCGGCTGTGGTGATGTGTTACACACAAAAAAAAATTAAATACGCCGCATAAAGGTGGCCAATTGTTGCCAGTCAAAGATCACCGCTGCTTGCTTCGCAAAGACTGAAAAAATGCTAAATAACTTCTTGCAGTTATTAATTCAGGAAGAATCGTTTGCATGGGTTCTTTAAGTAACACAATGCACTCACGTTTTGTAAATATATTTACACTAAGCACAGAATACACACTTGAATTATTCGCTACGTACGAGAACAAATAGAACAAAAGCTACCGCTTTACAATAGCAAGCTTACCTTACATACAGCTGAAGAAAAGATCTGACTCGAAGTGATTTTAAATATCTTTTTTCTCTTATATATAATGACTAAGATAATAATGTTAGTTTCGAGAATGTTATGCACTACGATCTCATCTAATATAAATAATGTCTTTTTATTACATTGCAATCGATATATCTTTGAAGCTAATTTAATACATTTTCATAATTAATTTGTCGTTTATGTCCATATAATATTATTCAGAGTCCTTTTATTATTTACTTCAAATATATCGGCTTGAATATTTCAAAAGGGACACTATAAATGGCGTTATCATCAGAATCGACAGCAAACCATCACCGACAACGATAGTTCAAGTGTACATGCGGACGTCGCAAGCAGAGGACGAAAAGGTGGAGAAACTATGGTATCGATAGCTACGACGCCACGGCGTAGGTGCAAGTTCTCAGGTTGGCACTACGACACAGACACCGTCGACAGCGTCCTCTAGCCGGCGCTGTGCAGCTCTACGAGCGCCGCTCCAGATTCAGCCCATTTGATTCCGAGCCGACGACCAAGCAACTGAGCTTCTGCTTCATAGGAGGCTAGCCATTACATACTTTGTTACTTCAGTTACTTCAATGATAGTTTGTCGAACTACTAGTAGCTGTTAATGTTGATACCTGTACGGCTTCGCACCTACGTGCTCATCTCAGCCAAATTTAAGTTACCATTATGTAAATCATAATTTTGACTATAGTAAACTTGTAAAATCTACAAGCAGTACCAAACTACTTCACCTTTTCTTGCTCCTATTCGCTTCCTACATTCGGCCTACCTTTCAGTTTACAGGAGCAGACCCACGCGCCGCCTATCCAGGCGGGATACAAAAGAAAGTATATGGGAATATTGAACGGATAATTCAATACGTAAAGGGAAATGACAGGGAGGAGAAAAAAGAGTTACGGGAGAATATGGGCTTCGTAGTAGAAACGAGAGACGAGAAAAACTGAGTTCTGCAATAAATAATGGTAAGTGATAGCGAAAACTCTGTTCAAGAATCACAAGAGGAAGAAGCAAATTTAAAAAAGGCTTGGAGATAGGGAAAGATTTCGGTTAGATTACATCATGGTCAGGCAGAGATTCCGAAACCGGATATTGAATTGTAATGTGTATCCAGGGAAAGATATAGACTCAGATCACAATTTAGTAACGATGAAGAGTAGGCTTAAGAGAGTACTCAGGGAGAATCTAAGGAATGAAGAGACACGCTTGAAGTACTCTGAGGCTATAGATAGGGCGATAATGAGTAGCTCAGTAGGCAATTCAGTTGAAGAGTAATGGACACCTCTAAAAAGGACAACCACGGAAATCGGAAAGAAAACTGTAGGCACAAGGAGGGCAACTGCGAAGAAACCATGGATAACAGACGAAATACTTCAGCTGATCGACGAAAGAAACAAGTACAAAAATGTTCTAGGAAATTCAGGTATACAGAAATACAAGTCACTTAGGATCGAAACAGCTGCATGAAAAATGCAAAGAAAACGATAAAGAAATGATTATCGGAAGTATGGGCTGAACATATAAAACAGTCAAAACAACTTTCGATGAAATTAAAAGCAAGAGCAATAACATTAAAAGCGCAATGGGAATTCCGCTGCTAGATGCAGAGTAGAGAGGATAGGTGGAAAGAATACATTGGAGGCCTCGATCAGGGGAAAGTCTTCTCTGATGACGTGACAGAAGAAGAAACAGAAGTCGACGGCAGAGAGATTGGAGATCCAGTATTAGGACCGCAAATTAAAAGAGTTTTGAAGAATTTAGATCAAATAAGGCAGTGATTTATAAAATCATTGTGGGAAGTGGAACAATTCATGTTGGTGTGTAGAATGTATGATACTTGAGATACGCCCATCAGACTTTCGGAAAAAGCATCATCCACATAATCCTGAAGATAGCAAGAGCCGAACAAGTGTGAGAATCAGCTTAACAACTCACGCATTCAAGTTTCTGATAAGAAGAATATACTGAAGAACGGAAAATAATATTGAAGATCTTTGGCTTTAGGACAGGGTGATAATGTGGTTGATAATGGAAACAGGACTGAAGGAAAATCTATTCATATTCATTGGATTTGTCGACCTGGAAAAAGCTTTCGATAATGTCAAATAGTGCAAGTTGTTCGAAATTCTGAGCAAAACAGGCGTAAGCTATAGGGATAGAAGGGTAATATACGGGGTGTTCAAAAAGTCTCTCCGCAGTACCGTATGATTGTTAGCCGCGCGTACCGTATGCCGCAGTGAATATACAGAAATGAAACTCAGTGAAATACAAGTTACTAATGTGTTGAAGATTCATTTTTACTTACAAATTTTCACATTAAATGTTGAAAGTGTCCCCCCTGTTGTGAATACACAATTCAATTCGTCCAATCATGTTTCCAAGCACAAGCTGTAACATTTCTTCTGTAACAGAAGCAGTGAAAGTGGATATTGCAATTTTCAATTCATCGATGTATTTTGGACTGTTTTTTTAGACAGGTGCTTACGCTGCACCCCAGAAGAAAAAGTCAGGTGGTGTTAGGTCAGGCGATCGTGGAGGCGAAAATTCCTGTGAAATTATGCGATCACCAAAAACTTCAGCAAGCGGTAACATTGGAACCCGAGCTTTATGCGCGGCTGCACCATCTTGTTGAAAATAACCGTTCAGTATTTCACTTAACACAGGTTCTGCTATGAATGGGTACAGAATATCACTGCAGTATCATTGTGCGTTTATTGTTACGTTGAAAAATATGGGACCCACAATTCGATGTCTAGAAATTGCAATCCAGACTCCTATTTTCACAGAATGAAGTGATTCCTCATGAATACTCGATGGATTTGCAGTTTAGATTAGATTAGTACTTGTCCCATAGATCATGAATACGACACTTAGTAATGATGTGGAACGTGTCGGGTTAATAAAAGGTGTCTGTACAAGATATTACATTACACAAAATATTACATGACACTCAATATTTTTAAATTTTTTTGTGGGTATTGGGGAAATTACCCACTTACTATATCCAAAAATTCATCTAATGAGTAGAAGGAGTTGCCATTAAGAAATTCTTTTAATTTTCTTTTAAATGCTATATGGCTATCTGTCAGATTTTGATGCTATTAGGTAAGTGACCAAAGACTTTTGTGGCACCATAATTTACCCCCTTCTGAGCCAAAGTTAGATTTAACCTCGAGTAGTGAAGATCATCCTTTCTCCTAGTGTTGTAGCCATGTACACTGCTATTACTTTTGAATTCGTTCGGATTGTTAATAACAAATTTCATAAGTGAATATACATATTGTGAGGCTACGGTGAAGATCTCTAGCTCTTTAAATAAGTGTCTGCAAGATGATCCTGGATGAGCTCCAGTAATTATTCTGATTACACGCTTTTGTGCAATGAATACACTTTTACTCAATGATTAATTACCCCAGAATATGATGCCATACGAAAGCAGAGAATGAAAAAGGGCGTGGTAAGCTAATTTACTCAAATGTATATCTCCAAAATTTGCAATGACCCTAATAGCGTAAGTTGCTGAACTCAAACGTTTCAGCAGATCCTCAGTGTGTTTTTTCCAGTTCAACCCCTCATCAATGCATACACCTAGAAATTTTGAATATTATACCTTAGCTACCGATTTTTGATCGAAGTCTATATTTATTAATGGTGTCATTCCATTTACTGTGTGGAACTGTATATACTGTGTTTTTTCAAAGTTTAATGAGAGCCCATTTGCAGAGAACCACTTAATGATTTTCTGAAAAACATCGTTTACAATTTCACCAGTTAATTCTTGTGTGTTGGGTGTGATAGCTATACTTGTATCATCGGCAAAAGTACCAGCTTTGCATCTTCGTGAATATAGAATGGCAAGTCATTAATATATATTAAGAACAGCGGAGGACCCAAGACCGAACCTTGCGGCACCCCATTCTTGATTGTTCCCCAGTTTGAGAAATCACCATTTTTTTTGCATATTATGTGAACTATTTATTTCAACTTTCTGCACTCTTCCAGTCAGGTATTATTTAAACCATTTGAGCACTGTCCCATTCATACCACAGTACTTGAGCTTATCTAGAAGTATTCCATGATTTACACAATCAAAAGCCTTTGATAGATCACAAAAAATCCCAACGGCTGACTTCCGGTTACTCAGTGCATTTAATATTTCATTAGTGAAAGTATATGTAGCATTTTGTGTAGAAAAACCCTTCTGGAAACCAAACTGACATTTTGTTAAAACCTCATTTTTACAAAGGTGAAGCTACTCTACAATACATTACTTCTTCAAGAATTTTAGATAAGACAGTCAGTACTCCACGTAAGAGAATTTTGCGAGTTCATGTACCCGGATAAATGAAACCACCCCTCATCATTGAAGAAGTTTCATTAAGAATATCCCTTCCATTTTGTTGAACGAAATTTTTGAACCATTGACAATAATGCAGTCTCTTGCCATGATAAGTATTTTTCAGTTCTTGCACGACTGTCACTTTGTATGGGAAAAGTTCTAATTTTTTCCTTACAGCTGTGTGAGGCGTTCCGACATCGATTTCCTGGGCGAGTTTTCTTACTGACTTGTTCGTACTCATGGACATTTTATCGGGAGTATCGATTAGTTCATCCTCAGACAAAACGCCAGGGCGACCACTCCTCGGTGCATCTGTCACTGAACACGTACTTCGAAATTTGTTAATCAAATCTTGCGCAGTATCACGATGTGGGAGTGTTGTCTCCGGGAAAACTGAATTACTTAAATGTTTGACGAACAGAAACTGTATATTTACCGTCAGCTTTGAACACTTGTTCGACTAAAAACACAGGTTCTTCAATGGTTAGCATTTTAACAGTGACAAAAACGAAACATATGAACAAAGGAACTAAAACGTTCACGTCAGCATGTAACGATAAAACCAACGATGCTACTGACGCTGGCTGACATAAATTAGACAGTGGAATGTTGCGAGAGTCCACTTGAGGGGAAGTAACCCAGGCACGCGCGGCCAAAGATCATACGGCACTGCGAGGAGACTTTTTGAACTTTTATAATACGTACAAGAATCTAGAGGGAACAATAAGACTGGAAGACGCAGAACAGCCTGCTCGGATTAAAAAGTGCGTAAGTCTTTCATCCTTACTATTCGATCTATACATCGAACAAGCAATGAGACAACCAAAAGAAAGTTTCAAGAGTGGAATTAAAATTCAGAGTGAAAGGATGTCAATGAAAAGATTCGCTGATGACATTGCTGTCCTCAATGAAAGTGAAGAATCACACGGTCTGGTGAATGGAATGAACAGTCTAATGAGTACAGAATATGGATTGGGAGTAAATCGAAGAAAGACAAAAGTACTGAGAAGTAACAGAAATAAGAATAGCGAAGATCTTGACATCAGAGTTGTTGATCACGAGGCAGATGTTGTTAAAGTGTTCTGCTACGTAGCACTCCTCGAACACCCGAGTCGTGCAGTTTCCGAAATATTCGTGCATCACAATCGGCCCTCAGTCAAAGTCAGTCAGTTCGCACGCCATCTCCTTTTTACACATGGACAGCACGTGCACTGTCACTATACATACATATACACTACTGGCCATTAAAATTGCTACACCACGAAGATGATGTGCTACAGACGCGAAGTTTAACCGACAGGTAGAAGATGCTGTGATATGCAAATGATTAGCTTTTCAGAGCATTCACACAAGGTTGGTGCCGGTGGCGATACCTAAAACGTGCTGACATGAGGAAAGTTTCCAACCGATTTCTCATACACAAACAGCAGTTGAAAGGCGTTGCCTGGTGAAACGTTGTTGTAAGGAGGAGAAAGGTGTACCTTCACGTTTCCGACTTTGATAAATGTCGGATTGTAGCCTATCGCGATTGCGGTTTATCGTATCGCGACATTGCTGCTCGCGTTGGTCGAGATCCAATGACTGTTAGCAGAATATGGAATCGGTGGGTCAGGAGGTTAATACGGAACGCCGTGCCGGATCCCAACGGCGTCGTATCACTAGCAGACAAGACGACAGGCATCTTATCCGCATGGCTGTAACGGATCGTGCAGCCACGTCTCGATCCCTGAGTCAACAGATGGGGACGTTTGCAAGACAACAACCATCTGCACGAACAGTTCGACGACTTTTGCAGCAGCATGGACTATCAGCTCGGTGACCATAGCTGCGGTTACCCTTGACGCTGCATCACAGACAGGAGCGCCTGCGATGGTGTACTCAACGACGAACCTGGTGTACGAATGGCAAAACGTCATTTTTTTCGGATGGATCCGGGTTCTGTTTACAGCATCATGGTGGTCGCGTCCGTGTTTGGCGACATTGCGGTGAACGCACATTGGAAGCGTGTATTCGTCATCGCCATACTGGCGCATCACCCTTCGTGATGGTATGGACTGCCATTGGTTACACGTCTCGGTCACCTCTTGTTCGCATTGACGGCACTTTGAACAGTGGACGTTACATTTCAGATTTGTTACGACCCGTGGCTCTACCCTTCATTCGATCCCTGCTAAACCCTAAATTTCAGCAGGATAATGCACGACCACATGTTGCAGATACTGTACGGGCCTTTCTGGATACAGAAAATGTTCGACTGATGCCCTGGCCAGCACATTCTCCAGATCTCTCACCAACTGAAAACGTCTGGTCAATGCTGGCCGAGCAACTGGCTCGTCACAATACGCCAGTAACTACTCTTGATGAACTGTGGTATCGTATCGTGTTGAAGCTGCATGGGGTGCTGTACCTGTACACGCCATTCAAGCTCTGTTTGACTCAATGCCCAGGCGTATCAAGGCCGCTTTTACGGCCAGTGGTGGTTGTTATGGGAACTGATTTCTCAAGATCTATGCACCCAAATTGGGTGAAAATGTAATCACAAGTCAGTTCTAGTATAATATATTTGTCCAATTAATACCCGTTTTGTTGTGTCTAGACAAGACAGCCTATACACAATGAGAGGAAGCCGAAAGGCACGCGCTAAGCTAAAGCAGGATGGCGTGAGGTCTGAAACAGGATACGTAATGAATGCTATAAAGAAAAGTACGTAGCTTCTGGAATACTTAACTTTAATCCATCCTTTTGGTACATCTGGAGATTGTGGCGATACAAGTGAGACTCTTTAGATACATGCAATGTTACTAATGGCGCCTTGCTAGGTCGTAGCCATTGACTTAGCTGAAGGCTATTCTAACTATCTGCTCTGCAAATGAGCGAGGCTTCGTCAGTGTAGTCGCTAGCTACGTCGTCCGTACAACTGGGGCGAGTCTAGTCCGTATCTCGAGACCTGCCTTGTGGTGGCGCTCGGTCTGCGATCACACAGGGGCGACACGCGGGTCCGAAATGTACTAATGGACCGCGGCCGATTTAAAGCTACCACCTAGAAATTGTGGTGTCTGGCGGTGACACCACACGTTTATCATCTGCATTTCTTCCTGGTGTAGCAATTTCAATGGCCAGTAGTGTACATACACCGTGCATGTATCTGAGTACCAATCATTCCTCACAAGGTGACGCTGGTATCACCTGGACGGGTTTATATCGATAGTAGGTCGCTGGTCATAACGTTCTGGCTGTCCAGTGCATAACTTAAACTGCGAATTTTGATAACACTCAAGTGTAGATACGAAAACAGACAAATGCAATATGTTAGCTTCACAAATACTTCAATCACCATGAGGGCTGCTCATTTGCTTCTGTTAGTCCCAGCAAAGAACCCGTGACGTCAGGGAACGTCATTGCTTTGTCGCGCGAACCCATAAAGGGGTTGGACATTGATCACTCAGCCATATCTCCAAAGCAGGCTGCAAAGTCTCAATAACATTGAGATCTGGTTAATCTGTTGTGACCAAGTGAGGTGCGGCAATTCATCCTCGTGCTCACAAAACCAGTCCTGGACCATGCGAGTAACACGAACAGGATCCCTGTCGTGTTCGAAAACCATTGGTGAACAAATATTGTACCATGGGTTCGAACATATCCGCCAGAACGGATACAGATTCCCATGGCAATAATCTAACCTTACAGAGTGACTATGGGGCCCGTGAAGTTCCACGATATGGTTATTCAAATTATGACCGAACCCTCGCCATGTTTCACTCTTGGTATGAAGCATTCTGCGTCGTAGGCTTGGACTGCCGTACGCCAGTTGTAAACTCGGCCAGAAATAGGAAACAATATGCAACAAGACTAATCCCATCAAATTACTTTTTTCTATTGCTCCATAGTCCAGGTTATATAACTTCGACGACCGGTTTTCCTTTTAATGGAATTTGCGTCACTGATATTTGGTTTTGGAATTCCAGCTCTCCTGCAATTTTGTTCTGGTGCTGACAGGTTTCGGGACTGTGACATTCACGTCTGCGGTGATTTTTGCAGTTGTCGTTCTCTTATTTTTCATCATAATCCTCTCCAATGACCGTCTGTCACACTCACTCAACACACTCTTTTGTCTACGTTGTGACTTAGCTGCTGATGTTTTTCCACTTTCCCTGTATCCGGTAAAATCTTCGGCATGGTGCCTCTTGAAACACCAGACACTTCGTTTACCTTTGTTATAGAAGTACCCACGATACGAACACAAGCAGTTTGGTCAAGTTCGAATTCACTCAGTACCTACAAAATGCACTCACAACTACACAGAACACTGTTCTGACCACGACCGACAATTGCAACGTTTTGAGGACATAGCACAGGTGCCATTCATGGTCCAATGCAACAGCACAGCTTGCAAGCTTGGCTAATATCTGCATTTATGTTGAAGCTTGCATTTCTCGCTGTGCTTCCATCCTTTTGTCCAGCCACTGTATGTATGAAGGGCTTTGTTTCAAGGTCTGATCAGTTGCAAACTTAATACCACAGTGAAAACCCGACGAATGTTTTTGGACATACGTGTTATGCAAATGTCTCCAAGATGCGCGTCGATCGAGTCATGTCGCATTTGTCATTCTGAGCACACTGTGAGCACATAAAGATGCCTAGAACAATAGTCTCCCACCAACTGGGAAGTGCTTGCTAAGGGACTCTACCTGATTTTTTCAGACCACACAATGCAGCTGTCGGCAGTATAGCAACGTACCTGCAAGGACAGGTAAACATAGTGGTGACACTTCCTCCCAGTGATATGACGGTGCTATATAACTGATAAGCAATACCAGTACAGGCAAATACCGTAGACAATATAAGGGGGTATCAGGTTACACATCCAGTATGAGGTTATACACTTGGGCTCCTTGGTGCCCCCACTCCCTCTCCTCTGGGAAAGCACTGGCAACTGATCAGGGGCACCCAAGAGAACTTCACAGGCAACTGTGCAAATTATATTCAAGGGCAGGCCATAACTCGGTATTGGTCACGTAACGCTATCCACACTCCTTGTGCAAGTAAACCGATACTGATCTCGTGATATAATATTCGTCAGGAACCCTACACATCCAATGGGAAAACAATAAAATGGAAGGAACCCTGATATGAAGGAACTCTCACAGATAATATAAGCGGGTATCAAGTTACACATCCAGTATCAGATTATACACTTGGGCTCCTTCGTGTCCCCACTCCCTCTCCTCTGGGAAAGCACTGGCAACTGATCAGGGTCACCCAAGAGAAACTCACAGGCAACTGTGCAAATTATATTCAAGGGCAGGCCATAATTCGGTATTGGTCACGTAACGCTACCCACACTCCTTGTGCAAGTAAACTCGATACTGATCTTGTGATATAATATTCGTCAGAAACCCCACGCAGCCAATGGGGACACAATAAAATGGAAGGAACCCTAATGGAAGGAACTCTCATAGATAATATAAGTGGGTATCGAGTTATACATCCAGTATCAGGTTATACACTTGGCCTCCTTCGTGTTCCCACTCCCTCTCCTCTGGGAAAGCACTGGCAACCGATCAGGGGCACCCAAGAGAACTTCACAGGCAACTGTGCAAATTATATTCAAGGGCAGGCCATAACTCGATATTGGTCGCGTAACGCTACCCACACTCCTTATGCAAGTAAACTCGATACTGATCTTGTGATATAATATTGGTGAGAAACCCCACACAGCCAATGGGAACACAATAAAATGGAAGGAACACTAACGGGAGGAACTCTCATAGATAATATAAGTGGGTATCAAGTTATACATCCAGTATCAGATTATACACTTGGGCTCCTTCGTGTCCCCACTCCCTCTCCTCTGGGAAAGCACTGGCAACTGATCAGGGGCACCCAAGAGAACCTCACAGGCAACTGTGCAAATTATATTCAAGGGCAGGCCATAACTCAATATTGGTCGCGTAACGCTACCCACACTCCTTATGCAAGTAAACTCGATACTGATCTTGTGATATAATATTGGTGAGAACCCCACACAGCCAATGGGAACACAATAAAATGGAAGTAACCCTGATATGAAGGAACTCTCACAGATAATATAAGCGGGTATCAAGTTACACATCCAGTATCAGATTATACACTTGGGCTCCTTCGTGTCCCCACTCCCTCTCCTCTGGGAAAGCACTGGCAACTGATCAGGGGCACCCAAGAGAACTTCACAGGCAACTGTGCAAATTATATTCAAGGGCAGGCCATAACTCGGTATTGGTCACGTAACGCTACCCACACTCCTTGTGCAAGTAAACCGATACTGATCTTGTGATATAATATTCGTCAGGAACCCTACACAGCCAATGGGAAAACAATAAAATGGAAGGAACCCTGATATGAAGGAACTCTCACAGATAATATAAGCGGGTATCAAGTTACACATCCAGTATCAGATTATACACTTGGGCTCCTTCGTGTCCCCACTCCCTCTCCTCTGGGAAAGCACTGGCAACTGATCAGGGTCACCCAAGAGAACCTCACAGGCAACTGTGCAAACTATATTCAAGGGCAGGCCATAACTCGGTATTGGTCACGTACGCTACCCACACTCCTTGTGCAAGTAAACTCGATACTGATCTTGTGATATAATATTCGTCAGAAACCCCACGCAGCCAATGGGAACACAATAAAATGGAAGGAACCCTAATGGAAGGAACTCTCATAGATAATATAAGTGGGTATCGAGTTATACATCCAGTATCAGGTTATACACTTGGCCTCCTTCGTGTTCCCACTCCCTCTCCTCTGGGAAAGCACTGGCAACTGATCAGGGTCACCCAAGAGAACCTCACAGGCAACTGTGCAAATTATATTCAAGGGCAGGCCATAACTCGATATTGGTCGCGTAACGCTACCCACACTCCTTATGCAAGTAAACTCGATACTGATCTTGTGATATAATGTTGGTGAGAACCCCACACAGCCAATGGGAACACAATAAAATGGAAGAAACCCTAATATGAAGGAACTCTCACTGATAATATAAGTGGGTATCAAGTTACACATCCAGTATCAGATTATACACTTGGGCTCCTTCGTGTCCCCACTCCCTCTCCTCTGGTAAAGCACTGGCAACTGATCAGGGTCACCCAAGAGAACCTCACAGGCAACTGTGCAAATTACATTCAAGAGTAGGCCATAACTCGGCATTGGTCACGTAACGCTACCCACACTCCTTATGCTATACTGATCTTGTGATGTAATATTGGCGAGAAACCCCACACAGCCAATGGGAACACAGTAAAATAGAAGGAACCCTAATAGACCAATGAGGGTCAAGCACCCACTCCTCATCCCATTTATCGTCTGTTTGAACTAGATCAACTGTGCATAGGCCCCTTCATTCAAGATCTGTGCGTAATGGGGGAGAGGTACAGGTCTGCTATAAACACCCTAAAATTAACAGTATTATCTTATATTTTATTTACAAGCCCATTATAGAATAAATAAATTTGTCTTGAAATTTCCTCAAGTAAGATTTCTTTCAAATTAATAGTTTCATGTATGACACTAGATGAACTTAAATACTGAATTCTTGTATAATCGGTATTTTTATTTGTTTCAATATTTACCTTACTTCACTACATTTACATTAATCACTTACTTTCCATTTACAATATTTTCTTTCGCTTCTTTAAAACAAATAATCACAAATACTAAAACTAGAAAAACTTAAATAATATTGAAACGCCTGGTTAAATCCGCAGGACAGAACAGGTAGTTGTAATTGTGGAAAGAGGGCCAAAAACGAGCGGCTGTCATTTACACTCGAACACATATAACTTTATTTAGTTGCCCAAACATTACAGCGCAAATTTCCGAGCTTAACTATCGACTGAATATGTCACGCAATATTATGGCTTAATGGCACAACCTCTTTAATTTTTAAAACGGCTGAAGGCCCATGATTTAAAACATAAGTACAACAAATTTTCAAAAGGCAGAAAGGGCAAGGGTTTATCCTGAAATAATATTTCAAATGAGGCTGAAGGCCCAAACAATCTAAGACTTGTCAAATAAGGAATGAAATTTACTGGAGAATTTTAATTTAACTGGGTGGAGAATGACACAGCATTAAGAATAAAATAGCATCACAGAACTAGTTGGAGTATGACAATTTCGTTTTGTCTCTATTTCAATAATAATGTGCGACCATGAAATGCTACACTATTAAAGGCATATGAAGTGTCACTCCATCTCTTCTGTCTACTCATTACAGCTCCTCTTCACCGATTAACCCGTACGTGTAATGGTTTTGGTTTTTCTAAGTATGCCATGTTTCTCCAGCCCTCTATAAATAATGAAACTGATATAGTTTTCTTTACAAGGGATATACAATAAGATCTCTCTATCTCTCTCTCTCTCTCTCTCTCTCTCTCTCTCTCTCTCTCTCTCTCTCTCATTCACAAACACACACACAACCTTTAGCACAGATTTCCATCGGTTTAGTGGTGATTCTACACTCACTCATCCTTGTAGCGTTCTAGGAAAGCGTCCAGCAGATCTCTCCAGTCATTTAGATCTAGTGCTTATGCGACATTCTGGGTATACTCTAAGTATTAGTGTAGGTATCCTGTGTGACCATATCATGTCCACGTATTTTACCGAATTTTTCATATTTTCCGCATTTTCCGATATTTGCCCATGTTTCTATATTCCATGTGTAAATTTACGAGTGTGTCTATACTCTTATTACCTACATAACTTGATGTGGCTAGCCTTTTTTTTTTTATACACCATCCATCTTTGATACTGTCCCAACCCTTCCAAGACGTCTACATATTCCACGAAAGGTCAACATTAAGTGCCATAACCAACGCTAACACATACAAAACACCACACACACACACACACACACACACACACACACACACACACACACATGGATTACTTATGGATGTACAATGCTGACGTTATTCAGTTGTAAACACACCACAATTAGCACAGTTACGCTATTTCGTGTCTTCGCTTCCAGCAGGGGTCCCCTCTCCACCAAAGAAGGAGGTGGTGGCGGGGCAGCAGGGAACGCGGCTGCAGTGGTGGGGGAAGGTGGTGAATATATGCAAAACATGTGTACCAGAGAACACATATGACATTCTTTGACAGTGGCGTCCGATGGTTTAAATAGTGAGCTATGGATGCCAGTTGCGATGCACAGGGGTCTCAAAGTCTTGGTAAATTTTTCTTACTCATTGAACAGCAAAAACAGATGACTTGCGATGGATCAGTGTGCGAATCTGCACTAAAATACATTCCATACTCAAAACCACAGGGGAAGGACCTACACAAACCAGGCGTCATCATGCCTAAAATCGTGTGACTAAAGGTATGAGTTGGTTGAAATAAGCAAAGGAATGTTGTCAAGTCACTTCAGTGCAATTAATCATTCCAGTTTGACACTTGCTAGCAGCAACAACAGCGCCGATGGAATCAGCAGAGATAAAACGCTATAGAGGAACTGATGGCTTATCAGGGCTAGTAAGCTACCCCTATTTGACTCCAGAGATCCTACAAGTATGACGACTATTTTTTCTTTTTCACATATTTGTGTGTGCTCATTATTGCTGCATTGTGATGATTAATTTCTTCTTCTTGTTCTGTTTCACATGTACTGGATGTGTTCAGACACAGAGATGTGCCTGCAACTACTCCATAACCGGACAAGATGATGAATTTGCCACCCCATCCCGATTCATCTACAGTGCATTCACTGCAGCTGCAAACACCATCTCTTTATAGACTGATGACAGCCGCTCATTTGAAAACTCAGTTGTGTCCCCTGAATCATCGCTTCCAACTAGACTCAATGCTAATATCGCGATGCATCGGTAGAATGTGATTAGGGGTTCGTGAGTTTATTTGGACGTTTCTAATTTAGAATGTGACTAAACTGTTATTAATGCCTGCATATATTTCGTTTTTTCTTTTTTTAATTACACATGATACGTAATGTCTTTTGCTCCTTTTATCTGTGCAGATGATACGGATGAGCTGAAGACTGTACGTGCTACACGCACAAGGGCTTGCAACTGCAGCAGCTGACATGACTATGATGTGTTCGTTGCCCCAACCCAGTTCACCGATGATGTATTCGCTGTGTCCGCAGACACCGCTGCCGCTGGTCCATCATCATCATCAATGTGGCACAGGCTGATGACACCAGCTCGTGTGCCGACACAGCCGCATCCTCGACTGTCTCGCCATTATCGGTCATGAATCTTGATGGCATCAGAAATTGCTTCGACATCACTCTGGACCTAACAGCAACTGCCTGCTCCGTTAAGGACAACCAAGTAAGTTCCACAGACACATTGGACTACTCTGTGGTTGCTGGCTCTTCTGGGGGCAGGAAATCACTTGCCTGCGTCGACAACTCAAATGTTGGATACGGAAACCTACCACTTTTATCGACGCCTGTCAAAATGTTTTGAAAAGGTTCTCCCTAAAGTTGTCAGTGGACCACGGTATCCTATCATCAAGTGTCACAAAGTTCAATACTGTGAGCTCACTCAACCCCAAACGGCAGTGATGATGGTATGGAAAAGAGCATCGTTCAAATTTGGGACAGAACAGGCGTGATATCGCGGTCCTATTCGATCGCAGAGTGGTTCACAACTTTTGTCAAGTGCGTCATACTCAGCCATTTTTCCAACATGCAGGAAAGAGCGTCTGATAGACAGTCAGCCATGTACTCCATCTTGATATATACTCACATGTCTATGATCCACTTAATGTGGAGTCCACTTTCATCCCTGCTCTAAAAGCTATTGAAGCTAAACAATGATATATTAATGTCCAGAATCTAGATGAGATGGATGTGTATTGCCTTGCATGTTCCCTTCTGCCTAGCGATAGAAATTATGGTGTTCTCCTGAGCGCACAAGTAAATACGAAATATCTGATGTCTGTAGGCATTACACTTCCGAAAGGTAACTCATTCCCTGTAAAATTCGAGGACGCGCCAAAATTCAAGAGGCAGAACCGTGATTATTCATTTCAGATGCTCCCTCAGGCAGTTGATAAGCCAGATGATGAAGACCATGAGCACACTGTGCAGAGTAAACAAGTCAAACATAAAGTAACTAGGATCCTCTACTTTTCCAAATTAACCATGAAACGGCCCAAACTTGTGGACCTGCTGCTAATCTCCGAGGGTGATGAGCAACACTCCATGTGGATCAAAAACATGTCCTGCCTACTTTCCACCCAGCACTGTACAAGACAAGAAATATGTGGAAAGAACTACAGAGAATAGAAAGTTCTTTGTCCATCACCAGGAGCGATGCCCCTTCGTCGTTTATGCCGATTTTGAGTGCCTCATGGATCCTGTGGCATGTCAAGAAGACAACCCTCTGCCTCCCACTCCACCTTCACAGAATGGCATGTTCCTTAGGTGGCTGCGTATCAAGTTGTGTGCAATTAAAACTACTCAAAACAAATTCGAGACGGTTGCTCGCTGATCTTGTGTGGGTCGTGGGTCCTATCTATAGTGGTTTTTCCGTTACATGGAGCTGTTAACCCCTGTTTCCTATGCATACATTGCAAATAGAACCGTAACCATTGATTGAAATGTAAATACTGCAAACACAAAAAAGTGATTGAAATGTAAATACTGCGTGAAAGAGTGTATAGAATGAAAATGGGAAATGTAGTATTTAATTTCTTCTATTTTTGGTATCTTAGGTTATTAGTTTTAAAAAATTCATAGAAAATATGTAAATAAAAAACTGATTAAGGTAAATATAGAGAAATAAATGTAAGTATTGAAACAAACCAATGTGCTGATTATATGTGAAACATTTTATTTAATTTCTTTTAGTTTCGTACACGAGATTATTAGTTTACAAGAAAAATATGTATGACCAAATTACAAGAAAAAAATATTTATTTATTATAAGCATATAAACAAAATAGAAAATATTATTGTTAATAAAAGGGAAAAATGTTAATTAAAAAGTTACTGTCAATAAATAATAAGTTATTTTTTATCTCAGTGTTATTACTTGCAAACCCTTTAACTATAGATCACAATTGACTAGGCTCATGGAACAATTAAGTATATAGAGAAATTTATTATTCATTTCTTTATACCAAACCTGTATCTCTCCCCCGTGATGCTCAGACCTTGACTGAAGACGCCTACTCACAGTTGAACCAGTTATAACAGTTCATAAGAGGGTGGAAGAGTAGGTGCTTGGTTCTCCCACCATTTTATTGCGCTTCCGTTGCCTGAGAGGTGTTTTCCACCAATTTTATATCACATGATCAGTATTGAATCCACTTACATAAGGAGTGTGGATAGCACCATATGATCACAGCCACGTTACGCCATGACATTGATATAACTCACAAATCCGTGGGGGTTTCCCTGGTTGACCTTGATCAATCCCCAATGGCTTCCCAGGGGATAGGGAGTGGGACCACCAAAGAGCCCATGTGCGTAACCTGACACAGGATGTGTAACCTGATACCTTCTTACGTTGTCTAAGGTACATGCCCGTACTGCTACTACTCATCGGTTACAGCATTATCATTTCACCAGAAGTGATGTATCGCCCCAGTGTTTACCTGTCCTCATAGGAAACCCTGCTTTACTACTACGGTCTCACATGACAGCGAAGTGCGGCAGTGGTGCAAGAAGTTTGAAGTAATAGCTGTGAATGTTCCTGATGCAGGCAGTCAGTATCAACTGATCTTGTTCAGTGAGTCGATCAGGTAATTCGAGAACATCGTCTATGAAGGGCAGCTCAGAACAAGTGAAAAGGAATGTTGTCATCAGGCATCGTCCTTCTTCATGACACTGTTCGGATGCAAAATGCAGCTGCAACAATGACACTGCTGCAGCGTTTTCGATGGAAAGTGTTTTATCATGCACCATACAACCTGGACATAGGTCCCTCTGCTTTACCTCTCTTTGCTCACATGATCTGCTGGCTATGAGCACAGCACTTTGGCAGAGAAAACGAGCTCCAGACCAGTGTAGACAATTGGATGAAGAAGCAGGCAGCTGCCTTCTACAACAAGGACTTTGGAAAGTTGGTACAATGGTACAAAAAACATCTAAGTCGGAGTAGTGACTATGTAGAGAAGTAGCTGAAGGGTGTAGCTAAATTCTGCAAAATAACAATTTTGATTTTCACTGTGGTTTCCGTTTCAGGACCAAAAGGATCTTGCCCGCATCTCGTGGTCGTGCGGTAGCGTTCTCGCTTCCCACGCCCGGGTTCCCGGGTTCGATTCCCGGCGGGGTCAGGGATTTTCTCTGCCTCGTGATGGCTGGGTGTTGTGTGCTGTCCTTAGGTTAGTTAGGTTTAATTAGTTCTAAGTTCTAGGCGACTGATGACCTCAGCAGTTGAGTCGCATAGTGCTCAGAGCAATTTGAACCAAACGGATCTTGAAAAACAAGTAGCGCTCGTATCTTATCGTGGAGCTAGATATTGGTGTTATTTAGCAGTTGATAGTGATAGAAAAAGAGATGTAGCCTGTAAACTTTGTAGATGGCTCTGGCATCGTAGTTGTGATTGGTGAATAACGCAGCCTTCCCCAGAATGAGTACCACAAGTTGCACATGGAGCATGCAGACTCAGCCTGGTTCTGGCTTAGCTCTCTGCATTTGAGAACTCCGTATTAGGCATCCTGCTTTGTGATTATGCCTTCTTAAATACTGTTAGTAGAACAGAATTCTTTGATTACTCATTTTCTTATTCTTTAAACTTCTTACAGAATTCTGAGAAATGTTCCACAAATTAAGCCCACTTGCCATTCCCAGTCACGAACGTTCCGAATAATGGTAGTAAGTAATTACTGATGGACTATTTTTTTAGAATGTTTGTATATGACTATTGACTCTCGAGAAATTTATTAAACATTATGAAAAAATTATTTAATACTTAGTTTCCTGCATCATCACATTTGGACATCTTATTTATCCTGTAGGCTCCCATCCGTGGTGTTTCTCTTCCTGCACTTTTACTTCTAATTGCCATGATAATGCAATCATTGAATTCCATAACGAACTGGCTGTCAATCCTCATCGTCCTCCTCCTCCTCATCTCTCTCTCTCTCTCTCACTCTCTCTCTCTCTCTCTCTCTCTCTCTCTCTCATTCTCAGTTAAAATAATAAAAACTAATTATGTATTTCAGGTTTTTCTGATTTTAGTTTCCTAATTGATGTATCCGAATCTCCTCTTACATCGTTTTAATAACTGATAAGCTGATGTCTCAGGCAGTCTAACCCTTCACAACCATCTCCCTGCATATATCTTTATTTTTCTTTTTTTTTGGCTACTTTAGTTGTTTTCCACTTTTCACCACTCATCACTCCGCCTTCTTTTCTCGGTTTCTTATATTCAAGATTGGGAATAATTTTTGCTGAAGTGTTTTCAGTGGTCGCATATGAACAACGATTTCAGTTACACAATCCCTAATGGGAGTGCACCAATTTATCTTTACGCCACTTTGCTCTATGTTTTACATTTCTGGCTGAGATTTATAGTTTATAGTTAGATTTTGACTTAGAATGTTAATTTATTCTTGCTCTTGAGAAAGATTTGAGACTTAGATGAACAATTTCGTGTGTGTTTGCCATCTGCTAGATATAGCTGCTGGAGTTAGTGCAAGATGTCACAGGGTGCAGTGATGATCTCCTGCAGTTGCCACACACCCATGGCTGGCCAGTCGCCTCCATATCGCCCCTCGTGCCAATCGCACAGAACCAGAAACTGAAACTCAGCTGCCGCCGCCAGCCAGCAGTTACACATTTATAGAATGACAGTCTTTTTTAAAACAAAAATTCAGTCTGGGAAAACATTATTTTCTTGAAGTATTTGAAAATTTTGCATGTGGCTGGTTTGAGTGTTTGCAGCATGCGGGTGACGTGTTGGCGTCGGCAGTGGAGTGTGCAAACTGATTACCATACTTGAGCAGACTGAGGTGGCACGGTGGTTAGCACAACGGACTCATATTCGGGAAGACGACGGTTCAAACCACATATGGCCATTCAGATATAGGTTTTCCGTGATTCCCTCAAATCAAATCACTTGACGCAAATGTTGGGATGGTTCCTTTGAAAGGGCACAGACGATTTCCTACCACAACCTTCCCTAATCCGAGTTTGTGCTCCTTCTCTAATGACCTCTATGTCGATGGGTCGTTAAACACAAAACTCCTCCTCCTACCACCTTCAAGCATTCAACACATAGGTGTTATACAATCAGATGTACGCCTTGTACAACATTAAAACAACAAGTTGCACTAATTACAGCAATGCATTCTCTCTATAATCTCAACACTGAGGAGTAATCCATGTGTGTGTGTGTGTGTGTGTGTGTGTGTGTGTGTGTGTGTGTGTGTGTGTGGTGTTTTGAATGTGTTAGCGTTGGTTATGGCACTTAATGTTGACCTTTCGTGGAATAAGTAGACGTCTTGGAAGGGTTGCCACATCAAGTTATGTAGGTAATAAGAGTATAGACACACTTGTAAATTTACACATGGAATATGGAAACATGGGCAAATATCGGAAAATGCGCAAAATATGAAAAATTCGGTAAAATACGTGGACATGATATGGTCACACAGGATACCTACACAAATACTTAGAGTATACCCAGAATGTCACATAAGCACTAGATCTAAATGACTGGAGAGATCTGCTGGACGCTTTCCTAGAACGCTACAAGGATGAGTGAGTGTTAGAATGAGAACAATTCTCAATTCTTACATAAATGAATTACATTTCCAACAGTAAACATTATATGTTCCAAGTAGGGGCACCTGTTTCAGAATGGCCGCCTCAGTGAGACAACAATGAGAAAAAGGAGGTAAAAGGTTGTTTTAAAATTAGAGTACCCTGAACAGAACAGTTGTAGGACAAATTACAAAAGCAAAAACGCTCCTAAGCATTAACGTATGAATTTAATTTTCTCTAGTCTGTACCACAATTAAAAAATTTACAATTACATTTCTGAACAGAAGTAAATATCAGTTCACATAGTTATGTAAGAAAACAGCGATCGTGTGAGACCCAACTCGCTTTATTTGTTCATGAGACCCAGAAAATATTAGATACAGGCTCCCAGGTAGATGCTATTTTTCTTGACTTCCGGAAGGCGTTCGATACAGTTCCGCACTGTCGCCTGATAAACAAAGTAAGAGCCTACGGAATATCAGACCAGCTGTGTGGCTGGATTGAAGAGTTTTTAGCAAACAGAACACAGCATGTTGTTATCAATGTAGAGACGTCTACAGACGTTAAAGTAACCTCTGGCGTGCCACAGGGGAGTGTTATGGGACCATTGCTTTTCACAATATATATAAATGACCTAGTAGATAGTGTCGGATATTCCATGCGGCTTTTCGCGGATGATGCTGTAGTATACAGAGAAGTTGCAGCATTAGAAAATTGTAGCGAAATGCAGGAAGATCTGCAGCGGATAGGCACTTGGTGCAGGGAGTGGCAACTGACCCTTAACATAGACAAATGTAATGTATTGCGAATACATAGAAAGAAGGATCCTTTATTGTATGATTATATGATAGCGGAACAAACACTGGTAGCAGTTACTTCTGTAAAATATCTGGGAGTATGCGTGCGGAACGATTTGAAGTGGAATGATCATACAAAATTAATTGTTGGTAAGGCGGGTATCAGGTTGAGATTCATTGGGAGAGTGCTTAGAAAATGTAGTCCATCAACAAAGGAGGTGGCTTACAAAACACTCGTTCGACCTATACTTGAGTATTGCTCATCAGTGTGGGATCCGTACCAGATCGGTCTGACGGAGGAGATAGAGAAGATCCAAAGAAGAGCGGCGCGTTTCGTCACAGGGTTATTTCGTAACCGTGATAGCGTTACGGAGATGTTTAATAAACTCAAGTGGCAGACTCTGCAAGAGAAGCGCTCTGCATCGCGGTGTAGCTTGCTCGCCAGGTTTCGAGAGGGTGCGTTTCTGGATGAGGTATCGAATACATTGCTTCCCCCTACTTATACCTCCCGAGGAGATCACGAATGTAAAATTAGAGAGATTAGAGCGCGCACGGAGGCTTTCAGACAGTCGTTCTTCCCGCGAACCATACGCGACTGGAACAGGAAAGGGAGGTAATGACAGTGGCACGTAAAGTGCCCTCCGCCACACACCGTTGGGTGGCTTGCGGAGTATAAACGTAGATGTAGATGTAGACTGCTTACATGAAGCTCAAAAATCTAATGGACATCAGAATGAATTTACTACACTCCACACCGAACGAGGTGGCGCAGTGGTTAGCACACTGGACTCGCATTCGGGAGGACGACGGTTCAATCCCGTCTCCGGCCATCCTGATTTAGGTTTTCCGTGATTTCCCTAAATCGTTTCAGGCAAATGCCGGGATGGTTCCTTTGAAAGGGCACGGCCGATTTCCTTCCCTATCCTTCCGTAACCCGAGCTTGCTCTCCGTCTCTAATGACCTCGTTGTCGACGGGACGTTAAACACTAACCACCACCACCACCACTACACTCCACATTTTATGTGAATCGGAGTTCACTGATTAACAAAGTCAATTCCACAACGGAATACACGTTGATGTACGCAGAAATACAAAAAATTACTGTTTGATTGAAGATCAATTTATGCAGAATGTGTTGTTCACAACTAGTAGGTACTTCACGCTGTATGGAAGTTTGCTACAGAATCGCGGTTGGCTTTCCCAGTCTGTCCAAGTCACAAAGGCAACGTAAATAGGATAGAAGATTCAAGTAAGTGAAACTGCTAAAGAAGCAAGGTGCGTGGTCGAGAGATCGTATATATACCTTCTTCACGACTTTCACCACAGTGACGAATGAGAATTTCCCTGGATACACCAAAACGCAGGGGAAGCCTGCCAGAACTTCTCCACCATCGCTAACTGTATATAAATTAACTTTTGTAGTCCTGTCTTCCTCAGTTGCGCGTAATATCACGGTATATTGACAATTTTTACTTACGGACCGTCTGACAGCAACTGAATAAAACACAATTTTAGTGCCATACGCGTTTCGCCTTTATTTTCTGCAAGGCATCATCAGTGGCCTGGAATATGTACATACGTTAGCTATTTAATTTACATTTTTGTCACTCAGCCTATAGGTTATAAACAGTTCTGGTGGTATTTCCTATTAAGTAGTAATGTTTTGAACTGTACTTACAGGTTGCGTGGACAGTTTCTTACATATTACGCTCCTGTTGCATTCTTGGTGTTGTTCATCTTCTTATGAATGCCAATTTGCGGGTTTTTTCCCACATTCCACAGCACTATGAACTGAACGCTTGTTTCAATGCAATATTTTGGGTTCTGTTGCCGACTGTCAAATGTTTTTGGCAAAGATCGAATGTTATTGCCAAACTTTCGAATGTAATTATTGAAGTATCTGTGATCTGTTCATGTATGCGTTTGTGTGTGTGTGTGTGTGTGTGTGTGTGTGTGTGTGTGTGTGTGTGTGTGTGTGTGTGTTATGGTGTGGTAATTTTTATTTTTTATTTTTTTGCTCTGCTTATGTGTGAGTGTGTGTGTGTGTGTGTGTGTGTGTGTGTGTGTGTGTGTGTGTGTGTGTAGAAGATAATGAAACTAACAGTAAAAAAGACGCAAAAATACATTTACATTTTAAATGTGAAACCACATGAACACCAACACACATTCCAGCCACGTTTAGTTAACCTAACAGAGACAGAACTACACGAAAATGAAAAAATGCTCTTGGGAAAAGGTTTGAAACGCTGCACCAATATCAAAATGAACAATCAATACATAGAAAATCTCATAGTAGAAACTGAACACATCCTTACAGGTGAAGAACAACAAAATAATTGTGAAATAAACATAGGACTGACAAGAGAACTAGTAAAAGAAGAAATAAAACGCATAATAAAACAAACACAGCAGACACACAATAAGAACAACCAAACAGAAGCAGCCACTATGAAAAGGTTAAAACAAAAGTTAACAAACAATAACATATTAATAACAAGAGCAGACAAGGGAAATGTAACAGTACTCATGGATAAAGAGCAATACATCACAAAAACCAAGGAGTACATAAACACCAACGCCATACAAAAACTGAAGTCAGATCCAACTACACGATTCCAGGAAAACGTGAAACGAACACTGAAAAACATTGAACACACACTCACAGACAAACAGAAATACTACATAA
The DNA here is from genome assembly GCF_021461395.2 of Schistocerca americana. Lineage (NCBI taxonomy): Eukaryota > Metazoa > Arthropoda > Insecta > Orthoptera > Acrididae > Schistocerca > Schistocerca americana. Next base: position 613,798,075 of record NC_060120.1, read on the forward strand.
CACAGGAAAACCCACAAGCACCAACACTCCGCAGTCAACCGAAAGTACATAAAGACGGAGTGCCAATGAGAGCTGTTATCAACTTCAAGAAAGCCCCAACATACCACATAGCCAAACACCTCCAAAAGTTAGTTACAAAACACTATAACGTAGAAAACAACAGAACAGTGATAAACAAAGGAAACCTAATAAAAAACGTACAGAACATACAGGTACCACACACACCATCACTGATTTCATTCGACATAGAAAACATGTATACCTCCATCCCTATCACAGAAACAATAGAAATCATAGAACAATATCTCTCATCCCACAGCAACCTCACCACAGACGCAATAAAAGAAATAACAGATATGCTCAGACTGACAACTGAACAAAACTACATTCAGTTTGAGGAAGAATATTATCTACAAAGTGATGGACTGCCCATGGGATCCCCAATATCAGGAGCACTAGCAAACATTTTCATCAGTCACCTAGAAAATCAGATATTTGAAAAGATAACCACTAATGCAAGTTTCAAAAATATTGGTACAGATACTTGGATGACATTATTTGTCTGGTAGATGAGCCAAGTGAAAAAAGTAGATGAACTCCATTCAGAAATAAACAAAGCTCATCAGAACATAAAATTCACACTTGAAAAAGAAAAAGAAAATCAAATAAATTTTCATGACTTTACAATAAAAAAAAGAAAATGGCAAACATACATTTAACATCTTTAGAAAATCAACAGCCACAAACACAATAATACATTCCACCCCCACAGCCAGAAACTTGCAGCACTAAGACACATGTTACATAGATTAAACAGAATCTCACGCAGCAAGAAAAACTATGAACAAGAAATGAGTACAATCATACAAATAGCTAGGAATAATGGGTATGACATACATGTGGTACACAGGCTCAATCAAAAAATAAAAACACAAATACAAAACAAACACAACATTTCCAGAAAACAAAAGAACTCACAAACTGATAACTTGCAAACACACTCAACAAACACACAATGACAACACCACACAGAAAATAACCAGATGGTACACCATGACCTACACACATAAACTAACACACAGAGTTGCAAACACACTAAAGAGACAGGGCTTCAAAATAGCATATAAGCCTGGGCAAACCCTAGAATCACACCTAAGCCAGCCAGCTACCAAGAGGGACAAATTCCAACAATCAGGAATATATATACTTGAATCTCAAAGTCGTGATGCAGTATACATTGGCATGACATGCAGGAATTTTGAAACAAGATACAAAGAACATATCAGATGTTGGAAGTATGAAACCAACCATTCCACATTTGCAGAGCATTTAAAACACCATAACCATCATCCTACATACATGGAACAAGAAACTAAAATAATGAGAATAAGCAACCATGACAAACATCTTATACAAATACAAGAAAACTTCCACATCCAGAAAGCCATAGCAGAAAACAAATATGTGATAAATGAACAAACACACATCAGCACAGGCTCCCTACTACACTTAATAAAGGAAATGATAACATAAAACAAAAAAACTCTTCCCCACACCATCTGAACACACACACGCACGCACACGCACACACACACACACACACAGACAGCCCACCAAAAAACAATTATACCACACTAAAATACACACACACACACAGACACACACACACACACACACACACACACACACACATTAGCAGAGCAAAAAAAAATATACCACACCATAACATAACACACACACACACACACAGCACAAAAAATTATATCACACCAAAACACAAACATACACACACACACACACACACACACACACACAAATGCATACACGAACAGATCACAGATACTTCAATAATTACATTCGAAAGTTTGGCAGTAACATTCGATCTTTGGCAAAAACATTTGACAGTCGGCAACAGAAACCAAAACATTGCATTGAAACAAGCGTTCAGTTCATAGTGCTGTGGACTGTAAGAAAAAACCGCAAATTGGCATTCATAAGATGAAGAACAACACCAAAAATGCAACAGGAGCGTAATATGTAAGAAATTGTCCACGCAACCTGCAAGTACAGTTCAAAACATTACTACTTAATAGGAAATACCACCAGAACTGTTTATAACCTATAGGCACAGTGACAAAAATGTAAATTAAGTAGCTAACGTATGTACATATTCCAGGCCACTGATGATGCCTTGCAGAAAATAAAGGCGAAACGCGTATGGCACTAAAGTTGTGTTTTATTCAGTTGCTGTCAGACGGTCCATAAGTAAAAATTATCAATATACCGTATATAAATTAATTAATCAGAGGTTGGTACATTATATTTGCTGTGTCGCTAATCATTGGCTCAGATATTCACGCCACAGCTGCGATGTTGCTAACCAGTATGACCGGCTGACGACATCCAGAATGGAAAATAGTGAAATTTTCTCACGCTGGGGACGGGAGAATGGTGGTTTCACCAGCCCACAGAATGCGCAGATTCGTCACCCCAGCAGTACTCAGGGGACCTACGGTCACAATGCTAGAATATCAAAGACCCATGCCGATGTGCGACACGGGAACAACAAGTGCAGCTCTGGCCGATAAGTTCTGCCAAACCGCTGCCCCGCAGGGGGTTGGAAACTGCCCAGTATTCAAAGCACCAACACCACCTAGCATTTCAGAACACATCCACACTGGTCTCCCTCAGGGAAGAGAAATTAAAGAAATTTTATTGAGAAGCGACTGGCTATGAATTTCCCTCCATCAATATTAAGAAAATGCAGCTACGAAGTTTAATTAGCATTGCAAAGCAATACGTGACTTAACTGTCACATACTGTAAAATTGTTATTCACAAATGACTACAGTGTTTTGGAAACTGCTAACAGTAATTTTAATATGTCTGCCAGATAGAATTCAAGCCCGCTATACCAATGTGGCTGCCATAGACTGTGTTAGCAGGCTAAGACACTTAACTAGCAGAGGTGACACCATAGGCAAATTGCGTGGGCAAATCCTCTCGTCCTTTATGCACAATAATGTGTGTCATTCGGTAGGCCACAACCAGTTTGCTGTTTGAGAAGACTTTAGTCAGACACCACACTACATCTATCCTGTCGTACACTAATGGCCATTAAAATTGCTACACCAAGAGGAAATGCAGATGATAAACGTGCATGCATTGGATAAATATATTATGCTAGAACTGACATGTGATTACATTTTCACGCAATTTGGGTGCATAGATCCTGAGGAATCAGTACCCATAACAACCACCCCTGACCGTAATAACGGCCTTGGTACGCCTGGGCATTGAGTCAAACAGAGCTTAGATGGAGTGTACAGGTACAGCTGCCCATGCAGCTTCAACACGATACCACAGTTCATCAAGAGTAGTGACTGGCGTATTGTGACGAGCCAGTTGCTCGGCCACCATTGACCAGACGTTTTCAGTTGGTGAGAGATCTGGAAGATGTGCTGGCCAGGGCAGCAGTCGAACATTTTCTGTATCCAGAAAGGTCCGTACAGGACCTGCAACATGAGGTCGTGCATTATCCTGCTGAAATGTAGGGTTTCGCAGGGATCGAATGAAGGGTAGAGCCACGTGTCGTAACAAATCTGAAGTGTAACGTCCATTGTTCAAAGTGCCGTCAATGCGAACAAGAGGTGACCGAGACGTGTAACCAATGGCACCCCATACCACCACGCCGGGTGATACACCAGTACGGCGATGACGAATACACGCTTCCAATGTGCGTTCACCGCGACGTCGCCAAACACGGATGCGACCATCATGATGCTGTAAACAGAACCCGGATTCATCCGAAAAAATGATGTTTTGCCATTCGTGCACCCAGGTTCGTCGTTGAGTACACCATCGCAGGCGCTCCTGTCTGTGATGCTGCGTCAAGGGTAACCGCAGCCATGGTCTCCGACCTGATAGTCCATGCTGCTGCAAACGTCGTCGATCTGCTCGTGGAGATGGTTGTTGTCTTGCTTACGTCCCTTGACGTGGCTGCACGATCCGTTACAGCCATGCGGATAAGATGCCTGTCATCACGACTGCTAGTGATACGAGGCCGTTGGGATCCAGCACGGGGTTCCGTATTACCTTCCTGAACCAACCGATTCCATATTCTGCTAACAGTAATTGGATCTCGACCAACGCGAGCGGCAATGTCGCGATATGATAAACCGCAATCGCGATAGGCTACAATCCGACCTTTATCAAAGTCGGAAACGTGATGGCACGCATTTCTCCTCCTTACACGAGGCATCACAACAACGTTTCACCAGGCAACACCGGTCAACTGCTGTTTGTGTATGAGAAATCGGTTGGAAACTTTCCTCTTGTCAGCACGTTGTAGGTGTCGTCACCGGCGCTAACCATGTGTGAATGCTCTGAAAAGCTAATCACTTGCATATCATAGCATCTTCTTCCTGTCGGTTAAATTTCGCGTCTGTAGCACGTCATCTTCGTGGTGTAGCAGTTTTAATGGCCAGTAGCGTATTTTATGATTCTTGTTGGTTTACGATTGCACATGTAGGCTTTCTGGAGGAAACTTATTTGCAAGTTCCTGCAAATTCAGAGGTTTTGAAATTATATGACTGGACAGCTATTCTCAGGCTCACGCTAAACTTCACTTCAGTTTCTAGATGTGTGTAAGTTTGAAAAATAGTTGGAGCATTTTCTTGCTCATGACAAGTTTCCCAAAACTGTACTTGTGACTGATCGTAGGGCAGTTGCCTTTTTCAGTCATTCATCTAACAAATTCACTATGTATGTGTCCTGTAGGATACTAAAGTAATAAAATTTATGTCTGACACTCAAATGAATATACATTGCCAGAAAAAAATGCAACACCAACAAGAACAAGTTCATTTCATTAATAAATGAGGTGACAAATAGTTCGTAGTAGGCGGCGAGGAGAGTCCTGGGCGAAAACGCTGACACAGCATCTTTCAGCACTTTTTTCTAGTGTCATATTGTAGCTGAGACAATTGTGCATGTCAAATTTCGCTGGCAGCAGAATAAGAATTTTCTTAACTCCAAGGCAGTTCCGGAAACCGCATTCCAAGGCCAAGGTGGGGAGGGGAGTCGAAAGGAGGACCTACCTACATCCCACGCCGCTGCAATTTGCGTCAAGTACCCCCTCCCTAACATGAGTGCCCCCATTCTGCAGCCAATGGAGTACAAGTTAAGCTCGCCACACTTTGGCATTTTTTATAATTATGTGATTGTGTGCACATCATCACCCAGCATGAAGAGGTGCCAGCAGCAGCAACAGCAGCAGCCGGAGCAGCAGCGATCAGCTGGAATGAAGAAAAAGACCACTGGTATATATTAGTCACTCCAAATCTTATTTCCTTTCTTTCTTTCTTGGGGCCTTTGTCCCACTTGCATCGCAGGGTCGGCCATGTTACTATTGATTTGGCAGTGTTACTTGGAGAGGGTGGCCAGTAGCCCTTCCTGCCACCACCCCAAACACCACTAGACAAAATTAGTGTACCCCTGGTTATCACTGTTAGCATTCAACCGCGATTCTTATACATATATTTTAACAACGCGTTTCAAGAGACAATGCTCTCATCATCAGGTTGTAAAGTCTATGTCATGAAATTAAACGGACTAAAAAGACAAAATACCATCACAAATAGTTGGGAAGTCCATAGAGTAAAACAGAATTAAAAGTATATTGGACTGTGGGTCCTCGTCTTACATTGAAGTTGTTGACACAAGTTGATGGCCGTCCCATAGCTACCAAGTACGCTGTCGCACTGTGTACCCCTGCTGTCTGCATCTGGTGTAAGCCACAGAATTGTGTGAACGTTTTCAAATGTCTGCGAGCCGTGTAACTGAGGTGAAACGTGGGGACCAGTCCAGTATTCACCTAGAGGGATGTGGAAAACCGCCTAAAAACTACATCCAGGCTGGCCAGCGTACCGCTCCTCGTCCGCCAGGCGGATTCTATCTGGGGCCAGTGCGCCTACCTGAGTCCAGTAAGCAGCGCATTAGCGCCCTCGGCTACCCTGGTAGGTCTCACTCCACCTCGTGTTATTGTTATTATTATTATTATTATTATTATTAAGTGTGTATGCTTTATTATACTTATATTTATTTGCAGAAATTGTTACAGAGACGCAGCAGCAGCTGCAGTCCATGTGATGTTCTGCGTGTTACACTATGCCATAGCATGAGCAGAGCAGCACCAGAGAGCGCCTGACCCAGTGCTGAATGGGGATACTCAGATGTTCCCATGGTCGCAACCTACATGATGTATTCCCAACCTTTTGGACCTGATGTCATCTGACTATGTAGCAGCACAACTGCAGCAGCCAAGTCCCAGGCTTATAACTGAAGAAAATTATGTCTACGCTAAAATACTTCGTTAAGCAGACAAATAGACAGACTGAATGTAACTAACTAGGCTGCCTCTTGATGCAAGTCAAAACAAACCCTCAAATAAATATTTCCACATTTAAACACTAAAGCACCATTTTAGGAGGGTCAAAGATAATGCATCACGTTATTCCCTCCAAAAAATATAAATGAAGCTATTGATTACTAATTATTGCTATTATTACAAATGACACTGTCCTATTGAAGCCTATGTACAATTACAGCAGTGCTGCTGAACGAATAAGTACAGGAATGGATTAGGAGAATTCTTGTAAATTTCATGCAGCTGTGGCTATAAGGTAGTAGTTACGGAACTGATGGTGACATCGAATGGCAGGCATCGGCGATGTTGATATTTAGCAAACAATCCTATAAGACAGGTTTACAGCTCCGCTCGCAGGCGATAAGGCACATCCCGGCGGGCACTGTACACGTGTGTGAAGTAATCAGGGCAGCACAGGGCACTGACGTGCTGTGAAGAACCCATACGTTGCAGTTACAACAGCGCCTAGTGACCTGTGAGCAGGGGCCAGAGTAGACTGAAAACCATACCTCTTGGTCTTTCTGACATATTACAGCCCTTGAGGTTGGGTGTTGAATCAGCAGTTTTGCAGTCAGACCTGTGGTGGTAGAGCACTACAGAGTCGTAAATTAATTATTTTGCACATTTAAGACGTCGAAAAAATTCTAAAATTTCTGTGAAATATGTAGGCACTGAGTATCCAGGACCTAGTCGAGATTAATACGCGAAAAACTGCTGTAAGATTCAAATCAATTAATGTGACAGCACATAAACCTACAATGTAAAAGAAAGTGTGAGTTAATTTCCACATATAACCATATACACCAAATTAGCGCTCAAAGTTCTGTACTGTGTTCCCCAGCACTAGCTCCCCATGTCTAATAACAGGGACATTTTAGAAGTTAGGCCTAATAATTCGATATTGTAAAACTAACTTAACCAGGCTTACGACTGCAGAAAAATACTTTAGCTAAAATACCACACTAAGCAGGCGAATAGACAGACTGAAGGTAATCATTAGGCCTACTCTTTATGTAAGTCGCAACATGCCTCAAAATAAATACTCAGTATTAGACGGCTCACTGTCGCCCGCCAATCGCCATCTGTTGTTCGAAGCTGTTACTACTTCATTTCGTATTGTTAGTACGACAACCTTTGTGACTTGGTTAAGACAAGTGAAGTTGCATCTGCTCTTGGTGGGCAACAATTTGTGTGTGATTGATGAGCAATCAGTACATGGGGCCGGTTTTTCGAGCACCATTGTTCTGAAGCTCCAATTTAAGAAGCAGAGAGATAATACATCATGTTATTTACTAAAAAAAATTTATCGATGATAATGATTGAAAATTACTGCTGTTCTTACAAATGATGGAGGTCTACTGCAGGCTTTGTAAATAACAGCAGTTTGCAATGAAAAGGCTCTCTAAAAGCTGTATAGACTGTATTTGTCCTATTATTGCTCACAATATTCAAAAAATATTTCAGCAATGTGAAAAGTGTGATGTTCACGTCGCAGCGGTATCTAAATACGTAAAGCATGTATTTAATCTGTGCAGTTGCATTTCTGGAAATAGCGGCTAATGTTAATAAAATCTGTTACGACCATAAACACACGCAAAACACAACTTTCCTTTTAGGAAGGAAGATATAAGGTGCTTTCATTATGAAATATCACTTACAGTACGGAAGGATATAGACTACTTGTAAAGACTCGACCGAAGACGGTAACAGTGAGACCCGTGAAATTTCTAAAGACAGTGTCACAGTCGATATCTCAGAAAATAAACACACTTTTCACGCACAAACTAAATGTTACTGTACCCAAAATTGTCTGTAGAGCTCATTAAAGTAGATGTTTATCGTAATATAAGCAAGATCGCTACGAAGATTCATTTCGTATGCCTTGCAAGTACCATGAGCCAGCAAAATACGTCTAACGCCTAACGTAAGACGTTGTCTGAACGCCTTCTGGTGATATAAATGCTAAAAGAACGCCACAACACATACGAAAGTGATGCTGTTCTCTAGATTGTACAGATATGTAGGTGTAGACGTGCAAGTTGTCGTGTTCTTAAATTTAGTGGGTCACAACTGGAAATGACGTTAAAGATTCTACCAACCCATGATGCTGCCTTAGCTGAAATATAATATGTACTTCATATAAAGCCCTCAGTCACATTGTTCATGTTAGGACGTACAACAAGCAAAGCTTAAACGAAATGGCTGTAACTATTATGAGGGATAGTACCTCAACATTATAGTGGGACAGCGTGACAGGGTCGGTTTTCAGTGACGAAGATATCGACGTCCTAAAACACGGAAAACAGAAATGAAATAAAGGAGACAGGAAATACAAGAGGGAAATATTTTTCTCCACAAAACCGGAAATACAAGGGGTCCCTACGCTTCCAAATACCTAATTTCAGCTACTTTTGAAGGTCATACAACGCCCCGCATCCCACACATCAGCGTAAATGGGAGACGTTTTAGGGTTTTTGCCAGGACAGCGAATAAGAAAGCTTTCCCGTAAGTTCAGTAAATACAACAAATACACATAACAGAGAGTTAAATCATCAGTAATATATTCTCCCTCACTATTTAGAACATTCTGCCATCGCTTGGTGCGTGACTTCTCAATTCCGCGACTGTATAAATCACGTGGTGTTTAGTTCAACTCGTCCAGCCATGTTCAGAGCGCATTTTCATCCAGAAAGGACGTGCTCTGAAGGTTCTTCCAGGAGTGCTAGTACTGCGAGGTTCGCAGGAGACCTTCTGTGAAGTCTGGAAGGTAGGAGACGAGGGAGGTACTGGCAGAATTGAAGGTGTGAGGAGGGGTTGGAAGTCGTGTTTGGGTAGCTCAGTTGGTAGAGCACTTGCCCGCAAAAGGCAAAGGTCCTGAATTCGAGTCTCGGTCTAGCAAACAGTTTTAATCTCCCAGGAAGTTTCACAGTACTTTTTGTCCTGCCTAAGTATTTTGAAGAAATTATAGAATTGTCCAACGTCTTAGGTGTGGGAAACAATTAATTTACGACTCTGTTGCGTTTTACCACCATAGTTCTGACTGCAAACTGCAAGAAATGCTCAAGGAATGGGGAGCTTAGCTCTCACGCTGCTGGCTGCAGAGTGAGAGCACTCATGTCGTGGTGGGAGGTGAGGGGGGGGGGGGGGGGGAATGCTTCATCCAAATTGCAGTGGCACTGGGGGTGGCAGAATTCTCCCCTCCTATCCACCCCCTCCTTGGCCTTCGCTCGTGGTTTCTGGAAGGACCCTGGAGGAAGTTTTGATGCTGCTTTCAGAAAATACGGCAAGCAGAGATGTTTCAGCTGCTATAAGAAACATGAAAAAAAATGCTGACAGGTCCTGCGTCAGCGTTTCTACCCAGACCTTTCCTTGCTACCGTACTGTTCATTATTGTAGGAGTACATGGTAACAAATTCAGACCAAATGACTCACGTCACTGTGAAATGTGCCCCAAATAGTTGCATCAGCACACAGTGTACGACCCTCTGTGGGCAAGACAGGCATGGATCCTCGTATGGAAACGATCATAAACGTGCTGAATGACTTCCTGTGATAGACTGTCCCAAGGATCTTGCGCCTTTTGTTGCAATTCGGTAATGGTTCTTGCAGGTCCTAGAGAACGAGTAAGTTCGTGCTTCGTCACGTCCCATACGTGTTCGATTGGCAAGAGATCTGATGATCTTTCTGGCCGGGGCAGCTGGTGTATACTCTGTATTGCAGCAGCCATATGTGGACGTGCACTGTCCTGCTGAAACAACACGTCACATCCCTGTCAATGAAATGGCAGCAGCGTGTAGATAACAAGCTGTGCAATGTAGTTGGCACTGGTTATTTTACCCGGCACAAACACCAAATGTGACTAAGAGTTATGCCTGACAGCTCCCCACACCATCAAACCTGGAATGGGGCGTAGTGTCGTAGGCGAATGTGCTCTGCAATAGGCAGCTCACCAGGCCTATGCCGCACACTTGCACTTCCATCAGTCGCACACCGACAGAAGCTACTCTCATCACTGAAGACAACAGAGCGACATTCCACTCTCCAGTCAACTCCTTCACGATATAACGGCAGCTATGCTTGGCGATGTCGTCGTGTCAGCGGTAGCCTGGTCAGGCGCACAACTGATCGTAATCTTGGTGCAAGCAGACGGTTCCTAATGGTCCTCGTCCACGCAGCATCCCTTTGTGATATTCGGTCTTCCACCGCCACTCACACAACGCATCGACCCGAATGTGCTTCTGCACTGCGTGGACGTCCAGAACCTGGTCTACATGTGTGAAGGTTCCACAAATCATTGCTGAACGCAGCAACACATAACCTATACATTGTGCCCAACTTGTACAACAGTCCACTGACACGATTTCCAGCTACCCTCAGGCCCACAATGCATTCCCATTTTTATGCGTTTAACTGCAACTGTCACATTCAACTGCACATTGTGGTTGTTGGTAAGTTAATATTTAACTCGCGTATTTCATGTTTATGTGAGTTGATGGCTCAGCTGTTAAGTGCCTGACTATGAATCCAGGATTCTTACTTGTCGCTTGTCACTTATTTCACGTCCGGTAACGTTCGTTAACGTGAAAAATGTCGAGTTTATCGCGGTTAAACTGTACGTGCCCCTAAGGCTGGGTAAGCCAGTTCGAATGTCGCATACCACACAAGAGTAATTCCTACGAGAGACAGGGGAGGGCAGCTGCAATCCCCCACCATCCTCCACTCCTGACCTTTAAAGAAAAGATCTTTTCAAATTGAACTCTCACTTTGTCTGGCCTGACAGACAAACGTATGAATTGAGTATCACTCTGAAAATAATTGGAACTTGTAATGGATGTTTACTAGTAGGAAGTACACTCAGAGTCATGCGTCATGAAATCTCGAAACTTGCCATTCACCGTGAATGTAATGTGAGTTCCCCTCCCCGCTTCCCCTTCTTAACTCCGATCCTGTGTACGCTTGTACACCGCCTCCAGTAAGATCACATCTAGAACAGCGTTGTTGTGTTCAAACAATCTTCAGATTCGTGACATTCCTTCTTTGTTTCATCCATACCCACCCAATAATAGAATGTACTTTTATACAGTACTGCGTGTATGCAACGTAGCGAGACTCCGATGCTGGTATATAAGCACCGACATGTGGGTAAGGGATTAGTATGGTATTCGTGTTTTTCCGACATGCGTGCGGTAAATGTGGAAGCGTGAATTGTGGCGATGTTATTAGCAAATGCGTCCAAACAAGGCCAACGTACTGCTGCACTAATATTAGTTTTAGTCGTAGGAAAGGGGAATTTTGTTAAAATTCAGTAAAGGCACGGTCGGGCGATGAAATCAGTGGCCGCTGGCAGTGTGTGGTAATAATCGGCAGCCAATAGGCCAGGAAGAGTAAACATGGCGCGGAGCTGCAGCGGCATATTACATGTACGATTTGTTTGGAATGAAGCAACAGCGAGGCAGGGAACTGCAACATTGTTTGAAGTTATTGCGATATCTAAAGTGGGGCATTAGGCCTGAGCCAGGAGGGCAATGTGTAAGTGGCTGACATATGGGAATTTACCTCTGCCATAGTTTCTGTCTCTCTCTGACTCTACGTCAGAAGCAAGGGGAAAAACAGTATAAATAGTCCAGTACTGTTAGCTTAAGAAGTGTGTGCCAGGTCAGTCGAGAGTCGGGTCAGACATGTGCTGGTCTACACTTGTAGGAGCCAGTCTGGCAGCGATGATGTAAATATTCTACGTAAATCTCTACTTTGCTTCTATGTAGTTGTGCAGGCTGTATTCCGCCTCCGGAGAATCAACACCAGGGTGGGACGGAACGGCAGCCGGGTACTTGGAGACTGCACGGTCTGCCTGAAGGAGGGCAGTGACAGCAGTCTGCAGAGGGTCCAGGAAGGGCCACGTTCGCTTCCCACCTGGTGTACTGGGGTCCGGGCAAGGCGTACACTGCAGGAGGCGCGGCAGCGCTGGAGCAGCGCCAGGGACGGCGGCGGGTGTTGCCAACCGGCAAGCACCACTAGCAGCAAGTTGTGGCACAGCGTCCAGGAGGGCGCGGGTTCGAGTCCTGGGAGCAGCGGCGGCCCGAGGGCCACGGGTGACCAGTACAACCACCTTCGTCCTATGGTCGGACAGAGCAGGTCAAACGGGGCGGAGGGCGGCGAGGACCATGGACTGTAGTAGTCTCTGAAATCGCGAATAGCTACACGGCGCAAGACGCGATGCCTCGGCGAGCGGCGACCGGATAGAGCACGGCCGACTTCCAGCTGAGCAGCCTTGATGACGGAGCAGTGGTATCGGCATACTAGGAGTTGTTGAGCTGGCTGGACTCGCGAGGCAACGCTGCAGGCGGCACGCCGACACTGCGCTGCATCCATCGTAGTACTGTAAATTATGTGAATAAAGCAATGCTTCCGAATACCGCTGTATCACTCTGCACTGCCCATTGATGCTATTGAACTTGCTCGTCCTCCTGACGAAAAGCGGCGAGGTGGGTCCCGGCTTCATCTCGGCCATCTGGAGTCCTGTGTTCGACCATAGACGCCCCGCAACAGTACTGTTTTTCTTTTCTTGGCTGCCGAAGAGCGAACACCAGTAGACGTAGTTTTGTCGCCGGGTAAATAACGTATATGACGTAGCATGTCTGTCGAAAACCACAGTTGTGTAGTGGTGTGCCAAGTTCTGCGACCAGGGGTGCTGCTGCTTCACGATAACGCACTTCCCCGTATCCCAAATGTCGTGATGCAGAGGTTCTCCGACTCAAGTGGGAGACAACCGAACGCCTGCCTTATAGTCCTGATCTCTACCTATTCTATTATCACGCCTTCGGTCCCTTAAAAGACGCCTTGAGGAGTCGGCGATTACAGACAGACGATGATATGCAGCAGGCAGTTACAGACTTCTTCACGCAGCAGGACAAGGTGTTTTGTCAAATGGGTATCTTCAACCGGGTGCGTCAGTGATATGATTGCCTCAATGTTCATTGCGCTTTTGCCAGATTAGCATACCGATTCTGGAGTGTAATTCCTTCGAACGGAAACTTCTGATCGCACCTTATAAACTTTATCTCATTTGATACAGTAATACTAAAGACTGAGGTTCTTTCTTATTCACAATGTTGTCTAGCCACTTCTGACAAGCGCTAGACGTCTGCAGTAATACAAAGAAAACAGAAAACAGTCACAATACTACGGACGGTGCTGGTTTAGGACTTAGCGAAAAAGGCGCCGCTTGGGGCGCCAGAGGCGCCCAAATGCTAGATTTGTGCACACTGTGTGTCATACCAGTGGCGAAAAGTGACACGAGTGAAGACGTATAAGAGAGGTAGCCGAGGGTGGCGCCCCCCAAATGATATGTCGCTTCTGTCGAAAAATGTTCCCGAACGGGCCATGACTACGGGCATAAATTTTTTCTCGTCCTTTCATATTCACGGCGCTATTTAGCCACTTCTGATTCAAATGGTTCAAATGGCTCTGAGCACTATGGGACTTAACATCTATGGTCATCAGTCCCCTAGAACTTAGAACTACGTAAACCTAACTAACCTAAGGACAGCACACAACACCCAGCCATCACGAGGCAGAGAAAATCCCTGACCCCGCCGGGAATCGAACCCGGGAACCCGGGCGTGGGAAGCGAGAACGCTACCGCACGACCACGAGATGCGGGCTGCCACTTCTGACGAAGGCTCGGTGTCTGCAATCTGCAGTATAACTGCAGGAAACAGAAAGCAGTCGTTATTTTTTATCTAACTCGGCTGTTGCATCTCCATAATACCCTGAATTTATATTGCAATACTGCTGTTCAACAAGGTCAAAAATAGGCAAATGAGCTTTGTATTAGAAAAATGAAATAATCGTATGGCTTTAATGGGCGGGATAGTTCGGTCTCCTAGTGCGAGTCTTTCTCTTTGACGCCATTTCGGCGACTTGCGCGTCGACGAAGATGCCATGAAGTGATTAGGACAACATAACACTCAGACCCCGAGTGAAGAAAATCTGCCGACCCGGCCGGAAGTCGAACGCGGTTCCCCGCGTTCTAGAGGCAGCGGCACTAACCTGTTATTTTGTTCTTTATTTCTGTCTCTTTCTTCGTCGTCTTTCCGTCAATGATTCTGTGCCGATGTTCAATGACGACACCATTCAGATTTCATTGATGAGAACTTGACAACCTGACAAAGATTTTTTTATTACAGATGGTGACCAATAGGGATGGGAAAAAAACCAACCGATTAAAACCGATACCGGTGTTTTAGTTTTGAATAGCTGATACTTTCCGGTATTTGTTTGCTCTAGGTTATAACAGGCGTTTTTGTTTCTTACAATTAACCGGGCAAGAAACAGAAGCATCAATTAGCCACAGCAACAGTCCTAAAATTTTTCGTCTTTTATATAAACTTTTTTAAAGAACAAGCAATTTTTTTCGTCAAATTTGCATTGCTTCGAAATATTGCATTATTACATAAAATGGGGAAAAGCGATTAATACCGACAGAAACGAGTAATCAACAAGTGACATGAGGCTTGGTTCAAATGGCTGTGAGCACTATGGGACTTAACATCTGAGGTCATCAGTCCCCTAGAACTTAGAACTACTTAAACCTAACTAACCTAAGGACATCACACACATCCATGCCCGACGCAGGATTCGAACCTGCGACGGTAGCGGTCGCGTGGTTCCAGCCTGAAGCGCCTAGAACCGCTCGTCCACAGCGGCCGGCCACATAAGGCTTGGTACAGCGTTGTTGATACAATACTGTACCTGTTACCATGTGGCGTGGCCTACGAGGTGGTACGCGTATACACTGATGAGTCAAAACATTATGACCACCTGCGTAATAGCTTGTTTGTCCGTCTTCGGAACGAAACACGTCACTGATTCTGCGTATCAGAAATCCAACAGTTTGTTGGTAGGTTTGTGGAGGTATGTGACACTAGATGTCTGCGCACAGGTCATGTAAATCGCGTAAATTACGGACCGTTGACCTGTGCACGTGGTGACTGCACCCGATAGCGGTCCAGATGGGTTCCATAGTACTTACGTCAGGCGAATTTGGCCGCCGAGACATCAACTCGATTTCACTATGATGCTCCTAAAACTACTGTAGCATGGTTCTGACTCCGATACACAGACAGTTATACTGCTGAAAGATGACATCGCCACAGGGGAAGACATCAAGCATGAAGGGATGCAGATGGCTCGCACATATCAGATTTATCTTCGATTACTACCACAGATCCCATGCAAGTGCGGGAGAATGTCTCCCACAGCATAATGCTGCTCCCACCAGCCTGCGTCCGTGGCGCGCTGCACGTTTCGAGCCACCGTTCACCTCGATGACGGCGATGGTGGAGACGACCATCGACCTTGTGTAGCAAAAAAGTGATTCACCCGAAGAGCCGACACGTCGAATCCTGATGGTCCCGTGCCCACTGCAATCGTAATTGATGATGCCGCTGGGTCAACAACTGGAAGCAGTTATGTAAAATTGGTCGTCGGTAAAGCAGATGCCAGACTGAGGTTCATTGGAAGAATCCTAAGGAAGTGCAATCCGAAAACAAAGGAAGTAGGTTACAGTACGCTTGTTCGCCCACTGCTTAAATACTGCTCAGCAGTGTGGGATCCGTACCAGATAGGGTTGATAGAAGAGACAGAGAAGATCCACCGGAGAGCAGCGCGCTTCGTTACAGGATCATTTAGTAATCACGAAAGCGTTACGCAGATGATAGATAAACTCCAGTGGAAGACTCTGCAGGAGAGACGCTCAGTAGCTCGGTACGGGCGTTTGTTGAAATTTCGAGAACATACCTTCACCGAGGAGTCAAGCAGTATATTGCTCCCTCCTACGTATATCTCGCGAAGAGACCATGAGGATAAAATCAGAGGGATTAGAGCCCACACAGAGACATACCGACAATCCTTCTTTCCACGAACAATACGAGACTGGAATAGAAGGGAGAACCGATAGAGGTACTCAAGGTACGCTCCACCACACACCGTCAGGTGGCTTGCGGATTATGGATGTAGATGTAGATGTAGACCATGTGAAGACGTAGGGGTGGTCTGCTGCGGAGCTCTATGTTCAACAGTATACGATGAACGGTGTGCTCCGAAACATGCTCAAAATAACTGCTTTCTGAAATAAGAGATTTTGAAATTTTGACTCCTATTATTTCCCCTGTAATAAGCGTAGAAATCGAACAAATATTAAAACATTTCGCCTCCGTGAGTTTCAAGATATAGAGAATCGAAAAATTAAATTAAATAGGCAAATAAAAGAAAATTTAATCCGTCCACCATTCGCTGCTTTCCTCGAAAACTGATAAATGGTTGACTATTACAAAGAAACAGCAGTATTCTCCTATTCATTCTAATTTTTTGAAACTCTGTTCAAAAATGATGTTCTATATGGAACCATACCACTATTTGGACATTAACGAATAACCAATGGTAACGGTTGAAAATTGAGATTGAGGTACGCTATTTTTCGTGTTCATTTGTCCGGCTTAAAGGATAAAAGCAGATAGAGGCATGTTGTGTACAGGCAGCACATCAGTTTCTTCCTATTTTTATTGTAAAATATGAATGGACTGTTAAGTCTTAAGTTTTCTACTTACATTACGTCGCAAGTTTGTTATTTTAATGTTTTAAAGCAAATGGAGTATCGTACTCCACTGATATCTACTTCGTAAAATGTGCAATAGAAGTGCTGCCTGACGACGACAGTGGAACTACCATATAGACCAGACGGGGCAAACCTCACGCACAGCCTGTACACTAATAAGCGAGAACATTATGACCACTGCCGGCCACTACGTTGGAGGCCGCGTGGTGGCGTTGCGGGCACTTGACGAAGTAACAAAATTGTGTAAGTGGGGCAGATCACCCTAGCGAAGATATGAGCTGCAAATGGGGAAATCCATTGAGATAAGCGACTTTGACAAAGGGCACGTTATTATTAAGCAGAGCTTGTGAACGAATATCTCTAAAACGGCGAAGTTGGTCGAATGTTGAGGTGCTACTGTGGTGATCATCTACAGGAAGAGGTAGAAGGACAGTGAAACTATCACTAGGCGCTGAATGGCAGAACGTGGGCTTCGAAAGGCCTGTCTGCTCCGTAAAGTAGGGTAGATGGTGATCTGTGGCGTCTGCCGAAAGAGCACAATGCTGGTGTACGCGCGTTGAAAGAAAAAAAAAAAGCGATATAACCGGAGGCCGGGTGTTTCAGCGATAACCACCATTGCAAGTGGCCACTCCTGTGACTGAACACGCCGAGCTATCGTGCCGGCTCCACTAGACAAAGAACAGCAGACATTTGGATGTCTCTGTGTGACGATTTAGTGCCAGTTGTTCGCACCAAAACAATGCTCTGTATAATTATTTCGGCTGTGGGAACGAAAAAGTGCTGCTACGAAATGGAGCAGGCGTAAACCCCAGATTTTCGCGAGCTCCTACCGGCACTGTCAATTCGTAAACGAGCGCTGTTAGACCCTTATTTCACGTACAAAGAAATAGTGGCAGTACGCCCGTAACGATATTCTGTTGCGTCGTATTCTCAACAATGAAGAGGGCTCGAAATGCGCCGAAACACGCAAATTCCCGTTCGCACACCGGCCGCGAGCTCACGACTGCGTACGAGCGCTGCTATTAACAACAAAACCCGTCGGATAAAGGATTTTTAAAAGCGAACAGCTCAATGAACCTCATTATTTTTCTCTCCGACTTGCCTATTTTTAGCAGCCGTGCATTACGAGCGTAACGATAGAGTGCGCGCACGCGAGACGCGAAGAAGAGAGAGAGTGAGAGGGAGAGGGAGAGAGTAGGAGCGCGTTCCCCAAAACAGAGCCGGAGTTCAAGAAATAATTGTCTCTTGATTGGATAAACAGCATTGCGGCAGCGCGAATAATGCGGCCGTTAGCGCGGCAGGGCCGGCACAACGCCCTCGTTTATCCGGTATTAATTAAAGCCCGAATGGGCATCGGAGGCTGCGCTGGCCGTCTGAGCGGCAACAACGGCGCCCCGGCCCACAATAAGGCGACCCGCTGCTTCTAACGAGCGGCAGCGGCAGCGGCTGCGGCGCCGAGCAGCCGTCCGTTTTGGCTGCTAATTAACGCGGGTAATCAGTGGAAAATCCGCCGCAAATACGCGCGGAAAGGTGTGCGCGCGCCGTGCCGACTAATGACGCCTGCCCCGTAATTGCGACGCCGGCCGGCGCGGCGTGGCGGCGCGCGCGTCGCTCCGCCTCGGCTGACTCGGCCGCCGCGCCAAATGGCCCGACGCCAGCTCTGCGCCTCATTGGTCACTCTGCGGCGAGCGCTGACCGAGTCGAGGCCGACAGGCCGAGTCCCGATTCCTCCACCACGAGTCACTTCTGTGGTAGGTTTTAGCGAGCTTCTGGCGTTGTGCAATTCTGGAACACTTTTTGTGTCCGCATGTTGAGAACTTTCAGGAGATCGAAAATCTGCATTGTAGAAATTTACATGAATAAGATCTCGTCTTTCGTCTACGAGGGACAGAAGGCAGTCTCGTACAGTAGCCTAATGTACGAAACACGAGCGTATTCTTACAAGACCAGCTTTCAGAATTGGATTGAAGAGTTCAAAAAATGGTTCAAACGACTCTAAGCAATCTGGGACTTAACATCATCAGTCCCCTAGACTTAGAACTACTTAAGCCTAACTAACATAAGGAGATCACACACAGCCATGCCCGAGGCAGGATTCGAACCTGCGACTGTAGAAGCAGCGCGGTTCCGGAGTGAAGCGCCTAGAACCGCTACGCCACAATGGCCGGCTATTGAAGAGTTCCAAGCAAATCCAGCACAGCATGTTGCTCATAAAGGAAAGAAATCTTCAGGTGTAAAATCATTTCGGGCATACAACGAGATAATATTATAGAGCTACTACTGTTGACACTATATACACTGGAGTTCAAAGCTTGAAGACGAATGTAACTTTCATATGATGTGTCGGAGCCACATAACAGAGCTCGATGGATCTTGCACCATACATACACTGAAGCGCCAAAGGAACTTGTCTAGGCACACGAATTCAAATACAGAGATTTGTAAACAGACAGAAGACGGAACTGCGGAAGGCAACGCCTGTATAAGACAACAAATGTTTGACGCACTTGCTAGATCAGTTACTGCTGCTACAATGGCAGGTAATCAATATAGAAGTGAGTTTGAACGTGATGTTGTAGTCGGCGCACGGGCGCTGGGAGACAGCATCTCCGAGATAGCGATGAAGTGAGGATTTCCCCGTACGACCATTTCACGAGTATACCGTGAATATCAGGAATCTCGTAAAACATCAAATCTCAGACATCGCTGCGGCCGGGAAAAGATCTTGCAAGAACAGGACCGGCAACGAGTGAAGAGAATCGACGTGACAGAAGTGCAACCTTCCGCAAATTGCTGCAGATTTCAATGCTGGGCCATCAACAAGTGTCAGCGTGCGAACCATTCAACGAAATGTTATCGATACGGCCTTGCGGAGCCGAAAGCCCACTCGTGTGCCCTTGATGACTGCCTGACACAAAGCTTTAAGCCTCGCCCGGCCTCGTCAACGCCGACATTGGACTGTTGATGAGTGGAAACACGTTGCCCGGTCGGACGAGTCTCGTATCAAGTTGTATCGAGCGGATGGACGGGTACGGGTGTGGGGATAACCTCATGAATCCATGGACCCTGTATGTCAGCGGGGGATTGTTCAAGCTGGTGGATGCTCTGTAATGGTGAGGGGGCGAGTGCAGTTGGAGAGCTTTGGGACCCCTGGTACATCTAGATACGACTCTGACAGGTGACACGTACGTAAGCATCCAGTCTGATCACTGCATCCATTCATGTCCATTCTGCATTCCGAAGAACTTGGGAAATTCCAGCAGGACAATGTGACACTTCCAGAATTACTACAGAGTCGGTCCAGAAACACTCTTCTGAGTCTAAACACTTCCGCTGGCCACCAGATTCCTCAGACATGAACATTATCAAGCGTATCTGGGATGCCTTGCAACGTGCTGTTCACAAGAGATCTCCACCCTCTCGTATTCTTACGTATTTATGAACAGTCCCGCAGGTTACATGGTGTCAGTTCCCTCCAGCACTATTTCAGACATTAGTCGAGTCCATGCCACGTCGTGCTGCGGCACTTCTGCATCCTCGTGCGGGCCCTACACAATATTAGGCAGGTGTACCAGTTTCTGTGGCTCTTCATTGTAGAAAGAACTGCGGCAGTATAGTACACAAGGCAATTGAATTTGCACGAACAGGAACGACGCTTTTATTCAAAGACAGTATTTACATTGAAGTCACTGCTATTTACTGTGTCCTGCAAACTACAAGAGGCGGTATATGGTTCTTAGTAGAGTGTGTGATGACGGCGAACGGCAGCGTCCGCTCTGCAATGAGTGCCAGTGCTGGCCACGAGCTTCGTAATGATGGGGCTTTCCATTCCCATACCGGCGCTGGATGGTCGTTGGTGCATGTGGACGTGCTGCAATAGGTCTCCGCAACGCGTGCCACACGTACTCGATGGGATTTCAGTCGGAGGAACGGCAGGCCAGTCTACTCGCTGAGTATCCTCTCGTTCCAAGAGGTCCTCCACCTGCGCTGCTCGATGCGATCTCGCGTTGTCCTACATAAAAACGATGTCAGTGGCGAATGCAACGTACATGGGGAAGGAGTGCAGTGACACAATAACGTTAATCGGCTAGTATACCATGTTCTAAGGTTTGGAGATCACTACGTCCATGCAGCATTACGCCTCCCCACACCATAACATCTGGAGCACCAAAAGAATCATTTCGACAATTTCCTTGGGCGCATTCCGTGTTATCACTTCTCACCATACATCACTATTCACACTGAACCTGCTCTCATCCGAGAAGAGCACGGGGCACCACTCCTCGCTTGTCCAATTCTTGCGGTCTTGACTCAATTGCAAACGGTGTTGGTGTGCACTACACAACCTGTCGGTCTTCGAGAGGAGGAACCACCCGCACGCAGTCGGCGTGTCGCTGTGGAGCGTGAGTTTCCGTGCCTTACAGCCCTGTTAGATGTGGCTGCAATTACACTCACTGTTTGACGTTGCTCCCTTCTTGAGTGTTCCACAATGTAGCGGTCATCTACTGCTGTAGTTGACGGCGTTCGACCAAGTTCTCTCCTTCAGGCACCGGCTGCTGTGGCTCGGAATGCTCTCCATACACGCCAAACAATGCTGTGAGCAGTATCAAAGTCATGGCTACACTTGTAACACTACGATCTTCTTGAAGTTTCCCGACGATTCTTCCCCGTGTGAAGTCATCCAGATGTTATTTCATGGCCATGTTGTAACGAAGTACACTACCACAGTGCACCACAAGTGCTCGATAACTGACACACACCGTCTTCTCCCGTTACTTCAACTGGCTCGTGTTCCGCCGCTATAATTACACTGGCCTCACGCCCTGTGACGTCCAATTTTCTGTGCAAGACTAGGAGACGTCTGGCAACGTTTTCCCACGCTTTTATTCATTTACACAGAGTAGTTAACGTCTTACGTTACTTTAGCAGCTCGTCCTTAACTTTAGCAGAGTAGTATATAAGTGGGTGCTGTTGTACCGGAGCCAAGGTAGCCCCTGAGGGCCAGCAACCCATAGGACCCAGAGGACAAGGTTGTCTATGCCCAAAAGTGTACCCAAAAGCACCACGGTAAACACTATTTACACACAAGATAATGGAAACAGACATTCTGAGCACTACTTTATGGAGGGTGAGCTCGAGCCATGGCCTGCAGGAAGTATCACTACACAGAAATCTGATTGGCTGAAGACAGCTATTTAGAGGCTAGAATCAGGCTCGAAGTTCAGTTCACGCCAGATGATGACCTCGTGTACTGCTACCATCAAAGTACGTCTTCGTCTCAGAACTGGACTGTTACTAGTGTGTGAGTGTGTTACGACGAACCTTTTTTGAAAACAGGTAGCGCTCGAAACTTTTATTTTCATTTGTGCTATCAGTATTATTCAAATGAAGATGGATTACTTTGTAATGAGAAGTGCTTGAAAGATCTAATTTTACGGATAGTGCACAGTTACTTATATCTCTGACTGCAATTTCACGAAGAAGTAACTTTTTGATGGATTATTTGATATTTTCTAGGAGGAGAATTACTTGCAGCGCAGTAGTGTTGTTTTATCTCTGGTTCTTATGGTGACAGAATCAATTGTGCTCATTAAATGCCGCAAGTTACGTGATTAGAACTGAATATAGTTATCTAGTACAGATAGTAGTTAGTTTCCACAGTTCGTCCGCTGGAGCGAAATGATCCTGCATTGTACAGAGTGAGGCATAAAGGATGAACGATTTTCAAATGAACAATACATCGTTAGGAGCGCTTCAAAAAAATCTTAATTACAAAAAACACACAAATAATGTTGCCATTTAAGAAAATTAATGCTTGAAAACATCATCTCCCCGGTGACGGCCGGTTTCAGCGACACACTTCTCAAGGCACTCTCGGAAGTTGGCTTCAACTCTCTGCAACATGCCTCCGTCTATTTGGATGATTTCCACAAGAACAGCTTCCTTCAAGTGTACGTGGTTTATGAGGCCAATGAATGTCCCCGAACCAAGAAACAACTCTACCACGAAAAACAGTCTTAATTGCTTCCATTGTCAATCTGGTCGTGTGAGGTGTAGCTCCACCCTGCTGAAACCACACTCGCCGGATAGGAATACGTTTTCTTCTTAATTCAGGTAGGAAGAATTCAGTGATCATCTCTCTATATCGTTCAGAGGTTACGGTTACAGTGTTTCCGTTCTTGTCTTGGAAAAAGTATGGACCATTAACATCTGTACCTGTCACAGCACACCAAAGTCACATTGGAACTATGTAATGGTTTCTCATGCAGTAGTTTTGGGTTTTCACTGGCCCAATAACGACAGTTCTGCTGATTTACCATTCCATTCAAATGGAAATGAACTTCATCTCTCCTAAGCAAAATAATGCTGTCATTTTATTCAAATATGTCCTCCATTTCTTGAGTAAAATTTAGCTGCTGTTCATAATCTCTTGGGTTTAATTTTTGCACAATGGCCATTCTGTAGGGTTGAAATTTTACGTTAGTATGCAAAATACGCCTTACCGAGCGATTACGGAGGCACAGTTCAGCAGAGTGTCTTCTAGCAGACCGAGCACGACTACGGAGTGTGGATTGCCGAAATTTTTATCACATTTTCTTGTGTCCAAACTGGGCGAGGAGCTGCTGGTGGGTTTTTGTTCATAACTGTTCCTCGTGTTCGAAATGATTCTACACAACGTAAAATGGTGTTACAAGTGGGAACACTATGATGTCTAGCAAGATTGAAATAGCGACGAAACTCACGCTGCACTGCAACGATAAACTCACTATTGCGCACAAAACTATCGTAGCTAAACACACGATGTTGCACGGCTCCATGACCTTGACTAACGTGACCAAACAAAATGGCAGAAGCTACCTATCACGTTACCACATCACTCCCCCCACTCCGACCGCCTGAGCTGGAATACTAGCTGTTCTAAAAACGTCCATCCTTTCTGCCTCACCCTGTACATAGGCTATGCTTGAATCTTCGAACGTCAGTTACATGCAGTCCTCGGAACCAAGTAGCGAAATTCAATCTGAAATCGGCAATAAGTAAGACACATACCACTAAATGATTCAGTACACTACTGTACCAAAATATGGTCTCGTCGCTATGGCACAGGTGGCATATGCGTATATTGATGATCCAGAACATAGTGAATACCTACTTAAGAGCCTGCTGGACCCCCTTATTGAACACAGTTCAGCAGCGATTCTATGTATCATGGATTTGACAAGCCTTTGGTAGGTTTCCTGATATGTGACACCAGCTGTCTACGTACAAGTCAAGCAATTCCCACACAGTACAGACTGGTTATTTGTGGATGCAGAACTGGAGCCTGATAGTGTCCAAGGCGTCTTCAGTCAGGTTCAGATCAGATGATTTTGGAAGAGAAGACGTCTATTTTAGTTCACTACCATGCTCCTCAAACCACTGCAACGCGATTCTGGCCTTGTGACATGAGCACTTATCCTGCTGTAAGCTGTGATGGCCATTGAGGAAGGCATCAAGAATGAAGAGGTGGAGGTGGGCCGTAATGATGTTCACGTTGTCCATAGCTATCATGGTGCATTCAGTTACTAGCACAGGACGTATTGAAGACCAGCAAAAAGTCAGAGGATCCTTGAGACTGCTCACAGAAGACGCTGTCGTCCACAGGCAGTTGCAATGCCAGAAGACTAACGAAATGCAGGAAGGTCGGCACAGGGTCGACGATTAGTGCTGTGGCTGGCAGTTGACCCAGGTCGTAAATACGGGGGAACAAAATAAAGGAGGGTGCTTCAGAAATACTGTGATAAACATCTAGGGCAGGTGCTCTAAAAAACTTATCACACCTTTCTGGAACAGGTTCTTCCCGACTTGCTTGAACATGCTCCAGTAAATATGAGGGGCAGCACGCGGTTCCAACATGATGGGATGCCTACTCATTTTGGAATGGCTGTTAGTAGACATTTGAGCAACTCATTTCCCCATCGGTCGATTGGGCTTGGTGGACTGGTTTCCTGGCCCCCCCAAACTCTCTGGGTTTGTTGAGCCTTGATTTCTTTCTTTAGGGAGCCGTGAAATCCCTCATGTGTCGCAATCCTATGGAGTCTGAAATGGATCTTGACGCAAGAATTGTCTGCACAGGTGCTGCAGTTAGACAAACTCCCGGTGTCAATAAAATTTTTCTGGGCTCGAAACGTAGGTAGTTTTACATATTGACAATGCAGTCACAAGCCCAGAAAAATTTCATTGACTGTGACGATGACCGCGGCAGCCTACGTTTATACAAACTCATGGTGTGTTGTGCATGTCCAACAGTCAGTGCTGCGTCAGTTGCAGGCGCACGTGGCGTCTGATAGTGCAAACTTCGAGCATCTGTTATAACACTGGAGCAAACACGTAGTAAATCATGTGTACTCTTTTTGTCTAATAATTTTTTCGAACGAATCAGCATCTTGTTTCCTTTCTGATCTTCGATGTCTGCTACCACTTACCCCTGGCGTTTGCGACCATGGGTTGCAATGCAATTCTCAATCCTTATGATATGCCCAATCTCCGCTAGAAATATGTCTCAAAATTTCTGGGACACCTTGTATTTCATACATTACGATATACAACACAACTTACATCATGCGCCCTGGGAATATGAAATTTTTTGCTGAGCCAGTTTTATTTTCCCGCCCAGTGTATTTATCACACTACACATAAATAGACGGAAAGTGTAAAGCTACATCACAGTTATTCCATATAGTTTTGGGTGATCTTTTATTTCCTTGCATAACGATAATAGCACTGATTTTATTGTTTTACAATTACAGTTGTCGAAACATGTAACAACCGTTATATACTAGTACATACTAGTAGCCTCACGTTCTATGAAAGTATTTATATTTTTATGAAAATTACAATGCTGTGGGCGTGCCGGGGACGTAGTATATTGTAACTGTTAGTAGGGTAACTTCAAACTAACTACTTTGGAGAACAACCCGTGGACATGGGCAATCTGATGTAGAGAGGATTCTTCTCCATGTGGTTGATGAGTGCAGTAGTCGATAGACGTTTGGCCCTCCTGAGGATCACCGAGGAATGCTTATTAAATACGTGATGTGCCAGCTGTATTTGGTACACTGTCATATTAGCGGGCATGTCTTCGCCGAAAAGGCACTCCACTCGTAACTGCAATGCCTTTGTAATGACCTAGTACGTCACAGTTAACGTGATCTGGTGAACATTGCCTTCTCCCACCACACGACGTCACTACAACATCGTCATTGTCTGCGTAAGAACGACAACACAGAATGCCTTTAGAATTTTTCTTAATTTCAGAACATACTTTTGTTGAACTACGGTTTGGTATACACCATCATTATTCCTTGTTAATACTTCCTGCGTTAGGGCCCTGTTCCCTATCGTCCTATTTGAAAGTTCGGGTATCATTATGAATAAAAATGATACAAAATTTTGTTTTGAAGAGGAACTAATTTCTTTGTACTTTCGTCCTTTAAATCAGTAACATTCTAAATTTAAAAAGATATAGCGGCACAAATGCTTTTATTCAATTTTTATTAACATAATTTTTTACGTTGTGGTTGTACTAGGTGAACTGTGTACTGCTTGGCGTGCAGTATTTCAGCGTCATTTTTTGAGTGGTTTAAAAACTATTCGGTAAGCTTACTTCAACACGTTTTGTAACGACAGTGATTATGTGTAGTCACGCTTCATGCATTGTTACATGCCAGTATCGCCGTCCAGTAAAAAGTGTGCAGATTGCCAGTGTGTATTTCTTTGAAAAAATTTTAGTTAAAATGTCTCTGAGAGTAACTTGAGGATTTTGAGACTGACTAACGATTCTTTTATTAAATCAGTACATGTCATACATCACGCAATTCATATTGCACAGGCGAGTTCAAATATCGATAGAGATTGTGATTCGTCGTTAATGAGCCGGCGACCGTATTAATTATTCAGTTACTTTATAACAACATACGTTCTAAGCCCCGGAAATCAGTTCTAGCGTGACCTGCACAATTATATTAATTATTTATAGTTTGGCGTTATGGTTGAAAGAGGGAGTACTGTCATTTACGAAAGTAAGCTGTACACTTTCCTCACTTCAATTCGGATTGTTCCGGAAATGGTCCAGCGATTAATCGATTAGAACTAAAAACAGGGTAATTTACGTGAGAGTCATTACTGTTCGATTACATTAGTGGCAAAAACGTTATGGAAACAGCAACAATCGCAAAATACCTTACAGCAATTGTCCAGAGGGGCCTAAAATGGAATTATCACGAGAAAATAATTATAGGAAAAGCAGATGCCAGCTTCAGATTCATTAGAAGATACCTGTATTCTAAGAAAAAGAAATGTATGTACGAAAGAAGTAGTTTACAAAGCATTCGTTCGACAGGTTCTTGAGCACTGCTCCTCAGCCTTGGTCCCACAGCGCGTAGGATTAACGAAAAAGAGACATAGAAGCTCCGAAGAACAACAGCGCATTGCTTTACGGGTTTATTTGGTAAACGCGAGAGAGTTTCAGAGATGCTCATGCAACTCCAATGGCACATGCTGGGGGCATGGACGTGCACACACTTATCCAGGGGGAGGGGTTAGAAAATTGCCATTTTTTATATAAGTGAGCTAGTCGGTTTCGGGACGTGCCATGCCACAAGAACTAAATTTTGTGGGTGACACAAAAACTTATCATATCCCACAATACTGAATAGTTATTCATGGTGTATGAGAATGCGACCTTTCCTGTTGTGTAGAGTACATGGTACACGTCGCGAGTCCGTCCTTACACAAACACGACAATATTAATACATACTGCGATATTTTGCGTAAAAATTAACTGATGATGTCGCGCAAATATTATTCATTTATTTGACAACTGTGATACCAAAATAGTAGACAACATACAGTATTAAAATACTACAAGTTGTTAATACATTTTAAGTAACAGAAATACAAATGTAAATGAGGAGCCCCTTACTGGTCACAATTATTTCGTGCATATTTGTTTTTTATTTGAAAATATTTACTATCGATCACAACACGAAGTGAATACACACAAAGATGCAAAATACATTCTGTACATGATACAAAACTTTACTGAAGCATGTTCTCAAAATGCTTCCCCTCTGCTGCAATGCACATTTGTAGTCGCCGTTCGAATGATTTGTGAACGGCTGCGAGGTGTCACGTGAGATATCAGCGCACGCTTTGATGATACGTTGCTTCATATAGTCTGGCGTTGTCAGTGTTTGAGCATTCACTTTATGTTTGATTGCTCCCCGCAGAAAAAAATCAAGAGGGGTCGAATCAGGAGACCGGGCTGGCCACTTTACTTCAGCACGTCGTCCTAACCAACAATCCAGGAACTTTTCATTTAACATCTTTGTAGCCACACAGGAAGAGTCGGCAGGACAGCCGTCATGTTGGAACCACATGCACTGACGCGTAGTTAGTGGTACCTCTTCCAGCAAAATGGGCAGAACGTTTCGCGGGGACTGTGCATAGTTATTGCCATTTAGTTTACCCGGAATGACGTACGGCCCCACAATGACATTTCCGACGATGCCGCGCCACACGTTAACTCTCTATGGTCGCTGATGCTGTACCTGTCGAAGGCACTGAGGGTTCTCTGTTAACCAGTAATGTATATTATGCAAATTCACATTACCGTGGTTGATGAAAGTCGCTTCATCAGTAAAAAGCACCCGTTGGAAAAAACGTTGGATCATCTTGTAGGCGCTGCATAGCAAACCGGCAAAATTCCTGGCGCCGTTTGAAATCCGCACCGGAGATTGGTTGATGTAATGAGAGGTGAAACGGGTGAAATCCACGCCGGTGCAATATGCGTAGAACACTTCACTGACTTATACCACATTCCGAGGCGATACGTCGCGACGATAAGTAGGGTCGTTATGCGCCAACGCTAGAACGCTCTCTTCATGTACCTCGCCAGTTGTAGTTTTCTGTCTTGTCCTTAGCATGGCGTTCCATGATCCCGATTCAAGTAGTTTCTTGTAAATACGTGCAAGAAGCTGGCGCGTAGGACGCTCACGATCAGGATACAGCTCTCCATATTGCTTTATTGCTCTAACAGCAGTTCTTCTGCTTTCACCATACACTAGAAGCGTATCTAACTTTTCTTCGTTGGTGTACATGTCTGCTCCAAGAAACTGTGACGGAAATGCGATGTCTCATTACCCCAGCAGCATATTTATACCCTTCTCTCCATCTACCTCAAGCGTCACCTTGCGGCGTTATCGAGAAGCAGGAAAACTACGCCTTCCTTGTTAACTTCCTCAGTGGTCAACATGAGAGGTCGCATTGGACAACGCCGCTTCGAAGGACGAATACGATACGGGAACATATCTATGCGTCAAAAACTATTCGCCTAAATATTATGATATACACATATTTGAAACCGTGTTTTTAAGCCCAAAATGTTAAGCTAAAATTCAACATAGGGTTCCATTTAAAAAACCAAAGATGGCCTTTTATCTCTGTGGTCAAACAAGTCTTAATGACGAAAAATGAAGTGGCAGACCATTTCTCTCTGTAGACCCTCTACTCTCCGGAAAAGTGGACGTCCGCTCCGTGATCTGCGTACCACAATCACGGCGATAGTGGAAACAGTGAAAATCAGTTATGGATCAGTTTTCAACGTTCTGAACAGTGCAATGGTCGCCTCCTACTGGGTTCCACAACTGCTCACAGCCATCAAACAGCCTGCCGAATTGTAGCAGCAGTAAATACGTTTAGTTATGTCAAAAAAGTCCAGATGATTTCTATAGTGGCCTGATCACCACAGACGAGTGCCGGATGTATCTTTAAGACGCCGAGACGAAGGAAAAAAGAAAGGAGTCAAAGCATGTGGATTCACCAGCGCGAAAAAGCGAAGACTCAACCATCGTTGGGTAAGGTGACCCACAGTCACAAATGCTGCTTCTTTGGGCTACCAAATTTTCCTGTCATTCACCATATTTCCTGAGATTGTACGCAGTCACTTCTTCTTTCCTTGGATGGAGAAACCACTGCGTGGCAGGTATTTCCGGAATGACGAAGTAGCGATTTTTAGGGTGGAACATTTTCTGAATATCCGAAAGAGCAGATGTTCACAACCTAGTTATCCTAGTAATGTGTCCTGTGGCATCATACATTATCGATAACACCCCAAGCAGAACGCATCCCGAGGTTGGCGGTAAACGATGTGAAGGCCCTGCCAATCTGCTGACATCTCGAAACCACACCTCCGGCTGTAGGAGCGCGTAGCGCCACCGCTGATACCGCTGAGGGAGACGCCGCACTCAGGTCAGCCCAGTCGATTACTAGTCAAGTAGCGGAGTCAGCCGAAGCCTCAGTAGTTTATAATAATCTGTAATGGCGTCTATGTGTGACGACTGGCTCTGATTAACGGTCTCTCTCTCTCTCTCAGGGCTTTCTGTTAGAGTTAAGTGAAGTTATTGTGTTATTCAGATTGCGTGTGCAGCTGATTATTTCTTCTTTCTGTCTACCCACCTATCGCTCGGCATCGACCGCTGGAGGATCCAACATGTCCTTGGGAAAAGTGTTTCAAAGTGTAGGATGCATATTCCAGTGAGCAAAACCATTTTGACCATCTACCTCTACATCTACATGATTACTCTGCAATTCACATTTAAGTGCTTGGCAGAGGGTTCATCGAACCACAATTATACTATCTCTCTACCATTCCACTTCCAAACAGCGCGCGGGAAAAACGAACACCTAATCCTTTCTGTTCGAGCTCTGATTTATCTTATTTTATTTTGATGATCATTCCTTCGTATGTAGGTTGGGCCCAACAAAATATTTTCGAATTCGGAAGAGAAAGTTGGTGACTGAAATTTCGTAAACAGATCTCGCCGCGACGAAAAACATCTGTGCTTTAATGACTTCCATCCCAACTCGCGTATCATATCTGCCACACTCTCTCCCCTATTACGTGATAATACAAAACGAGCTGCCCTTTCTTGCACCCTTTCGATGTCCTCCGTCAATCCCACCTGGTAAGGATCCCACACCGCGCAGCAATATTCTAACAGAGTACGAACGAGTGTAGTGTAAGCTGTCTCATTAGTGGACTTGTTGCATATTCTAAGTGTACTGCCAATGAAACGCAACCTTTGGCTCGCCTTCCCCACAATATTATCTATGTGGTCTTTCCAACTGAAGTTGTTCATAATTTTAACACCCAGGTACTTAGATGAATTGACAGCCTTGAGAATTGTACTATTTATCGAGTAATCGAATTCCAACGGATTTCTTTTGGAACTCATGTGGATCACCCCACACTTTTCGTTATTTAGCGTCAACTTCCACCTGCCACACCATACAGCAATCTTTTCTAAATCGCTTTGCAACTGATACTGGTCTTCAGATGACATTACTGGACGGTAAATTACAGCATCATCTGCGAACAACCTAAGAGAACTGCTCAGATTGTCACCCAGGTCATTTACATAGATCAGGAACAGCAGAGGTCCCAGGACGCTTCCCTGGGGAACACCTGATATCAGTTCAGCTTTAATCGATGATTTGCCGTCTATTACTATGAACTGCGACCTTCCTGACAGGAAATCACGAATCCAGTCGCACAACTGAGAGGATACCCCATAGGCCCGCAGCTTGATTAGAAGTCGCTTGTGAGGAACGGTGTCAAGAGCCTTCCGGAAAGCCAGAAACACGGAATCAGCTTGAGATCCCCTGTCGATAGCGGCCAGTACTTCGTGCGAATAAAGAGCCAGCTGCGTTGCACAAGAATGATGTCTTCTGAAACCATGCTGATTACGTATCAATAGATCGTTCCCTTCGAGGTGATTCATAATGTTTGAATACAGTATATGCTCCAAAACCCTACTGTAAACAGACGTCAATGATATAGGTCTGTAGTTCGATGGATTACTCCTACTACCCTTCTTAAACACTGGTGCGACCTGCGCAATTTTCCAATCTGTAGGTACAGGTCTATCGGTGTGCGAGCGGTTGTTGACCTCCTACTTCATGGCGCGCTGGTCCACTTTTGATCTCAATACAGCAGCGATTTTGCGGGGCATGGATGTGACAAGTCCTACGTAGGCCTCCAAAAGTATGTGTTACCAGATGTCTATGAACAGGCCAAGCAATTCCCGTAAATTACAGGTCGGTTCTTTGTATAAGCAGATCTGGAGCTGCCTCGTGGGGTAGCCGCAGGGTCTAGGGCGTCTTGTCACGGTCCATGCGGCTCCGCCTGTCGGAGTTTCGTCCTCCCTCGGGAACGGGTGTGTGTGTGTCATCCTTAACTTAGATTAAATAGTGTGTAAGCTTAGGGACCGATGACCTCAGCAGTTTGGTCCCATAAGACCCTACCACAAATTTTTCGAAAGAACTGGAGCTCGATAGTGTCCCAGATGTGTTCAGGACCTCACAAACTTGTCGCCTACTCGTGGTTTCACCGATTTTCATATATCTTACAACAGCAGCACGCTAATAGCCGACCGGCTTCGCCGTTTCAAAACCTCTAGTTCCTAGCTGTGACACCACAACAATTTGTCCTTTGTCAAAGTCGCTTGTCGCAGGAATTTCCCCATTTGCGTTCCATATTATCACTAGACTGAGTCCGAATTAATCCTTACTTCGCTTATGTATAGCGTGATTGGAACTAAATTGTGTCGAAACTGTGTAAAAAAAGAACTGCTGCTCAGAATGATGTCAGATTCGAACGAAATATTATGGAAGAATGGGGAAACGTTATGGGGAAAAAAACGGAAATTTTATCACCAGATGGCGCAGTAAGCGACAGAGTACGCGGCTGTTCCTCAGTTTGCATCTGAGACACTCGGCATGTGTGTCTCATTGCAGTGTCACATACTGCTGGTAAGGATCTTCTACAGTTCTGGACGCCCAAGGGTATGAATAAAGGCGTTGGTCCGATATCTAACAAGGATCTGGAGAAAATGATTACAAAATGCGGAAAGAAAGGTTATTTTGAAGTACAGTGGATAGAGAGAGGAAGACAATCGATCCGATGTCAGTAACAAATGCGGCCACAGCATTCAGGAGGGGTCAAGCCGTGGTGTGCAAACATGCACCGCACAGGGAACTACCCGAATTTGGTTCAAAATGGCTCTGAGCACTATGGGACTCAACTGCTGAGGTCATTAGTCCCCTAGAACTTAGAACTAATTAAACCTAACTAACCTAAGGACATCACAAACATCCATGCCCGAGGCAGGATTCGAACCTGCGACCGTAGCGGTCTTGCGGTTCCAGACTGCAGCGCCTTTAACCGCACGGCCACTTCGGCCGGCCTACCCGAATTTCGGACGTAGCTGTGAGCACAGTGCGTAAAATCTACGAAACTTTCTTCGTTGGTATCCAGATGACCCTACGACCGCCGGTGATTGTCTCATGTCCCCGAAAATATAAAGTTTCGCCAGGATGTCCGGACGTCTTTACAACTAACTGCTCTCTCTGTAGAATCGGAAGAGCTCTAGCGACTGTACACCGCGACGGTCGAGAAGCAAGTCCCCGCCTCTCCCTTTTGCTCAAAACTTTCCGAACCCCCCAATGTTCTCGAATAAACCTATCACGGGCCGGCAGTGGTTATCGTGCCAATCATATTTTCTAGCAAGGAGACCCGATCTTCCTCAACCAATCACTGCAGTGCAGTACACATTCTGTTCTCTGAGAAAACAGCACACAATGCCTGGAGGTGCTGAAGCCAAACCTGAATCGCATTTCACAAGATGAGGGAAGCTTCCTAGTGAAAACAAGCTCCGTCTCGTCCATAAACCGATTTAGTGGGCCCCGTTTTGGAGGGGAGCGTCGGCATCTAAGAAACGTGACATCTTGAGACATTCGTCGTCCCAAGATATGCTGTTCATGTAAATAACACATCAGCCGGGCGCCAGCCCGACACCACTTTACCTGGACCCGCACACGGAATAAAGAGACCAGAATCCCACACCACGTCCACTCACCAATAAAGCGGTTAGGCTGCCGCAAGGATGTCCGGCGCCGCCAGTTTCTAAAGAAGTGTCATTTCGCATTCAGCCACAGCGTTCCCACCCTCCTGCTTGGCCTCTAGCGGAACAAGGCCGGCCGCCAGTACGGTGGCCCATAAACCACTGCCCTGCCAGGTCAACGGAATCTGCGAACTGGCTTGCTGCTCGAGGATAGATCTAAAGCTGCCCCTAATGCAATGGTCACCTCCAGCGTCCAAAAATCTGTCTCTATAGCCGAGTTTAATTCTACTACTGCTGCTCAAGTCATGCAAGTACTGTGAGATCAATCAGTGGTTTACAGTAACCCTAATAGTCCATCAGATTAATACTAATCAGCGAAAATTTCGATACACCAAATGCGAATGAAATTGTATCATAATCACCAAAAGAAAATGAAAGGGGAGGTGCCTGAAGGGTATTACCATGCCAGTGGCCTGCCCGGAAGGCAACGCCATCTTTAAGCACTATTGGTTAGGTGTCAGATTTCGCTATGCCTTAGGTTTCCACTTTTGCATTACTTGCTTGGACTTTGTTATACTGTCTCAGTTGTCCATTTTTCTCTTGATGTTGTTCTCTTCTTTAACTCGGCTAACCATTGTTGATAGCCCTTGGCCAAGCGGCATAAACTTAAGCTTGTTCTTTGAGTCGTTCCAGATCTTTGTCAGGTACTGGTGACAACAGTTTGCAGCAATAAAAATAAAAATCTCACAAAAATCATACAAAATTAATTTGCATTAAATGTATTCGAAATTGCAAATATGGACATCCATCACCTGTAGAATGGAATGATGACAATCAAAATTTATGCCAGATTCGGACTCGAACCCGGACTTCCCACTAACCCCAAGCGGTCCCTTTACCATTTGGCTACCCATGCACCACTGGCGGCCACACCGAAATTTCCATATGCCGTCATCTATGTCTACAAAATGTACTCCTACACCCATTATGTATCTTCCCATACAGGCAAGACATTTTATCTAAAAGTCGCTTGCCCTCTGTCGGTGGATAAATTCGATACTGCAGTGCCTGTGTTATTCTCAATTACAATGTAATGTACCTCTGGACATGCATGCATGTACGGGAATATACATAATGAATGTACGAGTGCAGGTTGTAGACACATGGTTGATGACATATGGAAGTTTGGATCCGATTGTGCGTCGAGCATGGATAGCCAAATGGTAAAGGGACCGCTGGCGATAAGCCGGGAATTCGGGTTCGAGTCCCGATACAAATTTTCATTGTCGTCATTCCATTCTACAGCTGATGGTTGTGCATATTCGCAGTTGCGAATGCATTTAATGTATTTCATAACGGCTATGGTCGCTGCAGTGCCTGTTCCTTTGGACAAGCATGCATGCATGCATGCATTCATTCGAAATAACACAGACACTGTAGCATCATCAAAAAGAGTTTAGCTTGCTTTTTTACTTAATCAATTAGAAAAATAACAATTAAAGAGATTGGTACATTATTAGCAAGTATGTATAACACTTTTGTATTTCAAACATGATTAGGTCAAACGACACTGATGTAAACTTGAAACTTTACACATCTCTCTCTTCTAATCTCATCAAAATGTTTAAAATCCTCTGAGAAATTTCACACACACAAAACTAAATAGTAGAAAGTAATTATTGAAATAGAAAAAAAAAGTATAAAACAATTTCTCCAAGACCCATACAGATTCCTAACCCCATAAAAATAGTTCTGAAAATTTGTGATTGTGAATTTTTTATAGCTCTGAAAATAACTGTAATATTTATAATGAAGAAAGTGTGGTGCATGCAATACACAATCGGTGCATGAATAGTTCACATCCAAACTATTCTCTATCACATGTGCCCCACCTTTTTCGTTATAAATCTCACAAGTATTTTAATAGCTATTAAAAATTTACAATCACAAATTTTCAGAAGTACTGTACCTTATGTAACGTGCTGGTTACAGTGCTCAAATAAGAATGGAAATATTGTTCTGGTTTAACATCCCGTTAACAAGTTCATTAGAGACTGAAAAGGAACACGGATGAAATGAGCATATGGCATTGCTGACCGGGAGACCCCGTCTGGGGAAGTTCGGCCGCCAAGTGTAAGTCTTACTTCAGTAGACGCCACATTGGGCGACTTTCATGCCAGTGATAAGGATGAAACACAACACCCAGTCCACGAGCGGAGAAAATCTCCAACCTGGACAGGAATCGAACCTGGGTCCGCTGCATTGGAGGCAAGCATGTTACCACTCAGCTAAGCAGGCGGACACGAACATGGATGTAGAACAATGGTAGAGCAAGAAATCGGCAGCATCGTTTTCGAAAATAACTTCGCAATTAAGAGTTAGGGAAAACCGCGGAAATCCTAAATCTCGATGGACAAAGGAGGCTTAGACTCTACTCTCCTTAATGCGAGTTCTGCGTCTTAACCACTATGCAACCTCGATAGGTGGTTACAAATTTCATGAATTTAGAGCCTCAACGAGCCAAATATCATTTTAAAAAGTCCTTGTCTCGTATTATCTCTTCGCATGTAGTCAGGCAAAAGCAAACCATCTCGGCTACAAAAGATGGCCACTATCACTTCCCCTGAGCTGAGTACCTGTCAAAACAAAAATGGTTCAAATGGCTCTGAGCACTATGGGACTCAACTGCTGAGGTCATTAGTCCCCTAGAACTTAGAACTAGTTAAACCGAACTAACCTACGGACATCACACACATCCATGCCCGAGGCAGGATTCGAACCTGCGACCGTAGCGGTCTCGCGGTTCCAGACTGCAGCGCCAGAACCGCGCGGCCACTTCGGCCGGCCTGTCAAAACAAATCAGTGGCTTTTGAACATGAGTAATGTTGATTTCGCTGTCTGAAGACGCGCTAACCAGGAGAAATGCTTCTTTTTCAGTACAACGCAATTGAGACTGTTTTCTATTTTTGTAACATTGAACCACTGTTGCTGCATCCGCCCAAAATGGAGGGGAGTAATGTTCTGTGTCTGATGGGGATCAAATACAATGCCATTTCATGGACTGGTGCAAGCTCTGTGTGTCGACATAAGACACAATGTGATTTTGAAAACTCACCATGGTGCCCATTAGGCACGCAAATTTTTGAAGCTGTAATGATCAGCAACACTTTTGTAAAGGTTACTTGAAGTTTCAGGAAAACTGTACCCATTAAAATGGGTGTCCTCCAGATCTTTTGGTTAATTCTTTTCTTTATACAGTCAGTGAAAAGATGTAATCATAATAAACATTCGACTTCTTTCCACTGAACTTCAAAGTCGTGTTAAGCGAGTGGGGATTATTCATTATGGAATCACAATTCACTTCCGTAATTTACTTCGAAATCCTGAACTTTTCGGAATTCAGAGCGCGTGTGACACTCTCATACTGACGGTAGAGATCAGAAACAAGGAAGAACCAGGATTAATAATTAACGTTCTTGATTGAAGCAGTTAAAAAAGAAACATCTGCAGAATGTCTTTAATCTCAAGAGATTAACATAAATTGGACTTTGCGGATGTCTCCAACGTGCTGGACAAATACACGGAGAAACATGTTCCCCAACTTGGAGGAAAACTTCAGTTAGAAGGCAAATTAACACGAGGCAGAGCAAGCAAATGATTGTTTCTTCAATAAAATCTTGATGTCAAACTGAAGCTCACTCTTATTAAGGTGATCTTCCAATTGGAGGAGTAGCGGCTCGTTAGCTAGTTCGTTAGTTACATCTTCCATAGATCATTTGAACGATTATTTTATTGAAATGATGTGGAACGAGTCAATTTCCAGCATAATATGTACATGATTAATGTTAGCATTAATGAACACTCCTCATGCAACTAGACTTAAAAACTTGTTTTTTTACAGGCTATCAGTTTTTAAATGGAAATTCGTTCATGGAATAGAATGAGTTGTCTAATGAAAATTATAGGTTAAATTTCAAATTTGCTTTGCTACCTCTAAGACACTATGTTCAAAATCTTTTGATGCTTCGTACTGAACTCTTTTCTGAACCACCGACAGCTTTAAAAAAAGGACAATAACAGTCATTTTTTCCTCTGGTGTTGTAGATGTGGAATCACTATTCTTCCCAAATTGTGAGCTATTATTTATAACGACTTTCATTAGCAAGTATATGTACTGTGATGGTGCAGTTAAAATGCTTAACTCCTTGAAGAGATATCTTACTGTTAGCTTCCTATATGAAAAGCAAAACTAGCTGAACTCAATTATCTGAGAAACTAAGTAACATGTTTCTTCCAGGTCAAGTTTTTATCTGTACAAACACCCAAAAGTTTTGCAGCATTCTACCCTACTCGTCTTTACTGAGTCTCGTTCATGTGGTACATCAACTGTTGGTATGATTCTAATTGTTGTACACAATTGAATACAGTTTATTTTCTCAAAATGAAGACAGTATTCATTTTCAGACAGCTGCCTAATAATCTTCAAAAAAGAAATTAACTATCTCTTCTACTGATTTCTCTCTAATAGGATTTATTATAATACTACTATCATCTGCAAAAAGTAGCAATTCTGCTTGTTGAATGTTAAGATGAAAGTCTTTCAAATATATATAAAAAATAGGAGTGGACCCAAAATTTAACCCTGTGGGGCACCCTTTGTGATTTCTCTCCGATCAATAAAATATTCTAATTCCAATGTTGTTTGAATTATTTGGCACTATTTTTGCATTATGTACATTAAGTAGAAACGGAATAGGAAAAGAAACTGGAATAAAATCTCCAGTATAAAATGAAAAACGAGACATAGATACAAAATATTTGTTAGGGGCACTGGTTGACAGCACTACAAGCACAGTGTTGCTGGGGGCATAGGAGCTATGTAAAACGCGAAGAATCTAATAACTATATTTGACTTGCTGGAAGGCTGGTGCGTTATTTATAATCATCACACAGGGTCAATAAAAGTAGATAAACCCAGATAGCATCTGCGATTACAGTTTGCGAGATAAAATGAACGTCAGCTTGGTCGTGTAGAGGATTAATGCATCTATGAGGTACTGTATCTTTCCCAAGAATGTCCAACAATGTACATGAGGTCTCATCTGAGTATCGTTTTCCTTGACGATCGCACAAGGAGGGTAGACATGTTCAGTGTAGCACTTCATAGTTCAACGCCAGTGAGATGTGCTCATCCAGACTCGCAGTGCCCAAACATACTGCTCATGCATTACCAAACGGCCTCTCCAGAATGTTAGTTACATTTGCTACCAGAATGATCACCAGATCATCAGATGGAGCTTACGAGAGACGTAATGGGGATGGATCCGGGTCTGATCTGTATTCCTGGCAGCGCCTCTTCAGCAGTTGCTGCTACATGTGATTTATCATATGGTCAGTGAAGTGAAGTGGAAAGAAGAAAAGGATTTCTGGTCAGATGAGTATATGGTATATCAAAAGCAGCAGAAAATGGTGTAATAGGAGTATGATTCGTTATGAATAGGAAGGTAGGGTAGATTGTGTTTCTGTGAACAGTTGAGTGACAG
Organism: Schistocerca americana; assembly: GCF_021461395.2. Taxonomy (NCBI): domain Eukaryota; kingdom Metazoa; phylum Arthropoda; class Insecta; order Orthoptera; family Acrididae; genus Schistocerca; species Schistocerca americana. Next base: position 613,837,602 of record NC_060120.1, read on the forward strand.
AGTTGTTCTTATCAGAATCGTCAGCAAACCAACACCGACTACGATAGTTCAGGTATACATGCCGACAAGCTGAAGATGGAGAGACAGAAAAAGTGTATGAGGACATTGAAAGGGTAATACAGTATGTAAAGGGGCAGGAAAATCTAACAGTAATGGGGGACTGGAATGCAGTTGGAGGGGAAGGAGTAGAAGAAAAGGTTACAGGAAAATATGGGCTAGGGACAAGGAATGAGAGAGGAGAAAGACTAATTGAGTTCTGTAACAAGTTTCAACTAGTAATAGCGAATACCCTCTTTAAGAATCACAAGAGGAGGATGTATGCTTGGAAAAGGCCGGGTGATACGGGAAGATTTCAGTTAGATTACATCATGGTCATACAGAGATTCCGAAATGAGATACTGGATTTTAAGGCGTACTCAGATGCAGATATAGACTCAGATCACAATATAGCAGTGATGAAGAGTAGGCTGAAGTTTAAGTCATTAGTCAGGAAGAATCAATACGCAAAGAAGTGGGATACGGAAGTACTAAGGGATGACGAGATACGCTTGAAGTTCTCTAAGGCTGTAGATACAGCAATAAGGAATAGCTCAGTAGGCAGTACAGGTAAGAGGAATGGACATCTCTAAAAAGGGCCATCACAGAATTTGGGAAGGAAAACATAAGTACAAAGAAGGTAACCTGCGAAGAAACCATGGGTAACAGAAGGAATACTTCAATTGATTGATGAAAGGAGGAAGTACAAAAATGATCTGGGAAACTCAGGAATACAGAAATACAAGTCGCTGAGGAATGAAATTAATAGGAAGTGCAGGGAAACTAAGACGAAATCGCTGCAGGGAAAATGTGAAGACATCGAAAAAGAAATTATTGTCAGAAGGACAGACTCAGCATACAAGAAGGTCAAAACAACCTTAAGTGACATAAAAAGCAAGGATGGTAACATTAAGAGTGTAACGGGAATTCCACTGGTAAACGCTGAGGAGAGAGTGGATAGGTGGAAAGAATACATTGAAAGCCTCTATGAGGGAGAAGATTTGTCTGATGTGACAGAAGAAGAAACGGAGTCGATTTAGAAGAAATAGGGGATCCAGTATTAGAATCAGAATTTAAAAGAGCTTTGGAGGACTTAAGGTCAAATAAGGCTGAAGGGATCGATAACATTCCATCAGAATTTCTAAGATCATTGTGGAAAGTGGCAACAAAACGACTATTCACGTTGGTGTGTAGAATGTAAGAATCTGGCGACATACCATCTGACTTTCGGAAAAGCATCATCGTCGGCCGGAGTGGCCGAGCGGTTCTAGGCGCTTCAGTCTGGAACCGCGCGACCGCTACGGTCGCAGGTTCGAATCCTGCCTCGGGCATGGATGTGTGTGATGTCCTTAGGTTAGTTAGGTTTAAGTAGTTCTAAGTTCTAGGGGACTGATGACCTCAGAAGTTAAGTCCCATAGTGCTCAGAGCCATTTGAAAAGCATCATCCACACAATTCCGAAGACGGCAAGAGCTGTCAAGTGCGAGAATTATCGCACAATCAGCTTAACAGCTCATGCATACAAGCTGTTTACAAGAATAATAAACAGAAGAATGGAAAAGAAAATTGAGGATGCGCTAGATGACGATCAGTTTGCCTTTGGGAAAGGTAAAGGCACGAGAGAGGCAGCTCTGACGTTGCGGTTTATAATGGAAGCAAGACTAAAATGTGCCTGCGGCTCTAGTTGTCGTTATAAACCGAAGGTAATGGACCAGTGTAACTTGAACAGACGTGCAGGAGGCCACGCAGATGGATGCGCGGACCGTATCGTCAAATCAGAGAGCTTGAAAGAGGGCGCGTTATTGACATGAGAGAATGTGATGCATCCAGCAGGAAAGTTGCTGCACGTGCGGGACGAAGTGTTCAGGCAGTGCAACAGGTATGTGCAGAATGGTTCATGGAAGGCCGTAGAACACGACGAGATGGGTCAAGTTGCACCACCTAGACCACCCCCTGAAAAGATCGAAATCTCACCCGAACGGCATTGCAGGACATATCTGCGTCCTCCCCGGCTCTGACGCAACAGTGGAACAGTATGACACATCGTACACTACCAGTATTGACATTCCGTCGCCGTGTATTACGTCGTGGGTTACGTGCGTGTCGTCCACTTCTCAGCCTATCTTTGATGAATATGCACAAACATCCTAGATGGCATAGGTGTAAGGAAGAACGTGAGTGGGGACAGGAATGGCATCAGACAGTGTTTTCGAACGAATGCGGGTTCCGTTTGTTTGAAAATGATGGCTGCATTTTGGGTCGCCGCAGACAGGGGGAGCGACTGCAGAGTGACTGCATTCGCACAAGACATACAGCGGCAACTCAAGCTCTTATGGTGTGTGGTGCTATTAGGTAAAACCACGAATCACAGCTGGTGCATGTCCATAGCATCGTGACCAGTATCACCCACGTGAGTGACATCCTGCGCAGCTCTGCCCTTTCTGCACAACACCCCAGACACCATTTTTCAGCAAGACAATGCACGACTTCATGTTGCTGCACGAACACGTGCCTTCTTGATGGCACAGGGTGTCAGCCTATTGCCCTCGCCCGCGACATCATCAGACTTGTCGCCAATCGAAAGTGTGTGGGATATAGTGAGACGACGGGTGCAGCACTGCGACCCACTGCTAACAAGGGAACCTCCCCATCGCACCCCCCTCAGATTTACTTATAAGTTGGCACAGTGGATAGGCCTTGATAAACTGAACACGGATCAATTGAGAAAACAGGAAGAAGTTGTGTGGAACTGTGAAAAAATTAGCAAAATATACAAAATGAGTAGTCCATGGGCCACAAAAGCAACATAATGGATATTGCGAGATCAGGAGCGTCGTGGTCCTGTGGTAGCGTGAGCAGCTGCAGAATGAAAGGTCCTTGGTTCAAGTCTACCCTCGACTGAAAATTTTACTTTCTTTATTTTTGCATGGTTATTATCCGTCCTTTCGTTCATTGACATCTCTGTTCACTGTAATAAGTTTAGTGTCTGTGTTTTGCGATCGCATCGCAAAACCGTGCGATTAGTAGACGAAAGGACGTGCCTCTCCAATGGGAACAGAAAACATTTGATCGCAAGGTCATAGGCCAACCGATTCCTCCACAGGAAAACACATCCGATATATTCTATACGACACTGGTGACGGCATGTGCGTCACATGACAGGAATATGTCGTCGACCCACCTAACTTGTACACTTGGCGAATGGGTAAAAAGATTCTTCTACCTTGCCCGATTTAGGTTTTCTTGTGGATGTGATAATCACTCCCAAAAAAGTGATGAAAACATAAGAGTTTGTCACATAAACTGAAAAGAAAAAAATTAAATTTTTCACTCGATGGAAGATTTGAACCACGGACCTTTCGTTCCGCAGTTGCTCACGTTACCAAGAGACCACGGCGCTCCTGCGTTCCCCGCATCCTTAATGGGTTCCCCGCATCCTTAATGTTGCCTATCTTCCCTTGAACTACTTACTTTGTATATTTTGCTTATTTTTTCATAGTTCCGCACAACTTCTTCCTGTTTTCGCAATTGATCTGTGTTCAGTTTTTCAGGGCCTATCCACTGTGCCAACTTATAACTAAATCTGAGGGGGGTGCGATGGGGAGGTTCCCTTGTCAGTACCACGGATGTATTTTGGAACCAGGTGAATGCAGCGTGGATGGCTACACCACAGGACACCATTCGCGCCTTTTACGCGGCGATGCCATCACGCGTGGAACACTTTATCAAGGACCGTGGCTGAATCGAGGTCACTGAAATGCTGATCATTTCTGCAGAAACTACTAATGTACATGTCCTATCAACATGAACGTCCTATCTCTAGTCCTTCAAGGTGTTCTGTTTTTTTCTGAACGTGGGTCTATCTGCATCATAAGATCGACTTGAAAGCATTACATACAGTTATTAGCATCCCTAGCTTAATCCTGGTGCACACATCACTCTGAAAAACATAATGTTTGTTTTCCATTTAGCTTAGACGTACGGCACTACACAAACTTTGCTGCAGGTAACAGCTCTCACGTGCTTTATAGGATGTAAACAAAAGAACAGCACATTGCAAGTTGTTACCTATTGTAAAGTTTTTGTAGTGCTGTAGATTGAAGGTAATTGGAAACCATAAATTATGTTTTCCAGAGTATCGTGAGCACCACGATTAAACCCTTGGACGCTAATAATTACTGTAAATAATGCTTTCAAGTCGATATAATGATGTAAATATTTCCCGATACCTCGCCACATTCTGTACTTACCTGTTTCGTTTTCTTTTTCTGTCTTGCAACAGCTTCACGACCCCCACAATTCTGAAAACAAACTTTAAAAGAGTGTATCAACGTATGATGAGTTGCTAGGCGATTCGAAACCGGTCATGGTATAATAAAAATTGATCCATTTCAAAGGTAGCTGGTTGCAGTAATTTCTGAAAACTTTTAATGATGACGGTGTTTTTCGCAAAATCTTGCAGGGTAAGTTTAGAGAAATAGTAGACAAGGAAGACTGAGCAACATTTCTGCTGCCTTCACCGACATCTCACGCTAGGCTAACGAGAATAATGTAAGGTACAGGCATGCAGTTATTTTACCCTCGCTCAGTAGTTGAATGGAGTAGGACAGAAAATCGCTAATATTGCTGTGATGTGTCCTGCAACACGATTTCTTACTCCATACCTAGAGCTGACAGATCAGCCAAGTTGAATAACACAAAGAGAAAAACGTAACAGGACACAGGCGTAAAGACTGACAGAAATGAAACTGCTTGCTGTGTTCAGTCGTAGTGCTACGTAAATTACTGCTAATGGTTATCGGGCATTTCGATTTTATATCCCGTAAATTAAGTTGTCGAAGTTGTTCGAGTTTGTTGCTTTTATAGCACTTAAATGAACTGTGTAACATATGAAGATCTCAAATTTTCGGAGTAATGCAAATGGCATTAAGTAGTTCTCTGAACTGAACTTTTCTGTAAAACAGTAAACACCGGATTTCCTAAAGAATCAAACTCCAATGAATAAAACAGCTTCAGACGTCTGATTACTTTACAAATGAGTTACTTGGTTCAAAATTTGACGTTAAGCATATAAGCGAGAATTAGTTTAGAAAAGAATTAACGTTCGTTAGGTCGCTAAGTGCCGCCATTATGAAACACTGGATGAGTACATTCTGGGTAGTTCGCGCTCCGTTTTAAGCAGAAACTACAATTTCACGCACCTCAATGTTTATGACGTCATGTCTCCTTCAGTGGTGTATATGGATACTGTGTGCAAATTGTGTTGCCAACTGAGTCGTTAGTAAGGAAGTAATAAATTAAAACGTCATGTCTGATACTGGAGTTTTACTGCATGAACTGTCGTGTCCTCACGTAGGTGGGAGAGGAAGAAAAAGGGTTACTGGTTAGTCTGCGCTCCCGAGCGGTACAGAGCAGAAGGCAGAAGGATAATTCACAGTGAAGGCATTTGATTGTTTTCTTCTATCTGAGCCAACACTGGTACAGGTGTTTACTAGAAATTCAGGTGGTGAGACTTGGTAGGGAACTCGTTGTGGAGATCCTTGGACAAACAGGGTTTTGAAATAGTTGTTTATTCCAGACAGGAATAACTAATACACTGTAGGCTAGTTCTAGGATTAGAAAAAGCATGAATAACACTGTTACAACAGAAGGCAGTGCAGAAGTCTCAGGAGTGGGTGCTAACCACAGTAGCAAACACTAGCAGCATCTTAAGGCAACAACTTAGTTGCAAAACAAAACATACTGAATGTGACACTGTTCACTGAGGCACTTCAAGTGAGAGAGCAGACTTACGTGGAGCTGGACCAAGCCTGGAGTCGACGGACGCGGATTCGGCGCCCAGATCGTCTGACTGAGAACTCCGCCAAAATGCGGAATCTTAAGTCGCGTGGTGGGACTGTTTTTCCCACTTAAAGCCACCCAACCAAACCCGCAGGTCACTTGCAGGCGCTTGCCAATCACGGTTTAGTTAGGTCTAGAGGTGGACATGTTCCGCTTTTAACCCGCCCATGCTTGCCCGGTGGCCAGGTGGGCAGGCCGCCGCGCGTTGTCAACAGAACGGGCAGGCTGCTTCACTCCCAGCCAAGCCAAGCAGAACCCAACCCGGGCAGGCTGCGGGAAACTTGCTTGCCTGCCCATATTACTGCTGAGCTGCGCTACGCAGCCGTTTAGCCTGCGCGCTTCATTGTCGTACTATGAACGTTAATTAAAAGTTTTTATTTTACCTGAGCACCAAAAGACAAACCCTAACATTATATATATATTAATTTCAGGTCAAAAAATATCCGGTTTTATTTGTACATTCTTCCTTTACGCGTATAGTTCGGGCTTATTATCTATATAAATAAAAATGAATTGCCAAATGCGTTGATAAGCGTAAAACTCGAGAACGGCTGGACCAATTCGGCAATTTTTTTTTTTTTTTTTTTTTTTTGCTGTGTTCGTAATTCTCAGGACAAGGTTTTTATGGAATAAAATTTTTCGAAAATCGACCGAAAATTTGGAAAATTTCAGAAAAACTGAAAGTGTGTTTTCATTGTGTCCGTGTGTTTGTATTGCATACAATCTTGATGAAATTTTGTACACTATACCTTGAAACCAAGAGGAAGGTCACAGTCTACTTAAAATTTCGTAGGGTGCATGGCAGAGGTTACTTTACCTAACGGAATTCGACAAATTGTACGTTTTTATTCCGATCTTGATGAAATTTGGCATACTTGATATTCAAAGCAGGATGAAGGGCGCTGTCTGCTTAAAATTCTGAATGGTACATGGCGGAGGGTACTTTACTTACACACTTCTACACCAACCTACAGTTTTATTCCGATCTTGAAGAAATTTTGCACACTTGACCATCAAGAGGAACATTACTGTCTACATAATATTTCGGACAGTGCATGGAAAAGAGTACCTTACAAAAGATTTTGACATCGTTTGCGGGTTACCATGAAATCCTTCTCCCTCTATACTGCTAAATGGTCTCAGGTCCTTAGCACACATTTCGACGCCATTTTCGGCCACTAAATCTTTGTCCTCTTTCAAGAAATTTCCGGAGTGAGGGAACTGCTTGTCAAATTTGCACACATGTCGTAACATACTTGAGACTCTAGTCACGGTAGCTTGACAGCGCAACCTGTTGTCAGGCGCAGCAAGCTGAGCGGGTCCCGTGAAGCTTGGCAGGCCTGCGGGAACCCAGGTAGCCCGGGCTTGCGGGAGCCCAAGTCGGTCGCATTACCCACTATGCCTCAGTACATGCGTACTCTTGTGTTTACGTCGCGGCAGGCTGACCTGCATGAATAGTTGCAGAGGAGCTAGGGGCAAGCAGGCTGCAATGGGAATTTGTACACCTCTGGTTAGGTCCCCTCTACTGCTCCTAAGGCGGGGATGTTAATGCAGTTGCACTAAGTCCGTATCTGGTATCAACATTGTTCAGATGAAAGTTAAACGTAACTGCTCTGCCAATTAGGCTTGCAACATTATTGTTACACGTCATTTAGCCCCACCCCTCGGGCTCCCCGGAGCAGGGACTACTAGGTCATCAGTTTTTTGGCGTTTTCGCTCTCTTTCTAACCCTTGTGAGCCTACTGACGTTGCTGTTCTCAGGGCTGGTGTCAAGCTGGCTTTATACGCTAATACGTGCCTGTCGGTTACAAAGTTCTACGGTGGCAACCTACCACAGCATCTAGACGACATATGAAGTTACATGTTAATTCCTTGAAGAGTAACTAGCGCCATGGGACCGCGTCTGGGGGCGTCTGCATTTTGGCAAGGCTCTCCTCTTACGGTTTACTTTATGTAACAATATCTCTCCTAGTTTCGTTTGCCCCCAGCATCGTCTCTGCTTCCGGGCCTTGGAGCACCCGTCCTCCTTTCTCACAGCTTCAAGATAACACTACAGTAGCAAGGAATAATCAATATATTACAGAACAGCAAAAATGTAAGCGATAAACCTTTTCCTTTCATCATTTTGCAGGGGATGTCATCAAGAAACAGTTTCGTAAAGATTTGAAATTATGTACAAAGTTTGTTGGATGTTGCTTAGTGCTCTCATTCTCAAATTTTGGATGAATGACGTTCGGGTATTTGAGCGTCGCCAGTTCCGCTGATTCAAGACGAACATTCAATTTCTAACTGTAATACTTGTTTTATTGCGTTAAACTTCTGACATAAGATTAGACCTCCTACCAGGAAGTTCAAGAATGTTTTTACAAATTTTTAATTCGGTGGATAATTATAAGCGAAATATTGAAAATCGAATTTTTGCTGCCTCTGAACCGCTTTGGATAGGCAGCCCCCCCTATCCGTTTTCCGGGCTCCAGGATAGTCGCTTAGTAATTTGCATTATGCTAATTTGATATGCCAATGACTAATACAGACATATTATTATTAGTATACTAAAACATTTTATGTACGGTATTTTATTATTATTATTTTTAAACTGTTGGGCATGTGTGGTCCGTTAAAATTAAGGACGATGGCAAATTACGCTGACGAGCTAAAATATTATGAGCACTGGCCACTGCGAGATTGTATGCTGTGTGGCGGCGTTGTGGTCACATGATGTGGTAAGGAAAGTATACATAGTAAGCGGAACAGATGCGAAAGGGTTTTCATTCAGTCTCGAGACTTACAGAATACAGAATCGTTATAGTGCAGTTCAGTGAGGCAGCATTAGCCGCTGCTAAGTGACATGCTAACCAGGGAACAACTCACGACTGCTACCACCAGATATTCTTGCACCCACAACTGAGTAGAACAGAACATACCGACAGTGACAACTGAACGGTTGCTCAGTCGCCTAGCCCGGAACATCAAGCTGGCGACAGAAGCAAATAAGGCCACTAAACTCCAGGGTGGCATGTTTCTGCCCGGAGCACAACCGCTCACCTTCTCCGACATACTCAGCAAATACTTCCGCTCCAGGACAGTAACAGCGTTATCAGCGAGCCAAATGAAAAAGAAAACATTCGCCGATGCAGTGGATGCAGCGCATATTGCATTGGTGACTGAGCCGATTCCAAGCTACTCCACATCCTTAACACCAGGAGGGCTGGGGGTTGCGACGACATTCATAATACCCTACTGAAACAGATGCCACCACATGCCGCCGCACGTGTGGTCAGTATATTGTATTTAATGAGATTTTACGGACCTGTCATTATCCATTAAACCGTCGTCTCACGGGCCGCCAAAACGCACGTGGACGATCTGGTGTCGTCACGGCCTGGAATTCAACGTCCCGCTACACAGTGAAATGAAGAATCTAGTCTGACACATTTTTCCCTCGTGGACGGAAACGTGGCCAATGAAATGCGACGTCGTTTGTGGGACAAAGCAGAACTTAGGAACCACTATATTGTAATGAGTTAAACTACGTACTTGGTCGGTTTTCAATATCATAGAGTAAGTGGTATGAACAAACTGTTTCAAATAATCAGCTAATTTATGATCTTCCGAAAAATTATCATTTTAGCTACGATTTGTTATAATAAAATGACAGTAAACTACGTATCGGTAGATAAAGGCTTACTCTGACGTTATTTAGTGTTACAACTTGTATGTTGTGAAAGTACGCTGTTTCAGTGCTACGACACAACAATAATCCATCAAAAGGGCATTATTTTGATACTATTTGTCATAGTTAAATGTCAGATAATGAGGTTAGTAGATACAGTCTTTGGCTGTGTGTGTCGTATACTGACGCCTGGTTGCCATGAAGCTGTAGCTTAGTCGACAGCGTTATGAGCTATGAAGGTTACAGCTTTGCGTTCACCTCCTTCCAATATTGTTCACCTTTTATTTTCTAATAGATCCTGGGTCTTTCTTATTAATATAATGGAAGTATTACCTGCAGTAGTCGTCGTTGTTTATTATAAGTAATGTATTTGCTGCAATTCTTGTTGCAAAGGCCAACGACTGGAATGTTTCCCCGTGGATAGAAATCTTAAATCAACTGCCAGCCTTTGTCAGGAAGTATACATAAGTTATACACGGGAAGTAATTGTTGCTGTTAAATTTTGTGTAAAATAAATGTACGCTCTTCTTGGTCTTATGGACTGCCTCATGTTTGTATAAAAAATCTCATCTTCCATTCATACGAAATTACGGTACAAATCTCTGTCTCGAAATCTGTGTGATGAAGTACGTTACTTTAGAGTGATGGTAGTCAATGCAACATCGAGAACGTGGATATTATTTATGCGCACACTGACATTACACACTATGTTTTAATTATACTTAATTTAAAAGAGAAAACAGAAAAAAGATTAAAAATTTAAAAGAGGAAATAGAAAAAAAGATTCAACTGAGTGAACGAATAGCTTGTACTGGTATGTATGTCAGATCATTGTACAGCATTATTCGCTGTTCAAGCCATCGATGAGTCCAGAATTGTCTTCGCGATGTTCTCCGCTTTTCTGCGACAATCGCTAACAGTTACCTCAGCTATTTTAAGCGCGTCCATTTTCGTAAAGAAACGGTGTGATGCCACAGACTGCCGCTGGAGAGCGCTGAGGTCGCACATCACGATGAGGAGCACGTTCCGTGAGATGTAGCAGGACGTTCAGGGAACGCAAAACCACGACGGATATAGCGTCTGGCGCACTTTGCAATGATGGACACGTCCCTGTGAGAACGGTTTTAGCGTGTAAACATGCAGAAATAATGGCCTTACCGAGGATTGGCAAAGATCTGTGACTTTCACAGAATCGTAGGCCTACAAACTAATCACCAGCTCCATACAAGACCTTCGAGAGTGCTTATCTTAAGAGGCTACAGCATCACGTCACTTCCGAGGCAATACTACACTATAACCAGTTAGAGTTTCGACAAAGAATTAGCTTCTGCAATTAGCAGGCTCAAAATGGTTCAAATGGCTCTGAGATCTATGGGACTTAACATCTGAGGTCATCAGTCCGCTAGAACTTAGAACTACTTAAACCTAACTAAGGACATCACACACATCCATGCCCGAGGCAGGATTCGAACCTGCGATTGTAGCGGTCGCGCGGTTCCAGACTGAAGCGCCTAGAGCCGCTCGGTCACACCGGCCGGCTATTAGCAGGCCCCACGAGAACTTCGGGGTTGTGCTCCTCTACGTTCCAGAGCATTCTGCAGTGTGTGGCATGTTATTCGAGCACTGGGTATTGGTGTCGCATGACCGCCTTGTCCTCTCCTATCTCCACGACAGGACCTTCCATGTGCGAGCTGAAGTTGGATGTCCACAGTTAGTCCTTCGAATCTGTGGAGACGTGCGACAGAGCTTGGTCCTTGGACCGATACCGCACACGCTCCACACCGATGACGCACCTAACACCGATCGTGTACAGCTCGCGCTGCACACTGACGATACAGCGGTATTAAGCCACAGCATGAATACAACACTCTCCAACGTCGACTGCAGATTGTCCCTGACAACCTGTACTCACGGGCCGTCAAGTGGCGACCTAAACCCCGTGCTACCGAGGCACAGTTCTTGGTAGTAACTCACCGCGCCATTGCCACAGCGCTGCCACTCATCAACAGCACTGTTCCATTGAGTGACACACTGCGATATTTTGGTGTCACGCTAGGCCGCCGTCTAACATGGCGCCAGCATATCCGAGCATTGTACACAGCGCTTCTCCGCCTCTTACTGGAGTACGCTAGCATCGTGTCGAATGAAACAACCGAAATGCACATACAGACGCTACGAAGAGTGTGGTACCGCGCACTGCGGCTGGTCTACACCTACCAGGGACCTCTCAAAGGCTCAGCTGCATGAACATGCCGAGGTCCCACGTCTAGGGGACCGTTTTGGAGCTCCTGCCCGCGTCAAAACACAGGAGGAACAACACAAACATGTTATGAACTCTAAAAAATAACTCGAGAATTATGCGTAACTCCGCGAAGGCCCGTCGCGTAAGGACCACCGAGAGGGCAGGGGGAAAAACATAAACATGTTATGAACTCTAAAAAATAACTCGAGAATTATGCGTAACTCCGCGAAAGCCCGTCGCTTAAGGACACGGACATCTATGGAGAGTAGTTGAAGGACGGTAAAACCACTAGTAAGCGACAAGGCGTTGAATGCCCAAGCCTCATCACAGAACGCTGAGGTCGAAGGCTTTCCCGCTCTGGAAAGGAAGACAGGTCTGACTACACAGAAGGGATTTAATGGAAACTTCTCGCCTGGTCGATGAATTCGGTATCTTGCTGCACCAGGTCGACTGAAGTGCCAAGACACGCCGTCATCCAAGTGAACCGCAGCTCGAAACATGACAGTGCCATGGATGCAGACCGGTGGGGACACTATTACGCTACGGGCGAGATTCACCTGGGTTACATGGGAACTGTAGTTGTGATCGAAGGCACAAAGACGGTTGTGAACTACGTGAACATTATTATGGACCACCTCTATACCTTTATGCCTGATGTCTTATCCTGATCGCATCCTCCAGCAGGATAACTGCCCGTGTCAAAAGGTCAGAGCCATGCTACAGCGATTTGAGAGTCACGATAGTGATGTACTGACCGCCAAATTCGCCTTCTCTAATCCTAACTGCCCGTGTCAAAAGGTCAGAGCCATGCTACAGCGATTTGAGAGTCACGATAGTGAACTCATGTTGATGTACTGACCGCCAGATTCGCCTGATCTATTCCCGACCAGGTTCGAATCCTGCCTCGGGCGTGAATGTGTGTGATGTCCTTAGGTTAGTTAGGTTTAATTAGTTCTAAGTTCTAGGGGACTGATGACCACAGATGTTATGTCCCATAGTGCTCAGAGCCATTTGAACCATTTATTCCCGAGCGAAAACATCTAGGAGGCCGTCGGGCGCTAGTCCCATGCCCACAAACCATTGGACAGTAGTTTACAGGAATTGTGCGACCTGTGTCTACGCATTTGCTGTTACATACCTCTGGAAATCAACCAAGAAATTATCGAAACAATAACACGCAAAGTCACCGTTGTATTGTGATGCAACGGTGGATCTACAAGCCATTAAACAGATGGTCATGTTTTGGCTGCTCAGTGTATATGTGAGGGGCAAGGAGGCACTAAATTCTAGCCTTCTCCTTCACTTCCACCTGGAACAGAACGCGGATCAATGCCCGATACCGATGTGGTTCTGCAGTTCTCCAACATGCTTCGTATGTAAGTGAATGCCCCACTGAGTATAATCAACTCACTATACACTGCTTATATAGGTTGGTGCATAAGTTCGTCCGGCTTTTGCATGAGTTTAATAAACGCAACAGATTCCCAATAACAGAAACTTTAATCATCAATAATACATTCTCCTTCACTATTTACAACAATCTGCCAACACTGGGGTAGCTTTTCGACTCCGCAACTGAAGAAATCACTTGGTTTTCAGGCGAAGAACTCGAGCCGTGTTCGGAGCGCGTTGTCATCCAGAAGGAAAGTTCCTTGAAGGTTGTTCGATAGAGAGCGGAAAAGATGAAAAACCGACGGAGCAAGATCAGATGAATAAGGTGGGTGTGGAACGACATCTCAACTCAACTTTTGTATAGCGATTTTTGTCAGCCTAGCAGAATGCTGGCGGGCGGTAAGGTGGAGTAGCATCAGTTCCGCAGACTTCCTGCTCGATGTTCTTGGATTGTGTTTGCAAGACGTCTCAGTTGTTGGCAATAAACGTCAGCAGCGATGCTTACTTCTTGAGAAAGCAATTCGTAGTACACCACACCATCGGTGTCTAACCAGATGCATGACATTATCTTATGCAGTTGCACGCAGGTCTTTATACGGGGAGTTGCTGCTTTGTTTGGGCTCAACCATTCCTTTCTTCTTCTTATGTTAGCATTAAGACACCACATCTCGTCACCAGTAACGATACAGAATAGAAATGGTCGGTGTCGTTCACGAGCCAGTTGATGACGAGCAAGCACAGACGCACATACAGCTACCCACTGACTTATGTGATTTTGGCTTACAGCATGTGGTACGCATGTACCCGATTTTTAAACCTTCCCCACTGCACGCAAACGTCGCACGATGGTTGAATGATCGCAGTTCACAAATTTTGCCAGCTCTCCAGTACACTGACGTGGATAGTTGTGCATTAATGTGTTCAAACGATCTTCATAAAAGATCTCCATCAAACCTGGAACGTCTTTCTGAACATAGAGAGTCACTGATGTCATTACGGTCCATCTCAAAACGAGCAAACCATTTTCTTGCCGTGCTCTGTCCAGTGGCAGTATCCCCGCACAGGACGCAAATGTTTCTGACTGCCTCCGCTGACATAACCCATCTATTGAACTCAGCAGAAAATATAACGAAAATGTTCCAGTTTTTCCACTTGGCACTACATTTTCTAGCATACACAGTTCCACTCCACTCACTATCTCCAAATTACAAAATCACAGTACGTAAACTCACATCGCAAGAGTGAACTATAAATAAGAAATGCCAGTCGATAAACAAACCCATTGCAACCGGAATACCAACATGCAAAACAAAAACCCTGCGAACTTAGGCACCAAGCAAATAAATTATCCAAAATCAGTCTTAATCGCATTTATTATTATTATACCGCCAACCGCCTTCAACCCGACGTAGGGGTCATCTTCTGGGCGTTTACACAGTGAAATTATAGATATCCGTCAGAAAGATTCCATTATACAACATCTAAAATTACGTAAATTTAAAATATGTTACACATTGGTCGACTGCTGGTGGTGTCACTCTTGTCTACATAACGGCAGGAAACTATGTGAGACTAACCCTTCGTAAGGGCTTAAATAGCGTGCTGAGATCACGTGAATAGACGTCAACACCCCCAGGGCAAAGATAACGTCATACGGACACACCAGCTGCTACCATGACGACGGCGTCCTCGCTACACAGACTAGAGGGCGCCTGATTTATAATCCATGGCAACCGCGTCCTCACCCCAAGGAGTAGAGGGCGGTTGTGGTCCTTCCATATTAGCCGTTTTAGTAAATTGACTCAAATGTTTTCTACGTTAATGTACAAATAGATATATTATAATACAAGACGACACCAGTTTCTGTGTGTCACAAATTGTTTTAGTTTATATTATGGCACATAATGTAATATACTTTCACGAATTTTACGCGTTGACTACAGAACATTTGTTATTATTTTATAATTAAGACTATAATTGTAACTCTTTTTAAATGGAATGGTTCCGTTTTCTGTTATTTCCTGTCACTTAAATTT
Organism: Schistocerca americana; assembly: GCF_021461395.2. Classification (NCBI taxonomy): domain Eukaryota; kingdom Metazoa; phylum Arthropoda; class Insecta; order Orthoptera; family Acrididae; genus Schistocerca; species Schistocerca americana. The sequence continues at coordinate 613,852,820 of NC_060120.1, forward strand.
ATGTTAAACCAAGGTGACCAGTAATTACATATAATAAATTGTATTAAATGCCGTTGATCGCCGCTTGGGGTGTTGCCGTGTATTCACGTGATCTCAGCACGCTATTTAAGCCCGATCGAAGGGTTAGTCTCGCATAGTTTCCTGCCGTTATGTAGACAGGAGTGACACTACCAGCAGTCGACCAATGGGTAACATATTTTAAATTTACGTAATTTTAGCTGTTGTATAATGGAATCTTTCTGACGGATATCTATAATTTCACAGTGTAAACGCCCAGAAGATGACCCCTACGTTGGGTTGAAAGCGGTTGGCGGTATGATAATAATAACTGCGATTAAGACTGTTTTTGAATAACTGATTAATCATACTAATCGCTGCTTCATCTCCATAACCATGTTGTCCAAAAACCAAGCAAATAATATTTGAATGAAATGTCACGTGGTGTCGTCCCTTCATGGGGTTTATTTCTCATTTTCCATTGTTACATAACTGACTGATGACGAAACTGAGACTCTGAGATACGCATAAATAAAGATATTGAGAGACAGTAAAAGGAACTGAGAGATACGATCCCATAATTTGGAAGAGTGCCAGCTAGTTTCCGGGCTAGCGCGCCGGGCTGTGAACCTTGTCCCAGGGCGGGCGGTGCGGTGACACCGTCGCTAATTAGATGCTCTGGCGCCGCCGCGTCCCGCCGCAATCCGACAACGGGCCGTGAAGCGAGAGGCCAGGCCGGCGCCGCCGGGCATCGAATGGGGACCTCGAGCCCGGAATCCGCCAATTACGACCCCGGCGGGGCCCACGGGACCGCCAGCCATTGTGCGCCAGCTCCGTGCTCTGGCGTCATTAGCGAACAGCACTTTAATTAAGCAGCCCAGTTTTCGATCCAATTTAACGGTAATTAAGTAGCGAACAATCATCAGAGAACAGGTACAGTAGCACGTTTCGGAGCTGCGAATAATTGGCGTTGTTTTATTATCGCGATTGTATTGGGTACTGGGCGCCAGGTCGCATTCCCGTGAGGGATGATGGAGAAAAAAAATTCAGTTTCGGTGCTAAACCGGGGGAACATATCGCGCGACAGTGTCCAATTATTTCGAAAATTTATAGCATTCGGTCTGTTTCCATACGGTCCGGGCTGCGTCCACATTCAAAATCGCCTCTGAATGGCGTAGGTGTTATGAATATTGCGCTTTCACGTAACAGCAAACGATCGCAAGCTGTTCGTTTTCTCTGTAATAAGTGTGACGCAAATGATTTGCAGCTGTAACCTCCAATTAGACGCGCGCCCCTCCCGAAATAAGCCAGCGTTTCATCCCCAGATAACACAGCTCTGCCAATCAGCAAAGCCAACCCCAGCTTAGCAGTGGCATATGCGGGCTGGTGAGGCAAAATGTTTGCTGCTCATCGCTACAATAACCAGTGCGCATTGACAGTATCGGCTACATTCATTTTTGATTATGATTGTGAAATCTCTATAATACATAATTTTCGTTATTCTCACGTGCATTCATAGTTGAGAAACTTTATTGCATTAAAATTTTGGAATTTTATGGTGAGAGGCTAAAAGAAAGTGTGTCTGTTAGACGTTAGGCTCAAACGTAATAATTTTTGGTTAACACTTTTCATTCGTTTTAATGACTATGATTATTTATACGAAATTTTACAGAAGACAGAATAACTTTTATTGGATGAAGCCTTTTGTGGATCTACCTGTTCTGTTATTAGCAGCTCTTTCATCAAGACGTGATCTCCGAGAAAAGTCGCCAGCGTCACTGTTGGCGAAACCGAGAGTCGAAACCAGAAGCGAGAAATGATACGGGTGAACAAACATTCGAAACGCAAACGCTCTATATGCAGGTCCCAACACTACGAGGGACGTTCAGTAAGTAATGCAACTCTTTTTTTCTGAAAGCAGTTTCTTTTTATTCAGGATCCAGTACACCATATTATTCTCCACTCTTTTAGCTACAAAAGCCTGTTTTTCATTACCTTCTCCCTTTCAGCGGGGCGGGCGGCCTTACGCTGTCTTACTGGTACCACTCTACTGGTCGATGTCGGAGCCAATGTCTAACTGCATCAATAACCTCCCTATCGTCCACCAAATGCTTCGCGCGGAGTGCAACCTTCATTGGGAAAAACAGATGGAAATAGGAAGATGCGAGATCCGGTCTGTATGGTGGATCAAAACGAAACAGTCCTATGAAGCTTTGTGAGCAGCTTTTGGGTGCGCTGACATGTGTGTGGTATGCGTTGTCATGGAAATGGAAAAGTTCGTTTTCATTTTTGTGGCGATGAAGACGCTGAAGTCGTTTCTTCAATTTCCTGAGGGCCTGTGGGTAGCACAAAAAAATTCAGAGTTGATCGTTGCACCGTGAGGGAGGACATCAACAGACTAACCCCTTCATAGCCCCAGATGACCGTCACCATTACTTCACCGGCTAAAGGGGCGGCTCTGAACTTTTTCCTCGGAGGAGAGGTGGTGTGCACCACTCCATGGATCATCGATTTGTTTCCTGTCTCCGATGCGAAGTGATGAAACATGTGACGATGTTTGACAAGAAATTGTCACCATCAGCCTCGTAACTCACAAGCAGCTGCGCACCGATGGTCCTTCGTTGCTCTTTACGGTCTTCTGTTAGGCAGCTGAGAAACCAGCGGGGCCGGCCGTTGTGGCCGAGCGGTTCTAGACGCTTCAGTCCGGAACCGCGCTGCTGCTACCGTCGCAGGTTCGAAGCCTGCCTCGAGCATGGATGTCTGTGATGTCCTTAGGTTAGTTAGGTTTAAGTAGTTCTAAGTCTAGGGGACTGAAGACCTCAGATGTTAAATCCCGTAGTGCTTAGAGGTTTTTTTTTTTTTTTTTTTTTTTTTTTTTTTTTTTTTTTTTTTTTTTTTTTTTTTTTTTTTAAGCCCAGCGGCCACACACCTTTGAATATTCCAAATGATGGAAGAATGTGTCAGCACTACCAACAAAGACGTCGAGTTGTGCAGCGAGGTGTTTGTCTGTGATCCATCGATCACCACGAATGAGAGTGTCCGCACGTTGCAGCACTGCAGGAGTCAAAGCTGTGCGCGGCCGGCTGGCACGCAGGAGATGGGACAGGTTTGCGCGACATTGTTCCAAGGATGACAGACGCCTCGCCCAACGACTCAGTGTGCTTTTGTTCACTGCCACCTTTCCGTGTACACTCTGTACTCGTCTGTGAATATCTACGATGCTTTGGTTTTCCACCAAAAGAAACTCAGTGACAGCTCTGTGCGTGGGACGCACCTCCGTTACAGGCGCCATTTTGAAGGCTACGTATAGCGCCGCCACCGATCAGAACTTCATGAAACTACAGGAGCCGAATCAGGAATATTCCACGATGTTCCACACCAAATTGGGCATTTTTCAACCGTAATTGGCCGAGAAAAAACTGTGTTGCATTACTTATTGAATGCTCCTTATACAATTCCATTTCTGGAACTGTCCAGCTGGTTCGCCTGGCCGAAGCCACTGAAGACAGCTGTAATGTGTGCCTCTGTTGGGCATGCTAAGGTTTCCAGTGACATGGTAACGACAGTGCTGCTGTAGGCACTCATGCGAACCCCTTAATTCAACAGTCGTCTAGGCTTGTGAACGAAGAGCAGAGGCATTCCAAGGAGGGGCACCCCACTACAACGAAGGAGAGGTAACAGCAGTCAGCTCCGCCCACACCATGTACGGTACTGGCGACAGTTGCTAATATTATTCATACCAGAAGATGCAAGGAAACCTTCCTCACGGCGGCACACAAAAGGAGACGAGTACATTTCGTATGTTGCTTCTGAAAATCCATCACACCGATTGGCCGCCTGTCCCCACCTCAGGGGGATGTTAGATTTGTTACTTTTGTGCACCACAAAAATACTTCTCGTACGGTTGCATATGTTCAAAGATTTCCTCGTCGAATCCATTATAGTAGTCTCCTTTTTGAAAAATGAAGAAAACCGCAGGACAATTGCTTAATCCACAATCGTTTATTGGGTACCCTACCGGTTGCAGAACAGTTACAATTCCATCATCTGGTGTAAAAAGTAAAATCACCATCTGAGGTCATCCTCACCCCAGTGGCGGTCTAAGGCGCTGCAGTCATGGACCGTGCAGCTGGTCCCAGCGGAGGTTCGAATCCTCGTCCGCAGCCCGTGGTCGTGCAGTAGCGTTCTCGCTTCCCGCGCCCTGGTTGCCGGGTTTGATTCCCGGCTGGGTCAGGGATTTTCTCTGCCTCGTGATGACTGGGTGTTGTGTGATGTCCTTAGGTTAGTTAGGTTTAAGTAGTTCTTAGTTCTAGGGGACTGATGACCATAGATGTTAAGTCCCATAGTGCTCAGAGCCATTTGAACCATTTCGAATCCTGCCTCGGGCATCGGTGTGTGTGTTTGTCCTTAGGATAATTTAGGTTAAGTGCTGTGTAAGCTTAGGGACTGATGACCTTAACAGTCCCATAAGATTACACACACATTTTTTTCACCCTAATGTTGTCATGGAAGCAAAGGTTCCGTATTAAAAGAGTAAAAAGAGATAAAAATTCCATAACAGCTTCCCCGTGCTGCACGACCGGGAACACCATTTTTTGTGTTACTTTTTACACCAGATGATGGAACTGTAACTGTTCCGAAACCAGTCGGGTACCCAATAAAAGATTGCGGATTAAGCAACTGCCCTGCGGTTTTTTTCTTTCTTTTTTTCAAAATGGAAGTTTACAGTTCCGGCTGCCCCATAAGAAGAACTCTTTGTACAGTAGTTTCTACCACAGTGCACACAGCCATTTCAATTTATCAGCATTAACCTTTATAACGTCAGCACTAAAATTAGTTAAACTTTTTTCGTGTCCAGAGACTCATTTTCAAAGTCACAGGACATATAAGCGATTTTTATGTAATTCTTGGCGGAATTTCATTCCTCATTTACTTCACACTGTTCATTTCTCCCGACCTCTTGGTGCTTCCTCTTGCATTGGCATCTGAGCGGAATGAGGAGCACAAGCATTGATGTAAAGGATTTCGTTATAAAGCATTACATTCTGAGAAGCTAGATTAAAGAACAAGGTAAAAAGTCTTTCTATTTAACTGATTTTTAGATAGATAGTACCTGAATGTACTCACCATTTTGTATCTGATTCGACTGTTCAAGACTGAATGTTGGGGCTGTCTGTGTTTGGCGTGTTGTCACCCAGGAAATTATATTGTCTCAAAGCACGCACCTCCATGAAGTCAAATTTTTTATTGTGCAATTCGAGGAGCCTGCTATGCAGTCTTCAGTGCAATTAATATTTGTTATGAAAATTAATTTCTTTATTTAGTAGTAAAACTCTTTGCAATTTAACTTGATGTTATAATACAAAAGTAACATCGTTTAATTAAGGCATTTTTTTATGAAACTGCATTGACCAAACTGAATTTTGAATAAGTAACTTTTATCTCGTTCATTTATGCGGACGCTACAACTTACTGTAAGAACAGAAAGTTCCGCCTCGCTTCGCTGTCCAGCGTAGTTACAGTATAGGCGCAGAAGGGTACACACGGAGAATGCTGGTTAGCCCGCTAGTCAAGATGCAGCAGCGCCATTACGGGTATACGTCATGAGCGCTCCGTTAGCTCTGCAGTCCTTTTTCATACGATTTTACAGAAACTGTTCATCGAAACAATTAAATTTTACGTCACCTACAGATCACTACACTATTTAGCCAGAACATTACGACCACCGACCTTCTATCGATATAAACCCGTCCAGGTGACAAAGTATCGAGAGCACTATATGCGGCATACAAACAGGAAAGACCATACTCTAGAATACGGCGTGCTCCACGTCGGACAGATCAGCAGTACATAGTAAACAAAACAGACAGAAGCAGAGACACGGAATCGGATGCTTTATCACACGCAGGAAATGAAGACGAAATAAACATACAGACATAGCAAAAGTAAGTGAAGGTTCTACAGCACTAAATCCGTCAATCTGAAGATGTAACTCTCTATGTAGCTGTTTTCCATACAATTTTGTAGCATGTAATACTATCTGACGATGTGACATTTCTTCTTCTTTCGCTACATCGGGTGTGACTGGCTCGAAGTTTTATCGAGCCCTCGCACCTGATGCAGCTGAGTATGACATTCTAAATCAACTACCAATCCCCACTGTTAGCTTAGGTTCGGAAACACATTACAACCTAACTAATCGATACATTAAATTAGGTATTACCGCTGTCAAGACTACATCTGTAACGGATATAACCATACACGCAGAAGGTATAAAGGGAAGAACTATCACATCATAACTAAGCCAAATTGCAGTCTCTTGTTTCTTCCATTAAATACACTTTTAACTTCAATTTACAATACATCCAACACCTATTACGTATCTTATTTGGTGTCATTATCTAAGCTAGCAACAAGTTTAAACAAAACTGTGTATATGCGTTTGTACCCATTATATTTTTTTATTTGTTACTTTTTTTCCTTTTGTAAAATTTCACTGTGCAACAATGAGAATGTAAATTGAATGAAAATAGCCAATTCCTATCAGTTCTAATGTGCCGATCGCGAATATCACAAAGGCAATTCAAAATTGGCTCTAGTTTTCATTTTACACGCTGATATAATTATATACCGATTTTTATGTTAAGTTTAAAATCAAATATTATAGTGATTTGTCACAGTCATAATACCTAGTAACAATGGATTATATTATTATCCCTGGTCTTACTTGTGTAAAATATTTTGGATATAAACATTTTGATACCAATTTTAGTGATATTTTTGTCTCCCTCCTATTCAACTTCAGTGACTTCATTAATGCATGGAACAAAAATGCCACGAGTTTGTGTTAATAGTGCTGGCACATTTTGCTATGTGTGTGTGGAGAAGTGACATTTGCTTCACAAAAACAGCAAATAACTCCATTGATTAAAAAAGCTTACAGTTGTTATTTTGGGTGCAAAAAAGGTGATCAGGATAAACCCTGGGCTCCACATGTGATCTGCAACACTTGTGCCAGCAACCTCAGGAATTGGATGCATGGGAAAGGACATTCAATGTCCTTTGCAGTGCCCATGGTCTGGCATGAGCCAACTAACTATGTCAGTGACTGCTATGGATCCTCCTATCAAGAAGGGAATATCTAAGAAGAAGAAGCGGACAGTGATCTATTCCATCATTCCATCTGCCATACGTCTAGTTCTAAATGGGGAAGAATTACCAATATCTGAACCACCGACAGAGTACGAGATTACTTCTGATGGGGATTCTTCCAAATATATCATCAACTGATGATCCGCAAAAATTGTCTCAAAATGAATTAGAGATTTGGAGCTCTCTAAAGCTAAGGCTCAGATTTTATCATCAAGATTGCAGCAGCGTAATTTTCTGGAAAGCAATGTAAATGTTTCATTCTATCACAGAAGAGAGCAACAATTCACTCCTTTTTTTTAACATGCAAGATAGTCTTGTGGCATCTGTAGTCATAAATGGTCTAATGAAGCCTCTCAGAATTAATTACAACCCTGATGAGTGGAGGATCTTTATTGATTCGTCAAAGTTTAGCTTAAAAGCAGCGCTTTTACATATTGGTAATGAGCTTCCTTCTATTCCAGTTGGGCACAGTGTGCATACGAAAGAGTTATACCAAAACACGAAAATTTTACTAGAAGCCATCAAGTATAATGACTCTCAATGGCAGATTTGTGGTGACTTGAAAGTAGTTGCACTGCTATTAGGTATGCAGTTAGGGTAAACTAAATATTGCTGCTTTCTCTATGAATGGGATAGCTGAGTTTGTGCATCTCATTACAGTAAACATGAATGGTCCACCAGAAAATCTCTTCAACCAGGTATAAAGAACATTAAGAGTGAACCTCTAGTAGACCCTAAAAAGATTCTGCTCCAGCCCTTGCACATCAAGTTGGATCTCATGAAAAACTTTGTTAAGGGAATAAACAAACATGGTAACGTTTAAGTACTTAAGGCAAAAATTCCCTTACTTAAGTGATGCCAAAGTAAAGGAGGGCATCTTTGTAGGCCCACAGATTCGAGAGCTTTTTGGAGACCATACTTTGGATGGAATCATACAAGGTGATGAGAAGCATGCATGTGAATGTTTTAAGACAGTCTGTTTACAGTTCTTAGGGAACAAACGAGCAATAAATTACAAGAAGATTGTAGAAACATGTTGTCATCTTATGAAAAACTTGGTAGCAACATGTCATTGAAAATGCATTTCTTACATAGTCATCTCGACTTCTTCCTCGAAGATTGTGGTGCAGTAAGTGATGAACATGGGGAGTGATTTCATCAAGATATTACCACATTTGAGAAGAGGTATGCCGGAAAGTGGAGCCCTACTATTTTACCAGATTACTGCTGGGCGGTCATAAGGGGTGTTCCCGAGTATGTGTATAAACGTCAAGCCAAGCGAAAAAGGTCATCTTCAGAATTTATTTCTGAATAAAATATGTAATTGTATATACTGTACATATGGACATTTAACATTTGTAATCCTTTATATACATTTGTGACCAGTTAATTTATATATTTTCTTTTGTACTTTACATAGTTCTTGTACAAAGTAGACCTACAAAGCATTTTCATTCATGTAATATTATCTTCGTTTTCTTTAATATTTTACTTTTGTACTTACAGAATGTCACTGAAATTTATCACTGCGTAACACATAACATAATTCAAGTAATTATTCACTTAAAATTTGTTATGCTAAATCTTGGAACACGAATGCGTATTTAGTTAGTGAATTATTTACTCAAAAATGTAGAGTACATTTTTTAAAAAAACCATACCTAAATATTTATGAAGATGATGATTTTGTATCATCTTATACTGAAATAAATATAACTAACTCAAAATCATGCAATTCACACACTTTCACTTCAAATTTGTTGTTCATTGATTTTCAACAAAGAAATATACTAGTAATAAAACTGAATTTGTATGATATAACATGTAAAATCACATAATGTACGACCTTTTACATAATAATCTTTACATGAGAAATAAATAATATAAATAATAAATAAATGTTCGTGGAGTGCTGTAATGTCTTCAGCACGTGGCGAAACTACAGTGAACGTCCACACGTCGGCCACCCCTGATTACAGATACCGGACGTCGTAGGCTGGGCAGACTGCTAAAACAGGACAGGTGGCGGACTGTAGCGGAACTAACATCAGACTTTAATGCTGGGCAGAGTACCAGTGTGTCTGAACACAGAGTGTTCCGAACACTCCTAACGATGAGCCTCCTTAGCCGACGAACCATGCATGTGCCACGACATCGGCAACTACGACTGAAATGGTCACGGGACCGTCGGAATTGGACGTTGGCGCAGTATCAGAGCGTTGCATGGTCTAATGAATCTAGATACCTTCTTCATAATGCCGATGAGAGGACGCGAATCTGTTGCCTTCCAGGGGAACAGCTCCTTGATACCTCTCGATTGTGCTCTGGGGAATCTTTCCGTGGACCTCCATGGATCTAGTGCAGCTTGTGTAAGGCATCGTGACGGCCAAAGAGTCTCGTACACTGGTTGCAGACCACCTACACCCCTTCACGACGATCACTTTCCCCGACGAAAGTGACATTGTTCAGCAAGATAATGCGCCATGTCATAAGGCCAGGAGTGTGATGGAATAGTTCGAGGAACATAGTGGCGAGTCTCAATTGGTGTCCTGGTCCCGCAACTTGTCGGATCTTAGCCCGATCGAACACATCTGGGAAGTGATTGAACGTGACGTCAGAGCTCATCGTCCCACTCCCCGAAATTTACGGAAATTCGGTGACGTGTGTGGAGATGTGGTGCCAATTCTATTCAGCGACCTACCAAGACTTCACAGCTTGCATGCTACGACGCGTCGCCGCTGGCCGCTGTTATCCGTGCCAAGGGTGGACATACTGGCTATTACGTAGGTGGTCATAATATTCTGGCTCATCAATGGATCTTACATCCCACAAAACCAGCACTTGCTCCAAATCAAACACCAATACGCTGGAGCTAGCAGCTTGTGAGATTATCAGCTGGCAGGTCATAAGGAACGCAGAAAGTCTGTAACAGCGCCGCCTGGTGACTCCGTCCATAAAGAGCTCTATTGACATTTAAGCTGTCCTCTTAAGTTGCCGCCTAACCACACCCTCAGAAGCCACAACATATTCCGAAATAAACAGCCAAATATTTGTGACAAGGCAGACAACAAATGATATTTTTGCTGCTCATTTAGCAATTTCATCTTTCGTTTTTTAATCAGACTAAAATTACAGAATCGAAGACACTCATTCCTGAAAGGTAAATAGGATCGAATATTGCAGAACATACTTGTATTACATTAATAATAAACTTCCGGTACCTGCTAAAAACACAAAGATAAAAAAATTTTACATGTAGCAACACATCAATCTACTTTCAACTCCATAACTCCATTCCTCAGGTCATTACACTGCGGTGAACTCACGCAACTTCACACATCATCTTTCCTCTTATGACAGGCTTAATCTTTCATCTTATGATGTCCTGAAGGCTCTTACCACTGTTATGTCATTAAGTGACATTTAGTTATAACAAATCGAAGCAAGAGTGACGTGTTCATCCCAAGTTTCGAATTAATATAAATTAACATAAAATAATTTGTTGATTGACGACTCCATGGCGTGTTGTGTGCAGCACGACCAAATAGTGTATAGAAATTGGAAGGAAAATCAGCATTGGCCGTATTTTGTTGTTTTATTGTCAGCATAATCGATTTTCGGTCACTTAGTGGCCATCCTCAGTGCTAGAAGTTAAAAATTTTCACATAACGATCAGAGTGTATAAGACCGAAAATCACAACTACACCTGCGTATGAACGTAACAGTTGGTAGGAACGTACCTGTAATATACAATTAAAATTGGTAGGCACTGGTATCATGCTATAACCACATTTGTTTCATATTAATTGTATCAGTTTACAAAAAACAATATAAATCGTAATTTTCAGTATTTGTTGTTTATATACAGTTTATGGAACATAATAATCGTTAATTCCAATTCCTGAATCTCATTGTACTAACAATATGATTTTGTTGTTTACTTCATGAACCCTGAAGTGCGCCCTGTTTATACGACCGTGATCGTCATCAATATTGCAGTAAAACAAAAAACTGGTTGCTGTTTCGCATGGAAATGGTTCAGAACAGGGCATGGCAACGGCGGCTGTTGTATAAATCACTATGACACAGCACAAGAAATAAATGCATGCATTTCTAATCCTAAAGAAACAATTCTCTCAGTTTCTAGCCATACCAGAACTAGTGCAAATATCGACATCGTCGCGCCAGCACCGCTTGCATTGCGAACGGCGGCTACAGTGAAATTCAATAAATTTCTCAATTTGCTCCACCAAGAAAAAATGCCACCATTACAGAGAAACTGAGTTTCATGTCTGTCCTCCCTAGCCAGCCCTCGATGATCAAAACAGCGTGTCTTTTGATGAAAATCGAGTTTACTACCCAAGGTTATTAACCGGAGTTTTCATGTGCCGAAAATCTGTTTCTTATTCTCTAGAATTAAGTAAGATATTTTGTACTACCTACAAATGTTTTGCGTCTTACTATACGAAGAAAGAAGAATGAGGAAGAAGTCCATTCATTGCTGGTGTTATTCCTTCAAAAAAACGTACTTATGAACAAGTCAAACACGAAGAAAGCCACAGTCATCAATTAGCGGTGGTCGTCTTGCGAGTAGCAAAAAAAGAGGAAATGCTGAACAACATCTAAGGCGAAAACATATGCAAGAGATTTCCAATAGGCGTCTAGTTCCGAAAAGATTCATTGATACAGTAATATTTATATGTAAACAACATATCGTTATCGTGTAAAAAGTGAGGCCTTGTACTCATTGACGGATATCGCCGACAGTCAAAACCAGTAACACTGAAACTTCCTAAATTTAGTTGTCCGGTTATGGAAGTACGATTCAGTTCTTAAAACCAACATATCCGAGGCAATTATTGAAAGTAAAATAAGAAAATAGTAATGAAAAGGTAAGAGCAGAGATAGTCTTACTACCTTTTTGTCAAATACCGTTATAAATAAATTATTAAATATACGTACTCGTCAAGTTAAACAAGAGATCGTCAAAGAAATTCAGGTGGCGAACCCTTTTAGCCTCAGTGTGGAGTCTTGCCAGGATGTCGGCGTTGTTGATCAGGCTGTAATTTTCGTGCGCCATGTTAAGAATGGAATTCCACGAGAACGGGCGATCAGCATAGTTCCTATACGGAAATCAATAAAAGAAGCTTACATATCTCTTGTAACTTATGAATCTGCCCCGTTAGGCTTAAATTTTCAAGATCTTTTTACGGTATCTTCCTATGACGCAGGAAATATGGCAGACAGGTATACTGACTGGTCTGCCAGTGCTACTTGAAGGACAGAGTACCAAAATTAATTTTCACACATTATTACGCGCATGTTTTAAATTTAGTGCAGGGAGGAGCGATGTCAGGCTGTCCTGAAGCAAAGAATTTGCTTGGGCTCTTGGAGTCTACCATTCCATTTATTCGCGAATCATTTAAGCGCACATCTTTATGGGTGTACAAAATTTCGAAAATAACAGCTAGTCAAGATAAACGGAGACGAGAACAGAGCACAGAAAGCAGGAGGAGGTGGGCTAAAGAGAGAGCCTTGACCATTGTTATGGAGAAAACTCGACACATCGCGTTGATAAAAACTTTAACTGCCCTAACTTCAAGCATGGACGTTTCGTTTCAAGCGAAGGTAGTGATGGATTCCTTTTCGAAATTCGAAACTATCCTGACACCTTCGCATTTAAGAAAATGTTTGACCTGTTAACCCTGATAAGGCAGTACCTCCAAACTCCTACATTAGACCACCTTAAAGCATGGGGGCTTATAAGAAGTTTGAAGATAATTTTGCGAGAACAATTAGATAATTCTGACAACGTTTTCGGAGCTGCAACTTTGTTTGCATCCCATGATCATGGATTAAAGCAAGCCGAAAATGCTGATAGCGACATACGGGTCACGCTGCCATTATGAGGAATACCTAAAAAATCGAAATAACATGATGAGCTATGCTAAGACGAGTGGCATTATTGTCTGCGGACGCAAAGGAATTCTACTCTATTTCCGTCTGCAAAGTCATTATTAAAGCACCTTTGGTTAAAACAGATGCAAAATTCAATTGCAATGAACATTTAATGAACGGATGCCGCTTGTTTGGATCCGAAAAACTTCAATGAAATTAACAAAAATGGGATTCTTAACGACGGATTAAAGTCTCTCGCATCAATTGCAAATGTCGATCGAGAACTGCTGTGAAAAAAAAAATAGAATCTTTCGCAAAAAAATTTTATGAACTGTCTAAAACTCTTTCAGATGAACACATCCCACGTAGGCAACAAAAAGTGAATGGTCCAGATTCTTAGAGTGAGGAAGAAGACGACGAACTTAAAAAAGATGTCTTAGACCAACATCCAAAGGATGCCATTTGGTTTTCCTGAAGGGATTCGGACGTCTGCCAAAGTTGCCTCTCTTCCTTTAATGCCCGTCAACAATAGACAGATAAGACCACTCTCATCCTAAACGTCAACGGCATTTCTGCGTTCCACAAGACATTGTCCTTTGCTGACTTCTCTCAGTACGGTCATTATGACGTAGTCTTACTTCAGAATGTGATTACAAATGTTTTTAATAACATAGATGGATATGATGTCGTCTGCAACATCAACCACAATGCCAAATGTGGCACCGCTATATTATACAAAGACACGCTTGCGGCTGGCAATATTCGGATGTTGCCAAACGAGCGCACGATAGCGTGAAACATACGGACGGGGCAGAGGGGGAGGGGGGGGGGGGGGGGCAGCAGGGGAATTGAACAACATTTACGCACCCTCTGGCACAGATAACAGCGAACACGATCTGCTTTCTTCAATCATGAAGTCGTTCCCGTTCTGGCTACGACCCGTCGCATCGTTTTAAGTGGTGACTTGTATGATAGCCTCTGTCGACCAACACCAAACTGGCTACCACATATCCAAACTCGTGGATTTCCTAGGTACTAAAGAACTTTATGTTCAGTGGTGATAGCACATCGACCGTATTTACGTCTCTCAGCAGCTCACAGACAATTCAAGAAGCGTTGATGACTTCGTTGACATTTTTTTTTTTTACTATCGGACTTAACTTCTGAGGTTATCAGTTCCCTAGAACTTAGAACTACTTAAACCTAGCTAAGGACATCACACACATCCATGCCCGAGGCAGGATTCGAACCTGCGACCCTAGCGGTCGCCCGGTTCCAGAGTGTAGCGCCTAGAACCGCTCGGCCACTTCGGCCGGCAAACGTTGATACTAGCCGCGTCAATTTCAGCGACCACTGCGCCTCCGTCTGCGTCATATATCTGAGGGTGGCAGTGTGGCTCCTGTTTCCAGATTTTGGTAGCTTAATACGCGACATCTTGCGCCGACAATCCTCCGCTCGGCAGTGCTACCTGATTGGCAACGTTGCCAACAGGAAGAGAACAATTACAGTTCAACACGTGCATGGCAGACTGCTTATACAAAGCCACAGATCAGGATGGTCGTACAATGATACAGCCAGGATGTTTCTTTCTGGACACGACGCATGGTGGAATTTTATCAGCAATGCCTGAAAGATGCTCTCAACGCCGCTATGGGATTACATGACAACCTTCGCCTGCGTCTAAATAGAATTAGGTCCAAGATCCTCCAGATTCATAGCGAAAAGGCAAAAGGAATCTTGGTCCGAAGTCGTCCCTTCCGTACACTAGACGCCGAAGAACAATCGTCGTATCAGCTTGCATGTAAAAAGAGACGGGCGCGAAGAAAACATGTGGCACCAAACATAACGGCAACTGGCGATCATCTCTCTCACAAATAAGAGATCGTCGCCCAAGTTACGGCCTCTTACAAGACCTTATTCCGAGTTGGTGAGGGTGACGACGCTCCTCTAAACACCCTGCTACACGACATGGAATGCGACATTTCGGAATCTTGACTGCCAGGAATTAGGGGAGAAGGTGTCGACACTAAATATAAAATCGGAATTATGAATATACTCTAAAGCGGAGCCTCCAGGATCTGATGGGTTCCCAACAGAGCTATACCAGGTTTTATGGGATATCTTCTGGGGGCAAATTCACACGAAAGGTCAATGAAATAATTCGTGGCGTTCAAGTCTCTGGCAAATTCCTTGAAAGTCGAGTCGTACTTGTACCGAAAGTACAACCTCACCCTCCTGAACACGGACTACTAAACTGCCGCTAGGTATCGAAATGAGGATGAAATCAGTCATGGTCAAAGTCATTAGCTCCTATCAATCACGTGGCGTAACGCGTCGCAATATCTTCCACGCGCCGGCCGGTGTGGCCAAGCGGTTCCAGGCGCTTCAGTCTGGAACCGCGCGACCGCTACGGTCGCAAGTTCGAATCCTGCCTCGGGCATGGATGTGTGTGATGACCTTAGGTTAGTTAGGTTTAAGTAGTTCTAAGTTCTAGGAGACTGATGACCTCAGATGTTCAGTCCCATAGTGCTCAGAGCCATATCTTCCACGTGGCCTCCGCATATAGTCGCACATACTGCAGCAAACAGACTATAGACGGGCATACTAACGATTGACTTTGCTAACTCTTTCGACCGCACAAGCCACACGTACTTACTTCGAGTGATGGGTAAAACGAGTTTTTCCCCACAATTTATCAGGACAATACAGAATTTACTCACAGGAGCACGGTCAGTGGTGACGATTAGTGGATGGAAAACTCAACGTATTTCTATTTGTCAGTCAGTTACACATAGTCGTCCCCTTCCAATGTTTTTGTATATTATCACCATAGACCCTCTCCACGGGACTATAGGTCGGACAGCCAACAGTGAAAAGATACGCAAAGCTATAATCAAATGTATAGCATATGCAGATGACGCTGGGGCTTTCATCGATCATATTGCAGACATTGATTCGATTCGCTCTTCTCGCTGTACGAACGCACGCTCATCTGGAGCAGTGATTAACGGCCACAAAACTGTAACTGTGCTGCTTCCTCGGCGACGGCTCGGTACTGACGTTACTCGACCATGGTACCATGTTGTGTGAGGCACAGAACTGGAGAAGGGTCCTCACTTCCATCACGGGCCTTTGTGGGAATCATGGAACTCGTTGGCTATCTCCCCACCAAAAAGTAACCAATATCAACACCCTAATTCTCTCTACGGCCTGATATCTCACTCAGCTCTTCATTGGGCCAATGTTCATAAACAGGGCAACAAAGCCGGTGCGGCCCCACTCTGCATTGTTGCCAAAATTTATTCAAGATGGCGGGTCCTGGATGGCAGCGATAGATTTCGCAATGTTGCAATGACTGCATGGCGGGAAGTTCAAATTTTGGAGGGAAAATAGGTCAATTGGGCTACCTCCACTAACCTAACCCCTCCCCTCCCTCCTCCCTTCCCCCAGAAAATGGCGGGAAGCTCAAAGTTTGGTGGGAAAAAGGACGCTTGGGCTATCTTCACAAACCTAAGAAAGTGGTGGGAAAATTTTGGAAGGAAAATAGGTCATCTGGGCTACCTCCACTAACCAAAGTCATCCAATCAGCGCCTCTTCCTTGTAATTGGCGGGAAAAGGACTCCCTGTGCTGGGCTGTTGGAGAGAGGAAGGAGTGTATTTTATTTATTTTCTGTGGGAAGTTGGAACAGTATATTTAGGGATGGATTTCACGTAGTTTATTTATTATTCTGATGCAAAATACTCGCCCTGATGTGCTTGGGGTCACAATACATAGCCTACAGACCTGCAATCTGCTCGTAATAACGCTGTGCACTGATGTACAGACACATTCACTACGCGTATAAAATTGTCAAAAAAATGCATTATAACGCTCTGCAAACACGCTCACTAATTATAAACTGTTGAAATAATGCATTGCACAGCCTACAGACCTGCAAACTACACGTAGATTACACTGTTGTGCACACATGCAAATAAACTGTAAATTGAAAATAAAAAAAAAAATAACGCATGTAAAGGGCTCTACAAACATGCTCACCAATTATAAACTGTAGAAATCATGCATTGCACAGCCTACAGACCTGTTCAAAAAATAATGCAGTACACTGATGCACAGACACGTTCACTACGTGTAAAATTGTCAAAAAATAATGCATGTGTAACGCTCTGCAAACACACTCACAATGCTTAGACTGCCGAAAATAATGCAGTACACAAACGCTCATTGTACGAAAAAAAAAAAAAACTTTCGAACTAATGTTAAGAAATTCGACCATGACGTATCAGCAAACTGTTCCTTACAGAGTACCCAAGGCTCTCACGACAGGGAGGCGCGCTCACACCGGTCCAATCCACCACATTTGCGAGACGCCTCTGGCCACGGGCACGTGTTTACTTAGGCACCGTTGATGGCGTGATGACGCGTAGCCGAGCAGCACACCCTCGTAGGTACAGCTAAAAGGTTGTTAGTGTTATACTGATGTCTCATGTCTATGTAAATAACAGCCAAGTTCCCCTCTGGACACACTATAGAAATCTAATGCTTCCCAGAATAACACAGGATGCATTCTTCCTAGCAGTCCTAAAGGGACAGCCCATCCTACATGCGAGACGCCTCTGGCCCCGCACGTATTTACCTAGCCACCATGCATACCTGTGAGTCCAGTGCTGGCGGAATCGCTCAGCGAGTTGTTTCCCTCGCTACTCACCCCCTTAGGCGCAGCTAAAAGGTTGTCAGTGCTATACTGACGTCTCATGTCTATGTAAATAAGTGCAAAGTCTCCCTCTCAGAAATCATAAAGTGTCGCAGAAATAGTTAACGGTCATTTTTGTTGTTGCAGGAGCTTTCGTGATGTCTCACCTTGTATGCATGGAAAGTCTTGTCCTAACAGAACCTGTTTACGAAAATAGTGCAGAATAACACCGAACGTATTCTCCCTGATGGTCCTAAAGAGGCATCCCGTGCTACCCTTCCTGGAAATCATGACGTTCTGTGTTCAACATATGACTCAGAATTGGTAAACGTTCTCACCGCTAAAAACCTTTATCACGTATGTGCACACTCGCGAAAACCCCATTAATCATTAAAGCATTTTTGTTGTTTGGAAAGAGAGCACTGCCTAAGCACAGATGGGAAAATCAGAACAGTTACACAAACAGAATTCGAAGCATTGTGCTACACAAGAGAAAAATGGCTGGAATTTTCGGTATCCTACAGCTACTGGTCTGTTGATGTCCTAATGCCACAGTGGTGGATGAGCGGCAGCATCCCACCAGAGATGGATGGTCTGCTTCAACTTGTCTTTGAACACTTGAACAAAGAAGACATCACAAATTTCTATAGGTACCTTGCCCCCATCTTGTACAAATCAGTCTGTAGAGGCTCCTATGTCCCAACACAAGGGATGTCTTGTGAATGAATGGAGCATTCTGATTGGCTCTTACTGAATTTACCCGCCAAATTACTGATCTTGCCGCTGTGGGAGCACTGTCTGCCTTTTTTTCTGCAGACGAGTCTTTCAGTGGCAAAACTATTTTGTACAAAAAAAATGGCTCTGAGCACTATAGGACTTAACTTCTGAGGTCATCAGTCCCCTAGAACTTAGAACTACTTAAACATAACTAACCTAAGGACATCACACACATCCATGCCCGAGGCAGGATTCGAACCTGCGACCGTAGCGGTCACGCGGTTCCGAACTGAAGCGCTTCGAACCGCACGTCCACACCAGCCGGCTATTTTGTACAGATCAGCGTATTGCACTGATAGCTAAACCCTGCAAAATTGGTCTCCAGATCGTCTAATGCCAGGAGACACTTCCTCAATTACACTGCTCTGCCACTGACGACGGAAGCTTGAATATTTCAGCCTGAAACCTATCTCCAACCCAGCTATATACACTCCTGGAAATGGAAAAAAGAACACATTGACACCGGTGTGTCAGACCCACCATACTTGCTCCGGACAATGCGAGAGGGCTGTACAAGCAATGATCACACGCACGGCACAGCGGACACACCAGGAACCGCGGTGTTGGCCGTCGAATGGCGCTAGCTGCGCAGCATTTGTGCACCGCCGCCGTCAGTGTCAGCCAGTTTGCCGTGGCATACGGAGCTCCATCGCAGTCTTTAACACTGGTAGCATGCCGCGACAGCGTGGACGTGAACCGTATGTGCAGTTGACGGACTTTGAGCGAGGGTGTATAATGGGCATGCGGGAGGCCGGGTGGACGTACCGCCGAATTGCTCAACACGTGGGGCGTGAGGTCTCCACAGCACATCGATGTTGTCGCCAGTGGTCGGCGGAAGGCGCACGTGCCCGTCGACCTGGGACCGGACCGCAGCGACGCACGGATGCACGCCAAGACCGTAGGATCCTACGCAGTGCCGTAGGGGACCGCACCGCCACTTCCCAGCAAATTAGGGACACTGTTGCTCCTGGGGTATCGCCGAGGACCATTCGCAACCGTCTCCATGAAGCTGGGCTATGGTCCCGCACACCGTTAGGCCGTCCTCCGCTCACGCCCCAACATCGTGCAGCCCGCCTCCAGTGGTGTAGCGACAGGCGTGAATGGAGGGACGAATGGAGACGTGTCGTCTTCAGCGATGAGAGTCGCTTCTGCCTTGGTGCCAATGATGGTCGTATGCGTGTTTGGCGCCTTGCAGGTGAGCGCCACAATCAGGACTGCATACGACCGAGGCACACAGGGCCAACACCCGGCATCATGGTGTGGGGAGCGATCTCCTACACTGGCCGTACACCACTGGTGATCGTCGAGGGGACACTGAATAGTGCACGGTACATCCAAAGCGTCATCGAACCCATCGTTCTACCATTCCTAGACCGGCAAGGGAACTTGCTGTTCCAACAGGACAATGCACGTCCGCATGTATCCCGTGCCACCCAACGTGCTCTAGAAGGTGTAAGTCAACTACCCTGGCCAGCAAGATCTCCGGATCTGTCCCCCATTGAGCATGTTTGGGACTGGATGAAGCGTCGTCTCACGCGGTCTGCACGTCCAGCACGAACGCTGGTCCAACTGAGGCGCCAGGTGGAAATGGCATGGCAAGCCGTTCCACAGGACTACATCCAGCATCTCTACGATCGTCTCCATGGGAGAATAGCAGCCTGCATTGCTGCGAAAGGTGGATATACACTGTACTAGTGCCGACATTGTGCATGCTCTGTTGCCTGTGTCTATGTGCCTGTGGCTCTGTCAGTGTGATCATGTGATGTATCTGACCACAGGAATGTGTCAATAAAGTTTCCCCTTCCTGGGACAATGAATTCACGGTGTTCTTATTTCAATTTCCAGGAGTGTATCACCACATACCATATTGATGTAGTAAACACACAGTTCGTATCCTGCGCCAAACAAAATCATCACTTCTGCTCCTTCATATAGCTAGCGACCACCAGACACTTGTACATATACCGTGAAGACAGATACGAGGGCAGTTCAATAAGTAATGCAACACATTTTTTTTCTGAAACAGGGGTTGTTTTATTCAGCATTGAAATACACCAGGTTATTCCCCAATCTTTTAGCTACACAACACTATTTTTCAACGTAATCTCCATTCAATGCTACGGCCTTACGCCACCTTGAAATGAGGGCCTGTATGCCTGCACGGTACCATTCCACTGGTCGATGTCGGAGCCAACGTCGTACTGCATCAATAACTTCTTCATCATCCGCGTAGTGCCTCCCACGGATTGCGTCCTTCATTGGGCCAAACGTATGGAAATCCGACGGTGGGAGATCGGGGCTGTAGGGTGCATGAGGAAGAACAGTCCACTGAAGTTTTGTGAGCTCCTCTCGGGTGCGAAGACTTGTGTGAGGTCTTGCGTTGTCATGAAGAAGGAGAAGTTCGTTCAGATTTTTGTGCCTACGAACACGCTGAAGTCGTTTCTTCAATTTCTGAAGAGTAGCACAATACACTTCAGAGTTGATCGTTTGACCATGGGGAAGGACATCGAACAGAATAACCCCTTCAGCGTCCCAGAAGACTGTAACCATGACTTTACCGGCTGAAGGTATGGCTTTAAACTTTTTCTTGGTAGGGGAGTGGGTGTGGCGCCATTGATTGCCGTTTTGTTTCAGGTTCGAAGTGATGAACCCATGTTTCATCGCCTGTAACAATCTTTGACAAGAAATTGTCACCCTCAGCCACATGACGAGCAAGCAATTCCTCACAGATGGTTCTCCTTTGCTCTTTATGGTGTTCGGTTCGACAACGAGGGACCCAGCGGGAACAAACCTTTGAATATCCCAACTGGTGAACAATTGTGACAGCACTACCAACAGAGATGTCAAGTTGAGCACTGAGTTGTTTGATGGTGATCCGTCGATCATCTCGAACGAGTGTGTTCGCACGCTCCGCCATTGCAGGAGTCACAGCTGTGCACGGCCGGCCCGCACGCGGGAGATCAGACAGTCTCGCTTGACCTTGCGGCGATGATGACACACGCTTTGCCCAACGACTCACCGTGCTTTTGTCCACTGCCAGATCACCGTAGACATTCTGCAAGCGCCTATGAATATCTGAGATGCCCTGGTTTTCCGCCAAAAGAAACTCGATCACTGCCCATTGTTTGCAACGCACATCCGTTACAGACGCCATTTTAACAGCTCCGTACAGCGCTGCCACCCGTCGGAAGTCAATGAAACTATACGAGACGAAGCGGGAATGTTTGAAAATATTCCACAAGAAATTTCCGGTTTTTTCAACCAAAATTGGCCGAGAAAAAAAATGTGTTGCACTACTTATTGAACTGTCTTCGTAGATAAGCACATAGATAGTATAAATAGACCTTGCAGCACTAGGTCATCCACTGCAGCCGACAGTCACAAGTCATCTGCCACCACACACACACTGGTCCGACATGTGACCAGAGCACCCTCAGCAGACCGAGGTCACTCTCCAGACTGTTGTACAAAGGCTGGGTCTGTTCCCCTTGTCACAAAGGCGTCTCTGTTTCTGGTACCGACCTGCTTGCTTGCATCCTACACCCATCTCCAGACTCTGGGATTACAAGAACATTGCCACAATATCATACCATTTACAAGATACTTCTCAATATCAAGCACATAGCAGTACACTACCGATCGTTTGCACAGTATAATTCCGAAGATATAGACCGGAAATTATTTCACTAGAAACCCAAAACTTTAGCGAGGTACAGTGTGTTGTAAACTACTGAGTAACTAGAAACTTATCCCGTCTGCAAAGGTCTTTACTTAAAAACTCGAAAAAATAGAGGAAGCTGACATTTCCACTCGTGAATACCGATGTCGGTGATATAGCAGTTTCCAAATCATCCCTATCATATAGGAAGTCACATAATGTGCTTCTCGTGTCTGGAGAACCAGCAAACGTGTCTTCCACCCGCCTTTCACCTGCTAGATGCACGCACCACAATTGATGTTCTCTCGACCAAATAAAGGCGGGAAATGTGCAGAAGCAGTCAACCGGACAATATAGATGGGAGGGAATAATGGTCCATCGCATACACACATCCATATTGAATGTTCTAAAATTTCCACAGAGAACACATGTGATCACGAAACCCGTCCAACACATAGCGACTATTGGTTCACTATTCAGCCATCTAGAGGGCAACTCGGTTAAGTCAGCTACATTCCTGTACCCCAACAGGTCTTTCCATTCAGACGGCTCCTGCCGTTAGCTGGAAACGTGAATCATTCCTGCTACAGGCCACCGCCGCCACATACTCCTCGCACACCAGACAGAATCGTCCTAGGAAACCGGCCACATGTATTTTATCACTGTACTTACAATTAAATATTACGATCGCAGTCTCAATTGGACGACGTCGACAATTATCAAAGTATCAGAAATAGTCTCTTCTGACGGCAGTGGCTCTGGAAATAGAAATATCTGTACCATTCTTATGACTTTACATACTTTTCCAAGTAAAAAAAATCTTTCATTCCCTTTGCGGCTATCGCAGTATTCCCCGTCAAATCTATATCTTCCCTATGACAGGACATAGTCATTTTCTTTGCACATGTCGGAACACATGCACACACACACTATAAGCCTGATGCTTAAGGCGAACCTATCATGCATCCCCTACTAACAAGTATAATACTTCGCCAATAACTCATTGCTGGCGATACGAAACAATACTGAGCGAAAATCAGCAATGGGTGGCCATGTCTCGTAAGTTTTTTCTTGCGAGTGGTACCACGGTGTCTTATTAAGAGACATGTAACCGTCTTACAAGCTACCAGATGTTAAAAAACACGATCGCAACGACTAAGTTACTGTCACAAGCAGTCTTGGATCTACAGGTGCTCACAAGTATCGCTAACGATATCCATATCAAAAACTATATAAGCCTTATAAATTTAGGTATGGCATTACCTCTGAATGAAGTGGTTTATAGCCGGCCGGAGTGGCCGAGCGGTTCTATGCGCCACAGTCTGGAACCGCGCGACCGCTATGGCCGCAGGTTCGAATCCTGCCTCGGGCATGGATGTGTGTGATGTCCTTAGGTTAGTTAGGTTTAAGTAGTTCTAAGTTCTAGGGGACTGATGACCTCAGAAGTTAAGTCCCATAGTGCTCAGAGCCATTTGAACCATTTTGAAGTGGTTTTTCCAGACAAATACCACAACACGGAACGGTGTAAGCTCGTAATAAAATCACCGAATTTAGAAAGTTATTCAGCTAAGGAATGCCATATGAAGCCAGTATTTGCAACTCCCTCATGCCGCCACTATATATTTCTCCAGTATTTGTAACGCATTCTGTCTCAAAGCCACGTCAAAGGTTCTGTGATATATCCACTGGGTTAGAGTTGATGGTTGATTGAGAATGGTCACATACAGTAGATAGTGTGCTGATGGAAGTCGTAAGAAATGTACACTAGCTTTTCAGATCTCTAATTCTATGCTTTCTGGTAGAAATGCTGTCTGTGATTCGAATCAAGTCTTTCCATTCAACCGCATACCTGCGTTGGATCGTATGGAGAAGTCCCTTAATGATTACAGCCACTAGTGAATCATATTTCTGGCACTCTCATATCTCGACACGGGTCACCTTTCTCGAACCCATTTGCTACAGTAAAATTCCAAAGTGGTTTTATATAGCCCCTATGCAACTTGCAACTGCTCCTCAGGCTCTGCACTGCCATCCCTGAAGCTTTGTGCATGTGATCGTTCCAATTTAAGTCAGAACTGAGCAGAAGTCGGGGAGAGCTATGTCTACCACATTCTGCAGCCCGTGTAGAAACAGGCTAAGCTGAGTTAGTGCGAGAGGACCATGTTTTGACCATTCGATGGAAATGGGAACATATCGTCGTAGCTCCGCCAGCAGTGTACGATGTGTAAGGCCAATGCCAAAGGAAACCTGCTCCTGCGACATGAGGTAGTATAAAGATAGTACGAACAGTTATGATGGTGTTCCTTATCGGGAAGATTAGGAAGACTCAACATCATACAGGCACTGCAGTCTGAAGCAGATACACGACCCTCAGGGTCCATTCACATCTATCACCCCAACATTTTATCATCGTTATTCTGTACCATCCAACAGAGAAAAAGTACGAACTATAAAAGCTCCGCTAACTTCTTGCGGTAGAGAACTCGACACGATTTTTATAGCATCTCTCTCTTCCCATATATCGAAAACAAATACCGTCTCTGTGCCGGCATCGAGCACATGTTGCGATTCTACCAAATATACAGGTATTGATCCATCGGAGCAGGCAGTCAGTGATTGAAGTCTCTTGCACAGACCAATATAAAGTGTCAATGCCTGTACTGTAGAAGGAGGAGGATGACCGTATCCCACAGACTATACTGTCTGTCCTAAGAGAGGCTCCCTGTGTCGTTCTCTGAAGCACGTTTTTTTCTGCTGTAACATGCTTTGTACAGTCTCATGCATTTTGTTTTTTACCGCCACGACTTCGAGGTCTGTGTCAGGTTCTAAACTGACATTAACACGTTCTGGTACATTGCCTCTCACAGAAAACTGGGTATCGCACGGTGTTGCTGCTGCTATCACAACACACACACACACACACACACACACAAACATGCACACACACACACGCACACTGTAAAACTTCAAACAAAATACAGTTACAACATAACTAGAAAGGTTTTGTGGCGTTGTGGAGCGTTTCCAAACTGCTGTCCGAAGGTGATTGACGACCTCCGCATTTAAACTCATCTGCCACAGTGATGGGATAGCTGATGACTCTGTGTTCCGTTTTGATTGATTCCTCGTACTGTAGTCATGTACGCGATCACTGTTCCAGTGCTAGCCATCCGTGGCACATGCACATACACAGACATATAGAAAACAGAGCAAATGCACTGCAGATGTAGAATATGTGGTGGAGGTGGCTGGATCCATTCAGGTACAGTGCTATACTATGCCACCCAATCAGAAAAATAGTGCATTTGCACTAGGTGTTGGCAGCTGTACTACATTTACATGCAATTTTAGAACACGTAATGAGTTGAGCGCCCTTAAACCCTACCAAACACGTAATGAGAAGTGATGTCATGATCGCGGGGTAGAAATGACATAAAATTGTTAGAATTACGAAAAATGACGGAAAATACGTAAAATGTGGGAAAATACACCTAAATGCGGGGAGATTGAGGAAGTAGGTGCGTGTCTTCTGGTTGGCGCAGGACAATTCTTGTACATGGGAACGAGTATGCGACAGCAAGAGGAGTCCGAGAAAACGTTGACATGGAAGCACCGCGAACCAGGGAAGCAGTTACTTTTTTTTCTGTCAAGGCAGCATTCTGTTGTATGTCTATTAAGGTAACAGTGATACAAGCGAGTTTACTATATTTGACGCTTTCCAGGAAAAGAGAACCACCTGCCTCTAAACTTACAGGCATCTGTGTTAAAGGATGGTTGATATGGAGCTGTAACAAGGTACGATTTAGTGGCAGACTGAAGATACATTCTAGAGATGGAGGGAGATGCTGCTGCAGATCATTTGACCATTTCTTCCATTGTTCTGTCAGGATGCATCAGTTGTGTGGTACAGCCTGTCTTCAACTCGTGTACAACCATGTGTTCTTTGTGTGTCTTAGAGCACTGTCTACTTGTGATCGCTAACAGCAAACCTCTTGGTCATCAGAGAACTTCCATCTCATGTGTGATGAAATGTTACCATTCTGTTCCGACACATTCCTCTACATGAAAGAATATTTATGTGACATACTCCATTCCCCTGTCGCCTCGTGGGTATAAAATTGATACTCAGTTTCATAATTAAGGTGATTCTAAGTTCCCAACAGGTGTTTGTAAGGCACTGCAGTCCCCGTGTATACATCTGCTTGACAGATGTGTTGTTTACAGAGTTAGTGGTGGCATGACGTGTAATTTCACATGTCAAACACTTCTGTTATGCGTTTATCTGTTACCTTGGAAGAGGTATTCTCCATTACTAATGATCATTTTATAAAGCACTGATGCGAGCTTAGTATAATCTCTGAACTATGATTGGATGTGAACAGTGGACGCTATACATCTCTGGAAAGCTAGAGTGTGCATTTATCACACAGAATCTATATTTTAAGGGGGATGTAATGGATTATGGTCCAAAAACTCGATTTTTCAAAAATATGTTTTTTCCTTATCTACACAGTTTAATCTATGTTGTGTGTGAATTTTATAGTGATAGCAGCTTCACAAATGCCTTTAAATTAACTCTGCACTGGCTGCCACTCACACCTTTCCTGACATTTGGGAATTTCTGTCAGTGTGAAGGCTATTTTCTTTTGATATCTTTTGCTGACATCTGTATCTCTGGCTGACATCTATATCTTGGCCTGAAAACTTTCTTGCATGTGGGTTATTTACATTTTGACAATACTGGAAAAACTGGGTTTAGGAAATGGAGGTTTCATGGAAATAGGTTTATCGACAAAAAAGAGGAAGCAGCTCGAAATGAAGAACATAAGCTCTCAGCTTCAGCATCAAAACTTGTGACAGGAGAATTGTACAGGTGCATGAATGATGTTTATATGGATTCCACTGGATTCAGACTGGATTTAGTACTCCTCTGTCCGGCTATAAAGTTTTCATGTTCATGTGTTCGCTGTAAAAATACGAAATGCTTGATTGTTGTTGAAGAAAGAAGAGTGGGAATAGCTCGTGATTTTTAAATTTTCATGACAGTGAATCTCCTACAAATGTTACTGACCGGTATGTGTCTGTAGTTGGGACCTGGATGAATAGGGGTCACACATCTCTGTATGGAATTACATATGTTATTGTTATTGACTCAGGTAAAGATGTAGAAATTATGTCTAAATACTGCCACCAATGTGCAACAAGGAAAATGTCCAACGGTGAAGACAGTGAGAAACTGTAGCAAGAAAAGCATGCAGTAGCATGCTCTAATAACTATAGTGGCTCAAGAGGGGGGGGGGGGGGGCATGAAGGCTGCTGCAGTTGTGAGGATGTTTTTCAGATCTGAGGACCAGTATGGTGTTAGATATACTAAATACCTTGGTGATAGGGACTCATTTTCGTTCATTGCTGTAACAGATAAAAATCCATACAATACAAGAATGGACAAGTTGGAATGTGTTGGCCACATCCAAAAGAGGCTTGGTGGTAGGCTCTGTTGCTTGCTGAAAGAGAAGAAAGGTGAAGTACTTGAGGATGGAAAACCACTAGGAGGAAAAGGCAGGCTTGCTCTGAAAGAAATTGATTCTCTTCAGTTATTTTATGGGAGAGCTATCAGGAAAAATACACACAATTTATGGGCAATGAGGTGTGCTGTGTGGGCAGTTTATTCCACAAACTATCCACTCACCAAACACCAATGCACAATCTGTCTCCAAAAGACGATTGGTGGAAATTCAACAACAGAAATGAGACGTATTCACATAAACACTCATTACCAGAACGTGTTATGAATGCAATTAAGCCCACTTTCAAGTTTCTTGCAAACCCTGATTTATTGTGGAAGTGTCTTCACAGAAGACACAAAATGCAAATGAAAGCCTCAATAATTTAGTTTGGATTAGATACTCAAAAAGGACATTCTGTGGACTTGAAGCACTCAAAATAGGTGTCTCTGATGCAGTTTTATGTTACAGTAATGGAAAAAATGACAGAATTGAAGTGCTGATGGGAGCTAAGGAACAGTTTTTTTTTCATTTTTCAGTTTGTTACCATAGTTTGTCATAGAGAAACCTGCAAGAAGGAAGTATGTCATGCAATGGAAATATATTTCTTACGTTGGATTATTAACAGCGTTACATTCCATACGATTAGTAGGTCGGCAACTGAAGCAATCTAACATTATAGCCTGTTTTAAGTGCAGAACTGTGTAGCCTTAGGAGTGCATGTGTTTATGTTCTCTCTTACCGATACCTTCCCAGTACTGATCCCAGACACTAGAACGATACTTTAGAATTGATAGTGTAGTTGATTTATGTACAATGCTTCAAACTCTATCCGTATGGAGCTCCATCATGCATAAAAACCACCCGTTTCTGGTTCTTCTTAACCGTCTGATATTGCATCACAACACATTCAAATCTACTACTATACACTGATAAGGGATGCTAACCTCCTCGACATGCACACATTTGGGAAAATCTTGTGCACTTGGATGGGTGTGGAACAGCAGTTACAGACTCGGCAAGCTCCATTATTTCATGAGACACAGAATGTAGCGGTCTAGTTCTGGTCAGCTGCAGGTTAGACCGGTAATGGTGCTGCAGGATGGGTTGGTCAAAGACAGTGCGAGGGGATCTTTCAGTCTCTAACTTTATCCTCAGAATGCGAGAATCCCCTGTGACTCCCATCCGCATAGAGAAATATCGTAAATTACGTACAATGCATAAGGTGCTAGAAATATGTAGATTGCTGTCTGGTATACTTTGATGATGTAAATGTACGAGGATTAACAATGAATAGTCATCTATCTACAATCACAATGGTACTCGCAAACTAGAGGAGGTGGTTTAGCGATGATACCAAAACTGGGAAGCGTGCTGTCGCATCATTGTTTGATGCTGAAATTACTGTAAAATTGCAAAAATTGTACCCACTGTCAACTGTGATGTTTATTATTACAGTACATCAACAGAGTCCTTTCCGTCCCATCCATCCACCGGTATGCTTTTGATTACCACATAATGAGTGACTGCCATCGCTTGTTTGAGATTGAGAAAGAGTTTTGGTGGAGGGGCAACCTCTTCTGGGGATGGCTAGCACCAAATCAGTGATCACGTAGATGACTGCAATATGGGAATCAATCGAAATGGAACACTGTCACTGTGACAGATGAGTTTAAATGTAGAGGTCGTCAGTCAGCTTCAGACAGCAGTTTGGAAATGCTTGACAACGTCAAATAACCCTTCCAGTTTCCTTATGTTGTAACTATCTTATTAAAATCATCCAATATGTGGCAGTGACAACACCGTGCGACGTCAAGTTTTCTGTGAGAGGCAATGTATAACACCATGTTAATGTCAGTCTAGAATCTGACAAAGGTCCGGAGATTGACCTCGGTCCGCTGAGGGTGCTCTGGTCACACACCGGGCCAGTCTGTGCGCAGGGATAGATGACTTGTACTGTCGGCTGCCATGGATGACCTACCAAACTTGCAGGAAAAATATCTAGTGCTGCGAGGACTATGTATATAATACATTTGCTTATGCTATCTGTCTTCATGGTAAATGTATGAGCATCTGGTGGTTGCTAGCTATATGCAGGATGCAGAAGTGGTGATTTTGTTTGGAGCGGGGTACGAACTGTGCGTTTACTACATCAATACGGTATGTGGTGATATATAGCTGGGTTGGAGATAGGTTTCAGGCTGAAATGTTCAAGCTTCCGTCGTCAGTGGCAGAGCAGTGTAATTGAGGAAGTGTCTCCTGGCATTAGATGATCTGGAGACCAATTTTGCAGGGTTTAGCTATCAGTGCAATACGGTGATCTGTACAAAATAGCCGGCTGGTGTGGACGTGCGGTTCTAAGCGCTTCATTTTGGAACCGCGTGACCGCTACGGTCGCAGGTTCGAATCCTGCCTCGGGCATGGATGTGTGTGATGTCCTTAGGTTAGTTATGTTTAAGTAGTTCTAAGTTCTAGGGGACTGATGACCTCAGAAGTTAAGTCCTATAGTGCTCAGAGCCATTTTTTTGTACAAAATAGTTTTGCCACTGAAAGACTCGTCTGCAGAAAAAAAGGCAGACAGTGCTCCCACAGCAGCAAGATCAGTAATTTGGCGGGTAAATTCAGTAAGAGCCAATCAGAATGCTCCATTCATTCACAAGACATCCCTTGTGTTGGGACATAGGAGCCTCTACAGACTGATTTGTACAAGATGGGGGCAAGGTACCTATATAAATTTGTGATGTCTTCTTTGTTCGAGTGTTCAAAGACAAGTTGAAGCAGACCATCCATCTCTGGTGGGATGCTGCCCCTCATCCACCACTGTGGCATTAGGACACCTCCAGACCGGTAGCTGTAGGACACCGAAAATTCCAGCCATTTTTCTCTTCTGTAGCACAACGCTTTGAATTCTGTTTGCATAATTGTTCTGATTTTCCCATCTTTTCTCAAACAGTGCCCTCTTTCCAAACAACAAGAATGCTTCATGATTAACGGTGTTTTTGCAAGCATCCACATACATGATGAAAGTTTTTGGTGGTAAGAATGTCTACCATTTCTGAGATGTATGTTGAAAGCAGGACGTCACGATTTCCGGGAAGGAGAGCACGGGATACCTCTTTAGGACCATCAGGAAGAATACATTCGGTGTTACTCTGGTTCTGTTAGGACAAGAATTTCCATGCAGGCAAGCTGAGACATCACGAAAGCTCCTACAACAACAAAAGTGACTGTTAACTATTTCTGCGACACTTTATGATTTCTGACAGGGACACTTGGCTCTTATTTACATAGACATGAGACATCAGTATAGCACTGACAACCTTGTAGCTGCTCCTGCGCAGGTGAGTTGCTAGGGAAACATCTCACTGAGCAATTAGGCCAGCGCTGGCCTCACAGGTATTAATGGTGGCTAGGTAAACACCTGCGGGGCCAGAGGCGTCTCGCATGTGGGACGAGTTGTCCCATTAGGACCCCTACGAAGAATGCATTATATGTTATTCTGGGAAGCATTGCAAAAGATTTCTATAGTGCGTCCAGAGAGGGACTTAGCTGTTATTTACATAGATATGAGACGCCAGTGTAACACTAACAACGTTTTAGCACCACCTATGAAAGTGAGTCGCTAGCTAAACATCTCGCGGCTACACATCATCGTGCCAGCAATGGTGCACATGGCCAGAGGCGTCTTGCATGTGGGATTGATTGGATCGGTGTGAGCGCACCACCCCCAGTGTGAGTGCCTTAGGAACGCTGTAAGGAACAGTTTGCTGATAAGTCACAGTTGAATTTCTTAACGATAGGTTCAAAAGCTTTTTTACGTGCAATGAGTGTTTGTGCACTGCATTATTTTCGGCTGTTTAAGCATTGTGAGCATGTCTGCAGAGTGTTGTAACGGTACGTGCATTATTTTTTGACAGTTTTATGCATAGTGAACATGGCTGTGCATCAGTGCACTGCATTACTTTATGAACAGGTCTGTAAGGAGTGCAATGCATTATTGCAACAGTTTATAATTTGTGAGTGTGTTTGCAGAGTGTTATACATGCATTATTTTGACAATTTTATGCATTATGAACGTGCCTAAACATTATTATACTGCATTATTTCGGTAATTTACAAGCAGACTGCAGGTCTGCAGGCTATGTATTGTGACCCCAAGCACGTCAGGGCGAACGTTTGTATCAGCATAAGAAATAAACTACATGAAGTCCACGCCAAATAAACTGTTCCAACTTCCCACTGAAAATAAATAAAATACACTCCCTCCGCTCTCCAGCAGCCCAGCACAGACTGTGTCCTTTTTCCAGGAATTCCAAGGAAGAGATGATGGTTGGACGACTGAGGTTAGTGGAGGTAGCACAATTGATGTATTTTCACGCCACTTTCTTAGGTCAGTGGAGAGAGCCCAAGTGACCTTTTTTCCCATCAAAATTTGAGCTTCCCGCCATTTTCTGGTGGAGAAGGGAGGGGAGGGGATTAGGTTGGTGGAGGTAGCCCAATTGACCTATTTTCCTGCCAAAATTTGATCTTCCAGCCATGACGTCACTGTGACATTGCCGAATTTATCGCTGCCAACTTGGATCCGCCATTTTGAATAAATTTGGCAACAATTCAGAGTGGGGTTGCACTGGCCTGTCCTACTCTCATATGCAGGTCAGTTCCAAAGGCAGTTTAATAATTCCCATGGAGGCACAAAATTTTTAAGTTGAATGCAACAACCTGTGTCTTAAATATGCTCCTAGGGTCTTTGGACTTGTTAACTTTTCATGCAAGTGTTTGGCACTGCTATTCCACTGTACAGTTTCCATATGGGCTAGCAACCCAGATGAAACGCCTCTAGGACTGCTCACAATGTATCAGCCCCGTCTGCAGAAACACTAGTCATAGTGGCGGACATTCCATTTCGCTGTCTGTCATCAAAGACAATTTCCTGAACAAGAGGTGTGTATTATATATTGTCACTGACAAGTACAGATCGGTCCAAAAGCTCTATACGACTTTCTTAGGATGACCCCTTGTGCACAAGCTGGAATCAGCTGAACTGGAGATAAGTGTGGTCCAACATCAACAATCCCATATTGCCATGGAATTGTATGCAATTTGGTAAAACAACTAACTATATGACACAATACCAATGAACAAGAGTCTCTCAGACATTAACATACTGGCCTCAGCAAACTGTGGTAGGTGTTGTATGTAAACTGAAGGTGGAGAGGGGGAGAAAGGAAAGAAAAGAGAAGGGATCACTGCTGTCTGCTGCATCGGGACATTATGTGGAATAAGCGACGATGAGTGAAAATATGTACTGGGACCTCATGTTCAAGTAGGCAGGTGCATTAACCACTGTGCCATCTGCGACACAGCAGTATCACAACTGCGTGGACTATCTCGGCATGCGTCATGGCCGATCTACATACCCATCGAGCACCACTTATCTGCAGCCCCTGTCCAATTAGGATTTCAGCTCTAAATTTCGATCTCTGTGACTAACAAAGGTTGGGGCCAGGAGAGTTATGGGAACATAGGATGCATTGCAGGGGAAAGTTCCCATCTGTGCAATTCTGAAAATCTGGTGTTGGTGGGAAAGATCCATATGGCACAGGCTGTGAAGCAGTCATTGAGATGAGGGATATCATGTTTGGCAGCGTTTTCAGCAACAGGGTGGTCCGCTTGTTTTTTGGCCACAGTTTGTCGGTGGCCATTCATGCGGACAGACAGCTTGTTGGTTGTCAGGCTTACATAAAATGCAGCACAGTGGTTGCAGCTTGTAAATCACATGGCTGGTTTCACAGGTTTGACGAGATAGGTGATGTTAGTGACCGGACTGGAGTAGGTGGTGGTAGGAGGATGTATGGGACAGGTCTTGCATCTAGATCTATTACAGGGGTATGAGCCATGAGGTAAGGGATTGGGAGCAGGGGTTGTGTAAGGATGGACGAGTATATTGTGTAGGTTCCGTGGACAGCAGAATACCATGGTAGGAGGGGTGAGAAGGATAGTGGGCAGGACATTTCTCATTTCAGGGCATGACGAGAGGTAATCGAAACCTTGGTGGGGAATATAATTCAGTTGCTCCAGTCCCGGATGCTACTGAGTTACGAGGGGAACAGTTTACATTAGGATCTTCAAACTGCACTGTTGGCTGTGGGGCATCATGGGAATTAGTATGAGCATGTGCATGTGCACGTGCTGTGTTTTTGTCTGCCATTTGCACATGAAAATGTCACAGTACAGCTTACCTGAGCGTACAGCACTTGTGAA
Source organism: Schistocerca americana (assembly GCF_021461395.2). Taxonomy (NCBI): domain Eukaryota; kingdom Metazoa; phylum Arthropoda; class Insecta; order Orthoptera; family Acrididae; genus Schistocerca; species Schistocerca americana. The sequence continues at coordinate 613,886,761 of NC_060120.1, forward strand.
GGCCTTCTATGTGAGCAATAACAGCCCAATTCCAGCTCAAAGGAAGTTTGCGAAGAGGCTCAAGCTGACAATAACCCATCCAAGTGTGCTAACGATCAAGAATTTTATTCGCAAATTTCAAAGAACAGGTAGTGTTTGTGATTGCAATGTACACAATGTCAATTTCCAAAAAGGGTGAAAACACCTGAAAACATCAGGAAGACGTGCACTGTGTTTAGAAACCAGTCTCAGGAAATCAATCAGATGAGCTGCATAACAGGTGGGAATCAACTGGGAGACACTGCAACAAATTGTTGTCGAAGACCTACATCTCTTCCCATACAACATTCAAACCCATCAGCCGTTAATCCCCAGGGCAATGGAACAGCGGTTGTGTTTCCCCAACACTACTGTCCACAGAACTGACAAAGGGGACTTTGATGTGAACATGGTTTGGTTTAGTGACAAAGCCCACTTTCATTTGGATGGATTCATCACTAAGCAAAACTGGCACATTTTGGGGGTGAGACACTGGATTTCGCAATTGAGAAGTCTCTGCACCCTCAACGAGTGACTGTGTGGTGTGCAATGTCCAGTCACGGAATAATTGGTGTGATATTCCTCGATGGCACGGTGACTACCGAATGATATGTGAAGGTTTTGGAAGATGATTTCATCCCTGTTATCCAAAGCGACCCTGATTTTGACAAGACGTGGTTCATGCAAGACACAGCTCAACCCCATCAAAGCAGTGCTGATGTCCTGGCACTTTGGGGACTGCATTCTGGCTCCGGGATACCCAGAGGCCTCTGGCATGGGCCTCAATTGGCTGCCATATTCTGCCGACCTGAACACAAGCAACTACTTTTAGTGGGGTTATATTACAGACAAGGTGTACAGGAATAACCGCAGAACCAGTGCTGAGCTGAAAACAACCATTCAGGAGGTCATCAATAGCATTGATGTTCCAACACTTCATCGGGTCATGCAGAATTTAGCTGTTCATCTGCACCACATCATCGCCAATGATGGCAAGCATATTGAACATGTCATAATCTAGATCCAAACATCTGTAGTGATGTTTACACATTGAATGAAGTGTGTTCATGCTGTAGTTTGTAACTAATTTATGTTTCTTTTCATATAGTTCAATAATATGTATATGGCCTACTGGACTGGGGTCACTGGCAGTTGGTCCATCTGCAACTTGTACCCATCCTCCCTACATTCATCTTGGCTGAACCAACAAGTCTGCAGTGGCAGAGCACACTGTCAACGAAAGACACATGTTTGTTTTCGAACAGACGAAGGTGCTCTGCCGTGCCAACAGGTTTTGGGATTCAATCATCAATGAGGTAGTGGAAATAAAAGTACATGATGATCTTGTCGACTGGAGCAGCAGCTTCAAATTGAAGGAAGGAAGGAAGATCGGGTTTAACATCCCATTCGACAGTAAGTTCATTAGACACAGTGCACAAGCTTGGATCGTGTCAAGGATGGGAAACGAAATTGGCTGTGCTCTTTCAAAGGAACCATTCCAGCATTTGCCTGGAGTGATTTAGGGAAATCATAGAAAACCTAAATCTGGATGTCTGGACATGGATTTCAACTGTCATCCTCCCGAATGTGAGTCAGGTGTGTCAACCACTGTGCCGCCTCATTCAGTGGTTTCCAATTGAGCTCTGCAAGGGATGTAGCATTAGAAAATCTAGATCTACATCATCATATTGTGCAATCCACCATATGGCTCATGGTAAATGGTACCTTGTACCACTACTAGTCATTTCCTTTGCTGTTCCAGTTACAAATGGAGTGAAGGAAAAACCACTGTTTATTTGCCTCCATACGAACCCTAATTTCTCTCATCTTATCTTTATCATCTTTAATGCGAAACATACATTGCTGGCAGTCGAATATTTCTGCAGCCATCTTCAAATGTCAGCTATCTAAATTTTCTCAACAGTATTTCATGAAAAGAACATCTTGCCTCCAACGATTCCCATTTGAGTTCATGAAACGTTTCCATATTACTGGCTTACTGACCAAACATACTGGTAACAAATCTGCCAGCTCATATCTGAATTGCCTTTATGTCTGCCTTTAATCTGACTTGGTGAGGGTCCCAAACACATGAGCAGTCACAATAGTGTCTATATAGGTCCCCTTTATAGATGAGCTATACGTTTCTAAAATTCTTTCTGTAAGTTGACCATTCTCCTTCCCTACCACCATCCTCAACTAAGGAGTGCTCTGATGTGAAAACAGTGGAGGCAATGACATCCAGAGCCCCCTCCACACCACCGCCACCCCCCCCCCCCCCCCCCAAAAAAAAAAAATCAGTCTCCAGTCCAGTGGCTATTGTGGATTTGTGGTGTATTTATCTCATGACACGCATTTGTAGTCCATTTGGTTTGTGTTCAAACTGGACATGAAATCAACAACTTTACCTTGTAATGAAACTGGTCTAACTACATCCTGTTCTATGTACCAAGTGTAATTTCCAATACAAGACATTTTATCACACATTTTGCAATACCTTTTTTAATTGTCAGAAATTTTGTAAATATTTCTTATAAAAATTGTCTTGATTATTGTGATGAATGTAAATGTCAAAGAGGCATGGAGAAATTTAATAATCTTTGACCAGTGTGTTGTCATCTTTGTATTTAACAATCTTCGGACGATCAGTGGGTTAACTAAGTTAATTGCTGTATCAAGAGAAGCTGTTTATGGCTGCATGTGGTCAAAGCTAGGCAAGTGGTGTCCATTATGTCTAGATAAAAATGCTCAAAATTATCCTTTTATAATCATGTTACTTGTAATTTGTGAAATCATTTCAAGAACACATCACCAAAGTGTCTCCCATAAGTCCAACCCCTCGTCCAAGTCGTGGGAGATGGGCAACGGCACAAAGTAGGGGATTGCCTTTAGGGGCGATGTACAGCGGGGACTTCGTGTGCCCCAGGACCGCTACGGTAGCTGAGAAGGCCCTATGGGAACCCTGAAACGTGACGGCTAATGGGGCTCTGGTGAAGCTGCGATAGGCCTAGCAAGCCAGTAGTGGATAAATCAACTGCTTTTAAAAAGGGAACATGCCTCGGATCACGGAACGGATTTAAAGGAAACCGACCAAGCAATGGAAAAGGATTACGAGATGGTTTACGGCTGGGCACCTTAAACGTAAGGACTCTAACTGGGAAGTTAGAAGAAATTGTAGAAATGATGGAAAGGAGGAAATTGGACATCTTGGGACTTGCTGAGACTAGGTGGTGAGGAGTTGGTGAAAAACCACTAAGTAAAGGATGTAAACTGTACTGGATAGGGAATGAGAGGGGAAGAAACGGAGTGGAAATAGTGGTCAGAGAGGGTCTGCAGGAGGAGGTGGAAGGTATCAATGATCGAATGATAAAAGCCAGAGTACGGGTGAAAGGAAAAAGCATTGAAATCATCCAAGCATATGCCCCACAGGTGGGGTGTACAAAAAAGGAGAAGGAGGAATTTGAAGATGACATGCAAAAGCAGCTAAATGGAGGAAATCAGATTATAATAGGGGACCTCAATGCACATGTTGCCACAGACAGGAAAGGATTCGAGGAGATAATGGGACCAGAGGGCTGGGGGAACCGAAATAGAGAAGGAAAATTGTTGCTGGAATTCTGCAAGAGGAATGGGCTGGCGATCGCAAATTCCTGGTACAAGAAGAGGAGTAGTCACAAAATAACTTGGTACAGTGGGGACTGGTCCCAAACTTCAGTAGTAGACTATGTACTAGTGGATAGGCAGATGATGAGCAGCCTCACAGATGTTAAGGTCATACCATCTGAGGCCTTAGACAGTGACCATCGGCTGTTGGTAGCCACCCTGAGAGAGAAAAAAGATAGGAGGGCAACAGATATACAGGAGAAAAGGTTGAAGACATGGATGCTGAAAGAGGATGAACGGAGGACCCAGTACCAGACACTGATCAGGAAGAAGCTGCCAAAGGAGGATCAGAGAACAGTGGAAGAAGAATGGGGCGATTTCAAGAGGGCTCTAGTTGAGGCAGCTGAGACTGTGTGCGGAAGAACTAGCACAAAGAGGAGAAGTAGGGAAACCCCATGGTGGAACAACATATGTAAAGAGGCAGTACTTCGAAAGAACAAAGCCTTCAGAGAATGGTTCCAGACCCGAACAGAGGAAGCTAGGGTAAAATATAAGGAAAGCAAGAAAGCGGCACAGACCATAGTAAGGGCGGAGAAGAAGAAGTGGATGGAAAAATGGACAAGAATGTTAGAAGAGGACAGTGAAGGGAACAAAAAAGTACTTTACACCATGGTAAGAAATAAGAGGAATGACAGAAGCGAGTGCCTGAGGATCATGGATAATAATGGAAGAGTTGTGGAGGAAATGCATGAGCTCAAAAAGATTTGGAAGGAGTACTTTGAAGATCTGTTGAATGCCGCCAAGCGGGTAACTAATAGCGATGGAGAGCCTAAGGCAGCAGATGATTATAATAGTGGGGAAATTGATGATCTAACTTGGAATGAAGTGGAAGAAGCCATAAAGAGGATGAAAGGGGGCAAGGCACCAGGTTGGGACGAAGTAACAGTGGATATGATACGAGCAGCAGGAGAAGTAGAAACCCAGTGGCTATACAGAGTGCTGAGGGTGGTGTGGAAGGAGAACAGAATTCCTGAGGATTGGAAGAAAGGAATTATAGTCCCGATCTTCAAGAAAGGGGATAAAAGGAGATGTGAGAACTACAGAGGAATCACCCTGCTATGCCACTGAGGAAAAATCTATGAAAAGATGCTGGAGAAGAGAATAAGAAGCAGTATTGAAAGTAGACTGCAAGAGGAGCAGTACGGTTTCAGACCGGGAAGATCAACAACGGACCTCATATTTGCGGTAAGGCAACTGCAGGAAAGTCACTATGAGTACGGGAAGGACTTAATCATGGCCTTTTTGGATATTGAGAAGGCGTATGACAGTATCTGTAGGGACAAGCTCTGGGATGTGCTGAACGCAAAAGGGATAGATGAAGAGATAACACGAAAAGTCAGAAAAATGTATGAGGGAAGTGAGAGTTGTGTGAAAGTGGGGAGGGAACGTACTGCATGGTTCAAGCTGGAAAATGGGCTGCGACAGGGAAGTGTACTTTCGCCTTTATTGTTTATTATTGTTATGGATGAAATCCTACAGCAAGTATCAGATGCAATTGGAGATCATAAAATGAAAGCAGTGCTCTTTGCCGATGACCTGATGTTATGGGGAAATTGCGTGAAGGAGGTGCAAGAGCAGTTAGATGCATGGGAGGCAACGGCAGCACAATATGGAATGCATTTCTCTGCAAAGAAAAGTGAAATAATCGTCACAACAAGGAAGAAGAATAGGCCAAATGTGGATATAACCTGTGGAGGGGAAAAACTACAAGTGGTAGAGAACTTCAAGTACCTGGGAAGCGTGATTGAAAGTAAGGGGGGAAACGCAATGGAAATAAATGAAAGGTGCAGAAAAGCAGGGCAGTTCTACAAATGCATTAGGGGGCTTATTTGGAGCAAGGAGGTGCCACAGAAATCCAAGGGAATTATATACCGAACCTACTTTGTCCCCATATTGACATACGGAAGTGAGACATGGGTAATGCACAAAATCGACAAAAGTAGAATACAGGCTAGTGAAATGAAGTTCCAGAGGAGCAGGTTGGGTGTAACAAGACGAGACAGATTGCGAAATTTGTATGTGAGGGAAAGACTAAAGGAGGAACCAGTACAGGACAGGATAGAAAAATCAAGACTGCAGTGGTATGGACACATGAAGAGAATGGATGAGGGAAGAATTCCAAAGAGGATGTTTGATCTGCAACTGGAGGGGAAGAGGCCCAGAGGAAGACCAAGAGATAGATGGGTGAAGGGAGTAAAGGAATGTGTGATGAGAAGAGGAGAGAACTGGACGAAGGTGGAAGAGGGGGAATGGTGGAAAGACAGAACACGATGGAGAGGCTTGTGTTCCCGACAGACCCAGCCAGTGGCTGGAAACTGTCCAAGATGATGATGATGATCACCAAAGTGAAAACTGAAATGTGTTCATCGCTCTGATTAGAATTGATACAACAAAATCAAACCTTGAACTTCTGCATATCCAAATAATTTGTCAATATTCTAAAGGAAAGAAAGAAAGAAGACGTGAACCATAAAAACAACAAAGAAGAATTTTACCAGCTAAGTACCAATTATTTTGATCAATCAACATTTCTGAACTTTCCACCCTGTTAGCTCAGTGTGCTGCAATGAAGGACAAAGCATATTTTCTGAAAATAAACAGAAACAGAATTTAAATAATTAGTTTGAGTCAGTAATTATAGGGTGGGGGGGCGGGGGGGGGGGGGGTCAGAGCTTGAAGATGATGAGTAGTAAACTCGTTGAAACGTTGCGACAACACGTCACTATTCAGCTGATAAGCCAAGAAGATTTCATCAGTATCAATGACAAAGACAGCCCTTGGCTTACTTAGAGTCCTTTGGTACTTGGCGATGCTGCATATGACTAAATTCCAAGAATTCTTGAGACTTATGGTACTGACTACACTCTGTTCTCACTACCTACAAATTTATAGAAATCAGGGCTCACTTCTGATTACTTTTATCATCATCTCAAATTAGGTATCATAGGAGAAAGTATCTCACTGTGCGCTCAGCTGTGGCTTCCACTGTTTCTCTTGTAGACAATGGGTATAAGGTACTAAGGCGTCTGTACATCTACATCATGCTTCGCAAGCCACCTGAAGGTATATGGCAGAAGTACTTTTTGTATCATTAACTTAGCCCTCCAACCCTCTTCCACTCGCGAATAGTGTGTTGTCAATAAGCCTCTATGTTGGTTCTAATTTCTCGAATTTTCTCTTAATGCTCATTACATGAGATGTATCTGGGGCAGGTAATATGTTGTCAGACTCTTCCCAGAATGTGCTCTCTCAAAATTTCTGTACTAAATCTCTCTGTGAAACACAACACCTCCCTTCTAAAGTCTGCCAATTGAGTTTGTTGAGCATATCTGTAGCACTCTCATGCCAACTAAATGATTCCATGACAAAATGTGCCCCTCTTCTTTGGATCTTCTCTATGTCTTGTATCAGCGTACATATGTAGCAGCATTCCTCTAAAACTTGTTTTTATTAATCTCTTCTTAGTGTCTCGGCAGTGATGTAATCAATGTTTATGCTTCCTGCTGACAAACTGAGGCAACCTGTAATGCCATGACCTCTGCGATTACATACATTGCAATGAACATTTGTCCCAAGTTAAAACTCTGTGTCAATTGAAACATGAAACTGCAAAATTCAGCATCATGATACAGTCACATTTGCATTTTGGGAGCAGATATTTGAATTTTCCTTCGTGTATTTTCTTAGCTAAAGCCTGCAGTGTTTGCTAGTCTGTTGTGTAACTAAGTTAAAACCAAGCCTTAACAATGCTAAATGATGGCACAGAAAAAGGGCTGTTTTTTGTGATTGTTTTGTACAGACTGATGACTTCCCCGTATTTGTGAAGAGCTGCTGGAATGGATGATTGAGTCCAATAACAATCACCCTTGACCACCTTTTACTGTTTGAGAGGTTGTAGCGTTTGGAAGAGAACTGGCAGGACTTCATGGTTGTCTCGAGAAACATACAATTTCCATAGATTAGATGAGAGGGGAGTTTCCTGCAGCACAGCCTTGTATAAAATTTCCTTGATCTTCTTGCTGTGTCAAATTAGAGTAAAAACTCCATCATCTTCACCAGATACAATTGACTGTTGTAACTCCATCTTTGATGACTTTTTATGGGAAATATTTGGTGTGTGACATCACCATGATGACATGCTGTCATATATATTGATGGCTACAATGTTAGTAGTGTCACCACTTCCGTTGTAATATAAGCTACTTGTAGTCTCTCATGTAGGAAGCCCATTTACATTCACCACTGAATTTATAAAGAGCTCAAATTCAGTATTGCATCTGCTTCATAACTTGCATAATTCTTTTTAATCGGAAACCTCTTTCTCAAGAATCTCTTGGTTACATGAGAATGAAACATACAGCCATTTCCAACACACAGGAAAAATTAAACCTGCATTTTCAGTGTAATTCAGTACAGTACACTTTCCCTCCACTCGTGAATGGGATTTTACAAATCATGTACACCATTTAGTCTGTCAACATTAATCAAAGAGTAATTTCAAGTTTAGACTGTGTGTAAATTGTCACTTATCACAGAAAGGTCTGTCAGCATGGTAAGTTGGCTCCATAAATACACCGCAGCATCATCATATGGACATTCAGTCTGCCTTGTGAATCATTGAAGTTCTGCCTTCTTGTGATCACCCGCAACTGAAAACACCAGCTCATGACCACTACCTACTAATTATGACATGTAAGTGTCCCGAGGAGAATTCAAAAGTACTATGCACTGCCTTTTTAGGTAATTGGTAGGTCTGTGTCAATACAGACCGTAAGCAACCATGCAATCAATGTGGCCTCAAGGTATCCATTCCTAACAACAGTACAAACTCCTCACCCACATGATGTGTGAAGGAGTTGTGAATGGGAACACCTGGTAAGGACACTGAATCACTGGTACCAAGTTCTCGTCACCAACATCACCAGATTTCTAACGACTGTCATAGAAGAATGTGGAGATGGCCAGGGATCTATGCATATTTCAGGCATGCAATCCCATGGATTCAGCAGATGGATGGGTCACTCATATTTTGGACTGGTATTATGTAAGAATGTCAGACACTTCTCATTGCTGTTTAGGATAATTTGAGGATTGTGCAATATTGATCATCCAATCTATTATCCAGCTCTGCAGTCAAAATTTCTGCAGTACATTTCTCATTCAAGACAAAGCATGCATACTTCATGCTCATCTTCCTCCAGAAGGCAGGAATGAACCAAATGCATCTGCTGACATGAGCCCAATTGACCAAGCTTGGGTGTGGTAGAAACTTTCTATGTGTCATCAGTCTTATACAGTGGATGACTTCGGCAAGACCACAGACGAAACAAGGGGGCCATGCAAAGGAGGGTCCAAGTATGTTACTAAGCATGGGACAGAGCAACAGGGTACTGACTGTTACGCAGAAGGACAAGAAGTTAATAGGGTGCTAATGTGTGCAACATACTGCTATAATTTTGAATATTGTTTTGTTTTTATTTCTCAGTGAAGTTATTCTTATAGTTTCATGACACCTTTTATTTCATTGCCATCCACAGCTCATGGTTTATTGGTTAGCGTTGTTGCCCCAGGAGCACAGGGTCCCGGGTTCAATTCCCGCCCGGGTTGGGAATTTTCTCTGACTGGGGACTGGGTGTTCATGTTGTCATCATTTCATCATCATTCAGGAAATGGCGAGGCTGGAAACTGAAAAATCCAGGAATTTGTATGGACACTGACAACCACGCCATTGAGCACCACACAAACTGAAATCGTCGTCATAATCTTTCATTGCCAGCTCTCCTTGAATCTAAGCCCATACATGTGCAAATATACAACTGGTGTAAGACATTTTAAGCACTTTGGTTGCTGTCCCGATTAAAGATATTGTTGCTCATTATGACCTCTGTGGCCACTCTGATGATGGAGTCTTTGTAAGTTGATGCATAGGACAAGATTTTTGTTTCATGAAACATAATTTTATGTTTATTTATGGAACTGCTTTGGGCATTTTTTTCTGAATCATGATTTTTTTTATATGTTGCTATTGTTCTGTACAACATTCAGAATTTGTTTTTTAAATGACAAATCAGTCAGTCATGTGTTCTTCACATGGAATAGCTTCTTTATGGAGTATTCCAAATGTGGCACTTCAGAATTGACTCCCTTTTGCCACATTGTTATGGTGATGTGTGTATAATCTGCCCACAGAGCAAGGAAATCTCTAGCAGCTTCTTCAGAAAATGAACACAACACACCCTAACATGAAGTGCATTATCAAAGTGGAGAGAAAAAGAAAGTTGCCATTTTTAGATGTTTTAGAAGAACATAAACCAGATGGGATACTCACCCATTCTATTCATCGCAAGCCAATACACACTGTCGTCATTAGTTGAAAAGAGAGTAGTTTTGAATATGTTGGTACACAGGGTTATAGCAGTTTCTGAGAATGTCCACTTGAATTCCAGGGTAAAATCTCAAAAGCACATCTTCTAAATGAATGTTTGTGGGAATTATGCCAAGAGCTGGAACTGCAAAGTTGCTCAACAGTTACAAGACAATCTTCCTATTGCATACTTCCTTTCTGTGTGGCTACATCTAGCAAAACAAGTAGGATCCTGGGTAGACAGGAAGAAAGACCTATTTTCTGACTGGCCAAGAAAAAAAAGATTCTGCATCCAGTTGAGGGCAGTCTTGGCCTTACGATATCTGGAATTTATACAACTCTTTGTCAATGTAGAAGCTGCTAAATCGATCAATCAGTATTTATAGTTTCTGAACAATGTGCAGAGCACCAATGGCATACAGAAAATTGTGATTTAGAATGATCTGTGGTTGCTAACCACACCCCACTAAAATTAAGTTTCATAAAGCAAGTCTTGTCTGGTGCAGCAATTTATTGGGACATTGTCGTCAAAGAGACATATGGATCAGAATGTGCAAGAACAACTTGAGGCAGGACAGCAGCTATACTCATAGTGGTGCACGGATGCTGGCTCTTAGCACTGTCATACGGTGTGGCATACTTGAAGTTCCAGTTTCAAAATGCTGTCGAGTGTCACTGCTCAGAATGACATCGAATTTGAACAGCATATTATTGATGCAGGGGGAAACGTCATGGAACAAAAAAAATGTAACCAAAATTTTACCAATACATGGCGCTATAAGCGTCTTAACATAAATGGGGTGGGCTACATATGACAGATGAATCACAATATGACAGCTACGGTTTGAGTTGCTCATTATACCATCCATACTGTTCAATGTGCATGACTAAACAAGTTCAGCAGTCAATAGTTGTGGCACTGTTAGTGAGGTAAGCCCATCCATTACAGCAGATGGGGAAAACTGGTTTTTAATTGTCCTGTGGCCAAAAACCACATAAAAAGTAAAATGAAATTGATTTTTTAATAGTCCTTGAGCTAAAAATTGCATAAAAAGCAAATGACATTGGTTTCTAATTGTTGTGAGACTGGCACAACACATGTTCAGTATACTTCTCCTGTTTCTTCCTATAGGTTGAAATTGAGAAACACCAAGTTCCCCAACAGATCGGAGTGACTTGAGAGTCACATTGAGAGTGTGTTGCCCAATGTGTGCCTTCAAACTCAGTAACATTCATAATTGGAGAACTGAACACAGCATATTTCAGATATCCCCACAGCCAGAAGTCACATGTTATTAAGATCACATGATCTGGATGGCTGGGCTGTAGGGAAAAGACAGCCAATAATTGTAGCATTTCTGAAATGCCTCTGCAGCAGTCACATCACTGGTTATGCAATTGCAGGACAGTGTCATCTTACCTAAAAATAATCCTGCCCACACATCCACACTGTTGAAGTGTTGGAATGACATTGGTGGGCAAAACACACTCAGACTGTTTAACAGTGACGGTACAAGTGACAGGACCCGCAGGACTCATCTCCTCAAAAAAATACAGCTGTACGATGAACAATGCAGAAACCCACATCACACAGCCACCTTCGCAGAACAAAGTGGTAGCAGTTGATGTGTGTGTGGATTTTCTATTGTGCATGTTCTTGGAGATGGGAATGGGCTTCATCTGTCCATACAATGTTCCATGGTCACTCACTGTCCACTCCCATGCGGGAAAGAAATTCCCAAATGAACATTTGTGTTGCTGGCAGAACAGCAGGAAGCAACTCCTGAATACAGATGATTTTGTATGGATAGCAATGCGAATGTCTTGTGGAATTTCTTGCACTGTGCTCACAGGCATGTCCAATCTTTGGGCAATTTCCCTTGCACTGCATGTTTGTACACTACCCCTCAACGCTGTGGCCACATTTTCGATAGACATTGGATCAATTGCTTTCCTCCCTCGCCACACTTCACTTTGAAAGAAACTGGCTTTCAAATTTTGTAATCATTTTCTCCAGATTCTTAGCAGACTTTTTCATACCCTTGAGTGTCTGGAACTTCTGCAGGGTTACTAGCACACAGTCACTATTCTTGTAAAAGAGTTTTACCAGCAGTGTATGACCCTTCATTGAGACAGCCATGTTGGGCAACTCGGATGCAAACTGAGGAACAGCCTTGTGCCATGCATCTGTTGGTGTGCATGTTCTGACACGTACAGCACCACTTGCTGGTCAAATTGTCATTCATTTTTTCTTTTGTTCCATGAATTTTTCCTCCTGCATCAATATCCTGTTCAAATTTGATATCAAATTGAGCAGTTATTCCCTTTCTACAGTGTTTTGAGCTGTAACTTTAATTATGGACATCCTGTACTACAGAGAAATTTACCACGTTTTTTTATGTTTAGCGGGAGTCAGGCCATGATAGCATCAGAGACATTGATAGAATCTCTGGAGATCAATGCCACGATGACGTAAGTCATCCAACATAGACCAATTATTTGCTATGTAAGGAAATCACAGCAGTAGTTATGACAGTCACCTGTTCCTCCTGAAGACAATGAAAATTCTTATTGAAAGCTTGAGGTTTTACTCTAATGGAGGGCTTCCCAACATGTGGTCCGCAGACCCCTTAGGGGTCCACCAGCTCTTTCTAGGGGGTCTGTGGCCACCTTTCACCAAATCGTGTAAAATAGTAAGTAAAATTATTGAATAAAAATGTGAAACTCAAATTCATCACTTTTTTTTTTTCATGTGAAAAACATGTGTACTTTTACTTCAGGTCGTATTCCCAAGCAGCCTTTGCGGTTCCTAAGTGAGAACACATACACAGTTTAGTGCCAGAGAATGCGGCTTCTCTGATCGACTGTTTCGCAACAATATGTGGGTCGTTTGTGCGCTGGCGCACAGCGCTAGGCACGCTGAAACCTTTCACGCATGAGCGGAGCTAGCTTTGTCGACCAATCACAGCGCTCGCTGGCACGTATGCGGCCCCAGGCATTCTTAAATGTTAAACTTGATTTGTCAGTGCACCCCTATTTCATAAATCGAGTTTTGACCAGTTTATTACTTCTAACATGGATCGGTGGCTGAAGTTAGGGTCATTGAAGAAGAGTGCAGTTTCTCCATTGCCTTCACAACAAGGGAAGTTTCCTGTTGAAATGAATTAGGAAGGAGGACGACCAAAGGAAGAACAATCACAAGAAGCTGCACAGCCGCATTTATTATGTGAAAATGCTGCAAGTACTCCATTGGTTGCAATATCCTGCGGAAGTGGAATAACGAAGAAGTGCAAGTACAACGAAAGCTGTTTAGAAATGGGCTTTATGGAGACAAAGGAGGGTAAAGCTCAGTTTGTAATTTGTGCAGGAGTCCTTCCGAACATTTCAATGGTTCCAGTTAAATTGGCCATCATTTTGAAGGTACTCACACGGATTTCCAGGCTAAAGACATCGATTTTTTTCAAAAGGAAGAGTTCTGAACCTGCTTCTCAGCATTGCATGAAAACTCATGCAAAAACAATTAATGAGAATTCATTAAAAGCTTCTTTCATGGTTAGTTATCGAGTGGTAGAAACAGGCAAAGATCATACCATTGCAGAAAATCTCATAAAGCCGTGTGTTAATGATATTGTTTCTTGCATGCTAGACAAAAAGGCAGTAAAGCTTGTATCTTCGGTGCCATGATCAAACAATACTGCCAAGAGACGTATTGTTGACGTGTCAAATGATGTGAAAGACACTTTTGTTTCTCGCATCCAACACAATTAATTTTCTCAGGTAGATAAATCCTCTGATGTTGCAGTATTAGTGATTTTATTGGATTTTGTCTGCTATGAATATTCTGGATGTTTTGAGGAGGACCTCTTATTGTGCAGACCACTACCTGCCATCACAACAGGTACTGAAATATTCCGTCCTCTGGATGATTTTTTAAGGACTAACCAAGTTTCATGGTCTAATTGCATAGATGTGTGCACAGATGGTGCAAAAGCTACGACGGATCCTACAGTCGGAGCAATAATGAAAATAAAAGAAAACGCCAAGAATTGCACCACTAGTCACTGTGCTCTCCACAGACAAGCTTTAGCTACGAAACAAATGCCTGTTTCATTCAAGAAAGTTTTAGACGAATCCATTCAAATCATTAACTACATAAAATCAAGGCCTTTGAAGTCAAACTTTTCACAATACTGCGTGAAGGTATGGGAAGCCTTCATCGTTTCTGCTTCTCCACACAGAAGTGAGGTGGCTCTCACGAGGGAATGCACTCTCTTGGTTGTAGGAATTAAGATTGGAAGTCTTAGCTTTCCTTTTGGAGCATAACACCAAATTAGTAGACCTTACTAATTATGAAAATTGGCAGTGTATACCTGCCTATTTGTCAGATATTTTCTCCAAAATGAACGAAATAAATATCTCACTCCATGGGCAATGTGAAACAAAGGTCACTGCTATCGACAAATTTTGAGCATTCAAGAGGAAAATCAATTTTTGGGCAGAGAGTGTCGAGGAGAGAGAGGTCGAGTGTTTTCCTCTCCTCAAGGACTTTTTGAAAAACAAAAGATTGGCGCTTGGGAAGAATTTGTTTCATCAAATCCTGGAACATCTCTGAAGCTTGATGTCATTGTTCCAGGATTATTTCCCAACAGCTGAAGATGAGAAGCTGCAGAAATACGAATGGGTGGTCAACCCATTCACTGTATCCAAAAAGCCGAACATTCTATCATCAAATGAATATGAGTTGTTAATAGAAATTGCCATAGACCCTACCTTGAAATCAAGTTTTGACACTGACAGTTACCCACACTTTTGGATCCGTCTGGATAACAAGAAATACTACCGCCTTGTTGAAAAGACAAAACGTGTACTACTTCCGTTTGCCACAACGTACATGTGTGAATCTGGATTCTCGATCTATGCTGCCCACAAAACTAAGTACCGAAGCTGTCTAGATGCAGAACCAGACATCCGTCTCCAGTTGTCAAGAATTGTACCCAACTTTCCAAAATTGTGTCAGCAGAAGCACCATCAACCACCACATTAGGATTCCATTATTATTCCTAGAGACTCATCTATAGTAAAGAAGAAAGCTATTTTCTTTATAGATGCTCAGTGAATGTACCTGAACTATAGCTCTGTAGGAATTTTGTTTCTGTCTTCTATCATTTACAAAATAATTATTAATTGAATTCTGTCGGCATTGATATTTTTGTTACGAAAATTGAAATGATCTCTAAAGCTAATTTCTTTTCTTTATAATATATTCCATCCTCTCAGTTAAAAATATGGCCTGCCTATACTTCAATTACAATTACTTGCTATTACTCTGACACTATACTGTGGCAACTGGCTGCGAGCGTAAACAAATGAGGACTTTTCACGTGCCACCTTGTAAAAGGTAAACCTCCTCTCCCAGAATTGTTTCCTTTGAGAAAAATAGTCTTACATTCTGTGAAATGCTTGTCGTCTTATATAGAAATAAGAGAGTCTGTTTGTTTGTTTTCCTAATTTGTTTACAGTCGAGGCTGACTGCCACGATATAGTGTCCAAGTAGTAATTGAAGTTGTCATCTGTGGGTAAACTGTTGCCACGCCACCTGCTAGTTGCCAGCTACCAACTGAAAGTACACTGTTGGAACGCCACTGCTAGCTGCCGGCTATGGATTGGTTGGTTGGTTTGGGGAAGGAGACCAGACAGCGAGGTCATCGGTCTCATCGGATTAGGGAAGGACGGGGAAGGAAGTCGGCCGTGCCCTTTGAAAGGAACCATCCCGGCATTTGCCTGGAGCGATTTAGGGAAATCACGAAAAACCTAAATCAGGATGGCCGGACGCGGGATTGAACCGTCGTCCTCCCGAATGCGAGTCCAGTGTCTAACCACTGCGCCACCTCGCTCGGTACGCCGGCTATGGATTGATAGCTGCCATTCAGTAGATACGCAAAGACGTAAAAATAACTAGACTTTCCGAGCTGTTTACATTTGTACGAAAATCGATTGTGGAACTGAAAAACGGCTTTATAGAAGCAGATTTCCAGAATCGTTTTTGAAGTGTTTACCTGACCAACCAAAAGCGAAACTGGGACATTGGCTTACGAAATCCAGTTTTGGAAACGCATGTAAACTGGATGAATGTATCCCCACACATTGCACAACAGATGTTACAATAGTCCCTTAAAGGCAGTTACTTGGTCTCTTTTCTTTCGTGATGTGCTTGTATCCCGAATCATGGGTCCACCTCTTTTCTTCACAGTCATGCGGAATGGCCGCCCAGTCTAAGGCGCCATGTCTTCGTGGATTGCGTGGCCAATCCCACCGGAGGTTCAAGTCCTCCCTCGGGCGTGTGTGTGTGTGTGTGTGTGTGTGTGTGTGTGTGTGTGTGTGTGTGTGTGTGCGTGTTGTCCTTAGCGGAAGTTAAACTTATGTTAATAGTGTGTAAGACTAGGGACTGATGACCTCAGCAGTTAAGTCCCATAGACTGTACATATATTTGAACATTTTTCTTCGGATTTTACGAAAAATTACACACACACACACACACACACACACACACACACACACACACACACACACACACTCGACTATTACGAAATATGCATGCTCCTTACACAACAGTAGCCAAACAATGGAAGTGAACAGACTGCAAGTGGCAGCTTGTCAACAGCAAACAGTTTGGACATGAAGTTGATTGCTCTTGGAGGAAGGCAGCTTCATCATGTGAAATGTCAATTACCAAGTAATTTTAATCAGGCTATAGTGTGTTGAACAAAGGGAGTAAATCCACTAGTAAGTGTCTAGATACACTGGGAATTCAAATTGGATTGTTGATTTCAAGTTGTTTTCATTCATCTCTAAACCAAAGGCTATTGATACTTTGGGGGGAGGGGGGGGGGTGGTCATTGGGAACATGGCACTTGCATTAAGAAGCTTTCAGTTCCCATGGGTTTCACTCTGAAATTTAAAGTTACTGTGCTCTTGACTGACTAGGGATCCGCCATGGATTTTCGACTGAAGAAGGGGTCCGCCAGCTGGAAAGGTTGGGAAGCCCTGCTCTAATGTATTGTGCAAGGAGCCTTAGATAATTTTATTTCCTTTGTGTTAAAAGGCCATCTGATCCAACAGCTACAGCCAGTGTGGCAGGGTCTGATGGTTTTTACCTAGTCTTCTTTGATTAACTGTTAGTTTTCACAGACTGTTGTCACTGGGGATTGTAGAGAAGTGGGACTTTGGAAAGCAACATGTACTTTATTTTTATTGATCAACGTAAGGAATGTACAAGGGGTGGACAAAAATGCTGAAACACTGAAAACATAACATATTACCATGCCTGTGTAGCAAACCTGTTAGCTTTCAAACCATCTTTCACTCATCTCAGAATGGATGAATAGAGGTTCTGTATGGTTTTCAAGGGAATCTTATCCCATTCTTCCGGCAAAATAGTGGCAAGCACAAGAAATAATAATGGAAGTGGATAGCAATCACACGCTCTTCTATACAAGATAAACCACAAAGACTCAGTAGGATAGAGATCTGATGACTGTGGTGGTTGAGTGAGATGTGACAATTCAACCCCCTGCTCACAAAACAAGTCCTGGACGAGTCAATCTTTGTGAACAGGGGCCCTGTCATCTTGTAACATAGCATCACCATTGGGGAACACACATTGTGCCATGGGATGGACCTGATCAGGCAAAATGGTCCCATAATGCTTCACAGTAATGAGACCTTGCAGAGGAACCATGAGGCTCATGGAATACCACAATATGATTGCCTAAATCACCACCAAACCCTTACCATGTTTCACTCTTCGGATTTAAACTCAGCCCAAAGTTGAAAACCATGTGAAACAAGGCTCATCCAATCACACGACTTCCTTCCATTGCTCCACAGTCCAGGTCTCATGGCTCTGGCACCACATTTCCCTGTTACAGGCATTTTCATTGCTGATGTGTGGTTTTGGAATTCCAGCTCACCCTGCAATTCTCAGCTTGTAGAGGTCCCTTCATGTTCTTTTGATGCTGACGGTGTTCGCAAATGTGACATGCAGTTCTGCAGTGACATTTGGAGCTGTCATCCTATTATTTCTCGTCACTATCCTCTTCTGCAACCTTCTGTCATGATCACTCAACACACACATTTTCATCAGCGTTGTGACTTTGTGGGTGACATTTTTCCACTTTCCCTGTATGCAGTATAAATCTTTGATATCATGCCACTTGAAACATCAAACACCTTCACTACTCTAGGTATGAAAGCACCCATCATATGAGCACCAACAGTTTGCCCATGATCGAATTCATTTAGCTCTGACATAATGTACTCACAACTACAAAGAAAACTGTTTTGGCCATGACTGATTCCTGCTATATATTGAGGATATTGCAAGGTGCTGTTTGTGTTCAAATACAATAGCACAACCTGCAGGCTTGACTAGAATCTGCATTTATGTTCAAGCAAGCATTTCTCGTGGTCTTTCTAGTAACTTTAAAATCTTATGTATTTCATTTTGCAATGTTAACTGAATATTCACAGTTTTATACTGGATCAGCTGGTATGCCAAAAGTGTTCACATTTGTAACAATGCATTGAATGAGGAATGAAAAGTCATACTTTTAAGCTGAAAAATGCTTTATTGATATACTCTGGCAGTATTTGTGAATCAAGTGCGAGTATGGAAGTAGGTGGCTACTCTATTTCTACGGTCGTGTACTTTATTGTGTTCTTCACTGCCACTTCTCCTTCACCTTGTCAGCCTTAGCAGTCCTAGCACAGTACCAATATGTACTAAAAAGCCGTGTGAGAGCTTTCATATTTCAGGCAGTCATACTGCGGGTTCTATTGATGACAGAAATAAGGGGTCCAGATTTCTGGATAGCCCTTGGCCTAGCAACCATTTGCATACTTATTGGAAGAATAGGCACACTGCAGGTATGCTATAGTACAGGGTCAAAATTAAAATATTAGACACTTTCCCTAGCCCAGGGAGATTGAGCAAATCTGTTGGTTCTTTTACGTTAGGTATGATCTAGGATGTATCTTAGGTGCCTTATAAAAGCACCATTCGTTTACAGGCGGTTCCTGTCTAAATCCCAAAAAACCATGACTTTCGGGTACAAAAAGTACCAATTGTGGGGACGGCAACTTATGTAATTTATATTCATGGCAGATCATCAAAATTTTTACCATATGTTCTTAAGATGATATTCTTGGGTAGCTTTAAAACTTTTTTCGGTATGATTATGCTTTACCAAGATCCAAATGTTCAAAGTAACCATACATATGCACATAATATCCATTCTGAAGCATAAATGTAGTTTTTACTGACATAGTGAACAGATGGAAAGTGTTCTAGGGTAATCACAAGGGCTATGAGGTCACCAAATTATGCTTTTAGCCAGCATTTTTCACCAATAAAATTTCATGTCACACTGTCTCTGTATAATGGGCACTTGATGCCTATACAAATATGCCCAAAGTGAGCTTCCTGGCAGATTAAAACTGTGCGCCAGACCGAAACTTGAACTCAAGGCCTTTGTCTAGCCATGCCCAAAGTGGTACAGCAGTGACAAGAAAAGGGCTAAAAAGGTTCTTAACATGCTTAATAATAATAATAATGGCGTGTGACGAGGGCCTCCCGTTGGGTAGACCACTCGCCTGGTGCAAGTCTTTCGATTTGACGCCACTTCGGCGACTTGCGCATCGATGGGGGTGAAATGATGATAATTAGGACAACACAACTCTGCAGTCCCTAAGCGGAGAAAATCTCCAACCCAGGCGGGAATCAAACCCGGGCCCTTAGGACTGACAGTCCGTCGCGCTGACCACTCAGCTACCGGGGGCGGACTTAACATGCTTTAAAAAACCAAAAATTACATAACATTAGAAAGACTGCAAAGTCAGGAAAATACTTCTAACAACATTTTTGCTCTCTTAAGATACAAAACATAAGCCAGACATTTTCGATGAACTGTGATTGATACGCAAAGTATCCAGAAAAAAACGTAAAGCAAACAATTTTGTGTTAATCTTGTATTATGCATAGTTATATATTGTTTATAAGTGTCCAAGTATACTAGATTCTCACTAAGCCCACTGACTCCTTGCACGTAACAGGTGCTGAATGAGTGGAAGTGCCTGAAATTTTGTTTAGACTCATTAAAACTATATTAAATCCAAGGATACATTCATTTCTAAACATGCCCTGAATCTTTATCTGTTGGAATGATGATACACAACCCTGGCATGCAACCTATTTACAAGCATTATATTCACACTGCATGTATCTGGTTGTTGCATAATGTACTCCAAGATGTCTGCAGCTTCAGCATCAGCAGTGTGAGAAATCTGTATGCCCTCTCCTTTGTCACTTTCATTATTACTTTTCTGCACACTTCTGTGTATTTCTTCACATGTTAAAGTTTGGTCTATCTCACATTTTCCTCATTCAGCCACTTGGCATCATATTCATCAATTTCTCCTCCTCCTCCTGTATTGTACAGCATTGTTTAATATTGTAATTAACTAACAACATTGTTGCATACAATAATTCATTGTTGTGCAAGTCATTTCTGCTTCACCAACTGGAGGCCAGATGTGGGCTAGATTACTGAGGACCGGATTATCAAGAGTTTAGTGTCTATAAATGTGTTGAAGGAAATAAACTGTCAAAACTTTACCAAACTATAGTATCTGTTTTATATAAAGAGCACACCCTGCCATAGCAGAGAAAAGCAGGGAACCAGCACAAAAATGCTCCTCTCTGAGCACAAAAAAGGCAAATATGTTCCTCTTCAAAGACTCTTACAGAAAAGTGTGAACCAGCTGCCTCAGTCCTCATTCCTCATTCCGCCTTCCTCACCAGAAGTTTTGGCAAGCCAGCATAGCCACATTTTTTTGTGTTAAATGAGAGTAGCAGAGAGAACAATGATGGTGGAATAGAGAGGAGACAGTGATGGCAAGAGAGAGAAAGTGGCAGTAAACAAGAAAGAAAGATGGATGAAGACAATAGCAGTGGGAGCCAAAGAGAAAGGGGATATTGATGGTCAGTGAGAGAGAGAGTAGCAGTAAAAGAGAAAGGAGATAGAAGCAAAGGGAGTACAAGAGAGAGGAGACAGTGGAAAAGAAAAATATGGATGAGTGGAGACCATACATAGGTTTGGAGGGTCTGGACCCTTCCTCACCAGCACACTTTACCACGTAGGTATAGGGAAGGATGCATTTTGAATCAAAATTTTAAACACTTGGGTATAAAGGAAAAAATAAGTTGAATACCACACAATTTTTGATCTGTCAAGGTATGGCGGACAGAGTAGCAATGAGAAAGAAAGACAAAGTGAGACAGTGTAAGTAATTAACTACACAGAGAAACTGAGTAAAAGGATTTAGAATGTTCTGGGTTAAAAGGGCATGAACGCATTATCCTACATGCCAAAATTTTTGGGAAGGAAGGCGGGATGAGGATTGGGGTGGCTGATTCCCCACTTTCCTGTCAGAGTCTTCTGAATAGGAATATATTCAACTTTTTGTGGTCTGATATGAGCATTTTTTGCTGGTTATAATTCATTAATATCAATTGACATTATATTGTAGCATGACCACATTTTACACTAACGAAGTGTGTTGTGATTTGTTGAACGTATGTGATGTTTGCCCTGAATATTAGTTTACAAGTTTATGGCCATTTTTCGGAGCACTAGAAGTAATGGTATGGTCCAGATTTGTTGTAAATTATTTGCTATGTATTCCACATCACTTATTCACTGCGAAATAAATCCCACTCTTCACTTCTGGGTACAGTGTGAAATTATAGGGAGTTAAGCATGAACAACTGGAGCATAACACACAACCCGAACTACATATTGCAGTGAAATCTTCAGTTCTCCAGCAGTGTGCAATGTAGGCAACTGAATGGGATGGAGACAAAATATTACATGAAATATGAGCAACAAGGGCAAGGGCTTTGGAATAACTCAGTCCAATAAACAAAGTAACAAACTAATACATTAAAAATATTTTATTTCTTAAATGCACATAGTGATATAAAAGAGTCAGGAGCACACACTCAATATCTCAGATATCACAATTTCTGTTTCATCAAAAATGTTTAACATAAACATTTAGTCAATTATTTTTATAATGCATAACGCATTATAATAATTAGTACAATAATAAAATAATGCTGCTGTTCAATTCATATATCTATATGTATCACCATGATTGTTGAATGCCTCTAAGAACCTTAAGTTCATTATCTGCTAGGTTGTGTTTTGGGCTTAGGCATCTTGGCAAGCAAAGCTTGTATATCTTTCTTTTCATCATACGATTTCCACAGCTCAAATAGGTTAATTACATACCTAGCAATTTCCTGTATTTTCTCTATATCAACATTCAGCTCAGCAAACCACGTTTTTAAGTCCTTGTGGAGAATTACACAAGCAATCTGAAGGCACCCTGAAATGCAGTTAATTATAATTAAGAATTTGTATTAAGCAAAAATACACTAAACTTGCTGATCAATGAAAACATTTACTCCATGCACAAGTTTGGAACTCATATTTTATTCAGGGCTTAAATAAAAACATATGCTGACTGTGTGAGGAGACTTTCTTGGCTTGCATCTCAGTCTGCCAGGGGGCATGTTTTATTGTTGATATTTCTAAGCTCAAAACTGTGTATAAGATATGTCCATTGCAACTGGCATTTTTGAGCTAGGCAGCTTGTCACTTAAATGTTTGTGGCCTATTTTAACTATCAGAAAAGGTAGTAAGGAATCTGCTGAATGTGAAGTCTTGAAATTAAAACTCCACCTATTTCAAAACCAGAGAAAGATCCACAAAAAAGTACATTTGGAACACAGTTCTCTACAAATGCAAAATGTGACCAATGAGATTGGAGAAACAAAACACTTATAAGCCTTTGAAATGTGGTGACAGAAGAGACTGTTGAAGATCAAGTACATTAATAAATTAAGAATGGAAATGTTCTGGATTAAAGTCAATGTGAAAACGTGCATACAAAGAACACGTTGCAATGAAAAGAGAGAGTGGTTGGGCATATGTTAACACAGAAGTCATTTCTTAGATCCTAGTTAAATGTATGGTAAAAGAAAACATTGTAGGAGCAGGCCTAGAGATGACTACATTAGGCAAATTGTCAATGATATGGGATGCACGAGCTGTACTGATATGAAGAGGATAGCTTGCAAGCAACAAGAACCAAGAATGGCATCAATCCAACATTAAAAGTTGATGACCAAAACAACATTGTTAAGAACGAAGCAGTGCATAACTTATTTAGAAAAGTTGTAAATATAAAATGGGGGTGTGCACACAAATTCTAGTGACTCAGAAAATAACATACATTCTACATGAAATATTTTTAAAACATGAATAAAGAGAGCAATCATGAATGATAGTATTCGTACACAGGAGTATGAGAATATTATACATCACAATCATTTGCAGATGAGAAAACTGGGTGTTCAGAAGAAAAAGCGAAGTATGCACACTGAAGATACATTACACAAAGAATTCAATGACATTATAGTGTCATTCTTCTTCAGTTCTGAAACCAGAAAACTCAAAGTCTCAAAAGTAAGTTCATATGAGGCCTACAATATGACTAAAATCATACTATGAAGTGATAGGACACATGGCCAGTCATAGTGGATGAGCAAGAAAATCTAGACTGTGGGTAATAACGAACATCACAGCTGAAAAATATTTTATTCTGCACACAATTTGTGACTGTGGTAATAGACCCTAAACAGATGCCTTACACAAACATGAGACAAGAAATTATTAGTACCACAGGCTGAATCTCATATCACATTGTTAGAGCGAAGAAGGGTTCACTCATTTTGAATTTCAACAATACTACAAGGCAAGCAGTAAATGATTAATGCAACATTTTAATAATAATCTTAATTACGCATGATCTTGTATAATATTTGATGACTTGGTAGAAGATATTTCAGCAAGTGTGCAAACTGTAGATAGTAGAGCGTGATCCCAGGAAACGTTTGTGAAACTGCCAGCAGTTCCACGTAAGTAAATGATGAAACTGTGCATAATATTTTCCCATTTTAGTAGAGTGACATGATACTGCATTCAAAAAGCAAAGGCATTTGAACTGGTTTGCAGCAACAGAAAAGAGGCAATTCTTCAAACATACAAAAACAGGCAAGTAGGTGGGAGATGAAGTGGTATCAAGCAAGGAATTTAAAGAACTGTACTGAACATCAAAATTAAAGATAGTCAGCACATGAGAACAGAATCTGAGCCATTTTTCACTGTTTTTACTAGATAATGAATGTTCTCCCATACTTCTTTCCATTTTACTGTATCTTCTATTGTGTCATTTCTATGTAGTTTCTTATTTTCTTTTTTCCCCCCCTCTTTTCTTTTGATCTTTTACTTCTAAAGGATGTCTAAGGCATTCTGATGTTCAAGATTAGTTATAAGATCAATCTGCTGAATTATAAATCTTTTACCATGAAACTCATTTATAATTTTTTCCCCATTAGGTTTTATATTACTGCAGAGAATAGTCAGGTATACTTTATTTTATTACTTTTAAAAAGGCTTCTGATAAAGTTGCAAACTAATACAAAATCAATAATCTGTACGTTTATGTAAGATCAGATGAAAAATAAAGCTAAATTGAGACAAACTAAACACCATCAAGCATGTATTAGGGAAGTGCAGTAGACCCACTTTAATTTTAAAAAAATCTCTGATTTACAATAACATAATATCTTGTGAGGAACATTGTAAAACTTGAGAATAAGCAGAAAATTTGTGCCTGGAGCAGCAATTAATGGTTTACCAACTGCGCAAATTCACTGCAACACGTGTGGAATCTTTACTATGCTGAAAACAATTCTGAAACTGATGTAGTTCAAAGGTTTAGTTTGTAATGGGTTCATTTTATTGGCACAAGTGTTTATATACATACAATAGACTCACGAGTTCTACTGGGAGGATTTATGCTTCCCACAAGTAACCATGGAGAAAATAATATGAACTCTCTTCCAAGGGAATACACAGACAATATTAACTACTAGCTGTTTGTGGATATCATGTAATTGTTTTAACGGCAATGTAAAATAGATTAGGATATATAAAGAAGAACACAGCAGTGACTTTAAGAGGAATAGGAGACATGGAAAATGCATGTGTTATAAAGTTTTCTTTACCATACACCGTAACAAATGATTGCATGTTATCCCTTTTACTATGAATTATGATTTACATGGGACACACAATTTCTGCTAAAACTGTTTATCACAATCTGATGCAACTCATTACAGCGCAGTCTCCTCTCCCCCTTCAAATCAAACCTACAGTTTTAATCTCTCTGTGCTGTAAACACAAAGAATCTACTGGCATGGGTGTCTTTTCCCTATTCCTAAGTTTAGGGTCTTACAACTTTCAACATCTTTGTTGTTTTATCATAGTCCAACATAATGAGTCACACAACCCCCACAGTGTTTTTGCTACTTCACTACTGCAGCACATATAAACATACTGTGAAATGGTTGTGTATTGTGTATGTGAAGTGCAGAAGAACATTTAAAATGCAAATGCAGTCTTATTTCAGAGTTTATTGTGGTACTATAAATTGTAGCAGCAATCAAAAATAGAACACCAATTTTCTGATTTCCAAGGATGCCAAGAGGCACCAGTACACGAATAATGTTACGAATAATACATGCTCATTTTAGGATGGTTAGTTATACTTTAGGGCCTGTGAGAAAATATTTAACATTTCCATTCACTCTTAATGTCTTCAGAACTTAACCACTTTTTCGGGTGTTACTACTGTATAAATGTCTGAACATTTCTCAACTGCAGATAAGCATATCAGGCTACAACTTTTTAGTACTTAGTTTCATACTTTAATTTCACAAAAAAGTATACTATGATACATTTTTCTGGTTACCTACTAGACTGATATATTTTTCCAGTTACCTACTAGACTAAGTGAGGAAACGTGTAGGTCCTTTTGTGCAGGCAAGAAGAAATTTGTGTGGAATGGAGTGGCAATATCATCTGATGTACCAAACCAAACCCCAGATATTTCACTCAAACACAAATTGCCCAACAGATGCACTGTGCTAGTGCAATAGGAGCAAAAAATCATCATGCTCTGTGGGTGTAACTGATGAAAGTGAATTGAGTACAGCAGTATGTGCCCATAATACACACCCCCGTGGAGGGGAGGATGCACTCATTGATTCAGGTGCACCACTCATTGATTCATCAGGTGCACCACTCAGTTCATGTAAGGAAGAAATAATTAAAAGAAACAATTGATCACCAAAAGAAGCAATTACATAAAGCTGCTAAGATTATTCATTTTTGACAAAGATGCATATAATTTAAAAAGTACAAGGAGTGTTCATTAAGTAACACAACACTTCTTTTTTCTCACCCAATTTTGGTTGAAAAATGCAGAATCTGTTGTGGGACACCACGGAGCATGTTCTAAACCACCTAAACTGTATTTGATTTTGCAGTACGAGCACACAATAACAAGATGGAGGTGCAATGAAAATAGGTCCATATTCCACTTGGGCTCAAATTAAATTTTGCATTTTTCCTTACGTTCTACAATTGTTTAGTACTATCTGAGGAAGGCAATATCAAAAGTTTTGATGACCAGAAAGTGAGAAAGTCCTAATAAATCTAAAAACTTAAAAAGGGGTTCCTTTTGTCACTATTCATTGTGATGTACACTCCTGGAAATTGAAATAAGAACACCGTGAATTCATTGTCCCAGGAAGGGGAAACTTTATTGACACATTCCTGGGGTCAGATACATCACATGATCACACTGACAGAACCACAGGCACATAGACACAGGCAACAGAGCATGCACAATGTCGGCACTAGTACAGTGTATATCCACCTTTCGCACCAATGCAGGCTGCTATTCTCCCATGGAGACGATCGTAGAGATGCTGGATGTAGTCCTGTGGAACGGCTTGCCATGCCATTTCCACCTGGCGCCTCAGTTGGACCAGCGTTCGTGCTGGACATGCAGACCGCGTGAGACGACGCTTCATCCAATCCCAAACATGCTCAATGGGGGACAGATCCGGAGATCTTGCTGGCCAGGGTAGCTGACTTAAACCTTCTAGAGCACGTTGGGTGGCACGGGATACATGCGGACGTGCATTGTCCTGTTGGAACAGCAAGTTCCCTTGCCGGTCTAGGAATGGTAGAACGATGGGTTTGATGACGGTTTGGTTGTACCGTGCACTATTCAGTGTCCCCTCGACGATCACCAGTGGTGTACGGCCAGTGTAGGAGATCGCTCCCCACACCATGATGCCGGGTGTTGGCCCTGTGTGCCTCGGTCATATGCAGTCCTGATTGTGGCGCTCACCTGCACGGCGCCCAACACGCATACGACCATCATTGGCACCAAGGCAGAAGCGACTCTCATCGCCCCTCCATTCACGCCTGTCGCGACACCACTGGAGGCGGGCTGCACGATGTTGGGGCGTGAGCGGAAGACGGCCTAACGGTGTGCGGGACCGTAGCCCAGCTTCATGGAGACGGTTGCGAATGGTCCTCGCCGATACCCCAGGAGCAACAGTGTCCCTAATTTGCTGGGAAGTGGCGGTGCGGTCCCCTACGGCACTGCGTAGGATCCTACGGTCTTGGCGTGCATCCGTGCGTCGCTGCGGTCCGGTCCCAGGTCGACGGGCACGTGCACCTTCCGCCGACCACTGGCGACAACATCGATGTACTGTGGAGACCTCACGCCCCACGTGTTGAGCAATTCGGCGGTACGTCCACCCGGCCTCCCGCATGCCCACTATACGCCCTCGCTCAAAGTCCGTCAACTGCACATACGGTTCACGTCCACGCTGTCGCGGCATGCTACCAGTGTTAAAGACTGCGATGGAGCTCCGTATGCCACGGCAAACTGGCTGACACTGACGGTGGCGGTGCACAAATGCTGCGCAGCTAGCGCCATTCGACGGCCAACACCGCGGTTCCTGGTGTGTCCGCTGTGCCGTGATTGTGATCATTGCTTGTACAGCCCTCTCGCAGTGTCCGGAGCAAGTATGGTGGATCTGACACACCAGTGTCAATGTGTTCTTTTTTCCATTTCCAGGAGTGTATTTCAGTATGTTTTTCTGCTATAACTACAGAGTCAAACTAGTTATAACATTCACAGTTTAACTGTGCATTACCAAGGCAATCGAGATGATGATAGCAAAATTGTTGTGTGTCAGCTGCAGCATACATCATGTAAATAGCCATCAGGTTTTAAAATGTGTAAATGTGTTTTACATTGTATAAATTTTGTTGAAGTTCGCAGCAGACTTTTCTTATGGAATGGATTTATAGAATTATCAGTTTGTCTTTTTATTGTGTAATGCTACTGATGTGCTAGTTTAATTTGGGATAAAGTATAGCATACTTTGTGTTACCATATTTTGCGGTTAATGTGGGTTAATGTGAAAAATTAGTGTA
This sequence comes from Schistocerca americana, assembly GCF_021461395.2. Classification (NCBI taxonomy): domain Eukaryota; kingdom Metazoa; phylum Arthropoda; class Insecta; order Orthoptera; family Acrididae; genus Schistocerca; species Schistocerca americana. The sequence continues at coordinate 613,915,294 of NC_060120.1, forward strand.
GACGAGAAAAATTGTGTAAATGTCACACTATGGCCCATGAAGCCTTAACCACTACTGTTTCCTTTTAAAGGAGAAAACCAGCATCCCTATTGCCATAGGGCCCATGTCTGACAGCTGTGCAACAGCAGCCATGAATGAGTTTCTGTACAACAGATTCCCAAACCTGATAAGGATTTTTTTATGCAAGATCCCAAACTGATGATACATTTCTGTAAGTGCCAGAGGCCAAAGCTTGAAGAGGCCTCTTTTAGGATCCTAACTCTATGTTTACTTCAAGCTACTTGAATTTTTTTTATAGGTTTCATTAATTTGCCGCAGAATGTCATGAGGAAACCTGTACTACATACCACATAATGTCAATGATGCAAATATTTGGGGAAAAAAGTTTTAATAAGGGAGAACACAAAAAGAGACACTTTTGAAATAATGTGCTTCAATAATTCAAGTCTCAGAATTATGAGTTTCCTATAAATTCGAGCTGCATAAAAGGGAGGGGGGGGGGGGGGGGGGGGGGGAGGAGATTACTGTACTGTATAGCGATCCTCGATGTTTCCCCCACACTCATGCCATAACAACTGCCAAACTACTCACTCCCCCTTGTTGTGTCTTTGTCAATGACCTCATGCATATGCTTCTCCTGGTATTTAATTGTATACACAGCCAAACCATCTGTTGTTAACTGATGTTTTACATTTGTCGTTGTTGATACAGTACAGAGATGTGTTTAGTTTTCTTTCTTGACTGGATTTGTATGTAAACCTTCTAAAATGAGTGCTGTAACAAAGAAACAAAATTCATGTCTTTGATTGTTAAGTCAGAAACATTGAAACTACTAAATAAAGAAGACAATAAAAAATTTGCACTCCTATACTGTGTCCACAAAGTTACTAAAGTGAGGTTCTTACGTGATTTATTCTTTTCAATGTCCCTACAAGCATTTCGACAATATGACTTTTCAACAGTTTGAGATGGTCTTGGTCCCTTCCACCTCGAACTATCAAGACTCTACTGTACCTCAAATTACTAGATTCACAAAAAAGAGAAAACTATTTTTTATTGTATCCCTTATTCCATTTCAGTTTTAGAAAAAGAATTTTGTAGAGCTGGATGCTGTAGCAATGTGCAAATAAATACATAAAATAAAATAAAAACAAAAAAATAAATTACTTGCAGTTTTACTGACTCGAGCTCACTTCCTAGCCATCAAGATTTTTGAGATTATCTCCCACAGAGAACGCTAAACAACTTTAGAACAGAAACGATAGCAGATTTGAGGAACAGCAGAATATTGGTCCTCCAACTTGTCGTCATTTTTTAGGGCCTTATATGTTTGCGGTTCAATACCAAATATAGTTTTTGGGTGCTTTTTGAAAAAGTGAGGCAAAGTTATCATTTTTGACGTTTTTAGAAAAATCGTCCACTTTGCCCTCAATTTGTACACTACTGGAAAGCTACTACATGCAAATTTTCAGGTGTATCCCGCAATTACTTCCAGTGATATAAAAAGATAAGGTTCAAATTTTTTCAGAGTGTATATTTTTTGGCCAACTTTGCTTCAAATTATCCCTATGCAAATCGTTCAGAAATTTATTTTAGTATTTCATTTAAAAGAGCACAAAAGGTTGTACAAGACAGCATAGTTTTGTGTCTTTCAATAACATATTTCCAGAGATACTGTGCCTTAAAGTAGCCGATAATGCGTGGGTGCACGGTTGATAGCTGTGCTATGGGGTCACACAAATTACTATACTTCACCAAGTATTAAACTGGCGAAAGTAAAACTTTACCAATGTTCATTGGTAATATGTGGAAATGTTCCTACAAAATTTCAGAAAAATATGTGAATGGAATGGCCTAGTTGCAGGTTTTCCTAATGGCTGTTGTGAGGAAATAAACCTGCTTACTGTAAAGTATTTTGTAAGATTAAGAGTCTATTTCATTCTCAGATTCAGGAATGATGAACTATCACAAAACGAGAAGGAAGAAAGTACTTGCAGTTTCGGTTGTTAACACCAGTTATTATTTGGAAGAAATATTATATGTTTGCTCAGCCAATTACTGCAGATCTTTATTTGTACCCATATTTCCTTTTCCTGTCTTTTTAATGCTGTTGATTTTAGTATTGAACTGCTTCCTTAATAACACTATCCCAACAGCTGGAAATGCGTGGCAGAATCTTCCTGCTGTTATTTCCCACACGATGACTGATGCCAATGCAATGTTCTGCAAAAGCAGATTTCCTCAAATGTTGTAAGTGTGTGTGTGATACTTATGGTCAGCTCACTGGTCCTTGATGATCCTAATGGTCTGACCAATATATATGATATGATGATATGCCACAACTGCGAGGAATATGACAGACACCTGCCTTACAAAATCAAGATCAGTCTTTATGAATCATAAGAGAGTCTTTAATCTTATATGATGGTTAAAAAACACATTTCACATCATATTTCCACAAAATATGACCAACTGTATGGGAAATATCCTGTGTAATGCAAAAAGACTGTAGCCTTTGGTGCTACCTTCATACTATCATCACTCATGGGTTGGTCGATAGTGCATTGCACATCTGATGTGTTTTTCATTACAACCATTCTGATGAAAGGGTGGGCTAACTCAGCTGACAAACTTTCAGGATCTGACATGACATGGGTCCTGTGACCCAGTGTACGAAATACCTCTTCATGCTGAGCCTGATGGTAACAGTTATCAGCCTGCCGATACAACTCTGAGTACACTGACTTCCTATAATGGCATGTCCCAACATACCATCAACCTTCCTCCTCACCAAACACATCAAGAAAGCGAAGGCGAACATCCTTTTGCATCTCTATCATGAAATGGTTATTCGTCAGCTCCAAGACACGTTCCTTGAAGTCTTCCATAAACAAATTGACAAAAAGTAGTGACAAAGGGCTTGCTATAGTCAAAATATATTCATTAAATCGACACCAAACCTAACCTCAATTAACCGTAACCAGTCAGACCGAGGACCATGAGTTAAGAGAAACTGCATCACAATGTACTAAAATATCAGAGTCATTCAGAGGCATTCCCAGTAATTTCTGGACGAAATCCAGTGAATTCTTAATGTGATGCTCTCAACAATCTACTGGTGGGCTCTACACAGTAGCAACATATTTTGCTACACAATATGTTGAAGCACTAATGTTACTCACAATCGGTCTAAGAGGAACACCTTCCTTATGGATCTTAAATGCTATATAATCTAGGAGTCATCACAATAAGAATTAAATCTCTTGATAATCTCCTGTAACAAGGAACTTTTCTTCAAGAGATTGTTAGTCTGTGTCTCAACACTTTTCCTAAGGTCAGCACTGATCCTACAATACACCGTATCAGGCAGTAAACACTGCATCTCCTGAACATAATCTTGCTTGTCCGGTACCATATTCTATTGCGGGACACTGGCTTATATATGATATAGTAACATGAAGTGTCTGGCACGCACTTCCAGCTACTGCGATAGTGTTATTAAGGAACCAGTTTAAATTAAATTAGTGAGTGACCTTATAAATAGAGATGGCTTTCTGGATATTCTCTGCAAACCACAGTTTTAAATTCCCTTACACAGCACCTCCCACCTGCATTTGTACCTTGAAAATGACAGGGTGTGCACCCATCAAACTATCAGCAGTTGTTGAAGATGTCACCTTATGCATTCCTACAAGTTATTCGAACATTCTATATACCAGGAGAAACTCAGGTTTCACATTCAGTTGCAAGAGTCCCCAACAGAGTTCAAGCTATCATAAAGGTATTACCTCATATTGATATCCATTAACAGATGCTCAGATACTTTTGATGAGATAGCGTATTTAGTGTCAATGATAACTCACCCTTTTATTCTTTTAATGACAGATGTTTGTAAAGAAGAGAAAGCATAAAACAAGGATTCAGATACTGAGAAATTTGATGAATTAAGGATACTGCTGTAGAGGCAAGTTGCAGCCCTCATTTATTATGAAACATTTATGTCTGTGTAATGTTTTACAATGTCTCTCTAAAATACAATACAAATATCTGTACTGTGGTGTACATTCAAATGCTGTTTTCAAATTTAGTGTGACACATTATAAATTTGTGTTGCAGTTTTAGTATTTTTCTTCTGATTGCATGATTTTGCAGTCAATGCATTTGTCCAACCACGGGGAAAAAGTCAATTTACTGTAAATTCAAAATATGTTATTTTGATCATCGAAATGGAATGAAGACAAACAAGTAGTACAGTCTAGATAATTGTTAGTAAAACACAATAGACGGTTTTTAAAATAAAACATGTGCCAAGCATAGGGTCAATTCCACCTGTCTGCTTTAATCCAATGTGCTGTGTGAGATCACGAGTTAACAATGCAAAGGATGTAAGTGTCCAGTTATTAAATGTTATCTGTGATTCACTTAGTAACTGGTGTAAACTATGATGATTGTAAACTACACTGTTTATTCAAAAGGTGTCACTAGTTACGAGGGTGTTGTTAGGGTAGAACCTTAGAACACAGCTGAACTGTTGCTAGAGAAACTAGTAGCAATTAATCTTATATTCCTGTTTCTCAGGAATGTTTCTCTGGCTGTATCCGTATCTGGCATGATTTCCAAGGGTAACATTAGACAGGGATCTAAGAGCACAATTAGACTGTTATAATGTTCCTTCTCACAATTATTTGGCTGTTTTTGTAATGTGGCAAGTTTGTTGATGGTTAGGTTAGGTAGGAACCTAAGTGCATAACTCAAAAAAGCTGTGAGTGAAATGAGTAGTGATATTATTTATAATCTTGGTTCTTACAACTAGTAGGCTGACTGTTTCAAATGTGATATCATGGAGAAGGCATATTTGAAATGGAATGTTTTTTAGGGGTCGTATAGGGGCTGTTCCAGCAGTGTGATCATGCTGTAAGGCATGTCAATGCAGAGCTGGAGGGGGTGCTAACGACTGCTGGCAGGGCACACACTGTGATAGTGCCAGTGGGGCTATTGGGAGACAGGGTTACATTAGGCATGGTCTGCAACTTGACAAGTTTGGGAAAGGGAGGTTCGTGGAGTCACCAGTGTGAGTATGTTGGGTGGGTGTGGGGTCACACATGGTGTAATACATGCTGTCATCGGCAGGAGAGGTAGGCCTTTTTTACGATAAACCACTTAAAAGTATTTCAGGCAGATTAGAGACTTCTGCATGGTGAACGTTGTAAATAGAATGTACCACGCTAGAGTGTGCAAGCACCATGGAGTTTTGCTCAGAATTATCTATTATTCATCAAAACATGCAGTCCAATAAAAATAAAATACATCAGCTTGAAGTTGAAGTCCTTAAACAGCATCATAATGTGTGTTACGTGGCACTGGTGTAGAGATTATGAATTACAGCATTGACAGGGTGTTCGCAAATTCCATTTACAAACTTCTAGGACTTACAGAGGGGAGTGAGTACATAATATTTTTAATAGAAACCCATGTCCAGAAACATACCAATTACATTCTATGATGATTTCAATTCAGATATCTAATGCATCCACGTCTGCTGATGGAAAGAGAAAAGGCTCAGGGTTGCTTGTCCGGGCACGCAATAGGGTAGACAGGATGACATGTACCACAGCAGACCATCACCTGTACAGACTACTACTTCTGGGGTCATATGCTAAGTTTAATTTGCGAGATTCCTGTAGAGACAAAGGAAGATCTGCTGGCACGAGTTCTGGCTGCTGTACTAGAAACTGAAGAAACACCAGGTGAGATGGATAGTGCGTATCAGGTCATGCTTAGTACGTACACTGGTGTTCGCTGGATTCTTTTCTATTTTGGAATAATGTACACATACAATGTTCAAGTGTTAATACAAGTGAATGTGCTTAAGAGATAACAGATGTTTCATTATGTTTCCTGTCGAACTGTTACCTAATAACTGTACTGGGACACACCTAATTCAATTCCTCAAGCAGATGTGTATGACTTAAATGCCTGAACTGAAACTTTCGTAAAAAGGAAACAGTACGTTTCCAGATCTTCCTATTCAAAATATTATGTACTCACTCCCCTCTAAAAGCCTAGACATTTATAATGGAAATTTGTGAACATCCTGTAGTATTAACATCGTATGGATGTGCAAGATGCTACTAAGATTTACCTTGAAGGGTGGGGATTCATTATCTATATCAGAGGTGGCACACGATTTAAAGTGAGTAGATCTACCTACATTTAGTGTCTATAAACACTAATAACTGTCAGCCATTGAAGAAACAAAGCTAGCTGATTACAAGGTGATCATTATGTGTATTTACTGTTCACTAAGCAGTAATGTGGACACTTTCTTCAATAAATTAACTAAAGCCTTGGAAGTGGTTTCCATCCCCAAAACTAGCCTAATAGTATGTAGAGACATGAATATTAATACAGGTGTTCAGTGTGAAATTAGTAATAACTTCCTAAACATTTTGAGACTTTCACTGTGGCACAAATGGTAAACACTGCCACAAGGATTTGAAAAAGTTCAGCTCCAATTTTGGGCCATATACTTAGACACATTGACAGCATAAAAGTACTAATAAGGTCCTGGCATTTTGTATCATTACTGCCAGACAATAAAGCTAAAGACAGACTCAGTGAAACCTGCAAAACTGCAGCCCTACAAAAGCATTTTCTCAGATCATAAGATACATACTTTTTCTACATCATTGGCAAATCGAACCTGGTATGAGGCATGTACAGAAAGCAATGTAGATGTTAAGTTCTCTAAATTTTGCACATTGATTAAATTAGTTTTTGAAGTAACATTTTCAAAAGTAGCCACTTCAACTGCAGCAGCTAAGGAAAATGGATGGACAACTGCAGGTGTCAGAAAGTCTTCAAATTTCTCAGTTCTTTGCAGAAGCCTAATCCACAGTTCCTTGAGCACTACTACACGTATAGAAAAATATACAGGAGGGTACTGCTTGGGGCAAAAAATCATTCAATGACACATTAGTATATAATGCAGAAAATAAAAGCAAAGTTGTGTGGAGTGTTGTACAATAATAAACTGAGAAAGATAGACAAGTATGGCAACATACAAATTAAAGATGGGGATACAATAACAAAGTCCTCAGGAATTAGGGAATTTTGAAATTATTGCTCTGATGTTTGTGGAGAAGCTGCAGCAAAATCTCCCTAAAACACATGTAGCACCCACAATGATTTACACAACAACCAAAGTGGAAATGTTTCCCACAATAGAGCTTGAAGTTAAGAACACAACACAACAATTATAATAAAAGAGGTCAGCAGGCATAGATGAAGTTCCTGTCTATGACCTGAAGGTGTGCATAGATGTCATACAAGGCCCATTAACGAATACAATAAAAGAATTTAATGATTATAAAGAATTCGCCTCGATTGCAAATAGAAACCGGATGTTGACCTAGGTTTCGGCGCGGATAACCACACCTTCTTCGGAACACACTAAAACTACAAACTGCCTAAAGAGGCATGGTCCAACATTAATACAGAATGCCCAAAAGGGCAAAAGACTCGCATAAAACATAAAATAAATGGTACATGTGTACCGTGTCAATAGCTGTACTTAGCTCAAACGTCAGAAGCGTGCTTCCTCACCCCAGCCAACATTCAGTGGGCCGCGGACTCTCAGGTAAATTGAGGCGGCGCCGAATTGACCATCCGTGACACCAAGCAACCGCATGAATGCATCAGCTATCTTCTGTGTCATGTGGTAGAATGTGAAGCACTGAGCAACGGGATAAAATATTCAAAAAAATTTTTGTTTTTTAACTGGAGTTGGTCATTAAGGATGCAGTCTCTGTCATACCATAGATGTTTAAAAATCTCCATTTCTTCTAATATGTCTAATTTCATACCCTTAACTTCAGAATGAAGCAGCTCAGTACTGGCCAAGGGATTAGGCACGTGAGCCATTTGTACAAAATGTTCCCTTAATTTTAGTTATGACGGCTGCCCTTACAAATGTGGGCACACTAATACAATACACAAGTTTTTTTCTTTCATTTAAAGCCTTATAATGAGTAATTCTTGTATATGTTGACAGTATTCTCACTTCTTACAAGCTCCAATATTTCTAATACGGTCCAAATAGCCATTCCACTTAGTTGTTATTATCCAAATTGAATATGGTGATGCAAGGATGTTTAAAGTCATATTCATTCCAAGTCCGAGCTCTGACCTAAAATTAGGAAATAAATCCTTAACCTTTTTTAAAAAGGTTTGAAGTGACGTCGTAGGTCTCTTCACGCATATACATGTAACTTTGCATACCATTTTGGTAACACCTGATAGCACTAATCACTTTGACCTCTGTCGGTAAATAGATAATAAGGGCAATGAAAGCGGCGCTGTACATCCTTTCACGCATGTATATTAAGCCCATTACATTACTTGACCTTTCACGTCAACAACTATTAGAACATAAAGGTAGTTTGTCTGTTCCACAAGCTATATGCGTTCACAGATCTCACTTTATTAAGCTTCATGGTTCAGTATCTCAAGTACCTGATTTTAAGAACCAGTTTAGCTTTAGGTTCTTTTTACACTATTTTGGTACATATCCAATAGCACTATTCAAAATTACCTCTGTCGGTCATTAGATATTAAGAGCAATGAAGGGACATTGTATGTCCTCTCACAAAATTGCATTCAGACTGTCATACTAATTTGACCCTTTTCTGGTCAACAGCACTTAGAATTTAATATAGTAACTTTACACACTTATCCAAGCATAGTCATCAAATACTATCACTGACCCCAAGTAATTGAAAAATGGGTTATTCGTCCCCCATATTTTTAGACTGCTTCTAGCTGATGGTATTTTGTCTGTCCTGCGTGCACACGTTTTGACCATCCATGGAATTTGTTATCCCACATATATAGTTTCAGCCTATCCACGTTCTATAATTCTATAAAATTGTCCTCGAGCTAGGACATTATACATACACAAGCATTAACTTCCTGTGCCTTTGACCCAGTCATCGCATCACTTTCGTAACACATTTTATGCCAATCACATGGAAGGAGACAATTTCTCAATTTGCGCATGCGCGTTTCTTTCTGACATTCTCACAGCCTAGCTGTCGGCGCCACCTCAGTTTACCTGAGAGCCCGCGGCCCACCGAACGTTGGCTGGGGTGAGGAAGCACGCTTCTGACATTTGAGCTAAGTACACCTATTGAAATGATACACATGTACCATTTATTTTACATTTTGTGCGAGTCTTTTGCCCTTTTGGGCGTTCTGTATTAATGTTGGACCATGCCTCTTTAGGCAGTTTGTAGTTTTAGTGTGTTCCGAAGAAGGCATGGTTATCCGCACCGAAACCTAGGTCAACATCCGGTTTCTATCTGCAATCAAGGCGGATTCCTTATAATCATTAAAATATTCACGATTGCTGATGCGCTGCGATGTTAAAAGTTCTCAATAAAAGAATCCTTTAGTTCAGATATTTCCCACAGTACCTAAAGTGTGCATGAGTAGTGTCCTTACTAAAGTAAGATAACGCAAAAAGTATGGAAAACTATAGGCCTGTTCCACTGCCGTCTTAATTTTCAAAAATAACTGAAGCAATCATGAACGAGAGACTGATAAGTTACTTGTATAAATACAGCATCTTTAATGAAGCACAGTTTGGTTTCAGGCATTTTCCTATACTTGTCCAAGGCTTTTAACACAGGTGACAAAATACTACTGAGGAAGTTAGGAATGCTAGATACAAGACAAACAATGAATGAGTGGTTTCAGCCTTATTTGGAAAACAGGATGCAGTACGAAGATATCATTCACAAGTCTTATAATGACAAAACTTTAGCAGAACAACTGTCAGACAAAAAATACATAAATATAGCTGCTCCTCAGGGTAGTGTATTGGGTCTAATCCTGTTCTTGATGTCTATCAATGATTTTCCAGACAGTTCAAGGCATGGAGAAAAAGTTCTCTTTGCCAATGACACCAACATTATAGTCACTCGTAAAACATCACAACTCCTATTAGGGAAAGCAAATGAAACCCCCAAGGATGTTTATAATCAGGCAGCATGTAATAAATTAAAAACTAACAGTATGCACATCAGCACGAAGAGAGAAAGCAACTCTGTCACTTTAAGCATAGATGATAAATCAATAGAGTGTACAGCAAACACAAAATTTTTAGGGACGAACATTGTCAGCTAACATGGAGTGAACATTCAAAGATACTGACAAAAATAATGTCATCAGCATGCTATGCTCTTAGATTTTAGCATCAGTTTGTAAAAGCCAATGTCTTATGGTGACACACTATGCCTACATACACTAAATTCTTAGCTATGGGATTATTTTCCGGGGATAAAAGACACTAAACATGGAAACAGTTTTTGAACTGCACAAAAGGGCCATGAGAATCGTAACTGAAAATAGTAGTTGGGCTCATTGTACAGAGCTATTTTTAAAAAAAGGGCATCCTTACTGCACCAAGTGAGAAAATACACCAATCTGTTCTGCATACCAGGGAAAATAATAATAAATACTGCACTCATAGTTCTATATACAATCATGAAACAAGAGCCAGTTGGGAGTTACATTTACCCAGGAAAAACAAAGAAAACACTCATAACAACATTTTATATGCAGGAATAAAATCATACAAAGGAAGTGAAAAAGATTACTACCACATGTCATTAAAAAGGCAGCTAAAATGTTCTACACAAGTAATGTATATTACACAATTAAAGATTACTTAGAGGACCCACAGTAGTGGATAGTAATGAAAGGGGATAAATACAGCACCTTGTCACATTCAATACTTGATTATGGTTTACTGCTTTCACAAATACCATGTGTCATGATGTATAATGCATGATAGTAATACCTATTGGCTTAATTTTTCAGGTGGACAGTAGAACATAATTGAATATGGAGTCCAGAACTGAGTCATGGGGCACAGCAGCATCTTCTCAGTTCAGGAGTCATCGGTGGGTAGTGAAGAAGAAAACTGTGTTTCATATGGCAAGCTACATGATACAATTTGTGGGTTAAATGAAGAAATATTATTCATTAGAGAATTACTGAATGAGGCACTGCAGCTGTTAGGACACTGATCTCATATATGGGAGGCTTGAGCTGTCCGGCCATCCTGATTTGAGTTTTCCTGAATCACTAAGGCTTATGACAGGATGGTTCCTTAAACAGAGCCACAACTGATTACCTGTCCTATCCCCATAGGCTACCTGTCATAGCCTCTAAAATGATGTTATGTAAGCTGTGTTATATTTATAAATAAGTACAGTAGTACCAGGTTTCCATTATAGAACATACATGAATCTGAACAATTCTCCAGTAAATTATATTCATTAATAAATTTAACAAGACATTCACACCAGCATTTTGAGGCTTTCTTTAAACTGTAGAGACTCTTCAGCCGTTCACATACCCGTCAGTGCCATCATCATAGGCCTCTGGTTAATACATGTAAATTTCCCCCTTCAAAGTACCATTGTGATATTAAGCCCTTACATCAAATTGCCTTCTACTCCAATCCTACTGAATTCCAACACTCAAGAGGGCTCTCATAATCTCAAATCTTGCTACAGGGCTAAATATATGAACATAATCCGTTACAAATAATTCAGTAAATCCTTTTGCCACCAACAGAACCTTATACGGAACCACTTCATTATTTGCATTTAATTTTGTAGCAAAATTAAATCCCATGTTTTAGTTTCCTTCAGAGAATTCGTTTCTTCCTCCACTACTTTCTTCTGTCTTCTGTTGTTCACGAATTCCAGGCCACACTGCTTCTTTACAATTCCTTGGTGTCTCACAAAGAAGCAGCATTCCTTGTTGATGGGATGACAACATTATGGTTTCTTCAAATTTTGAATTGCATTCTCTGTCTTCATTTCATGCTTAGAGTTGCTCTCAACTTGTCCCTCAGGATCATAAAATAGTTGCTAACCTTTTTGTTACTTACATCTTGATTCATACAATTCATCATCAAAGCCAATGTTTTCTCATTCACTTTCTGTAACTTCTTCCTTTTCATCTATATCTGACATCAACAATCCTTTTAGTCACAATTCTGTGGTTTCTGTAACTTTTTTACAACTGAGCTGTACATTTCTTCACACAGGAAACCTTTTTTCACGAAAATAAACACGATACCCACACTACTCATAAGCAACCACGTATCATTTTGAAGATTTAGCATTTAACTTCTTCCATTTTTGCGTGAGAATCCACGCATTGCTTTCTGTACCGCATATCACCAAATTATCAAAACAACCTTGATGGCACATATGGGATTCAATTTCAGAAACAGGAATACAACAGATGAAAATTTTTGCGTTTTACAATACAATGCAAACTGTAAAGATAAGTAACACACAAAGAATAAGCAAAAGGAGCTATGCTCGTGGAACATCTACATAAACACAACTTCAGCACAACCAATGTCTAAGAGACTTTAAATGCATAAATGAAATTTCAATGCTCCCATTGTTTCAGCATCTTAAAATCCATTTCTGACTATGTTCAAACTTGTACCAACATCAGAAACCTATCCTTGCTCAGTAGTTTGGTTAAAATGACCATATACTGTTTTTCACTTGGAACATACCGGAGAATGATCACTCCGTCTTCCTACTTCTCTCTTATGAAACGATATCTGATATCAATGTATCTCAATCTTTTGTGAAATTCTGCATTTTTTATGAGTATTATCACAGTCTGATTATCCACATAGATTTTTGTTGCTTCATCACACTGATTTCTGAAATGACTCAAACTTTGGCTATCACATGATGTCTTTTACAGCCATGCCAGCTGTTACATATTCCACTTCCGTGGTGAATAAAGACACCATTCTTTGATGCTGCGAGAACCACGTTATCAGTCATTTGCTAACAGAAAAATAAAACCACAAGTAGGTCATCTTGTTTCTACGGCTCCAGCATAACCCCTGTCACTATACCAAACATGCTCATCTTGCCTTCACCCTTTCTGTACAGGATATCAAAATCTATCAAGCACTGCAAGTACTTGAAAATGCCTATGACAGCTTCATAATGGCTCTCATCATAAGTGTTCAAGTATTTTCTCACTGCACACACTATGAACACCAGATGTGGCTGATTAAGAGTAGCGAGAAATAAAAGTTAATCATTTGCTTCCCTGAATGAAAATTTCGATATAAATTATTCATTTTAATCCAGTGAAGACAATTTCACATTTGGATTCACTGAAATGGATACAGGATTTGAATTTTCCATGCTAAAACTTTTCAAGATTCATGTTGCATATGCTGTTTGGTGCACAAGCGTTTTTTCTTCTCCACTTCACTCAATTTCCATTCCACAAGAGACTCCCTTTTGAAACTGTTATTACAAACATTTTTGCCATTTTGTCTACAATGACTTTGACAGATTCTTTGCTTTTTCCAATCAATAACCCATTGTCTCCATGAAAATGGAAATGAGCGTTCGGCGTCATTGGCCAGGAGGCTCCTTATGGGTCAGGTCCAGCCGCCCTGGTGCAGGTCTTATTACATTCAACGCCACATTGGGCGACCTATGCACCGGATGGGGATGAAATGATGATGAAGACAACAAAACACCCAGTCCCTGAAGGGGGAAAATCCCCGACCCAGCCAGGAATCGAATCCGGGCCTTTAGGACTGCTATCCGTCACACTGACCACTCAGCTATCAAGGCAGACATTGTCTCCATAAGAAGCCAAGAAACCAATCATTTCCAACTTTCCCAGTGAAAATACAATTATCTGTGTTGCTCTCTTTAAAAATCAAACTTTCTCAAGAATTGACAAAGTGTTCGATTCCAACAACATGAGACCTGCTTTAAACCATACATTGACCTTTTTAAGCTCGCATACGTATTTGTTCTTGTCCAGCATTACATCTTGTGGTACCGACATACAAATTTCCTCATTCAGTTTTCCATATAAAAAGGAAATTCTTACATCAAACTGCAACATTTCAAAATCTCCTTCAGCCAAAATCATGAGAAATGTGCATAGTGAGTCACATCTCACTACCAGTAGGAAAGTTTGTCGTAGTCCAGTCAATGACGTTGAATAAATCCTCGTGCGACAAGTCGATTTTTATGTTGGGAACCATTTTTAGTTTTCAGTGCTTGAATTTTGAAAACCCACTTTGAACCTATCAACCTTTGTGTCTCTTTTGGCATGATGATCCAAGTTTCATTCATTTGATGTGCTTCAAATTACTCTTCAATTGCTCATTTCCACTTTTTTGTTGACTGAACACCAGATTGCCTCTTCAACAGTGTTCAGTTCAAAATAATCTGCATAGTTCGCATAATATCTGTCCAGGGGTCAAGACTGGATCCTGTCATGTAATCTGCAAGACTCCTGTTGATCTTCAAGTGGTTGTTCATTATCTCAATCCCTCTCTACTTGTACTTTCCTCTCGCTCTTCGGTGTTCGTGTCCAAAATACAAAACTAAAAGACATAAATCAACACAATCTTGCTTCAAAACAGGTTTATGGATAGTCATGGTGCCCTCATTGAAAGTCACATTCAACGATTTTCTTGTTTTCTGGATCAAAAAGTCTGTACTTGCAAGAGTCTCCCTGATATCCTACCATGGACATTTTCTTGGCCTTAAGTTCCAGCTGCCAGCAGAGCAATTTAGGAACAAACACTGCTTCTCCAAAAGTTCTCTCGTGTGAAATTTGGGGTTTTCATCTGTCCGTAATTCATATGGTGTTGCATTTCTTCCCTTTTGAATCAAGTCTGAATCAGTATATAAACAGTGGTGTTAACTGCTTCTGCCCACAAAATTTTTGGAATATTTGCCGCAATGAGCTTAGACCTCACGGACTTGACAATGTTAATGTTTTCGCATTCTGTCTTCCCATTTTGTTGAGGAGTATATGGAGCCGTTGTCGTGAACGCTATCTCACATTTGATGAGAGAGCTCTTCATATTCTTGTTAAAGTATTCAGTACCTCGATTGATCCTCAGGATCTTCATAGTTTTACACAGCCTATTCGACATAAACTTCTCAAATTCCTGGAAACGATCACAAATGTCAGATTTATTTCTCAAAAAACAGACATGACAAAAATTAGCTGTCACCCTTGAATGTTACAAAATACTTTGCATCACCAAGTGATTAGACTTGCATTGGTCCACATACATCACTGTGTATGAAATCACCAATTTCCGAATTTCTTGTTAAAAGACAAACTGTGAGACTTTCCATACTGATATGTTTCACAAGAGAATGATGCCACATCAGACATGCTTATTCCCTTAATAAGACCTGTTTTGACATTTTTATGACCCAATCCTTAATGCCAGATGTTCGTGGTTGTCAAATTCACATCACACTGGGTGTTTGATACAAACAGCATCCCGTAAATCTGGTTTTCTTGTTTTATCCCTTGAGCAATGGCACAATCATCACGAGAAAGGTTTAGAAACTTATCTACAAAGTTTGCTTCAAACCCATTCATCGAACAAACACAGAAAGAAAACAAATACTTTCTAGGGACACACACCACATCATCATCTACACAATGCCCATTAAAAATTTCTTTATTTTAACTGATCTGATTCTTTGTGCTTCACATTTAGCACTGTCTCAAGTGAAATTTCAATGTCTTGACACTCGCAAATTTCACTGAACCACTCCCGCCAAAAAGTGACGTGCCGCAATGCCCCACTGTTGGTAGTCACGACATCACTTACATCAGCGTTCAGCAAATTCTCACAAATCACTTTGCATGCAGAACTCTTTTGTATGACCCTCCATCGGTGACAACAAAAGCATTTACGTTATTTACATTACCTTTTTCTTGCTCGTTGCTTTCCTTCTCCTTATAGTGTCAATTTCTCGACAGACGGCCTTTCTTCCCATAGGTCTAGTAAATAAATTTTCCTCTCGAATTCTCCTGACTCAGATTCTTTTCCTTCACACTCATATGCTCTTGCTTCCAGCCTTGTGATGAAGTCGCTGCCAGCATGATGGACACCTCCTCTATGTCACAGTCATTTTTCTTCAGTACTGAGCCATTCTTGGAGTTTCCAGATCATTTGCTGATCTGAGGGCACACTGTCCCACGTCATGACTTAGTGTGTAGAACTTTGTCAAAAGGCTTACAAGGATCTTAGCCACGATCACTATGTCCAACACAATTTCACCCACATCTTCGAGTTGCCACCATATCACTCACGTTCATGTAGTACTTGTGGAAGATTTTTGTGTGAGACAGTCGTTCACCTCACTTTATCAAAAATTCAAGTTGTGTGTACTCAATTGTGGTTGAAATGCAACACATGGCACAAGCATTGTCTTATACCCACAGTGTTCCACCAGACACTGTCAAATCCTCAGGTTTTGCTCTCTGGCCGTCCACAACATCTCTAATGCTGTAGGTGTCAAATAAAGCCTGAATTTGATCTGTTGAATTTCATGATGCTGCTTTTGATCCCTTCATCTGACACAGTACATGGGAAAAAGAAAAATCACAGACAATGCATAGAGCAACTCTAATCATATATGAAACCCAATTTGTAATAAAATCATGTGCCGGAATTATGCAATTATTCTGCACCCATAACCTGATGAAATATATAAAAAAATAAGCGGTCACACAAAAAATAAACAAACCAGGCTACGTCCACGGAACATCTACATAAATGCAACTTCAGCACTCCGAATGTCTTAGAAAGATTTTACATGCAAAAATAAAATTTCAGCAGATCTCCCTTATATACGAATGTTGTAACTGGGGTTTTACTTTTAATCTTTGTGGGATCATAACGATTCAGAACGTCTGTTACAGCCAGATTTGCCTCATCCCACAACACTTTTCACACACGATTTGCAAAGCAGAGCCAAGAACATGTCATCTCACATAGGATTCTATTTTCCCACTCACCAACTCCAGGTTGCTGTGGAGTATATGGTGCAGCAAGTGAATATTTCAGTCCAACTGATTCAGCAAACCTATGTTCATCTTTATTATGGAACTTCTCGCTATCATCAGTACTTAATTCTTTCACAGAAATTTCAACTTCAAACTTTATAATTGTAATAGCCAGTGGTAACTTTTCTTTAATTTCACCCTAGGGTAGTAAAACATAGGCTACCCTCAAATTGGAAAAATTATTTTTAACCCTTTCATACCTGCAAAGTGAAGTCAAGTCATGTGCTGAGGACACAAGCCTGTCCTGCCTGGCTGTGCATGCCGTACAGCATCTTTTCCCATCCCACCAGTACTTTTCTGTACCTGCTTTCACGCACTCAGTTTAATCACAATGATAAGACTTTATAACATATACTTATTTAAGAAAATATTTATACATACATTCAAATGTTTTTTTCTTCATTTTGAATGAAAAGGATGTTCTTGATCCTTTAGACAATTTTTGTAATTTTTTCCATGCCTTTTTTCACGTCTGTAGGTTTGGACACAGCATTAGTGGGGTGGGTGCTCTTTATTAAAAATGCATGGTTAACATTATTTCTGTTTTCACATGTATAGTAATGTTAATTTACATTTGGTTCAGTTACATTTCAATACATTACATTATGTCAATTTCATCACACAAAGTGTTACATTTCAGAACTTCTTCTGTGTATTGTAAATCTTGAAACAGGCAAAGCTGCCCAGTGTTGTATTGCATTACTTACATCACATTTTGATCTGCTTCCTCCTCTTCTGCTCCTTACAGATAACGCAAGTTCTGTATCTGCTCCACTTGTCAGACACATGAGGTCTTGCTATCAGTCTCGAGGGGAGTTCAGATCTCTTTTCTCCACCAGATCTTCTTTTCTCTCATTTATCTTTTTCTAGATTTCCTGTATGACTCCCACTTGAAAGTTGGCACAGCTACTTTTCCTTATAAATTCTTGTATAGGCAATAAGACTTAAAAAGTGACATGTCCACAATGTGAATGAACAACTTCCAGTACCATTTGGTGGATTTTCTGATGCTTTCAACTGTCTAATCCATGTCACCTTTATCCACAGATTTATCGTAGTCAATATTGCTGCAGGTTTCAATTTCTTCTGTTTGATGATCCACCTTCAATGTTTCCACCATTTCTGTAGAGTAGAATGTCAAAAGCATTCATACCTCTCTTTTGTCACACCATTTTAGTGCCAACAGTAACCACGACGCAGAACAGAAAGTAAGCTCACCTTGCTTTAATTTTGCAGCCACATTAGTTATATCTTTCTCTGTGTGCTTGACTGTACTACATGCATTGGTTGTTCAGTCATGCAACCAACAAAAGTACCTGTTGTCACAATACCTTGTGTCTCCCTTCCGTAAATATGGCTCTACCGCTGTAGCTACGACATCTCCAGAGGTGCCAACGCCCTCCACAGTATGTCATTTCTCTGCCATATTAATCTTGATAGAAACTAAGAGAGGAATGCAGTAAAGAACAGAAACAAGACGGGAAATCAGTAGTGCAACAGAAGCTGAAACTACACCTTGAAACTGAATGCAACTGCCATCTTGCAACTTTACTGCTAATTAAAATCTTCCAAGATGGCCACCAGATGCCGCATAGGTCAAACTTCCACAGAAACCGTGTGTAGCGAAGTGGAGAAATCCCAAGAGAGATGGAACTGCTACAGCAGTCCTCCAACTGAAGGACACAGTCCCTCCCGGCTTCTACAGGAGTTCACCGGTGCAAAAGGGTTAAAAACAGGAAAGTATCAATGACCATGCAAACCATTTTCTTCTACTTGTCCACAAATATCTGTGTAAACTAATTCTCCATGTTTGGTGGGTTTCTGCACTCTTTTCTCCAAATACCAACTGATGATTTTTACCACAGATACACCCCCTCACAGAAGCTGGTATAAATCATTCTCCTTTTACCACCGCCTTTCAAAAACTGGCACACAAAGCATTCACTCTGATGACCCATTTTTCCATGCAGTCTCTATAAGGGATCATCAATTTCAATAACAACAAAAGGTTTTTCTTGATGAAAAATCTTCTTAGCTCAATGAGAAAACTCATTTTCAACACTGACTACAGCAGTAGCAATTGCAATATTGTTTTTGAAAAATACGTACACTCATCATCATTTTCCATTTCTTGATCTATTCCTTTTGTGCAACTTTCTTAAGAGAAAGTAAACCACAACATTCATATGGACAAAACCAAACATCATCAAAATATCGCTCTCTCAATTTCTGTCCACTGAATACCAGTACATTAATTTGACCGATAACAAATGCTTCAACCTGTACATCATTTTGGGCACTATCCATCTTTCTCGGAGTTTTAGATGGCTCATACATGGTGTACAGAACACAAAGAATTGTTATATAATACACTGTACCACCATCAATGTACCACTCTTCACTAACCAGTTTGTTTGTATCTACAGAAAAAAATGTTCTCTCTCACAATGAACCTGTCTTCTCAATTTTCAAAATACCTGTGGGGTTAAATTTCTTCAATTTCCCATTGATGTTACGAAAGTTGACAACATAGCACGACCCTTTCTTCTCTCTATGCTAGGGCACTCATTTGACTGAAGGCCCATTTCCTTACTGCTAAAACACACAAAATCTGTATTACATTATTTTGGTAAATCACCAGTCTCACACATAAAACCTTTTTCTATCTTCATTTGTTTTATAATGAGACTTTTTAATACATCTGTTTCAGATGTAGTCTTATTGGGCCCTCATTGCTGTTAGCCTACATTTCCGTCATCATTGCTGCAGCATCACTTTCATCATCATGATCTGTTATTCTCAACTCAGAATTTAAATTCCATTTTTGTAATTTATTCCACGTTTTCCCTTCAGCAGATAATCAGGCCATGTAACAAATGTAATTGAACTCTTTTTGGCAGAGTTTGCAAAAATTGTACACAAGGTTCACCATCATTGATTGGTTTGTCTAACAGAGAAAGTTGAGTTTGTATTTCTTCAAATTAGGCTAGATGACCTTGTACAGACGATGATATGAAATGTGTGTGTAAGTAAATCAATGTTTTCAGCTGAGTGAACTTCATAAATCTTATGTAGTGTGTCCCAAGTACCTCTAGCAGTTTTTGCTTTCACTGATACAAAGTGACTTGGTGCTCAGCAACAAAATTAGGTGTTTCCTTGCCTTTCCATTAGCCTACATCCATGCAGCAAGATTGGTTTATTAATTTTAAGCATTTTCATCTGTTTTAACCAATTTACCACAATCAATGTCAAAAATCTTAC
Organism: Schistocerca americana; assembly: GCF_021461395.2. NCBI lineage: Eukaryota > Metazoa > Arthropoda > Insecta > Orthoptera > Acrididae > Schistocerca > Schistocerca americana. Next base: position 613,935,517 of record NC_060120.1, read on the forward strand.
CTTTTCTAAAATAGTCTTCATTATAATTCATTAGATTACCCAACTTTCTTTGGCTGTCAGTTTTCAATTTGTTACCTATCATCTGCAATCATCTCGTCTTTTGCACTTCTATGACTTCTAGTTACCACCAAAATCAGTTAAACCTGTCACCCTTTATGAAAAACTTATCACCCGCATTCCACTACCATGTTGGTAGTTAAAATAAATCAGTTACTTTCAAAACCTCAAATGTATGATAATATTGAAAAAACCATCTGACATCCATAGCACAATAAGCAAACTAACAGTTTCTATAATTTCTAGTCATAACCTTCAATGAACAGTAATAAACATTAGTCACCATGTTTTTAAGCTGATAGCAGTACACATGACTTCTGTATCTTTCCTTATTTCTATTACTAGACAATTTCTTATTTTAATTAATCACTGTACTTTACAACTATGACTATCATGACAACTGAAACACTTTTATATACCACTCCTAAAACTTTCAAATTACTGACATTTTAAATTACAAGGAATTAACTAAAAATAGTTTTAAAAGAAAGAGCTGCCATACCTAAAGCTATCTGATATGGTGGATATAGCAGGCACACGTCTGTACGTAGGCTATCATTTATAACTCGCCATGCCAGTCCCAGTAACTGTTCTTCATGCCCAATATCTTGTATTAGTTGCATCAGTGGTCTATATGGTTGGTAAACAATGAGGCAGCAATCCAAATTTTCCAAAAGATAAAATTCACATTCTAAGATATGGTTTGTACGATAAGGAAATTCCTGTGTATAGGCATAGCTGAATTTGTTCTTTACTGTAAAAAAAAAGGAAAACTTCTTATTACAAACTAAGCTCAAGCAAGTAACATAAGTAAGTGTAGCATTACCTCTTAAGGCAGTCAGTAGACCACAGAACTCTTCTAAATGACAAGTATCTTAGAATAAATGCAATGTGTACATTCAAAGAATAATCAGCCATAAACCAATAGATCATCATACAGTTTTTCTGCACTTCAATTTCTGCTTGACTGCTAAATATGTAACTTTCCTGAAATTCAGTTGGGGAAGAACAGGGTGCCACAGTTAAAAGTAACCCACCTCCCCTTTGACAGCAAATGCAACATTTTGTCTTCTGAAATAGAGTAAAAAGCTACAACAATGAACATTTCACACAATATTCCATTGTTAGTTTTCTTTTTCAGCATTTCAGTTTATTTCGTCACTGAAGTTGGATGTTTCCCTTTGTGATTTGAATGACTTTCTTGATAGAAGAAAGAACTAGAATTGTGTAAGCATACTGAAAACAGGTTCGATAAAGGAAACTCAAAATTTTCAAGATCAAGTTATTGGACAGAGGACTACCAGCAAAGAGAGCAATACAGAGTCTGTACAAAAACCGAGAAACCTACAGATCTGTGCAAAATGTGAAACACCATAGAATTGCTTTAGTTCACACACCAGGAGTTGTTGCAGACATTTACCAAAAGAATTATTCAGAGGCCAAAAAAGTCTACACGTAAAGTGGCCCAACAGGCACATTTAAGTAAGAGGAGTTGCCAGTGGACACTGAAATATCTTAATTTTAAGCCATAACATGTGATGGTTGTGCAGCAATTATGGGAGAATGACAGTCATAAATGTGTAGATTACTGCATGTGGCTTTTTAGTATCATCAATTATGGTTTGTTAGACCCTTTCCATTTATGCAGTACCCTTTTATTTTTCCAGTCATGTTAATTCACATAACAGAGGTAATGGGCAACAGAGAACCCTAACACTGTGCATCAGCAACCAGTGTTTGATGCAGTGTAACAGGAAGACGTATCATCGGACCAATATTTTTCGAAACTACCCTCAACACAGATGCATACATGGAAATTTTGCATATTTTGTGTTCAACTCACTGAATATGAAAGATATACTGCCTCTTCCAGAATGACAGGCCAGTGTGCCACCCATCTAATGCACCCCTGGAATGAGTCCACAATGTCTTCACTGAGGAACAAAATGTCAGCAAACATCTTTGGCCACCACATTTGCCGGATCTAACACCATGTGTTTTTTCCTGTGGGGACACTAAGAGCAAGGTGTATGAAACAAATCCACGCCCAATATAGGAACTAAAAAGACATAATCACTTGTGAAGTTGCCACCATCGATATCCGAACTTCATGCCGGTTGTATCTGAACACACTTAGACATGAAAAGTTGTGTATTTGTGTTGCAGGAGGTCACTCCCAACATCTTCTATAAATGTATTTTTCACTTTTTTCCATTATGAATAAATAGTAAGTTCATTTCAGCTCTTTGTTTCTGCAATTTCACTGCATTTTCTTTGCACTTACATGGACTACTTTTATCTGTGCCACCCTGTACAGTTGTTGCCAACAACTTTCTTTCATTAAGCACTTACAAAATTTCAAGTGTTATTTCCCTCCTGAAGGAGGGCTTATTGCTTACTGGTAATGATTTACTTCCACTTTGTTCAACAATAACACACTTTAATACAATTTTCTTCATCCGCAATACTACTCAAGTCATATTTTAGTTACATTTCGTGTAACTACAGTAATTATTTGTATATTCAACATTATGTACTTACTAACAGTCTGGCAGGTAGTAATAAGTCTGCTATTGGATATTACACCAAATTCTTCAACTTTGGAAGCAAGGAAGACACATGTTGGAGCAAGCAACAAAGGATCAATACATTTCAGAGAATTCTTGGCATAGAAACGTTTGAAGAAAACTGTGGCAGTGGCTATCACTTGTTGCCTAAGCTTCAGCTGCTCCCCAAGTACCTGAATCACTGAGAAATAAGTAACACAAGTGACAGAAATATTTCATTACAATACAGGTTCATTCTGTAAAATTTCAAAACATACTGTGATTCAAAATTTTACAAGATAAAAATGTGTAACTAAACCTTGTCTTACAACACACACCCTTATGTGCAATAAACATACATTCTTACAAATATGAAATACAAGACAATTATGTGATCAATACTTACGAAATTAGACAGAAAAATATACTTTAACAAATGATCTCAACAAAACCCTAGAAAAGTACAGTCAAAGTCAGATAGTACTGGTCACCTGTTAATCAAGCACAAAATTCTTGAACAGATCAGATTTATCCAGTACCAACTGAATCGTTATCACATCACAAACTGCCTATTGGCTTCTGTCTCGGGTTTTTCGGCCAACGTTCATCTAATGATTTTTCTGACGTTTCGCCAGCACGAGTGGCTGGCATTGCCAAAGCTTCACCCTCCATTGCCGGCAATGCCAGCCACTCGTGCTGGCGAAACGTCAGAAAAATCATTAGATGAACGTCGGCCGAAAAACCCGAGACAGAAGCCAATAGGCAGTTTGTCAACAAGTTGCCACAAAAGCCTTAACAATTTTGTGTTATCACATCATTTGTTCTTACAAGTAACCCCTTCAGTGCAATGTTGCAAATTCAATTAAAAGTGTTAACAACTGTGACAGAAAAAATATTAGCTGCTAATGGCTTGCCACATGCATCAGAACAGCAAAAGAAAATGAGTGTCTGGGAGGTCCACAGCTCAACATTTATGAGATGTACATATTATACTTCACAGAATGGACATCATCAACATTCAAGAATCATTCAAAATAAACCATTAATTTACACCATGAACGCCAAATGAAAAATGGTGCACCACAATGATCACACAGGCTTGCACCATTAAGATGGCAAACTCTTTGGGAGTTACTAACTGTGTAGTACATTCAGCTAGGTTTCCACTTTGAAAGAGTGCACATTGAACAATACTGGTGTTTAAAAAAAATAAAATTAAAAAAATAATAAAACCTTCATTCATATATGCATTTCTTATGCACTTGACACATGCCATGTCATAACAGTTACCAAGAGATTGATCAATGGGAAACTTAACTAACAGGGTGATGAGAACTGATGGAATGTGATAACATGCAACCAAATCTTGAACCGTCTTTCATGGAGCTTATCGTGACACTGGCTATCCTTTAAGGTGTAGTTACAGATAGTGTGATACGTTTCATAAGCATGGAAAAAAAAAAAAACATCCAGAGGCTGAATTTGTCCAATGGTTCCAGATGGTATGAATTGCAATGTTACTCAGTTTTCCAGAGGAATAGTTTGCTGTAAAGGACCATGATTTTTACACGCACACCAGGAACCAAGCAAAAGCAAGATATTTTGACCAGCTATCATACCATTGTTTTAGTTATCTTAAACCCATTTTCCCAATTTTTGGTTGCTATTTTGTAAACATTCCCTACCGCCCTTGCAAGATCACACACACGAGAAAGAACCATAGGGGCACCATAGGCACCTCCAACTTCTTGCAGCACAATAAATAACTTTCCAGCCAATGTACTGTCCAGATTAACAGCCAGCTTAATTTGACACAAATATGTTAATGCACTGATGTTGGTTGATCTTGATACAATTCTCTTGGTACCTCTAATTTCCTCTCCAAATCTTGATTGTCGGAGTTGAAAAATTCCTTACTGAACAATGGGGTAAGTTTGTTTATCTCAACAACAACAACAAAATTTCTGGCCAATTCCACAGTTTGCCATGCATCATTAAGTTTATGTCTTGTTTGAAATTTCGTTATTTTACGGCTTCCAGTTCTGTAGTACTGTTTGAATTTGTGCAACCACCCGTATCTTACATCGAAATCACTGCAACTTATGTCAAGTGCAATCTGATGTGTGTAACTTAATAGGTCACTATCACGCTCATCATGTAAACTGCATCGATTATCCTTGGAACATGCCAACACCAGTTTCTGTAACTAGTGCATCTTGTCTTCCCTTGAATATCCATAGTTTTTCTTATGCACTACACGATCATATTGCTGCAGATATATTTGAAATCTATTCATAACTTTTTTTATTATGCTGCAGACACTCTTCCACGTATGTAATAATGTTTAGTACCCACTCCTTGGACAAAGATTGTCCTTTATTACATTTCACTGGAGACAGGATTTGTGGCTACATGTCCAACAAGGATGATGAACTACATGGCTCAACACCTGTTTCAAAATTACTTTCAATTTTTAAGCAAATATTATCATCATTGTACTCCTTATGTACAGTGTCCTCACAGTTGAGAGTATACACCACCCCATTCCACTGACTCATCTTGCAGAAATGCTAATATTTCATCTGCTCCTTCTTTCTCACTCTGCGAAATTCCTTGGGGTGCTTTCTAACAAAATGTCAACTTCCGCAACTGTTCTTGTAAATATAAGGCAATATTTGCATTTTTTTTTTATTGTTGCCACTGTTCTGCCTTGTATCAACACTACTAGCACTGTACCACTGCTGTGAGTTACTTGCTGACTAAGCAGTTCAACTTTGTTCCGTAGCCTCGTGCTGTGCTCACCAGTAGATACCTCCAGTCCCACTCCACCATTGCCATGAGCAGCCAATATTGTGGTTGCATGTTAGATAATATGTGGGACATCAAATGCCGTAAACACCACTGGCCTTTTGCGATCTCACACTCACTAGGTTGCTTGTTAGTGTTTTTTTAGAAACTTCTGCTTTCACAACATACAAAAAATTGTTCCATCCACACTGAACCACAAGAAATGCTGAAAACACTAAGCCCCCACAGGGACTCAAAACTGATTCCACTTAACTCCTTACTCCTCCCGATTGACACATCCACATTTCTTACCTACTTCTAAAAATACGTTCTAAGACAAAAAAAAAAAAAAAAAAAAAAAATCACACACCATGAAGGAAATATCCAAATGGGGCAGAAATCAGTAGATGTGGTGTACATGTACAGGCAAACAAATGATTACAATTATAGAAAAACTGGTTGATTTATTCAAGAGAAAGAGCTTCACAAATTGAGCAAGTCAATAACGAGTTGGTCCACCTCTGGACCTTATGCAAGCACTTATTCAGCTTCACATTAAATTGTCAAAATCTCAAGATGGTTGGAGAGCCCAGCAGATAATGCTCCAAACATTCTCAACTGGGGAGAGATCCGACGAGCTTGCTTGCCTTGGTAGGGCTTAGCAAGCATGACAACAAGCCGTAGAAACTCTCGCTGTGTGTGGATGGGCATTGTCTGGCTGAAATGTAACCCCAGATGGTTTGCCACAAAGGGCGACAAATGGGATGTAGACTATCAATGATGTACCACTGAGCTGTTAGCATGCCACATATGACAACCAAAGGGGTCCTGCCATGAAAAGAAATAGCGGTCCACACCATCACTCTTGGTTGTCCAGACATACGGCAGGCAACAACTAGGTTGGCATCCCACTGTGTCCAAGGTGTCTCCAGACATGTCTTCGGCCTCGAATCTCATTGACTTAGAATTGTCTTTGGACATGGTTCCCACTTTGAACTGTGTCCCAATGACCAGCGAAGACATGTCTGGAGACGCTCCACACAGCGGTGGAATACCAACATGACTTTCACCCATCATAAGGCGAGAGAACCAGGACTAATGATGTGGGATGGTATTTCATTTCATAGCATAACCCCTTTGGTTGTCGTCTACATTATCCCCACAGCACAAGGATACATCATGGTATTCTATACCCTGTTTGTTGCCCTTAATGGCAAGCCATCCTGGACTTACTTTCCAGCAAGTTAAAGTCAGCATACACATGGCGAGGGTTTCTACTGCTTTTATTCTTCCTTGCCAAACCCTACCTTGGCCAAAAAGTTTGCCGGATCTCTCCACAATTGAGAATGGTTGGAGCTATACACTCAGGGCCCTACAACCGGATCAGGATTTTGAAAATCGAATGCACCAACTGGGCAAAACTTGGCACAATATCCCTCAGGAAGGCATTCAACAACTTCATCAATCAATGCAGAGCTGAATAACTGCTTGCAAGAGTGCCAAGAGACCAACGCGTTACTGACCTGCTCAGTTTGTGAAGCTCTTTCTCTTGAAAAAATCATCCAGTTTCTCTGAAATTGGAATAATTTGCTTGTCTGTACATGTACATCACATCTACCAATTTCCGTCACATTCGGATAATTCCTTCATGGTGCATCACCTTTGTTGTCTCAGACTGCTTACGAGTACAGCCATCCCAGCTGTCACACAGTAGCTGCCCTTAAATGTCCCGCCAAACACATCTCTGATCTAGTTGACCAGCACCTCGAACCCATCACACAGAGCTTCTCATCCAACATAGACGACACTCATCACTTTCTGGAACATCTGAAATCCATTCCCATCCCTCTCCCACTTGGAACCCATGCCATCATCATTAATGCAGTTTCACTTTATACTAATGTCCCAGTTACAAATGGCCTCTCAGCCCAAGAACAAACCTTTACCAACAGCCACCTGAAAGTTTTCCTAAAACATCATTTACTGTCATCCCAGCCAACTTCATCCTCACCTATAACTACTTCACTTTTGAGGGCTACACCTACAAACAAATCATAGGGACTGCTATGGGAATCTTCATGGGGCACATGAAAGAGGCAGTCCTTGAGAGCCAGAAGCTGAGCCCCTCAGCTTTGTACACATTTATTGATGGCATCTTTGTGGTCCAGACTTACAGTGAGGAACAACTACTACACTTCCAGCAATGACTTAACTCCTCCTCCCAATTCACTTTCACCTTGTCCTTCTCCCAATATAAAGCCAACCTTGAGACTGATCTCCACATCACTGTAGCTCATATTCAAACCACAGTGTATATAAAACCACTAATAAACAACAATTATAACTATTTACTTACTTACTTGCTTGCTTATTTTCTTTTCTTTCTTTTTTTTCTTTTTACTGTCCTGATACTTAACTGCAATGCTCAAACAATGGATAGCCCAGGTTGGAATATCAACAATATTATGAAAAGGACAGAGTATAATCTAATTGGACTGATACAAAAATCTACTCACCACACAGTAGCAGGAGAACGCACACATAAAATGTATTACAGTTTGCAGCTTTCGGAGCCAGCGGCTCCTTCTGCAGAAGGGCTGAAAAGGAAGGAAGAGGGATGAAGGAAAAGGATTGATCAGGTTTAGGAAAAGGGGTGGAGTTTGAAAAGTCATCCAGAACTCCAGATCAGGGGAGACTTAATAGACAGGATGAGGGTCGACAGAAGCGTCTGATCCCACGCGTTGGCTTTGACCCGTGAAATAAGGGTGTTGTGGTGTGTGACGTAACGACGGCGGGGAGTTTGGTTTGTGAGTGTGAGATGTTTGTAGATGTCGTCGTGTTGTGGTTTGTTGTGCCCTCTGGTGGGCTGTTCAGGGTTTTCGTTTGTGTGGTGCAATGGGCTCAGTTTGCTCTTGCTCATTATCCAGAATTGTTTGAGTGTTGGCTGTGTTTGTAGTGGAATTCGTTTCAGTGAGTTAACGAGTTTGTGGTTTTGTGTGAAGGTTAATTTAGTGTTGTTCGCTGTACGTCATGTGGTAACTTTAGTAAAATTAATCGGTTGTTTCTGTTCAGGAATGGATATGACGGATAAAATTAACAGTGTGCGTCTGAGGGATATGATGAGGAACACTCCTTTGGAACTGATCAAGTTTTTGCAGCTTTTCTGTTTAATTGCCGAGGTTGTGAAATGCTCTATTTGTGGCGAAGAAATGATGTTCGCTAAAGTTCCAGCGTCTCGGACGAGGGACGGTTATATGTGGCGCTGTCGAACAGATGACATTTGGCCTTCCATACGACATGGTTCCTGGTTCGAGAAGTCTAGGTTGGGCATGCGCAAGATTGTACTGGTGACTTATTATTTTTGTTATAGATCACCACACAGTTTTTGCGTGCATGAGACTGGTGTGAGTGAGAGGAGTGTGCTTGATTGGTTTTCTTCTTGCCATGAAATGTGTTCTGAGTTCATTAAGTACAGGGGTAAGCTGGGGGGGGGGGGGGGCATGGGGTTGTTGTGGAGGTTTGGGAAAAGGAAGTATGGGAGGGGTAAGTCTGTGGTTGGTCTCTGGGGGGGGGGGGGGGCTGTTGTTCCGGGGGTTGGGTGTTCTGAATGTGTTTTTATGGTTGTAGAAGGGAGGTCTAAGGCGGAATTAGTGGGGTTAATTGAGGAGTACATAGAACCGAGGGCCACAGTAGTTTCAAATGCATTTTCTTCATATAGGGGGTTGGGTGAAAGGGGATTCAATCATTTAGTCGTTAACCATAGCTTAGAGTTCAAAAATTATGAGACGAGGGCTTGCACAAATACCATAGAGGGGATGTGGGGAGCTGTTAAGTCAGTTCTTGGGAGGGGGAAGAAGCGCTCTTCCAACCTTCAGTCTCATTTAGATGAGTACTGTTGGCAGAAGAGTGTCCCTGAGGGCTATTGTGTTTTTTCGGGTTTTTTAAGGGCTGTTAGTAAAATGTATAGGCCGAAAGTGGTTGGTTAGGGTGGTTTGGGTAGGTGGGTGGTGGCTGCGGCTCAGGGAGGGGTGGGTGGTTTATTTTGTGTTAGTGTGTTTGTGGGGGGGGGGGGGGGAGGGAGGGAGTGTGTTGGTTTGTGTTTCAGTTGTGGAGGATATATTTTGTTGAAGTTTTTGTTGAGTTTTAGTGTGTGATTGAGATTTTTTTACGGTGCATTTGGTTTTCGTTTATTGGTTTTTTATTTTGGGGTAAGGGGGGAGGTTGGGTTGGTTGAGGGGAGGGGTGGGTTGAGGTGTGGGTGGGTCGGGTCTTTCAAAAAGGTTCAAATGGCTGTGAGCACTAGGGGACTTAACATCTGAGGTCATCAGTCCCCTAGAACTTAGAACTACTTAAACCCAACCAACCTACGGACATCACACACATCCATGCCCGAGGCATGGCGTAGCGGTCGCGCGGTTCCAGACTGAAGCGCCTAGAGCTGCTCGGCCACACCGCCCAGCGCTCGGGCCTTTCTTTTGGTTGAGCATTTTTTCGCGTTGGTGTGTGTGTGTGTGTGTGTGTGTGTGTGTGTGTGTGTGTGTGTGTGTGTGTGTGTGTGTGTGTGTGTGTGTGTGCGCGCGCGTGCGCGCCTGTGCCTGTGTGAGATTGTGGTGGCCAACTTAGTTTGTGGTGCCATAATTTTTTTGGGGTAAGTTTTTATTGTTTTGTTTTCAGTGTGTGTGCTGTGTGTTGGGGTCTAGGGAAGTGTTTAATTAAAATGTGTGGCTGTGAATGTTGGTATTGGTATCGGGAGAGGTTTTTGAGCTATATAGGCCAAGGGAAGTGTTTGATCCTAATTTATGGGATCGGGAGCTACTGTTGAGCTATATAGGTCAGGGGAAGTGTTTGATCCTAATTTATGGGATCGGGGGCTGCTGTTGAGCTATATAGGTCAGGGGAAGTGTTAGGTCCTAATTTATGGGATCGGCAGCTGCTGTTGAGTGATATAGGTCAAGGGAAGTGTCCGATTCCAGATGATATTGTGTTTAGTGGTATTTGGGGAGTCTTGCGGTATCGGTTTTTTTTCGTCATTTTGTATGGTTTTGTATGGGGGTGGGTTCTAAATTTGTTTATATTTAGTTTGTCCCCACCCAAAAACCCCCCATTTCCCGCACTTGTCCTGTTAGTGTCATTAGGCTTTTTGTGGAAAGTGTGTGTGTTTGTTTTTCAATGTATTTTCGTCCTCATAATGTGTATGTAATGACTTTATATGTGCCATATTGGAATCGTGGTTTATGGTCGTTTCTGCCATATTTGTGATGTCATGGGTCAAAGCCGACAGGCGGGATCGGACGCTTCTGTATTCCCCAGGATGAGATGGAAAGACTGTTGGAAACTGCACTAGACAAGATTTGAAAACTTGAGATCTTAAAGATGGAAGATAGGGTAATAAAGTTAATAAAAGCGAAAAGCTAAGTGCATTGTATGTGACTGAGGTAGGAGGGGATCAACAAAAAGAAGACAGATCAGAAAATGAAAGATGTAGAAAACTAAAAGGGAGTGTAGAAAGCGATAGTTACTGTGAAGAAACACTGAGACAGACGAAATTAAAATAAATTAAGCCCAGATGGGTGGCGACAACCAATGATGTATGACTAATTCCCATCTGTGGATTTCTGAGAAACTGGTGTCTCGGGGAAGAATTCAGATGGCAGGTGTGGTGTAACAGACATTGAGGTCATGACTGTCATGTTGTAGAGCTTGGTCGGCACGGCTGATATAGGTGGTGGTAGGAGAGTGCACAGCGCAAGTATTATAGCAGGGATGGTCAAGGGGTAGGCGCCACAGGGTAGGGCGATCGATGCAGAAGGGGCATGTTGTGGAGGTTGGAAGGGAAATAAAAAGCTATTCTACGTGTGAACGGCAAATATCTGACAGAATGGACTTCATTTCAGGGTATGATTTTAGGAAGGATAGATTGCTACTCACTGTAAAAGACTTGTTGAGTTGCAGAAAGGCACATCGAAACAACTGATACACACTGAATTTTTGGCAAAGCCTACTTCAGAAAGAAAAACACACACACATTCGCACAAGCAAGCACTTCACATAGGCATGACTACTATCTCTGGCCGCTCGGGCAGTCTGGCATTTGATTAGATTTCCAGATGAGGCATTAAATTCTCCCTCTAACCCCAGAGCTTCATGAAAAATTCAACTCTTTTAGCACACATCACACCTGAAACAATGAGACACTTCTGCTCGTTTTTGACTAAACCACTGAAAACGAGCAGCATCTACAGCAGGACTACAATCACATTTTCTCACAAAATCTTTTATTTTCTGCTTATTCTGTTTACACTGAAGCAACAAAAGTTGTGGGGCAGCGATACGTACATATACAGATGGCAGTCGTATTGCGTAGACAATGTATAAAAGGGAAATGCATTGGTGGAGCTATCATTTGTGATAATCAGTTGATTTATGTGAAAAGGTTTCTGACATGATTATGGCCGCACCACAATAATTAATAGACTTTGAACGCAGAATGGTGGCTTGAGCTAGGTGCATGGGACACTCCATTCTGGTAATTGTTAGGGTATTCAACATTCCAGTATACCGAATATTCCAAATTTCAAGCATTACCTCTCACCATATAAAATGCAGTGACTGACGGCCTTCACTTAACAACCGAGAGCAGTGGCATTTGCTTGGAGGTGTCAGTGCTAACAGACAAGCAACATTGTGCAATATAATGGCAGGGATCAATGTTGTACGTACGACGAAAATCTGGTGTTAAAGGTCTATGGCAGCAGGCGACCAACGCGAGTGCCTTTGCTAACAGCATGACATCGTTGGGGTGCCTCTCCCGGGCTCTTAACCCTATCTAGACAACTGGAAAACCATGGCCTTGTCAGATGAGCCCCAATTACAGTTGGTAAGGGCTGATGATAGGAGGTTCAAGTGTGGAATGGACCCCACCAAGCCGTGGGCCAAAGTTGTCAACAAGGCACTGTGTCAGCTGGTGGTCCATAATGGTGTGGACTGGGTCCTCTAGTCCAACTGAAGCGATCATTGACTGGAAATGGTCATGTTCGGCTACTCAGAGACCATTAGCAGCCATTCAGAGACATTATGTTCCCAAACAATGATGGAATTTTTATGGATGATGTCACCAGGCCACAATTGCTTCTGAGTCTGAAGAACATTCTGGACAGTTATAGCAAATGATTTGGCCACCCAGATCACCCAACATGAACCCCATGAGAAATTTATGGGGCATAATTGAGAGGTCCGCTTGTGCACAAAATCCTGCACCAGCAACACTTGCGCAGTTATGGACATCAATAAAGTCAGCACAGCTAAGTATATCTGCACGGACTTCCAATCAATTTTTGAGTCTATGCCATGCTCAGTTGCTGCACTATGCTGGGCAAAAGGAGGCATCACATGACTTTTGTCACTTCAGTGTTATGTTCCAAACAGTCTGCATTCCACGGACCACAATCAGCACTTACGTTTTGCAGCAGTTTTCCTCTTCTCAAATCTTCCAACTACGTCTACTTTTTGTTTTAATGTCAATATGTTTCTTTTGTTTCTCCGTCATCTCTTTTACATATTTCTTTTACCTGAATTCGTTTGCTCTTACATGCTGAATAACAAAACTGAGTTTGTTTTCTCTTTACATGGAACAGGCTGGTCTATAACAGTGGAAACAGTACTCTGCTGTCACAAGAAATAATGCTGAAACTGCAGCGCGTACCATCAATGAGTGGAGTTTCACATATAATGGCCCAATATTTATGGGACTGTCAAGTATAAACCTAAACTGCAGACAGAGCCCAGTAGAAGAGTATTCATTAAACCATTTACACAATTTCAATAATGTATCATAGAAGTCATATGTTTTAACAATGATTGCAACGTACTAAGGCAATCTTGGTAATGATCAAAGCTTTGAAGACTTCCATGAATGATCAACTAGTAAACTTCAAAAGGGGCAGTCCATGTTGTAACCTTGAAGTGTATGTTGGTAACATCTGACGCATGCGGTCATGGGAAGTTAAGGTGGCAGAAAAGCCAGTGATATAACAATCCTTGCATTTTTATCATCAGAGATTTAACGTAACAACCACCTTAACTTATTACCTGCTAGAGTGTGATCGAACTGAATTTTCGGAGAAAACCCTTTTTTTGCGGGGGCAAATGCATGGAACCATGTAATATAAACCACGTAATATAAACTGAGTTTTCATTAATTGGTTTTGCCTCATTTTTGTGTTTCTTTTTATCACCTCAACCAAGATATCACTTTCACAATTGTTGGTAGTTCTCAACAAACACTGTTATCTTCCAGCGTAACCTAGACATCGGTACAATACAGATTCTGCCTATGAGATAAAGTTGTTAATATTAATTTCAACACAGACAGTGCTGTACAGAACAGTAAAAGAAACTTGTATTAGTGGCAAAAGCAGAAAATGAAGAAAGTAATTTTGTCACCACAATCAAGATTCGTATTCCAGATGAACTGATAATCTCAGATATGTCAACACGCATCAAAAGCAGAATGTAAAGGATAGAACACCCAATTAATTTGTATGTTAGCAGCACTATGACATATGCAGTTAACACTTTTTCATTGGCTACCACTCATCATCCTCCCTCTGGTTGCCTTCAACTTGACATGGAGACGTATTACCAACATCTGCTTTATACGGTGAGCAAGCACAGCCCATGGACTGTCCTTTACACAGTTTAGCTGATCTATTTTTGCAGCTCATGTCAAATGAGATTGAAGATGCTAACTGACTAAAGGCACACTTTGAGATGTCAGCCAACAGCAAAGCAGCAGATCATAGGGGACTGCACACTGCATTACAGTGTTCCCCCCCCCCCCTCCCCCCTTAAACAAGCAACCTTAGCCATTACTATGTACGAGCTGTCACAAGCTGGAAAACTGTATATCTACATTATTTGCTTTGCCAACTCTCAACCAAATAATCATCTACCACCTTAACATAGTACTAAGGCTACCATGTGACTGCTAACCTACAGACCTGTCTGTCAACAAGGACATCAGTCTGTGTCAACAAAACCTAACTCTAGTATTTCAGAAAAACTCTATATATAAAGTAACTATTTACACATAACAAGTCTGCGGAAAGTGATCACTAACAAAAATGTCAATATCTGGCAAAATTAAGGCAGTATTGTGCACAAAATGTGAGCAAACTGTATCTCACAGCATTTAGCTGCTACCAGATTAGAAGCTTGTCACTGGCTATGCCATATAATTCTCCCCCTTGGTGCCTCTAACTTGACTGGTTATGCATTGCTACCACAAGTTCAGTACAGCATGCAACCACTATCCACAGATAACACTTTGTAAACTTTAGTTCAATTCTGCCAGCTCACGGGTATTCTGCAATAGGGGCTTCCTCAAATGGGTAATGTTGGGTAAAGAACTAGATGCTGCATTGATGAGAGAACTATAATGACATCTAACTGAAATTATTCAATAACACAACAGAAGATCTAAGCTAGAGGTGCAGGATGGCACAACATCACATGAGAAATTAACACAGAATTTGTAGAAGTTATTATGTTGGACCAAGAAAATCGTATTTGGCTAAATAATTTACTCACTTAAGATACACAGTTCTGAGAATACATTTGTCTTATTTTACTAGCTGTGAACCATATATGCAGTTTAATAATTTTTAGGGAATGTGAAGTACCCAAATACCACATCTTACATCAACACATTTTGCCGCAAAACATTGAAAACAGTTCTAGTGAAGCAACGATTTAGTAGGGCTAATTAGCACAAACCACCAAATTAGATAACACCGAAATAAAAAAAAACATATATTAGTAAGAATTGGGCCAATCATTTATATCTTAAGAGTTGATTACTCACAATTACAAAAGAAGATGAAAATTTTCTGGTACTCTTCTTCAGTTAAAATTCCTAAATCATACTGCCGTTCTCTGATCAGGTCCTGTTTATCCAGAAGCCACTGCTGACTGTAACAAAAACACAATTAAAACATAACCAAAGTGAAATACAATGGACATAAAATGCGTGCAAATTAACAGCTTCATTCTGCATGTAACTGCTCCTTATGTAAAAAGAAAAAAATAGCAAGTAATATTTGCTCCATGAAATTTTGAGTATCAATTCTGAATCATGTGTACAAACATGAAACAAACTTTCTGTTAGGCCTGTAATTGCAGCAATACAGACTTTAATCTGACAAGAGCACAAAACTTTACACAGCGCCGTGTGTTATGGCTTGGTAACTGCATTTTAAGTACACTTCAATAATCTCAAATGTACAAAAACAGATCATATTACACAACACACATACTATTCACATCTTACACCACAGGAACAAAAGCAACGAACATTTCACGGGCAATGTAAACTAGGAATCTATCCTTACCAGATGCCTATTATATTAATTCTGCCTTTTTCTCTACTCATATATTCAAAGCTTTGCATATTCTGAACCAGTACAATATTTGTCTTTCACAAAAACGAAATTTAACAAGGCATTTAAGAGTACGGATCTTGGATTCAACGTGTGGAAATTATAGAAGCAAATGCAGAGTCACGTTAGCTGGTAAATGTTACACCGTGTTCCATAACGTGAACAATGCCGGGTCAATAACAAAGTTACAGAGAATTGTTTACATCCATCGTGACGCTAATTTGAGTAAGATATTTTTCATGAAATAGTGATTTCGTTTTGCAATATAAATCTTTTATGACACTAGTATAAATATCAGTTGGTTTCCACTCATAAGTGCTTTTTTCCACCGAAGAAACATCAGTGTAACTTTCTGGTTAAACCAATGTTTACAAAGCCACTCCAGGAATATTGGCGAGGTTTTCGACTTACTAGTGAGAACTCTGCCAAAAGTTTCCAGCCATTTTCAAGA
Organism: Schistocerca americana; assembly: GCF_021461395.2. NCBI lineage: Eukaryota > Metazoa > Arthropoda > Insecta > Orthoptera > Acrididae > Schistocerca > Schistocerca americana. The sequence goes on from NC_060120.1 coordinate 613,951,794, forward strand.
GATTTCTGTACTACCTGCAAATACACGAAATTCCAAAATCAATGTAACTTTCGTGGATTATTTAGCTAACTAGGCACACTTACTTGTGCGAACTCTCCCAAAAGTTACCAGACATTTCTCATACATGCGGGTATGAAATATGTATATTAAATATAGTCTTAATTTTGAGACGCAAATTTTAAGTAGACCTACGCTTTAGGGTACTCATAAACAATGTTTTACTGCAAAGTAGTGCATTTCATCCTCATTTTCGCTGAAGTTTTTTTCATTGAAGATGCATTCAAAGCGTAAATCCATGCTCTACTACTTCTACGGTAGCCAACTGTTGCGAACAAACTACAATTCGTTCTGTCAAAACCTTTTTTTCTTGCATGCAGAAAAATTCTGGCGGTGTTAGTAATTAGCATGTAGGTTTTCCAGTGGAATAGGTAAAATGTAGGGATAAAGACGTAAGCAATGTGTTAATCGAGACAATAATGATGTACTCGAAATGTCAGATCTTTGTTTTAAACGAATCGTAGCCTAAAGGCCCGTCCACACGTAACGATATGTCTGCGCACATCACATCTGCGCAGACAGATCGTTGCGTGTGGACAGAAGATTTGCACCAACATGAGGTGTGTGCAAACCTGGAAGTTGGAGTTGGAGGTTTGAGCGAAACCTCTCAAATCTGTGGGTTCAAACCACATCTGCGCAGACAAGTTGGAGCGTGTGGACAGGAGATCGCCGCAAATATGGCGCGAAACAGCTGTTTGCTCAGTCTAGTGTTTGTATTTGTGCGCACAGGGCATTAAAATGGCTGATACTCGTCAGTGTTCTCGAAAGTTTGTAAGTGAATTCATTGAAATATGTAGAAACCACCAATGTTTGTGGAAGATTAAAAGTAAAGAATATAGTGACCGGCGACCGAGACAAAAAGACAGCAGCACACAATGCTCTAATTGAAAAAAATTGCGTGCAGTTGACGCCTCGGCAAACAGAGAAGCAGTAATAAAAAAAAATCCTTGCGAACTGTTTACCGAAAAGAGTTATCCAAAGTTCAGAAATCTAGAAGATCTGGTGTAGGAGTAGATCAAGTATACCAGCCAATGTTATGGTATTTTGATCTGCTTGGCTTTCTTAGTGATCAAGAAACGCCAAGACCAAGCAGGAGTACAATTGAAGATGAAATTGGAGTGTCAATGTTACCGCCAGCCGTTCATGAGGGGAAATTGCCCTTCTCATACAAGTATTTTTTCTCATAATATGAAGGGTTACAGGCATTAAGAGATAATTATAAGTTTCGACATCCATCCGCAAATAATTTCGCCAGTCGTTAGGTTCGCCCTGCAACTCTCGCAGTAAATTTACGTAAGAAAACTGCTTTCGCTTTAGCAGCCACTGTCTACACCATTTTGCCCGCTTTCTCTGTTTCCTGCGGTTCATCTGAATGTTTTTTTGCAACACAAGTTGCGAACACAGATCACAACAGAACTTCCTCCATTTCTATATTTCAAAATAACTGAATTAAATTTTTGAGGTTTACGGGGAGCGTAGTCGCTTGCCACTGATATTTCTTTTCTACACCGGCAGATGGCGGGGGAGTAGTAGATTGGGGTTTGTGTCGTGTGAACACACCACATTTGCAGCGATCTTTTGCATGTACAGACATCTGCGCCGATGTCTGCGCAGACAGATCGTTGCGTGTGGACCGGGCTTAATAACGGAAGGTATCAAAATATGCAATGCATGCTATCGTTCATAAACGTAGTTCAACGGTTAGTCTTTTTTAATTTGTTTTAATCATTCATTCTTATGTGAAGCCGATTCGCGCAACTTCGGGGGTAATGATGAGTTGTCCGTAGCAGAGCTCTGTCTCTCGGAATAAATTTTCTTTCCCTGTGGCAGTCATCTTTGGTCAAGAGTCTGAGGCATTCCTGAAATTTGTAATTTTAGTTTCTGAGACGTTGGAAAAAAAGTATTGAGGTACACTATTCTGATAGGAAAGAACGTGATTATACCAGAAACTATTGCTGAACTACCATGTAACATGTCGTGTATTTGTTCATGGCAAAACATACAATATTTCGATAACCAAATAACGAGAGCTAATAAAGGAAAATACAAAAATAAAAGTAATTTTATTTTGACTCATGTTAGCTGCATACATATGCCGGGGTGCACACAATTATCTTTTTTTAAAAAAAAAATAGGTTTGGGGACTCACCTCCGAATCGAGATAATGACAGCTGTAGGAAACCCATAAGTATCATGTAAGATCGAAAGAAATGCCTACCACAAGTGAGAGTATTAATATCGCAATGGTACACTGCCGAAGCATTCGCAAAGAAGTGTTAGAGGTACCTCAAGTATTTTCCTCTTCTGTAGATCCTGGCTCATCTGCATAAAATACAGGATCTGTCATTACTCGTCCACTTGACTGTGAGTGACTTGTCAATGGTAGATCTAGGAAGCCTGTATAGCTTACACATGGACCAGGAAGGACTCAGGGTGCTGTACCGATCCCTCTAACCAACAAGTTTGAGGTGCTTCCTCTCACGGAAACGGAGCCACTGGGACTCACTTCACTTATTTTGGGGAAACCTGGTTTGTCCATTGTCAAGAGGACGCAAATTCAAAATGATAGGGGTCTATGAATCGTCAGCAGTTCAAACATATGGTGAATGATGGTACCCCGTAGGGAAATGGGAGCAAGGGACAGGAAAGGACACCAGGTGCACTCAGTGTGTATGCCTGGCGGGTCTCATTCAACATGCTGAAGAGGTTATTCCAGCGGCCATTGGAGGAACAGGGTGCAACCAACTGCAGATTGTGGCATACGCTGGAAGAAGTGATGCCTGTCATCTGGACTCCGAGGTCACACTTGAGCCATTTCAGCGAGTGGTAGAGGAGTTCGAGAAGACCAGCCTTATGCATGGAGTTTCAACGAAGTTCACAATTTGCAGCATTGTCCCCAAGACTGAGTGTGGTTCTGAGTCGAGTGGAAGGACTGAGCCAGAGACTTTGAAGGTTCTGTGACAAGCTATGCTGTGACTTCCTGGGCTTGCACCATAGAGTTGAGAGTCCCCCGAAATATGTCAGATTTGTACTATACATCTGAGGCTGCTGCTCAGGTAGCTGACTGTGTGTGTGGGGTGCACACAAGAGTTTTTTTAGATTAGATACATCTCCAGCTGAGCCATATAATGATAGCCATAGAAAAACCAGAAGCATGAGTGTGAGATCAAAAGAAATGTCTCCTACAGATGAGAGCATTAAAATCTATTGGTAAGCTGCTAAAAGCATTCGCAACAAAGTGCTAGAGTTTGAAGTGCTCATGAAAAACAGTGTAGCTCACATATTATTAGGTACAGAAAGCTAGTTGAAAACTGTTATTGTTAGCAGTGATAGTTTTGGGGAGAATTTAAGGATAGGCAAATAGGAAATGGAGGTGGTGTTTTTGTTGCAGTGGACAAGAAACTCAAATCTACCGAGACGGAAATTGAAGATGCATGTGAGATTGTTTGGGCAAGACTCAGTATCAGGGGTGGGCATAAAATGATCCCTGGATCCTTCTATCACCTACTAGACTCATCTCCTGACGTAATTGAAAACTTTAGAGACAACCTCAGTTCACTTGTATGTAAGTTCCCCAATTATACTGTAATTAGTTGTGGAGACTTAAATCATCCAATGACAAATTGGGAAAATTACGGTTTTGTTAATGGTGGACATGATAAGACATCTCATGAAACAGTACTAAATGCCTTCTCTGAAAGCTACCTAGAACAGATAGTTAGTAACTCCACTCATGTTGGAAACATCTTGGATCTAATGGCAACAAAGAGACCTGACCTCTTTGAGGATGACCGCATTGAAACATATCAGTGGCATGGTGCAGTTGTTGGAACAATGATTATCAAAGTACAAAGGACAACGACCAAGAAGAAAGATCTATATGTTCAGTAAACTAGATAAGAAGTCAGTAGTGACATATCTCAGTGAGGAACTTGAGACTTTCAGCACAGGGCAGGAAAGTGTAGATGAACTATGGCTCAAGTTTAAAGAATAATTGACCGCACACTGGATAGATATGTACCCAGTAGAACAATTCATAATGGGAGGGAACCTCCATGGTAAACAGTCACTGTAAAGAAACTTATAAAGAAACAGAGACTAACAGCATAATAGATATAAAACAAAGCATAGGGCTGTAAACAGAGAAATGCCGAATGAAACACATTTGGCTGTCAAGAGAGTAATGTGTGGTGCATTCACAGACTACCGTAGCAGAGTATTATCAAGTGATCTTTCACAGAACCCAACGAAATTCTGGTCATATGTAAAGGGCTGTTAGTGGCTCCAAAGTTAATGTTAAGTCCCTAGTGAATGAGACAGGAACTGAAACTGAGGATAACAAAGCAAAAGCTGAAATGCTTAACACAGTTTTCAAGTGTTCCTTTACAAGGAAAAACCCTGAAGAATTACCTCAGGTTAATCCTCATACCACCGAAACAATTAATGAAGTAAGTATTAGTGTCAGTGGTGTTGAGAAACAGCTGAAATCATTAAAACTGAACAAAGCTCCAGGGCCCGATGGAATCCCTGTCAGATTCCATACTTAATTTGCAGCTGTTAGCCCTCTTCTAAATTTAGATCCCTTAACAAAAGCCGGGATGGTTCCTTTGAAAGGGCACTGCCGATTTCCTTCCCCATCCTTCCCTCACCCGAGCTTGTGCTCCGTCTCTAATGACCTCGTTGTCGACGGGACGTTAAACACTAATATCCTCCTCCTTAACAAAAGACTGTGCCCAGTTCTTGGAAAAAAGCTCAGGTAACAGCTGTCTACAAGAAGGCTAGTAGAAGCAATCCACAAAACTACTGTCCAATAACCTTGACAGTGATTTGTTGTAGAATCTTAAAACACATCCTGAGCTCAGACGTAATGAGGTATCTCGAACAGAATGACAACCTCAATGCCAGCCAGCATGGATTCCAAAAACAATGATCATATGAAATCTAACTTCACTTTTTTCATATGACATACTAAAATCTTCGGATCAAGGCAATCAGGTAGATGCAGTATTTCTTGATTTCCGAAAAGTATTTGACTCAGTACCACATATATGCTTATTATCAAAAGCTTTATCATATGGGATATCAAGTGAAATTTGTGAGTGTATGACATTTTGGTAGGGCAGACACAGCATGTTATCTTAGATGGAGAGCCATCGTCAGATGTACAAGTAACTTGTACCCTAGAGAATTGTGTCAGAACCTTGCAGTTCATTGTATATTTATGACCTTGCAGACAATATTAATAATAACCTCAGACTTTTTGCAGATGCTGCAGTTATCTGTGATGAAGTAGTAACTGAAAGAAGCTGCATAAATATTCAGTCATATCTTGATAAGATTTCAAAGTGGTGCAGAGATTGGCATTTTGTTTTAAATGTTCAGAAGTGTAAAATTTTGCACTTCACAAAATGAAAAAAACATAGTATCCCTTGACCATTATATCAGTGAGTCACTGGAATTGGCCAACTCATACAAATACCTGGGTGTAACATTTTGTAGGAATGTGAAATGAAATGATCACATAGGTTCAGTTGTAGGTAAAGCTGATGGTAGACCTCGGCTTATTGGTAGAATACTGAGGGAGTGCAATCAGTCTACAGAGGTTATTGCTTACAAATCACTCATGCGACAGTTCTAGAATATAACTCAAGTGTGCGGGACCCATACCAGATAGGACTAACAGGGGCTACTGAATACATACAAAGAAGGGTGGCACAATTTGTCACAGGTTTCTTTAATCCATGGGAGAGTCTCACAGAGATGCCGAAGGAACTGAACTGGAAGACTGTTGACGATAGACGTAAACTATCCCGAGAAAGTCTGTTAACAAAGTTTCAAGAACTGACTTTGAATGATTACTCTACGAATATACTGCAACCCCCTATGTATCACTCACATAGGGATCATGAGGTTAAGATTAGAATAATTATGTATATATGGAGGTATTCAAACAATCATTCTTCCGGTGCTCTATATATGCATGGATCAGGAAGAAACTCTAATATAAGGTACAATGAGATGTACCCTCTGCCATGCACCACATGGTAGTTTGCAGAGTATAGATGTAGATGTAGAATACCAAACCAAATGAAAAAATGTACAGCCTAAGGCTTGGTGTACAAGAATGATGTGACACAATGGACTTGTGTTGCGATGTCGAACATCCTTTGCTCTCTGGGTGTTGTGTTGGTCTTACTTTCGTATCATCATAATTAACATTACTATAAACTGAAAATGAAAAAGTCCATCTGAAGCAGTTGTAGGGCAATTGGCTACTTGAAGGTGGTCAAGTCCTAACCAGGAAGTTGATGAAGCCTTCAGTATTTACTGGTTTGTAACAAATGCATTAGATGGGAGTGAAGTGACACTGCAGATTCTGTGGACCATTCCACTTAGGAGGACTAAGTGGCATCTGTATCTGATTAAGGAGGTCTGTTTGATTTTATGTTCCGTATTCCAGTACTTTTATTGTCTCCTTCAGTTACCTGTAGTAAGATACCAGTAACCATTTATAATTTTTCAAAATAAACTTAATATTTGTAGCTATGTATGTTTTTTCTGTACTTCCATGTTGAACAATGGGAGTTCGGAGTAGTCTTGGATTTCGAAATATATGGTACATTTACGCCTCAATCTTTCTAACATTTACATCAGAAACATCCATATTATATTTTTTAAATATTTGCTTGAAAAACATCAGCAAAAAGAAGTACAGGCTACCCACCAGTGCATGTGTGGTTCACGGGTGGATTGGGGTCAGGGATTGTGTCTGGTGATGGTGGTGTTGTTGGGTGGGGGGGGGGATTAGAGGGATAAAGGGAGGTGGGGGAATCAGAAGGAGGGGTGGGGGACAGGTAGATAGTGGCTTGGAGAAAGGCAGTAGCTGTGCATAACAGGAATGTGGCAAGGAGTGGTGGCAGGTACAAGGTTAAGCATTTGCCTAAAGGGCACCAGGGCCAGTGGGTTCGTGAGACACACAAGGAGGATGATATGATGGTGTGGATTACGAGGGAATGACAGGACAGAGGAAGGGAAAACAGGTAGGTAGAGAGTGTGGGGACAATGGTTTAGCAGAGACTGAGGCCAGTGATATTATGGGAGAGAAAGATGTGTTGCAAGAACAACTCCCAACTATGTAGTTCAGAAAAGCTGACACTGGAGGGAGGGTTCCACAGGACACAGGTTGTGAAGTAGCCATTGAACTCAAGCTAAATAACTGCAGCCTGTCTGCATAATCCTTTTGTGAGAAAAGGGAGTTCTCATTAGTGCAGATATGCCGTCCGTGGAAAGCTATGCTACATGGGAGTGATTGAGTGATTTTTTGTGTGTGTGTGTGTGTGTGTGTGTGTGTGTGTGTGTGTGTGTGTGTGTGTACACAGTGAAAACTGTTAAAATGTAGGTACTGTAGGTGGTTAGTAGGCTTAATATTGACAGAGACATAGATGGGGATATCAGAAAGGTGTGAGTCCAGGAAGGAGGCACATTGGGTTGAGGAGGACCTGATGAACTAAATGGAGAAGGCATAGAGATTGTGGAGGAATGAAGATATGGCATCAGCTCTGGTTACAGATCATGGAGATATCATCAATGAATCGCCACCAGGCTAGGAGTTTGGGTTTTGGCAGGGTAGAAAGGTTCCCCCAGATGGCTCATAAACAGGTTAGCATAGGAGGCTGCCATGAGGGTGCCAAGTAGCGTCATATGGATTTGTGTAAACACCAACACCCATCATGTCCCTGGCCTCACTGCTATTCAGTACTATCTCTCTGAACATCCTCCTCACTCCAAACTTGCTACCTCATTCCTTATGCAGCTTACCAGCTATATACTAATGCACAACTACCATTCCCTTGAAGAGCAGACACTTAAACAAATCTGCGGCACAGCCATGGGCATCCGCATGGCACCCTGCTATGCTAAATTATTTATAGATCATCTATAGGAAACTTTCCTCACCTAACAAAACACCAAACTCCTTGTCATTTGAGTGTTGTTTGTGAGATCATGTTATGCCTTGTGTAAGGAGAAACACATACCAGTACATGTAGAAATTCAAAAGCAACAGGATTGAGGGCTCTCGAGGCTGCAGTTCATCATTCTACAATACTTCTGCTTTTGTTGGTTGGAATCCCATGACTTTCATATAAATATTGAATTGGTCAGTTTAGCAGGACCATACACACTACCAAGCAGGATCCCAAGTACATTACACAACTGCTGTCCAAGAGGATAGACTCATTGTTCACTCGTACAACAAAATCATTTACCATCAGCCACGAAAATGGCATATTTGTAGCAAGACCGGTATCCACGTGAACTGTGTAAAAATTTCTAGAGCACCCTGAACTGTCTGCACAATAACAATTGTTGTAGTTTCCCTTCACGGGGCAGACAGGGCACTGACAGTGATGCTCCCAATGATATTGCTGGACACAGGAATGACAACATATCATTTTTTCAGACAAGTTCTAGTTTTGCATACAGAATCACAATTTGTGGAGGCTCCAAGGTTGATGAACATTGCCAGATTACATTTGTCATTGTCATACTGGGCCAGCATCTGGTTTGATCATACATATCTGACAAGTTAAGTGCCATCGCTGAGTGCACATGTTGCATGTGTGGTTCTGATCTCCCTTAACACTGAGTAGGTTCAAGTGTTACTTTGACATGCTGTTCTTTAGATCTGTCATCCATTGAAAACATCTGGTCATTGGTTGCCAATAGACTGGCAACTCACCAATCACAACAGTTGATGAACTCCAGCATAAAATTCAAGCAGTACAGAATAACACACCTATATCTACCATCAAAGATCAGTTTGACTCAGTGTCCAGCAAGTGCGACCATACCTAGGGCAGGGGGTGCCATAGAAGTATGATGTATTCAGGTGTTTTTCTTTCAAGAAAATGATTTAAAAGTCAGTAATACACAGTTTTTAATAGCCTCAGAACTGGTTTTTTTATGGCTACTTAAAAGATATCAATCATCTTTAAAAATATTAAAAATACAGTAGACTCCCGGTAATTCAAGCTAATTGGGGCTGATGCTACCTCGAACAACAAAAATCTCGGATAATATGGAAATATAATTAAATCAATGGGTAAATAATGAATAAATGTTTAATGAGCACAGTAATGATTAAAAAATAAATAAGAAACAATGTACTGCATAACCTGTGTTATATGTACATATATGGGCACACATTTCCAAGTTGCAAAACTATAAGGTAAGTGTTAAAGAATTGTCCATAGTCCTTTGTTTTAAAATTGAACCTCATTTTTTAGCAGCAATGTCATGCCATCTTCTAAGAAGCATGGAGTAGCTTCTGCTTGCTGCTCTATATAACGCAATGCCACAACTAGCACTGCCAAACCCTTGGTTTGAGTGATCACTGGTACAATTTCTTCAGGCAATTCCTTGTCGTCACTGCCTTCAGTGGGTTCACTAACAATCTCAACAATAGCAAGATCAGTCACTGCAAACTGTTCATCCATCCTGAAACATCACTCACATTTGAATTTTTACATCCAGCAAGCTTTTTAATCAGTTCTGCCAGTGACAGGTCATCGTTGTCTGTATGGTAAATATCCATTTCATTCTGTAAAATCTGGTTCCAAGACTTTTTTAGTGTCTCCGCCTTTATTTCAGACCATGAATCATCTATCCAGCAAACTACATCTTTTGTTATAGGCCTAGTTTTTTTTAGAAATTCTGCGATGGTTCCTTCACCTTCAGTTGTTTGTAGAATATATGAAGCAAACACTGATGACACCTGTTTTTTCAAACATGCCTTGGCCCATAGGCTGTATTAAACTCGTCATGTTACAGGGTAAGAACAATGCGTGAATACCGGCACATTGTAATCCTTCCTCATCAAGGTGTGAATCATTGGTGTCAAATATTAAGAATGCTTTGGAAGGCAAGCACTGTTTCTTTAGGTATCATTTGGTCTCTGAAACAAAATCTTTGAAAAATCAATTCTTGAAAATATTTTTGTCCGTCCGAGCAGTTTTTTGGTGGACATAGGTAACAGACAGTGCAGAAGCAGTGATATTTTTTAATTTTCCCTGTTACCAGCAGCTTCAGTTTATGGTCTCCATTTGCATTTCATGCAGCAGGAACTGTAACCTCTCTTTATGTTTTTTGTAACCTGGGGCAGCTTTTTCTTCTTTTGAGGCTAGAGTGTTAGATGGAATCATTTTAGAATTTAGCCCTGTTTCATCACAGTTGTACAGTTGATCAGGAGTAAGATTGTCTTCTTGTATAATTTTTCTTAATTTCTCACAAAATTGCGTAACAGTTTGAGAATGCGCAGAAAGTTTTTCACCACAAATTTCAAGCTGCCTTATGCCATAGTTCTTCTTCCACCTATCCAACCATTCTCAATTTGCAATAAAATTGTTATTTCCTTCCTTTAACTCATTTCTAAAAAATACAGCTTTTTCTTTCAGAATAGGCCCTGCAATTGGATTTCCTTCTTGTCTTTGTTGAGTAAACCAAATGATCAAAGCTTCACTCATTTTTTCATACTCAGATTTCTTCACTGACTTTCATTCAAATGATGAAATAGAACACTTGTTTGATGGAAACATCTCAAATTTGTCTCCCAATCTCCAACTGTCACTTCTTCAAAACCATACTCAGCAGTAAGATTTTTTAAAAATGTTTCTTCTTTGTCTAGTCTTTTCAAAGCCTCCAGTTTTGGATTCAATGGCACAAATTTTCTGTATTCCTACCACTTACTGTAATGTTTGACTTAAAACATTAAGAAACACAGAGTTACTTATTTACAGTACACTGTACCTACATATATCACTTTAAAATTAACATGACAAAAGTGGGCTCACTGCCATACATATATTACTACACAACCAAGTACAGTACATACAGCAGTGGTCAGCCAATGTTTTAAATTATGTACGGTGTTGTTACTTCGGTGTACTGCATTGTTACTTAGGTGTACTGTATTTTAAAGACCACTTTGCTGAGCAGTCACAACAATAGGGGTAACAATTTGGATTGTGTGCACCATACAACTGATTGTCAGGCAGTCCCAATAAGTGAAGAGTTGACAAAAAAAAGAGCAAGCACACTCCTTGAAACCTAATGGTACCCTGCCATCTGTAATATAAATGCATTAGTAGTCTGGGGCTAGGGTTATTTCTGTGAATTATGAACAAAAACCGTAAGTGGGACTGTTTTACCTGTATTGTACATGGAAAATAGAAAGAAAGTTCAAAATATAACACATTCGAAAGTGTGTAAAATGTACATATGGACACTATGAAAATGGGGCTTTTACTCTAGCTTTATTTAAAATTTTAATTTTCTTAAGACCTTGGCACCTGAAAAACATACACCATCCACAATACAACTATGTGCCTTAAACGATTCAGTGATTCCTGTTATAGGCACAGCCTCTATCACAGTTCAACTGGACAACCACACCCCTTGCCCATGGACGTTTTTCGTGGCCGACACCATAGAGCCAGTGTTGGGCACAGATTTTTTGAGGCATTATAACCTTCTGCCAGACCTGGGTAGGGCCTTGCTACTACATCGTGACAGCTGCATGCCAGTCAGTGGAGTAAACAGTGACCACCTATTGACAGATGAGATTCGGCTGCCTCTTCCTCCTACCTCTGAAACAATATTGGACCTCAAGCTGGAGTGCCAGGCACTGCTCAAGGAGCTTAAAACCATGACTACTGCATACACTGACCTCCACCACACCAATGTCAGCTCATGAGCAGCTAACAAACACCTCCGCAACTGCTGCTCTGAACTCATGACACAACTGCACATCACATAACAGCTGTCGTCGCACAAGCAACAACAAGAGCCACCCACCTGCAGTGCCCGCCAGGCCTTCAGAACCACAGGTCAGTCCAGTGCCTCTTACTTCTGGTGATGATGCTCCTGCGAGAAGACCACGCAAAAACAGTGATATTGCTCTTGTGAGTGGGTTGACTGTAAATCGTAACTCACCTACAAGAGTGGATCATGTGCCTCACGTGCTACTCCACATCAGCCTCATAAAAAGATTAACATCATACGTGAGGGTACTGTACACAGAATCAACACTACCCCAGGTCCACCAGTACGACACCGGCCCCACCGACTCACCCCTCACAAACTAAAGGCAGCCAAGGCCACAATAGAGGAACTGTTACGTGAGGGCACCATCAGGCCGTCAGCCAGTGCGTGGGCCTCACCAATTACTATGAGAATGAAAAAAGATAAAACATGGTGCCTGTGTGGGGACTACAGACATTTGGACATGAACACCATCATCGATAGTTACCCCGTGCCCAATATTCAGGACTTCTCTCAGGAAGTGGCTGGTGCAACCATCTTTAGCGTGATCATCTGCAAAAGACCTTATTTGCAGATCCCAATGGCCATGGAGGACACCCCAAGGATGACGATAATTACACCGTTTGGTCTATCTGAATTCCTCTTGCTGCCCTTTGGACAAAAGAACCCAACCCAGACTTGGCAATGGTTCATTGACGGCTTGTTTTTTACTATGCCCTTTTGCTATCATTATTTGGACGATGTAATTATCTTCTCACAAAAACAGCTCAAGATCATGAGAAACACCTCCAAGTGGTATTCGACAAACTAGCAGAGCATGGTGTTGTGATTAACAAGGACAAATGCCAACTCTGGCAAAAATGTGTCACATTCGTAGGCCACCTCATCAACACTTCGGGCATCTGCCCCACCCCGGAAAAGGTAGAGCAAATCCGTAACCTACCACCCCTGACTCTAAAGATTTGCACCATTTTTAAGGGTACTTAATTTTTACTGACAATACCTATCCCATGCTGCAGAAACACTTCTACCAATAACAAGGTCACTCCACAACAAGTACCCGTCAGGCAAATGTGAGCTCACTTGGATTCCTGATATGCAAGCAACTTCTGAGAACATCAAAACCGAGCTCGCTAAGACCACAATCCTGGCACTCCTATCACTGGATGCCCATATGGTAATAATGGTCGATGCCAGTGACTGGGTGATTGTGGTGGCTCTACGACAGGAAGTGCCTGGTGCAACCCATCCCCTATGGTTTTTCTCTCAAAAACTTACTGACTCCCAGAAAATGTGGTCAACCTTCAACCATGAGCATTTTGTGATATACGAAGCAGTTCAGTACTTCTGAGATGACATTGAGAGCTGGCCACTTACTATCTACAAAGACCCCTGCCCTCCGACTGACACTATTAAAAATCTGCCAGCCAATACATCCCCTTGACGATTCTGCCACCTGGACTTGATTTCGCAATATACTATGGACATCCACTATGCACGGAGGGCAGAAAACACATTAGCTGACTACCTCTCATGACTTATTGCAACGGCACACCTTGACTTCTACCAGCTGGTGGAAGTACAAGCAACTGACACCAAAACTTGCCATCTGGACACGCAATGGGCCTCTATTTCAAGCAGTGCACCACTGCACGTGCAACAAAACTATTTTGGTGTGATGTATCCCATGGTAGTCAAAGACTCACAGACCTTCAGGAAGATAGTTTTTGACCACAACTTGTCTCATCCCAGAGCATGCCTGACACTGAAACTCATAACAGCACATTTTGTTTGGACTAACATTAAACACAACTTCACTACATGGACAAGAGCCTGCATCCAATGACAATGGGCCAAGACAGGACATTACACCCAACCGTCCTTTGGAAAATTCCCCATCCCAGAGGGCTGTTTCCAACACATCCGCATAGACTCGGTAGAGCCACTCCCAGATTCAAACGGATACAAGTACATCTTGTCAGCCATAGACAGGATTACTTGATGGGTGGTGGCCACACCTCTGACTGATATCTCGGCCGACACTGTTGCCCATGCTTTCATCACACTATGGATTGCACGCTTCGGCTGCCCATTCCCTGACAACTGACCGGGGCTGGCAGTTCAAGTCGGCCCTGCTCCCAATGCTCTCCCACCACTGTGGGTGCCACCAGTTCCACATGACGGCCTACCATCCTCAATCAAATGGACTTGTGGAACAGTGGCACTGCACTCTCAAGACAGCACTCATATGCCTTGACCAGGAGTGGACAGAGGCCCTCCTCTGGGTGCTACTGGGCATATGAGCTGCCTACAAAGAAGATCTGGATGCCTTGCTGTCAGAGATGCCTCTATGGGGAACCAATCACCCTCCCAGCAGAGTTCGTACCACAAACCACCAACCCCATTGACGTCAACCTGCCAGACCTAGTAAAATGTGTCAGGGCCCACATCTGCCATGTCCGCATCGCATTGCCATCCCACCACACCAAACAGACCATCTTTGTGCACAAGGACCTCCAATCATGTACACACATCATGCTCAGGACTGACGCTGTCAAACCTGCCCTCCACCCTGTGTACAGTGGCCCGTACAAGGTGTTGAAACCGTAAAAGGCTTTGAAATGAGAGCCAAACACTTTTGATATCTTTCAAGCTGCAAAAACGACCACAGTATCACTGAACCACCTAAAACTGATGTGGTCTTTAGTGGACACACCCGGTGTTTACCCTCCACTGGCCCCAGCTGCAGGCCCGTCAAGCCAATTCACAGTCAGCCTATACTTGCAAGACTACCACCAAGAAGACATTTCTGTAACACTGCAGAACTGACTACTCATAGTTAGGGCCAAATTTGACAATAGATAGTCAGGCTACAGCACAGCCTCGAGGTCATTAGAGCACTGCACACCCTTTCCGCCTACAATCGACACAACAGGTCTGAAATCCACTCATTCTTTGGATGACTACCTGCTTGTGTTGGCCCTGGAGGACTTCATAATGATGACTGACACCCTGGACACCACCGCCAGTGAACCGACAGCCTCACCAGATGACGCACCACCAACATTTCAATGGACACCACCACTGACGTCATGGGTCAGCTGCCCCTTACGGCAACCCAGCCACCTGGCAACTATGATACGTCAGCCGTCACCATCACCTACAGGACAACACACCATGATATACACCAGTCACCTTGCTCTGCACTTGTGGGCAGAGGGGCTCTGTGAGGACATAGAACCTTGCTCTACCCCGCAATAATATTGCTGCTCTACCGCAGCAAGAGCAACTGTATCTTTAGCAGATCAGGTCTCTGTAATACGCACTCTATGATAAACACATTGTGTATACACTGCAAGAATAAAGTATTCATATAAGTGACAGGAGTGCGAGTGATTATTTATCATCGTAATTATCATGCTTGTTCCCCACTACCTGCAGTTGCTTCTTTGCTGGTTGATAACTTTGGACTTGTTACTAATTGGGTTGCAGTTATACTTCTTCCTTATACTTGTGGATTGTTCATCTGAACTATTGGGCTCCTGATGTTCTCTGTCAGAATCTGACACTGATGTGCTTGAAATCCTAGTTACCATCAGTTTTTATTGCATTTATTGAAGTAGGTTGAAGGGTACTTTTTTCTCTTTTGGTTCAATGGATGGATGGATGATGGAAGATGGATGGTTCTGGAAGTCACAGTCTTCCCATTTGTATGATCAACACGTCCTTTAATATCAAGCTGAATATGATATAACCTTCTGTTCTCACTGTGCAGCTATTCACCATTTTCTTTTGTCATGTCAGAAACTTCATTCAGTTTATCTTATTTTTCTGATTTTACACCTTCATCTTATACAGTTTTGCATCTACCACTTGAATTGACAAGGTTGGCAAATTTAATTTCTTTTTCCATAAAATTGATATTTCAGTTTTTTATGTTCTTTTCTTCCTGAAAACAGCACTTCTTCTCAAAATTCCTAAGATTGGCTGACTTTTTTGCCTATTAGGAAGAGTGGATAGAGAATTATGAAACACATGTGTTTCTAGAACATCATAGTACCAACTGCAAAGTTTATGTACTACTACCTATGCATGACTGTGGCCCCAGCAGCCAGAGACTGCAGTCATGTGTGTGTGAGTTGCCTCTGTGTTAGTGTGTGTGAATATGTTCTATCTCTGATGAAGGCCATGTTGGCCGAAAGCTCTTTTCTGACAGTCTTTTTGTTGTGTCTTTCTGCAACTCAGCATCTCTGCTATATGGAGAGTAGTGGCTATCCTTTCCATAATGTTGTTACCTGTATAATTTTATAGATTTCATTTTTGGAGGATGACAATTTTAAAGAACTTAACACAATAAAGCAATTTTCCATTCATTTTGAACGGGAGCTCACTGATTTGTGACATGGGAAATTAAATATTTTACGAAAGTTATAACCCCAATATAGTCATGTGTCTGAAGAAGAGAGAACAGGTTGGTCATGACCTCATTGAAAGTACCATCCTAGCATTTGCCAGAAGTAATTTATGCAAACCAAAGAAAATCTAAATCAGGCTGGCCAGATGGTGCATGAACTTCCACTCTCTCAAAACTAAGACTGTCTTAACAAATTTACTATCTCATTTGGTTATAGTTAACACACAATTCTCTTACATTTGTACACACTTGAAACAAGCTGGCTTAGTAAATTGAAAAATAATTATACACCGTTCAGCAATTATACACCATTCAGCAATTATCACTGCATACACCGTTGCAGATGACTTTTAGACCACAACCATGCTGCCATGCCTCTATTACATCACAGTATCTTCCCATCTGCTTAACTGAAAAAGTGAATCAGCATCCAGTCATGTTGAGTGAGATGTTGAGATCAGAAAAATGGTGAGCTGTTAGGATAATGCCCTACTGATGCTGGATGAAAAGAATTACATTGTAAATATATATTACAATGTGGGAGAGGCGTTGTAGTTGTACAGTGGAAAGTCCAGACTGGAATATCAACAATATCCTGAAGGACAGAGTGCTACTCACCATAAAAATAACACACTGAGTTACAGACAAG
Organism: Schistocerca americana; assembly: GCF_021461395.2. Taxonomy (NCBI): domain Eukaryota; kingdom Metazoa; phylum Arthropoda; class Insecta; order Orthoptera; family Acrididae; genus Schistocerca; species Schistocerca americana. The sequence continues at coordinate 613,968,734 of NC_060120.1, forward strand.
CACAGCGAAAAGACTGATACATATGGAGCTTTTGGCCAAAGCCTTCTTCAAAAAAGAAACACACACATTCATACAAGCAAGCACAGCTCACACACACATAACCAGTATTTCTGGTTTCCTTGGCAAGACTGCAACTGCACTGAATGGAAGCAAAAATCCTGAGTGGGGTAGGGAAGGGGAATAGGTTGGGTGAGAAAAGTGAGCACTACCTGGCGGAGCATGCAGGGACTAGACGGTGACAGGACTAGGCTGCCAGGCGGAGGCCCAGGAGGCTGTGGGGAAGAGGGTGGGGTGGAACACACAGTGGAAAAGAGGAGGAGCAGAGAAGGGGAAAGCATCGGTGGATGCATTGGCAAGGGTGTTGCACAATGGGGGTGAAGGAATGTCAATTAGGAGGAGGTGATAGGACAGAAGGTGCAGAAACTGTTAGATGGAGGGTTTGGTGACAGTAGGTTACCACATGATGAGGCTGGAATTATTTTAGGAGTGGAGAATGTGCTGTAAGGATAACACCGTTTGCACAGTGCAGAAAAGCTGGTGGTGGAGGGGAGGATCCGGATGGCCCAAGTTGTGAAGCAGTCATTCAAATCAACCATGTTATGTTCAGCTGCATGTTTTGCCATTGCATGGTCCACTTTGCTCTTACCCACGGCATGGTGTGGCCATTCATCCTAGTGGATAGCTGGTTAGTAGTCATATCAGTATAAAAACAGTGCAACAGTTGCAGCACAGCAGTACTGTTAATGTTTAATTGTGTTGGATGCATCATTTAAGAGGCTTGTTTTGACTGGCTTTTTAAGCAAATGTGTTTGGCACAGTAAGGATTGTCAATTCTCTAAACACACTGAGGTTACAAAAGTTATAGGATACCTCCTACTAAATCCTTCTACCCAGCAAAGTGCAACAACTCAATGTTGCATGGGCTCAATATGTCATTGGTAGTCCCTGCAGAAATACTGAAACATGCTGCCTCTATAGCTGTTTGTAATTATGAAGGTATTGGTGGCTAAGTCGTTTGCTTTAGGTGTCAAGAATGTTCTTCAAACCAATTGTGAACATTTGTGGCCCAGTGAAATGGCGCATTGTCACCCATAAAAACTCCACCGTTGATTGGATACCTTAAGTCCATGAATGGCTGCAAATGGTCTCCAAGTATCCAAACAAAACCAGGACGCAGTTCATTCCATGTAAACGTAGCCCACACCATTGTGGAGCCACCACCAGCTTGCACAGTGCCTTGTTGATAACTCGAGTCTGTGGCTTTATGGGGTCTGCACCACATTTGAACCTCTTACTAACTGAAATCGGCACTCATCTGACCAGGCTATAATTTAATAAAACATTCTCGGGTTTCAAGCCGCATCAAGTGGTTTACTGCCCACAAGCTTTCAGCAGAGATCTCCTCTGCCATTGTCAAGTGGATGACTGTTGTGTGGTTGTCATTACCATGCTTATATAGCCGTGCCATCACCCGTGACGTCACTGGTGCTCGGTCCCACACCATATATGGTAATGTTTTGGCCACGCTGCTGCCGGGTCCACTTCAACTCCCTCAACACCGGATCCCATGCTGTACTCAGCTGCAATCCACCATCTCTATTGAAGGTGTTATCAGAAATTCTAATCTCTGTGGCCTCGTTTATCACATTATCCCAGAAGCCATTAGTCCGTTTAATAATAGACGTCTCATTGAGTGCAATTCAGTGTCCATTTTCCAGAGCACGTTCTGCTACAGCTGACTTTTTGGGATAGCGCAGGCAGTAACACCTTTCATGTTTGTTCTATGCGGCACTGTTAAATAGTGTGAACAGCCTTGCCGACATAAAACTGATCACATCCACACAGTATCTTGTAAATTCCTGGCATTCTGAGGCCTACATCGTCTTTCACAGATTTCATTAGTTGCCGGATCTTTGCTGGAGGCCTGAAGATTGTGACTATTTTATGCCACTTCAGGAGCCAACTAATCTTCCCTGTTGTTGAACCACAGAATGGTAAGAATGCAACCTGCTTGGTGTCTTCTTCAGAGGTCTTCTTCCTTTGCGGCTTGGATGACACTGCTTGCGAGATCTGGTTGCTGATGTAACCATTTTCCTTAAAAACTTTGTGTAAGTGGCTCAATTCTCTCAGCAAGTGTTCAGCATCTGAGACAGTTTCAGCACAATGTACTAAGGTCCTCAGAACTGACTGTTTCTGTGCTGGGTGATGAAATCTGGTGGCATGCAGATACTGATCCATGTGTGTGGGCTTGTGGTAAATGCTGACCTAGAGACCCATTGTGTTTACGGCAGGGAACCCTCCTTCTCTACTTCCATTGTGAAGTTGATGTGGTCATGGATGCTGTTGAGGTGCTCCAGGACCTCTTCTAACTTTTCTTGTCCATGTGGCCAAATGACGAAGGTATCGTCGACGTAGCAATAAAAACAGCTTGGCTTTGCACGAGCCGTGTCCAAGGCAATGTCTTAGAAATGCTCCATAAAGATGTTGGCTACTACTGGAGCTAACGGACATCCCATCACCACACTGTCTGTTTGGTTAAAATATTCTCCATCATGTAAGAAATACGATGACGTCAGAGTGTGCTTAAATAAATCCACGATGGTATTGTCAGAGAGCTGGGACAGCAAGTCAATAGAGTCTGTGACAGGGACACATGTGAATAAAGAAACCACATCGAAGCTATCCATAATATCCCCTTCAGCAAGTCGCAGACCTTTAATCCAATTGATGAACTCCGCCGTATTCTTTATATGGTGTCCACAGTGTCCAATGTGCGTAGAGGGGAGGGTGGCCAGATGCTTAGCAAGTTTATAGGTAAGCAATCTGATGGTACTCACTATCGGCCTCAATGGTGTGTCCTTCTTACGCACCTTCAGCAGACCATAGAACGTGGGCAGTCTTGGTACCTTGGGGAGGAGGTTCTTAATAGTATTCTCTTCCAGTGATGTCCATTTGAGCAGCTCTGAAGTCTTCCTCACTGTTCTGGATGTTGGGTCCCAAGGTAGTTTTTGGTATGTGTCTTCCTCCAACATCCATCTGATTTTTGCATCATAGTCGGTTCGTTCCATTAAGATGGCAGCACTGCCCTTGTCAGCTGATAGGATGACAGTGAGAGGATCATTCTGGAAAGCACAAAGGCCACTGCATTCAGCTCTAGTCACATTTGAAGCAGGTGGTTCGGATTTTAAAAGAATACAGCTCATTTCTCTACGAATTTCCTCAGCCACATCACTTGGAAACTTGCAAACCACTTGCTCAACGCCACTCAATATGTCAGCAAAGGGGATGCTTCGTGGTGAAGGAGCAAAGTTAAGTCCATTCTTAAGCGCTGAGGTGGTACCTGTGTCGATGTTTCTTGCTGTCATGTTGATCACAGCACGTTCCGTAACTTTATGTTCTGCTCCGTGTTGTTGCAGCGAAAGCCTACTGAATTTCCCTTCCTGCTTCTCCATTGCTCTCTGTCTCGATGATGTTTGTTGTGCAACTGTTGCTGCATCAATCCAGTCCCAATCAAAAGCTGAAAGTGATCTAGTCAGTTGCAGGTGAACGGCCAAAAGCTAATGAGCGTTCATATCCAGCTGTTTTCTGGTGAAATGTATCCTCTCCCATAGCAGTGCAAAGCTAGCAAGGCGAAAAATTCTTCTGGCTGTCATGGTGTTGATCTGATGATTAACGATGGCAAAATGTGGAACTGGCTTCTCATAATGGCAGCGTAGTAGGAAGGCGGGCAAGCTTAGTAAATTAGCCTTCTCAATGCGCAGCTTTCCCAGGGATTTGAAGCTGCACCACGTCTCCTCCCTGTAGAGGTACATTATGTACAAATGCATACTTTCGCGGCGATATCCATTAATAAAACATTCTCGGGTTTCAAGCCATGTCAGGTGGTTTACTGCCCACAAGCTTTCGGCAGAGATCTCCTCTGCCATTGTCAAGTGGATGACTGTCGTGTGGTTGTCATTGCCGTGCTGTTGCTCATGACGTCACTGGTGCTCAGTCCCGCACCATATATGGTAATATTTTGGCCACGCGACCGCCAGGCCTGCTTCATCTCCCTCAACGCTGGATCCCACACTGTACTCAGCTGCAATCCACCATCTCTATTGAAGGTGGTGTCAGAAATTCTAATCTCTATGGCTTCGTTTATAACGCTATCCAAGAAGCCATTAGTCTGTTTAATAATAGATATCTCATCGAATGCAATTCGGTATCCATTTTCCAGAGCATGTTCTGCTACAGCTGACTTTTTGGGATAGCGCAGACGGTAACACCTTTCATGTTCTATGCCGCGCTGTTCAATAGTATGTTGGCCAGACTGTTTGCACTATCCCTAAGGGTTTCATTTGCCTTCTCAGCAAGGAGTCATTCTGTTTTAACAGTGACTGTAAACTTGCTGTTATCAGCAACATGAATTTTTCTCTTATAATGTTTGGAAAGTCATGGATGTACTGTATATTACCGTAATAATCCACGACATAAAAGAACACACCATCAGTGCTAGAACAAGTATATTTGTGAATTGCACCTACAAGATAAAGAAAATATGATGTCCACGGTGCCACATGGCAAGAAAACAGTGACACAGATTAATGACAAAGTAAATCATTCATGGAGCCAGAGCTGGATGAGACTGAGTGCCAGTCGGCCCTCACCTAGACAGGCACATGTGGCAGGGGGTGCTGAATGTTCATGCACAGTCAACATGCACTGTCGCTCGGCTGCTATATCACCTCCTAGCAGCTGCTGCTGGAGATGTCATTTGATACCCTATGCCTAGGTGGTAGTTTGAAAGCATCTCAGTGCAGTAACTCACATCTGGCCAGGTATCCAGCAGTGCCCCTAACCAGGCCAACATCATCAGAACCATCGGACTGCCTCTCCAGCTTGACAAACTCCCAGGTGGCAATAACAGGAGCAAATGCCCAGAAGGCTTCCATCCAGTTGTGTGGTCAGTGTTGCAGTGTCTCCACCGCAGGCAATGGTGGCCACGCTATGTTCACATTGGGTCACAGCACGGGAGGGAACAGTAGAGGTGGGGATGAAAATCATTAGTGATGTCACAGTGAGCAACTGCTGAAGGGTCCAGAGGAGTGGCTGGAAGGATCTCCTGCCACAGGTGCAGCAGATTTTGATTGTGCATCACCAACCAGTTCCTTGTGTCCAAAGTGAACACACAATGGCCCTGCTGCTGCCCGACACTCACTGGAATCCACTTGTCCTGGCACCTGGGCCCCTGTGCCCACATGCGAGTGCCCCACCAGAAATGGGGAAGTGGCACTGTGGACACACTCCCAGGCAATGCCAGCATGAGGGGAAAAGCATCTGGGGCTGACGGTCATGGAGGAGTTCCAGCAGGATCTTCTCCCCTATTGGCGTCGACCTGCATGAAGTAAAAAAAAAATGTTAAGGGCCTCATCTGCAGAAATGTAGACCAAGTACTTCTGCATCAGCATCTTGGTGTGCATATGAGCCTTCTCGCCTGACCATTTGACTGAGTAGGATGCTGTTGTGGTAGCAGAGCTCACTGAAAACTTGGGAATGTAACTGCGGTTCATTGTCCGACAGCAGCATGAGAGCAAGACCTTCTGTAGCAAAAATCCTGACAAGCACATTGACTGTAACTTATGCACTCATGGACCAACCATTGGGAACATATGGAAAGCTGGGGTATGCACTGATGACTATCAGCCAGGTTGTAGCCAAGAACAATCACACAAAGTCAACATGAACTCGCTCCCACCAGCAGAAGGCCATCAGCCAGGAATGGAACATCTGGAAGACCACAACCTGCTGTTTTTCACACTGAGAACTGCTGTGAACAAGATGCTCGATCTGCCAGTCTATGCCTGGCCACTACACTTGGTGCTGGGTGAGCAGTCTGGTACGAGAGATGCACCAGTGACCCTGGTGTAGGAGCTGTAGTATTGTCGGGCACAAAGGTTCCAGCAGAACCACCCAGGAAGACCACTGGTCTGTAATGAGGAGGATAATGCAGTCCACCAGGATGAGCTGGTGTTGAAGGTGAAAAAGTGGCACAAAAGGTTGGAGTCCTGACTGGGACTGTGGTCAGAGCAGCCCTGTTGGATCTACCACCATATCTGTTGTAAAATTGTATCTTTCATCATCACTGCTGCCACACATGGGGCACTGTGATAGTGAAAGTGAAAACACAAAATCTTGTCCTGGTCTAACCCTGGGTTGGGTCCAATCAAGAGAAGGGAAAAGGCCATCCATGTTGGCGTATTCTGTGCCATTGTAGAAGTGAATCTCATAGTAATACCTCCTGAGAAAAAGTTGCCAGTGCTGGAGGTGGTGGGCTTTCCTCTCAGAGAGCTTCACCAATGGATTGAAGAGAGAGTGGTGATGCAAAACTTTGTTTTGGAAAGGAAAATGTGGAATTCATTCAGTGCAAAGATAATCACAAGCGTCTCCTTTTTGATTTGCAAATATTTCTTCTGTGTAGCATTGAGTGTCTTTGACATGAAAGAGAAAGGATGTTCCAAGCTGTCTGCATCTCTACGAATCAGGACAGCCCCCAGGGTCCATTCAGAGGTAACTGTTGCCACCACCAACCAGTTAAAAGGTGGTCAGACAGGAGGCTGATAAGAGGGTGTGCTTCAACCTGTAAGCCTGCTCACATGCTTATGACTGGACAAAAGGGATGCTCTTCTTCTGTAGATTGTTTAGTGGGTGATAATTGATGCCACACTGAGGAGGAATTTGCTGTAATATGTGACCTTATGCAAGAAAGACTGGAGGTCCTTTAGATTTCTGGACAGATGGCTTTGATCAACGTCTGTGTGGGTTGAATACCATCATGGGAGATAACATGCCCTAGGTATTCAATCAATGGTTGAAAGAAAACTGACTTCTCAGACTGCATTTGAGGCTCACAGACTGGAGGGTGTGAAACAGTTGTCACAAATTTACCAAGTGTTCTTTTGCCGTAGACACCATCCCCACAATATTGTTGAGGTAATTTATTCAGACAGGGACTGGGCAAGAAGTCAGTGGTGTTTGTTCTCTGCAGCTGCCACATTTGCTACTTTGGCTAGGTCAAATTCCTCTTCTGAGTTGGAAACAAAAGCTACTACTCGCCCCCCAGGAAACTTTGAAGGACTGAGATAATTTCAGAATGTCCTCCAAAGATGGGTCTTCAAAGTGTAAAGCTTTCTGCCACACTTCCATATCCAGAAACCCCTGAATAATGGCATCCCAAATCGACATACTGGCATATGGCTCCCTATCCACAAGAGTCAAAAATCAGCATTTCCTACTGAGTCACTGCAGTTTAGCTACGAATGCATGATAGGATTGGTTTGCTTGCTTATGACCTTGAGAATAGATCACATGGTATGCAGTGGCATGGCAGTGATGGTGAAAGTAACTAGAGAGCAAAACACACATATTATCAAATAACAGGTGCACCACTTCCGTTGAGAGTGGCCAGTTTGCACAAAACCTGGTATGCACTAGACAAGATACACAACAGGAAAAGGGCTTTGGCCATGCTGTAATCCATTATCTGAAACATGGTCAACTGCTGTTGAAGGTATTTCTCATAGGCTGATTTGTCATATGGTGGGAATGGCAGTGAGTTCACATCTGACTGTCAGGAGAGCAACATGGGCAACAGTGCCTCTTGATGTTTCTGACCTTCTAACTTCTATTGGACAAACTGCTGGAGCATGATTTCCATCACCCCATCCAGTGAAATACTCGCTCTACGCCAATGATCATTACCAATTATGTGTAATCCTCAGCATAAAAAACACACTGTCACTGCTAGAACAAATATATTTTTGGATCACAGGTACAAGATAAAAGAAGCGAATACAATGTTTGTAGTGCTTCATGACAAGGAAACAATAACACAGATTAATGCCGAAGTAAGTCACAGTCACAGTTAGAGCCGAATGACACTGAGGGCCAGTCAGAATTTGCCTACATTGTTGTACATGGCAGGGGCACTGAATGCACCTGTGCAGTTGCTGTGCACTGCTGCTTGGCCACCATGTTGCCTCCTTGTGGCCTAGTGCGCAAAGCCTAGGTGATAGTTCATTAGTTACCACAATTAAAACAGATTTAGTGCCAATATATTATCCCAAGGAACATCTATGTTAATATGTTTTGAGAATGGTAGCTGTTACATTATATATTAAGTATCATCTGAAATGTGATCTTTTGCACCCTATTTTCCATGTATGACTGGACCCACGCATTGGCTGCAACTCTTATACCCAGTGCATTTTATGATCAACAGTGTCAAAAACCTTGCCATTATAAATATGCCTGTATCATAGCCATCCATGTCAAGATCTTCAAGTACCAATTTTGTAAACTCTGTTAAGGCCAATACTGTTCTTCTGCTCCCTCAGAAGTCATACTTTTGAGATTGATGAAAATAAGGAAACTGACCTGTATTTTTCAGTATTTTTGGTTACCTTCTTAAGTAGGGGTTTTACCTGTGCATACTTTAGATACTGTTAAAATATAACTGAACTAAAAGATGTATTTATTATGTTTGTTAATGAAGTTTTTAGGCTGTCTACGCATGCTTTCAGAAAAGAGATGGACACATCTAGCTCTGCTGGCCTGAAGCTTTTTTTAAATTTTTGTATTGTCTTCCTCACTTCTTGCTCTGTTGTGGGTTACACCATCATTTTGCTGGCTGCATAATTCACTCTGGGTGATAAATTTTGTTTGCAGCTTCTCTGTAATATTACATGAAAAATAATTATGTACAAAATATGCTACTAGCCTACTCCTGTATTAGATTTTTATGTTTTGCACTTGTGTCTGCCAGTTCCAGTTTTTCATTTTATGAAGGCCTGTACATATTGTGAAAATTATTCTTCACTTTTTTCTGCATTATTTATTCTTTGATTATTAAATAATATTTTCGCAGCAAGCAAAACTCCTCTGTATCATTTTGTGATTGTGGTAATAATTTAGGAGTTATGGATTAGTATAATGTTTTTGTAAAGAACTTAGGTATTTAAGAGTTTCAGAGGACTTTCTAATACCTACAGTTATCTATTTATTTTCCCTAGCTGCTGCAACTGCCATGGCCACTTTCAGAAATGTCTCCTCAAAAATTATTGTGAATAATTTTCAAAATTTAAAGAATTTTGCACCTATATTGTTTTCTGTATACACTGCAACCTAGGTTTACTTTGTTCTATCCTTGAAACAGTATCTGTTTGGGCTTACAAATGACTCTTTTATAGGTCTGTAGTTTGCGAGATTTTCAAAGTCTTCCTTTAACTTTATTTTCTGGCAGTAATGATCTAAGAGGCAAACATATTTTATGAATATACTGCAGTTTCTCAGCTTGATGGGTGTAAGTACCCTGTATAAGACTGATGCTGAAGGTTTGGTTGCCCTTCGAAATGGAACTGCCACAGCTAGAGATTATTCTTGAATACTGGAAAGCAGTTTAGTGAGATACTCAATACATGGACAATTTTTCATCTAAAACTTTTCTTTTTGAGAGTCCTGCATTTTGATATGCATGCAAGTAGGGAAGCGTGGGGGGATAAAAATAGTAGAGAGAGACCAAGAGATGAGTATAGTAAGCAGATTCAGAAAGATGCAGCTTACAGCAGTTATTTGGAAATGAAAAGGCTTGCACTGGCTAGAGGAGCATGGGGAGCTGCATCAAACAAGTCTTCAGACTGAATACCACAACAAGAACAACAACAAAATAATACTTTTCAATGCTGATAAGTGGTTCTTACTTTATTTTCAAACAATTATTCATAAATGCACAAATTTGTATTATGAGATAAAAATACACTGGTACTTTATTATTTAGGTAACATGAAATTTCTACCTCTCTGCAAAATAAAAATTATCTAAAGAAAACGTAAGTTGTTCACTTGACAGCACAAAAATTGTCCAGTGGAAATCACAGCTAAAGTCCATTACAGCATAACAGGAATGAAATACATTGTGCTATATTTTTCTGTTTATCTTGAGAACTTGCAGACAGGGAAACATTACTGCTAAAATTACAGGAAACTAATCTTGTCAGTTTCCCAAATATGTTCCAAGAAGACACAAGATTTTTTCTGCAAATAGTATATTCTGGTATTATCTATAGATATAGTGGAAGTTAACTGAATAGATATAAGTTCGTTAATGGTCACTGTAGCTGAATAAGCAGTGTTCAGGCTTTATACATAAACATTTTGATGATGTGCAGCTCATTTCCCATATAAAATGTGATAGAATTTTGATTATAAATCAATGAGAGTCACTTCTGGAGGAGAATGACTTCCCTGGAGTCAAATTTACTACCTCTATTGGACATAATATGAGAGAATTATTCACACAGTTTCATTTATATTACATGATAGCAGACTGACAGTCTGTCATGGAGAGTTAGGTCTGCAAGTGCACCATTCATTCTAAACCAGCCAATGAAAGTACACAAGCAAGGTCAAATAACTTTGCCACATCACTTTCTGTTGAATCACATTTTCCCTCAGATTCAATAGGTCATTCATGACCATGAACCATGTTACTGCTCTTGTGGAAGAAAGGAATTTGACAGCATCAGAGACTGGGACATGATGTGGCATTACTGAGTGCACTGCATGACAATGGATAAAATGTTATTGGAAATCTATAGGTTCCAGAGGCAAGCAGGATCAGAACTTTGACATGTAACAACACCCATCCAGGATAATGAACTTGGAACATATCACAGCAAAACCCTTTTTTAAAAGCAGTGCAGTTGAAACATACTACTATGTTTCCTGAGTTAGTAGATATGGTTAGCACTAGTTATGGGAGGCCAGATTACTTACCATATGTTGCAAATGTAGCCATCAAGGAGAAGTTCTGTGATGGACATCTACTCTACTGTACAGGATTTTCTGAGGGTAGTGTCAATTGTGACTGGCAGCACGTGATATTTTCTGATGAGTCAGTATTGTTCTCAGTGAATGATGATCCAGTACAAGTGTAGATGCAGCAAGTTGCCCATTTCACCCCAAATATATTCATAAATCATCTCACAGTGCCCTTGTGTCCACGGCAGTTTGCAGCTGGATGTGTTCATGTTGAAGTGGTACGGTTCACTCAGGTTTGCATATGCATTGCTATAGATACCTACTTCATGAATGGATCTATCACCCTGATGCTGTTCACAGTTGCTGTTACCTTATTTCAACTTGATGGTTTCTTCTCCTAGTATTCTTGATGCACAGGTCCAGCTATTGAATACCACCAATATTAGCATGGGACTTCTTTTCCTTCTGCAAAGAGGTGAGGCTATAACAGAGCTCGTTTCTATATCCATCATCTGTGAAATCATGTGACTACTCTTTAAAGAACCCATCAGTATTTAACAATTCTCATAAACTGTGACATCAAGTGAACAGATCACTCATTTACAACATTCATAGCCAATCTGGACATGATAACTCATCGAATGACAGTGAGTAAGTAAGAGATTATATAATATAGTTTCTTTTGTTCTGGGGCTAGACAACTATCATCAGGTCCCTTCTTTTCTGGAGTCCACGGCACTCTCAAAGCATGACTGCAAAATGTAAATGACTTCTCCATCACAAGTAAAGACACTTGCTCAGCATCGAATATTGTTGATACACTGTGCTCGCATTTTGCCCTTCATATCTGCACATAAATCCAAAAAATGCATGCACAGTATGCTGTTCTTCCCACACTACTGATTTAAGTCATGTTCTCCATGAACATCTTTCACTGTTATAGTAAAGAGAAGTGAGACATGTTGCTGTATTAAATAACAACACACACCATTACAACATGGACTCGGAATGCTTAACAGGATCGATAGCCAACTTGATGTTTCTCACTATACCCATATTATGAGTAATATTATGGTCTCATCAGTGCAGCAGCTGTATACTGAGAAAGTAAGCTGTTTCCAGCTAGACCAGACCCCTCTACACATGCTAGTGCAGGAGTGGTTTGCAGAATAGAATGAGACTTCTTTTCTTGATTGTCCTCCTTCTGCACCAGATATAACCCTATTGAATATGTATTTGCAGATACAAAATGAAGCATGGGTGGAAACTGGCCTGACCCAACACCAAGAACCCATGATGACCATTGGAACGTCACCCTAGCTGCCTGGGAGGAAATGGCAGAAAATGAGAGATTTATTACCCCCCTCACAGACTCCCTTCCTAGCAGATTGCAGACAGTCATTGAAGTTGAAGGCCTTTGGACACAACATTCACTGGTAAACAAGCCACATGCAGTGCCCTTTTGAGGGCCAAAATAACTTACTAAGAACCATGATCTGTTCATTCTATTAATTTCATGTATTCCGCAGACAAATCTTAACAGAGTAATGCAAAAGAGATACACTAAGCCAGATATGGACCAAACTTCGTCACCAGGCAGTTGCCTATTAGACCACTGTTTATCAAATAATAGAAAATTCAGGATGGTATGTAACAATATAATGAAAAGGACAGTTGCTACTTACCATATAGCGCCATATAGCAAAGATGCTGAATTGCAGATAGGCACAATAAAACGACTGTTAGAAAGTGAGCTTTGGGTCAACAAGGCCTTCATCAGAAATATATAAAACACACACACACACACACACACACACACACACACACACAAACACATATGCAAACGCAACTCACACGCAAACACAGCTCATGCACACATGGCCACAGTCTCTGGCTTCAGCAGCCAGAGACTGGATGGTGTAACATCAGGGACACCCAGCCATCCATGCAAAGGCAGAGCTGATCATGCCTCAAGCAGAGGCTGTCCACCGTGTGGATGTTGCGGAGATGCCACCCCCAGCATCTGGTGATGACAGCTTAAATGTATTTGGGCAACATGCAAAACCGCATGCCCAGACAGCCACACATGGTGGGAAGAGGTGCAGTGGCTGCATGGGTTGGTGTTCATGTGGAGGACGCAGGAGGTGGAGCAGTGTCCTGGGCTGGCACCCATGGAGGAGCTCTGCCGAGCTCTTCTCACTGAACACCATGAAATGGTACAAGGAGAGAAACCGATCTGAGGCAACATCAGATGGAAAGTTGGTAGCATACTTTTTCACGTGAGTTTTGAATATTCACCTTAGGTGTCCTGCCTCAATGTTAGACTGTGGATGGAACAACTGGTCACAGATGTGACGGATACCATGGGCATCGCAAAATGCCACAAACTCTTGCGATGAAAATTGTGGACCATTATCGGACACTAACATTGTGGTCAGGCCATTGAGTGAAAAACTTTTGGAGAAGGCTGTGATGGTGCATTTGTTGACATAGAAACACAACAAATGACATATGGAAAATGAGAATACCATCTAGAACCAACAGCAAATACACATTGGAAAGTGGCATCAGCCAAGGAGACAACAATACCTGGTGAGCTGCTTGGTGCATCACACACTGTAAACAGGAGGCAACCAGGTGGGTAATATCACTGTCCAAGCCGGGCCAAACATGGGTCGACAGACCAATGCTTTTATGTGTGATACAACCAATGATCTGCATCTAATAAATGGAGAACCTCTCAATGAAGCACTGAGGGGATTACTGCCTGAGGGGTCATGTGACCCAAGTCTAAGAGAGCACCATTCACAACAGAGAATCTGTGTCAAAAGATGTAATTATTATGGAGGGGGTCAGATGCACGGGAAGGTGGTGAATCTGGCCAACCATGTTGTACGAATATTATGACCTTCCACAAAATAGGATCTGAAACTACAGCATTTGCGATCTGTGTGCTAGTTACAAGAAAACCGTCAACCATCTGCTGTGCAGTGACATCAGTGTGGAACCAAAGCATTTCCTCCTGATCAGATACTGGGTCCAGACTGCTCGGCATGCGGAACTAAGCATTGGCATTTGCATGTTGATTCGTAGTTGCAATGCAAAAGGAAAAGAGCTCAGATTTGAGTGTGATTTGTCACTTTTATCTGGTGATGACACAGAAGGACTGAATAAGGAAACCAATGGCTTGTGATCAGTGACCAAGTAGAATTTGGTACCATAGAGAAAAACATGGAATTTTTTCACAGCATATACAATGGTGAAAGCTTCCTTTTCTATCTGAGAGTACCTATTTTTAGCAGGAGTCAGCATTTTTGAGGCATAAGCAATAGACCACTCGGAGCTATTGAGATATCTCTATGAGCCAGAACTGCCCCAACCCATAAATTTAAGTGTCCATCGTGAGGACCAAATGTAGGCCTAGATGGTATGTCACTAAACTGGGCGATGACTGCAAAATAGTCTTAATGGTGGAAAATGAGGTTGCACACGCCGGTTACCAGCAAAACTGAGTCCTTTTGAGCAGTAACACATGTAAAGCCTGAGTAACTATTACTGCCTCAATCAGAAATTTGTGGTAGTAGGCAACTCTGCCTAGAAAATTTTGTAGATGTTCCTCAGTCAAAGCATCAGGAAATGCAATATCATCCAAATAAATTGCAGAACCCAATACAGATGCTATAAGTTGTTCCAAAAAAACAGTGAAAAATAGCAGGAGTGCTGGCAACTCCAAAAGACAACCGCAAATATTGGTACAGTCCAAAAGGGGTATCGACAACTAACATGCGTTGTGACTGTGTATCTAAAGGGTGTTGGAAATAGGCATCTGATAAATCAATTTATTGACCATCTGATAACTTTGCAAAGAAATCGTCTGAGTGCAGCATTGGGTATGTATCAACTATAGAGAGTGCATTCACAGAAACTTTAAAATCGCCGCAGAGGTGTAACTGGTCTGATGGTTTCTTTAATGTAGACCATTAATGTAGACCATTAATTTGATCCAATAGGCTGAACAATGCCAGATTCTATGAGGCTATCTAATTCATCTTTGACCTGTTCATTGAGTAGCACTGGAACAGGATGGGCCTGGAAAAAATGAGGCTGAGCAGAAGGTCTCATGGTGATGTGTGCTTGAAAATTGTTGGCACACCCCAGTCCAGGAGAGAATAAAGAGGGAAACTCAGAGCATAATGCATCTAACTGTGTATATGACACTTGTTCAGACACTAAATTCACTTCATCTGAAATGGTAAGACCAAACAACTTAAAAGCATCTAATCCAAAAAAGATTTTCCATATGTGTGTTATCTACAAAAAGAAATGTAACTGACCAGACTAATGACTTGCAGGTCACAGTGGCAGAGAATTGGCAGTATACTCTGTTTATTGTAATTTACTATATTTCATGGCACAGGGAGAAGCAGACAGGAGCCCAAGTCCAGGTAAGTTGGTGCGTTTAACAGGGTTACCGTAGCTCCTGTATCCACTTTAATGTGCAGAACTTTATGAACAACCATAATATCAATTAAAAACTTGTTTGACGCAACAGAAATAGCCAATACAATGTTTATGTTTGTATCCACATCAGGGTCATTGTGCTGAATGTTAGCTTTACAAACATAAGCAATATGATCTTTTTTGTTGCAATTATGACAGATAGACCAGCATTTTGGGCACTCTGGACACTCATGGTTAATGAAACAATAAGGGCAGGATGGAAGTGTGGAATGTATATACTGATGTTTACTGCCTCGTCTACTTTGTTGGTGTGGCTGCTGCTGCTGGGAGTGAGGGCAGCCACCTTAACACTGTTATCACGTGCGGACCACTGTGACTTTGTCTTCCCCCTGTGAACTATCTGAAGCTTGGTATGGAGGAGAGGGATGGATTGCTGATACCTCACATCGTGACTCAGTTTGGTTACCTGCAGCTCACAACACCTCAAACAACTGTGCAATAGTTAAAACCTCAGAGAGGGATGAATGTTCACACTGGAGGGCATTCTCTCGCACCTCAAGATCTGAAGCTAAGTGAATGATAGCATCTCTCACCAATGATCAACACAAATTGACATTGATTTAACCAATGGAGTTCAGTCATCCATGCTCAATAGGATTGATGTGGTGCTTCCTACAGTGGTAAAACTCAACCTGGGATGCAATAACAAGGGTTCACTTACAGTAGTATTGTAGAAGAATTTCACACATTTGATCAAAAATTAAAGAAGGCAGATCCTGCAAAGGGGTGAGTTGACATAGGATGTGGTATATTCTTGGTGATATCTGTGAAAGGAACAAGTCATGACATAAAATAGTGTCTGTAATCCCAAAAGCATTAAAGTGTTGTTACAGACATTTTTGGTATGCATCCCATTCCTCAACAGACTCATTGTATGTAGAAAATGGAGGCAGATAAACCGTGTGGATTGCAAAGGGCAAAACAGCAGGCAACTAGACAAAACAGAAGCCAATGACTGAAGTACCGGAGTTTAATTGTCCAGCACCTGTGATCGGCGGTGCAACGCCGTGGCGAATGATTCTTCCTGCTCAATCGCCCGTTGTAAAATGTCCTCCATAACACCATCAGCCATCATGAGAATAAATGGAGGACCAATCACAGTAGAAATTCGCATGGAGAACAGGACCACACTCATCACCAATTGTGTTGCAATTAGGTATAAGAACAAAGTGACCAGTAGGCTGAATACAAATACAGAAGCCTTAACAACTAGAACACAGTATTTAAGTAACATTCAACAGGAATACACATATTCAACAGGATTACACATAGGGAACTGAGGCCAAGCATAGTTCTCTGGCCTTAAATAGACTGGGGGGCCCATGGTGGGCTCTGACAGTGATCTCTATCTCTCTCTCTCTCTCTCTCTCTCTCTCTCTCTCTCTCTCTCTCTCTCTCTCATGCACACACACTCACAAGTCTGAAGTGTTCTCTGCAGACAATGCAGCACTGTTGCACATGCAGCCTTTTGGAAAGAACATTTATGTGTCACTGTATTCCCCCTCTCTTAGGGAGATCACGGATTCTTGAGATGTTGCTGCTGTCCTCGTCTGCTGGGCTTTAGCTAAGGTGGCATGCTGCAATGGCAGCAAATGCTCTGAAGTGCTTTGGGCACAGCATCGCGGGCACAGAAAAACAGTTGAAAGAGTTGAAAACAAGTAAGTGGCCAAATCTGGATATAATCCATATTTGCTTTCATAGAGAATATTCTCTGGCTTTGGTCCCTCATGTAGCATGCATTTACCATGAATCTCTGCCCATCACAAACTCCCAAGTGACTGGAAAGAAGTGTTGATGAATCCCTTTTATAAGAAGCGTAAAAGAATAGACTCACAAAATTACCAACTAATAGCCGGCCGGAGTGCCCGAGCGGTTCTAGGCGCTACAGTCTGATACTGCGCGACCACTACAGCCGCAGGTTCGAATCCTGCCTCGGGCATGGATGTGTGTGATGTCCTTAGGTTAGTTAGGTTTAAGTAGTTCTAAGTTCTAGGGGACTGATGACCTCAGCAGTTAAGTCCCATAGTACTCAGAGCCATTTTAACCAACTAATATGCTTAATTTCAATTTGTTGCAGAATTATTGAGCATATTCTATGTTAGAATATAATATAGTTTCTTGAGAGAGAAAAGCTTCTGTCCACAAATCAGCATGGATTTAGAAAGCACACTTGTGCAAAATTCAGCTTGCCCTTTTCTCACACAATATCCTGCAAACCAAGGACAAAAGGCAACAGGCAAAGTCCACATTCCTAGATTTCTGGATGAAACCGTTTGACGCAGTGGCATGCTGCAAACCGTTAAGAAAGGTCCAAGTATACACAATAGGTTTTCATATATGTGAGTAGCTTGATGACTCTTTAAGTGGTAGTACCAAACCAGTACATTGTCTTGGACAGCAAGTTTTTTTACATCAGAGGTGCCCACAGGACCACTGTTGTTCTCTATATACAACGTTCTGTCAGCAGCAATTTGTGACTGTTTGCTGATGATGATGTAGTGTACGGGAAAGTGTTATATTTGAGTGACTGTAGGAGGATACAGGACGACTTTCCATTTGGTGATGAATGACACCTTTCTCTAAATGTAGAAAAATGTAAATTTATTAATATGAGGAGGAAAATCAATCTCATAATATTCAGGTACAGCATTAGTTTTGAGGTGCTTGATACACTCACACCAATTAAATATCTAGGCATAATCCTGCAAAGCGACACAAAATAAAATGAACATGTAAGATACGTTATAGGGAATGCAACTGGTCATCTTGGTTTATTTGGAGAATTACAGGAAAGTGTAGCTCATATTTAAAAGAGACCACATTCAGAACACTTGTGTGACCCATTCTTGAGTGCTGCTCAAATGCTTTGGATTCCCATCAGGTCAAATGTAAGGAAGATAATGTAGAACAGGGTGTCTACGACCCGGGACAACCGGGAGATCCGGGAAAAACCTGGGATTTTTTTCATCCGGGAGAAAACCGGGAAAAACCCGGGATATTTTTAGAATTCCGGGAATTTTTCATTGTTTTAGTTTTCAGTTAAATTTTTGTAATTTTGACTAGTAAGAACCGACACAATAACAAGGGATATTACTGTATCCCGCTACTGCAGAATAATACTTCAACAATAAAACATAAACGAGAGAAAAAAAACGAAAATAACTTAAATTGCAAAGGACATGCGCCATATACAACGACGACACAAGTGTTCATGCAAGCGTCTGCCAATTGAAAATGTGTCAAAGGCTTTAGGAAGACTATGCAGTGCTTCATAACAACAAATTGCCTCCAATGAGCGTGAAGTTGCAACTGTTTACATTCGATTTGTTTTAGCAGTTACAGCGCGGGCTCATGCGAATGCGCAGTAGAGTCACGTTTGAGTAGTAGGTTCTCCCGCTTCTGTCAACAGGATTGTGGCTGTTGGCTGTGCAAGCAGTCGCAGCAAGCAGCTAGATACTACTGGGAAAAGGGGCGCCAAATTCATATTCTTGAGGAAAAAAAACTTGTTTCACAAAGCACCTAGCATCCAGCGCACGTTTGCCTATCAATTAGTCATATGATTTTGAAACGCTTCTCTGTTGGTTTTTGAACATTTTTGAACACATTTTAAGTTGATTTCTGAATGAATCATAAGCTGACTTTTGAATACATGCATAATGTACGTGATGTCTCTGTCAGGAGAATCCTCGTCGCATCTAGAAATAAACTTTCCACAGACAAAAGGGGACGGGGCTATATGAGCTGAGTGGAGTAAAGCCGAATGGATGAATGGCAATCGCTGTCTGATTATGTGGCTGATTGGGTGTGCGAATGATCAGCGTTGTTATAATTATTAGCGAAATCCATAGATTCAGACTATCAGAATGGAAATAAACGACTGACAGGAATAACAGGTGAGAAAGATTACGTATTATCTTCTTGGTGTGTTCAAGAAAATGAAGTTTTGACAGAAAATGTTTGGCCAGATCGCTACACTAGTAAGGACCAGTAGTACAGTCCCCAGCTACCAGTCGCTTAAGTTCTATTCTGGGAGTAACGAGGAAAACGTGTTGTTCGAACACCTAATAACGTCTAACCCGAAAGTAATCGCGGGATAACTAAACCTGTAATTCTGGCAGGGTTAGTGAAGTTAATCGGCGAACAATAGCAGCAATAGCTACAGAATTGGTGATGACAAGATTGTTTGTTAAAACGAGGAAGGAGAAGAAACGGGGACATCACACAAATTATGGAAGAATAACACGATTCCTAATTTATATAAAAATTTCGTAATACTAGTTTTCGGTCTAATGCTAGAGAAGCTGGTGCATATGAATGAAACGTGAAACTATTTCCTAACATAAAGCATTTTGCTTGTAGTAGGCCTAATTGGCATTTGATATTGATACTTATTGGATTATATTCTGTCGTGTTATAAAAATGACCATTTGTGCCAAAACAGTCTCGTTTATTTGGCGTGTTATAAAATTGCTGCCGTATTAGGAAGGCCTATTTTGTTTTATCTAGCAGACAGTGACAAAATAGACGTAGTCAGATCGAGAAACCACACCAGTCTTGGGTATTGTTTGTATTAACAGCTTTTTCAGTATTAGATAACTACATTTCGATTTTCCATGTAGCAAAACGTTTGACAAACTTTGATGAGGTAAAAGATTCTTTCACAGAAAGGAAAACACGCCATGTAAAGCTGTAGCAAGATTAGAGAGAAAAAAATGCTAGGAGCTAAGGTTTGAAGAAATGTGTAATTTCTTGCTTATCTCTTGTCAGTACTGGTTTTATATATCCTATATTTAATTTTATGTCACACAAAACAGCAAGTTATTAACTAATGGGCAATGAAGAGTTCAGATTTTCCGAAGAGTTATTGTTCTCTCGATTACAAATAATCCCATCCGCTATTATTTGCGAGATTTTTTTTTAAAGAGAGGCAGGCTGTCAAACCGGCCGACTGGGAGCAGCAGAGGCACCACAGGACATTTCAATTTCCACTCTCCTGAATATAGTTTGGACGTGCGGTAGAAAAATGCTTTATGAAGAGGCATGGAACTGCACTTGGGCATACTTAAGACCAAATAATATGTCTTACATTTCCTCGAATACATACGTTTTATGTTTCAGACTTTTCAGAAAGATGTGCGCTACAAGATGAACATATTTTGAAAATTCGATTTTTTTTAGTATTGACCCGGTTCGCAAATGTCGTAGATTCGGGGATGATGCACAGAGCAATCTGATCTATAGTGGGTAGTCTCCACGTGACCCGTGTTTCCGTTCAGTGATTTTTCTGTTTCACCTTCGTTTACTCTCACGTCAAATGAAAACATAACGGATATCCGTGGCCGGGAGCTATCAAGTGAATTAAAACACATTCACAAAATTACTAAAGGCTGAAATATGTCATTAGTTTCAGATTTTATTTTATTTCCACCTTTCTGACAGTCAAGCATTAATCGTCTTGCAGAACAATGAAGTTATTTTTGTCTGTTTGCTAAAGAAATTTGACTTTTGCTAATCTTTTCCGCAGAGGCAGTCAATGTATTTGAAACGAAATGTTTAATTCCACAGTACTGGGTAGTTTCAACTGTTCGCTGCATCTCAAGTGCACGTTTTCATTTTCTAACACGTATGGCATTATGCCATAATAAAGAACCAAACATGATATAATACAGTACTGGTGCAGTATGTTCTTGTTGACTGATGTATCACATCCTAATATTACAACTATGATACTCACACCACTTGATTGATCTCATTGTAAAATTCGTCAGTTTCATAAGGACTCAGTTCTAAACAAAATCTTTTATTTTTCTTTCAAATATTTGATATGTTAACTCCCTGATACATAGAGGTATAGCACTGAAGAATTTAAGCGATTTGTTTGCAAAGCACTTCTGTGTCTTTTTTATAGTTACATACCAGGTCATGTTTGTTCTTAGTATTTCTCCTATATTGCAAGTCATACTGCTAGTATCTGCAGTAGTTCTGCACAGGGCAGCGATGTTTATTTTGCCAGTCAGAGGCAACATATAGCCACTATGTCATCACAGAGCCCCCTCCCCTCCCCCTGAAGTGTGGAGCACAGGAGAAGGGGAAGCATTATGATTAGGTGAGGTGACAGCATTGATCTGTGGTGGAGCAATGGCCGCAGTGATGTAGTCTCTGAGGCAGGCAGGAGGTTGGTGGGTGCATTCATAATGGGAAGTAGCTGGTACCAGTGCACTGTCCTCGGTAGCAGCCTCACCAGTGGGTGGTGAGGGTGGACTGGCTGATGGTGTAGTTCTATTGTTGGCTGTAGCTGGGACAACTGCACCATAAACCAGTGCAGTTATGATGAGCGAACCCTCGGTAGTGAATCAGGATGTAAATTCCACCATGCCCTCTTTGGCCAGTATAGGTGGGGGTGGTGGTAATGGTGTGACATTGTGCTGGCCCCAGTAGAACTCCTGTCTTCATACTGTACAAAGACAACCGGGTTTTTGACGATGAGCGTCACACATATTTCCTCAGAGAGAAAGTTGGAAAGATTGAGCTGCAGTGTGAAAGGGGTAGAAGATGGTTGATCAGGTTCAGGGCTAGATGGTGGCTGTGGAGACCATTCTGCAATGGTCCAAGCTGGCTTCAGTCTATTAACAGATATTGTCTATCGTTTTCCCCTGATCATGATGTTGAATGTGTTCAGGCCACCACTAATTACTTGTTGCATTGGTGTGTGCATGGCCAGCCTCACAGCGTCTATGCATGGCATCACATGAGAGCAGGTGGACAGGTCCTTATGGATGAAGACAGATGGCATTGCATGGTGTGTCCGCCCCTGTTAGCTGAATGGTCAGCGTGACAGATTGTCAATCCTCTGGGCCCGGGTTCGATTCCCGGCTGAGTCGGGGAATTTTCTCCACCCAGGGACTGGGTGTTATGCTGTCCTCATCATCATCCTTTCATCCTCATCAACTGCAGGTCGCCAAAACGGCATCAAATTGAAAGACTGGCACTCGGCGAACGGTCTGCCCAACAGGGAGCCCTAGCCATACAAATAAATAAATAAAATAATTGCATGGTGTGATGGGAGGAGGAGGGGTGATATATGCAGGTTCTGTATGTGGCGTCTGATGTGGGAAATGAGATCTGGCAGGTCACGATCAGTGGGGGTTTAGCTCGTATGACAAGATCAACAGGGAGAGATAATGTCTCACCAAACAGGATCTCGGCTAAAGATGCATGAAGGTCTTCCTTATGAGCAATGCAGATGCCAAGCAATACCCAGGGTGGGCTTCTATCCATACAGGGTGGAACATCAGCACCACATTTAACACATGGTGCCATCTTTCAACAAGACCTTTTGAGTGCAGCTGATGAGCGGTGCTATGGAAACCACAATGATGACACAGTTCATTCAATTTGAGAGGACAAAAATTGTCTGCCTTGGCAGATAGTGAGTGACACAGGGCCACCAAAATGTGCAATCCCCATGCTGACAAAAACTTTGGCAACAGTCTCAGCAGATATATCAGTAGTATGTGTGACCTCGGACCACTGTGTAACTCCATCAATCAGTGATATAATGTGTCGCTGTCCTGCCGAGAGTAGTCTCCTTATAATGTCCATGTGCATGTGTTGGAAAAGGATGCACACTGTGGTCCATGTGGCACAGTCTTTCCACACGAGGAGCTCAATGAAACTATTTGTCACTAAACATACAGAGGACCATACCCAGGGTGTGCGAGTTTGTGGACGAGACCAAATATTTGTTTACAAAAAGGGTTCAGTATGACTGGTTGGATCCAGTCGCAGGACACGTTGCACCAGACTGGTTTGGTGAAGCCAGTGAAGGTATGTTGCACAAGTTTGATGTCTGGGTCATGAAGGAGACTATGTAAGTTTTGATCTAAGTCTTTCACCTTGGCGATCTGGCTGTAATCGAGCTGGTTGGAGGAAGAGGCAATACACAACAAGTGGTCCGTGGCAATGTTTTCAGCACCTTTGATATAGTGCACATCAGTAGTGAACTGTAAAATGAAATCGAGGTATCAAACATGCCAAGGGGATGGATCCTTGGATGGATGCGTAATGTATCAGCCAAGAGACAGTGATCTGTGTACATAGTAAGAGGTGTGCCTCTACTTCTTCTTGAAAGCAGCAGATGGCCTCATAGATAGTGAGTAGCTCACGGTCAAAGGTAGAAAGAAAAACCACAAAGGCTGGGGAACAGCAGCTATCTACTGTTGTAACATGGCACAGATAATGAGGTAACTCATGTCCACTGTTATAGTAAGATGGGAGTCAGAAGACGTATGAGCCAGTGTAGTTGTGTCCTTGATTTTTATCAAAGGTAGCCTCTACTTGGGGTGGCATTTTCCCACAGTATTCTTCCCACGCAAGACTTCAGTCAGAGGAAGGAGAGTGTTAGCTGCATGTGAAATGTGTCTCCTGTAAAAATTTATGACTCCAAAAGATCTACATAACTCTTGGTAGGTGGAGGGAGATGGCAAGAATAATATCTGGTTGGTCTTCTCTGGTGTCGGGCAGACACCTGAGGTGTCTGTGTGGTGGCCAACAAATGTTATACAGGCTTACTGTAACTGACATTTGTTTTTGTTAATGATGACCCCGCAGGTAGGTAGTCTATCAAGTACTTGTTGTAAGCAAGCCTCATACTCTTCAACTGATGGTGGAAATATAAGGACATTCATCTATGTAGGCACAACAAAATGGAAGGCTGAACAAAACTTTGTCAATGAAACCCTGCCATGTCTGCATGGTGTTTTTTAATCCGTAAGGCATATACAAAAACTCAAAGAGTCCAAAAAGTGTAGTGATCACTGTCTTTGGTATGTCCTCTTCCACCACAGGAATCTGGAGGTATGCTGTATTACCATCAATAAGGCTGAATATTTTGGCGCCCACTAACATTTGAGCAAAGTCCTGGAAGTTAGGGACCAGATAACTGTCGATAATAGTTTGATTGTTCAGTCTCTGGTAGTCACCATGCAGGCACCATGATTTGTCTTTCTTTAAAGCAAGCTTTATAGGGGATGCCCAGGGACTGTTTGACATCCGGACGATGCCTACCTCCATTAATTTATCCACAGTGGCCTTCACCGCTCTATGTTCGTGTGGAGGGAGGCACCAAGGTCTATGTCAGACAGGCAGGATGGGTGTAGAGTTTATGTGATAAACAGTACCATTATAAACAGCACAAACTGCATGTGGCCTGACAGTAGGGCACACATCTGTGGCCAGAAACACGCCACATTGTAGAGCAGGCTCACTGCACAGAGCAACAGCTGCACTGTCAGAATCACACCCTGACGTTAGATACAGCACTTCACTAACCTGTTCAGATTCCTTGCAGATAGGCCCTGGAAGTAGATTGGCATCCACCAAAGAGCAGATGTGTGGTGTGGCTATTCTTAATGTTGTAGGACAGCAAGGTTGTGCTTGGCACCATGAAGTGATGCTGCAGTGTCAGCAATGCACTGCCAAAGATCCATGTTTTTGCTTCTCACCCAGCGCCATTTGTGATGCACAGCAAAGAATAGTTGGACATTAGACAGCAAAGTTGGCTGGAGAGCGCTGAACACTTTAGTAGGAGGTCCAGTGATGTATCTCCATGTGATAGAGGGCTAAAAGATGGACAGGGATGTTCGGTGAGAACTTTGCTGATAACTCCAATGATTGGCTGTTGACCATCACAGGATAATAACAAACCATTGGGCAAGGTCAGAAAGCAGGTGATAGCGATGCAGAAAATCATCCCAACGAGGAAGGTCCAGTGCATGTGACTCTCCACCCTTAAGTCCAAAGTGATTGAGGTGGTGCCAGCAACCACAATGACAGTGTCGTTCATGGCATGTAATTGTAGTGATGATGGCAAGAGGCTAGCTGGCACTTGAGCCAGTGGGAGGGTGCTGATGTCAGCACCCGTGTCGAAGAGCAAGTAGGTTTGTGTCAGACGGTCGTACACAAATAAGTGTGAGCCTTCGGAAGGGTGATGTGACATGGCAGAACTGTGCAGGTGCAGTTGATAAACGCATCTTATGTTTGTAGAGCAGTCTGATGTGCATACGGCAGGCTTCTGTGCTCGTTTTGATAAGCACAAGGTGCTCTGCAGTTGCTAGCCTCCTGTTCGAGTCTGCTGTGGAACCAACAGTATCACTCATCCACCAAAGGCACGGAGGCAGGTGGCATTGTTCTCTGAAGAGTCATCTGTTTGTAAACAGTGCTGGCAGATGGCAGGGGGGGAAGTTGAGCACATTTACACTATCGTTCAGTGACTGTCGTCCATTGGCACTGTGAAGGTTGCACTGCATGGCAATGGGAGGGGGCCTAGGCCAGATCTTCTGAAGTCGACTGACCTCAGTCATGTTGCGGCTGCATGAAGCGGAGGCAGTGATGGCAGCTGGCAGTGAGTGGAGGAGCTTGGGCCCGCTTGGCAGTAGTCAGTTAGCCTTGGTCACCTTGTAGCTGAGCAGGGCGATAGCCTTATTGGCCTCAGAGTAGCTGCTGATGAGAGTACAATGCTGTGTCAGGGTGTGAATTCGGTCCACGAGGCAAAGTCTGGAGCCAAGGACAGCATTGCAGTCTGGACATGTGTGGGCAGTTTCAATACCCACAGTGTCCAGAGTGTGTGGTTGGGCACCAGCATAGGATCAATCTGCATCCGTAGGCATCACCAGAGTGAGGATGATGGGTTGTCTCTGAGGGTTCCTTCATGCATAACTATATGTTGCTGCTGTTCTGGTGAACATGAGAGGTGCTAGAGCAGTGAAGCCTTACTTGTCTTGTACTTTTTGTGAATGGGTGCTGCCAGGAGTTCACATTGTCGCCGAGATGACTGAGTACATCATCACTGATGATCCTGTGGGCACACATCAAGCACTAACACAGAGTGAACCATACTGCCAGAAGGTCGGTATGGAATGGAGGCAGTTTAAAATGAGGTTGGTGGTGTGGAGACAGTCCATGGGTTGTGCAAGCGGGACCAGCCAGGGAATTGCATTGACCGACATGGCCAGCATAGGAGCAACCGAGAATGTAGTACACGGTTGCTGCATCTTTTTGAAGTGCCCATCTGGCAGCAATGTGGAAACACGTGACTTGGATGGTGCACATGTCACATCAAACGGAGAATATACCTTGGGCGATGTACCATACTGATGAGACAGTTGGGGAATCACAGTGCAGTGTAGCTCAAAAAGCGACACAATAGGCATGGTGTATAATGCTCGGTTGATAGAACAGATGCATCCTGTCTCCTTGAGCAACATACGAGAGGTCAGTCAACTGAGCCCAATGCAGGGAAACAGGTGTGTGCATGTGAATGAGTGTGTGTGTTTGTGTACATGTTTTTCCTACAGCTAGAAAAAGGAAATGCAGTCCAAAAGCTAGTCAAGCTCTGTACATTTTGTCTGTGTGTCTATTGACAACATAGCACTTCTGCCTATCAGTGAATCATCTCCTTTATTCCTAAATAAGTCATAATTTTTCAACCAGAACTTTCCTACATTATCATAATGCGGGTGTGTGATGTAAGCAGTAAAGATGTTAGCCAGTGTAACAGTAAACCTAAAGATCAAAGTTTTAGAGAAATTGAGAATGAATTGTTACAGGAAGATGTTAGTTCTGCGAAAAGTGATGAAGTTTGTAGTCCATTTATTGAAGTACAGATTGCTTGGTGGGTTGGGATAGACACGGTAGTCAGATATATCACAATCAGTATGTGAAAAACTGAGACACAAAAAATATTATAGTGAAATGCTTGCAATTGGTGTAAAAATTAAAGTTGCATCAAGAAGATACAGAAAAGTAATGACAAAACCAACTTGACTAACATTTACTATTGCAGAAGCTACCATTACACTTAGACTTAATAATAGGAATGTCTTCGGTAAAAAATGTGAGTGCCTAGTCATGAAAATAAATTCAACAGTATCAGCAGTAGACACAGGTGATCTGAATTTAGGTAACCTGGGTACACACAAAAGTTTCAGAAGCAGGAAAACTTTCAGGCAAACTAAAACATTAATTCAAATGTTTATTGTGGGAGTATAGTGATGTTTTAGTAACATTCAAGGGAGAGACAAAGGATATTAGTGTACTTTACAATTAAAGCTGCATCAAACATTTTTCATAAAACTATATGGGATACCAACAGCAAAAAGAGTGCTGTTAAGAAGAAGTTACAAAAACTGGAAATGTGTGTTGTTATTGAAAGAAGTGTTGGTTCTTGTAGTAATCCACTTGATGTTGTTGCAAAGAAAGATGGAGTAGTGAGACTAGTTTTGGATTCCAGGCATTTCATTAAATTTTTTGTATGGAGAGACAGATCAACCAACAAACATTGACAATGTACTACACATATTTAAAAGTATTCAGACTATGTTGTTTAGATTTAACATCAGGCTTCCATAAGTTTCCATTATACCAA
Source organism: Schistocerca americana (assembly GCF_021461395.2). Lineage (NCBI taxonomy): Eukaryota > Metazoa > Arthropoda > Insecta > Orthoptera > Acrididae > Schistocerca > Schistocerca americana. Next base: position 613,996,475 of record NC_060120.1, read on the forward strand.
AGCACACGAAGTATCCTGTTTTCTTCTATGGAGGAAAATGTTACCAATATTTTGTGGCACCTTTTGGTTTGCATTCATCTTAGCAGAATTCATTAGAACATGTAATTAGATAGGAGCTTGTATCTAAATTAACAGTCTATAGAAATGACATTTTGGTTACTTGGAAAAACTGGGATGAATATACTGAGCTTTCGAGACAGGTATGCAAAAAGTTTAGACATGGTGACATGACTCTGAAATGAGTATCTGAATTAAAATTTTTAGGGCACATTATTACTAAAAAAAATTTTGTGGGCTCAGAGGAAATCAAAGCTATTACAAAGTTTCTAGGACCCCGAAATAGAAAACAATTGAAGTCTTTTAGAAAGGGGCTAAGTTAAATGCAGCTTGTGTCAGCAATTTGTTAAAAAATAAATCAATTTGGGTATGGAGTAAAGGGTGTCACAAGGCCATTGAGAAAGTTAAAAAAGAATTAAATAACTAGAATCTGTTCAACAGACTTGATATCAGTTTACCATTTTGTTTTCACACTGAAATCAGAACCAGTTTAAGGCCCGAGCAACACAATCTCACCTGGGGCAGTAAGGTGATAGGGGCACCAGAAACACCACAACTGTAATATTTCTGTACAGGACAGATCACAATTAGTGGCAGCCACTTGGGTCACCATGCTCAGGGAAATGGTCAAAAGCAAGAGTTATGTACAGGATGTGCATTTAGCAGTGAAAACTGACATGGGTGAAAGTGCACAAGAAGAAAAGGATGGTGGGCACCAACCAATATGCCCTTGGTGTTGAAAAATGTTTTCAAACAGGCCCTGGCAGCAATTTTGGATGGGTCTCAGAATTATTTCAGGAAAAGAAAGTCAATGGAGAAGTTATTCACCCTACAAATGAATTTGCAAGCAGGATGGTTTTAAAACATGAAAAATCTTACTCAATTACTGAAAAGAGTTTTTAGCAGTACATTGAAAGTTCACTAAATTCAAGACCTACAGTATTTGTGGACAGAAAGTAAAAGTGTATTCAGACCACAAAGCCTCAAGCCATCTTCAAGTAAAATGGCCCAAGAGGCACGGAAAAAGTTGTCAACCTGTGATAAGCATCAGTGAGTTGGTAAGTAATATGATATGACAAGGTGAAATACAAAAAAATTATTCCTCAGAAATAGTCATATTTAGTTACTGTTGACTTCTATGGATCGTTACCAAAAAGTAAATGTGGGCAACGTTACATTTTTATGATGGTAGGTGTGTTCTTAAAATTCATTTAGTTTTATCCAGTCGGAAAAGCTACAAGCAAAACATAATTTCAAAAACTGAAAGAGACTATTTTAAGTATCTTGGCAAACAGAAAGACAATGAGTCACGACTTTTGTCAAAAAATAGGAAATCATTTGTAGAAAGATCTGGAATCAAACATATTTTAATTTCCATTTATAACCCATCATCAAACCCTGTAGGAAGGTACATGCATGAAGTAGGTCACCTGTGTTGTACATATCATAACCATAAACATTCCACATGGTAAATAATTTTGGAGGCATTATAACAGTCTATAATAAAGCACTACAGGATTTCCACTCCTTGAAGTTATGTTTCATTAAAAAAATTCTATATTGGTTGTACTTGTATTTCCACCAGTAAATTTATGTCTGCTCAAGAACATGAGGCAACTGTAAAAGGAACTATGAGAAAACAGAGAGAAACACCAAAAAGAAAATACAATGGTCAGGTGAAAGCAACACAATTTAAAATTGTTCATTATGAATTTGATGAAGCACATGAGAAGTTAAAACTGTTAACTGTTGGACTGAAAAAGCCTTTCAGTATATCCATTGGTCCATACAAAACATGAAGAAGAAGAAGACACAATGGTGAGGCCAAAGCAACACAATTTAAAACTGGATATTATGAATTTTCAAAGCACACGAGAAGTCTATTTACTGCTGAACTAAAAATGTTTTCAGATATGTGTAGTCAGTTCAAAAAATTCTGGAAAATTCGTTTTTTGCACTAATGGTGTATTGGAGCTAAATGCGGTTGACATCCCTGCACATTCCTGTGTTTAATGTGTAACTACTAGAAGTTTTATTGTTGTATGTCTGTTAGTTATTGTTCAGTGCTGTATTGAGTAGAACCTTGTGTCACACAATTTCCAAATTTTGAGATGGCTGAGTTAGAGAAGCAATGCATCTGCATTAAATTTTGCGTGAAACTCAAGAAAACCTTTGCAGAGACACACAAAATGAGGCAAGAAGCCTTCATTGATGAGTGCTTAAGCTGTTCTTGGTGTTTCAAATGGTTCACACAGTTTAAAAAAGGCCAGACGGGAGTTAAAAAGATGGCCCTCATTCAGGACGCCTTTCGATGTCTACCGAAAGATTAGTTCATCATGAATTCTTGCCACAGGGACAAACTGTTAATCGATGGTACTATGGAACTTGTTGCAACACCTGCGAGAAAATGTGAGAAGGAAACTGCCTGGAATGTGGCGAGGCAATTCATGGCTCTTGCATCACAATTATGCACTCGCACAGTCATCCCTGTTGGTGTGTGACTATTTCACAAAAAACGAAATCACTATGCTGCCTCATCCTCCATACTCTCCACACCTGGTCCCTGTGGACATTTTTTTATTATCAAAGTTGAAAACCCCATTGGAGAGATGAATATTTGCAGTAATAGATGAGATAAAAGAAAATTCACTGACATCGCTTCACAGTACAGCAACAGACCTACCAAGACTGCTTCTGGAAGTGGTAATGACATTGAGAGTGGTGTATCAGTTGTGGAGGAGAGTATTTCAAAGCAGACCATGAACAATAAGTAAAAGGAACGCATAGAAAAAATATGTGGACAAGGTTCTGGAACTTTTTCAGCAGACATTGTGTGCATTTATCCATCCAAAATTCTAGAAAATTCAGTCCGAATGCCTATTGTTTCATTTATCCAAAATTCAGGAAAGATTTTGGTCTTAGAAACTTCATTTCATTTAAGAAGAAAAGCAAATATAATCATGAAGTTTGATGTCATGGAAAAACTTTTTATCTGAGAAAGAAGTATGTGGCATCTCTGGCACAGAGCACCCTATCTTTGGCTCTGATTTCTTTGAACTGCTTTGCTCTTAGTCTCTCTCGGCACACAACTTGTGTACTGCCATTTGTTGTTCTTCTTGCTTCATGTCTAATAAATGCATTTACAATATTTAAAGTGTGTTATTGCTGATCAGCATTACATGATAACCACAGTGGTGATGCCGACTTCATCATCGTATGATCGTGAGTTGTTTTGTGCTTCTCTTCATCATTAACAGACTTTGTGTGCCAGCCCACATTGTCTTCAGAACAATGGATCTACTATTGTCTTTCAGTCCTAGTGCATGCATCCTATTAACTATGCTTGTGAACACAAGTGGTCAAGTGTACCTAATATGCATTTGGTTAAAAGTGAATAATTATCTGTGCCTGGCCATGCCAGCGGCTACTTAACCTTAACTGGCTCAACATGGCAACTGTCAAGTGCGACAGCTCAACAACAACCACAACATGGACTGACATTGTGGACGGTCACCCAGTTAAGGACATTGTGGTTTACCCTCAGCCGTGCAGTCTCCTTCAGTTTGGTTTGATGTGCTGACAAAGTTCCAGAACTGTGATTAAAACATTCCTATGCAAAGGGTTGCACATTCTTATGTGCCTAGTGTTGCAACCCCCCCCCCCCCCCCCAGGCATTCTGCCCACACTGGTTACCGGGTCAGGTCAGCCCCCCATAGCTGCACCGCAACCGCCTCCCCCCCCCCCCCCCCCCCCCCTGCTGTTGCAACTGCACCGTCCGTTACACTCATGCCATGTTCATCACTGGGCCTGCAGTTGGGACACACCCTGCTGACTTTTGCACCCACACAATCCACACCGTGTGATATGTGCAGCCATCCCACTATGGATACATGTGGCCGTTCCCCTATGCAGACCTCAGGTGACGCACCGTCCACCGCTACTGCACTCCTGGTGTCGGGGGCTTCCTGTTCTGCTCACACGGATCTCTGTCTGCCGGTGCTGCATCAACATGTGTTACCCAGCACGTTTCCTAAACTGCCTGCTTTTCAAAAAGATAATCCAAAGACTTGGTTCACATTAGTGGACCACTTTCTGGATCCACGGTCTTTCTGACAATGCCACACGTTTTTGTCTGCCTGGTGAGTCACCTCCACATTCATCCGGACCTCATCAGTGATCTGCTTAACTCACTGCCCACCTCACACAAGTATTCGACGATGAAAGCACTCCTCATTGAGCACCTTTCTTGCCTCCTGGCGAACGCTATCCCCCAAATTATTCATGACGAGCACCTCAACAACCACACACCTTCACAGTGTTGGCGGTGCCTCCATGCATTAATTGATGATCAAGCATTACCTGACACCATGCTATGGACATTGTGGATGGTCAAAATGCCTTCGGATCTACAACTCCACCTGCTGTCCCATGTCACTGACCCACTCGAGGTTCGCTTATGCATGGCTGATCGAGCTTACACTATCATTCATCGCCGACATCACCTGTCATAGACGACTCCTCCATCATTGTCAGTTGGCATATCTGCACCTTCAGTTCTGGGCCCCGCTGGCAGATGCCAGCATGCTTGCCTTGGCACCTCATCTGACAGTCAGGAGCTGCCACCTGGTGGCCTACAGGAGGTACAGCCTGCGACCTCCCGACAGCAGCCGACCTCGCCCGAGCAGCATGACGAGTAGCTCCCAGCCCCAATGCAGCCAGCTGCAGCCCCCTCCCTCTCCACTCCGCCTTGCCTCCCAGCCTGCCCACTGTGCTGGTACCATGCTACTTATGGGGACACCGCACACAACTGTCGCATGCCTTGCACATACCCAAACGATTCTGGAGGGCACATTTAGGTGCCACGTCCGGCCACATTCCTTCACGGCCCCTGCCTTCTGACGCCACACCACTCACTTCAGCAGCATGATGCCTCTATGCCACTGACTTGTCATCAGGCACTTGCTTTCTCATCGAAACCGGTGCCAACGTCAGTGTTATCCCAGCTAAGCACGCAGACAACATCCCTTCATCTGCTGACCTCGCTTTGATCACTGCAAATCATTCTCCTATTGTGGTCCTTGGCTCCATCAAGATGTTACGTCGCCTATCACGGGTCCACACCTTCCCTTGGACTTTCTACTTTGCCGACATGGACGAACCTGTGATTGGGTTGGACTTTCTACACCATTACAAACTTTCACCAGACCTGCAGACTGCTGCACTCCGCCACATATCTGGTTCTACTGTTCCGTGCTCAAATAAGTTCAGCATGATTCGCTCTTCACCTCCTTGGTTACACTTTTCACATGTGCATTTCTGCTTGAGCACATTACTACATGGCTCTCTGATTTGTTGGACATGTGCACACAAATCAATGAACTCCGCACACAGAACCACATTGCCTCTGCTTCCACTGAATTGTCACATGCATGGCGTACAATACATCGCCTATCTGCACAACCACAACAAGGCAACCCAGCACATGCCCACATGCCCCTACTGCATCTTCTCACCAATCTGCTCCTGTGTCGAGCATTCCTCCACCTGCTGTCATTTTCTCACCACCGTGGACAAATATACAAGACGCAACTCCATTCTCCGCTCCTGTACCACATCTTCCATTGCCAACTTCAGCTGATGCACTGCCTATGCCGGCCCAGTTCAGCAAGGTCAGTGAACTGACACTTTCTGTGGACCCCTTCCTGACCCCTCTTGCCAACCTCCCATCATGAGTATCCGCCGTCAGTAATGGCACTTGTCACAGGATTTGCACCACCTGTATGTTATAAGGCCAGTCACCTTAACACTTCCAAACTCATACGCGCTAAGGAAATCATTCATGATCTGTGTTCCTAAAAAGGATGGCACCTTACGCATGTGCGGGGACTACAGATCTCTTAATGCTTGCACCATTATCCATAACTACCCCATTCCTCATATCCAGGTTTTCACAAAATTATTACATGGTTCTACGTTTTTCTCTGTTTTAGATTGTTCCAAAGTGTACCATCAAATCCCTATGCATCCACCGGATATTCTGAAGATGGCCATCATCACACCCTTTGGCCTATTTGAATACTGTTGCATGCCTTACAGATTGAAAAATGGTGCGCAGATGTGGCAGCGGTTCATTCATTCCATTTTGCTACCTCTGCCATTTGCCTACACTTAATTAGATGATATACTGATCTTTTCCTCCTCTGCTGAGGAATATCAAGTTCACCACAATGCAGTCCATTCAGCCCTCGCTGCCAATGGCACGGTGATCAACCATGATGAATCTCAACTCTGTTCCACATCTGTTACATTCCTGGGCCATACTGTCTCTGCCAACGGCCTTCAACCAACGAGTTCTTGTGTCAAAACCATACTTCATGTCCCTCTTCCTGAAGATTATTCTCAGCTCTGTTGTTTTCTGGATAATGCAAACTTTTACTGCCACCATATTCCTCAGGCTGCCTCCGTCCAATTAGCCCTCACCGTCGCCCTCTCCAGCAAAAACACCACGGGGAAATGGAAGTTGGACTGGACCAAACCCATGCTCAATGCATTTGGTAACCTTAAAAATGCCCTCGAAAAAGCTGTTACACTCACCCACCCTGACCCTGAGGCCTGTGTTTTGATCGTGACTGATGCCAGTGACTCAGCTGTGGGCGCTGTTTTACAAGAGCACACCGCCAACTCAACCCAACCGCTCCGCTTTTTTTCCAAGAAACTAAGAGCCAGTGTAAGTGATCGGCTTTCAATCATGAGCTTCGTGCTGTGTACGAGGTGATTAAAAATTTCCATAGTGACCCTCTCAAGAGGTGACCTTTCATGATCTACTCAGATCACAAGCCTCTTGAGGACGTTATTCGTAATCCGGCTAAGGACCTTCCGCCGAGGCATTTCCGCCATATGGACTACATCTGTCAGCACTCTTCCAATGCATGCTATATCCGTGGCATGGAGAATGTTGTGTCAGACTACCTATCCCACATCTGCGTGCTAACCACACCATTGAACTTGGAAGAGCTCACCAAACTTCAGGCTGAAGACAATGATAAACAGCAATTAATTTCGGACAATGAGTCATCGCTCTCTCTCCAACCCCACATCCTACACAGGCCGACGACCCTGGTCCTTTGTGACATCTCTATGAGAACTCCTCGCCCCCTGGTCCCTATTGCTCTTCGACATGGGGTCTTTACCACTTTTCACAGCTTGGACCACCCGGGAATGCAGGCCACAATGAGGGTGGTTACTGAGCGCTGTGTCTGGCCCAGGGTGAAGCAAGACTCCCGAGGGGTATAGATACATCTTATCAATCATCGACCACGTAACCTGCTGGGTCAAGGTGGTTCCTCTTGTTGTCGACATCATGGTCGTGCGATTCGGTTGTACTCTTTCCCTCACAACTGACCAGGGACAACAGTTCGAGTCCGTCCTCTTTGCATGGCTGTGCAAACTCCGCAGTGTTGCTAAATTCCACACCATGGGCTACCTCCCACAGGTGAACGGCCTGGTCGAATGATGGCACCACACCCTCAAGGTCACACTTATGTGTCATGGCGGTTTATGGTCCAAGGCCTTCCCTCGGATCCTGCTGGGCATCTGCTTGTCACATAAAGAAGACTGGAACACATTGCTTGCTGAGATCCTATACGGCGAGCCCCTCCTCCTTACAGCAGAATTCACGGAGGATTCACCATCAGCCGATGCTATGGACCTTCCTGCTCTGGTTGAATGGGTTTGTGTGCACATCATGTGCCTCTGCCCCCTCCCCCCCCCCCCCCTTCCACACCCTCATTCCATCCCGCCTGTGTTCATCCACAAGGACATTGCATCTTTTGAATTTGTGATGCTGCGTGAAGACTCCGTGCATGCGACCTTGCAACCACCTTACTCTCCAACCTGCCTTCTGACACTTCTGATATACCCTCCATCGCTGTCACTCTGCCTCCTGCCACCACTGACCAGCCTTTGATTGACGCCTCTCTGCCTACACAGCAGTTGGCGGCATGGGACTCTTGCAGCGCAGTTTCGGCACACCTACTTCTCACACCGACCGCCATCTACAACCACTACGCTGGCATAATGACTGCAATTTTGAGTGATGATGCTTCCCTCCGCCTTGATCCACACTACCTGGAGGGGCCTCTGTAGCGTCTCTGGTGCAGAGTGCCCTGTCTTTAACTGTGATCTCTTTAAACTGCTTTGTTCTATGTCTCTCTCGGCATGCAACTTGTGTACTGCCATGTGTTGTTCTTCATGCTTTGAGTTTAATAAATACATTTACAATATTTAAAGTGTGTTATTACCAATCAGCATTATGTTATAACCACAAGCCAAATATTCATGAGCTATTTAAATATTGAAAGGCAATCTATGCATTGTGAAACCTGACATATACATAGGTTGGTACTTAAATAGTGGCAACAACGCTGTGGAGACACTATGCAATAGAATCTACTATTAATGCTGATAGCGCACGTTGTTGACATACCTACCTTATCTCCGAGCAAATGCACTCGCCTATCCCACGTCACCAGCGTGCACACAAATGAGGGAAACACAGTCACTTGTGAGCGAGCAGTCTAATGTAATGGTGTCAGTATGTTTTCAAAACAGGAACAATGGAGTTGGATCAAGATTGAATGTACCAGTGATCGTACAGCACAACAGTGTCATCAAGTTTGTCAAGCAGTGTGCGGGGAATTGGCACTGCCATACAGAACAGTGGCACGTTGGGTAAAATCCTTCAAGGAAGGTTGGCAAACTGTGGCAAACATGCATCAGACAGAATGAAAAGGCAAAGGTCCCGAGTTCGAGTCTCAGTCCGGCACACAGTTTTAATCTGCCAAGAAGTTTCATGCATCAGGCAGGTCGTCCTAGCATCTCTGAAGAAGAAGTGCATGCTGTTGCCGCATTAGTGGACAGTGATCAATGCCATACAAGTTGTGAGCCCATCCATGAAACCGGATTAGTGCATATGACTGTGCTTTGCATCATGAAGGAACGCCAGGGCATGCAAAAAATTGCATCAAGATGGGTTCCACATGACTTGATGGAAATGCAGAAATGGATGAATTACGATGCTGCTCAGACACACTTGGAGCGCAAAGGAGAGGTTTTCTTATACTGTATCGTAACACTGAATGAGACATGGGCCACATCGTATGAGCCAAAACTGAAATGCCAATCCAATGAATGGTGTCATTATGGATCACCGCAAAAGTTGAAAGCGCATCAGAGCCCCAATATGGTGAAAGTTATGGTGATTCTCATGTATGACTGTGATGATGTTATCCTAACGCATTACTTTCTTCCTTGGCAGACCATCAATCATAGTATTACTGTTCGTTTTTGGAGCATCACCTGTGACCAGCTTTGCAAAAGAAGCAGCGACACTTTCTGCACAACCCATGCATCATTTTGCACGACATAGCGTGAGCGCATACAGCGCAAGCTGTGGCTGCTCTGTTCAGCCAATGGGACTGGGAAATACTGTACCATCCACCATACTCCCCAGACTTAAGTTGTTGTGACTTTGATTTGATTCTGAAGATGAAGGAACCACTTCATGGTATTCGCTTCAGAACTGTTCCAGAGATTCAACAGGCAGTAGACTGTTCCATTTGCACCATCAACAGAATAGGCTCTGGTAACGGTATACTATGCCTTCCACATCACTGGCAATGGGTTCTACACAATGCTGGTGACTACTTTGAAGGACAGTAACAGGTGCAAACATGCAACTCTTTTGTATTGGTTGTGAATAAATAAGTGCAACTATTTAAGTTCCAACCCTCGTACATTACAGCAATTTCCTCTAAGCATTGATATATAACACTTTTTCCTTTACTATTTTGTCTGAAACACATGACAATTTCACTGCTTATGTACATGAAACCCCCCCAGAGAGACTTACATACTTTTAATGTTGTGGAGTGGCCAGCATAGGGCCTTGAGCTGATGAGGCACTATGTCTTTCTTTGTTTTCTGTTTTATATTTTTTCTTTTTCTGTCTTTAAATCTGCCAGTGTTATCTCTTCCTATCCATACTATCCTCCTAATATTTGAAAAATATTCTTTACAGCTATATTAAATATGTCACATACTTTCTGAGAAACAATTATCAATCGAAGTTTATGAATTTTTATAGTCTATCACAATTCTGATACAATTCTTGATACTATTTAATTACATAATTTTTGACTTTGTCGATGCAATAAATTCAACAATTACCCTGATTTTAAGAAAGAGTTAGGAAATTAACATTTGTTCATGACACTAACTGAAAATTGTCACCATGTGTGATGGGAAAAAAGGAGAAGCTGTGTTTAATGAGATTGATACCTCTTTCAGATTTTGCATTTTTCAATATTCAGTTTCCTGCTTGTATATTATAATGCTTTTAATATCAGTTTTGATGCTCTTTTTGTATGTGGTTACAGAATAGTGAATTTTGTTGTAATTTAAATGACAGTTTGTTCTTTTATAAAAGTCTTTCAGGGAAATACTATATATATGTAATTCTGTCTTCAAACTTTTCATCTAGTTTGAAAAACTTAATCAGAAATCTGTAAAGTTTCTATTTCAATCCACCAATAGAACAATTCTAGGTTGTAACATAACAGGTGAAACTATGAACCTAAAATGGAATCATCCACAAATACATAAAGCTATTAGCTTTTGCATGGGTAATATGTACTGATATTCCATTTTCTAGGTTCATTTAATAATAATGTTATATATAATAATTTTATGTATTAATACTTGTAGGAGGATTTGAATAACGTAATGCAAAAAAGGTAAGAAATAATTAAGTACTCGTTTTCATGCGCGATTGTTGTTCCGATTCATGCAATTTATTAAAATAAAAATAATTGTAATGAGAAAATATAATAATATTTGATAGAATAAGTGTGTACAGAATTGTGTAATGTATCTGGTTAAAGTACTTGCATATTGTGAAAAGTGTTTGTAAATGAGGAATGGTCTGGTATATGGATGTCAGAGTAGTGTGTCACATGACAAAATGCAGGACAGAGATGCGAGGCAGAGATTGTGGCCTTTTGTGTTTGGGGGCTGTGCAGGTAAGGTGAGCTAGAATGGCCTGGGGCCACACATGTTTTGATTCAAAGGCAGGATCAAGCCTATAGGATTGTTCAGAATCTAGTCTTTGGTTTATAAGTTTGTGAGCTGTGAACGTAGTGGAATTATGGTGAATAGGATGTAGTGAACTGTTTATTGCCTGCCCCTCCTGTGCTAAGACTATTGGACCATTGTGTAGGACCATCATTCATAGCTAAGTAAGTTTTTATGAATAAAGCAATGATATAAATCTAACTTAGGCTAAACATACATTAATATCCTTGATTCTCAATTTTATTGCTCAATTTACTCTGTACCTCACTGACTGATCTCATAGGCCACCTTAATAATCATTTATGTACGGCCATAAAACAATGGTGTGCAACAAAACCCCTGTGAAGACGAGCCATTTAACAGGCTGTGCACTTGCCCTCTGCTGGATTACAATCAGAAACAGTTACCGCTTACCATTTGTAATGTTGTAAGGTGTGAAAACCTGCCCCATTTATGTACTGATTATTCTCATTGCAGAAACTTACTTAATGATACATTTTGCAGCTTATGTGCATAAAACTATCGCAAGAGGCATTGAAGTATAATATGACAAATGTAAGCCTACTACAAGAGACATTGAACCATGTGAAAGTAAGATGAATATATCAGAGAAAACAAGAACAAGCACTTATCTGAGAAACAGAGATTTGAATTATGGTGTTAAAATAAAGTTAAGTTTGTTTTTTTGCAAAAAAGGTGCATAGCTACGATCTGACAGTAGTTTAAATGGAAAAATTAACTCCCAAATATAGCAGTAGCAATAGGTACATTTAGGGAAATGAAAAGAGAAAGATAGCACAGTATATATTACTGAAAAGAGTGGGAAAAAGACCTCCAGACAAAGTAAAATGTCTCAGAAAAATGACAGGATGTAACCAAATTTCATCTGTTAACAGAGAATTCAAAGACCCTCATGGTTTTCTAATGAACATTTTTTATTTTCCTTTGTTGTACCTTATGAATGATTTACTGCTGCAGTTTACATACTTAGTAATGATTTAATATTTCAGCCTACATTATACCAAGAGTTAGATGCAATTACCCTTTTGCCTTTGTTATCCTAGTTGTTGATGACTTTGACTGCATTGTAAAAACCTAGGACTAGAAAATGTGCGGAACTATTAATGGTAGGAAATTAAGTATTGTGAGATGATTATACTAAAACTTGACTGTAGTCTAACAACGTGTTAATGAAAAATTCCATCTACTGCCTTTTCTGAGGGATGAAATATGGTCTACATTTCTCAAATGAAATTTGCATATCATTGCTATGTGTTTGGATACATTTGGGGAACTATTTGATATGTGGGAATTTATGTCTGTTTGGAGATATTTAATAAACTGTAGGTCAGGCTGTGACCAGTGTGGCCAGTGGCTACAGGTGGAATATCTTGAGAGCAGGGAAGCAGTGTGCTCTGAGCTTTACACCTTACAGACACATATCAGGTTGTGTTGCTGTAAATAACAGAGTGCTTTTAATCTGCAACTGTGCCATTATGTCATTGTCCTTATCCCTTCATGGGGTAAAATCCACACTGGTGACTGGTAATGACCACATGCAGCAAATTAGAACCCTATTGGATTCTGAAAACTGGCTATGGTGTGTCAACAATGGGGCCATCTTATACTATAGTGCACCAGAATTTTTACAACAGAACAGTGCCTTTCATACAGATGATGTATTCATCATGTTTAATGACTGCCACTTGTGAAACAGGAAAGTGACGTGTTTCAGTGCAGTGCTATTAATCTTGACAATGCTACCTACACTATCAAACAATGGGTACCTATGGACAATCTACTGGGTGAATTTGTTCATGATTCTAAACCATATGCATACCATCAAGACACAGTATGACAGTCGGCAATAAATGCAAATCACGATATGTTCTCTGATGTGGCCATGCCCACCTGCTGCTTACAGAACTGACCAACATTTTCACACCACAGCACATGGTCTAACCAGTTGGACAATTTATACCATCCCCACCAGATTTACAACTGCACTGAGTCCATAAATTGAGAGTTCATCCATCTTGCTTCTCCAGACACCCATGAGGCCACCAGCACAGCCATGCACCAGTGGCACAATTGTATATTTTAGTTTATACCTTAAGTTACTGGCATTCTGCCCAGTCAAACAGCAATGAGGTCCACAATCATTGAGCACATACTTGCCACTCATGCAAAATTTGTCATATTACTGTGCAATCTAGGTGAATATGCTGATATCCTCAGTGCATCATTCTGGCATTCCAAAAAAAAACAGAAAGCATGTTGTCATGAATTCAGCACTACTCCAGCATCTTTCATGGATGCCAGAGCAGTAATTAAAACAGGTCATACACAATGAATGTCAGCAAATCATGACACCTTCAATACCACTCCAAGTGCCACTACCAATGATTTCACACCAGCATGAATCACTGTAGCAGAAATTAATATTAGCAGATAGGACTTTTACAGTACCGTAACATAGATAATTATCAACACTGCTGACAACAATGACTTGCACTGGGACATCAAGCAGCTATCCCATGCCAAGCAGCAAGAAGCAGCCAAACTGACCCAACAAAGCCCGACTGCCCTCGAAGGTAATGTCAACGCAATCTCATGGTGCTGTAATATACAGCAATCAAAATGATGACTCACGCATCCAGCAATTATGTCCCACATGTAGGTGCAGTCTCAAGCCCATGGCTATGCTGGTTTCAAACTCAATTTGACGATGTAGGGTGGAACTGTAGGCAATTTTGTGAGCATCCAAACAGAAAGTGTAGTCCATAATAGGTGCACCAGATTGTAACAGCAGTTCAAGATGCCTAACTTCAGCAAAATACCCTGTATGCCACCTTCTCACAAGGTTGGCAGACTGGGCACATGATGTGGTAACAAAAGTATGTAAGTGGATCAGACATGGATGGGGTATTACCCTAGCGAAGATACAGGTTGCAAATTGGTAAATCCATTGAGATAAGCAATGCAGAAAAAGAGCAGATTAGTACTACACAGAACCTGTGGATCAGTATATTGAAAATGGTGAAGCTGATGAAATGTTCATGTGCTACTGTTGTAAGAATCTACAGATAGAAGTAAAAGGACTGTGAAACTACCATAAGGCACTAAATGGTTGGACGTCCATGATTCTTCATAGAATGTGGGGTTTGGAGGCTTGTCTGCTCTGTAAGGTAGGATAGATGGTGATCTGTGGCATCACTGCCAAAAAAAGCCCAATGCTGATGCATGCACAAGTGTTTTGGAGCATATTGTTCATCACACATTGTTGAATATGGAGCTCCGCAGCAGACCACATGTTGAAACAATGACATCATGAATTAGGATTGCATTTGTCACAGGACCATTGGGATTTGACCATCAATCAATCAATGGAAAAGTGTCAGGTCTTCAGGTGAATCACTATACTAGGTTCATGGTTGTCTCCACAAACGCCATCATTGAGGTGAACGATGGCTCAAAATGTGCAATGTGCCATGGATGCAGGCACTGGGAGCAGTATTATGCTATGGGAGACATTCTCCTGCACTTGCATGAGACCTGTGGTAGTAATCAAAGAAAATCTGACAACTGTGAACCACCTAGATCCCTTCAAGTTTGATGTCTTCCCCAACAACAGCAATGTCATCTTTCAGCAGTATAATTTTCCATGTCTTGGAGCCAGAACCATGCTGCAGTGGTTTAAGGAGCATTATAGGACCTCACATTGATACCTCAGTGACCCAAATTTTCCTGATATAAATCCTATGGAACCCATCTAGATCACTATCAGGTGCCATCAGAACTTACACAAATCAGCAGTGCATTATTTACACAAATGACATGACCTGTGTGCAGACATCTAATACCACACACCTCCACAAACCTACCAAGAAACTGTTGGTTCCCTGATAAACAGAATCAGTGATGTATTTCCTTCTAAAGATGGACAAACAAATAATTAAGCAGATGGTCATAATGTTTTGGCTCATCAATGTAATATTTCCTCATTGACATGGATTCACAAATGAGTAACTTACCTGCCAAAAACTTACCAGTGATCCTGAACATACCTGCCACTCAGCTCCATGTGACAAGTGATTGCAATATTACAGTTACGGATCCTCAGTTCACACATAAGTTTGCAGCTTCTAGAAGATGTTTTCAGATGTCAGGGAACTGTTGCTTGGGGCTGATTTTTCCTGCCACTTTTACCTCTCCCCAGATTTAATATGTGGCATACTGCAATATCAGGACAGCTATTGCTCCATTCTCAGCCTCATTAGCTCTATGCCTCCACCACCATAACAGTCTTCCACAAAGTCCTTCTCAAAAAGCAATCAGCATGACAACAGATGTGAACAATGCCAATGACATTTACATGACTGCATAACATCATTGTTGGAACTACAACAGCTCAACCAAAATTGTCCTGACACATGACTAGAGATGTTACACCAACATGAAAAAAACACTATCTTACGGCAAAAATTTGCATGGTGGTGGATGGACTCACTATTACGTGTTCCCACTTGGATAACACTACAACAGAACAATATCAACTTTCTGATCCCCACAACTTCAGTGAGGCAACACACACAGAGCATTATCTAACAGGGCCATCCATGATGGAGTATGCATGACACCACTACAACCCAGGTTAGTATTGTGCACCCTGTTCATGTTCCTTCCAAATCAACTGAGTGTGTTGCCCCATCCAACGCACCCATCCACAAGTACAGTTTACTCAGAGTACTACATGAAATGGTACTGTCCACAAAATTACTGCCACCTCAGCCCCCCGCCCACAGCCTGACAGAAGGTATGGAGACCAGCACCAGACAAGTGTCACATGACCAAACCGGCCATTGGTAAACTAACACAAGCCAGAATTCTGAGACCTTCTGATAGTCCAAAGGCTTCACCTACCAAACAGGTGCCCAAGAAAGATGACACAGTTAAGCTAAGCTGCTGGGCTTTGAACTGCTATGTGATCCTGGATAGTTACCCAATTTCAAACATACAAGATTTAACCCACAATTTAGCAGGTGCCTCAGTGTTCAGTGTGCTTAGTTGCAAAAACGCATATTAACTGAGCTCAATGGCCAGGAAACCATTCAAAAGATAGCTATCATCACTCTCTTTGAAGTATATGAATTTCTGTACATGTGTTATGGCCTCAAAAACATGGCCTGGACATGATGGTACTCTGTTCAAATTTTCCTTCTGCTATGTGTAGACAGATGACATTCTAATTTTGTCTGTCTCACAGAAAGACTATGGAGCAATCTCAAAGTAGTTCTTGATACCCTTGATGGCAACAGTGTAATCATCAATGAAGAGAAATGTCAGCTTTACCAACCTGAAGTAGTCTTCCTCAGCTGTTTGGCCAATTCCACTGGCATTAGACATATGTCATGAAGAACCAAGTTCATTAAGCATCCACGTTTGCCTCAGGACTTCCACAAATTATGTCATTTTCTCAGTAAGATTAACTTCTACTATCGACATCTCCATAATACAGCTACCATACAGGCACCACTGACCGAAGTACTAGCAAGGAAGAACACAACTGGAGAACACACTTTCAACAAAATAAAGGACTTTCTTGCACATGCTATGACCTTAGCATACCCACCACCTAATGTACAACTGATGATCATATCAGACATAAGTGATTTTACCATCGGAGAGGTGCTGCAACAGGCAATGGTGCATGTACAACAACACTTATGTTCCCTTTCTCACAAACTCACAGACTTTCAGTGCAAATAGTCAGCCTACGATAGAGAATTGTTAGTGGGCTATGAGTTAGTCTGCCAATTTAAAGATGACATCAAGGGCAGTTCTTTCATCATTTATATACACCACCAGCCATTGCCAGATTCTATAAGCAAAATATTGAAAGACTCCAGCCCCTGACATTTCCACCATTTGGTCTACATGTCACAATTTACAACAGATGTCAGAAATTCCATGGAGCAGACGACATAGTAGCAGACTATCTGTCAATGTGTATCAGCTGTGAAAAAAACAAAAACAAATTATGGCCCTTCTTCATGACACCACAAGCAGCTTATATATAGAATGATGTTCAATCCCCGGATTCATTATGCAATTGTTGTGCGATGTTTTGCAAAACTGGATCTGACCTCTTGAGCCTGCACGTATGAGAAAGGCCATATTTGACCAATTACACTATCTGTCCGAGGGCATCATATCAAATCGGCACCATTTAATGAACTGTGTAATCTTTGTGACATACAGTGTTATTGCACAATGGTTTATTACCTGCAAAGCAATAGATTAGAGGGGCGTTAGGGCCATACACTTAAGGTTGTGCTCATGTGCCACTCTGGCCACTGGACTGAGAGATTACCTTGGGTAATGCTAGGTGTATGCTCGAGTAATAAAGAAGATGTCTGCTCTTCCCTAGCAGAGGTTCTATGTGGCAAGTCACTCATTCTGCCCATAGACTGTGATTACTGCACAACAACAAGACACCACCACTCTCATAAAACACTGGCGTATAGTGACTACATAATGTTATGAGACGACACTATCTGCCCTGCAGTGCAGCTGCCTTACTCCCACCCACACAAAATCATGAAATGAGATAGCAACACTTATGATATATTGCTCTATGGAAAGCAAACTATCTTGGCTGTTAACCACATAAACCCACATGGTGCTTGTGTGACATCACTTGTACTGATGAGATGGAGGCTGTACAGACTGACACCACCACACGCATCATTTCAAAACCCGACGGCACACTGTTCACACTGAACACTGACGACATGTTCATGGTACAAGTCGACGTACAGAAATTTTTGGTGGATGACATCCAGGTCAAGTTGGTATATAACTTCCTCATGGCTGAAGGGAAGCACAATGAATGCGTAGTCAACAGTGGCATTATCACCAGACATTTCACTCACAATCTCCTGAGTGACATAGATTCAGCTGCGATTATGTCCAGTTTTTTGACAGAGGGTTTTCTCACCACAGTGCCCTCAGAATACTACGATCACATATTACCATTCATATGGATATTGATGTCACCCCTCCCACCATCTTGCCACATGCACAAACCAGCTTCACACTGGCACCAACTGCCACAGACCATTCCTACTGCAGCTGCCCACACTGAGCTCTGCCCCACCTTAACCAGTACTACATACATTCAATGAAGTGAGATCAACATAATCATGTTCTCTCCCCTGGTTCACTGAGAAACAGTCTAGCCATGCCCTGCACTACAGCCATCAAAGGTACAGTTGGCCACACACACAGGTGCAAAGAGTATCACAGCACTGATGGCTCTTGACCACCACCTTCCACAATGCTCCACACTCCCAGAGAGGGGAAGGGGTGCCTCTTGGGGACTTCATCAGCAATAGTAGCAATGGAGGAAATAAAGCTCTCTGATTAGAGTGGCAGTGGCTATGAGTGGAATATCCTAAGAGCAGAGAAGCAGAGTGCATTGAATATCATGTCTGACCAGATTCATATGTGGTTGTACCACTGTAAATCATAATGAGCATTTTACGTACAACCATGCTGTTATTGGTTGTTGGCTTTATATTTTCCTGGGGCATAGTCCACTGGAAGAAAAGAACAATTTTTGAGAATCTTGATGAATAAAGTTCTTTAAGGTGAATTTTTTTGTATCTTAACAACAGTTGTATATGTCCCAACTACATTATCCAATGAAAGCCATTTAAGAAAGGACACTGTTTTTCAGAGCACATAGATGAGACAAGTTTTGAAAATTATCATAAGTGAGGACCAAGAAGAATTATGTGAGTATCAAACTTGCTTAAAGATTATAAAATCTTGGGCAAGAAATTAAGTGTTAAACATCTGTTAGGTGATTACAGTTTGAGTTTTGATGCACTATGTTCAGAGTATTTTTGCATTGTGGAGGTTATAAGTATAAAATTATGTTATGAAGTATTCTTCATATTCTGAGAGTCTTCCTCAAATGTTGATGTAATATTAATATGAGGTATATTATAACCCAACAAAGGAAAATCCAGGGTGGAATGTAACAATATTAAGAGAAGGAAAGTTGCTACTCACCGTATGGCGGAGATGCTGAGTTGCAGACAGCCACAACAAAAAGACTCTCACAATTATAGCTTTCAGCCATTAAGGCCTTCGTCAACAATAGACAGACATACGCACATACACACATCCTCATGCAAACACAACTCACACACATGACTGCAGTCTCAGGCAACTGAAACCACACTGTGAGCAGCAGCACCAGTGCTTGATGGGAGGGGCGACTGGGTGGGGGTAAGGAGGAAACTGGAGCGGGGAGGGGGAGGGATATTATGGTGGGAGTGACAGACAGCAAAGTGTTTCAGGTTAGACTGAGGGCAGGGGAAAAAGGGGGGGGGGGGGGGGATAGCGGAAAAGCAGAGTAATAAAAAGACTGGGTGTGGTGGTGGAAAGACGGCTGTGTAGTGCTGGAATGGGAACTGGTAAGGGGCTGGGTGGGTGAGGACAGTGACTAACATAGGTTGAGGCCAGGAGGGTTCCGGGAGCATAAGATGTATTGCAGGAAAAGTTCCCACCTGTGCAACTCAGAAAAGATGGTGTTGGTGGGAAGGATCCATAAGGTACAGGGTGTGAAGCAGTCATTGAAATGGAGGATATCATGTTTGTCAATGTGTTCAGCAACACGGTGGTCCACTTGTTTCTTGGCCACAGTTTGTTGGTGGCCATTCATGTGGACAGACAGCTTGTTGGTTGTCATCCCTACATAGAATGCAGCACAGTGGTTGCAGATTACCTTGTAGACCACATGACTGGTTTAACAGGTAGCCCTGCCTTTGATGGGATAGGTGATGTTAGTGCATCTAGGTCTATTACAGGGGTAATAGTCATGAGGTAAGGGATTGGGAGCAGGGTTTGTGTAAGGATGGACGAGTATATTGTGTAGGTTTGGTGGATGGCAGAATACCCCTGTGGGAGGGGTGGGAAGGATAGTGGGCAGGACATTTCTTATTTCAGAGCATGACAAAAGGTAATCAAAATCCTGGTGGAGAATGTAATTCAGTTGCTTCAGTCCTGGGTGGTACTGAGTCATGAGGGGAATGCTCCTCTGTGGCCAGACGGTGGGACTTTGGGAGATGGTGAGAGACTGGAAGGATAAGACTCCAGTCTCCCACCACTTCCCAAAGTCCCACTATCCAGCCACAGAGGAGCAGTCCCCTTGTAACTCAGTACCACCCAGGACTGGAGCAACTGAATTACATCCTCCGCCAGGGTTTTGATTACCTCTCATCATGTCCTGAAATGAGAAATGTCCTGCCCACTATCCTTCCCACCCCTCCCAAAGTAGTATTCTGCCATCCACTGAGCCTACACAGTATACTCGTCCATCCTTACACAACCCCTGCTCCCAATCCCTTACCTCATGGCTCTTTCCACTGTAATAGACCTAGATGCAAGACCTGTCCCATACATCCTCCCACGTAATCCAGTCCGGTCACTAACACCACATATCCCATCAAAGGCAGGGCTAACTGTGAAACCAGTGATGTGGTCTACAAGGTAAGCTGCAACCACTGTGCTGCATTGTATGTAGGCATGACAACCAACAAGCTGTCTATCTGCATGAACGACCACTAACAAACTGTGGCCAAGAAACAAGTGGACCACCCTGTGTTGAACACTTTGCCAAACATAATATCCTTCATTTCAATGAGTGCTTCACAGCCTGTGCCATATGGATCCTTCCCACCAACACCAGCTTTCCTGACCTGCACAGGTGGGAACTGTCCCTGTAATTCAGTACATACTACATTCCCGTAACCCTCCTGGCCTCAACCTTTGTTAGTCACTGTCCTCATCAATCCAGCCCCTTCCCATTTCCCATTCCAGTACCACACAGCCGTCATTCCACCACCACACCGAGTCTTTTTATTTCTCCCCTTTTCCGCTGCTCTCCCCCCCCCCCCCCCTACCTCTCCCCTGCCCACAGTCTAACCTGCAATACTTTGCTGTCCGCCATCCCCACCGTACTAACCCTCCCACTTCCTGCTCCAGCCTTCTCCTTACCCCCACCCAGTTGCCAACCCCATCATGCACTGGTGCTGCTACTCACAGTGTGGTTTCATTTGCCTGAGACCGCAGTCAAGGTATGAGTTGTGTTTGCATGAGGGCTGTGTGTGTGTGTGTGGGGGGGGGGGGGGGGGGGGGCCCTCACATGGGCGTGTGTGCGCATATGTCTGTCTATTGATGACAAAGGCCTTAACAGCCAAAAGCTACAGTTGTCAAAGTCTTTTTGTTGTGCCTATCTGTGACAGCATCTCCGCTATAAGGTATATATATTCAGTTATGTCAGGTAGTATGTGTTTTCATCAGGGAATATGACAGAACAGTTTCAGGAATGCAGCCGCATAAATTCTGCTTCTTCTTCTAATATTTCGGCTGTATATCTTTCAGCCATCTTCAGAGAGAGTCGTACGACTGACGCTCCAGCGCTCGCTCCATCCTTTTAAATTTGCGGACCGCGCCACTGCACATTTTGCCACAGATGAACAAGGCGCCAGTGATGTTGATCGGCGGCAAAGACGTAACATACGCATGAGTTACATCTGTGGCTGCGCATTCGATCCATGCTGGGAGATCGATGTATTACTGGGAGCTGAACTGTAGCGACATCTTTGTAAGTTCAATATTGTATTGAGATTTGCATGTGCTGTATTGTAATTGTAAATGGTTGCCTGAATGACATCATTTGTGAGTGTGAAATAAAAGTGCTGAAGAATGAGTATAAACTTATCATTAACAGTAATAAACAGGATAAAATGAGTCCAGCATCCTTTTGTGCCATAATGAATAATGCACATTCCAAGATACTGTGTTGAGACCATGAATAAGATCTAACAAATATCTTCAAACAAGACAGATTAATATAATTTATTACAACAATCACTTTCAAATTAAAATCCAAATTCTAACCATTATCTTTTTGCCTCAGCTCTTCAAGCAGTTGAAGAACATTGAGTCAAACTAATTCACTGCCAAGAAAGTGACATTTGCAAGAAACATTGTAATTTCCAATACTAATATTTGACAAAGAGAAGTGAAAGTGTTAGAACCTGATCAGACTTCCTGGTCTTCCCGTCACCATACTTATTTAATTCCCACTGCATTTAACTTCATCCTAACCATTTCTCTTTTTAAATTCTCAAGCCCTACCAAACTAAGGGCTCTAACATTCTACATATAATGTGTCTGAAACTGAAAAAGTGTCTTATGATTTTTCCATTGTCAAAAATTTCTGTATTAGTCCTCCATCGGTCTCTCTGGCAGCAGACTGCCAAGTGAGAGGTAACTATGAGAAAAAAATTGACTATTCAATTAAATGGAACATTATACAAGTCAGAGTGTGGAATGCCAGAAGTTTGAACATGGTAGCAAAACCTCCACATTGTGGCCCAGACAGGCCAGTAAGGACCAACTGACTGCCATGTCATCCTGTGCCAATGGCATCATTCAGATGCGGTATGGCAGGGCATGGAGTCACCACACCACTCTCCCAGCTGTTTTCAGCTTTACAGCCCTATTATTTCTCACTCAAGTCACTCTTCAGTTGGCATCATGAGGCTGAGTGCATCCTGTCCAATCCTACTACCAAGGAAAAATCCCTGGCAGTACTGTAACTGGGTCCTCTGAATAGCAGCCACACACACTGAAAACTGAGCTATGCTGGCATATTGAACATGATAGGCATGCTAGAAAATCAGAAAAGGGAACTGCAAAGGTTCAGTTTAGGTACAGCAGGGCCATCAAAGTGGAACGTAAAGAAAATAAGAATCTCTCCTCAGATGACTGTATAGTGACCAGACCTACATCACAAGCAGAGGATGAAGAAATAGAGAAACTATATGAGAATACTGAAAGGGCAATTCAATATGTAAATGGAGATGATAATGGGGAATTGGAACTTGTCAGTAGGTGAAGCTATAGAAAACAGAGCTACATGGCATTATTGACTTCATAGTAGGAATGAGAGAGGAGAAAGATTGAGTTCTGTAATAAATTTCAGTTACTGAATACATTGTTCTAAAACCACCTGAGGAGTAGGTATACTCGGAAAAGGCCCAGAGACATGGCAAGATTCCACATGGGTTACATCATAATCAGACAGAGATTCTAAAAACAAATACTTGATTGTAAGGCATACCCACAAGAAGATATAAATTTTGATCACAGTTTAATAATGATGAATATTAGACAGAAATTTATGAGTATCATCCAGGAAAATCAGCATAGAAAGAAGTGGAATACTCAAGTACTGATAAATTGTGAAATGCATATGGAGTTTTCTAAGGCTGTAGATATTGCAATAATGAGTACCACAATAGGTGGTTCAGATGAATAGGAATGGTCATATCTAAAACTAACAGTCACAGAAGCTGGACACAAATACATTTACAAGGAAAGTAAATGCAAAGAAATGTAGCATAACAAAAGAATACTCAAATTTATCATTGAAAGAAGGAAGTACAAAAATTTTCAGGGAAAGCCAGGAATACAGCAATGTAAGTAGCTTAAGAACACTTGCACCTTAGGAGATGCAGGGAAGCCAAGGAATACAGCAATGTAAGTAGCTTAAGAACACCCTCACCTTAGGAGATGCAGGAAAAAAGGTTAGGATATCGAAAAAGAGATGGTTATCAGAAGAACTACTTCAGCATTTCAGCATATAAAACAGCCCAAACAACCTTCAGTGAAATTAATAATAAGGGTGTCAACATTAAGAATGCAATGAGAATTTCACCGTAAAATACAGATACGCGAGCAGGCAGGTGGAAAGAATACATTAAATGTCTCTACGAAGGGGAGGACTTGTCTGAAGACAAGACAGAAGAAGAAATTGGAGTCAATATGGTTACAGAGGATCCAATATTAGAATTAGGCAGAGATTTTGAAGACTTACAGTCAAATTGAGTAGAAGGGATAGGCAGTATTTCATCACAATTACTGAAATTGGTGAGGGATATGGCAACTAAATGACTATTCAAGTTAGTGTGTAGAATATATTAGAGTGGAGATGGTAGTGTCTACTGTTCCTTATTGACAACAACAACACACTGTAGTGAGACAAGCACCAGAATTACACGTGTATGATAGAATACCAAAGAATACAAGTACAGGCAGAGTCCAATTACGCACTATGTCATCCTATAATGACATTAATTGTTCAAGTCTGTTAGTTGAACCTTCACCTAGCTCGACCAATGCACAGGAGAACAAGGCTGCACTGGCGATGTGCCGCTGGGAGCACTCGTCTGCCGGTGGTGCTGCCATTGAGTGAAGCAGGCAGCCTTGTACTGCCTTCTCGTGCATGGTGCCAAATATAAATGTTGTGGTCATGGTAGTAATGTATGTGGGCGCTCTGCCAAAGAGTTATACCATTAGATTTTTGGAAAAAAAACATTCACAATGTTCTGGAGATAGGAAGGACAGATAAGTGAAAAGTAATGTACAGTTAGCTTGACAGCCCATTTATCAAAATTGTGACAAGAATAAGGTGCAGAAGGATGGAAAAGAAAACTGAGACTCTCTTTTATGATTATCTGTTCAGCTTTCAGAAAGGTAGAGGTTCTAGAAAGGCAGCTGTGATGTTACACTTGATAATTGAAGCAAGGAGTAAGAAAAATCAAGACACATTCATAGGATTTGTTGACCTTGACAAACCATCAAACTATGTTAAATAGTGTAAGATGTTTTATATTTGCAGAAAAATAGGAGTAAGCTACAGGGAAAGGTGGGCAAAATGCAGTATTATGAAAATCAAGAGAGAACTGTAAGAATGGAAGACCAAGAATGAAGTGCTCAGATTAAAGACTGTGTGAGACGAGGATGCAGTCTTTTGCCACTACTGTTCAATCTGTACATCAAAAACATAATGACACATGTAAATGAAAGATACAAGAGTGGGATTAAAATTCTGTGTGAAGGGATGTCAATGATAAGATTCACTGATGTCACTACCTTCAGTGAAGGTAAGATGTCTTACAGGACCTACTGAATAGATTGAAAAGTCTTCTACAGGCAGCATATTGATTAAGAATAAACTGAAAAAGACAAAAGTAATGAGGAGTAGCAGAAATCTGATTTGCGATAAACTTAACATCATAACTGGGGACTACGAAGTAGAGGAACTGAAGGAATTCTGCTACCCTGAAGCAAAATAACACACAACAGATGAAACAAAAAGAACACTAGATTAGCACAGACAAAAGAGGACATACCTGTCCAAAAGAAATCAACTAGTATCAAACATAGGCTGTTCTTTTGTATGGGCCAACTGCTGGTCTTACCCTAAAGAAAGACCTGGAATCATCTTTTCTGCAGGAAAGTGTCTATGAGGTGACATGATAAATTTTCTTCAGCAACTTCCTGTGGTTAAGTTTTTAAGTTGACAAAGGCAACTCCAGTTGCCTTATCCAGTTTGAAACCATCCTGACTTTGTTGCAGAAGGTTCAATATCTGAAACCCAGATCAGAAACCAGCCTGTTCAGGAATGAACTTTTCTTTGATTATGTGTTAATTTGGTTAAGAATAAGACATCTGGAGGTCTTCATACACTGACCCAACAATGATATTAAACTCAAGATTTTAGGACCATTTGGCTTCGCACCAAGCTTAAGCAAGGCAACCACTCAAGCTTTCCTCCACAGCCTGTGGATATAAAACTTAGCTGCACACTTGTCCGCTGACTTAGCAGCCATTGCAGCCATTGCAGCCATTGCAGGGTAGCCTCACCAAATTTCCCGATCTGTTCTACCTTGTAGCCATCAGTGCCTGGAGCTTTATTGGGTTTCAAAGTGGAGATGCCACATTCCAGTTCATGTGAGGAGAAGGGCTCACAGAGGAGGTAGTTCTCACTTCCTGGGGTTCGTTCCAGTTGTTACCATGCATTCCAAACTTTAGCCTTGCCAATCATGTATAGTTGAGCAGCAATCTGGACTGCTGTTATTGCAGTGAGGTTTCTAGATTTTGTTGAGCCACTGCTGAGGATTTTCAAGAGATTGAAGGAAAGCATACTATTTATCTTCACATCAAGATACTCTACCGTCATGGTCTACTTAGCTGTACAATTTTCTGAGATGGTTTGCAACAATTTCTCACCAACCTGGTTAGTGTCATCAGCAAATGGACCTATCATCATCAGCAAATGGATTCATCCCAAAAAGATTCTTGTAATGGTCCATCATCTGTTTGCTGTCATAAGTCAGCCCAGACACTTCTCAGAAAGGTCCTTCTTGAAACACTCTGGATACATTTGATGAACGTCTCATACATATCAGGTTGCGGTGGGATCCTGGCTACTTTTGTTTCCGATTTATTAGCGAACCTTTCCTGTAGCCTTGTGAAACTTAAATGTCTGTGTGAGAGGCACCTCCTCTGACACTACCATGGATTTTGCTTTACAGATCACTGGCCTATGTTGAGGTGATGAGATTGGCTTATCCATTGTTGTCACACAGCTCCCAGCAAATTTGGATTACACAAAATGTTGTCTGCGTTGTAGCTTCTCTTCCACTGACTGCAGTTGAAGGATGCTCCCAGTTTTAGATTATGAGTCTCTGCCCAAGTTCCCAGTTTTGTGTCTGAATCTGGGTTCCTCAAGATGTACTTTGGCAATTGTAATCATCAAGGATAAAGTTTACATTCTGGTAGTTGAAGTTAGTTGGTTCTTCAAACATGAAGCTGACTTTGGAAGGCGTGAAGTAGAAGTTGCACTAGAAAGTGATCTTGATGTTATCTCTTTCAGTCAGTTAGGTTGATGTGATAGTCAGGTTTTGTCTTGTGAACATGATGGCAATGCCTGATTTATTGTGGAGCCTCTACAGTAAAGCTACATGCTTGCAATTTTGGCCTCTGACTGTTGTAACACTTGTGAGTCTCTCGTATGTCACACTTATGTCACACTTACTACATTCCTTACACAAATCAGCCAATAAGGTCTCCTTGGCACACAAAAGTCCATCGGTGCTTATTGAGACACTAAAAGAGGTCTTGAAAAGGACTCTTTAGCTAGACTACTGCTTACGTGTTGACCAGTGGTGGAAAAATCAGCCACTATTAGAGAGCAATATTGCCCACATTGAACTTCATTTAATTGATTTTTTTATGATGTAGTTGATACAATCTTCAGGAAGGGTTTCATCCATGCACCCTGAAATCACAGTGACTGGTGTTCACTTTGGAAAGCCTTTCATTGGGTTGCCTATCTGCAAGCATGAACTAATTTAATGAGTTGTCTACATGTTCTAATATGCCTGTCACCTAGTGCAACTACAACACAGTTCATATTACGAATCAAAACTTGGAGAGGTGCTCTAGCTACTGAAATGTGTAATTTCTATATGTCCTGTAGTTTTCACACAGTCATCTGTTGAAACCTCAGAGGTAGTTATGAATAACATTTCATTATGTCTTCAGTAACATCACACCATCTTGTTGGTACCTAGGTGAATCTGTTTAACTTCTACAACTTTCAAATAATGTTTTATTATGCATGACACATCTGTAATAATGCCTTTTGATTTTTCAATTTCCTGTATTGACATGAGAAGCTCATATTTCTTGTTTAATGGGTATTTTATATTTTGATGAAAAATACCAAATTATTTTGATTTTCATTTCAAGGCAGCTGTTTTTTTCCACTAATTGTTGCTACTTTATTTATACACTGTTAGGTATAAAACTGCAACATCAGGAGGTTGCACACAAATATTGATTTGACATGAAGTTAACTACATGCTTGGATATGCAAATGATTAGCATTCCAGTGCAACCACATAAAGTAGGTAGGAGTAATGCATTCTACACTCTGCATATGAGGAATGATTGTGCAATAGGTTTATCATTCAGAAATCACAACTGAGTGTTGGTCATTAGTAAGAAGATTATGTTATGCCTCATGTAAGTGCGACAAATGCCCACGAGCACATGTTGGATTTCAAGAGCTGGCAGTTTACTGTTCCAGGATATCTTCTGATGGTGTTGTCTGGGATTCCATGACTTCATGTGAACATATTATTGACGGATTCAGCTGCATGTGGGATATCAGCAGCTCCACATGACTAGCACCCAAGAGGACAGACATGTTGTTCATTCAGCTGTGTGCCATTGGGTACACAATGTGATCATCTGTGGTTTGCGTACTGGGAGTTTGGACAGCAAGCACTAGATTCCTGAGGGAATAGGGCTGTTGGCTGTGACTTGTATTTGAGGTCTCTGTAATATCTTTCAATAAGATAATGAAAGACCACATTTTTGCCTGTGCTGTCCTGACCTCCCTTGATACAGAGGATGTTTGACTGTTGTCCAAACCAGCACATTCTCCAGGTCTCTCACACACAGAAAACATGTGGTCATGGGTTGCAGAGAGACTGGCACACTACGACTCACCAGCCCCTATGACTGATTATTTCTGCCACAGAGTTGAAGCATCATGGAATCACATATCCCTATCTGTAATGCAAGGTCACTTCAACTTAATGTGCAGCTGGATTAGTACCATTATTGTTGCTAAAATTAGCAGTTTTATGTACTAAATTTTGCACCCTGTATGTGCTCAAATCAGTTACAAGTTTTGTTACATGTTCTTTCCACTATACTGTAGACCCACAATACGCAGAATTTCTTTATTTACTCCCCTTCCTGGTTTTGCAATTTTAATGGGCAACAGTGTAGTTATATGACTGCTTTTTCAGAAACACTTATTCTAAAAAGACCTTGTGGAAATATTAGAAAACATAGGTACTGTCCAGACAGTGCTCTAACAACACTGAATACTTCTAGAAATTAGTCATACATTAACCTCCTACAAGAAATATTCAAATATACATCATGCAATGTGTAGTGCAGTTATGTGGGGAATGATACAGTGGCCACTTTTGTGTATGGTAACCTCATTTTGCTGCATTACTCTTGAAGTTCTGCATTTTATATATTCGAGAGAACATTTCATCCAGCTTTTGTAGACTAACACAAAGGGCGACACAATCTTCACATTCCTGTGAGGACATTCTCAGCAGTGTATGTCATCCTGAGTTACGTAGTTATGATACTAACTGTTAATGTACACCCCCTTCCCCCCCCCCCTCCTCCTCACAATAATCACTATGATAAGCTTTCCCTGGAGGATCTAAAGCAAAAGCCATATCTTTGGCTTAAATATACTTGTTACCTCACGTTCACCAGCCAGGGAGTTATAGACTAGTTTTTACATTTCCTTCCTATGACTACTCACTATCAGAAGGACCTTCTTGGTCTTTTTAATGATCTGTTATTAATCTTAACTTTCAGAAGATATCTAAATTGAATCTATCAGACTTGCAGTACCTCTTAAGCCTTTTGCCTGATTCACCAAGTTTGGCCACAGTCCAGTCATCTGCTCTCTTCTTAATGTTACTGCTGCTAAACGCCACTCTCAACTGTTCTGCTGCATGTGGTACTGTCGTATCAGCTTTGAGTTTTGAGTTCAACTGCTTCTCCTCCATAATTGTGGAACAAGTGGCCCTACTACTACACTGTCAAATGCCAGTCCTTCCAACCAAGTCGATTCACAGAATCCTACGCGAAAAAAATAATGGACTATCTTCACACTGTCAACTACTTCTCATTATTCTGTAGCAGTTTCCACACTTGTCCTTTGTGATGATATTTATTTAGTCTAGTTTAACACCCCATGCTGGCATTTAACAACCAGCATAAAGTCCCTTTTCCTTGTGTTTTGAGAGGTTGGATGTGAATTATTCTCCATTACTGACAGCAACTGAATAATCCTCTGGAATTCTGGTAGTAACTTAATGAAATTTGAATGAAAACAGCCATGACTGTTAAGTAACTCACCAAGATAATTTATTCTTCTGCCTTCAATTTGACAATAATGTATGCATACTGAGTAGAGAAAAGCTGCGTTTTCTGTACTGTGTGAGTTTTTTTTGTTTTAATATCTATGCAGTTTCACAATCAGAACAGAAGTCATTCTGCTCTTACTTTTCTGATTTTTCGGAAGTTGGAAATGTTGTACAACCTCTGACAGAAGTCATCTCCATGGATCAAACTCAATAGAGCTGCCTGATCAATTGATATGGCAGAAAAGTACAGAAATGTTTCTGATGCAAAGCTAGGTTGATTTCCTGATAACTGACCCAAGAGTGGTGATATCATGAAAGGTGTGATCCATTCAGTTAAGCAAAAAGGGAGACCTAGAAGAAGATGGATCGATGAGGTAATAATGGATATCACCAGTATGGGAATCCAGGGGTGGAAAAGAGCAGCAAATAACTGAGAAGTGTGGAGGAAGATTGTTGAAGAAGCCAAGGCTCACCAAGGGCTGTAGTGCTACTGAAGAAAAAGAAGAAGAAGTGGTGATATCATAGTAGAGAGGTTACATGAGGTTAGTTCTTTCATGAGAAATTATGATTACACAATTTTTTGTTATTTTATGTAACAAAAAATAACAGACTTATGACACTTATTTGACAAAAGAGTATTATTTAGTCACCTACACATCAGATTAATAAATATTTTTCAATCAAAAATGAGTACTTCACATGACTTAGCAACATTCACCACAGAAAACGTTGAGACTGTGTTGGGTTGTTTTCACTCAACAAGTATAAAGGGAACAGAAACTACAATCCAAAAAAACTAATCATTTAGTATAATTTTCTGTCCTCTACTGAATGAAAAATTTGTAACTAGATTTTAAAAAATATTTACTAGTGTTAATACAGTACTTGGCTTTGTTGTTCTTGGGAATGAAGTGTATGATCACTAAATGACACTCTATTACTGCAAAAATGTGTATTCTAGCACTTACACAGCTGCAAATACACTAATTCTCCCTTTTAATTAGCTGTTATTTCTACAGTATGTGAGCAATGCATGGCCACACACAGTGAGAGTGCCAGCTCTTCCACAATATCAGTACCTTTTTGTTCCATAAGACTGGCTGACCTTTCATGAACAGAGCACGTGTAGGATAAGGTGTCTGTGGTGACACTGTAATACATAGGAAATAGAGGTCGAGACAAAAAGTAATTGTATACATATGCTTCAATCCAAATCCTTTGTATCTTCAAGCCTTCCTGAATAGTGCCTATGTCCAACAAAGATGTTGTCCAGCAGGTTACTAAAGCCTCACTTCATGTGCAGAAATTTTCAATGACAAACCTGCAGTCTGGTGCAAAATTTTAATGCCTTATTTAGTTCCTAGTTTGGAAGTTCCAAATAATTCCATCCACTCCCTTTGGATGCAAGAGGGCTTTTATTTTTATTGTACACTGAATCTGTGTCACAAACAATATGACAGAGGCAATTGTTGAGTTACTATTTGGTCGACACCTCTGGAACATCACTTGTACAAAACAATTAGGCTATCAATATTCCTGCTAGTCCCATAAACATGTGGTTATAACACATGTAAATTGATACAGGGAAGTTTGTTCTCAACATCAGGTAGCACCTAGCTTGATATAGGGAAACTTGTTCTGAACAACAGGTAGCACCTAAACAGAAGTTTAACCCCTTGGCTCAAACCATTACATTGTAAATTAATTCACATCAGTCATGTTATCCAATTTTAAACTCCAAATGCATAATTGGCAGAGACCATATTCCAATATTGCCAATGAAGTTAATATGAACTCAGAACCCACTTGTGTTCTTGAACTCCACCTGACTATGTTGTGTACTACGTCTGGCACAACAGAATTGAAACATGCAGCAAAATTTTGTCAACATTAAATAGCTTTAATTTAATCCAGTTAGATGGTCCCTTGTTTCAAAATCACATGTATAATGACCGCCATTGAAACCATCATGGGTTCTGAAAACAACGATTCTGCAAAACCCAACTTACACTCTTCAAATATGATGTCCTAAGTAATAATGTTTCATGGTCTCAAATGAATTTATCAGACATGCTCATACAGGAAAATCAAACAAAAGACTTTAATTATTTTGTAAGATAACGTGAAACTGTAGTATCTCCACGAATGAGATGGATAAGAAAACACTTGAATATTCAAATCAGAGTACTTGCAAGGAATGTAGTTCCTGTATTTGATCAGATTAAACAGCTACATTGAGTATACGGAAAAAAGGTCACTTCAAGTGTTGACAGGTCTGTTTACCTTGTAAAGAAACATACACTAACATGCTTCAGGGTAGCAACCCAGATATGTTGTGTTTCATGTTGACATGTTGAGAACTCAAATGGATTATACTGTTTGTATTCCATCACAGCATACTAACTGCAACATGAAATATAAAATTAATTACAAACAATCCTGCACTCAGTGGTGGTACACTGCATCCAGTACTCTCCATCATGGCACTTGGGGTTGCAAATTTACAATTGAAATGGTATTTTCAGTCTCTACAACAAAATTAACTGTTTTTGTCCCTATTTGTCCAAGCATACAGGGTGAACATTAATAAAACTAACAAACTGCAGGGACAGGTTCCTGAAGGGAAATGAAGGAAGAAAGGTCCTATGAACATGTATCTGGAAATGTATCGTTGCCATGGTAGATGGCACTGATAAATGAAGGCTCCTCTGACCATATACTGTGCGTTCCTTGTGTATTTAAGGTTGTGTGATCGATGCAGCATACTTAAGCAGCAGAATGGTCCAGTATTCATGTCAGGAACAAGCCAAGATGGTGTCTGTGTACGGCCAAGCAGATGGGAACGGTCAAGAAGCAGCATGGCTATACCAAAACAGGTGCCCTCACAGATACCAACCACATCATACAACCTTTCAAGCCCTTTTTGGGCATTTATGTGATAATGAGGTCTTTCAGACACACAAACATGCAGGAAGTTGAAATGTATGATGTGGCCATACACAAACAACATCTCATCTTGTTTCTGAGATGAGTTGTGAAATAAAGCTGGAAAATATTTTAAAAAATTATTTATATTCCCAAATGGTTAAGTTAAACCTAATAATTAAAAATGTGAAATAGAAATATAAGTCAAAATGACTGAAAAATTGTGCTAGATATCAATAAAAATGCCACATTTATAACCCTCTAAGTGGAGAAATAGAGAACCAAACTTCACAGAAGGCTTATTGAACTTTGATGTCATCTATAACACTTAGTTAATTACATGTTCCATGGATCATTTTGCATGATAGATTGTAATGAAATGGAATGAGCTATTTTACAATCACATCACAATATACAGGTGTGAGTTCATCATTCCTACACCCCACCTTTTACACATTACAGGTGTGAGTTCATCATTCCTACACCCCACCTTTTACACATTACAGTAATACACTGAAGCACCAGAGAAACTTGTATAGGCATGCATATTCCAATACAGATAAATGTAAACAGGCAGAATATGGCACTGCAGTCGGCAATGCCTATATATGACAACAAGTGTCTGGTGCAGTTGTTAGATTGGTTACTGCTGCTACAAGGGCGGGTTATCAAGATTTAAGTGAGTTTGAAAGTGGTGTTATAGTCAGCATATGAGCGATGGGACGCAGCATCTCTGAGGTACCAATGAAGTGGATATTTTCCCATTCAACCATTTCACATGTGTACCGTGATTACCATGAATATGGTAAAACATCAATCTCTGCCATCGCTGCGGCCAGAAACAGATCCTGCAAGAACGGGATCAACAATGATTGAAGAGAATCATTCAATGTGACAGAAGTGCAACACTACCACAAATTGCTACAGATTTCAATGCAGAGCCATCAGGAACTGTCAGAATGCAAACCATTCAACAAAGCATCATCAATATGGGCTTTTGGAGCCAAAGGCCTACTCATGTTCCCTTGATGACTGCCCGACACAAAGCTTTATGCTTCACCTGGACCTGTCAACACCAATATTGGGCTGTTAATGACTGGAAACATGTTGCCTGGTTGGACAAGTCTTGTTTCAAATTGTATCAAGCAGATGGATGTGTATGGGTATGGAGACAACCTCATGAATCTATGGACCCTGCATGTCAGCAGGGGACTGTTCAAGCTGGTAGAGGCTCTGCAATGGTGTGGGGTGTGTGCAGTTGGAGTGATTTGGGACCCCTGATACATCTAGATACGACTCTGACAGGTGACACATATGTAAGCATCCTGTCTGATCACCTGCATCCATTCATGTCCATTGTGCGTTCCGACGGACTTGGGCAATTCCAGTAGGACAATGCAGCACACCACACATCCAGAATTGCTACAGAGTGGCTCCAGGAACCCTCCTCTGAGTTTAAACACTTCTGCTGGTCACCAAACTTCCCAGACATGAACATTATTGAGCATATCTGGGATGCCTTGCAACATTGTGTTCAGAAGAGATCTCCATCCCCTCATATTCTTATGGATTTATGGACCACCCTGCAGGATTCATGGCATCAGTTCCCTCCAGCTCTACTTCAGACATTAGTTGAGTCCATGTCATGTCGTGTTGCGGCTCTTCTGCGTGCACGTGGGGGCCCTACACAATATTAGGCAGGCCTACCAGTTTCTTTGGCCCTTCAGTGTAGAAATTCTTGTATGGAATAGAAGGAGTTGTCAAGGAGAAACTTTCTGAGTTTGTTACAAAATTTTACTTTGCTGTTTATCAAATATTTAATTTTACATTACTGGGTAAGTGATCAAAAATTTTTGTCACAGCATTGTGCACCCCCTTTTTGTGCTAAAGACAACCTTGATGTGGAGTAATAAACATCATTTTTCCTTCTGGCATTGCAGTTATGCACCTCATTGTTCCTTTTGAACTGTAGGGCATTATTTACAACAAACGTCATGAGGGAATAAACATACTGCAAAGCAGTAGTCAGAATGCCCAAGTCCTTACAAAAAAGTCTACAAGATGATTGTGGGTGAGCACCACATAATATTCTTACAGCACGTGTTTGCGTAATGAGGACTTCTTTCTTAAAGATGAATCACCCCACATTATTCCATTTGACATTACTGAATGAAAATATGCAGAGTATGCCAACTTACTGATTTGTTTCTCCCCAAGATTTGCAATGATTCTAAGCATAAATGTGGGTGAAGTAAGTTGTTTTAGGAGTTCCAAAATGTGTTTTTTTTTTCATTTAAATTCTCATCAATATGGACCCCTATATAAAACTTCACATCTGCTCACGTTGATTGATTTATGGCATTAATTTTCTGATTTCTGTTAATTACTGCTATCTGGCAGAACTGTGTTTTGAAACCTACTTTTTTTTTAATTTTTTTTTATAAGATAAAATGTAGCCCAGGGCAAATATATGCCTAAATGAATTTGGAAACCTTCCAAAACAATCCTCAAATTGATTGGTAGTATCAACTGTCAGCATCCTAGAACTGAACTAAGGCAGCCAGTTTGTCACATTGGTGTACAGCTTGCCAACTAGAATGTAGAATTCATAGCTCTGTGATTTCACGTAGTGCTGTGTTACACACACAAACATTGAGAAGGTTCCAGTCATGGAGAGCACATTTTTTCAACCATGCAATTTCATGCCTTTTTCCCCTCTCCTCTAGCATAGCAAATGATATTTTCTTTTTGCACATGATGTGTCAGTGATTAAGTATACACCTAGAATATTGCATGGTTGTGTCCTCCTGAGTGCCCTACAATAACCTTCTCAAGTAAAATTGAATGTAGAATCAACAAGCCATCATGGTCTTTCATTTCCCACAGACAAATAGTCAACTACTGTTGCAATTTTGTTGTGCATCAAGGGGAAGGGGTCACCTTTTAGGAATGGTGGATGGCTGGCACATAGACTGCTGGGATGTTTGTGTGTTTGGAATTAGTCTTGGGACCTGTGTGCAAGGGTGCTAGAATGACTCCTTTCTGATCCCATGAAATGAGTGACAGCTAAGGAAACTCAAGTTCTATAGTGATTGCTAAAGTTAAAGTGTTTCTCATCATTACTGGCAATATTAAATGTGTGCTTCAGTGAAGTTGCACACAGTCATTGAGAAAACTCTGTAATATATAAAAAGACTGTACCCAGATTCTGGGAGGGGGCTTGATGGCACAGGTACAGCCATACCTTGTGAACAGCTTTCGATGCTAGAAGAACTTTGGGAGAAGACTTTCAGATCTATTTCTGTTGAACGATTATGATGTCAGTCTCGAATTAAGAAACAATACAATCAAGCTGCATTCACTAGTGTATAATCAAGTCTCTTCACAAAGGCTTTCTAACATACTGAAATATGCCTGAGACAGATCAGGATATTTAGAGCATCACCTGTGACAATTTGAAATCCTGCTAATTTTTTTATTTTATTTTATTTTATTTATTTATTTATTTATTTTTTATATTGGCTTCTCTGTCATATATATTACATGAAGAAACTTTATTCATTTTACATTATTGATATAAGAAAACGTTATGTTTTAAGCATTTCCTTGTAGATTATCATTATTGTAATTATTTTCTATCATAATAATGAGTTAGTTATTATTTTCAATTAACAAAATACTGTGAAATGGTAAACTAAAAAACAAGACAACCATGAATGTAACTCATAAAATAACAATTTAATACATAAAATAAATATAAGGTAAAATAAATAATTAGAATAGTAATGAATGTTTAGATATTTTAATTAGGTATGTTGAAAATACTGTGACAGCACATTGGGTACAGCTTATTTTCCAAAAATGGTATTTCAGAAACCAGCTTTATTATGCAGGGATGTATGTGGCCTGTAAGTTTCTTTAATTTATGTTGTAACAAAAGTTTTCATTTTTTCAAAATTAATTAATGGTTGTAGGGTATTTTGCAAAATTTCAAATTATTACAAAAGTTGAATGTCCAGTTTTCAAGAACATTAATTACATTTCAACTTTTGTATGAAAAACTTCTCTATGTATCATCATTTTGAAGATATTGCTCTAAGCTTAAAATGCAAATTACCTTTTGGGGTGTGTTTTACCACATAAAAGTGAAGCTGGGCACAGACAAAAAATATGTATTGCACTATTTTGCTGCCTCTACACATCCACCAAATTTCACCATCACTTATTGACACTTGAGAATGTTCCCTTGTTAATCTCCCCCCCCCCCCCCCCCCCTCAATGACTCAATGACATGAATATTATGCAGGAACAACACATGATTCAGATTCCATGTTAAACTATAGATCCCCTTTCTCTGGTAGGGTTATCAGGAGCACAAAATTCACCGAAGTGACATCCAGCTGAAAGACTTGCCCCAGGATTTTGAGCCATACAGAAATATTATTATTATTATTATTATTATTATTATTACTTCACTCAGTAGTGTTTCATGTGACTGTTAATGGTGATCCATTCACATGTTGGGATTTAGTGTGAAGACCACTTTAGTGCTACTTGCAAGTATTAAGTTATATGCTGGCTCTTGGTTTCATTACCTTCTTCTCTCTCATCATTATCACCAATATATGCACAATACTACATTCAATTGCCTTAATCACGTACACTAAACTGTTACACTTTACACCCGTTTACACAGGTTGTGTTACACTGAAAGGTTATGACCAGACATAAATAAATAAAACCTTAAGTTTAGAATATACAGTGTATAACTGACCAAACTCAGTTATGAAGCTTTCTAAAAGTGCAAGCACAGGTGGTACCCTTAATACAGTCAAAAACTGATATTAGTATTGACTGCTGTATTTATTAATTTTAAACTGCCTTACACATTGTAGCCTTGGGCCTTTCTCAAAGACCATACAAGAGAAATACAGGCAGGGGTTTCAGTAAAAATACATTGGTACAATTAAATAAAATGTACTGTGTACAAATGGAAGAAGCAAGCACTCAGTGAAAAACAGTGATAAAATACATGAAATGCACATCGTAAAAGAGAGAGGTAGAACATACCAAAATACCTATAACACATTGTTTGGTAAAACAAAACAGAAATTGTCACACATTGATACAAACTATCTGGTCTACATTATTCAATGACATCTGAGTGCAAACTACCTCACTGTACACATCGAATTATTAGCTTCCTTCCTGGATTTGTACAAAGGCCAAAAATGTGTAAGGCAGTATAAAATTAATAACTGCTATGGTCAAGACTAATATCAGTTTTTGAGTGCATTGAAAGAATGGCTGCAACATCTCATGAAGCACTTATGCATTTCACTGAAGTAATCTTACAACTTCAGCATGGCATAATAGTGAGTTTCTCTAGGAGATAATCATGTTTCTTTAAGCTCTGCTGATATAATGAAGTATCAAAGGTACATCTCATAGTCTTTAAGTATGAACAACTTTCTGATCCTCTATATGAAATCCACCGTTTTTATGACATGGCAAATTTATTTTATTTTGATTTTGTGGGTAGATGGTCTTCCTGTCTCTAATTGTTAGTTAAGCCTAGGGTGGTAAGCTGTGTGTCCTGCCTGTCTGTGAATCATGCAACTTTTGTTCTGTGTCTTATTGCATTTTAACTGTTTGTGTATTGCATTTTCTCAGGTGGAGATTAGGGATCAGACCAGCAATTGCCAGCATTTTCAGTGTGAGAAACTTCCTGAAAACCACACTTAGTGTGATCAGAATAACAAACCATTGGCATTAATCTGCTTCATGGAGTCTTTCAGGATCTGGATCAGCTTTATGTCTCACAAACTGCTCTCTGCGCATTAAGCTTTATAAAGAGATCCTTCTTAAGGGAGTCAACATAGATAATTTTTTATGAACACTTGATTACAATAAACTTGAGATGCTCTTCAACAGCTCCAAATGTTAATGCTATCAATACCCTACCATTTCAATTCAACATCAAGGTAACTGCTTGTGGTGAATGCCAGTTTATGCTGTTGTGCATGTCTTCTATACCTCCTTCACTAGTGCTTCAGGTCATTCATTCACTAGATTCCGTGCATCCCATTTTTTGCAAAACCAAAACACCTTGCAATTCTTTTTCGAGCTGAGGAGAGTGGACTGAATGGTTGAGATCATTTTGTTTGCAACTGCTATGTACTAAATATATGCAGAAGCACAAAAAATCCTGAAGCAAATGATGAGGTACCCCACTGGTGGGGCAACACCTGTTAAGACTTTACAGGGTTGTACAGAGCACTACCTCAATTTATAAGGTAATATAATCATGAAGAAAACAACTTTTTACCCATCTGGCACTTGTTGGTTAAGGTAAATGTACAATTACAATAATTGATTAAAATACTGGAAATCGGATACATCACCTGCCTCTGTCATCCTGGGATCAGAGTGACCTGCCCTTCCTTTTTAACCTTTGCCAACCTACCACTCTTCCCTCTCCGATTAAGAAACTGATAGTTCCAAAAGCTAGAATAATGTCATATGCTTTTATATTTGCCTATCAGTAGTAATAAAAATTTTGCCTCCCCCCACCTCCACCCCGTAGATAAACACTGGATAGCAATTCTGTCTCATAATTTTCAATTAAATCCGTATTCTGATACATGATTTCTTGAACTAGATTTAAAACTGAACATTAAATTTGTTAGGAAGTAGACTTACAAACTCAGCATTCCCATCAATAAGATCTATTGTTCTACAGTAAAAATCAGAGTAATCACACAGATACATACAAAGAGACAAAATAGTTGCTACTAAATATCACTGAGGAAGCAGCACTGTTTTTCAAAGTATCAGTGTCAACTGCACATGAAAACCTTTATTTGGTTCACTTAACTGATTTCGGCAGTTTAAACTGTTATCTTCAAAAAGGCTCAAATCATTGGTAAATCAAAATCAGTTTAGTGGTTGACTTTCCTCACACGTACTATGTACAATTTGAATTTGACAGTTAATTGCTTGCCTCTCATCGCACATGTCATATACAAAATCAAAAAAAGTTCCGCATCACCTCAGTTCCTAGAGTTCTGGAACCTGTACAGAAAATTGGTATACAGATCAACATAATCATCATTTCCGCACTTTTCATTGCTCATGAAAATCACGCATTGCATGTTGTACCACCATGCAGCGAGACCTTTAGAGGTGGTGTTCCAGATTGCTGTACACACCGGTACCTCTAATAGCCAGTAGCACATCCTCTTGCATTGATGCATGCCTGTGTTCGTCATGGCTACTATCCACAAGTTCATCATGGCACTGTTGATCCAGACTGCCCCACTCCTCAAGGGCGATTCAGCATAGACCATGTCATCCATAAACACCCCTTCTCAATCTATCCCAGGCATGTTTGATAGGGTTCATGTCTGGAGAACATGCTGGCCACTCTAGTCGAGCGATGTCGTTATCCTGAAGGAAGTCATTCACAATATGTACATGATGAGGTGAGAATTGTCATCCATGAAGATGAATGCCTCACCATTATCCTGCCTATGGTTGTGCTATTGGTCAGAGGATGGCATTCTTGTATCGTACAGCCGTTACAGCACCTTCCATGACCACCAGTGGCATATATCGGCCCCACATAATGCCGCGCCAAAAGAGCAGGGAACCTCCACCTTGGTGCACTTGTTGGACAGTGTGTCTAAGGCATTCAGCCTGACTGGGCTGCTTCCAAATTTGTCTCCGACGATTGTCTGGTTGAAGGCATATGCGACACCCATCAGTGAAGAGAATGTGATGCCAATCCTGAGCAGCATGTTGGCATGTTGTTGGGCCAATCCGTACCGCACTGCATAGTGTTGTGATTGCAAATACAGATCTCGCCATGGACTTTGGGAGTGGAGTTCTGCATCATGCAGCCTATTGCGCACAGTTTGAGTCATAACATGACATCCTATGGCTGCACAAAAAGCATTATTCAACATGGTGGCATTGCTGTTAGGGTTCCTCTGAGCCATAATCCATAGGCAGTGGTCATCCACTGCAATAGTAGCCCTTGGGCGGCCTGAGCGAGGCATGTCTTTGACAGTTCCTGTCCCTCTATGTCTCTGTCCGAACAACATCACTTTGGTTCACTCCGAGATGCTTGGACACTTACCTTGTTACAAGCCCTCACTGGCACAAAGTAACAATGCAGACACCATTAAACCATGGTATTGACCATCTAGACATGGTTGAACTACAGACAACACGAGCTATGTACCTCCTTCCTGATGGAGTGACTGGAACTGACCAGCTCTCAGACCCCCTCCATGTACTAGGTACTCCTCATGCATGGTTGTTTACATCTTTGAGCAGGTTTAGTGACATCTCTGAACAGTCAAAGGGATTGTGTCTGTGATACAACATCCACAGTCAACGCCTGTCTTGAGGAGTACTGGGAACCGGGGTGATGACAAACTTTTTTTGATGTGTGGAAGATGGTAAACATAAGATGAATGATTCTGTTCATAGCTGCAGTTTACAAGCTGTAGAATATTTCACCAAAGACAAAAAGTCAATCATCAGCTGCACAAGAAACCTAAGAAACTTAACCCATTTTGATTGTTTAAACTGTCATGTTCAGAAGTGAATAAAAGCACTCCACCTTCAGGCCACAAGTGGCTCATCGGGACCATCCAACCGCCATGTTGTCCTCAGGTGAGAGTGCGGATAGGAGGGGTGTGCAGTCAGCACACCACTCTCCTGGTTGTTATGATGGTTTTCTTTGACCGGAGCCGCTACTATTCGGTCGAGAAGCTCCTCAATTGGTATCACAAGGCTGAGTGCACCCTGAAAAATGGCAACAGCGCATGGCGGCCTAGATGGTCACCCATTCAAGTTCAGAAGTGAATAGGCTCAAATCATTTGTAAGCCAATGTCAAAAATAAGAATTAGACAGCCATGTCTTTTGCTACAGAATCAATAAAACATAGTGACTTCTCTAAAAATACACACATGAGAAAAAGTTTTGCACCCTGGTTCCCAGAACTCCTGAAGACAGACGTTGACTGTGGATATTGTATCACAGACACAAGCCCTTTGACTGTTCGGAGATGTCACTACACCCGCCCAAAGATGTAAACAACCATGCATCAGAAGTGCCCATTAGACGGAGGG
The DNA here is from genome assembly GCF_021461395.2 of Schistocerca americana. Taxonomy (NCBI): domain Eukaryota; kingdom Metazoa; phylum Arthropoda; class Insecta; order Orthoptera; family Acrididae; genus Schistocerca; species Schistocerca americana. The sequence continues at coordinate 614,038,627 of NC_060120.1, forward strand.
GGTCCGACAGCTGATCAGTTCCAGTCATTCCACCAGGAAGGAGGTACATAGCTCATGTTGTCTGTAATTCAACCATACCTAGATGGTCAATACCATGGTCTGATCTTGTCTGCATTGTTACTTTGTACCAGGAAGGACTCTCAACAATGGAAGTGTCCAGGCATCTCGGAGTGAACCAAAGTGATGTTGTTCGGACATGGAGGAGATACAGAGAGACAGTAGCTGTCGATGACATGCCTCGCTCAGACTGCCCAAAGGCTACTACTGCAGTGGATGACCGCTACTTACGGATTATGGCTCAGAGGAACCCTGACAGCAATGCCTCCATATTGAATAATGCTTTTTGTGCACCCCTAGGATGTTGTGTTTCAACTCAAACTGTGCGCAATAGTTTGCTTGATGTGCAACTTCATGCACAAATAATTGACAGTGGTTTAACAATGATTAACAGTTTGTGCAGTTTCTAACTTCACATTGTACCCCAAATTGTTCCACATTCCCATGATGAGATCTGTAGAACAGGGTATCACTTCAACACACATGTAGTAGTTATTGCTGCTGCTGCTACTCATGATGTGAACTTGATCTAGAATTGTGACAGCAAATGTAAAGAGGAACACAAAAGAGCAAAAACGACATACATTGCTAATACATTTGTTGAAGCAGCAGTTTCCTGCTGTCACATGACGCACAGAGCGGCAGTTGCACCTGAGCAGCGGATTCTCAAAATCAGTCACAAGCTATCTGAGCAATTGTCACAGGTGGTTTCAAACCAACAGGACTGGTAGAAAGAAATTTCTCCAACGTCTGCAAACAGGTAATGGCTGTGCATGCATCAGCTGAATGTACAGAGCCAAACAGCTCTTTCCATCATATGAAAACGAAAGTAGACTTTGGTGACTGGGAGTTATCAAGTGAATGAGAAAATATTCACAATTATGGTAGTGTAAAATAATACTTGAATGTTATTTGTCACATTCACTTGTTTTGGTTTTATTACATTTTATTTTCTCATTATTGGCAAAGCAAAGATTCATCATCTTGCAGAATGCTGAAGTTATTTTTGTCAGTTTGCTAAATAAATTTTGCTTTTATAAATCTGATTTATTCCATGCTTGGGCCCGATCTAAATAATCAAGTAAAATGGATTGTTCTTTTCTGCTGTCTGCCTCTGGTAGCTGAGTGATCAATCATGCAGAAGACCTGGGTTTGACCCTGGTACTGCCAGAGATTTTTCCTTAGTGTTGAGGCTGAAACAGGGTTCACTCTGACTCACAATGCCAACTGAGTAGCTGCTTTATTGAGTAGTAGTGGCTCCAGGTCTTCTTATCCAAAAATGGCCAGAAGAGCAATGTGTTGAACACATGCCTCTCAATACTGCAGTCAAGTGACGCCATTGGCTGATGGATTACACGTCTGTCAGTCAAGCCCAATTCATCTGCCTGTGGCGAGAATGGTACAGCTTTCCATTTTTTTCCTGCTGAGGCTGTATATTTATGTGAAACTAAATGTTTCATTCCATATTATTGGCTGTTTTCAGCTGTTCATCTTACTTCCAAGCATCCCATTTTCAGTTTCTTATATGTATGGCATTAATAGGTCATTTATGAAGCCATAATTAAGAATGAAACATAAGAGAATACAGCAAAATAATTTGCATACCTTGTACTTAACTGTGAATGTGGACATACCAATGTACTTTAACCCCATTTGCATTTTAATGTGGTTTATAATAAAAGTCTGCTCTTACAGTATTCTCTCTCTCTCTCTCTCTCTCTCTCTCTCTCTCTCTCTCTCTCTCTCTCTCTCTGGCCACCCAGACCACCTGGTCGGGCAAATGTGTGATTACTTTTTGTGGGGAGCCTTCAAGTCTAAGGTGTCTCGCAACAACCCGCACAATCTTTAAGAACTGTAGCAGAACATTTCGGATGAGACTGCTGCAATTCCAGCAATCTACCTTCAATTTGTCTTCAGCAACCTGTTGGCCAGGGCTCAAAAGTACCAAGAGATGAATGGTGGTCACACTCAACATCTGTCACAGTCAGGTTGGTATTGCACTTCCTTTCCTCGGCTGTGTTCCTTTGTATCCTAGAACTCTGTTCTCCGGGCTACTTTTATTTGCCCCAACCTGTATAAGTACATCACAAGTGCTTGTTTACCTGAAAGTGACTGAGCAGTCAAAATTTGTCAGTGTAGTTCCTGCAAATAACAAAGAATTCTAGTGTGAGTCCAGCAGACATTTATAAACTGTCAGTTATGTCAATATCGGAGTTCAGAGGATTGGAATTTCAAAGCATATACTTTAAATTGAGTTATTTATAGTTATGTTTCCTATGCATTTCTTGTAGTACTTATCAAAAATGGCTCTGAGCACTATGGGACTTAACTACTCAGGTCATCAGTCCCCTAGAACTTAGAACTACTTAAACCTAAATAACCTAAGGACATGACAAACATCCACGCCTGAGGCAGGATTCGAACCTGCGACTGTAGCAGTCCCGCAGTTCTGGACTGCAGCATCTAGAACCGCACGGCCACCGCTGCTGGCTAGTACTTACCAGCATACATTAAGTATGAAGAGTGACATTCAGCCATCTCATCTGCAACACTTACTTTTTTTATTTATTTCTTTCATGTTCCATAGATCCTGGAAGTGAGTGAATCGCAAGGATATGGAACGTGTCAAATTGTACATAGTTCAAGCATAACTTGTATAAGTACATACAATAAAGATACAATGTAAATCAAATCAATAGACAACAGCACAATCAATAGACAGGAAAAATTTTTCCACATATTAAGGATAAGTAATATGTACATGATATGGAATGTGTCTGATTGTACACACCTGAAATATATCTTACATAAATGCAACAAAAAGATACAATGTAAATAAGATACCAACTAAACAACAGCACATTCAATTAACAGAAAGTTTTTGTTCCACATGTTAAGGATGAGTAATATATACAGGAATCAAGATAAGTTCACTATTCCAAGGGAAATACAGAAATACCAACAAACAATTTTCATATGCCTATTCAAAACAAAATTAATTACACTATTTATACAACACTTGCAAGTTTAGTGATTATATACATTTTCTTTCACATATTCATCAATTGTATAAAAAGGTTTCTCTGTCAGGTACGCCTTGAGAGTTTGTTTAAATGCTGGCAATCTATTGTTAAGGCATTTGACGTGTGGTGCGAGAGCATTAAACAGCTTAATACTGGAGTAGTAAGCTCCATTTTGAACCATAGTGAGACTTTTCAATTCAATGTGCAGACAGTTTTTGGTCTTTGTGTTATAGTCATGAAATTGGCTGTTATCTTTGTAGATAGAAGGGTTATCACAGACAAAGGTCAACAAAGGAAAGATATACTGTGAGGCAGTGGTAAGGATCCCCATCTTTCAAAACAAGCATCTACAAGAGTGTTTGTGATGGACACCACTCATTATTCTGATGGCTTTTTTTTGTGCAGTGCAAAATTTTCTTTGCGAGATGTTGGTTCCCCCAGAATATGTGACATTAATGAATGAAAATAGCTGAAGTAAGAAGTCTTAATGCTATCTACGTCAGCCACTGAAGCAATAACCCGTCATGCAAACGTTTCTGAGCTAAATGTTTTGTAAAGAGGAAGAATGTGTGTCAACCAATTACATTTGCTGTCTATATAAGCACCCAGGAATTTTCTAACCTCAACTTTTTGTATTGCTTGATCTCTACACTTAATGTTAATTTCTTCCAGATTTCTTTGCAGATTATGGAATCGCATACAAAGGGTTTTATCTGTATTGAGTGAGGGACCATTTGAAGAAAATCAATTTACTATATCATTGAAAACTTCGTTTGTAGTTTGTTCAAGATTTTTGTCTGTAAAATCGTCAATTAGAATTGTAGTGTCATCTGCAAAAAGAGTGAATTTACTCATTGTATCAGAACAAATTGGGAGATCATTAATACTTTGCTAACCACTGTGAAAGGTGTGGCAGAGGGTACTTTGCATGGTACCAAATGTCAGGGTTTCTTCCTAATCTGATCACATATGGAGTGTGGGAAGAATCAGTGCTTGAATTCCTTTGTGTGTGCTATAATTATCTTGATTTTGTATTCACGGTTCCACAGAAGCGATACATTGTGGGTGTCGCAGTATCTCCAGTTTCTTCACTTAATACTGGTTCTTGTATGGCCGATTTAAGGCACAAATGACACAAGTGGCCGTTTGGGGCGCCGAGCTGAGAGGGGTTTTTAGAACCACCCTTAGTACAAAGTCTGTTCATACGGTCTGTCACTTTTAGTAGTGAATTCCATCTCCACGCTCACTAGACTCAGATTTATTTTTGAAGGTCTTATCGCGGGTCCAAGAAACGGTAACTATTGTACGAGGGAGAGTGGAAAGGGGGGGTTGGGGCGGAGGGGGGGGGGGGGGAGCAAGGTGGGCAAATGGCTTATTGCTTGTGTGGAAAAAATGTTCTTTAAGCAGCCCTGTGTTCTTGAAATTATGTAATTAAGATTTCGAGGGATAATTTGTGTCTTTCTTCAAGAGTGTGTCAATTTAGTTTTTTTTAACATTTTTGTGACGCTCTCCCGTCGAACAAACCTGTGATTATTCATACCACACTTCTTTACGTAAGGTACATTCTATTTGGTTTGGCGCCCACCCACTTGAGCAGTATTCTAAGATGGGACACCCAAATGATTTGTAGGCAATCTCATTTGTTGACGAGTAAATCTAATATCAAACATGTTTTAAAATATTGATCGGCTACCAGCATAACGCTGCGAAAGGACTTGATGGATTTCCCGCGCATTCCAGTGAACAATACCGAGCGACAGTGATCCGGCGCCGGGTCAGGGGCAGGATATGCAATCTGCAACGTACTCCAGCGCTCCAGGAAGTCACTTTTACGCGAAACTGTGCCAAATACTCGCATTGTGAAAATATGCAGTTTTGAGTAAGTCAACGAATAACTGGAGAAACGTGACAAGTTAGGATAGGACTCGCGCTCTGAAGGTTACATGCAAACTTAATTAAGTTTACAGATATGTGTTTGCGAGTATCGAAATATCTGACACAAATGGCCGTATCTTTTGATTGCACTGACTTAGCAGCTTAAAATGTTTGCCCCTCAAGGGGCTGCAGGTCACACTATTTGGCGTAAATTTTAACTTGATACCTTTAGCCGTTCATGAGAAAAATGGTGGTTACGGCTAGACAGACGGACAATGCATAGAGAAAAATGTTTTTTATGTGATACAAATTAACATTTTTTTCCTTTACTTGTACTGTGAAAACTTGCGCGTTGCAAATTTTTATGATCTAGGTCAACGGGGCTGCGACTATCAAAATTTGTGGTTTTATTAACGTAGAAGCTTAGATTTCTTACACCCCCAAGGACTGTAGATCTTAATATTTGCCGGCCTGTGTGGCCGTGCGGTTCTAGGCGCTTCAGTCTGGAACCGCGCGGCCGCTACGGTCGCAGGTTCGAATCCTGCCTCGGGCATGGATGTGTGTGATGTCCTTAGGTTAATTAGGTTTAAGTAGTTCTAAGTTCTAGGGGACTGATTACCACAGCTGTTAAGTCCCATAGTGCTCAGAGCCATTTGAACCATCTTAATATTTGACATAAATATAAACGTCATACCTCTACACGTTCCTGAGAAAAACGGGTCTTAACAGATGAACAGACCAACGAATAACTAAGTGATCTTATAAGAGTTCCGTTTGTAAGGATTGAAGTACGGAGCTCTAAAAATAAAAGTAACTGAAAAAAATTAAACGACAAAGATGATGGAAATTAACCAAGGAGTAGACCACATAGCACAGTCTCCATTACAATTATGAAACCTAAGAAGTCAACATTTCACCTGATATAGTTCATTACGGGATGTGATCATTCGGAGCAACTGTACATCGGCTATGAGCGCAAGGTGAAAAATTGCTTCAGTTGCCAGTGAAAGGTTGTGTTTCTTTAGGTCAAAAATGCACTAATTTTTGAATACGTTCCTGTTATAAGTCATGCATATCGTCCATTATTGTTAGAATTAGTACATTCGACGCATGCCTTGCGAGTACGCACTGCTAAATAACAATGGGCTGCTAAATACCAGTGGGTTGCTAAATAAATGGCTCTGAGCACTATGGGACTCAACTGCTGCGGTCATCAGTCCTTTAGAACTTAGAACTACTTAAACCTAACTAACCTAAGGACATCACACACATCCATTCCCGAGGCAGGATTCGAACCTGCGACCGTAGCGGTCGCGCGGTTTCAGACTGTATAGCGCCTAGAGCCGCTCGGCCACTTCGTTCGGCGGTTGCTAAATACCAATCTACTGTCTCTCTCTATTGGATTCCAGTCAAACTGTCTCTAGACGTGGAAGTAGGTTGAAAATTTCCTAAACAGTCTTTTTTTTATTTTTTGTTTTTTTGCACAGGCAAAACTTTTTAAAAAGACAATTCCATTTGGCTGTACGAGGTGCATTCAAGTTCTAAGGCCTCTGAAATTTTTTCTAATTAACTACTCACCCGAAATCGATGAAACTGGCGTTACTTCTCGACGTAATCGCCCTGCAGACGTAAACATTTTTCACAACGCTGACGCCATGATTCCATGGCAGCGGCGAAGGCTTCTTTAGGAGTCTGTTTTGACCACTGGAAAATCGCTGAGGCAATAGCAGCACGGCTGGTGAATGTGCGGCCACGGAGAGTGTATTTCATTGTTGGAAAAAGCCAAAAGTCACTAGGAGCCAGGTCAGGTGATTAGGGAGCATGAGGAATCACTTCAAAGTTGTTATCACGAAGAAACTGTTGCCGGTGTGCGTGTGCGTTGTCTTGGTGAAACAGCACACGCGCAGCCCTTCCCGGACGTTTTTGTTGCAGTGCAGGAAGCAATTTGTTCTTCAAAACATTTTCGTAGGATGCACCTGTTACCGTAGTGCCCTTTGGAACGCAATGGGTAAGGATTACGCCCTCGCTGTCCCAGAACATGGACACCATCATTTTTTCAGCACTGGCAGTTACCCGAAATTTCTTTGGTGGCGGTGAATCTGTGTGCTTCCATTGAGCTGACTGGCGCTTTGTTTCTGGATTGAAAAATGGCATCCACATCTCATCCATTGTCACAACCGACGAAAAGAAAGTCCCATTCATGCTGTCGTTGCGCGTCAACATTGCTTGGCAACATGCCACACGGGCAGCCATGTGGTCGTCCGTCAGCATTCGTGGCACCCACCTGGATGACACTTTTCGCATATTCAGGTCATCATGCACGATTGTGTGCACAGAGCCCACAGAAATGCCAACTCTGGAGGCGATCCTCCAAAACAATTCTCTCCACTTTCTCGATCATGTCGTCAGACCGGCTTGTACGAGCCCGAGGTTGTTTCGGTTTGTTGTCACACGATGTTCTGCCTTCATTAAACTGTCGCATCCACGAACGCACTTTCGACACATCCATAACTCCATCACCACATGTCTCCTTCAACTGTCGATGAATTTCAATTGGTTTCACACCACGCAATCAGAAAACGAATGATTGCACGCTGTTCAAGTAAGGAAAACGTCGCCATTTTAAGTATTTAAATCAGTTCTCATTCTCGCTGCTGGCGGTAAAATTCCATCTGCCGTACGGAGCTGCCATCTCTGGGGCGTATTGACAATGAACGCGGCCTCATTTTAAAACAATGCACATGTTTCTATCTCTTTCCAGTCCGGAGAAAAAAAATCGGAGGCCTTAGAACTTGAATGCACTTCGTATTATGATCACAGTCGTACATTTCATACTGTCAAATGATTTCGCCGATATGACGCCTTAACTGCTTACTTATATACTCGTAATTATATAAGCTCTGACTATGTGAGTGTACGGTCACACATGGTGACAGCTGTGTTCTACGTGAACATTACTGCGGACCACAGGCATCCCTTCATGTTCGATACATTCCCCAACGGTGATGGCAGCTATCAGCAGGTTAACTGTACGTGTCATAAGGCCAAGATCGTGCTACGGTGGTCTGTGGAGCATGATAGTGAAAGTGTGCATACAGTGCAGAAGGAACTTGTAGTTGGTTTGGGGGTATTCAAAGTGCGAAATTGACAAGGGGCGTGCATTAAGTAACACTTTTTTATGAAACGTTAGTTTAATTCAGGATACCAATGCACCATATTATTCGCCATTCCTTTGGCTGCAAAATCCTACTTTTCAACATAATCTCTGTTCAATGCGAAGGCTTTATGCCATCTTACGGGGAGGGGTTCTATGCCCCCATTGGTACCACTCTACTGGTCGACGTCGGAGCCAACGTCTTGCTGCATCCCCATCATCCACGTTCTGCTTCCCAAGGGGTGCATCTTTCACTGGGCCAAACAGATGGAAGTCGTTGCTCTTTGTGATCTTCTAAGAGACGACACGGAACCCTGCGGGCACACACCTTTGAGTATCCCAATTCCTGGACGACAGTGTCACCAATACCAGTAGAGATGACAAGTCGAACAGCCAGGTGTTTGATTGTAAGCCGTCGATCATCTAGAATGAGAATGTTCGCACGATCGAAACATGGCAGGAGTCACAGCTGTGTGCGGTCGGCCGGCATGCGGGAGATCGGGCGGGGTGATGACAGACGCCTCCACCAACGACCCTCCGTGCTTTTGTTCACTGCCAGATCACCGCAGACATTCTGCAAGCGCCTATGAATATCTGCGATCCTCTCGTTTTCCGCCAAAATTAACTCAATGACAGCTCTCTGCTTGGAACGCACCTTCGTTACGGACGCCATTTTGAAGGCCATGCCGTCTGCATGAAACTATAGGAGCTGAAGAGGGAATATTCTAAGATATCCCACAACAAACTCCGCATTTTTTCAGCCGAAATTGGCACAGCAAAAAAGTGCTGCATTACATATTGAACGACGCTCGTAGTATGCAGAGAAACCACTTATGATAGCAGCAATGGCTCTAAGCTGCCCAAGTGAACTCGAATGACAGATACCGTGCAGGAATATGATTCAATGCTGATTCGACGCCATAGCGGAAGTCATCAATCGTAATAGCTTGTATGTGGTGGCGTGCTACCCTCTCGGCAGCCCGTGACCACATGTAATCAGTGGGGAAAACTTTCTGGCCAGGGCAACAGTCGAACACCGTCTGTATCGAGATAGGTCAGGACAGAAGGGGCACTAAGCGATGTCGCGTTGTGTTGTTGGAGGTGATCTCGGGCACTGCCACCAGCCTTCATACGTCAGGAATGCAACGACTGCTGTCCAAATTGCCGCCTATGCGAACCACATATGATCGTGTTATGTGCCCTAAACCCTCACGGCTGATAACGACGAAGAATATAACCTGGGAACGTTCGTTCACCTCGGAGCCTCCACACACGCTAACTTGAATCGTAGTACTGTACGCAGAACTGGGACTCGTCTGAAGAGACGGCGCATTACCATTCCCAACGCTAATTTCTAAGCTTTTAGGTGCTGGAATGCGTTTCTTCATACATACAATCTCCTCCACCCCCCCCCCCCCCCCCACCCTGCCAGTCATAAATATCATACGTCTCGATTTTTTATAATTTGTGACAAAATTTACAATAAGAAATCTTTCTTTTTTTTCAAAATCCTGTTCTGGAATTGAGGTTTGCGAAACATAATTTCTTAGTCAAAACAATAAAACCGTGTGATATAAACAGCAGGTGTCACAGTCTCGTCCCGTCGCAACGTCACTTTACTCCCTAGCCGCAACAAACAGTTACATTCTAGCTGCTCGATGAATGGCTAGCCAATAAAAAGGTGTCCGCAAGTGCGGGGAGGGGGATGGGCATGGGGGAGGGGGGGGGGCACTTGCCCCCGCCTGGAATGTGCAAACACGCTTTCTTTTCGTTACAGAACTCTCTCTGTTCCTAGCAATGACTTACCAGACACTACTGAACTGTAGGCTTAGCACTGCTGGCCGAACGGGGAATACTGTGGCTTTCGCAGTCACGATGTACCGTATATTGGATTTTTTTTGTTTGCAACTCTGTGACACTAGAAAATTCGAGAAATTAGAGCGAATACAGAGGTTTACCTACTATCATTATTCCCACGCGACATTTGCGAGCAGTACTAGCGAAGGGGAGGGGTCAGTTTAGTGGTACCGAAAGTACTCTCCGCCACACCTACACACCGTCAGGTAGCTTGCAGAGTACAGATGTAGATGTTCGCCGAAAGTCAGGGTGGCGTCCGCAGGATGCGGGGGAGCTAGAGGGAGCACATGAACCCTTCGCTCAGAACCCAACGTGCAGAGTCATTATTCAGTTCAGAGTTCTCATACATATCTAAAAATAATTTCCGTAATTCCGCAAAACCTCTCGTTTAGCCAGGTGTAGTATCATATGGCTGAGAAGTATTGTCGTCATGTTGCCCACGAGGCGTTTCCCAAAAGTTATAGGATCAAAATTCTCTGTCACAGACATCTTAACGTAATAGACAGTAGCCAAACGCAATGCTTTTTGGAGTATTGTTTGGTTTCACAGAATGCCAAGTGCTTTACTGTGTGTTCTCCGCTATGCACTGAAATTTGTTTTCTGTATTATAACTTTAGAGGGAGATTAGTCAAAGGCTCTTTATGACTGTTTATTTTTGTTTATAACCAACAGTATTCTCACTTCTGATCATTTCGTACTTCAAACTTTTCACATTTATCATCAATAAACATTACTGTAATATGAATAAGTATACCTTTTCTAAATCTCTGCTGCTTTATTTCATAGCTTTTTTGATCATTTTGTTGAGTGCATGTAAATATAATAGTAAAAGGATGTAATTTTTGATCGTCAACTTCAAGCGTGTGTCACATCCATAACCATTTTAATAATTGAAAAGGTTTACTTTGAAGGTAATCATAGTCATATTTGACTTTCAAGTATCGAAGAATCTGTCTATAACAAATATAAATATTGAGTGGATAACGATCAATTCTATGGGATATAATACTTTTTTGTGTCACCTACAAAGTTTAGTTCTTGTGGCATGACGTGTCTCAAAACTTATCAAGTAATTTATATAAAAATGGCAATTTTAGAGCCCCCCCCCCCCCTTCCTTCGGAAAAATTTCTGTAGGCGCCTATGGTCCAATATTGATTAATAAAACATTTGGCGATGAATGGCGACGAAGATATTACTACCCCATCGGAGTCACGTATGATTTCAACTACCCGAAGAGTTAGGGCAAAAAAAGAAAGGAAAGAAAAAAACACGGTGTGGCACGGGACACGGATTTGGATGTTCAGTAAATGCTTTAAATGTCACTGTGGTATCTATAGCTACGATGCCACAACGTACATGCGCTCTGCTAGGTTGGCACTACTACGAGATACCGACGGCAGCGTCCTCTAGCCGGTGCTGTCTAGGTCTACGAGCTCCGCGATTGCTTCTACCCATTTCATCAGGTGCAGCCAGCCCGGACACTTCGCTTCAGCATCGCACCTGCTTACAAAGTTATGTAATCGTTTATCACCCTGTTTTTGCAACAGTAAACCATTTTCTTGCAGTACCGACTTGTATTACCTTTTCCCGTTCCTAACCACGCGCCGCCTCCCAGGCGGAATACAAAAGTCACTGAGTAGTATTACAGCTGAATTGACCTGAGTTCGTATTTATTACTACAAATAAGCAACACATTCGAACACAAAGGTCACTATAACACATCAACCACTGCCATGTTCACTGGTGCAAATTACACTGATGTGACAGAAGTCATGTGATAGCGATATGCACATATACAGATGTCGGGAGTATCGCGTACACAAAACATAAAAGGGCAATGCATTGGCGGAGCCCTTATTTGTACTTAAGTGATTCATGTGAAAAGGTTTCCGACGTGATTTATGGCCGAACGACAGGAATTGACAGACATGGAATGCAGAATGATAGTTGGAGCTAGACGCATGGGACATTCCACTTCAGGAATCTTTACAGAATTTAATATTCCGAGATCCACAGTGAAAAAGAGTTTGTCGAGACTACCAGATTGCAGGCGTTACCTCACACCACAGGCAATGCAGTGGCCGACGTCCTCCACTTAACGACCGAGAGCAGCGGCGTTTTCGTAGTGTTGTCAGTGCTTACAGACAAGCAGCACTGCGTGAAATAAACGACAAACGTGTCGATTAGGACAGTTTGACGGAATTTGACGTTAACGGGCTATGGCAGCAGCGACCAACGCGAGTGCCTTTTCTAACAGCACAACACCACCTGCAACACTTCTCTTGGGCTCGTGACCATATCGGTTGGACCCTTGACACCTGGGAAACCCTGGCCTGACCAACTATTTTATTTGGTAAGTGATGATGGTAGGGTCCAAGTGTGGCGCAGACCCCAGGAAACAGTGGACCCATGTTGTCAAAAAAGCGCTGTGCAATCTGGCGATGGCTCCATAATGGTGTGAGCTGTGTTTACGTGGAATGGATTGGCCCCTCTGATCCAACTGAACCAATCACTGACTATGATATATATATATATCACTTATAAACTCAATTGGAAAGTATTTTATTTTTTAAATATAATCTACACCAGTTGAAAATGTTAAAATTTTTGCGTGTAGTATGGAGACTCAAAAGCATATAACAGTGTAGTAGCCGTCAGCCTTATGGTGAGATGATTATCACAAAACTGGAATGTGTTGGTCATGTCCAGAAGAGGATGGGCACCAGGTTGAGGAAGTTGAAACAAAATCTGAGAGACAAGAAACTTTCTGATGGTAAAACCATAGAAGATAGGCTGACAGACAAAATGATTGGTGAACTATAGCCGTATTATCGGACAGCCATTAAAAATAATACTGAGGATTTGTTGAAAATGAAGGAGGCAGTAACCGGGTACCTTCTTCCCCAGACTGTCAACTGATGAAAAACCGGTACACCTCCTTTGCCCTCCTGGACCTGATTCATGGTGCAATTACCGCAATGCCCAGTACTCAAACGGTTCGTACAGCCATAAACATTCCATCCCAGCAGCAGTCATGGATATCATAAAACCTATTTACAGATCCCTGAAAAGTCCTGAATTACTGAAGAAGTATCTGCATGGTCAGACTCAAAATCCCCATGAGTCGTTCAGTAATCATATATGGACTCGCTTACCAAAAAATGTTTTTGTTGGAATGAAGACACTAAAGTTGGGGGCCAGTGATGCTGTTATTGTTTTTAATTATGGCAACAGTGGTAGGGTGAAAGTGCTACAGCATATGGGAATTAATCCTAGAGCAAAATGGATCAGATAACTTCAATGGATGGACAAGGTTCGCATTGATAAAACAGAGGATGCAGCACAGTTGACCACTAACGAACCCAGAAAGAAGAAAAGAAGGAAAAACTTGGAAAAAGATGAAGAGAATGATATACAGCATGGTGCAGGGTGCTTCTGAATGACTAAAACTAAAAAATTAATCATATATTAAGTGAGTTACAGTCTTTTGAAACTTTAGAAGCCGTTCCTGAAAATTTACATTTTCTGTTGCATTTTCCCTAAATCTCAGAAACCATTTCGAGTAGAGTATTCAAATTTTCAGGGAGTAATAACATACATATCCTGAGTCTATTGAAGTAAAAGAAGAACATAATGTTATGCATAATTAAAATTATTTAGGATAACGTACAAAAGAAGTACACAATATTTTAACTGTGTTTTAAAAAGCTGTATTTCCGAAAGCAGTGGCTGACATGCAATTATTGCAATTCGGTAGATTCAGAACATACGGTTTAATGTTCTGTAAAAGTTTCATATCAATGGTTACAACGTTTCCTGAAATACAGGGAATCCAAGTCACTAAATTTAACATTATTGGGAGAGGGCGTTTCAACTCTCCTTAGACCTCCGGTGTCGACTATACCATGGGGGTTCTGCATACTATCCCACAGATGACTGTTATGAAAGTTGAAGATACCACTCCGCGTAAGGATGGCCTCATCTGTGAATATGATGGATGGCACAAATCCTGGAATCGTGGTTGCCTGGTGAAGAAACCAGAGACACAACTGCTCCCGACGTGGAAAGTCTGTCGCTAGTAAGCCTTGCACTCACTATAATTGATAATGATAGTAACAATAGTCATGGAGAATGTTCCACGCGGTCGTCTGGCTTACCCTGTACTGACAAGCAATTACATGGTACTGACACGCCGGTCGCCTACCACAGTATTTGTCACATTTTCCTCCAAGTCTGGTGTCTGATCAGTTCGAGTAGGTCCATCATGATTTCATGCTTCCTGAAACGACCCTGTCTGAGACAAACGGCGAAACACAGTTGCTAACATTGAATGTTGTGGTGGTTGTGAGCGGGGACGGGTCTCTTGATATAACTTTGCTGCCCGCCACCAGTTGCCATTTGTCTTCCCGTAAGTAAACACCTTGTCGGCAAGCTCACAATTCGAATACTGAACCATTGTGTACAACGCTGTATCACATAGACTACAAGGTGAGTCAGCAAGAGAAGTGAATCGGACACGACATTACCAACTATTATGACAGGAGACGAAACTAGGGCATGACGTATGAGGAACCGTACCATCCTCTAGGAGGAAACCGTGCATACTGTAAATGTGGCTGGATGGTACAGCGCGTATTAGACCGCAGTCTCTGTAACAACGTATGACTGAATAAGTGGTCTCTAGCATAGAAACCATCCTCTCATCGATTAATCCCTAGTGGTGGAAAAAATCAACCTGAACAGAAAGCAGATGGTGGCACTACACCTACCTAGGTTGCACGGTTGTGCATAAATGCTAATCATTTGTTTCTCCAATCTTGTAGTACACTTCATGCCAATATGATGTTTGTTGCATACTGTCTTAATGGTGTCGCAGTATCAGTGGGTAGCAATGTTGATATATTTACGTTTATTGCTGTAGAACCGAAACGGTGCGTTTGAGTAAATGAGTTCATGTCCACAGTTATTCATATCCTGTCCAGGATGTGCAATGAGGTGACCAAAATCAAGGCATAGCGATATACACATATACATATGGCGATAGTATGGCGTACACAAGGTGTAAAAGGGCAGTGCATTGGCGGAGTTGTCATTTGTACTCAGGTGATACATGTGAAAAGGTATCCAGCGTGATTATGGCTGCACGACAGCGATGAACAGACTCTGAACGAGGAATGGTGGTTGGAGCTAGATGCATGGTACAGTCTATTTGGGTAGTTGTTAGGGAAATCAATATTACGAGATCCACAGTGTCAAGAGTGTGCCGAGAATACCAGATTTCAGGCATTACCACAGACAAAGCAGTGGCCGACGGCCTTCACTTAACGACCGAGACCAGCGGCGTTTGCGTTGTCAGTGCTAACAGACAAGCAACACTGCGCGAAATAACTGCAGAAATCAGTTCGGGACGCACGACGAACATATTCGTTAGGGCATTGCGGCGACATTTGGTGTTAATGGGCTACGGGAGCAGACGACTGACGCGAGTGGCTTTGCCAACAACATGACATTGCCTGCAGCGCCTCTCCTGGGTTCATGACTACATCGGTTGGACCCTAGACAACTGGAAAACGGTGGCCTGGTCAGATGAGTCCCGATTGCAGTTGGTAAGAGCTGATGCTAGGGTTCGAGTGTAGTGCAGACCCGACGAAGCCATGGACCCAAGTTGTCAACAAGGCACCGTGCAAGCTGTTGGTGGCTCCATAATGGTGTGGGCTGTGTTTACATGCAATATACCTAGCCCCGGGATGTTCGGCTGCTTGGAGACCATTTGCAACCATTCATGGACTTCATGTTCCCAAATAACGATGGAATTTTTATGGATGACAATGCGCCATGTCACCGGGTCACAACTGTTCACGATTAATTGCAAGAACGTTCTGGATAGCTCGAGCAAATGGTTTGACCACCTAGATCACATGACATGAATTGCATCCAACATTTATGAGACATAATCGAGAGGTCACTTCGTGCACAAAATCCTGCACCGTCAATGCATTCGCAGCTTTGGATGGTTATGGAGGCAGTATGGCTCAATATTTCTGCAGGGGACTTCCAACGACTTGTTGAGTCTATGCCAAGACGTGTTGATGCACTATGCCGGGCAAAAGAAGGTGCGACACGATACGAGGAGGTATCAATGACGTTCGTCACCTCAGCGTAAAACCTCAAGTGCGTTACGAGATTTCGGAAACACTCGATTTGTAAGTTCTCATGTTTGTTTTTGGGCCTCTTTCTTTCGCAGTTGCACATATACAAGTTGTATAGGTTAATTGCTGTCTAGCAACGATAATAAAACTCTAATTAAGACCTGACTTTATTTTAAAGCCTCTTCAAGTAGTCAGGTTTTCTTTTTCATCTTCCACGTGTGCGTTGTAATATCCACGCATATACTTATTCAGAAATACACCATTGTGTACGGAATCTGAGTGAACGTTCTCGTGATATTAATTAAAAAAAGGACTTCATCAATACTAAAATAATAATAATTTTTATTGCCAGAGACATAATTTAATTTTCTGTGTATAAATATATCTCAGACAATACTCATGGAAAAAGATAATGAAAATCTCCATCTTTTGTGATCTATGATTCTTCTAGAATAATCCTTCTTCTTGTTCGAACTGTTGTAATGATCGGAGGCGATTGATGGCTTGTAGCACTGAGGTCGGTAATGAACTCAATTTTTTTTTTGTTTGCTAATTTAATATTTGAGAAATAGAGTATATCTGTCATTAAAATCAATCTTCTTGTTGACGTTTTATTTCATTCTGGTTCTCATGATATATAAATGTTAAGTTTTCTGATCAGTTACAAAGGAGAGCAGCTATTATCACTATTGAGTTACAGCGAGGATTATTGGTAAATGCTGAATAATAAGTGATTAACATGGAGAAACACTTTTAAATGTTAATGCATATAGTAAAATTACAGAACAGATTTCATATATATTATTTGTTGATAGTAAAACAATGCCTGAACCAGTTTCGATAAGTGATCGTCATGTCAGCCGCTATTTTAATGAAATATTGCAGCGACAGTTTTAAATCAAACTGATAAGTAGACATGAATCTTGATGGTCGATTTTTACAATAATAATTGTGTACTGGTGGCCCCGAACCCACTCAGAAATAATAAATTCGACTTAGATTGTGAATAATCTTTAAATATAGTGCAAACAGCATCTTACGTGATAAAATTGTTCCCTGCTAATGCATGAACCCTGGTTATTTCGTAAGAACTTTTATGAAATATTTTTGACAGAAAGAACACATTAGAGTTGTACGCGTGTGGTATTTTGTGTAAACATAGTTCATTCTGTTTCAGGGAACGTTTTGCCACCTTGAATAATAGTTCAGTAAATTGTATGAGATCACTCTTGTGCAAAAATTCAGTGTCAATTACACTGTTTGACAGACAACATTGGTACACGTTCCTCGGTGGAGATTTTTTTAACAGGATAACTGTCTGTAGCCGGGAGAGGCAGCGATTAATTGAAACCTCATGCTATGCTAATAATACGTAATTGGTTTTGTTATAGTCCTGCCCACGATTTGTAAAATACCGCAATCCTAACTGCACGGCACAACGTGTTGCGTTCTTGCACAGGGTATTTTCAGCGCACTTAACACAGTTACACTTCCGTGTTATACTTCCGTGTTGAGAAGTATCATTCTCCTCTCGTATGGTCTTCATAAGACTTTTATAGCAGTTGCGAAAGACGGTAATTAACCTACACTCTATTTGCTGCCGATCGCTAAAATTTAAACTTATGACAAACGTAACGCTTATTTCGTAATCTTTCAACAGTGTTATACAAAGGATAGCACTTCAATAGTGACAACTATTTACTTACAACCGATACAAAATAAATATATTTTTAAAAGTTTTACTATCCTTCAAAGCTGTCACCAGCAATGTGTACAAATCGTTGCCAGCGATGTAGAGCTCGTAGGATACCTTTAGCAGCACCAGTTATGTTGATAATTTCAATAAATCAGTCTACTACTTGTCGAATCTCTATAATAGTTCTAAAGTGAATGCCACGATGTGCTTCTTTCATCTTAGGAATGAAGTCGATGTCACAAGGGTCTACGTCCGGTAAGTGTGACGGACGGTACACCACTTCCCAGCCCCATCGATCGAACAAAGCAGCCACATCTTGGGCAATATGCGGCCGACCAATGTACTGCAAAATTACTGCTGGGTTCTGCAGAAACTACCTCCGTTTCTTTCTCAAGATTGGTCGCAGTTTGTGTCCCAAAAGTGAATTCTTATACGGCGCCGTGGCGATCTGCCATTGGGGAACTCTATGCGTTACAATAACACCATCACAGTCGTAACTTTCACATTGCTGGGGTTCTGACGAACTCTCGATCGTCACTAAGGCGTTTCAGTCTGGAACCGTACGACCGCTACGGTCGCAGGTCGAATCCTGGTCGGGCATGGATGTATGTGATGTTCTTAGGTTAGTTAGGTTTAAGTAGTTCTAAGTTCTAGGTGACTGATGACCTCAGATGTTAAGTCCCATAGTGCTCAGAGCCATTAAGGCGTTTCACATGTGGCCCGTACGTTTGGCCCATGTTTCACCGAGCATAATGACATGGCGTAACAAAGCATCTCGTTCGCGTTCACAGCATTACTAATGAGATCGAGCAGCGTCGTATGGAAGCCATTTCTGGATATCCGTCAGATCATGCAGCCACAACATCATGCCATTTTTCCATGTCGAGACGTTCCTTCATCGTATAAAGCACAGTCGTATAAGATAATCCTGTGTCTCACGAGTCATTTCAAAAAATGGTTCAAATGGCTCTGAGCACTATGGGACTTAATATCGGTCGTCATCAGTCCCCCCGAACTTAGAACTACAATAAACCTAACTAACCTAAGGACATCACACAAATCCATGTCCGAGGTAGGATTCGAACCTGCGGTCACGCGGTTCCAGACTGAAGCGCCTAGAACTGCACGGCCACACCGGCCGGCTCACGAGTCATTTAACGACTATTGACGTCCAGTAACTCGGTATGAGTAGACACCTCTTCCTCACTGACACGGCGACGATCTGGCCGAAGAATATCTGCCTCGTTAAAAGCCTTTACCCTCCTTGTCGCTGTTGTGTAAGGCAACGCAGATTCCCCGGAAGCTTCTTGAAGACCTCGACGATACTGTCGTATTGTACGTCGTCTGGCATATTCAGTTTTCGTCCAACTCCGTTGTTCCTGTTTCGTAAACCTAGTGACAGCGCTACGTTAGATCTTCTGCTACACAAGGCTAAGTTCTTCTCGTAACTGCCTACCCGTCGGATTTGAGAAGAGAGAGATCTTTTGCCCTGGAGCAATGTAGGTATGTGTAAAAGACACATGGCACAAGCGACGTTGTTTGACTCATTTGCATTGTGTCCCTGCGGTATTGTTGTCACTGTTGAGTTCCAACCCTCGTATTTTATTGATCTCAGAATAATGAGCTACACCTACTTCTATATTCCACATGCCACCTTGGGATGTGTGGCGGAGGACACATCTAGCATCACTGATTCCCTCTTCTCTGTTCCGTTAGCGAATGGCGAGTAGAAAGAAAGGTTCTCGGCAAAACTCCACATAAAATCTAATTTCACATATTTTCTCGTTGTAGTCGTTTCGAGCGTGTGGGAGAAAGTGTTGCGTTGCCCGACTCTTCCCGGAACGTACTCGCCGCGAATTTCAATAAGTAAAACTCTCTGTGATGCTGCACGCCTCTCTTGTAGCGTCTGCCACAGGAGTTCGTTCAGTATCTCTGTAGTGACGACTAAACGAACCCGTGATGAAACGTGCCGCTCTTCATTGGATATTCTCTGTCTCGTCTATTAATCCAACCTTGTAGGGGTCCCACTGATGAACAATATTCATGAGTCAGTTGATAAAATATTATGTAAGCCACTTCTTTCATAGATAAATTACATTTCCTTAAGATTTTTCAAATGAATCTCTGCCTAGCATCTGTTCTTCCTGCTCTTTATTTTATATGGTAATTCCACTTTGGCTCGCTTCGAGTGTTTAGTTTCAAGAATTTCGCGGTAGTTACTGTTTCCAGTGATTTGTTGTCAATAGCGTAATCGTACAGCAGTGGATTTCTTCGCCTACTTCTGCGTACTACATTACATCTATATACGTTCCAGGTCAATTGTCAGTGCCTGCCTCAGTCTTCGACCTTCTACACGTCTCCCAGCAATTTGCTACGGTCTTCTGGCATTGCTACCTTCTTATGGACAATCGCGTCATCTGCGAATAGCCTTGTGGATTGTGGAGCTTCGGACGTTATCCACTAGAACTAGATTATTTATACGTATTGTAAACAGTAACGGTCCAATCACGCTTCCGTGGTGCACTCCTGAAATTAGCTTTACGTCCGTCGACTTTGTATCGGTGAGGGCGACATGCTGAGTTCTTTCTGCAAGGAAGTTTCGAGTCCAGTCGCAAATCTGGTCCGAGACTCAGTAAGCTCGTATTTTTTTCACTAAACGTCGTTACTAAACTGTATCAAACGCCTTTCTGAACTCAAGGAACATAACCTGTGCGCCGATATTTAAGGCGCTTTTCGCAAAATCTCCGTCTGCAGCATTCATTTATTCTTTTATTATCCAAAATCGTCATAATACGTGAGCACAAAACTTAGTCCATAATTCTATAACAGACTGACGTCAGCGACTTGGGTATATAACTATGTGAATGTATCCTACGCCCTTTCTTTGAAAAGGGAACGACCTGCGTTCCTTTTTCTTTTTTTTTTTCCAGTCGCTGGATGCCCTTTGTTGCTCCACTGACATAAGAAGGGGTGAAAGTTCTTTTTTCGCACAACCTCTGTGCAGTGTCACTAGTACCTCGTGCGGTCCAGGTCAGTTTCCACTATTAAGCAGTTATAGTTGCTTTTCTGTTCCATGATTATTTGTCTCAGTATCAGCCGTTTCGGCGTTCGTAATACAGCCTTATCAGTCATGTTCTTAAAATCACAAATGAATAAATATTTTAAATAATAACTCAAATTATTCCAACTGTATGAATGTGTGTACCTCGCGTTGTACTTTACATGCGTCTGCTTAGATGGACATGAACACATTTATAAGAAATTTACGTGTTATTCTTACTAACAGAACAAATTTTAAGAACTTTATTTTATTTTTAATATCTTTTTTGAATCAGGTATGAATAATGAACCGATAAACAAAAGAAATATTAATTAACGTTTATTCTGTGCAGACTCTCAACTGGGCCACAAAAACTTTCACCTGGCTGGCAGTCCTCGTGGAAATGAAACTAAAAGGTTACCAGAAGATAAATAGACAACTCATATACTTCATTTATTTGTAAATGTGCGCTGTTGAGTGTCAGACAGCAAAATAATTTAATTTGTGTTGCTGTAACGTCTTGCAGAAATGACGTATGTCGATTCCGGCAAAGGAAAGTTACCACTATCATTCGAAGAGTCGTCTGGCTACATAACTGGGTACATTCATTCGTCGTGGCCGAGACGGTACACATGTTACTAGCTATGTGATGTAACTGAACCTGACTTTCACAAGCGATGAGTTGGGCTCCACGAACACATTCCCTGAGAAACAAGTTGCTCAAAGCTCATTCTACTCTGAAGCCTCAAAGAGACTGGTATAGGTATTTGTATTCAAATACGGAGATATGTAAACAGGCAGAATACGGCGCTGCAGTCGGCAACGCCTATATAAGACAAGCGTCTGGCGCAGTTACTGCTGCTACAATGACAGGTTATCAAGATTTGAGTTTGAACGTGGTGTTGTAGTCGGCGCACAAGCGATGGGTCACAGCATCTCCGAGGTAGCGATGAACTGCGGATTTTCCCGTACGACTATTTCACGAGTGTACCGTGAATGTCAGGAATCCTGTAAAACATCAAATCTCCGACGTCGCTGCTGCCGGAATAAGATCCTGCAAGAACGGGACCAACGACGACTGAGGAGAATCGTTCAGCAAATTGCTGCAGATTTCATTGCTGGGACATCGACATGTGTCAGCATGTGAACCTTTCAAAGAAACATCATCGATATGGACTTCCGGGGCTGAAGGCCCATTCGTGTACCCTGGATGACAGCACGACACAAAGCTTTATGCCTCGCCTGGACGCGTCAACACCGACTGTTGATGACTGGAAACATGTTGCCTGGTCAGACGATTCTCATTTCAGATTGTATCGGGCACATGGATGTGTACGGGTATGGAGACAACCTCATGAATCCATGGAACCTGCATGTTCGCAGGAGACTGTTCAAGCTGGTGGAGGCTCTATAATGGTGTGGGGCGTGTGCAGTTGGAGTGATATGGGACCCCTGATACGTATAGACACGACTCTGACAGGTGACACGTACGTAAGGAGCCTGTATGATAACCTGCACCCATTCATGTTCATTGTGCATTCCTATGGGTTTGGGCAATTCCAGCAGGACAATGAGGCACCCCACACGTCCAAAATTGCTACAGAGTGGCTCCAGGAACACTCTTCTGAGTTTAAACACTTCCGCTGGCCACCAAACTCCCCAAACATGATCATTATTGGTCATATTTGGGATGCCTTGCAACGTGCTCCTCAGAAGGGATCTCCACTCCCTCGTACTCGTATGGATTTATGGACAACCCTGGAGGATTCATGGAGACAGTTCCCTCCAGCACTACTTCAGACATTAGTCGACTCCATTCCACCTCGTGTTGCGGCACTTCTGCGTGTTCTCCTGGGGCCCTACACGATATTAGGCCGATGTACCCGTTTCTCTGGCTCTTCAGTTTATTTCCTTCCTATGTGCACGATGAATAGGAAGCTATAGACTATTGGTGAACAGAATAGTCAAGTTATATCATTGTGATATAGACACTACAACACCGTGTGAAAAGGCCGGCCTGGGTGGCCGAGCGGTTCTAGGCGCTACAGTCTGGAACCGCGGGACGGCTACGGTCGCGGGTTCGAATCCTGCCTCGGGCATGGATGTGTGTGATGTCCTTAGGTTAGTTAGGTTTAATTAGTTCTAAGTTCTAGGGGACTGATGACCTTAGAAGTTAAGTCCCATAGTGCTCAGAGCCATTTGAACCATTTTTGAGCCGTGTGAAAATAAATGTTCAAATGTGTGTGAAATCTTATGGGACTTAACTGCTAAGGTCATCAGTCCCTAAGCTTACACACTACTTAACCTAAATTACCCTAAGTACAAACATACACACCCATGCCCGAGGGAGGACTCGACCCTCCACCGGGACCAGCCGCACAGTCCATGACTGCAGCGGATTAGACCCCACGCCTAATCCGGCGTGGCACACCGTGTGAACACAACAGTCAAAGGTGTTGTATTGTGTTGTAGATACTGCAACATCCATCATCCATGAAAAAAATTTGAGAAGCGGATAACAGTGTTGATGTGTTATGTGAATTTAATTTGTATAGTCGGACATCATGTCACTGTTTTCCTAACAAGAAAGATAGCAGTAATGAATCTGTGAACTCTTATTCCTTTTCATAACGTTTCTTCTATAACAAGTATTCGAAGAAATAAAACCACATAACTCTAAATGCTTGCACGTCGCTTTAACGTGACTGTCTGTTAAAGTTATTTACGCACTCAATCACAATGTTGTGTTATTCTCATTATCAAATGTGTTCATTTTTGCGACGCTACGAACAGCTGGTGCTTTAATTCAAGAGACAGGTACAACTGCAAAACATTTGTACTAACATTTACGCTAACAGCGCACAACATTCTAGTTAAAAAAATGTTTGTTGCTGCACCTAGTAGAGAATGTAAGCTATTTTATGAGATAATATGGCACGCCAAATTGAAATAAATTTTCAGAATCATTTGCTAACAACTTTATCTTGGCCGGACGTTTATTAACAAAGGCAGAAGACTCTAAGCAGCGACCACACTCATTTTCTGACTTATAAATGATACGAGACTCGACGAGAAATTCGTGCGTGAAGCTGATACTGGTTCCCTGTGCAACCCGATGTACCGTATATTACTTAAATGTCGAGAAAAGCTATTTTACCCTATTATGTTAGCTGAAGATAAACTTCAGTGGGTTGTAACGTTTCGCAGGTGTTACTGAAAAAAGGCTTGCAGTAATCAGTCACATTTTTGGGTATACAGCTTTATTTTATTACCCTTTACGGGCTTCAGAGGTTTTCTAATCCCTCTGCAGAGATACGCATTTAGTTTAACGTTAGACATAGAAAATAAGAGCTCTGAATTTACTTCTCGTTACTCACATCTTCTTGTCAAAGTGGCTATGCAATTCAAACGTGAATGCATAATATACACAGTTTGATGCAAGTGAAATTACAGTCGTGTAAATTATGTATACTACAAATGCCGATACAGTCAAGTTGATTGGTGGCGACCGCAAATCTGCGGATATGTGGCTGAGAGTGCGCGACACGTATTAACAGCCGACATGATTTTTACAAGAGTACCTGTGTAAGGTGAAAAGTAAAGAATATTGTCATCGGAGTAAAAGAGCTGCTCTAAAAATTCAGTAGATTGCCAGTAGGCATTAGACAGGAAATCGGGGATACCGAGATATCAGAAACTGGGTAAAAGAGGTCTTATTGACCACACCTGTAATTTATCAGAACATTTCCGCTCGAAAATGTGATGGTACGTCAATTGTTTGTTCGTACTATTCAGGTTTTACTTAGAATGGAGACAGTAGTTCAGAAGAGAGAGAGAAATAGCGTTGCAGCCCATTCCTCATGGTATTCAACCTCGTTGAGTAATCTGTAAAGGAAACCAAGAAGAAATTTGGCAAGGAAATTAAAGTTAAAAGAGAAGAAATACCGAATAAGCGCTTAGTTTCATAAGCATGAGGTCCCTGGATCAAATCTCGCTGCTGGTACTTCTTTTTCATTACCCCGTAATTCTAACAACAGATTTATTATGACTACAAATTATCAATATCTAATGAAGCATTTATTATTTTTACAAACTTTGTCCTGAAAAGAGGAGAAAAACAATTTTTTTGTACAGAGATGGGAAATAAAAAAAGGATAAACGAGAACTTTCAATCAAATTATATGAATATAATTAAATTTGTGACAAATGCAATCTGTAACCTATAGGGCACTGCACGATTCAGCATGATACTTATCGCAGAAACATGGAAAACAATAATTATTGCGACATATAGCACATATAATGAATGCCGAATTTTTGCATGTGCATGGTTTCTTCTGTTGCAAAACAAACTCGGTTTACATTTATAAGCGGTTCTCGGTCATCACATAATTTAGCGACTACCACGCATGAAAAAACATTTCGCCAAATTTTGGTGCACATAACTAATGTTGTAAGACTGATTCAACTTCCATGCAATCTTCTTTAGAAGCTAACTCTCTATTCCTTTCGATGACGTGCGGGCAATTTTGTAGCCATTTTAAAAAGGTATTTCACATCCCTGTAGAATAAACGCCGCTAGGCTGCTAAGCGAAGTACATTTTAGCGGAATTACTTTAATACTGCATGTTGGCACATCTCAAGAAGTTTACATGACAATGAGAACCAAAAGCAGCGGGATTCGATCCAGAGATCTCACGCGTCTGAAATTAGGCGTTTACACGCTCGACTATGGGCTCCTTGAATCATAGCACCCATACAACGTATATAAGAATGCCTGAAATTTTGAAACTCGAGTTTCTCGAAAACGGTTGAAAATTGTTAAGCATGCGGCAACTAATCAAAAACTAATGACAGAGGAAACAAATTAATTCAAGGAAGTATACCGCAAGGAGTTGTTTAAAATAACCAAGCCACTTGGATGTTATGTACCTTTTCCTGAGAAGAAGCTAAAATAATTACTGCGTTGATAACCGGAAATGGACCCGTTGACTCAGGTTTTGTATTTTTATGCATTTTTTTTCACAAGTCTAATAGCAAATATTGTAACACATTGCGCATACATATGAAAAAAAAAAAATCCACTTCTGTACAGCTACACTATTGATGACAAACAGCTGGATACAGCGTCTGCCGTAAAATATCTAGGCGTAAGTATCCAGAGCGACCTCAAGTGGAATGACCACATAAAACAGATAGTGGGAAAAGCAGATACCAGACTCAGATTCATCGGAAGAATCTTAAGGAAAAGAAGTAGCTTATAAGGTGCTTGTTCGCCCGATTCTTGAGCATTGTTCATCTACCTGGGATGCCCATTAGGTAGGACTTGTAGAGGAGACAGAGAAGATCCAACAAAGAGCGGCGTATTTCGTCACGGCATCGTTTAGCCGGCGAGAGAGCGCTGTGCAGATGCTAAACAAACTCCACTGGCAGACGTAAGACGTTACAAGAGATGTGTTGTGCATCGCGGAGTGATTTACTATTGAAATTTCGGGACAGCACTTTTCAGGATGAGTCGGACGACATATTACTTCCCCCCACCCCCACACACACATCACATACATCTTGCGTATTGACCACGAGGAGAAAATTCGAGAAATTAGAACCAATATAGAGGATTACCGACAGTCATTCTTCCCACGCACTGTTCGCGAGTGAAACATGGCTGGAGGGATCAGATAGTGGTACGAAAGTACCCTCCGCCACACACCACAGACCTAGGAGCGGATAAAGAGTCAGATCACAATTTAGCAATGAAGAAGAGTGGGCTAAAACATACATGATTGGTCCAGAAGAATTGACATGGAAAGAAGTGGATTACTGAACTACTGAGGAATGATGATGTGCGTTTGAAGTTCTCTAAGGTTGTAGATCAGTGGTTCCTAACATGGGCGTTCTACCAAATACTAACATAGCGCAAGACACAAGGTGGTGTTACACCATGTGAAACGAATGTATGAACAACACCTTCATTACGTGGTACACTTACATAACAAAATTTGTACTTTGTATCATGCATCTATGTGAGTAAAACTGTGACATATACTGCATATCGTATATTATGCTTAAATATCTCACGATAATGCATTCTTTGAGTTGTTGATAGCTTCCACAGTAGCCTAGGAATTGCTTCATTATTCGCTTCACAACAGCGAACGAATTAACTGACAGCACAACTCAACAGTAACTATGTAACGGCTACTACACTGAAAACAAGAATTATGGAAAATCGAGACACGTTCATAGGATTTGTTGACCTGGAGAAATCGTTTGACAATGTAAAATGTTCGAAAAGATGTGTAGGTAATAAAAAGACAGATAATATACTATACGTACAAGATCCAAGACGGGGCAAGAAGAATGGAAGACCAAGACAGACGTGTTCAGATTAAAAATGGTATAAGACAGTGATGTAGTCTTTCGCCAATACTCTTCAGTCTAAACACTGAAGAAACAATGAGAGAAATAAGAGAGGGATTAATTGCAAATGCGAGCTTTCTTGGTTAGCGTTTCCGTGACTGTTACTGATATCGAATAAAACCACAAGTTACCTGTCACTGTTTGTTTATTTCTGCAACGCATTTCCAAGGTTTAAACCTCCATCATAATATGGGACGTTATATATTGGTTAGCGACTTTGGAGTAACTTGTGGCAGTGTTCCTTTCCCTGTCATGTTACAATACATACACCACTACCCTCGAAAAACTTTACGAAATGTGTTGGTGTAAGTGACATAACGCGACAGAGAAAGGTGTCTGTGACCACCGCAGGTACTGCCACGGGTTACTCAGAAGTCAGAACACAACACAGGCGTGCCACATTAGCCCTCCTGCTGATGGAGGTTTACACATTCGAAGCACGTGCTGGAAAAAAGCAAACAGTGACTGTTAACAGTGAAGTTGTTGTTTCATACGAAAATAAAGATTCAAGAATGGGATTAAAATTCAGGGTGGAAGGATATCAGTGATAGATTCGCTGATGACACAGCTATTTTCAATGAAGTGAAGAAGAGTTACGGATCTTGTTGAATGGAATGAACTGTCTAATGAGTGCACATGATTGATTGAAGGTAAACCGAAGAAAGACGACATTAATTAGAAGCGGCAGAAATGTGAATAGCGATAAACTTTACATCAAAATTAGTGACCAAAAAGCAGATGAAATGAAGGAATTCTTCTACCTAAGAAGTAAAATAACACACGACGCATGAAGCAAATGAGTTATAAAAAGCAGACCAGCACAGGTGAAGAGGGCCTCCGATGTGATGCTACAGAAATATGATGAAAATTAGTTGGACTGATACGAAATGAGGAGGCTCTTCGCAGGAATGATGAGGAAAGAAATATGCGGATAATATTGACAAAAAGAAAGGACATGATGATAGGACAAGTGTTAAAATATCAAGGAATAACGTCTTTGGTACTAGCGGGAACTGTACTGTGTAAAAACTATAGGAGAAGACAAAGATTGGAAAACATCCAACAAATAATTGAAGACGTGTGTTCCACGTGCTGTTTAAACCAGTCAGAAGATTGTTCACTCGGGGAAAATAATAATAATAACATTTGCTGCATTGTGAACTAGTTGAAGTGAGTGGATACACCAACAGGTCGCAAGCTGAATCGTGTGAATGCACGAAAATGGTGAGAATTTGCGTCTGCTCAGATACGTTGGCGCAGGCAGATCCTAGCATGTCGGCTAGCTGAGGGACAAACAACCGCGACAAAGAGCTGTTTCCCTTTGCGACTTCCTGGAAGTCCGGCTGGGGCGACACGCGGCTGATGCCCCTAACGGGACCCGGCTGGGGGCTGCTCAGACCAAGCGACAAGCGAGCGCCCATAACTACCCCCAGAACAGGAAAATCCGCTCACCTTCTTGACACTGTTTCCGTGCTAAAATTTTCGCTGATGCTCTCGACTTCATTTCCGATCTCTACGCAATAGAAAATCTGATAATTCATATCGATCTACTGTCTTTCCAATAGCATTTTTCTTATCCCAGTGCACATTTAGAAGTCTCGGTTTCGTTATCACGGCTGCAGTCCTTATGCAAGAACTTCCATTGAGATTTCAACACATCAGAGATGCGTACATGTGGCAGTTATAGCGCATCCTTAATTACTATTTGCAAAATTGTGGTTAAGTGTGTACAGAATTACAGAAAAATATTTACAGACAATGAAAGATTTTTGCAAGAACATTATTTTTTTTTGTTTATTACCCAAACACATTCCACCGCAGTTATGGCACCACCAGTGTTGTTTTTTTATGGTTTCTGAAACATATACACACCAGTTTTAATGTAGATCACGAACATGTGACATCAGATTTCGCTGTCGTTTAGATTACATGTCCATGGAAGGCGATGAAAACCTCGTAGTACCATTTTGTTAAATTTTGCAAGAGAAGCAAAAAGGTTTCTTTAAAAGTATATAAAGTGATACAGATAGTGTTGCCACCATGTATAACTATATAGTATAAACCTAATTACTGCTAGATTAGAAAAATACAAGCATTTCCAAATATCTCTATGGTAATGGAGTTACTGGTTGCTGGTATTGCGTAGCTTTCATAGACAGATGGAATTATGAGGTTTTAATTGACTACCATCCACATGTACTTTACACTTTTTACGTTAGATGTGTCCTGCAGCTGCCAACAGAAATCCGCAACAAGTCTAAATTAATACACCAGTCATCTCCAACACGCCGATGTTATAGCAACGTCTGAATTGTTTGTTTAGAAGATATCCTTTAAACTCTATTATAGATATTCGGATGTAGCAATTATCGTCTGTTATTAATAAGTAGTGCACATGGCAACCGTGTTTCAAGATCTGAAGGTCTGGTTCTACGTCGCTACAGTGGTCGTTTTCAGTGAGGTAGTCCTGCAAATGTGGTCTCCATTTCTCAGTGCTCTTAAATGTTCACAGTATCTTATTCTGATATTTCTACATGTCTGTCCAACATGCACTGAATCACAATCTTTATTTGGTATATACTGTACGCGCAAACAAAGTTGACTCTCGCACGGTGGCTGATGGGAGCAACTGCAAAGGCATTTCCCATTTACAGCCGCTCCTAGCGCGCCGAATGTCAACGTTGTTTGTGCATTTAATATCTGCTTTTTTAAACTGATCTATGTTGCTGCTTTTATCTATGTTGCTGTTGGGTATTTTTAATCTTTTCTGTAGGATACTGTTTCTTCTGTACACCACACGCATTCCTTGTTTTCTCATACGTTTTCCGCAAGCACAGGAAGAGAGCTTAAAATTCGATACATGTAAATTTTTGATAAAATTCATACTATACACAAAAATCATACTATACAAAAATCTACATATGAGAACCTACCTCAAAGAACGTGTACATCACATTTTTAGCAGTATTGTGTTTTCACTGGAATAAAGTGCCACGTAACATTGGGCATGCTTCCATTGGAACATATTTCCTTTTCAGGTTTACAAGTTGACCTATTTGTTGTTGTAAAGTGAGCCATCCTGGAAGAACGTTCTATATGACTAAAAATGACGGATGTAGCTGATGTAAGGCTATTGTAATGCTAAATAAAAGCGTAGAGAGGAAAATAGATCAAACTGGAAGCAGAATGTCAAGAAAACGCTAAATAAAAGCACAGAAAAGAAAACAGATCAAACTGGAAGCACAATGTGAAGTAAAGCAGGAGGAATAGAGGAAAATCTTATATTTCTACATCTAGTAAAGGCATGCAGGCGAAAGCTACATAAAAATTGTATGTAGAAGAACTTTGTATATCATTATAATCTAAAACTTGTACACTAGAGTAAACTGTTTGGTTTGACCATTGTGCTGGACAAAACAACAACTGTAGAGGAAAAGTTTTTTGTTTAAGGCATAGCTTTCTGCCTTGTGACAGTAATTTTCCATTAATCAAGAAAAAGGAAAAGAGATGGATATCACGATTACCAATAAATGGAAGAATGCAACATCTGAAGCTTGTAATATATAAAGGTAATCAGCCAGAATGACTTTGCTGCTGTCAATGTTTATGAAAGAATTATGAAGTGTGATCCAAACTTGAAAATTACCACAGTTACAGGACTGAATATCAATGCAGATGACCCAAATGCAGTTTATCTGCAGCTTAGTCGTAATATCATTCAGCTTTCGGTATTTCATTCTCTTGGTAAAAACAAAAGAGTAAATCGATTTCAACATATCATCCTTACACCAATTAAGAGGTTTTCTGTGTTGTATAAAAGAACTTCTTCCTCTATTGGCAGAGAAAAAGGACTTACTGGGTGTGTCAATACACAATTTTTTCTATTTCACTACCCATACATGTTTTGGAGAAGTTTCTCCATCTTCAGGGAGTTTTATTTACTATCTGTTGAACAATATACAAAAAATTTACGGATTATGACATTTACCAGATTTTTGAGGTTATAGTACTTACATTACAGTAAGTATTGACAGAAATATTAACATGAAGAGTAAGTATATACCTTATTATTATGTATTGGTGTTCACAAGTCTGGTATTCACAGCACAGCTTCAAGTCGTGTCTTCCAATATGTTACTTGCAATTAGTAAGCGTTTGTCATTGTTTTGTTACATAATTTCTCAATTTTTTGTCTAATTTGATATTATCGGCTTTTTTCTCTTTCTATAGCACTACTGTCGTTATATTATGTTGTTTTGTAAAGCGAGAAAATTATTTTACTGTTTAACTGGAATTTTTTTAAAGTTACAGTACTGTTTTTAGAAAAATCTCTTGAAATATATGCCGATTGAGATTGGGCTTTACAAAATGTTTGGGGCAGATAGCAGACTCTGTATGTAAATGTCTGTACTCACTTTTTGATAGATCTCGCTTTTACATACATAGTCTGCTTCCCCTCCTCACTCAATATTTCATAAAGCCTAATCACATTCAGCATAGATTTCAACGGATTTATCGAGAAATAGTGCTGTAACCTACAAAAATACTAGCCTAACAGTAAATCAGCTAATCTTTGTTTACAAAACAGCATAACGACAGTAGTGCTATATAAAAAAGCCGATAATACATGAGGCAAAAAAAACTATGTAAATTACGTAGCAAAACAAACGACAACTGCTTACTAATTGCAGATGACATTCTGGAAGATAATAATTATAGATGTACTGCAAATACCAAACAAACTTGTAAACACCAATATGTAACAATAACGTATATATTTATTATCCACGGTAATATTTCTTTCAGTATTTATAGTAATATAAGTAATATAATCTCAAAGCAGCTGCTAAATATCACAATACATACATTCTTTGTATGTTGTTCAACAGGAGATAAGTAAAACCCACGGAAGATGGAGAAACTTCTTCAAAACATGTGTGGATAGGAAAACAAGAAAAATTGTGTTTGCTCAAAGCAGAACCACATTTCCTTAATACATATTAGGAAGCAAATGCGGCCAAGGAAAGACCTTCGACCACAAAATGATTATAGCCACTAATGGTTACCATGCAATAGAATTTGCTATTAAAGCTCCACGGGACGCTGATATTCAGTATCTCTGTGTTCCTTATTATCATCCAGCTCTTGAGTGTGGCCAGTTAATGATTGAAAAAAGGTATCACTCTTCGTTGTGCAGTTTCTTTAACAATTAAGAGTTCTGTGTTTTCACATGTATTCATCTGATTTATTTAAATTATCTTTGATGTACTGTAATTTTGAATTCTGCTATTAGTGGAGTAATGTATTAAATTCAGCATTGCATTAACGTTTTGTGTGCGGCAGACCCGTTTGCTACATGCCCTTGTTGACCGCTGGGACGTGTCGGTAATCCTGCTACCTGTTCGCTAAGTTCCTTGCACTCTGGCCGCTACCTGCGTTTGGGTTTACCCACGCGGTCCATCCCTCGCTGTGCCAAATTCTTGGGCGCACGTGGCGACTTCGTCCGTCGTTCTGCGTTGGTCAACGCTGATACAAGCCCAGTGTACCTCGCGTGTTTAGGTTATTCGGACATTTCGAGTTCCTGACTTCGAAGCTTCTTTTCACATGGATTTCACCATAAAGTCCCACTCTTTGATACTACTTTGTCGAATAAGAACTTTATCTTTCCACTAGTTCTCATTAAGACTTTAATAGCCTATGATGAAAACGATGTAACTACTTTAGAGCTCCACCTTTGCTTCTGGTTCTTATTACCCGCTCCTCGCTAGTCTCCCTCTGTATTCCTCACTGTACCAACTCAACCAACACAGTTCACTTTCGGGTCTTTTTGTGGGTCAAAACGCACTCTTACGTCGTTTATAAGAGGAATAAACCGACGATAATTTCTACGGCTCTAACATATCTGTGGCCACACTAAGAACGTAACTCCACTTTGTTCAATCTGATTAACGAGAGCTGTTTCGTATAAGAGCTGTTTCTTAAACTATAGCAACCTGGGAGCTTAGTCACAAGCGACCATATTGTCTAGCCGTAATAAATATTCTATAGCAAGTCTAACGAGTACAGTGTATAAAAAAATGTCAATAAGGTACGGATATTGATGTACTGTGAAGCTTGTAACCAAAGGATGGTTCTAATTTCGAATCACTTCTTGTGAACCAGGAACAGTTGACTATTCGCAACTGAGATTTCTTTGGAGCAGTGATGCTTACTTTTTAGTTTATTGTATGTTAGTAAACGCTGTTGCATCCGAAATACCCTGCCGTTCCTGTTTGCCTGTGCTAGCACAATAAATCTACTGAAAACAACTTCCAACGGAAGATACTTATCTGTTGTATGTTTACAGTTTCATTTCGAACTCGTAAATCCAATAAAATTTGTCCTGGCAACCTTCAAAATCAGAGTCAAGGTTTCTGTACACTTCTTTTTGCTTGTCGAATAATAGTCAGTCACCGGAAATAGGCGATTGTTCTATCATTTTGTTTCATTGAGACAATCTATGTTTTGAAGAATTGTACTTTACGTACCAATTAAGTATTAGGGTACGTGGGCGAAGACCCCGCATTTTTCTGTTTTTCTAATATTGTGGTCACTGTGGACAGATTTTCCGGGATTTCAAATTAAAGTCAAAGGGTGGGCTGTTACCTACAAATTACAATTTAGCTAAGACAAAAATTGCGGTATTTTGCTCCCAAAAATGGGGTAAGGCCTCGCAGTGCGGGTCTTCGCCCCATTTGAGATAAACACGGATTAAAATGAATGATTGCATAATAAAAACACTTAAAATAACCCTTTGTAACAGTATTGTCTCTTAGCCGAGTTA
Source organism: Schistocerca americana (assembly GCF_021461395.2). Lineage (NCBI taxonomy): Eukaryota > Metazoa > Arthropoda > Insecta > Orthoptera > Acrididae > Schistocerca > Schistocerca americana. The sequence continues at coordinate 614,072,722 of NC_060120.1, forward strand.
AACAAAACAATATTGAACTGAAATGTCACGTAAATCGGAACTTCATGATAAACAGTAGATGTAAAAAGCTAATACATTAGCCTCCAAGAAAGGAATACTAGTAGGGTAACCTAGAAGAGTTCAAATACGGAGACTAAGCTGTCTAGGTACCTAGTAAATAGTGTACTTTGTTAGGTCCTCTAATTCTTCCTTGAAGTTCCAGGCTTTTGTTCAACCTGTTCCAACACCTCTTCGCCAAGTAAGAAGTCCAAATTTACTGCTGTGATGATGTGAGAAGTCTGAATCAGAAGATTAATCAACTGGCTGTTTGGTGTTTTTTGAATTGGTGTAACGAAATCTGGTTTACGTCGTTTTGTTTCTATAGCACTTCTTTTCTTTCTTTGGCACATCTTTCCTTCCAGTAGCAAACTTCTCTTTTCCGGTAAAAAAATGGAAATGTCGTGTGGCTAGGGCCTCCCGTCGGGTAGACCGTTCGCCTGGTGCCTCTTTTCCGGTGTAGCCTGGTTCCATACGTTCTTTGTTGCAGAGTCGACATTAGACGCCCAAATTTTAATGCTTTGCCACACAGTTAAGTATCCTCTAAATCTTTATTTTCGATAGCAGAATTATATTGTCAGGTGAGATAAACTCATGCAGCGTGTGTTGAATGTCATCTTTTGCGAGGGTCATCATTGAAGGATTGTCGTCAGATTGCTGGAGCTGCGTGGATTTATCCCGAAACACCTGCGGCGATTTGCCCCATTTCGCCGTTTTCTGATACATGCGCCATTGTTGGTTTTGGGGAGCAACTACCACAATTGATTCTTGCGAAAGTGAAGATTAAATGCAGTAATGCCAAAGAGTAATTCGTTGATTTTCCTTTTCAAACCCTACATTACACAATGTTCAAATTAGTGAAGCGATGAAATTGTGATAACAGAAGCAGAAGGGGAAACGGATGTCAAAATGCAATTTTATCGTAAGCGAAAACGGAAGCGGAAGTGTATACATTAAGAAAAAAATAAAAATTATTTATGTTTTATAATAATACTCTAAATTTATCAATGGCAGATTATATTTCACAAAAAATAATTTTGACGCTTTTTTAGGCTGCAATCTATTTCGATGCTGTTTGCAAATGAGGCCGGATCCACTGAGTAGTTGTTCACTGGCTACACTATTGGGAGGAGCTGATAAATACTGCAGAGCTAGCGGCAATAGATAATGGTATGTGTGTATATTTGATTTCCACCACATTGGTGGACCATATTTTAGGAGAAGTCTTTTTTTCCATTTTGTACCCAAGTAGATATAATTGTAGCATCTAAAGCAGATTTCCGTTTTCGTTAGTCGTAGTCGGGTCTTGCTTTAGTCGTAGTCGGGCCTTGCTGATCTTCGTTCATATTTAACAAGAATTCTAAACGATGCTTCTAATTGAGATTCTGTGATTAAGCCACAATTGTTGAAGACTGATTTTCAGTTTCAAGTCGGCACCTTTTAGAGCTAGTAGGTATGCATTCTTCTTGAGATGTGTTTGGATCTCTGGCTTTTATCATCATCAAACTGAGTATTTGGGACTCAGCTTGTTCTGTAACGATGCCATTGAAAATTTTTTACTTGTATCACAATTCTAAATACATCGCAGTTGTGTACTTACTCGTGCTTGAATTCAATTCGTCAGTTGATTTTCTTGTAAAATTTTGGAATTGTTCTGAAGTACCAGTTTCTACATCTACATTTATACTCCACAAGCCACCCAACGGTGTCTGGCGGAGGGCACTTTACGTGCCACTGTCATTACCTCCCTTTCCTGTTCCAGTCGCGTATGGTTCGCGGGAAGAACGACTGTCTGAAAGCCTCCGTGCGCGCTCTAATCTCTCTAATTTTACATTCGTGATCTCCTCGGGAGGTATAAGTAGGTGGAAGCAATATATTCGATACCTCATCCTGAAACGCACCCTCTCGAAACCTGGCGAGCAATCTACACCGCGATGCAGAGCGCCTCTCTTGCAGAATCTGCCACTTGAGTTTATTAAACATCTCCGTAACGCTATCACGGTTATCAAATAACCCTGTGACGAAACGCGCCGCTCTTCTTTGGATCTTCTCTATCTCCTCCGTCAAACCGATCTGGTACGGATCCCACACTGATGAGCAATACTCAAGTATAGGTCGAACGAGTGTTTTGTAAGCCACCTCCTTTGTAGATGGACTACATTTTCTAAGCACTCTCCCAATGAATCTCAACCTGGTACCCGCCTTACCAACAATTAATTTTATATGATCATTCCACTTCAAATCGTTCCGCACGCATACTCCCAGATATTTTACAGAAGTAACTGCTACCAGTGTTTGTTCCGCTATCATATAATCATACAATAAAGGATCCTGCTTTCTATGTATTCGCAATACATTACATTTGTCTATGTTAAGGGACAGTTGCCACTCCCTGCACCAAGTGCCTATCCGCTGCAGATCTTCCTGCATTTCGCTACAATTTTCTAATGCTGCAACTTCTCTGTATACTACAGCATCATCCGCGAAAAGCCGCATGGAACTTCCGACACTATCTACTTTCTCCTTGCTGTAAGGTGATCACAATAATTTGAATTAGCGGTATGAATGACGAAATTCTCGCTTCAGAACTGATTTAGTTTCTAGTAATTTCTTCGAATGATTTCATTACATTTTTCCAGTCTTCAGTGGAGATCATCGTGATTGGATTTGAACATAAGTACAAAATAAGCAAATCATCGAGCTCTGAAAATCGTTGCATTATATAGAATGTACTACTTCAGCTGGAAATAGAAAAAATTAAATTAACAGATACGATTCCCATAAAAACAAAACACAATACCTACACTAAAGATTAACCATAAAATTAAAATTCATTCATATGTATTTAACAATATTTACAGTGTTGGGCGATGTTGAATGACAGGTAAGGAAGGTTGATGAAGGCGTTCCGTTTGAATTTTTGCCAGCTCGTTTTGTGCGACCAAGGAATGACTGAAGTGGGTGGAAATTTTTGTAGCAGATACTCCTATGATCCCACAGCAGCTCGATACAAAGTTGTATCTGATGTATTGCACAATTCACATCATCAAAGCCAGACAACTTCAATGCTTTAATTATGTTAGATCCATCAATGCTTTAATTATGTTAGCTCCACGATCACGACCAATACAATGCACTGCTTAGTGATTTATGCCCCATTCTTGAAGTATCGTTTCAGATTTTGTCGATATTTCATCACCTATATGACGTCTAGTCATGACTTCACATTTCAAAATTGCAGACATCATGTGAAAATCCATTGAAATATCATGAGAAGTCAAACTAAGAAGGTCCATAATATAACTCATAATAAAATGTCAGTTGTGAAAGATATTTTTTTCAAATTCTTGAAGTAAATTTTTGATTTTTCTTGCCAGCTTATTGTCTAAGTTTTCGCGCAAATACGATGTAAAAAAAAAAAAAAAATCACGATCTTGCAACTTATATTTTCAAACAGCAGCTTTTCATTATTCTGCGAAAGCTTGCATCCTGGACAAAATTAAACCACAAATTCTGTAGGGAAATCATTACAGCATACACACGATCAATTTGTTGAGACTTAAGGCGTGAGGAATCCCAATAATCATTTACTGACAGATTTTGTTGCAATGTAAATTGCTGTTTAGCACATTTGACCAGAGTAAAAGAAACATATAACAACAACACGATAAAAATAGTAAAATAGCCCGAGAAATTAAATACGTGAAGAGTAATATGAAAATAAAATTCCAGTAAGAGTAATATAAAAATAATATTCCAATTTGTCTACTGAGTAATGCAGTCCGCCGAAGTGGCCGTGTGGTTCTAGGCACTGCAGTCTGGAATCGCGAGACCGCTACGGTCGCAGGTTCGAATCCTGCCTCGGGCATGGATGTGTGTGATGTCCTTAGGTTAGTTAGGTTTAACTAGGTCTAAGTTCTAGGAGACTAATGACCTCAGAAGTTGAGTCCCATAGTGCTCAGAGCCATTTGAGTAATGCAACGTGATTGGTATTGTTTCAAATTATAAACAGCTACGTGAGCATCATCTTTTTATAGGTAAATGGAAGATAAAATTCCTCGAAATGTTTTTACATAGAGTACGATAGCTTTTTAAAGTGCTCACCTCAGAGTCGCTGAAGGGCAAGAACGTAAAACCAGTTCAATTTCGTGCAGTGCTCCCAACATACACTCGTTTGCAGCTCACGTACTACAATGGTGTATTTATTTCGCGCCACAGTCTGTTACATGCTTATATCGTTATGGGGTGGTAGTAATGAGAAAAGGCACATTATCTATCGACATCCACCAACATGACTAGAACTAAGGGCGGGTTGAACTCCGTAAAATGATGTAGTATTGTGAATGATTCGCATGAAACATTTGCACCAGCAATGGACACAGCTCAACCTATAACAATCGAACCATATTATTAGTACACATATATTATAAAATAAATAATGACTAACCCTTTTGTTTTTTCGCCTCCACTGAGAGTTTGATGGTTTCATCAAACTTCACAAACTCTGCAAATTTCTCGACGTGTAATTATTTAAGTTGACTCTTCAATGTGGTGGCTGTGCGCCCGTTTCGGCTATCAAGTCATTAATCTCAACGATAGAGTTCCCAATAAGACTTGTTTTTGGTTTCATTATTCACTCTTAACTAACTCTCCACCACAAAACTGCTGACTGTAAAAGCTCGTTTATACGCATTTGAAGCGGGATGATAAAAAAAATGTACAAGTGAGATTAACGCTACAATGAAACTTTTTAATACACCTCTATTAAACTCAAGTGTGTGCAAACAGAAGATAAATATGTTGTACAGTAATAAGTACAGTAGCTCAAATAGTCTTACGCCTAAGTTATAGACAATTAAACTTATTTAGACCTACAGAATGAATCAATTGTGGTTTGGTTTTTGGAAGCAATACTGCATTCATAAATCAAGTTATGATTTGCATTCTCTGTGCACATCTTGTCATAACTAATATTTCTTGATCTTATGCGATGTAGTGTTACTTCCAATGCAGTAAGTGCTACTGACAGACTAGGAGGGTTCACAGATTCACAATCCGACTCTCCGGAGTCCTCAGAATTATTTATTTCAGCATATACTGGCACTAATTCTTTAATTATTTCATCCTCATTTTGTACACAACATACGACACTATCTGCAACAAAATCATCAAAATCAATTCCATAAGAGCCCAGTCATTGTCTTCTGTTATACCGAAATCTACGTCAAAATGTTCAATATTTTCGGTGTCAGCTTGAGTTTCATGTTTTGTGATGCCAGTTTTTCGATAGCACTTGTGCATTGTATTTGGCTTCAATTGGATTGCACTGGCTAGATAAGAAAAATAAATCGAAAAGCTATATATAATATCTCCCCCCCCCCTCCCCCCAATGGGGGACCTTGCGTGCCTCAGCAATACAGATAGCCGTACTGTAGGTGCAACCACAACGAAGGGGGTATCTGTTGAGAGGCTAGACAAACGTATGGTTCCTGAAGAGGGGCACCAGCTTTTTCAGTAGTTGCAGGGGCAACAGTCTGGACTGGTGTCCTACGGATCGGAATGTGGAATGTCAGATCCCTTAATTGGGCAAGTAGGTTAGAAAATTCAGAAAGGGAAATGGATAGGTTAAAGTTAGATATATTGGGAATTAGTGAAGTTCAGTGGCAGGAGGAACAAGACTGTTGATCAGGTGTTTACACGGTTATAAATACAAAATCAATAAGGATAATGCAGGAGTAAGTTTAATAATGAATAAAAAAAATAGGAGTGTGGGTAAGCTACAACACACAACATAGCGAACGCATTAATGTAGCCAAAATAGACACTAAGTCCACACCTACTACAGTAGTACAAGTTTATATGCCAACTAGCTCTGCAGATAACGAAGAAATTGAAGAAATGTATGATGAGATAAAAGAAATCATTTAGATAGTGTGGGGAGACGAAAATCTAATAGTCATGGGGGACTGGAATTCAATAGTAGGAAATGAAAGAGAAGGAAAAGTAGTAGGTGAATATGGAATGGGGGTAAGGAATGAAAGAGGAAGCTGCCCGGTAGAATTTTGCACAGAGCATAACTTAATAAGAGCCAACTCGTGGTTTAAGAATCATGAAAGAAAGTTGTATACGTGAAAGAGACCTGAAGACACTAGAAGGTTTCAGATAGATTATATAATGGTAAGACAGAGATTTAGGCACCAGGTTTTAAATTGTAAGACATTTCCAGTGGCAGATGTGTACTCTGGCCACAATTTATTGGTTATGAACTATAGACTAAATTTGAAGAAACTGCAAGGAGATGGGACCTGGATAAACTGAAAGAACCAGCGGTTGTAGAGGGTTTCAGAGAGAGCATTAAGGAAAGATTGAGAAGAACAGGGAAGGAAATAAAGTAGAAGAAGAAAGGGTAGCTTTGAGAGATGAAATAGTGAAGGCAACAGAGGATCAAGTAGGTAAAAAGACGAGGACTAGTGGAAATCCTTGGGGAACAGAAGAGATATTGAATTTAGTTGACGAAAGAAGAAAATATAAAAATGCAATAAACGAAGCAGGCAAAAAAGAATACAAACGTCACAAAAATGAGATCGTCAGGAAGTGCAAAATGGCTAAGCAAGGATGGCTAGAGGACAAATGTAAGGATGTAGAGGGATATATCACTAGGGGTAAGACAGATACTGCCTACAGGAAAATTAAACAGACCTTTGTAGAAAAGAGAACCGCATGTATGAATATCAAGAGTTCAGATGGAAAACCAGTTCTAAGCAAAGGTGGGAAAGCAGAAAGGTGGAAGGAGTATATACAGGGTCTATACAAGGGCGATGTACTGGAGGACAATATTATAGAAATGGAAGACGACCTAAATGAAGATGAAATGGGAGATGTGATACTGCATGAAGAATTTGACAAGCCCCAGAAGTACGCAGCATTCCATTACAACTACTGATAGCCTTGGGAGAGCCAGCCCTGACAAAACTCTACCATCTGGTGAGCAAGATGTATGAGACAGGCGAAATAACCTCTGACTTCAAGAAGAGTATAATAATTCCAAACCCAAAGAAAGCAGGTGCTGACAAGTGTGAAAATTACGGAACTATTAAGTTAATAAGTCACAGCTGCAAAATACTAACACGAATTCTTTACAGATGAATGGAAAAACTGGTAGAAGCCGAACTCGAGGAAGATCAGTTTGGATTCCGTAGAAATGTTGGAACACGTGAGGCAATACTGACCCTACGACTTATCTTAGAAGATAAATTAGGGAAAGGCAAACCTATGTTTCTAGCATTTGTAAACTTAGAAAAATTCAGGGGTTGCAGGGGTCAAATACAGGGAACGAAAGCTATTTACAAGTAGTATATGAGTTTTGCTATTTGGGGAGCAAAATAACTGATTATTTTCGAAGAAGAGAGAATATAAAATGCAAATTGGCAATGGCAAGGAAAGCATTTCTGAAGAAGGGAAATTTGATAACATCTGATGTGGATTTAAGAGTCAGGAAGTCTTTTCTGAAAGTATTTGTATGGAAGTGAAATATGGACGATAAATAGTTTAGACAAGAAGAGAATAGAGGCCTTCGAAATGTGGTGCTATAGAAGAATGCTGAAGATTAGATGGGTAGATCATGTAACTAATGAGGAGGTACTGAACAGAATTGAAGGGAAGAGGAATTTGTGGCACAACTTGGTTAGAAGAAGGGATCCGTTGGTAGGACATGTTCTGAGACATCAAGGTATCACCAATTTAGTATTGGAGGGCAGTATGGAGGGTAAAAATCGTAGAGGAAGAACAAGAGATGAATAAACTAAGCAGATTCAGAAGGATGTAGGTTGCCGTAAGTACTTCAGAATGAAGAAGCTTGCACAGGATAGGGTAGCACGGAGAGCTGCATCAAACCATTCTCTGGACTGAAGACCACAACAACAACATATAATATCTGTGCTGAATTTAATTTAATTTATAGATCTATTCCAAAAAGTTTAGTGTAGTGCAAAGGGAACTCACAGGGAATGCTGTACATATGTAGTGTATTTGTAAAGAGTGGCCTAAACTACAGTGCAATCCTTTGATGTGCGACACGGCCAGTTTAGGCTTTTCCTTCCAACTGACGAGATGTGCCATGACATGTTGAACCAGCATTCTCCTGTACTTTGCTTTTGTGGCAGCGATGCTGACCAAGCCCAGTGGCTGAATATGGTCGTGCAATTTGCTGGAAGATTTACCAGTTCTAAGTTACTGAACAGTAGTCCCGGAGATTGAGCCGAAAAATTGTCTACAAGCAAAATTATTTCCTCTTCTCGCGAAAAATGAGGGTGTTAAGACTATTGGGGTATCTCTTGAAAGGGGTTTGTAGTCATCCATGCCTTCTTGTTTGACTCCTCGATGGGATATGACTTGAAACATCGAGGCTTCGCCGACTTCCCAATCGGTTGGCGGTACCAGAACTATCTGCGTTAACGGTAAGGAGTACCGTCACTGTTTGTTTGCATCTTTTTCCCCCAAAGCAGACATCACCCGTAAGGGGAGCCGGAGGTGCCTATGCTGCCCATGTTAAAATCACTAAGTTTGAGGAACATTTATGAATAACCTACCAAATAGAAAAATTTGAATTTTTTTTCATATAGAGTGGTTTAGTATTGCAGTTATGACAGAGAGATTTTGGAGTATCTTTCCTAGTTTCCTTCCAATTATTTTTTTTATTAATGACCCAATTTTTTTACAAATAATTGCTTTATAATTAAACTGAAATGAAACTACTGAACATATTGCCAAATGGCTGCGTTACAATGTAAGTTTGACCACTAGGAGTGCTGTATAAAAATTTCATCTCTCTAGCTTGAGTGGATTTTGAGAAAATGTTCCTTATATTCGAAAAATTCTAATTTATGGGAAATGGCTATCAAAGTTTCTCAATACATTCCTACACTATAGGATGGATTATCAGGGTCTACTTCTTCATCCCCCAAAAGCCTCTGGCCTGTTGTTCCATCATACTTCATAAGCTTTTCTCTTGTTTCTGCTACTCTTATCCTTTCTCTGTCAATATTTCTTAGTGCTCATACAGTGTTCACCCCAGCTGTAAATCCTAATGCCTTCAGAACTTCACACTGTTCCCTTGGTTTTAGGTTGCCATTGCATCATAAATACCAAAGTGCAGTGTTTTTATGCTTACAAACACCCTTTTAGGAATCACTTTCCAAATCAAATTGTTTACGCTTTCATTAGGATTCTGCGTCTTTCCGTGTAGACATTTGTGTAACAATTCTGGGTGTGCTAAGTCATGAAAAATTGGTTTTATTGCATTTATCACAGCTGCTGGCAAACTATGTTTGTGATCATAGTCCTTTTTTGCATTATATTTGCAGCAGGAATCTTTTGGGCACAGGCTATGTTGAGGGTATTCATTGGAAGAGGCAGTATGAAGGAACAATGCCCACACTGCTTTTCGCATGTCACTAACATTACTAGTATTTTGCCTTATAGCATACCCATAGTATATCTATAGACGTTCAATCACCTCATCAGTAAGCCTGCCTCTCCCTCCTATTGTCTTCTTACTTGAACCCAAAGTTTTTTTGAGCCTTCGAAGCCGTGCACCCATACGCTTTTGCACATGCCCAATGCATTCCAACTTTTCAACTGCAAATTCATTTCCATGTGGTTTCAGTTCCTCTATAGTCCTGAAACCTTTGGAGTCACCATCCCCAAAGTAGTATTTGTACCTAACGTTGTATCTGGGAACTGAATGTTCAAAAATTTGTTTCACTCCATCCACTTTCATTGTTCCACTTGATCCACTAAAATTTGCCTCACAGGTTCCACTGTGCTCTCCTTTGATTTTATTTTTGCACCTACAATGTTTTGATAATATTGCAACATCTATCACTTTTGCACTATCACCACAAGTAGCAGTTACAACCCCATTCAGGGATTTATGATCCCTCTTTTGCCAGGAACCATCTAATGTCACTACCAAATCCCTAGAACCACCACTAATTTCTACAGATTCCTCCACTGCTTCCTTCATGGTTTTAAAAGCCACATCTTCAACAGAGGATCCTACCAGTTCACAGTAGTACCCAAATTTGCTTGGAGGCGATGGCAAGTTCATAATACCACAAAACAGTTTACCAGCAGCAGACCCTTTTCCAATGGATGGAAGACCATACACAAGTCGAACATTCACATCAAACACTCTAGATCGTCCATTCTCACCAAAGAAACTGGCATGTGCACTGTAGAAAGTCACTTGATACTTGCAACATGCACAGATTATCTTCATCTCACAAGCTAAACCAAAGTGCTTTGTTATCTCTAGTCCCACTCCTACACTTGAACACATTTTGCACAGAACACTTTCTTTCAGCACAGAAAATAATAATCCAATATTCAGTACTTCGTTAATATCATCACTGGCACTAACATATTCACGAAATCTGTCACTTCTACCAGCCAGCTTCTTGCTAGAAGATGTCACAGGGCTATGGCCGGCCATGTGTTGCTTAGCAGAAGAACGCACTGTTTCAGTAATTGTAGTATCGCAACTTGGTATTAGTGTTAATTTTCTTTTCCCTACGTTCTTCCTCTTCTTATATACACGGTTACTAAAACGTGGCATCGTAACCAGAACAAAGCTTTACACAAGAAGTATAATACTACCAACAACAGGCGCAACACCGAACTAATTCGAAACGGTAAACAGCAAAGAGACGATGTTCCGCGCTCTTAGCGCTTCATTTGTCACAGAAAACAATGTAGCCAACCCTTGCACACTCGCTGTATGCGTAACATAAGGCGCTGTAAGCGTAACAGGCCGAGAAAATCCCAAGCAGTTCGCCAGGAAGTTATGAGAGCGTGTTAGATGCATTCAGCGGCCGCCCATTTCCTCTGCAGGCGTGGGGGAAAATGGTAATAACTCCAATTCTAGGGCGAGTAGAACAATAATTCAAAGTTTACATTAAAGAGGAATGTTCCAATTAATTTTCGGTAGCCAAAAAAAAAAAAAAGTAATTTTTTTGGATTTGACCACCTCCGGCTCCCCTTAAATGCCACTGTTTTGTCCGGCAACAAGTTAAAAAAAGTCCTGTTTCGTCTGTGTTGTAACTTTCAGACTGTACTTTGCAATTATACTTGGGAGATTACGCTCTTTCCAACATTCTATGCTGACATTATCCACAGTTAGCTCCCCCACAAACTCTGCGGCCAGTAATGCCACATACTTTGAAGCGGTGTAACAAACCAGAAGAAGCATGAGAAGTTTTCAACATTTAACTTTTTTGTGAATTCTAAAGCCTTTTCCTTCAGCATTGTACCTGAAATAAGTACATTAGTTGCACGCTTTAGCTGAAACCAAGTTTGAAGGCATTTTTCCATGTCTGCAAACTGTCCATCTTGGCCAGCTTTCGAAGAACGAAGTCTTATTTGGTTTAATTGGCCAGTATGGTAATTAAGGTGGAGTATGGGATTTTGAAACGCTTTGTGATGCTCACTTTAGGTTCACTAGAAATTCTTCGAAGTTGTTCGGTTATGTTTACATTCTCCTGCAAGGGAAGGCATTTTCTTTTTATATTGTAACGAACTCATCATTTTAGCATGAACGAAAATTGGAAACCACACTAAAAAAATTGAGTTCACCCCTTGTAAAAACACTCATTGTGCTCTCCACCTGCTGGCAATACCGTCAAGTGCCACTGGTATGTATCGTGTGATCACTGGCCTCCCCCCCCTCCCCCCGTCCCCCATTTTATTGGCCCATTACACGACGACATCGAGGCGCCCATGCACTGACAAGGTGCGGCGCGTCATGCCGACACTGATTGTGGGAACAGCTGCAGCTGTTGCTGTGAGCAACTTTCATGCTGCCGCTACTGCTGCTATTTTCGCTGACATTTCGTGCCGACTGTTCATAGGGGCGACACTATATTTCTTTATCGAACTTGATACGTCAAATATTAATGTCAAAGAAATTTGATGGTGTGGTAGGGAATATCGTCAAATCTCGTCTGTCAGTGTGGTCAAATCTATGGCCTGTATTGTGTTTGTGAACAAGGCTTGAAAGTTGGTGTGTTCCTTCAACTCGTTTTATTTTAAATGGATCACACCGTGGTTCAGGTCGAAAAAAATCGATTTTCGGTTTTCATCATATTTCGATAGATTAAGGTTTAAGTACTCTGAAAAGCATTTTTCTGAAAAAAATTTATTTCGAGCATTTAAAGAGCATTTTATGTGCTACGCCCACTTTTCTGTCACCCACTTTTCTGCATATATTTTAGATCTTTATATCCCCTACATTGCACGTTAGGGTTTTTTTAATTTTTTTTTTATTTTTATTTTTTTTTTTTTTTTTTTTTTTTTTTTTTACTCCCGGGTATGTTGGCTATGCTTGGAATGCAACGGTCGATATTCTTTTGTTTCTGCTGTTTGTAAACAACACGCTTTCAAACACGTGGCTAGTTTTGTTCAAGTGTGATTGCAAGTAGTTGTTATAGAAAACTTGCCGGTATAGTATGGGCAGGCAATTAGGAGAAATAAAGAAAATCTGGAGCAATGAAGAGAGATGTTTGGGCCATATTCTTCCGTAAGTCCTCTACTGATGATAAGCCATGTCATGGATTGTGTCCATCAGGAGAAAATTCGTGGTGCAAATACAATAGGGCTCAGTCACCTGGAGAATCTTATTCTCACTAGCATTCTCATCCTGCTGCTGTTATTACAGCAATTAAACCTATTTTCAGAGACTTGGCTCATCCTGACCTTCTAAGGAAATGTCTGCATGGGCAGACACAGAACCCAAAAGAATGGAAATAATGTTCATCCTATAACAGTACGAAGACTACTGCACAATCATGGATTTGAAAGTAGAACAGCAAGGAAGAAACCGTTCATAAGCAGGGTAAATGAACAGAAGCGCCTAGAATTTGCAACTCTGCACCGAAATAAAGATTCCACATTTTGGTATACAGTACTTTGCATGGATGAGGGTAAGTTTAACATCTTCCAGAATGATGGACAGCAAAAGGTGTGGCGAGAAAGGAATGAAAGTTGGAAGAAGAGAAATCTTGTCCCATCAGTGAAGTATGGTGGTGGAAATATTCTTGTGTGGGGTTGCAACAACATCACACTGTATGTTTACTTTTGTGCCTGACTGCTGTTTAATTTGTATATTCAGGATGTCAGTATATGGGATTATTATTAATTATGCAGTGTATATGTTGTTTTTCAGTTCCTAACATGTCTGTTTATGTCACAGAAAGTGATTACATAATATTTTCTTGATTGATTTTGACTTCAAGCATTATTTTTAGGGTGTAGGTAGACTTTAGTGTCCGACTGTATCTGATTGCACGCAGGGGTAATGGTTTCAGAAAGGCTGGGTACAGCTGCCCTAGATCTACGAGGGAAGATTAACAAAAATATTTGTTAAAGAAAAAACTTCAGGAAGGAACTTAAACGAATAAGTGACTCGAAGAAATAATAGAACCAACGCTGTGGTATTTCGAAGAGACGAGCCTTCTTGGAGACAATGATGTGGCCAATTCCCCCAGCCCGATTAAATCGTTAGAAACGCAGGAAGAATTTTTGACGCTCTATATACCTATTTTTCTTCCACCTTCTTATGTCTGCTTGCACCAAAGTAGAACAGTTACACTGCAAACCGAAACAAATAGCACAACGTTAACGGCAATTTTTATTTGGCAGTTTAGGGAGAATTTCAACAATAGTGCACAATATTATTATACAGTAATATCGACCGTCTTGGGAAAACACAATTCCCAGAGTATGTCACATCCGAGGCAAGATGTAATCTCGGCCGCTTTCAGGTTATTGGAACTCCGGGCAAGTCAGAGCTTGTAACGACTTGAGCGCATTGACAACAAAGAGCAGCGGAACCCGGCAGCCAGAGTTTTACCTGTGTGGGAAGAGAGCGTCGCGAGAGGGTCCCAAGGGAGCTTGCCACGTTGGCGACGGCCGTCGGCCTTCCCAGAACTGCCTTTGGGAAATCCCGGCGGTCGGGCTCCCCGCCGGAAGCCAGCCGTGGCGCCAGCAAACTTCGCCACGGGGCTGCCAAGGGGCGCGAAACCGTCCTCAAGAAAGAGACGACAAATACGCAGCTATACGGCGCATATTGTCGACTGGTGTTATCATCGAATCGCAGACTCGATAATTTTGGAAGTTAAACGTTCACAAATGTCAGAAATTCTGATAGTATAGGATGTTCGGAAATTCCCGTTACAACCTTCTCGGATTTGTAGAGGGGAGTGAGTACATAACATTTTGAGTAGGATCCCATGTCCGGAAACAACGACCTATTGTAGTTTATATACTTCTTTGTCCGGAAACGTATCGTTTCCGTGCTACAGCCTTTTCAAAACTTTTTTCCTGAGTAGGTGTGCAACAGAGTAGTCATGATGGGGGTTGATAACGTCTGATCGGCTGATGTCATTTGTCGTATATCCTATATCTCTGAACTGGTTCGAGCCTCATTCACGTGCCTGATTTTTAGAGCAATATGGTTGCGAACACGTTTTCAGAATACACCGACATGATCCTTCTGAATGGCGAGGCTCGCGGTGATGAAAGAACTGCTCGTCGCGTTTATCGAAATAGTTCTCCACAATGCCCGACTCATTGCTTACCCTTTTTGCAACAATTACGCAACAGCTTCGAAAAAGGGTACCTTCACCATCAGCAGACGTGACTGTGGGCTCCAACGAGATGCCGCACACCCGGATTGGAAGAGGCCATACTGCATCACGTTGAACAGAATCCATCAGCGAGTACCCGAACAATTTCTTTGGCTATTAATGAATTGAACTGTAAAACAGCGGATGTACTGGGTCACACCTAATTACTTATAAAAGTGGTCACGTCACCAACATGTTTTCAAATGATTGTACAGCATGGAAACGGTTCGCTTGCGGACATGGATTCCAATTCAAAATATTATCACCTCACACCCCTCTACAAGTCCTAGATGTCTATCGCGGAAATTTCCGAACGCCCAACGTTTGAGCAGTTGCCAGAGGGCTCGTGCACAAGCGCAGAGCTGAATTCACGCCTTCTCCCGCTTCTGGCTACTTCAAACGTGACTGTTTACCGTGTGAGCAGTAGCAGCAAGTACCCAGAGGCTACCCAGAAAAATTTTTAAGATGCGCCCAGCTACCAGATTCGCGCATGCTCAGAGCAAGCTGAGTTATAGTGGGGGGGAGGGGGGGGGGCGATCATTCTCCACGTGACCTGTGTAAATGTTTCGTGATATTCCTGGTCTATCTTCGTTAACACCTCCCACGTCAAATGAAAACAAAACAGATTTCTGTGGCAGGGAGCCATCAAGTGAATTAATATACATTCTCATAATCATGGAAGAAGTTAGTAGTTTCAATTTCCACGTTATTAGCAATCTACCATTAATGTCTTAATGAAGTTCTTTCTGTCGGTTTTGTAGAGAAATTTGCTTCAATTAATTTTTCCCGACGGGGCAGTCAGTTTATTTGAAACGAAGAAGTGTTTCATTCCACACTATTGGCTACTTTCAACTTCGTTCAATTTCAAGTGCACATTTTCATTTCTGGGACGAATAATATTATACCATAATAAAGAACCAAACATACGGATAATACAGAACTGGTACTCCAAGAAAATTGGTATCCCGAAAACCACATAGAAAAGCTGAATATACTTCAGAGTGAATCTGGACATAGAAATGTGCACTTAGAGCAGAATGAATCATTTTAGTATGATTTACGAAATTCCGACGCTGTTGAAGTAGTCTCTGATGTCCTGTTTCTTTTACGACACTGTAAGATCTCTTAATGTTGTATACATACGAACACACGTAAATATTCACTTGAAGCAGGCAAATTTGGTTAGTAGTTTTGTATTAAATATTTTGTTTCAAATACGGTATATTGACAGCTGTAGCAGAATTTTACAAATCTACCTTCAGTGAAACAATGTTTTTCGATCACAAGACACTTGTCTAGTACTTCCTGTAGGCGCGAAGTTATTTCTTAATTTGTGTTGTTTACATCTTAAATTTATGGAATGCCACTCTGTGCTGAATTGTAGACTGGCGCATACCGTGTTTATCGTTTTAACTCCCTACGTGCCTTCATATTTATTCCTAGAGTAGAATATAAACTGTGAGTTGTACAGTTTCTCTGCCTCACAGACAACCTTGTTAATTTTTTACACATTTTGAAATAGTCATGAAATCATTTATTGCCCTTTATTCTGGTGTAAGCTACACGGCTTTTAAGGGCTTCACACAACAGCGACGGATCGCAGCGATCCGTCGCGTGGGCGATCGATCGCTTCGTAGATCACACGAGTGTGTGCAAATCGCAGCGATCGGTCGCCGATCGCTGATCCCATGAAAATTCCATGCAATCTGATGGATCGCATGCGATTCGTGATTGCAAACGGCTGCCCGGTTGGGTAGCTGTGTGGCAATACGGCTGCGACTCATTTCTCTATTTATTAAGTCTGTTTGTCTAGTTTTGTTTCGTTTCACTTTACCCACGTTGAGTAAGAAATTTACGTTAGAATTTGAAGTTATTCAGGGACCAAGAACTGTTCTGAGAAGTGAAGTGGAACCCGGAGTTGCCTTTCATATTAAGAACTAATACAAAATACACTCTCCAGTTTCGCAGTGATAAGCATTTTGAAGCTTGTGCTGTAGATGTAGAATTGTTGGGAAGTTTATAGCACTAGCACAGGAATGTGGTAATGGTCGCAATACAATGAACCTCATCCTATGATTTTGGGTTATTTTGCCATGATTGCAAGCATTATTACAGTTGTTAACAGCTAACAAGAATGACATACGTACGTACCAAATTGCTAAGACGACATTCTAATTTAAATGTTCAGGGCAAATCTAGGAAATATTACTCAACCAGGAGGGAAGGTGCTTGCCTGACCGATTTTTGAGTATTGTTCATCAATCTGGGGTCCTTATCAGGCAGGACCGATAGAAGAGCGGAGCTTTGCATCACGGGATCGTTTAGTCGGCGCGAGAGCATTAGAGAGGTACTCAATAAACTCTATTGGCAGACGTTACAAGAGACGCATTGTGATTGCGTATCGTGAAGAATTTTACTATTGAAATTTCCAGAGAGCAGTTTCCGGGAAGAGTCGGACAACATATTACTACCTTCCACATACATCTCGCCAAAAGACGGGGAAAAGTAAGTGTTGCCAGAACCCTCCACTACCAATCGTTAGATGCCTTCCGGAGTATAATGTAGATGATGCATTGGCGTACCAACTATTTCTTTAGAGGGAAGCAGACAAACCATTTACTGATTTCGTCTTTCAGCAAAACTGTTAAGAATATATGCATACCGATAGTGTGCGAAAGTGTGTTAAGTAATCAGTGCTCTTCTTCAGAGAGAAACAACTCATTAATGCTAATATGGGCCCAGATTTGTAGGTCGTGCTCTTGAAAACAATTTTGTTCCTTTAACTTTTAAAAAGACATCATTTATCTTGGAAGACATTGGTCCTACTTTGTTTTGAGACCATTTACGAAAAGGAATTCATATTTACTGTAGACTGCAATATCAATCGGTCATATTGTCACTGTGCACCACATCTTAGTGAAAAATTAAATCGTAATTTGTTTGAAAAAGAAGGTACTTATTTTGTCTTTATTTATATTTAAAAATTTTACGTACTATTTCCAAATGCAGTTTTCCCTTCGACAGTTTGGGAAACGAGTTCTTTCATGACATCCATAACATTTATTTATTTGGGGATAACGTAATAAGTATCTCTTCCATATGGGGTAGTCGCTTTAGATTCTCTTGGTTGAACCTTCGATCAATTTTATTCAGAAGGAGATCAAGAATTTCAAACAAATCTTTCCTAAATTTTCGTTCTTGAGACAATTCTTTGGGAACAGACGGTGTTTCTGTGTGCTGGTCTTGAAGAAGATTTTCCTACACACCTTTGTTCCGCCCAGACCTATTAGCTGCAACCATCTAAACAGTGGGCGCGCAGAAACTCAATTTCTAGTGTCAGTCTGAGAAGGATGTTTTTAATGGTAGTTGTCAACGTTTGCGCCTTGGAATCCGGCGGACTATATGAACCCAGAAAAAAATTTTTTTTTTATTTCGAGCGTCTCGGGGTCACCATAACGTACACAAAGAGTGAGCTGCTCCTGGCCAGTCACGTTCGTCGTTGAATCTGCCATAATTACGTAAAATGGGGAATATTTTTATTTGATGCGCAATTTCTCGCTGCATCACGCGACCCATAATTTCAAGTACTTCGTTTTGTATCACTGGGGCCAACCAAGTGTCATGGCATTTCATCCATATCTTCAGTTCTGGCACATCATTCTTCAAAAAAATGGTTCAAATGGCTCTGAGCACTATGGGACTTAACAGCTATGGTCATCAGTCCCCTAGAACTTAGAACTACTTAAACCTAACTAACCTAAGGACAGCACACAACACCCAGCCATCACGAGGCAGAGAAAATCCCTGACCCCGCCGGGAATCGAACCCGGGAACCCGGGCGTGGGAAGCGAGAACGCTACCGCACGACCACGAGATGCGGGCATCATTCTTCCTCTCATCGAGAAGTGTCATGACATTCTCAGAGACTGTTTCATGACCTCTCAGTGCGTTTCCTGTTCGACCCAGGAACCTGAATGAACTGATAATTGCTAGTAAAGCGGTTCTAGCTTTCTCCTGATATGTCAGCTGACGTCGCGCGACTTGGGCTATCGCCGGCCGCGGTGGTCTAGCGGTTCTAGGCGCGCAGTCCGGAATCGCGCGGCTGCTACGGTCGCAGGGTCGAATCCTGCCTCGGGCATGTATGTGTGTGATGTCCTTAGGTTAGTTAGGTTTAACTAGTTCTAAGTTCTAGGGGACTGATGACCACAGATGTTGAGTCCCATAGTGCTCAGAGCCATTTGAACCATTTGAACTTGGGCTATCACAGGTGTGTTATTTTCACGTTGCTGAGTATCTGCGAGAGACTATCGATGAAAAAGACTCTTCACGCGTACCTTGAAGTTTTCTGTAGCTTCTTTCCAGTTAAAGAAACCTTCTTCGAGAAAACCCGTCTCTTTCCGTGGTCTTCTACTGTTCACAAAGTGGACGGACCGAATGCAGTCATAACAGAAAATACTGCCACTCTTTTCTTCGTAATGTAGCTACGGATAAGCGACAAATCATTCCGATTTACAAGATCTTCCATTCCGTCATGGAAACTTATGCTTCTCTGATGGGTGAAATTTTGTTTCAAAAACAGATATACTTGAAGTAGAGCCCATTGTGTCTTCATGTGAGAATAGGGTTCTGCATGCTTTGACAGTCCTATGCCACTAAACGATCCCGTCATGCAAAGCTCCGCTCTTCTATCGGTCCTGCCTGATAAGGACCCCAGATTGATGAACAATACTTAAAAATCGGTCCATTTAAATTAGAATGTCGTCTTAACAATTTGGTATGTACGTATGTCATTCTTGTTAGCAGTTAACAACTGTAATAATGCTTGCAATCATGGCAAAATAATCCAAAATCATAGGATGAGGTTCATTGTGTTGCGACCATTACCACATTCCTGTGCTAGTGCTATAAACTTTTAAGTCTGTCGCCTCTACCTGAAATCGTTAAAGATAAAAACGAGCAACATGACGTATCTCGCACACATCACACCAACATAATAATAGCTTTCAACAAGCAAAGTACGTTCAGGGAGCACAAGCTTAGTAAGAAACACTCATAATTGACCGTAACGTATTTAGGTCACCGATATCAATGCTTGTGCTTTCTTGTAAGTATCTTCGACCAGTATTAGTACTATCAGACTGAGACTGGCACTGTCATGGGTAAAGCTATTACAAACGATGTGAGAGTTTTTAGTGCTGCTACCACCTCCAGAAAATTCTTTGTTAGATTTTTGTGACATTGTGCAGTACTACACCTAAAGTAATAAAATATTAATCATCGTATTATAAATATCAGGCAAGACCCATGGATCGAAGTACGCATTAAAAGCGAACGAAAAGTTAGACACTAAAATATAAAAATAACTTCCTAATTGTACTTGTCGCAAGTAATCGGAATCACTGGAAACATTATTGAACATCTATATGGTCAATTACAAAAGAGGGTGCAAATCAGGTTTTAAAGCAATACTGCAGTGTAAATGGAAGAACAATGACATCAGACATAACAAACTTGCACAATTCATACCAAATCGATTGCGACTGAATATTTATATTGTAGTCGATGGCTGACGTGCAGCATCATTTATAGCGAACTAAAATGTGCAAGGAATACAAAAATAATTCGTTGACGCTGTACTACAGAGGGTGTCCCAGTAGGAATGGCCAATATGCAGTATATCAAAGGAACGATCATCCGAAGAAAAAACATCTAGTAAATATGTGCCCAAAATGCATACCATAAGAGCTATGAACGGTTGTTCATCTTCGCTACTGTGAAACACATCTCTTCGACTGAACAGGTGGCCATGTTTACTAGCCGTATATATGGCGTAAATAGATTGGTAGTTATTCTTGGTGCTGAAACAGAATTTCCTAAAATACGCCTGACACAGTAAAAAAAATCTACGTGATTTACTTGTATGGGACCTATACCTATGTTTGTTGAGGCCTCATGGACAGTTACTCGACTAATAAATATTGCAAGAGAACAAAAGGGACTATTGACGTCGCCGCCCTTTAATTGGGATGTAATTGTTTTACTTGCAATCAATGTGAAGGACAATTTAGGGTTGTGAAATATTTTCAATGGTTCAAATGGCTCTGAGCTCTATGGGACTTAACATCTGAGGTCATCAGCCCCATAGAACTTACAACTACTTAAACCTAACTAACCTAAGGACATCACACACATCCATGCCCGAGACAGGATTCGAACCTGCGACCGTAGCAGTCGCGCGGTTCCGGACTAAAGCGCCTAGAACCGCTCGGTCACTACGTCCAGGAAACTATTTTAATCTGTTAAAATGAAAACCAGTGGTGGCATGGTTAAGAGAAACTGGGACCTCTTTCATTAAATGACTTACTTAATTCAAAAATTTTACGAAAGTTAATGCAATTGCTTCTGAAACACCAACAGCCCACAGTTTTGGCTTTGAGAGCAAAACTTATGTCACAATTTTGTTGCTGAGCGTGAATTTAAATATCTTTCGTTTGGGAAATTAGTGTTAAACTGATTATCGGACTTGTAATATGGAAATGATTGCAGGTTCTACCGTATTTAACAAACAATAGATTACGACGCGTGAAATGGCGCACGCAAGCTATAATAACCAAAAGAAATGCTTCCGTATTTAAGAAAACACCAAAATTTAAGAAAACACACAAAATTATGAATCTGTAGAGGAAGGACAGGTTTGAAAATAAAATACGGTAAAACTTTAACAGTATATTTTAAGGAAAAAAAAGTCAACTTAAACGATTCCACACAGGCTAAAAATTAAAACAAAAGATCCTCTACATGAAACTCGCGATAATCAAGCACACACACTTGATATTCTGATATCCTAAACAGTTGCAACTGCACATAAGTAAGTAATAGTCTAAAAAGAGCTCCTATGACCATTTCATCGGATACCCAGAATTACTTGCGTAACATGAATCAAGCTAAGTGAGAAAGACAAACATAATGGCCAAAAGAAAAGAGCAAAAGAGCAGAGCAAAAAAGTGAGCAGTGCCCTTTTGTCATGACTATTTATATTACTTACACATTATGATATTTGTATAAATGTCGATATATTATCCAGAGGTGTCTGGCATAGTTACATTAGTTTGGGTAAATTTCATGTAAAAGTTGAGGACGTTATAAAATGGCCCCCTAAGTGTAGAGATCACATTGTTTTGACTGTTGGAGATTAACATTTAACTAACGTTACTTAATTTGTTGTTTTCATTGTTCATTGGCGTAAAGTTCACAGTTTTGCATGTGACTTGGATACCTCTACTTTCATTTTAAAGAAATCGCGATTATCTGAGTACATTTACATTTAGATTTGCACTTTACAGTTGCACTTGTTATTTGACTGAGGCCTGTATTCTAACTTGTACCCCGACTGTAATTACTCGTCCACCTATTCAGGCGCGGCCCCAAAGAAAGCATGGTTAGAAACCAAGGGATGAGCGACAGTCCTCAGTCTTCAATGAACATTATTTGAATATTTGGATAGCAAAGTACAATAATATTTTACTTGTTACAAGACAGTACAAACATTGCAGAAATTCATAGGCATTTTCTCATGTCGTTTTGAAAACGCATTAAGTTTGGAAGTCCATAAAATGTTCATGATAACACATGTCAAACAGGATTATTGCCGTACATAAAATGTTCAGGTTTTAAAAAATTCTTTCGTGTGAAAGTCTCTTGCCATACAGTGTTTTTTTCATTTAAAGGTCTCATTGTGGGGGTTTGTCATAAACATTATTTCTCGCAAATCAAAAGCGTAAGTCTTTACGAAACTGAGTTTGATTAAGAATTTTTCACAGTTTTACAACGTCGAATATAGTGATTTGTAGTTGCGATGATAGATCTTGCGACGGACTGCAAGAACGACGGTTCTTGCTGGTAGATGGTAGTCGATGCCAGGAGCCTCAGGTGCGGACAGGAATATGGAAGACATGCCAAGATTTGGAGTTGGTTACTGGATACAGGTGGCTAGGTCTTGCTCTTTCGCAGGAAAGGCATCTCGGGTAAGGGGTACATGGAAATGATAGATTAAGCATTAAAATACAGGCATAAAATTCCGCGGTTTGGCTGAAAAATGTTGTATTAGTACATGTATTGTCCTATGTATGCTGTTCGTGATGATAGTTTACAGTTCGTTGTGTCCGTTATTTCTTTTGTTTGCGTATTGTTCGCCGCAGTGAAGTTTCGCCATCTGTACTGTTGTCCACGTTGTCGTTTCTTTCCGATTGCATCACGATTGTTATTTGTTTGCAGTTTATTTATTGGCATATTACGCCATCACTATTTGCACTAAAAGAGCGTTCATAGCATAGCAGTGACAAATCTCTGTTTTGAAATGCTGGGCGATCACGTGGCTCGCATTCCACCGCAACAATTCGGAGTTTCGCGGGGAACATTGTCGATGTGCGGTTTAAGCTGAAGGCTGTGTGCACTCCGTTCGTAGCAGTGCGATTTCCCTAGAATGACTACTTGTGCTTTACGTAAGAGTTTGTACACAGGATGCTCCACCTGCGCACGTGATTGAACACTTCACTGAAGGTAAGCGTCTACGTTATTATGCACTTTACAACACTAGTATGTTCACTGTTCTCACAATTTTGTGCTATACTCACAAAATTCACGTACTAAAGCTTTCTCTGAGCGTCTTTAATAGCACAGACTTTGGAATTCGTTTTAGCAATTACATACAGTCTTCAGAGTCAGATTACCTGATATTGAAGCTATGCTTTAAATCTAACGTCCAAATGAGCTTTGTTCGCAGTGTGGAGAATCGTTGGATACATCACCTTACACTACTTGTTTAATATTTCCTTTGGAACATGACTGTACATGGACATTAATTATATCAATTTTTGCAGTATCTTTGAAAATTCGCGATGCGAACTGTGTTTGGTCATTATTTTATGTGTTGTGCGGCCGCGCTTTACGGGTATGTATTTCGTTCGTATTGGGCACCCAGTTTATTTCGGACACTTTCATAGGATTTGTCGACCTGGAAAAAGCGTTCGACAATATAAAATGGTGCAAGCTGTTCGAGGTTCTGAAAAAAGTAGGGGTAAGCTATAGGGAGAGACGGGTCATATACAATATGTACAACAACCAAGAGGGAATAATAAGAGTGGACAATCAAGAACGAAGTGCTCGTATTAAGAAGGGTGTAAGACAAGGCTGTAGCCTTTCGCCCCTACTCTTTAATCTGTACATCGAGGAAGCAATGATGGAAATAAAAGAAAGGTTCAGGAGTGGAATTAATATACAAGGTGAAAGGATATCAATGATACGATTCGCTGATGACATTGCTATCCTGAGTGAAAGTGAAGAAGAATTAAATGATCTGCTGAACGGAATGGAGAGTCTAATGAGTACACAGTATGGTTTTAGAGTAAATCGGAGAAAGACGAAGGTAATGAGAAGTAGTAGAAATGAGAACAGCGAGAAACTTAACATCAGGATTGATGGTCACGAAGTCAATGAAGTTAAGGAATTCTGCTACCTAGGCAGTAAAATAACCAATGACGGACGGAGCAAAGAGGACATTAAAAGCAGACTCGCTATGGCAAAAAAGGCATTTCTGGGCAAGAAAAGTCTACTAATATCAAATACCGGCCTTAATTTGAGGAAGAAATTTCTGAGGATGTACGTCTGGAGTACAGCATTGTATGGTAGTGAAACATGGACTGTGGGAAAACCGGAACAGAAGAGAATCGAAGCATTTGAGATGTGGTGCTATAGACGAATCTTGAAAATTAGGTGGACTGATAAGGTAAGGAATGAGGAGGTTCCACACAGAATCGGAGAGGAAAGGAATATGTGGAAAACACTGATAAGGAGAAGAGACAGGATGGTAGGACATCTGCTAAGACATGAGGGAATGACTTCCATGGTACTAGAGGGACCTGTAGAGGGCAAAAACTGTAGAGGAAGACAGAGATTGGAATACGTCAAGCAAATAATTGAGGACGTAGGTTGCAAGTGCTACTCTGAGATGAAGGGGTTAGCACAGGAAAAGAATTCGTGGCGGGCCGCATCAAACCAGTCAGTAGACCGATGACAAAAAAAAAAAAAATATCCTCGCCTAAGGTAGCCAATTTAAAGTCACTGCCCGTTAATTGGAGTTTAATTATTTTACTTGCGATTAATGTGAAAGAAAATTTCTGATTGTGAACTATTTTTATATTAAAATGAAAACCAATGGCGGCAACGTTAAAAGAAACTGGTGCCTCTTTCATTAAATGACTAACTTAATTCAGAACTTTTACGAAAGGTAATGCAGTTTCTTCTGAAAATAGCAACGGATGACAGTTTTTGCTTGGAGAACAAATCTTTTGGTAAAATTTGTTAGTGACCGTGAATTTAAAAATGTTTTCTTTCGGAAATTACTACTAAACTGATTATCGGACTTCGTAATATTGAAATGATTGCAGCTTATATCATATTTCGCAAACAACAGACTACGGTGCATGAAGTGGCGCTCGCAAGCTATAATAACCAAAAGAAATGTTCAATATTGAAGAAAACATATAAAATTATGAATCTGTAAAGGAAGGACAGGTTTGTAAATGAAATATTGTAAAACTTTAACTGTACATAAATAAAAGACAACTTAAACGATTCCACAGATACATATTATGATCTTTGTATAATTATCGATATATTATCCAGAGGAGTCGGGCATAATTTCATTACTTTGGTAAATTTAGTGTAAAAGATATTTTACGGGATTATCTTCAATTTATTGCTACTATGTTAAGAGACGCGAACAGTTTAATTGCTGATAAATCGGTAGTTATGTATTTCTCGATAAAAGAACATACCTCGAACGAATGCTGGTATTAAAAGGCGCAGAAATGATTTGCGTCAATCTACAACGGCATTGGAAGACGATTTGATAATTTTCAAATATAAAAACCGCTACGTTAGCGTAAAAACCATTTCGAAATCTGGAAGTGATAGCCCTGTTTATACCTATGATTATCGTCTCCTCTCCTACCACAATTCACGTTGGGTTTGAGTTTTCATTTACAGATATCTTGCCATTCCAGAGAGGGAGCCGAGGAAACACCCAGCGGAAAACGCAGAAGCGAAGTGAGCTCAAACGGAATGTCCGCAGCTCGTGGTCGTGCGGTAGCGTTCTCGCTTCCCGCGCCCGGGTTCCCGGGTTCGATTCCCGGCGGGTCAGGGATTTTCTCTGCCTCGTGATGACTGAGTGTTGTGTGATGTCCTTAGGTTAGTTAGGTTTACGTAGTTCTAAGTTCTAGGGGACTGGTGACCATAGATGTTAAGTCCCATAGTGCTCAGAGCCATTTGAATCAAACGGAATGTGGTCAAGGGTGGCCCCATTAACTGTGAGTACAGCGAGCTGGGAAAACCCATGTTAACTGGTTTCGTTCAAATGGCTGCGGAGATGGACAACGCAGGCAGACGTAGGAAGCCTTGGGAAAAGCGCCCTTAACGACCGTTTCAGACCCTAAGGGCGGATTCTGCACAGTCGCTATGACAATAACAGCTACCTGTGCCTTTGTGCGGCTACCTCATCGTCTCTAAAAATAGAAAATGAACACAGTAACAAGCCCTAGAACTCACCAAACGCTCTAAGAAACTGTGCGGTCTCACTGCGCTCTCTTCTTTCCTTCGTTTCTTCTACAAAAATTGTAACACCTGGACAACTTCCGAGTTCCACTTCTCTTATATTCACATGTTTCTCGCTCGGAAATAAATTCATTTCTTGTACATCATCATTATCAGTAGTATCCTATAATTTAGCAGTAGCGTGCTCTCGTACCATTCCTAAATCACTTTAAAATGATTCACATACGATACACTGATAACAAAATAATTGCATTTTCGAAATTGCAGGAGTCAAGTAAAATATTTAAATGTAGGATTAGTTCTCATAGGATGTAAACCCTATCAACTTGATACTTAGCGTATAGTTCTCGTATAGAACTAAAACATGTTTTCTTTTCATTTTTTGATGTTTCCCTTCCGCAATGGCTGTTTCACAAGTAATATGGGAGTTACACCGTCTGCGACTGTGTAAAGTCTTATTTCACTGTGTCTTTGGCATCATCAGTAGTCACTGTAACAATCGGTTTAATTAGATCACAAACAGTTCTCATGTTTAAAATAACGTAGAATCTAGAAAAAGTGAGTGATAAAAGAGTGTTTTTAAACAAGAGGACTGTTTATAATCTCGTCAAACATACTTGTAAGCTAAACCACAACTATTAAAGAGACCACTGATAATAACGCGTTTTGCTCAAACAGTACTTTATGCGGTGGAAAGACGGCATAGCTCCCACATAACTAAATCCTATACATTTCTTTCTTCCTGTGCCTGAAATATTTTTGGAAATTCTGTTTCAGTATGAAGAATCTATTTACACCCTACAGGAAAGCTGTTACTGTGCATGAACGAGGAGTATTAAAATACAGATGTTATTCTCAGCGTACATTAAATTTTTACATCTTTTAGTTACACAAATAGGTAGTACTTCTCATTGTAAGTAACTAACATCCACAGAATAAATGGAAGAGGTTATACCAACTATGCAAACAGTCTTGAGAATTCAATTAGAGGAGGGAAACTATCCTTTTAGCTAACCGATCTGTACATAGCTGTACGTGGAAAAAGTCTGGTGTTTCCAACTAGGGCGCTTAAAAATTCTAAATTCAGAAATGCATTTTCTCATGCTGCTTCGATTTATTCTCACGTCTGATAAGTCAGAGGCTGTTGCAAATGAAGCGAAGATAAAAATATTGCATACTGCCACCACTATTATTTATTTGTTCTGCAACCTCTTCAGATAGACAGTCGAGACACAGCAATGGACAGTCGAGACACAGCAATGTAATGTGATGGTGTAAATTTTATTGTGTTTCTGGGAAGTGCTGCATAAGGTCACTCACTACAAGTACTGTACGAATAGTTAATAGGTCCGTTAACTAAATGTGCACTTTACTTACTGGAGTGTTGTATTGCTTGCAGTTCACTTACAATACAGCACTGAAAACGTGTATAAAATCATGGAAACACATCGTCGAACAACCTATCATGTTGGTGACTCACTGCAGCATTTTATTTATCAGTAAATGCTTCAACTTTCCTTCTGAACACGAATTCAATTCGTTATTCGTAGCCATAGATGACGCAGTGTATTGTCTATCCTCTTAAAAGCATTGTGATTTGGATATTTTCACGAATTTTTTTAACCAGCACACAATAACAATTTTCAGCATCGTAATTGTGGTTTCTTGGCAATCCTTGTTTTAGACAGAACACGCTAGTTTTAAAAGAAACTAATTTAATTTCCCGTGTCCAAAAATGATGATGGTCACTTCGCCTCTTCATTTTTGTCAGCTGTACTATATTTTTGTGGTCTTGGATGTAGTTTCTGCTATCCTATCGTTGTTGCAACTTGAATTCGCAGGGGAAGTTGCAAATGTCGTTTGCGAATCATGGATATTGTACCTCGTATGTGATTTTATGTTTAAGTTTTTTTTTAAAATCCTATAGGACTTAACTACCAAGGTCATCAGTCCCTAAGCTTACGCACTACTTAACACACACACACCCATGCCCGAGGGAGGACTCGAACCTCCTCCGGACCAGCCGCACAGCCCATGACTGCAGCGCCAGAGACCGCTTGGCTAATCCCGCGCGGCTATGATTTAATTGTTCTTAGGCTTTTAGTACAGAGGTAAGGCGCACGCTCGAAATTTGCATACATCACGGTTGAAGGAAAGGGGGGGGGGGGCGTAGTTAGAGACTGACTGAAAACAGTCAGGCAAAATAAAAGAACCATAGTAGTGCATAATAACAGTTCACCGTGGCAACACGCTAGGAATTTGTAGTGCCAAATACATGTAATGCGCTGTGGGAGCATACGGTCATTCTTTCACACTGGTTATATAGCAAGTGCAGACTTGAATTTAACTTTAGTATTTTGGCACCAAGGCAAGATCACGGATAACCTTCGAATCTCGTTGGCTGACAAATACATAACACTGCTTGCTCACAAAATTAATTATGATGTTAAGCAGAAAGACGTGCACCCAACGACATGGTCTTTGAAGCGAGTACTTAATGTAAACAACAAGAGAATGAAGCCAAAACTAGATCTAGAACACTCCAATTGGGCGATTTATATCAGAAATACGAGTTAAAGTGTGACTGAACTTGATACGTTGTTTGAATCACATCTTCGTCCGGCAATTAAGCGCCCTAAAATATATGAACAATAAAAATAACCTATTAAAAACGTTGCATCCTATATAGGATTCGAAAACTCGAATTCACTGTCACATAAAGATGCCTTCAAACGCAACAAAAGACCAACTGTACAGAAGTTATTACTTCCCCTTTTTTAATGGCTTATGTCTGACAACCAACAATTTAGTATTCTGTCACACAAAAAGTAACGTCGTTTATCAATTCACAGAGAAATATTGCGTCTGCGATGAGCGTAGTCCATGAAAAAATTCAGTTCTATGCGATTTGCTTTTTTAATATAGTTAAGATAGAACAGAGTCATCAGACAGCTCATTGATCGAAAGAATATCACGATAAAATATTTAATTTCATTTTAAATAGTTGCACTTGGTAAGCTTTTTACACAAAATAATATACACCGACATGACGTCTACATGAATACTTCGGAATTCACATTTAAGTGTTTGGCCGAGGGTTCTACAACCACTTCCAGAGTATTCCTCGACTGTTCGACTCTCAAATTAACACATGGTAAATATTAATACCTAAATCTTACGAGCTCTGATTTCTCTTGCTTTTTTAAAGCAATTTCTCGCTGCGTGAGTGGACACCAACAAAATGTATTCGCAACCGAGGAGAAAGTTGGCGATGGAAATTTCGTGAAAAAAATCTCGCCGCAACGATAAACGCCTTTGTTTTAATCACTACCATTCCAGCTCGCATAACGGTGACACACAATTTCCTACAGTGCGTCCGCTAATGCTTTCCGCTGCGGCGAGTTCCACGTGTCACGCCTTTTCGGGGCGCATGATGTTGGCAGTACATTCATGTCGTGTCTAAGATAGGAGCCGGGATTCACTGCCACTGGCTGCAGTTATGTTGGGAGGTGAGATTCGACATTATAAATTAAAACAATGACATGAATTATATATTAATTACAATTAAATACACTTCGCTCACTAAAATCACGGGAAATGTTTACTTTTTTGCTGAAGGCATAGTGCAACACGTTTACATTTATTTGCGAACGTCTTTACCAGTGGGTCGCGTGTTATCGTATGCAGATAATAAATTATCGCTGTCATCAGTGCATTTATTGTCTTTGGGTTGTTTGATGCACAAATGTTTTACCCGGGGCTTAATATTTTGCTTCCTGTTGTTACGCCGAGTTGTGTCACCATTTTATCCGCAATATCTCGACGATAAACCAGACTGGTTGGAGTCCAGGCAGGGAATACATGTAACAACAAATCTCGCGCTACGCGATGAAACGGCTGTATCGATTGTCGAAATATTGTGGATAATACCGTAACATAACTCGACAAAACATCCGGAAGCACAATATTAAGCACTGCGAGAAAACCTGAGAGGTCAGAGGTAGACGCTTAATTGACGACATGCTTTACTTCCTGGCTTGCCGTCCAATTACTCGTATATCCTATTTCCGCCGCACTAGCAGCTGCTTTTTGGCTGATTCATTACTTTTCCGTTTGCATTGACAGCTGTCATTCAGTTATCGATATCTGCTACAAGATATAGACTGTTCTAGGACACTTCATTTTTTGCAACCTTCGCTCCATGTTCTGACTTCTGTTTGTATTTCACATACCGATACGACATAAATGTAGGGTGTAAAATTAGTGAATATCTCAATATTTGTCTTAAATATTTGCACAAGTACACAAGACTTATTACACTGATAAATGCCTCAATATAATTTAATGTTACGGTGCATTGATATACTTTTCATAGACGATCTACACCACAAATAGCCGACAGTATGTATCCTGTGACGATAGCTTGTAACGCCTTTATTTGACTCTCCAATACTGCGGAAAAATGGCACAGAATAATTCACAAAATCTGTTTCAATAATTATGACAGAAAACAGTTGTCT
Organism: Schistocerca americana; assembly: GCF_021461395.2. NCBI lineage: Eukaryota > Metazoa > Arthropoda > Insecta > Orthoptera > Acrididae > Schistocerca > Schistocerca americana. The sequence continues at coordinate 614,103,569 of NC_060120.1, forward strand.
TGGTTAGTCTCTATCTTCTTAATCAATAGAACGTAGAGTTACGAGACGCGACGGCAGTAGACAAAAATTCAAGCCAAGCCAACCGTCAGAGCGTCAGGGAACCAAACGTATTAATGTGATTTACACAATTTTAATATCCGTAGATGAGGACAAGGAACTTGCAAATTCGGTGAAGATGCAGATAGCATTTTTCTTATCCGCGCAGACTTCTACACTTGGCGTCATTTCTTATACTCAGCGATGCAGACAAGTTTTGATTCCCGGCCCAAGCCATTTTTAATATGGTTAGTGATTCAGATTATTTTATGAGTTTCAAAATACGTTCTGCAGTACCGTGCAACGGCGTGGGTCAAAGGAACTGCCGAAGTAGAAACGCGGGAAGTGTATAGTTCTGTCGTGACGTCACAATATAGCTCGTTTGTTAAGCTTATGGGTGATGCGATACGCATTGAGTGACGTAAGAGTTCTTGAGTTGGCGAGAGCTCTAGATGAGCACACTTTGTACATTTCCTGTAATCGATGGCACCGCTGGTGTTAACAGTTATAGCCAGCTGACTGTTGTTGTCGTCTTCAGTCTCATGCGGCTCTCCATGCTACCCTATCCTTTGCAAGCTGCTTCATCTCCCAGTACATACTGCATCCTACATCCTTCTGAATCTGCTTAGTGTATTCATCTCTTGGTCTCCCTCTACGATTTTTAACCTCCACTCTGCCCTCCAATGCTAAATTTGTCATCCCTTGGTGCCTCAGAACATGTCCTACCAACCGGTCCCTTCTTCTTGTCAAGTTGTGCCACAAGCTCCTCTTCTCCCCAATTCTATTCAATACCTCCTCATTAGTTATGTGATCTACCCATCTAATCTTCAGCATTCTTCTGTAGCACCACATTTCGAAAGCTTCTATTATCTTCTTGTCCAAACCATGTATCGTCCATGTTTCACTTCCATACATGGCTACACTACATACAAATACTTTCAGAAACGACTTCCTGACACTTAAATCTATACTCGATGTTAACAAATTTCTCTTCTTCAGAAACGCCAGCTGACTAATCTTGTATAATATTAAAAGTTTGTCTTCGTTGTTGAGCAGAAAAAGGAAACCCAAAAAAACAGTAAGTTTGATACAATGAGGCTAGGCCTGATTCCCAATTCCCAGCTTGTGAAGACTGTGCGTTGAGTGGAAATGTTATATCAAAATTACGTTTTTCAACCCCACACTTTCTCCTGAACTCTTCGTTGTGCTGTGCATGAACTGATAATTTATTCCGTTTTCTCACACTTTCTTTTTCTGCTTCTCTTGGATGTTCTGTCAGATTTGTTCCTCTGATTTTATTTTTCTTGATGAACTGCCGAAGCCCCATTTCTTTCGCCCTCGTCCACTAAATTTGTTGACTTCTCAGTTAACCTCTTGTACCGATAAATCTTTTTGCTTTTGTATTTAGGACTGTTTCTTTACTTAATCAATAAGAAGATTATCATTATCGGCGTTGTTCGCCTTGAGTGTTTCGTAACTTTCATAGCAAGCAAACTTCTTTGCCAGAAGTTAAGAGTCACATATTTTCATAATAACGGACTCACATTTACTATGATGCAGTTATCATCGGTAAGAAAGTATATCTCTACAGTGATTAGGCTCTTGGTTTTGGATAATCTTTAAACGAAGTAAGTTTCTTCTTTGAGAGTAAGGTGTTTCGAGTTCGCGATAAATGTACACTTAAGGCAAAATTACGGCATAGGAGCAAAGATTGTTATCTGTTGTTTTCAGAATGAATTGGATCTATTGTGCTCATATAGCGATATTTGGCAGGCTAAGACCTGAAGCGTACTGCTCACAAAATTATACTTCTGACCAAAAATCAAAGTATAAAAATATTGCTTTCGTCGTAGTGTCTCCACCAAATTCAGTAGGATGCAATCTTGTTAAACTACTTCGTAAGTGTAAATATTAAACATCGAAAAAATGTAACGTGAATACAGCTTTTCTCACAAGAGACACCACAGTTCATGAATGGGCCATTTGATCAGAATGGGCATCAACATCAACCATTAGGAACTCACCCCATCCAACCGTTCTACTTGTGATTATGTTTGTCAAAACAGTACGCATTATTAGATGAGGTACGCAAATGAGCACTGTGCAGGGAACAACAGACTGTAAGTTTTAATTAGATGTGTCAATGAGTGAGTGTCTACGATAACCTACATAGACTGACGTGTCCTTTCCCACACTACCTCTTTCCTGCGAAGATGTGGCAGCAATCATTATCCAGGTTTAATTTAATACAATTTTTTTTGTACGTCACTAGATGAACCAACCAACTCATCATGTTTCTCGCTAAGTACTTGTTGGGTGAAAATGGCACAAACTGAAATAAGTCACATGACGGCATGCCATCTGCACATCGAATTCTCCTCTCGAGAGAGACAATGTTCCTCCGTGATGTCTTGTACTGAAATGTGCAATTCTGTTAAAGTAGTTTAGTGTGGAATCAGCCCACAGCCTTCATGTAATTATTAACTTTGATCGTTTACGTGTCATAACTTGTTTAATTTTTATTGTTGCAATTGCAATTCTGAATGATGCTAATCAGCTGGCAACTGGATGCATACTTTCTGTATGTAGTTGGGGATTAGCGGTACTTACAAATCTCGAACACATACATGCACACAGCCATAAACACGCAGCGAGTGCGCCGGCCGCGGTGGTCTAGCGGTTCCAGGCGCTCAGTCCGGAACCGCGCGACTGCTACGGCCGCAGGCTCGAATCCTGCCTCGGGCATGGATGTGTGCGATGTCCTTAGGTTAGTTAGGTTTAATTAGTTCTAAGTTCTAGGGGACTGATGACCACAGATGTTAAGTCCCATAGTGCTCAGAGCCATTTGAACCATTTTTTGAACGAAGCGAGTGCGGACGAACTCAGAGAGTACACAAATCAGTTTAGTGCGAGCTCATGACGCTGTTGTTGAGCACGCTGTACATACAGTCAACTAACCAATAATAATCACCACAGTAACACATTACCTCACGTCCGACTGGTCACTTTTGACAGATAGATAACAAATGTTGCAGATGGACACTACGGACACAACTTCAAAGGCAGTATTTTTAATGATTGTTACAAATGAAATTCGATTTTATATCGTAGTGAAGCAAAGATGGTTGCATACGATGTCCTCGCAGATAAAATTAAAACTTTACAAGTGCACAATAAATGACGATTTTTCCGTCGGAAATTTTTCGTAGAGTTTACGGATCATACTTTGCATTTCATTTTCGAAATAGTACTACGTTTCAATAGAACAACTTCCTAGCATTGTGCAGTGATGAAAATGATTGTTTGGCATTGATGGCTGGCTGACCGTGGCTCGTATTGTTCGGCCGCCTGGTGATAGTCTGTTTGACGCCACTTCGGTGATTTGAGCTTCGAAGACGATAAAGAGACCGTGCAGGACACCTAACCGGCAGGGCTCGCTTGGGGAGAACGGTAGTGATGGGATTTACGGACAGATGCTGTAGGAGTGTAGGGGCACTGCCGAACGCTGGAGGAGAAGTGCCGTTCTAAACTGGAATCTCTGCTCACATTTTTTTGTAGATATTAAGTGGAGCCCTTCCACGCCCATACTTCCATGGTGACCATTCAAAAAAATCTGGCACCCCCGCTTTGGATGGTAGCTAAAAAGCATTCCCTCTGAAAACGCAGCGATTTTTCGCCTGTCTTGTTAACCACTTGTAACTTTCAGGAAGCATCATGAGTAGCGAATTTCTGTTGATGTCATGTTAAAATTGGTTTCTTTTGCCAAAACACAGTGGAAGTTTACGCACTGTCACCTCACTAACATGTGCACACAAAACTGCGCGAGAATTCTGAAACAAGTGATTTGTTAAGTGGGAACTGAGGAAAAGTAAGGTTAGCAGCCTATGAAGTAGCATATCCTCGAAACAAAGTAAACGTGTAGCGTCTTCACTTATGTTATTCCAAAAGCCACAGCATTTCTTGTTTCGCCAGTTACCTATGGTCTCAAAATTACATTCTTTCATCGAAAAAGTTTGTAGTTAGCGGAAGTTGTGCATATGGCAAAACGCTCTCCTCGGTGCGTGCCTTCATTTGCCAAATTCTCATTTTGATATCTCAAACCGTTTATGAAATATGAGGAAAGTTTTGGATATTTCGCTCTGGTTTTATCGCTGGAGCGGCGCGATCAATTTTCTCGAGATTGCTGACAGAGACCTCCACCCAAGTTAAAGAAAAATTCGATATGCTAGCTAAATTTCATATGCAGTCACATATTATGCAATAGGCACCGAACGCAAATCATAGCGATCCCTCGTTTTGTTGTAAACTTTTTCGGGTTCCGCGCAATGCCTTATTTCCATGTAAATATCGTAATAGCTACACTCCTGGAAATTGAAATAAGAACACCGTGAATTCATTGTCCCAGGAAGGGGAAACTTTATTGACACATTCCTGGGGTCAGATACATCACATGATCACACTGACAGAACCACATGCACATAGACACAGGCAACAGAGCATGCACAGTGTCGGCACTAGTACAGTGTATATCCACCTTTCGCAGCAATGCAGGCTGCTATTCTCCCATGGAGACGATCGTAGAGATGCTGGATGTAGTCCTGTGGAACGGCTTGCCATGCTATTTCCACCTGGCGCCTCAGTTGGACCAGCGTTCGTGCTGGACGTGCAGACCGCGTGAGACGACGCTTCATCCAGTCCAAAACATGCTCAATGGGGGACAGATCCGGAGATCTTGCTGGCCAGGGTAGTTGACTTACACCTTCTAGAGCACGTTGGGTGGCACGGGATACATGCGGACGTGCATTGTCCTGTTGGAACAGCAAGTTCCCTTGCCGGTCTAGGAATGGTAGAACGATGGGTTCGATGACGGTTTGGATGTACCGTGCACTATTCAGTGTCCCCTCGACGATCACCAGTGGTGTACGGCCAGTGTAGGAGATCGCTCCCCACACCATGATGCCGGGTGTTGGCCCTGTGTGCCTCGGTCGTATGCAGTCCTGATTGTGACGCACTGCGTAGGATCCTACGGTCTTGGCGTGCATCCGTGCGTCGCTGCGGTCCGGTCCCAGGTCGATGGGCACGTGCACCTTCCGCCGACCACTGGCGACAACATCGATGTACTGTGGAGACCTCACGCCCCACGTGTTGAGCAATTCGGCGGTACGTCCACCCGGCCTCCCGCATGCCCACTATACGCCCTCGCTCAAAGTCCGTCAACTGCACATACGGTTCACATCCACGCTGTCGCGGCATGCTACCAGTGTTAAAGACTGCGATGGAGCTCCGTATGCCACGGCAAACTGGCTGACACTGACGGCGGCGGTGCACAAATGCTGCGCAGCTAGCGCCATTCGACGGCCAACACCGCGGTTCCTGGTGTGTCCGCTGTGCCGTGCGTGTGATCATTGCTTGTACAGCCCTCTCGCAGTGTCCGGAGCAAGTATGGTGGGTCTGACACACCGGTGTCAATGTGTTCTTTTTTCCATTTCCAGGAGTGTATGACCATAACGAAATGATTGGCACGTCATTATTAACTTGATATATAAGGCTATAAGCAACAGAAAAATGATTTTTTTACCGAATAGTTTCTGTAAAATGCTTGAGAAAGATTGTAGGGCGTGTGCCTCGTTTCTGCCATCGCCGACCGGCCTAAAGGCGGCGAACATTGACGACCTCCCCTTCCGAACAAACGAATGAACTTGCCCAGCGCTTTGTAAGAGAATTGGCCACTGCGCATCGGTCACTGACGCTACGTAACACACAGGACAACACAAACACCCAGTCCCCGGGCGAACACAACACATTATCATTATTCGGTGTAGACAAATTCTATTAAGGTTTTAAAGGGAGCCGGCCGGAGTGGCCGTGCGGTTCTAGGCGCTACGGTCTGGAACCGAGCGACCGCTACGGTCGCAGGTTCGAATCCTGCCTCGGGCATGGATGTGTGTTATGTCCTTAGGTTAGTTAGGTTTAAGTAGTTCTGAGTTCTAGGCGACTGATGACCTCAGAAGTTAAGTCACATAGTGCTCAGAGCCATTTTTAAAGGGCATCTTACACCGTTATTTCTGCAAAATAGCGGCAAGTTCGGGTAACGATGATGGAGGTGAATTTGATCAAGCATGCTTCTCTCCAAAGTAGACCACAATGGCTCAATAATATTGAGTTGCCAGGGGAGATGCGACGATTCTTCCTAGTGCTCACAAAACCAGCCATGGACGATGTGACATGACTGAATAAGCACCTTCTTGTCTTGGAATACACCCATCACCATTGGGGAACAACATTGCTGCGTGGGATGGACGTGTTCAGCCAAAATGGTCACGTAATCCTAGGCAGTAATGAGACCTTGCGCAGTAAAAATGGGGTTTGTGAAATACCACGACATGGTTACCCAAATCATTACCGAACCTTAGTCTTGTTTCACTTCTGGGACATAAACTCGGCCAGAAGAAGGAAACAGTGTGAAGCAAGACTCGTCCAGCAAAATGACGTCCTTCGATTGCTGCATAGTTCAGGCTTTGTACCTTCGGGTCCGTGTTTTCTCGTTTCGGACATTTGCATGACTGATGTGTTGTGGGAATACAGTTGGTCGCGCAATTACCTGCTTCTGGAGCTCCATTCGTGTTGTTTTGGTGCCGACGGGGTTCGCGAGTGCGACATTCAGTTCTGCAGCGTTTTTTTTGTAGCTCCCGTCCTGCTATTTTTCGTCAAAATCTACTTCAATGACCGTCCGTCGCGGTCACTCAACACACACTTTCGCCCGCATTGGGACGTAGCGGATGATGATTTTCCAAATTATGTAGATTAATCGCCGTCTTGTTATTAAGACCAGAGGCGCTTCGGTTTATTTTAAGCCACTTTCAAGGGTAACTGTAGCAATATGTCTTTTTTTTCCTCTTAAAATTTTGTTTTCATGCTTTACTTATTACTATTAACAGTTAAAGAAAACTGTGAGTAACAAAAAGAATAAAAACAGTTTATAGGTAGGGTGACCAGACGTCCGGATTAATCCGGACATGTCCTTTTTAGCTCTTTGTCCGGGGTCCGGGCGGATTTTTACAGTGTCAAGGTTTTTCGCAAAGTTGAGTGTAATACACAGTTAAATTTACAATTCGTATCGTTCTATTGCTCTTTTCTTCAATACTTTAACTATTGGTACAGCCTTCGTGATAAGGCCAGCCGGTGTGGCCGTGCGGTTAAAGGCGCTTCAGTCTGGAACCGCGTGACCGCTACGGTCGCAGGTTCGAATCCTGCCTCGGGCATGGATGTGTGTGATGTCCTTAGGTTAGTTAGGTTTAATTAGTTCTAAGTTCTCGGCGACTGATGACCTCAGAAGTTAAGTCGCATAGTGCTCAGAGCCATTTGAACCTTCGTGATAAACAAGCACGAAGGGGTGTTAATAGGTGGCACCAGGATCGTCGATGTTATCGTTCATCGACCTACAAGCGAATGCCAATATCGATTATTTAAAATTTTCGTCTCGTATCTTCGCTTTGTATTGGCTTGGCTTCCTGTAGTGCACGTGTGAATTGTGAGTGTGCTGACGGGTGGAATCCTCATCTGCAGTTGACCCGTGTGATGTGTCCTCTTTTTTTCTTCCTTTGTCCTCCTTTTTAAGCTGTTTGTCCTCCTTTCTAAACAATTGCATGGCCACCCTAGTAATAAGTAAACCTTGCAAACTGATAATGATCAAAACAAACAAAATAGGAAGACAATCGAAGATGCTTCAAAATAAACCGAAACGCGTCGGGTCTTAATAAGACTTTTATTACAGTTGCTAAAGGCGTCAATTAATCTACACAACTTGTGTATGTGCAACTGAACTGCGAAAAAAAAGAGGCAAAAAGAACAAAGACAATATGATGATTTTCCGCTTTTCCCTATATGCGGTAAAAATCCCATGGAACAACATACACTCCGCGCCCTTAGCTACCGAAACACCTGACAACGAGCATCGACAATTCTCTCACGTTCGATCAAGCACGTATTCCTCTCGCTGTTTCCATATTTTTTGTCCAACCCTTTACATGCGTAGACGAATGTGCCTGTGCGAGCGATTCATAACTATCTGTTCTATGCTGAGCGCAGAATACCGTGGACTTAAAATTAAGGCTGATATCGAGCTAGCTAGCATTATAGGGAAATTGTTAACTAATTGAAATCATAAAGCGCTTCGCGAACAGACTGAGAGAACCAAACGACATCTGTGGCCTGTGTTCAAATGTAGAAGAAAATTTTTAGATTTTTTTTCTAAAAGACGATTTATAAAATCTTTGACGGCGTAATGTGGTACATTTTGATATCCTTCGTGAAAATTGTTCTCCATACTAGCATTTATAAAAGATTTGCCAATATCTTTGTCGAAGTAATACAGATCTAATCACAGTTAACATCTTCTGACTGTGGCGTTATTGAATGACGGTAGATATAGGTGTGTGCGGTTGACACAAGGGTCTTTAAGGTGCCGTTTTTTCCCAAGGGTAAGCAAATTCTGGAAAAATTATGGCACGCAGAATGTCTGGAAAACTCCAGAATAGTATGCAATACACTGTCCAAGCTCGTATAATAGGAATGGGTGCTTCGTTCCAATATTAGTGACTTGCTGCCCCATCCACAGGGTTCTGACTGAGGAAAAGCAATACACGCCTCCCTAAACGACCAAAGGTGTCTAACCTATTCTCAGAATTATAACCTTCATTCTACATGCGCTGCAATAAATAACGCGTCCTCCCACAGAAGTTATTCATATACCCTGCCGCAAACAAATGCAACCCCCTCAACAACAAGGCCATTTTATTTACACGTGATATAACAGGTGGTCTTTTCTATACCGACAGATGGCAGGCGTGCAGTAGATTGGAATAGGAGATAAGCTGCGATGTGGGTCCAGTCTACAGCGCGCCCGCCGTCAGTCGGTGTAGAAAAGAAATTCAGTTGCAAGCGCCTAAGCGCTCGTAAGCTCAAAGTTTATTTCGTTTATTCAGAAATGGAGGAAATTCTATTACAGTCTATGCTCACAACTTGTATTAGAAAAAAAAGTATTGCAAGAAACAGAAATTCTAATCAACGGAATAAAGGACAATAAATTTAATGACTATTTCCAAATATGTAAAAAATTAACAAGGTTGTCTCTGAGGCAAAGAAACTGTACAACTGACAGTTTATATTCTACTCTAGGAATAAATATGAAGATATGTGGGGAGTTAAAACGATGAAACACGACCAGTCTACAATTAAGCATAGAATGGCATTCTATAAATTTAAGACGTAAACACCAATTAAGAAATAACTTCAGGCCTACAGGAAGTACTAGACAAGTGCCTTGTGATCGAAAAACACTTTCACAGAAGGCAGATCTGTAAAATTCTGCTACAGCTGTCATTATATTTGAAACAAAATATTTAATTCAAAACTACTGACTAAATTTGCCTACTTAGTCAGCTGAATGCTGAAGATAAGGTGGGTAGATCACGTAACTAATGAGGAGGTATTAAATAGGATTGGGGAGAAGAGAAGTTTGTGGCACAACTTGACTAGAAGAAGGGATCGGTTGGTAGGACATGTTTTGAGGCATCAAGGGATCACAAATTTAGCATTGGAGGGCAGCGTGAAGGGCAAAAATCGTAGAGGGAGACCAAGAGATGAATACACTAAGCAGATTCAGAAGGATGTACGTTGCAGTAAGTACTGGGAGATGAAGAAACTTGCACAGGATAGAGTAGCATGGAGAGCTGCATAAACCAGTCTCAGGACTGAAGACCACAACAACAACAGTCAGCTTCATGTAAATGTTTATGTATGGTCGTACGTATATAGCATTAAAAGATCTTACAGTGTCATAAAAGGAACAGGACATCAGAGGATACTCCAGCAGCATCGGAATTTCATAAACCATATTAAAATACTTCATTTCGCTGTAATTGCACATTTCTATGTTCAGATGCACTCTAAAGTACCTGATATTCAGTTTTTCAGGTAGTTTTCGTGATACCCGTTTTCTTGGAGGTCCAGTACTGTATTCTCATGTTTGGTTCTTTACTATGGTATAATGTCATTTCGTCCCAGAAAATGAAAATTTGCACTTGAAATTGAACGAAGTTGAAAGTAGCCAATAGTGCGGAATGAAACACTTCGTTTCAAATAAACTAACTGCCTCAGCCAAAAAAAAAAAATATTACACGCAAATTTCTCTACAAAACAGACAGAAATAGTTTCATTAAGACATTAATGGCTGATTGCTAATAACGTGGAAATAATATAAAATCAGAAAATTGAAACTGCTAACTCATTTTGGTCTTTCATGGTTATGAGAATGTATATTCATTCACTTAATGGCTCCCGGCCACAGAAATCTGTTTTGATTTCATTTGACGTGGGAGCTGTATACGAAAAGAGACCAGCAATGTTACGAAGACAAATTTAGGAGCTTTCCGGACATTGGCTTCAAATGTTGGTAGAACCGACGATGGGCGGATCTGGCCGCTACGCTGCGATTGGCTGCGTCGTCGAGTGGTGGGGAAGGTTTGCTCTACCCGCGCAGAAATGCCATTAGTTGAAGTTCATCAAGTAGGGAAGTAGGATTTGCAGCGGTGGATGTCCTATCGGCATTGGCGCGTGTGCATAAAGGTCTGCAGATGATGGTAAGTACCACTGACTGGCAATTCCCCATCAGAATAGTCACTGAATCTGCCTGATAGGTTTTGGTTTCTGGTTTTCACGAGCGAAACGGACAAAAATTGGTAGTGGTATAATTGCAGCAATCGTTATTTAAAGACACGTATTTGTGGTACACGTTTCAAAGTGAAGACTCAAAACAAAATTTTTCCATTATTTCGTCCCCTTAATTTTGGAAACTTCTTATCGTGTTTTGTGTTTGAAGGGCCACTGCACCCAGTAAGTAGAAAAACTAACCATTTTGCTTTCTCATTACTACCGGAGCACTGAATTGTCAATAATAGATATGACGAGCTTTTATGCCCTTGGTCCCCATAAAACAAAGTTTTTTCATCTAACTCTTAAATCGAATAGAGGAAAATTTGGAAATGTTAGCTGGTAATGTCTGTATATGAATAAGCTCACCACACTGTTAGAATTTGGTATTTTGTGAGCAATATATAATAAATCGAAATCTTGCACTCGCAAGCTTGAAACCTATTCTAATAATAGCAGTAGGAAATATTGCAACAAGGTTCTCTGAGTGGGTTTTCATTTTCTTTCTATTGAACAGGAAAAGTGCTCTTACCACCTATACGTATCTAAATGTTTCGTATTTTCCTTTCACATTTCGATCTAAGTAACTTCTGAGTGGTTACAAATACAGTGATGGCAAAACAACTGTAATGCAAAACGTAAAAGCACAAAAACCAGCATATGATAATATATGTATAAAAACCCTTGGCTGTTTGGAAAGTTGTAAATAGTTCTTTTATCGTATGTTAATAAATAGTGGTAAAATTTAAGATTGGCGGGAACCGATTTGGTACCAACTGCTGTCTAACATTGCCAGTATAGGATGTATAACGGGTTATTTTTGAAAAATTGTAATTAACTAGTGTAGAACTTGATTCCCTTTGACTAAAATATGTAGTAAAATTTACGATGCGTCAGTAATAATGTAACATTTTTCCCGTTTACTGTTTTTGGGTTAAAAATTCGAATTTATACATAGATACAGATTTTTCCTGTGTAATAAGATTAAAAGCTCCCTAACATGCTTAGGCAATGGAAGAAAAGAAAAATGTCTTTTCTCAAGCCGGATCCCATCCAAAAGCAAATTTATTTGTAAACAAACATAGTGCATGTGCACGAGTCGTGTTGTTCTGTGTATTTTATTTACGAAAAGAAATTTCGTCAACGTAATCGTGACTAAATACTTTCCCTACGGTCGCAACGCCTGGCAACAGGTACTTGGGCTATCGGTTGGTGTTTAGTGAGAGTGATGAGCCAACATTTTCGTACCACGAATCGTTCCTAAATCGTTGCCTATTTTGAGAGGTTGTAAATGCGACGTTGTATCGAGCAGCAAATTGTAGCAGCACGAAAGTTTACATATGAAATCCATCAAATACGGCACTTAACAACGCTGTGTTACAATATGGCGGGTATTCTGTTCTGCTATCACCCAATCACAGTGCAGAATACGGTTACGGTGCATCATCTAACGCAACCGTGTCTGGTGAAACAGAACAGTGCTTTGAGATGATTCAGTGATTGCCTGCCACTTCTTTCTTCACCTGGACAATTTCGAAGTACGATAAACTTTCAACACAGTTGAGTAACAGTTACTCGTTCATAGGACTGCTACCATAGCGACAACCAAGCAGCACAGTCCGAGGTCTGGTTAAATTTTAAAACGTATGGTGTGATTGGGGCTGACACTAAACCAGAGTTAGTCTACCACGTGTTATAAAGTTTACTAGCGACACAACCTATGGACTACGAAAATCCAATCTAGGAAGCAATATTTTGGCGTTTTTACAGCTTAAAGGCGTGAGGCGCATTTGCTAGACTGTTCAAATATAGGGTCCGGAAATCATCTGCTCCAGTATTTTAGTCAGCACAATGACAGCTTCCCTCCAGTTAACATATTACACAACTTACAGAAGTTTAACAGAACATCCAGAGAAGCACAGATTACTATACAGTAAATTTGTTTACTTTCCATGAAGAATGGAGAAAAGATTGTCATTGTTGGCAACCGTTCGTGAGCTGCTTCAGTCGTTCCTCAACCTTGAAGTTTTTCTGTATTGTTCAGTGAAAGAGCATAGTAACAGTGTATTTTAAGTGAAACCACATAGTAATTGTTGTAGTTTGTAGATTGTTTATGAAACAGGGATGCCTTTCAAATTTAGGACTCAGGAATACGCCGTTAGGTTTTTTCTGGCAAATGTGATGCTAATGCTACGGCTTCCTTTAACAAAATCGCGTACGTTATCTAACACGGAAGATTCCGAATTAGTGTATTTAAATGTTCAGGGAGTCAGGTTATCTATCTAGCGTATATAATCAGTACAAACGCTAGATATGTGAAGACGATGATATGGATGCTATTCCACATACCCCGGTTTCCAGTAAACGACGTATCTCTCAACTATTAGGCGTTTCGGAGTATAAGGTACGGCGTGCACTGAACTAAAATAATCTGTATCCTTACCATAAAAAAAAGCGCATCATTTACATACGGGAGATCTTGCCCTTCCCTTGGAGTAGTGCAACTGGTTAAATACTAATCGGCAGTTACACATACATTTTATTTACTGATGAGGCACAGATTATTCGAAATCGTATACATAGTTTACGGTACATAACGAGCACGTACGGTCTGAAGCAAACCCGCAGTTAACAGTGCAACGCAGTTTCCAGCCGGGATTTAGTGTAAATGTATGGCGTATAATCCACACACGCCTTATTGGACCATTCATTTTCCCAGGACGTCTTAACTGGCGAAATGTACTTAACAATTCCTTCAAGAAATGGCCCTGTTACGCGAAGGTGTTAAACTTGCTACGCGATGGCAAATGTATTTTCAACATGACAGCACGCCTCCATATCTCCCAACGCTGTTACTACACATTTAAATGAAAGTTTTCCCCATAAATGGATTGGTCGTGGTTCTACAGGTCTTCGTTCACCCAGATCGCCCTATTGCTAATGCCAGTGGGTTTTTGTGTATGGGGATGCATGAGACATACTTCGAGGACAGTCAGTATTCCCAGAATGAGATTTTCACTCTGCAGCGGAGTGTGCAAGTCAATATTGTTCAAATTATGAATGCAATAGATGAAAATACGAACAACCGTGTCCTGAGGAGCAATGGGTACTCCACAAATTATATTAGAAGTGTAACTGAGCCAAACCCTCGGCGAAGTAAGGAACCAGAAAAAGAAATGTCGGGTACGGCCTTTCTGCCATACATTCCCAGTGACGGACAGAATCGGCCGTATATTGCGCAAACATGGCGTAAAGACGATTTTCAAACCGACAAGGAAGATCAAAGAGTGTCTTAGATCGGCGAAGGAGAAAAGAGACCCATTTGCAATGTCGGGAATATACCGCATACCATGCACATGCGGAAAAGTTTGTCGGAATGACTGGACGATCCATTAACACCAGGATCAAAGAGCATAAGCGACATTGCAGGTTGGGGCAGGTGGAGAAATCGCCCGTGGCAGAGCACGCACTGAATGAGACCGACCACGTAATAAAATTCGCCGACACGGAAGTTCTGGCTGTAGAGAACCGCTATCACACGCGCTTGTTCAGAGAAGCTGTAGAGATACAAAAACACGCGAACAGTTTGAACAAGAAAGAGGAGAAAGCCTTAAGGTAAACGGATCCTGGCTTCCCGTACTGCAGCGAACGACCGTCGCAGGTAGCAAGAGGAGAACCGCACCGGAAATGACCGCGGAGAAGCCCTCGGACGTTGGCGCGCCAGGTACATATAGTCTGCGGCCGAAAGATCGGCTCCACTTCATCACCTGCAATGGAGGCTGAAGCTTTGACAATGCGAGCCACTCGTGCTGGCGAAACGTCAGTAAAATCATTAGATGAACGTCGGCCGAAGAACCGAGACAGAAACCAATAGGCAGTTTGTCAACCCTGTGAAACTGAAACTAGCAACAAAATCTGTTCATACACGTGCAGCTAAATGCATTGAACTCTGTGGAGACATTTTTGAACGTTTGATGTGAATTCCCGAAATTGTATGTGCACTGTGCAAATTCCTTAACAATGAGCATTGTTTTTTCGGTTTAACATGAATTCACTTGTGCTATGGTATTAATAAAACCAGATTGTCACATTCATACAGTTTGTTAACATTATTACAATCATTTTAGTAAAATAAATTCTCTAAAACTTCTTGAAAATCGCTACAACTTCTGTAGAAAACTTCGTGCAATTGTCTGGAATATAAAAAACAAATTGGGACATTAATTTAATTAATTAAAAATTTTACGAAATTACTACTTTGCTTCTCTGTTCTGGAAAACTACTGCAGATACACATCTGCGACTTGTTTTTAGATTCACCAGATCAATAACCAAGAAATTAATGTAAATCTTGTTTTACTGTAACCTCATAGTTGTGCGATGGCTTCATATTAGCGAAGTTGCCAAATCTGAGGCAAAATCTTTTATTAGGCATAACTCTGTAACTAAACATTTCTGGACCTATGTTTATTATATATGAACTTTTTTCTTTAGTTTTACTTGCAGAATAATGTACGAAAGTATTTCATATCATAGTGAACCACCCTGTATTATAACTGGATTGTTGACTGTCATAAGCTATAAACCAAAACAATAAAATCAACGTAGTGCTTATCTTCTTTGTGGAAGACTCGGAACATTCTGCATTCATCTAGCGTTCGTTCAATGGCGCAATGGATTGTGCAACTGCCTCCATGTGAACAAGTCACATGCCCGAATCCTTGAAAAGACGTATATTTTTTGAAGTTTCGCACGAACGACGAAAATAGCGCTAGCAAGAACTTACGTTTAAATTGTGGGCTGTATATTTAGCTCAGTCTGAGAAACTGGCAACAGAGGAAAAATGCTTTTACTTTGTGAACAAACAATTCAGTTTTGGAAAGCATTGCTAGTAGCGACGATGACACCATACAATGAGGTGTAGGGTGACGACAGTATAAGGAGAGATATAAAGTATGTAAAACATGCTGGTGACACAAACAAAAGGGCTGTGATATTAGTGTAAAATAATGTTAGCATCTGAAGCAGACTTAATTAATCTTTATGTAAGAGGATGAAACTGTAAAAGTTTATACAATAAGAATCCTGGCTGGGCAGTATGAAGATAAACATTGTAATAAAGTAAAAAGTGTGTAGTCATGTAAACTAAAAATTCTTTCTGAATGTGGCTTGTGCGAACAGCAATTGCAGATGTAAGTGCATGCAAACAGTGAGGAAAATGCAATAGTATTCTCTTTCTGATTGGTGTGGTGTAGTTTTGTCATTGATTTGGTTTCCATACGAGAGGGTTGTCAAGTTCTTTTAAAGATAAGTGTTCTTTCGGGTTAGATTTGAACCTGTGATCTATGGATATGTTACAAAAATTCAACGGTCTACAGAACTAACAACTGTGCCACCAAATAATTTAGATGTAGGTGGGTAAAACGACAAATTTCTCTAGTTTCATTTGTTGAATGATGCTATCCTTCTTTGTAACAGTGACATAGAATATCTTGGACAATGTTACCACTAACTTCACAGTGACCCACATTTTTAATTTAGTGAATTTGTGTGAAGACCTGGTGACAGTTTGCCAGTATGGTGCAACCATAAATTACATATCTTCTGATTCTCTTGAACATTATAAACCATTTTTTCATGATTATTCACACAGTATGGTTCTACACATAATTTGTAACACATTTTCAGAAATGTCAATTCGAAACAAGACATCACTGTGAATTAGAATTATGGCAGTTAGAGCATTGAGGTAGCCAGTGACATCACAGGCAAATAGTGTTTTAGTGGGTTTTCGAATTATTTGAATTTTCGTTTTTGTAAAAACACTGAAATTAAAGAGGAAAAAACCTATTTTAGGAGTGTAAATTTTTGGTTCTGTTAAAGATGACTTGGTGCTCCAGAATGCTGGAGTTAGCTCACTGCTAGTGTGGCCAGTCATACATTGGACGGACGACTTCACAGTTCACGAAAACATGCTCTTAACACCATAGGTACACCCGGCTCTTACACCTCAATAAATCAGGTGGCAGAACACTGCATCTGCACTCACAATTACCCTATAGAGTACAAAAATTTAGAAACCAGGTGAAAAATGCACTTTTCAAAACACACAAATGGTGAATATGCTCCTGTTTAAAATGCTCAGATAGAGAAGTTAAATTTTCAAAGAAATAGTGTGCATTGGCTGTAGAATATTTTAAAGCCATGACTGGTTTCGCCCACTGCAGTATGCATTGACAGGTGAAATAAATTGTTTGTGGGGTCAGTGCCAAATGGTAACCGCCTGCATCATGCTGTAAACAAATAGCACTAAAAGTGGTAGAGTGCTATCCCCTTAATTTTAAATAAGGACCACCACCTTTAGTGCACTATTTGTTTACAACATGATGTGGATGGTGGAGTAACTTGATGTCAGTTACGGTTATGACCAATTAAAAATGTTTTACCACCTGCGGATACGTCCCCTTCAAATTTTTATCTGTGAGTTTTTATCTCACTGGCTCTCCTGGGTTCGAGTTCGCTCAGTGCCCCTCAGTTTCAAGTGAATGGTATCCCAAAGGGTTGTGTACCGAGTGCCACTATTCCTCATTGCCATCAATGGGCTTGTGACCTCTGTTGGGCTGCTGGTTACCCTGGAACTGTATGTCGACAGATTTTTGGATCTGGTGCAGCTCCCATGTGGTAGCATCTGCTGAGTGCTGGCTCAAAGGTGCCATCTGAAGGGGCTCTGCATGGGCCATCTCCCATGGCTTCCAGTTTCTGCCCTCCAAAATGTGGCTTATGCATTGTTTTAGTCAACCTACAGTACACCCTGATCCAGAACTTACTTTAGACAACCAGGTCCTCTTATGTTGTAACATAGTCCCATTACTTGGGCCTTATTTTTGATAAGCTGACATAGCTTCTCCACATTCACCACCTAAAGACTACATGTATGCAGAAGCTTTATGCTGTCTGCCTCCTGGCCTGCACATCTTGGGGTGCAGATCGTTCCACTCTTCTGTCTTTACTGTGCTCTGATCTTGTCCAGACTAATTATGGTAGTCAAGTTTATGGCTCAGCAGCTCCTTCCACTGCTTGACCATGTCCATCATTGCGAGATGTGCCTAGCTATTGGTGTCATCTGCACTAGTCCCGTTGATAGCCTCCTCACAGAAGTGGGGATTCCCCTCTACCCATACAACAAAGCCAACTCTTTGTGTCTTACGCAATCACCATTCACCAATCCCGTGACCATCCTGTGTACCCTATGCTCTTTGCCGACGAGGGCTGTCTCCCTCCTAACACCTGCCCACGGGTGGGGTTATTGGTTGGCATGCATTTTACTTCCCACTGTTGGGATCTCCATCTCCGCTCCCTGGACTGCACCCCATGTCTTTTCTACCATCAAATGATTTATCAGTTACTCTGATACATAAATCACTTGAGAGAAAACATGAAAAACTTCCTCAGTTTCATCAGCTGGTGTCTGGGAGTTTTCAGAAGCAGAACTCTCATTTCTGTCCTCTGAAGTCGAAGCACCAGAAGACAAAGGTATTTCACTTGCACTTCCAGTCAGTATCAATAAACGAATTCTGTTTTTCACCTCGAAAGGTGTGGGATTGTTGTAGAAGACACAAAGGCCACGGATCCTGGAAAAGAAATTTTCCAGACAATCTTAAGTCTGGCTGTCAATATATAAGTAGCTCCGGAATTTTTCATGTCATCGTAAAGTCCAAAAAGTGAATTTATTGAAATAATGAATCCCTTCTGAAATGGGAGAAGACTGTTTCTTTTTCCTACTCTCATATTAGAACACATTTCAAGAAATATTTTTAGAGAGTTTTCCTGACTTCTCATATTAAACCTGTAGCCACTTCTAAGGGGAGCTTTCTCATCTTGAGGGTATCTTGAATTCAGCACATCGAAAACATCGTTCACGAGCTCAATGAATGAAGCTTCCTTCGCAATCTTTATGCAGAACATATCTCACAGCTTGGGCAATGCGACGTGAAAATATCTGTGCAGCCCTTCGGATATTCTGATGATCACATCCACTAACGTTAAGATGAACCTCCGATATGTGGTGATTGATCGAAAGATTGCTTTTCTGATGTTGAAGAACTTCTATAACCATTTTTGTAATCACAGTACCATCAGGCAAAGTGATTCTGTCATCAAGAAAATGATTTCTTAATAATTTAAGCAAATGTGGAACATCAAAAATAACCCAGACGTTTCTGCTATGATCGACAGGGTTTGAAAAGAATGTCTTGGATGCAGAAACACAAAGTTGCTTCCACACATTCATATTTTTTGGTCACACATAACAGCTACGATATGTATTCCTGCTGTTTCAACTTCTTTTATGACATTCAGCAACAAATCACGAGACATTGCAACATCAAAGTCATAATACACTGGCCGCTTCCACTTTGAAAACAAGCTGCGAACCATGACGACTTGGACATTGTTGTGTGGTCAGAGTACTACATCGTTGGACGAATCGTAATTCACACGACCGTCAATGCTCATCTCGTCGAAGCTTAGGACACCAATCGCCTCTAATGATGTGAACATTTCTGACCTACCTTTAACTCAAAAACTGGTTTCAAAATACCTGGTCGGCACTTGAACTGTTTTGTCCATGTCTGGAGTGTTGACCTGCAAGGAAAAGTATAATTCTTCCTCCTCAGTTAGGCATATGCTTTAGGAGACGAAGGTCTCAATGTGAGAGCATTTGCAATGTCCTCTGAGCACCACTTTACTTGCTTCCTCTTCAACAGACAACGAATTTGTCCTGGTGAAACTCTGAGAAAGTGTACTTATCATATCCGAGCATACACATTTGTGCCTCTTAGTGTGAGACACATTACGTTTTATAGATGTAGCTTGCTTTATAACTTCTTTCATGGTCTTAATTCTTTGTTCCAGTTGAACATTTTTAATCTTCAAACTAACCAATTCTTTCTTCAGTGCTTGAATTTCCTGGTCTATAAGTGAAATTAGCAGATCAGTAAAAACGTCTGTGTTGCTGGATTTGTCCAGCTTACTTTTCTTGGGAGATAAAGTTTTCAACATTGAGAGAGCTCTTTTTTTTACTGTTCTAGTGTTACAGCGACATTCTCTCTGTTAGAACGCTACCGGTAACATACACAGTGCTGGGACCTGGAACTTCGAATATATTTCCGTGCCAGTTTGGTATTTTTAGAGAGAACAGTATTATCCTGTAGCAGTTTCCGTGTAGGTAGACCAAACAATTCATTGTGCAAGTCTCGTTTGTAATCGCTGCCACAAAAATGTTCAGAACAAACTCTTGCATTATTAAAATTAATTTTGTCCTCGTTTACAACGAGCAATACATTTACGCTGTAGTTCCAAATTTTTTGGAAAACTATGATAAATTACGCCTTCAGTCTTGCGTCCACTATTACTACATTCAGCAACTGTACAATGCGATGTATTTGTAGACATAATTCCAAGAACGAAGCTACAAGGCTCGCAGAACAATTCCAACTGAACACTCGGCAGGACAAGAATTAAACACAAACTAACGTGTAACACGAACTTGCATGCAGGCCTTCGATAGAAACACTGAGCAACACCGTTGTAAACAAACAGCAGTAGCTGCCAGGTGACGTCACAGCTAGAGATTCATCATGGCGGAGAAGAGTTGGAGGTCGCATTTGCACTCCAGTGGCTAGCATTCTGTGTGTTCCATGTCTCATTACAATGCAACGAAGTATGATCCTAAATCGTTCCCCTCCCTGGCGACACCATGGGAGGAACACTGGGCTAAGGATGGCAGCAAACCTTATTCGCCCCGATCTCTCATGTATGAGAGCTGATGACTCCTTTGTCTCAATGAAGCCTAAGTTTTTAATAGAGCATTTAGAGGACAAGTCTGGGGAGGTAGAGGGCTTGTCCAAAATGCGGTCAGGGTCTGTCTAGATAAAAACGGCATCCTCTACCCAGTCACAGGCATTACTCGCTTGTTATGAGCTGAGAATGTTTGTTACCATCACACCTCATAAGAGCTTAAATATGGTCCAGGGTATTACATTCCACAGGGACCTTCTTTTGCAGTCTGACAAGGAGCCGCACCAACTTAGAGCTAAGAGAGGTTCATCTGCCTTCATCCTGGCCTTCGAGGGTGATAAATGACTCGAAGGTCAAGGTGATGGTCTACCACTGTGGTGTCAAGCCACATATCCTTTCCCTATGTGGTGCTTGCTGGTAGTTCGGCCATATGTCTTCACACTGTACTTCCAGCATCACATGTTGGGATTGTGGACATCTATCCCATCCCAATACTCAATGTGCACCTCCTCCCATCTGTCATCTGCAGAGAGCATCATTCTACAGCAAGAAAGGAAAATCGTGGAATAAAAGACCCTGGACCAACTGATCTACACTGAGGCAAAGAGGAAATTTGAGTGCCTATATCCTGTGGCTATGACCACCTCTTATGCCACCGCTGCAAGAGCAGTTGTAGCCCGATCAGTTCCGCAAGTTCCAGTCGGCTCTGAGCCAGAAGACTACTCGTGCACCCTTCATAATGGGAGCACATCCTCGCTGTTGCTCCTGCACCACCTACCTCAAGGGCACTGTCCCCAAACCATTGGGGACACCAGTCCACTTATCTGGAGAAGCGTAAGTATTCTTGGGCTCCTCTTGCTAGGAAGGGGTCCCTTGGGTCACTACCGTCTTAGGTTCCTGCCAGTGGCTGAAATGCCCAAAAGCAACTGGTTGTACGGCTTCATGATCTTCCTCAACCTGACGACTGAATCAGTGACACCCTCCCAGCCAGAGAAACTCAAGGATCAGTGAGAGAAATCCAGAAAGAATACCCCAAAGACCAAGGGAACTGTGGTGGCACCCACACCACTGCCTACAAGCTCTGCGTCTGAGGATTAGGTGAAGATTCTGCCACCTGCTAAGGACCTAGATCTCGCCCGACCCTCAGACACAATAGATGTAGCAAATAAATCGGTCTCAGCAGGTGACCCTGAGGTGTAGACAGTCATTGAGTGTTTCATGCTTTCCCAGTCTCATGATCATGTCTTTTTCCAGTGTAATTGCACCATTTTTTTTTACCACCACCACCACCACCACCACCACCACCACCTGGCTGAGCTACGGCAGTTGTTAAGCTTTACACCTGCTTTCTGCATTGCCCTACAGGAAACCTGCTTCCTGGCAATGCGGGCCCCTGCCCTTCGCGGTTAAAAGGGATATTAAAAGAACTGTAGTGACTATAAGTATCAGGTGGGGTTTGTGTTCATGTCCTGAACTCGTTATGTAGTGAACGTGTGCTGCTTCAAACTCTTCTTGAAGCTGTGGCTGTCAGGATATGGACGACACAGGAAGTAAGTCTGCAACATATATCTTCCTCCAGATGGTGTGGTACCCCTGCATGTATTGGCTGCACTGATTAATCAACTCCATAAACCTTTCCTACTTCTGGGAAATTTTAACGCCCATAACCCCTTGTGAGGTAGCACCATGCTTACTGGCAGTGGCAGAGATGTCGAAAATTTACTGTACCAACTCGACCTCTGGATCTTAAATACAGGGGCCGCCATACATTTCAGTATGGCTTATCGCACTTACACAGCCATTGATTTACCAATTTGCAGCCCAGGACTCCCACTGTCTATCTACTGTAGAGCACATGACGACCTGTGGGGTAGTGACCTCTTCCCCATCTTCCTGTCACTCCTCCAATGTCACACTCACATACACCTACCCAGATGGGCTTTAAACAAGGCAGACTGGGTTTGGGTTGCCTTCACCTCTGCTGTTACTTTTGAATCTCCCCCATGTGGTGCCATTGATGTGATTGAGCAGGTCACTACAACAATTTCTGCGTCGGAAAATACGGCCCCCGGTTCTCTAGTGCCCCCCGGCGAAAGACAGTACCTTGGTGGTCGCTGGAAGGCACTGAGGCAATTAAAGTGTGTCGGCGAGCTCTACAATGACATGAGCGGCTTCCTTCCCTAGAGCACCTATTAGCCTTTAAGCGGCTCTGTGCCCGCATTCGCTGGCTTATAGAATGACAGAAACAGGAGTCTTTGGAGAGGTACACGTTGACCATTGGGTGCCATAAATCACCTTCCCAAGTCTGGACGAAGAGCAGACGTCTTCTTGGGTACCAGATCCCAACAGGTGTCCCTGGTGTTAACATCAATGGTGTGCTCTCTACTGATGCAAACGTGATTGCTGAGCACTATGTTCAAGCCTGTGTCTCTTGAGAACTACCCTAGCCTTTCACACCCTCAGATGGTGGATGGAAAGTCCTCTCGTTCACTACACCTCACAATGAACCCTATAATGCCGCATTTACAGAGTGCGAACTAATCAGCGCCCTTGCACATTGCCCTGACACAGCTCCTGGGCCGGATCCGATCCAGTCAGATGATACACATCTTTCATTTGACTACAAGCGATATCTCGTCATCTTCAACTGGATCTGGTGCTTTGGTGTCTTTCCATCGCAATGGCAAGAGAGCAGCATCATTCTGGTGCTAAAACCTGGTAAAAATCTGCTTGATGTTAATAGATATCAGACCATCAGTCTCACCATTGTTCTCTGTAAGCTGCTGGAACATAGTGTGCCGGCAGTTGGGTTGGGTCCTGGAGTCACGTGGCCTAGTGGCTCCATGTCGGGGCAGCTTTCGCCAGGGTTGCTCTGCCACTGATATCTTGTGGGTCTCGAGTCTGCCATCTGAACAACCTTTTCCAGACACCAACGTCCGGTTGCCATCTTTTTTTGAAGTACATAAAGTGTACGACTTGACCCAGCGGCATATCCTTGCCACATTATATGAGTGGGGTCTCCGGGACCCCCTCCCGATTTAATTCCAAAATTTCCTATTGCTCCGTACTTTCCGTGTCCAAAGTGTCTCGTGCATCCCAGTCTTCCTCCTCCCCAGCCCCTATGCAGGAGAGTGCAGGGTTCTGTATTGAGTGTATCTCTAGTTTCAGTGACCATCAATGGCCCAGCAGCAGCTGTAGGGCCGTTGGTATCCACTTCTTTGTATGTGGATGACTTCTGCAATTCGTACTGCTCCTCCAGCACTGGTGTTGCTGAGCAGCACCTACAGGGAGCCATTCACAAGGCACAGTCATGGGCTCTATCCCATGGCTTCCAGTTTTCAGCTGTGAGGTAGTGTCATGCAACTGTCATCATTGTACCATTTGTCTGGGACCTGGACTTTACCTCAATGACGATCCACTCACAGTAGTGGAGACATATTGATTCTTAGGACTGGTTTTTGACACCCGATTGACGTGGCTACCTTACCTTCATGAGCTTAAGCGGGAGTGCTGGCAGCACCTCAATGCTCTCTACTGCCTGAGCAACACCTACTGGGATGGTGATAGCTCTGCACTGCTGCAACTCTACAGAGCCCTTGGTTAGGCAGCACCCCCAGCATTGCGTTCACTCTACCCAGTGCACCACTGTTCGCCTAGTGATACGTGCTTTTAGAATGAGTCCGGTGACGAGTGTCCTGGTGGAGGCTGCAGTCTCTCCATTGTGGATCCAACATGCACAACTGCTCACCAGTTATGTTGAACACATTCATAGTTCTCCTGAGCATCTGAATTACTGTCTCATTTTTCCACCCGCAGCAGTTCATCTCCCACACACATTGACGGCCCAGGTCAGGGTTCGTGTGCAATCCCTCCTCTCCGAACTGGGGTCTTTCCCTTTACCACCTTCACATGAGGTCCATTTGTGTACTTCTCGGCCGAAGCTTTGTGTGGGCTTTTCGCGTGGTCCTAAGGACTCCGTTAACCCTGCCGCACTCCGCTGTCCCTTCCTTATTCTTGATGTCTTCTGAGGCTCTGAAGTTGTTTATGCCAACTGCTCGATGGGTGATGGTAATGTTGGCTTTGCCTATGTCCACAGAGGCCATATTGAACAGCATTCCTTGCCTTCTGGATGCGGTGTATTCACTGCATTGATAATGGTCGTATCTCGTGCACTTCAGTACATCTCTTCATGTTCTGGTGAGTTGTTTCTTCTCTGTTCTGGCTCCCTGAACAGCTTACAATCTTATCGACCAGTGCTACCCTCGCCATCCTTTGATAGTGAACATCCAGGAGTCCGTCTCTGCCTTGGAACGGTCCAGTTGTTCAGTGGTGTTTGTGTGGACTCCAGGACACATCAGAATGCCAGGCAATGAACTTGCTGACAGGCTGGCCAAACAGGTTTTGCGGAAACTGCTCCTTGAGATGGGCATATCTGAACCAGACCTGCAGTCTTACGCCATAAGGTTTTTTGGCTTTGGGAGATGGAGTGGCGTAACAGTATGTATAACAAACTGTCATTACAAAGTCTGCGAATGTAAGTCTTCCCTGCAGGCTTCTTGCATGGAATCAGTTGTCCTTTGTCGGCTTCACGTTCGCCATACGTGGCTCACACATGGCTACCTACTGTCGTGAGGACCCACCTCAGTGCCGCTGTGGCTCCCAAATCAGTCGTCCACCTCTTGCTGGACTGCCCACATTTAGCCGGTCTGCAATGGACTTTAGACTTTCCCAGCACCCTACTTTCGGTGTTGGGCGACAAAGCCTGAACAGCAGCAATGTAAAAAAAATTCGGGTTTTGAAGTCTGTTTGGTCTTGATACAGCCATTTTGTTACATTTTGATACCCACAAGCTGTCATCAAAATCACAGTACAACTAAAAGAAAACATCAGAGTATTGCTGTAACTGTATCACAGAGCAAAATAGTGTTTCCTTTTTCTGTCCTATCTGCGTACATAATTTTGTATGGAATCCTTAACAGCGCAAGTCTTAGTCGTGCTTATTTTCGGCTGTTGCAAGATTGAGCTCAGATATAGCACCCTGGTGCTGTACTGGTGTGAACTGCCTGATGCAGTCTGAGCATGTGTTGGATGACCTCAATGAAAATGCCTTGGCCTTTTGGGTGTCTGGGAAGAGGCTGTGTGTCATGTAAATACAAAGGAAATCAACGCACACCATCTTCTTGGGTGCCCGAAGGTGTGCCACATCATCGAACTGCAGTTTTGGTAGGTGCAGGGAAATGCTGTAAAAGTGGTGAACAGAAGAATTGACAGTGCTGTACACGGACCCACTTCCGGAACGTTCCTGAGCTACATAATCAAGAGACGTGCCGGAAGTGCGGCCAGTGTGCTGCACAGAGAATGCAACGGACACATTCTGCTCCTGGGATTTCTGCTGAAAAATGGTGGCGGTGGCTCCACGTTAGTCTACCTTGTCAGAGCCATTACTACCCAACAACAGTGTTATCACACTTAGCCTCCCATGGCAGTTATTGAGCCTCCCAAGGCCGTTATCGAAAGCGTGGGGTGACTTTAAAAGCATAGTGGTGACTAAGGGAAGCGCATCACACTGTTGATTGATTTCACGTGACAGTTGTGCATATATTGATTCATCATGTCAATATTTTTTTCTCCCTCCCCCCAGAGACTACTTTCCTATTACCAGTCTCCATTTTATATGCTTTCAACTTTGGCCAGTTATTTTCCTGTGTCATTTCTGAATATGGTTCAGTCACTGTCATTTAATTAGACAGTTCCACTCCACTTGTTTCACTTTTGTTGATGTTCATCATAAACGTCTTTACAAGACATCCATTACGTTAAACTAATCTTTCAAATCTTACGGGCATAGTCAATATCAATTCAGGCAGGCTAGGAAAAAATCTTGCCTTTATAGTTTCGGATGTTACTGAATTTAGCATAGGTTATAACGTACAAGTAAGGAACACACATTTTTTGTTTTCTCCAGAAAAAAAAATTCTGCTCAGAGTAAAAAGTGTAAAAAGCGTGTGGAGAAATGCTTTGACCAAATAGATTAATGTGAATTAAGGCTAGGTGGGTGGCGAGAACTGAGGACCTGTTGCAGCACCAGTTCCCACCTGCAGAGTTCCGAATAATTGCGTCTGCGGGAAGAATCCAGATGGCACATACGGGGAAACAGGCACTGAGGTCTTGATTTTCTTAGTGTGGCATGCTCTGCGACAGGATAGTGTGTGCTGCCAGTACATATCTTTTGGCTATGCCTACTCATCCTAACTGATAACTTAGTAGTCATGCCAATGTAAAAGGCCGAATAGTGTTTGCACAATAGTTGGCACACGACACTGTTTCACAGGTCTCTCTCCTTGTGATAGTACAGAAAACTTCATCAAAACAGAATCGCGTGGAACTAAAATAATTTCCTAATTGGACAGGTTTCTGATTTACACAAAACTCGTTGGGCTACATAAAATTAGTCAGGTATTATCCACAAAAGTTTAATTATGCATGTTTTTACATACCTTCACTCCTGCGCAGTAGGTGTCCATTTACTGTCTATTATACAATAGAATGCTGGGTTATTGCCCTGACTGATAAATAATATAGTATTTCTGTATTTTTACTTTGGTTTAAAATTTATTGTTGTATTTACACACATTATTTGCGTGTTTATTTGCTTTTCATTTCATTTTTCGCCACGTATCAAGGTGGGAAACCTGTTGGAATGTCCTGTTCGAAACCATTTATATACATCAATTTTTTGCACTATAAAATAGTTAAACCAGCTTCGGAGAATTTGTGTGCGCTGCAGATTGCATGACAATTGTGCATGCAAACAGTAGTTCTCAAAGCATCAATTTTTCCTGGCAAAGTCATTTTGCTTATCTTCCTTTGTTTCTTCCTTATCGTCTGTGTTGCGGATTTCTGTTAAGTGGTTGCTGATTGTTCATGCATTTTCTTGAGCTACAATGGCCACAGAAGCCTCACAATCTCCAAACCCCAAATTACCGAAGCACTCTTTACCAGTTTAGAGCTTTATTTTCCCTTGCTGTCAAACCAGTGCAATGTAGTGCATCCACGACATACTGAGAAGAAATGTAATTTTGATTTCTTCAACACTAAAAGTGAGCGGCTAATCGCCCAGGAGACTAGAATGTGTAAATATCTGGTCTGTGGGTTGTGTGTCTGGTTGAACCTTGTGGGAACCAAGTCAATTTCAAGTTTCATAACTTGGTGTTCAGATGGCAGATTGCTCTGTCCACTATTGCTTTGCCATGACTGAAAGCTTACTGACATCTGTGTTCTTGAAACATTGCAGTTTTGTCTCCTTTACAGTTGCCAGTTAAGGTTGCCATATATAGCTGAGGTCTCGTCGAGACATTGACACGGGTGTAGAAATGAAGTAAAAAATTTAATTACTTTTTTAGAAAATAATCACACAAATGTTTTGTGGCAGAAGTAGTTGTTACACCATATTTTTCGGAAGAGTTCACCATTTTGAACATGTCTTTTTTCCTTTTTTATGTATTCATAAAACTCCTTGCAAGTCAGCTTGTAATTAAAGTAGCACTGTAAGGTTGATTTCATAGTCCCTGCCAGCAGTAGATTTTCATCAGTCCACTGGGCCGACACCAGTGACAATACTCTTTCCATAGTGGCTTTGTGTGCCAGAGTAAAAAATATTTGCAGTTGGTGTTTGCATTCCCAGATTTTTAGTTTCTGTAAATCCGCCTTTCTTACATGGAGTGTAGACTTCCAATTTTCAGAGCCAAGCTTTGTTTCTAAAAAGCTCTTCAGATACCTATACTCCTAAGCGAAATTGTTACCTGAAATCTTCACATTATTTTGAGACCTATTATATAGTTTTCAATCCCCTCCCAATCTGGGGTTTCAGATAGTGTCATCCAACCAAATACTTGATATTTATTAAAAGAAATGGCCAATTTCTGTAAGTAATCAAAATGCTATGACATAGAAAACCATTCTTTCTCAAATTTCAAAATCAAATTATTTCTTGGTTAGGGGTCTCATTTTTTATTTTATTCACTCATCTTGGTTTGCTTGCCAATTAAATTGGCAGTCTTCCTTTCTTTCAGACATAAGTGTGTCAATGTATTTCTTACTTAAATTATCAAGGCTTTATTCTTCTCCATGCTTTTTATAATGTTTCACACAGAGCCAAGTTTGACTGGAGAAACATGAAGTAAATTTCACTGATCGAACAACTGAAAATCTGAAATTTTAGGTGTCTGTCTTCTGTGTCAAAAAAATTTTCACTGCAATTCAAAGCTTAAGAATTCTCTGAACTGAGGGCATTGATGAGAGACCTTATTTTTGAGTGACCTAGAAGATAGTGATAATTGACATAATATATAAGCAGAATTATTTCAGTTTGTGTGTCCTTAATTGTTTTCATGACTTTATTTCAATGTTAACAGTCAAGATTCCCAATATCGCTTGATATAGTATGATGAAGAAGATGGTGGGTAGGGCATCCAGTTCCTTCATTTTCCTAGTTCTTTTTTAACTTGATATAAAACATTCCACTGGCTGTGTCGACAAAGCCCTCTGAAGTTCGTATTCTCTCCACCAAATGCAATTAATTTATGTAATGGAATTTTCAGTGGTCTTAAGACAAAACTTTGACGTTCTTTCCAATGTTCCGTTATTCAGTGAATCAAACGTCAGCAGCATCTGTTGGATTGTCAGTTTCAGTTAAATATTGGACAACTAAAGGAAAAATCTTTTCAGCCTTGTGGTTAGATGAGTCAGTGCCTATGATGTAAAATGAATCGTCTTGCAAATGTTTCGTGCATTCAGTGCGTGGCGTGAGTTTCTAATGATATTTTTAACAATAGCTGTATTGCTTTTATACTGGCTGTAGACTGCTTTGTGATGACTTCAGAGTTGGGATAGGTTGTGGCATTCTGTTCCATAGTAGTCAAGAGAACTGAAGGACTGATAATGCTTGACAACTTTGAGTTGTTAGTTCTGTAGCATAAGTGAGCAATTTTTCCTGGTTATTTTTTTGTTTTCCTGGTTATCTTCTTTAATCATGACTGTAGAATAGGCTTTGATGCTGATGCTTTTTGTATGATTATTCATAGAAATGAGATGTCACAACTGTCTGTCTTACCTTAGTGAGTTACTGAGATGAAACTGCTAGAACTTGCATGACACTTCAGATCTGTATGGCCTTTCTTGACAAAGACCACCCTTGAAAAATAAATTGGACTGTAAATGTAACTTCTTACGATTTAAGGAGATAAATTCGTGTAGTGCATAGTAAAAAAAAGTTTTAAAATCAATTTTTGAAATAAACTATAGTTTACAGTAAGTAGCTAGCCTGCAGATAGTATTTTTACTTACTCTGTACTAGTACAAAAAATTATGTAATTGTCACTAAGTTTCTTGATCTTCATAAGTTGAAGAATAAATTCCTCGCTGACCACTGGGTTCCTTTCAATTTTGTCTTCACTTGGACTGTTAAATATGGGTTCTTCCGTGGGATCAACAGGGTCTTCTCTTCATAGCAGTGGAGTCACATGAACGTAGATAAAGAATGGAGCAGAATAGAAAACTATAATCTGTCTGTCACAAATATAGCTACATCTGACAGCAAAGCATTTTTTCATTGAAAACAGATCAACATTTAAGAATAAATTTGTCAGGTAACAAATGCCAGTTGTGTAATATATTTAGTAATAATTGGGCTATCAATAATCATTCTTCAATAATAATCGGAGATTTAACATGGATTATAAAGTGCGTTACATTATGAAGCAACGAATTAAGGATAATGTTTTTGTAGTTTGCATTCTAGTTAAAAAATGCTGGTCTTCCTTTCGTTCATAGTAATAAAGGCAATGAATGATATATGTAGGCTTAAATGAAAGCATTTACTTTTAATACCAGGAGTATCAACCCATCCCTTATTTTAGTTGGTAAATTATGCCTTCTAGCTGAAAAAAAAAACCCTGAAAAGTAATTTTTTATAAATGCCCAAGTGCCCAGATTTTTTGGGCATTTAAATCTGCTTTAGGCTAATGCCCATTTATAAATGTTCTACCCACTGGGCATTTGCCTGGCCCACATCACTACATCTGTGATGCTTGTCAGCAAAAATTCCTTAACAGAAATGAAACTGAGGCTGCATTTACATGTTGTGCTAACAGATAGCATTACTGCAATGCTTGAACCAAGCTCGTAACAGTATTTCGCAATATTGGGACAAAATTGGGTCTTACAGGATGTTAGGATGAGGTGGTCCTGGTCCTTAAGGAACTGTCCCGATATATCGAAACGGATGGCAACCCTAACCACCAGTGCCTTTTTCCATTTTATGTTTCCACACAACTGTACAGAGAGTCTTTTCTTAGACCTTTTCCTCTGGTGCCTTTTACATTTGGAAGTGCTAAAAATTTTGAAGGCGGTGTGTGACAAACAAACCCATTTCATAGACAATACACATTTTTCTGATTATAATTCACATTTAGGTTGTACGGTATTGTCTTCCATTCTGTTGCCACACTTTCCTGCACATCCTTAGCTTCCCCACATACTGAATCCTACACTATATTGTGCCTAGCATTGAAACTGCAGCCATCTTGTGGATGCCTTGTAGTCCATATTTCCAAGCTCATTAGTGGTTTGTGAGTGTCACTCTGTAGCATCCTCTTTCTCCCCTGTTCTTCACCGTTTTTTTCTGCTCATTCCTTTTTATCCATTCATCCTTTATCTTATTTTTATTTCTTGAAGTAACAAATTTAACTGCATTTGAAACATAGTGTTACTTTGTGTAGTTTCTTTCTTACTCACCTCAATTACCTTAACCTTCTCGTTCAGTGTCAGTGCAACATAGTTACTAGTCAGCTGAAACAGGCAAAAAATATTGCAGGTACATTTCTTTGCAATGGTTCACCTTGCTGGGTTAGACTATTGTTTATCGAAATGACACCCACCCCTTTAACGGAATGGCACCCACCTCTTTCACTGCACAGATTGAATTATTGTCTTCACAGGTCCGCAACAATGTTCCAGTGTGCAGCCATGAGCATCACTAATTGTGGAAACTGAGAAACGCTGACAGCATTAACAAACTTTTACGTATCAGGAGTGTTCTTAACTTGTTCATTGTTGCACGCAACTGTGAGGTTTGATGTCCACATCTGTAGCACTGCCCTGTGTCGAAGTTTTCTCGGTTTGCACCACTAAGAAGCATTGTCAGGCCTGCGCAGTCTGTGTTAAAAGTAGTGTCCTTGCACTTTTGTGAAAGATTAATGTATACAGTAATACTGAATAAGCTCTTTATGCATTATGCAGTTATTAATTCAGTCTTACAATTTGAATTCAGCATCTGCGATAGGCACATTCTGCTTTATACAAAAAAATTAGTGTGTAAGTGTATTGGATCATCGGGACTGAAATACTTCAATTTGAGTATGTTTCCAAAGTATACACGTTCTGCTTTGATGAAGTTGTACTGTGTATGTTCAGCCAGTTACAGGGTTGTTATAGATGATGGTAGGAGAGTGCATGAGTAAAGTCTTAGAGTATGCATGGTTACAGACAGAGGTAGGAGCCGTATAGTAGGGAGATCAGTGCAGGGGGAGCATAGGCTCTGACAAAGATGTTGCAAAGAGTGGGAGGGCGATGCAAATAAATTGTTCATGTGGTGGGCAAAATGTCAGAATGGACCTCATTTCAAGGCATGAGTTTTAGGAAGTTGTAGCCTTGTTGAAGTAGCTGAAACAAGCGTAACTTCAGGTGTGCCCCGAGGGCAGCGTAATAGGTCTGCTGCTTTTAAAGATTTACATAAACGATCTAGTCGATGGTATTGACAGCGGCATGAGACTGCCAGTGATGATGTAGTGTTCAGAAAAGTAGTATCTCACGAAAAATCGTGCAGAAAATAAGTGCGTGGTGTAATGACTGGCAGTTATCTCAGTATTAGTAAGTATAATCCCCATTAATGTAAGAGTACAAAATAAATGAGCAGTCTTTGGAAGCGGTAACATCGGTCAAGTATCTGGGTGTGACTATTCGAAATGATCTCAAATGGAGTGATCAGATTACACAAGTAACGGGCAAGGTGAACTTTAGATTGTGGTTTATTGGTGGAATCCTGAAGCAATGCAGTTGTTCAACAAATACAATACACAAGTTCGTCCAGTCTTATTAGAGTATTGTTCGTCTGTATGGGACCCTTACTAGTTGGGTCTGATTCATCTACATCTACATCTACATTGATACTCCGCAAGCCACCCAACGGTGTGTGGCGGAGGGCACTTTACGTGCCACTGTCATTACCTCCCTTTCCTGTTCCAGTCGCGTATGGTTCGCGGGAAGAACGACTGTCTGAAAGCCTCCGTGCGCGCTCTAATCTCTCTAATTTTACATTCGTGATCTCCTCGGGAAGTATAAGTAGGGGGAAGCAATATATTCGATACCTCATCCAGAAACGCACCCTCTCGAAACCTGGCGAGCAAGCTACACCGCGATGCAGAGCGCCTCTCTTGCAGAGTCTGCCACTTGAGTTTATTAAACATCTCCGTAACGCTATCACGGTTACCAAATAACCCAGTGACGAAACGCGCCGCTCTTCTTTGGATCTTCTCCGTCAACCCGACCTGGTACGGATCCCACACTGATGAGCAATACTCAAGTATAGGTCGAACGAGTGTTTTGTAAGCCACCTCCTTTGTTGATGGACTACATTGTCTAAGCACTCTCCCAATGAATCTCAACCTGGTACCCGCCTTACCAACAATTAGTTTTATATGATCATTCCACTTCAAATCGTTCCGTACGCATACTCCCAGATATTTTACAGAAGTAACTGCTACCAGTGTTTGTTCCGCTATCATATAATCATACAATAAAGGATCCTTCTTTCTATGTATTCGCAATACATTACATTTGTCTATGTTAAGGGTCAGTTGCCACTCCCTGCACCAAGTGCCTATCCGCTGCAGATCTTCCTGTATTTCGCTACAATTTTCTAATGCAGCAACTTCTCTGTATACTACAGCATCATCCGCGAAAAGCCGCAAGGGATTGAGAAGGTCCAAAGAAGAGCAGCAAGATTTGTGACTGGTACATTTAGCCATTGTGAGTGTTACAAATCTCATATAAAGTTTGAAGTGGGATACACTTGCAGATCGACTCCCTAAATGGAAGGGGCTGCTCACTAAATTCTGAAAGCTGATCTTCGCCGAGGATGTAGAGCATATATTATTACCACCAACTTTCAGATCGTGCAATGATCACCACTCAAAGATAAGGGAAATTAGAAATGGCACTGAGGCGTTCAGTTGTTTCTCCCACATGCGATCTGCGAGTGGAACAGGGGGAAGGAATAAGACTTTGGTGCGAATTGTGCCCTCAGCCACACACCACTTGGTGGCTAGCAGAATATATGTAGCTGTATTAAAGACCAGGATAATACTGAGTGACTAAAGTTTTTTTTAGGGATCAGAAGTACCAGAATTGGATGTGATGGCCCGTGAAATCTGCATTTGAAATGGGCTGGTGGGGTAATTAAATTCTGTGAAGGTTGAGGAGAGAATGGTGATTTATTGCTGTAGGTAGTCTGCATGTGAACGCATAAATTTGCCTCAAATGCCAAGGCTGTATGGGAGAATGTTTGACATGGAAAGGATAACAAGTATGAAAATGTAAGTACTGTTGTTAATAGGTTTAATTTGAGCAGAAGTATGTAGCTTACTTTTTGTGGGACTTCAAATAGGGCCATCTGTAATTTAACAAATAGGGCCATCTGTAATTTAATTGGGAGAATGTAGTTAGTGATTCTAAGAACTTGGGGGAACAGGTCAGCCTCACTGTTAGGTCCAAATGGTAAAGATGTCATTAATGTATCTAAACCAAACCAGGGGCTGTAGGCTTATGGATCTTATGAATGCCCCTTCCAAGTGACCCTTGAAAAGATTGGCATAGGATGGAGCCATTTTGGTTCCCATGGCTGTGCCCCTGATCTGTTTGTGTGCCTGCACCTCAAAGGTAAAGTAGTAGTTAGTAAGTATAAACTTGATTAAAGTGAACATGATAGATTTCGGAAATGCTAAGCAGCAGATAATGTACATGGGGATTGTTGGTATAGAGGGAGCTTACATTGGTGTCAAGCAAGATGTGTGGTGGGACTGGCACAGATTTCAGATGATACAGGAAATGGTGTCTTTGTAGGAGGGGAAGTCTTTGTACTATAGGTTGCAGGTGTTGATCAACCAAGGTAGATATAGTAGATATACGTTCAGTGGGTGCTTTGAAGCCAGCAACTATGGGATGGCCAGGGTGAGTGGGTTTGTGGATCTTAGAAAGGAGCTAAAGGTGAATGTGAATGTGTGTGGTTTGGGATAGGTAAGCAGGTCTTTGGATTGAGGTGGTAGTTCTTCAGGGGCCTAGGTTTTGAGGGACTGCAGATCAGTTTGAATTATAGGGATGTTATCTTGATGGCAGATGCTGTACATATGTGTCTGACAGGAGGAATGGAAATTATGAGGAAGGAATGTGAACCAATGCTGGATGTGAGGAATTCTTGGAAGGCTTGTAAGGAATGATATTGAGGCAGTGATGGTGGATCAAGTTGGACTCAGGCTTGGCACTGTTAAAGGCATGGCCCAATGTCAGGTATGCTTTTGGAATGGTTTCGGAACTGGGTTGCAAAGAGCAGCATTTTCAGTTGATGTGATATGTAAATGAAAGTAGGTCCTATACTAAAGTAACATGAGGCTTAGGGTTGAACGTGAGGCTCTTGGATAGTACAGATAATTCAGGAGGGGAATGCTGCTTTCAACAAGAGGCTGAGAGAACGTTGTACTGCTGTGACTGGTTCTGGGAGGCAGTGGTGAAGGCTGTGGGATGTTACGGAAGTTGGCCAAGCTTGGTTGCTGTTTGAAGTTAGCTTGTCAGGTGACACCACCCAAGGAAATGTGAGGGGGCAGATAACTGCAGGCTTTTGTATGAGAGAAGTCCGGTGGTGTGGAAATTAGCAGATTAGGCTTAAAGATCACAGATTAGCCAGAGAAGTGCAAGAGATTACTGTAAAAGAGACTGGTGTAATAGAGTAAGATCACATCCAAAAATTGGGACTTTCAATGTCAGGCCTCTGGGACTAACTCAAGGGACAACCAGGTGTCTAAGAACACAATGTGGGACCTTAGTTTTAATTGTGCAACAGCATGTTCTCAGAGAAAATGGAGGGAGAGGCACACAGCAGTTACTCTCAATCCCATTATTATGCTTGCAATCTAGATTGTCAGTCCTTTTTCATACAATTCGACAAACTCGCGGCAGTTTGTCGCCATATGTTCTTACAGGCGTATAGAAAGCGCTTAGTGTCCTGTCTATATGCTTATAAGAACATATGGTGAATTGCCATGAGTCAGTTGAATTGTAACAAAAATGCACTTACGATGGCTATTTATGGCCAAAACCTAATTTGCAAGTACACTATGTCTCTCATGACACCCCCAAAAAATACTCTCTTCATATTAGGTGCATTGTGCTGCCAGGTACTCCATATCAGTGACCCCAGCAGTCAGAGAGAGGGAGACGTCCCTAGGTCCACTGTTTCTGATATGACAGTGAAGAGAAACATTGATGGGACACATGCAGAATTGAAGTGTACAGGCCGACCTTGTCTGTTTACTGACAGACTCCCAACAGTTGAAGAGGGTTATAATGTGTAATAGGCAGATATCTGCCCAGGCCATCACACAGGAATTCCAACCAGCATCAGAATCCACTGCAAGTACCATGGCAGTTGGGCGGGAGGTGAGAAAACTTGGATTGCATGGTCGAGTGGCTGCTCATAAGCCACACATGCCGGTAAATGTCAAACGGTGCCTTGATTGGTGTAAGGAGCGTAAACATTGAATGATTGAACAGTGAAAAACGAGTGGTGTGACGAATCACGGTAGACAATGTGGCGATCCAATGGCAGTGTGTGGGTATGGCGAACTCCCGGTGAACGTCATCTGTCAAAGTTTGTAGTGCCAACAGTAAAATTTGGAGGTGGTGGTGTTACGGTGTGGTCGTGTTTTTCATGGAGGGGGCTTGCAGCCCTTCTTGTTTCGCGTGGTGCTATTACAGCACAGGCCTACATTGATGTTTCAAGCACTTCCTTGCTTCCCACTGTTGAAGACCACTTCGGGGATGGCGACTGAGTTTATCAACACGAGCGAGCACCCGTTCTTAATGCACAGCCTATGGTGGAGTGGTTACACGACAAAACATCCCTGTAATGACTGGCCTACACTGTCCTGACCTGAATCCTATAGAACACCTGTGGGACATTTTGGAATGCAGGCTTCGTGCCAGGTATCACCAACTGACATTGATACCTCTCCTCAGTGCAGCACCCTATGAAGAATGGGCTACCATTCCCCAAGAAACTTTCCTGCACCTGATTGAACGGATGGCTGCGAGAGTGGAAGCTGTCATCAAGGCTAAGGGTGGGCCAACACTATATTGAATTCCAGCATTGCCATTGGAGGGTGCCATGAATTTGAGTCATTTTCATCCAGTTGTCTGCATACTTCTGATCACACAGATAAAAACTAATGGGATTCTGACTGGCTGCTGTGTGCCTGTTCTTCCTTAATAGTTCGTGATGGACCAACATTGAAAGGAAAAGAAGTAAGATGTGATGATTCATCACTGCAGGAGAAGTGTTTGGAGTGCTAGAGATGGAAGTGGCAGGAAACACAAGCAGCATAGATTTGGGAAAAGATAAGGGAAGAAAAGCAAGGAAAAATAATAAGGATTTGAATGAAAATCTAAACAGACCAGAGTTAACAAGAGAATTTCTCACAAGAACAAGAGAATTTCTCACAAGAACAAGAGAATTTCTCACAAGAACAAGAGAATTTCTCACAAGAACAAGAGAATTTCTCACAAGAACAAGAGAATTTCTCACAAGAACAAGAGAATTTCTCACAAGAACAAGAGAATTTCTCACAAGAACAAGAGAATTTCTCACAAGAACAAGAGAATTTCTCACAAGAACAAGAGAATTTCTCACAAGAACAAGAGAATTTCTCACAAGAACAAGAGAATTTCTCACAAGAACAAGAGAATTTCTCACAAGAACAAGAGAATTTCTCACAAGAACAAGAGAATTTCTCACAAGAATACTTGCCTATGGGATGCAAAAACATTGATTTTGGGAAAACAAAATTTGATTGGGGAAAGTTATGAAAAGTGAAAATTTTAAAAACTGGACAAACAGAGGAAGTTACTGGAAAAAAAATAATATACTGTGTTTGGCAAATTAAGTAAGGTAGGAGATGGCAGTATAAGTTGATCAGAGCAGTTTGGCGAAAAACACAAGCTAAATGCAAAATAGTGTTCAAGCAATGTAAGTGAAGGTGCAATAGAAAATTGCAGTCAGATTTGCAAATAAATCGGGGAAAGATGATCAGCTAAGGACTAATGCTGAGACTGACCTGTGAAAATTCTTAGAATCTCCAAATACATTTTTCCCAATGAAATTTTATATAGTCCTATTTTGAATCCCACGCCACCTTCCTTGGTGTTGATCTTTTCCTCACTGTAGGCCAGCTACAAATTTCTGGTCATGTTAAACCTAACAACAAGCAGCTGTACTTCAATTTTGACTACTATTACCACCACCACCACCACCACCACCACCACCACCAAAGAGCCTTGTAACCGGTGTACCATATACTATCAACGGGAGAACAAAGTGTGAAATGCCGTGTCGTATACCAGCTGTTGTGCAGAAACTGTTGGGCCTTTCACATGGCATGACAACTACCAAGTTATTGTTAGAATGATAGGGGGTAAGCAGAGGGTATATACTGCCAACATACAATATCATGTTGCAGAGGATGCTCTGCAACGTAGTTATGACATCGGTGTCCGTTTCACCACAGGTGCCATCTGAATTTTTCCCCGCAGACACCATTTGCCAGAACTCTGCAGTTGGATAGAGTTTTACGTGTCCTCGATTCACGCCATCCACCTTGCATACATTTACATTTTCTTGAGTCTCGGCCTTCACACCTGTTTTAATTTCCTTTATCTTTTATTTCTTGAGCTGTATTTTTCCTCCATCCCCCTTCCCCCTGGGCCCCTCCATCCTGTATCACATGCAGTGCACTATTCAGCTTTGCACTGTTATTGACTTGCGCACAGCGTTTTATCAGTAATTTCTATCCTGCATATTACTGTATCTTCCAGCTTTAAGCACTTAGGTGTTCAAATTGTTCAATGCAGTATCTCCTCATCCCATCCATTGGGCAGGTCTCCACTGACTTAGATTTTGGGTGATTTTTCTGAATTCTACCCCTTTTCCTAAATATCTTCATTCGTGCCTGAAGAAGGTGTCACTGGCTCCGAAAGGTTGCAAACTTAAATACTTCCCCATGTGTGTTCTGCTGCTGCTTGGTGAGTAAGTCAGGGAAAAGCATTAACTGACACATTCAAAATTTTTGAATAATAGAAAAGCTGGAGCTGCAATTCAGTATGAAGTGCGGTGTCTCCATACTTTTGATGCTTATGTACAAATTCAGACATAAATTCTTTTCCTGTACCATTTTTGCCTACTTCGTGAAAAGCCTTCTGCTCATCATGCAGTATAATCCTCTCTGAACACCAGTTTCCCATCATGGATGTAACTGTGTAGTGTTGTGTACTGGTTATCAGTGCCAAAAACATAATTGGGTATGCTCATTGTCATATTCTTCTGTGCTATAGTGATAACACTTGCTCAGATACAAGCAAGTGGAAGTGAACAATTGTGTATTGCCTTACAGTTCCTTTGCTTTGTTTTCCATTCACTTCTTTGTAAACAATGCTTTAGGGGCAGCTGTGATTTTGTTAGTGCTGACAGCCTCTTGTACTTCGTGATTATGCACTGACGACGAAATTGAAAGAGTGAGCTGAAGATATGCATCACGTCAGTTCTGTGACAGTTTTGACAGTCTGATCTCTCTCAACATATGTTTGAGAATAGTGTTCGTTTTGACTTTTCCTTCTTCAAACTGACGTGAATGAAGTTTCACAGGGATCACTTGATTTGGAAAAAACAAGCAGTTAATTGTCTAGTGTTTGTTGTGAAAATACCTCTTTCAAGAATAATGTAATTTTAGTAATGCCTTTGACTGTTGTATTTGCTTTTAGTATAATTAGTTCTCATTTTTCATTAGGGTAGTTAATATTTTTACCTATAATGAATTTAGTAAATTAAGCATTGCCATTGACATGCATGTGATCTGTGCTCTGCTGTGTTGAGGTAAGCTGTAATCAAGATCTTAGAAGATAGCTTATCTGGCATGGAAATGGGAAGGTCATGAGAAGTGAATACCTCTCCCAAGATTTGACACTTAAGCCCCTTAAGACACTATATTCATTTGTCACCAAAAATTTGCCTCAGAGATGGGCATTTCTGACAAGGGAACGTTTTTACTTGGACCAAATATTCAGACTCAAAATGGGTTTCATTCCGTGGATATTTGGTCCAGGTAAAAATGCTCACTTGTAAGTAGATGACGCCATGGGACTGCAAGCACTTTGTGGAGTGCCAAGGGATCAGTGTCAAGTTGTGAAAAAACCGGAATGATAGGCATGCAGAAGATATTTTTGGGCATTCCATCAGTGGCTCATCTTACTCCGTCATGTGCCTGGGAAGAGGGATTACCAACAGCCACTGTAGTACACTATTACGTCATAGCTCATATCCAGATGTGGAGTATGGAAGAAATTGAAGGCGGGCCTGCAGATGGCATTTGGGCATTCTGTCACTGGCTCGTCTTACCCTTGCTCACTGTGTATTTGTCTGTGAAGAGGGGTGAAGGCTGAGCCAGTGCAGTGTGCAATTACGCTGTGTCCCTGCCAGCAATGTTAGATTAAGATGCCTGTGCTACATGTACCATCAGTACATATACACGGCAACCACTACACAATGCAATGTGAGTATTATAGCTTTAGCTTATTAGCTCTTTGCTGTAACATGTAGTTAAACCTACCCTGTCAAACAAAATTGGGCAAATGAATGTCATATATTGACTACTGTGAGAAGTTTTGTTCGGGGATTCCAAAATTTTGAATTTGTGTTGATTGGACCAAATTAAGACTGGAGTGAAGAGATTTTTGCTAACACTGGTCTCTCTTGTTAAGATTAGAATCAATGTTATCGTTTCACATAAACATTTTCTGTGGTGCTAAAGACTGCTTGGTAAAAACAAAGTGGTCTTGAACTTAGGCTAAAGATATTGTTTTATGTGGAACTGGGCAGGATGTGAGGCATTAATATCTTGTGCACAATATTTCACACACAGCCTCAACGCCCAGGCACCTTTGACCTAGCTATATACTTAGCTTCAATTGTTTATGACAACTGATAAAGAATATTTGTTTTTCTGGCTTATAGATGTGTAGTTCTGCAAGGACACTTATTTGAGTAAATATTCAGACTTGATTCTGTGGATACGATTCAAGCAAACAGGTTCATTTAAAAGTAGAAGTGCTGGTGTGTGACATTCAGAGCTTGGCATGCCGAGGGACAGCCATGATGCCTGGCTGTGGAATACGGAAGAGCTTGGACGGAGGTCCTGCTGAGGATATTAGTGTATTCTATCACTGGCTCGTCTTGCTCCTGGTCACTGTTTATTTTTCCGTGAAGAGGGGCTGAAGGCTGAGCTAGTGTGGAATGCTAAGACATCGCAGACTCCCAATGATCTAAGGTCATGACTCTAAATCCAGAGTACAAAACTACCTGGATAGAGTGCCTGTTGAGGGCATTTGTATGTTCTGTCACTGGCTTGTCTTGCCCCTGATTTATTTGGCTGTGAAAAGGGGTTAGACTGATGCAGTGTGGGGTGCCATTAGGTCGTAGCCCGAGCAGCGATGTTTGGTGACGATTGTGCCACATCTGCCACCAGTCTGTGATGCCTTGCTGCACCATGCATTGTAAGTATTAATTTTAGATCTTGATACGGCAGTTACTTGAGCCTACCTTGGCACATTGAATAACATTTGCTACATTATATATAAGTTAAGAAATTACACTATTTTGGTGTCAAAGGAGCAAAACAGCTGTGGATTTTTACTACTATCAGCAGGTGTCTTCCCACATCTCAAAATGTCACTCTCGAAGTGCGACAGATTAGCATTGACTTGTTTTCAGTGGCATATGTATCTTCAGTGATGAAACATTCTACAGAAATAGGTACTCCTTGCGGCAGATGAATTAGCAGCCTAGAAGATTGTTAGGTCGTGGTGTGCTACTGTTTCCATCATTGTATGCTAAAATTGGGAACAAGACTGCCACCATTCCTATCTTGCTTGGTACAATAGTTTGATATGTTTGTGTGTATAGTAAAAGATGGTAAAATAAGTTGTTTAGAAGGCAGGCAAATGCCAAAGTGATGGACTTAAGTGTGAAAGAACAGTGAAAGCTATTGTTTAGTAAAATCAGGGGAGGTGGGTAGGGTGGACTCTCGCAGGGAGCCTTAAAGTGGGTTAGTGCAGTGCTTAATACTCGGATTACCTACTAGCTCTCCAACTAGACTTCCACAATTTCTTTAAATATTGCAGGTGGATGCTGTTGAGTTTCTTGAAGTGGGTGGCTCTTCAGCTGCTAAACCATCGGTGCACCAGTTGCAGTTGTATAATGCATTGCCCTGAAAAGAGAAAAAATTCTGGAAACCATTTTGAAACAAATTGAAGACCAGAAGCAGGACAGTTCCTGCAGAAGCAGCCCTTAAAATAAGTCTAAATAATGATGTACTTTGGACTCGGATTTGGGAGGACGACGGTTCAATCCCGCGTCCGGCCATCCTGATACAGGTTTTCCACGATTTCCCTAAATTGCTTCAGGCAAATGCCGGGATGGATCCTTTGACTGGGCACGACGGATTTCCTTCCCCATCTTTCCCTAATCTGATTAGACAGATGACCTCACTGTCTGGTCTCTTCCCGCAAATCAATTCCAATCAACTCAATGATGCAGTTTGACATTGGTCCAGCTGTAATGTCAGCACCATGGTTTACAGCACAACAGATGAGATCATTGATAGGTAACCTAGCCATGTAAAAGTCTTCATACCTGCAAGCCTTAAAACAAGCTTGGAATAAAAACTGGAAACCATGGATTTAAGGCATACTCAATGTTACCATGTGGACTATATTGGGTTCGGAGACAAGTGACTGAGTTTAAAAATTACTCATTAAATATATCGGTAGAGGAGTTATTACAGAAACCAGAAAGAAGTTGAAAGAAACGAAATATGTAGAAAATTTCTGTCTTAAACAGTACATGTTGTAGAGTAGAGATATTGATAGAAAATGGGAAATGACAGTACGCACTAGTAAATGAAAGGATAATCATAATGAGACTAATTTGATGGAGGACATCTTAGTTATAGAGTTTGTCGCCTTTAATGAACAGAAAGTAACAAATATATAAAAAGAAAGACAAAAAATGAAAGTAATCAAATTTCTTTTTAAGGTGCATCTCCTGCAAGAAGTGTGTTTGAAAATCTGTCAGTGCAGGCTAATTAAGTTATTGAAAGAAATGTCTTAAAGTGAATATATAATTGAGGAACTGACAAAACACTAAAAGTACTGTAACACATGTCACTAAAGGTGGTTTAGGTGGAAAAACAAAATGAATTAAACAAGGAAATTACGATGAGTGATGGAGAGGGAGAAGCAGCCAGCCAGAGAGAGAGAGAGAGAGAGAGAGAGAGAGAGAGAGAGAGAGATATTAAGGAGCTATTACAGAAAGTGTCGGAGAAAGCTAAAGAGAAACATAATGAAAGCAGAAATGAAACTAAAAATATTAAGATAGGTTCTTGGATCTTTATGGGATACATTCATAAGCAAGATTGAATATGACACATGATAGACAGGAAATAGCATATAAACTGATCAGCTAAGAACAGCAAAGATACTGCAAATATGTCATTCCTTCTGCAGCCTAGACAAATAACTACACACAATTTGACAAAATTGAAACAGGCATTGAAGAACAAAAATAGATAAGCACCTGGATTAGATGGAATTATAGAGCTGATAATATATGGTGGACCATTTCCAGACTTCAGAATACTCCATCGAATATGTTCGCATACAGGTGAACTGAAAGAAGACGGTGGATGCACTGAATACTCCATCGAATATGTTCGCATACAGGTGAACTGAAAGAAGACGGTGGATGCACTGAAGTTAGTTCATTCTTTGAGAAAAGGAGACAGAAGTAATTCAACTAATTACGGGTAATCAGCTTTCTGAATACTTCTTACAAATCTACAGCAAAATAATAAAGGATTTGAAACTTCAGATTCTGTTGTATCAGAACAGCAAGTAGGTTTCTGTAAAGGAAGCTAACTGTGCCAACATCATTCTCATTCTGAAACAGATAGTATTCATCCAGGACAGTAAAGACAAATTAATTTACAGCTTGAACATTTAGCAATTTTTCGACATAATCACCATTCTGTCGATGCATTTTCCTAGGTGCTGTGGCAGTTTTTGTCTGCCCATGTCATACCAGCTCGTCGCTGTTCAGAAAGTTATAAACCTCTTCTTTCACCTCATCGTTGGAGCAGAGTCATTTTCTGGCCAAATGTTTTTATCCTAGGTGATAGTCACTTCTCTTTAGTCTCCTGAGGCATTGTGCCTTTCAAAAACTAATGTTTAATCACCACATGAGATTCTTTTTCGTCCATTTTTTGACACACTCGACTTCCTTGATTCATATG
This sequence comes from Schistocerca americana, assembly GCF_021461395.2. Classification (NCBI taxonomy): domain Eukaryota; kingdom Metazoa; phylum Arthropoda; class Insecta; order Orthoptera; family Acrididae; genus Schistocerca; species Schistocerca americana. Next base: position 614,147,835 of record NC_060120.1, read on the forward strand.
AATGTCAAACACAAAGAAGTGGACAACTGTGGCTGAAAGTTGGTGTGTGTTCTTTCCAAAGATGCTACTAACTAAACGTGACCTCGATATGCCGTGGTAGTACCATCTCTGTGACTTTGCACGGACTTTCCAAACGCCCCTCGTATGACTAGTCGCCTTGATGTAATAATCTGTACTCTCGTGATCCTGGGCGTTTTCTTGTGGTTTCCCTACATTGGTCGCCAAATGATGATCTCTCTGACAGTGGCTACTTCCTGGTGATTGTCACTCCCCTGCTGCCACCAGGCAGACAGACTTCCACAGTGGGCATTTTGCAGAGCCAATTGGTCTTCATATATGTTCCCTGTCCACTGTGACACCTCTCTTGGATTGCATTTATGTGGTCGTGCAAAATGTCTCTGCCTCTTTTTGATGCCGCAAGGACTGCTATCTCCCTTGTCGTCAACCAGTTCTGCGGTGGACAAAGAGCTTAGCAATCATTATCCAGGATCGCTGATGGGTGCTGCACAGACTTAAAATACACCCTTCACGCACCAACCTTATTGCTTTTAAGTGTGTCTGTGCTAAGACTCACTACGTAATTAAGAGGAGTAAAAAGGAATGCTGGGAATGCTATGTTTCTTCTCCGGGATGTATGCCTCTTCATTGCAGGTTTAGTCAAAGCTCTGTAGCCCTCTGGGCTGCCAGTGACAATAAACTGTCCAGGGTTTTATCCTACAGGGTGCTCTGTGTATTGATCCATTGGTGGCTCAAGAACACCTTGCTATACACTTCACTACAGCATCAGTGTCCTTCGTATCCTGCTATCTTTTTTCTGCAGAAATGATGAGTTGAAAAACCCGTATGTTTCAACCCCCACCAAGCTGAACTGTATATTGAACACTTCACTGAATGGGAATTTTTGCAGGCTATTTATCATATTACATGACATGGCCCCTTGCCCAGATTCCATCCATAACCAGATGATCCAGTAAAGTCTTGTTCTCGAATATGAAATGGCACCTTGTTAGAAACAGTCAGTGCCCTCCAGGCACAAAAATTGCTGCGAACTTCACTGCTACGCACCTTTCCTGTCCAGGTGGCAGCGCACTGCACTTTAAATTCATCACACAGGGTGGTTTATACACACTCTATGGATTGTCCAATGAGGAAATTCAAAACTACCTGTCTGACCAGGGCGTAATGACTATACATAGTCATGAAAAGGGTTGACAAGGACTTGGTACCAACCTGTGTTATCTTCTTGACATTTGACAGAGTTCAACTTCCATCGAACATTAAAGTGGGCTATGAGATAATTTCAGTTCGCCCTTGCATCTCCAACCCTACGCGTTGCTATCAGTGTCAGCGACCCTATGCGTTATGTGTGGCAAGGATGCCCATGAGAGTGCTTGTCCACCTCCATCCCCTCATTTCACCAACTGTATGGGTGACCACGCTGCTTCCTCTAGAGATTGCCCCATTTTCAAAGATGGACGGCTTATTCAGGAAATCGGAGTGAAAGAAAAGGTGTCTGCATTTGCTGCTCGTAAGTTATTTGCCTGTCGAAAGCCCACCGTGCCTCCAGCAGTTAAATGTAGCACTGTCCTTGCATCTCCTCGGCCTACATAGGAGGCAGCCACGCAGACTTGTGGTCTCCCCTTTAGTGCCACGGTCGTCAGATCGGCCAGTGCAAAGATCACCCGTTCAACCTCCCCTTTATCACCTGCTCACTCTACGGCTCACCATTCATTGGCTTCTGCTAAATCACGAGCCCCACAATCAGACACCTGGACTTCCAAAAAAGAGCTTACTCACCAAGATTTTTTACGTACCCCGACTTAACAACCATAGATTCCTCCGTCATCTCAACGTCCTGTTTCCAAGGAGGCTCATAAGAAACAAAGTTCTTCTCCTTCTCCGTCACAGCATGTCTCATCTACAGTGCCACCTGGCAGTAACTGCTCTCGGCTGTCTTCCATGTCGCCAAGGCCCACTGCTGGTGGCTGAACAACCGGCCAATCACTGATGGCAGGAGCTGCCTCCGAACAACCTATGGATCAAGATCTGCCTTTGGCTGAATGCCGTTACACACTGTCGGCCACCAGCTCTCAGCAGTTGTTGAGTTCAGGGCAACCGTGGAGATTCTTCCCTTTCCTGTTCACCCTATGTCAATTATCCATTTGAATATCTGTGACGTTACAGCCAATCGCGATGAATTGTCGATCCTCTTAAGATTCTACTTGCCGGTCATCTTCTGTCTTCCTGAAACAGCTTCGTCCCCACGATCGCTTTGTTTCCCCTCGTTTTCAGTCAGTCCGATTTGATCTCCCATCTGTTGATGGCACTCCAGCACATGGAGGACTAATGTTTCTGCTCCATGATGCTGTCCATTATCACCCAATCCCCTGAAACAGTTCCTTCCAAGCTGTTGCTGTGTCTTTCCCTTTCTGGATACATCTTCTCTATTTGTACCGTATGCATTCCATTGCCCACACCGATTGCAAGAGCTGATCTCCTGTATCTCCTTGGTCAGCTCCCGGCCCCCTATTTGCTGGTTGGGGACTTCAATACCCACCACCCACTTTGGGGATCTCCGCATCCTTGTCCACGAGGCTCCCTATTGATTGATCAAGCGGATCTTGTTTGCCTTAACACTGGGGAACCTACATTTTTGTCTGCTTCCATGATGAATCTCTCATTTGGACCTTCCAGTCGGTATTGTTGAGTTAGCTTGGCACTTTGAATGATTCGCTCTTGGTTATACACACTAGTTACCATTTTCCATGTGTCCTTCGATTGCAGCCACAACTGCCATCTGTGCCCGAGATGCTGGAGGTTTGCCCAAGCCGATTGGACCCTTTTTTTGTCTCCAGTGACATTCGATGACTGTCACTTTCCTAGTGTCAGCGATCAGGTCACTCATGTTACAAAAGTTACTCTTACAGCCGAGGACCGTTAAATACCTCGCACCTCTGATTTGCCCTGGCGCCCCCCAGTTCCTTGATGGAATGAAAGGCGTGCTGTGATGCAATACGTGAGCGGTGATGCGCTCTTCGTGTTTTCCGCCACCATCCTACTTTGGCCAACTGTATCCGCTATAAGCAGTTACGTGCGCAATGTGGTCGCGTCATCCGCGATAGCAAGAAGGCAAGCTGGGACTACTTTACTACCTCTTTTAACACCTTCACTCCCTCCTCCGAAGTTTGGAGTTGAATTATACGATTATCCGGCGCGCCTAGTTTCTTCCTGATCTATGGGCTCACTGTCGTGCATGATACCTTAGTGGACTCAGTCGCAATATCTAACTCATTGGGTCAACACTCTGAGATTTCGAGCTCTTCAGATTACCCGCCAGCCTTTCTCCCGAAGAAATGTGCAGTGGAAGTGCGGCCTCTTGCTTTCTCCTCAAAATAGTGAAAGCTATAATACTGTTTCCTCCATGCGGGAGCTCAAACATGCACTCTTCTTCTTGCTCTTCCGCCCGAGGACTGGTGGTATCCACATCCAAATGTTCCTGCATTTATCATACCATAGTATGTGTTACCTCCTTCGCCTTTACAATCGAATTTGGACCGACAGTACTTCGCCCAGAAGATGGCAGGAAGCTATTGTTGTTCTTGTTCCGAAACCTATAAAGGACAAACATCTCCCCTCTTGCTATTGCCCCATTTCTCTAAAGAGTAGGGTATGTAAGGTTTTGGAGCATATAGTGAATTGCTGTTTAGCCTGGTGGCGGGAATCCCGAAGTCTTTTAACACCTGCCCAATGCGGTTTCGAAAGCATCGTTCTGCAGTTGACCATCTTGTTGTTCTCTCCACTTATATCATGAACAATTTTCTCAGGAAATGCCAAACAGTATAAAATTTTTTGATCTGGAGAGAGCATAAGATACCTGTTGTAGTACAGGCGTCCTCCGCACGCTGTTCTCCCTGGGCTTTCGAGGTCAGCCGCCCCTTTTTATTCGTGAATTTATGGCAGAGCGCACATTTAGAGTGCGGGTGAACATTACTCCTGCTTGTACTTCTTCCCAAGAAAACGGGGTACCCCAGGGCTCCGTGCTAAGTGTTGTACTGTTTACCATCGCCATAAATCCAATTCTGGATTGTCTCCTTCCCGATGTCTCGGGCTCCCTCTTTCTGGACGATTTTGCGATATATTACAGCTCTCAATGGACCAGCCTTCATGAACAAGGTCTACAAGGATGTCTTGATCGCCTCCACTTTTGGAGCATTGAAACCGGCTTTAGATTTTCTCCCAGTAAGACCGTTTGTGTCAATTTTTGGCGTCGTACGGAGTTTCTTCCGCCTTCCCTACATCTAGGCCCTGTCGACCTGTTTTCGGACGTCGCTAAATTCTTGGGTCTTATGTTTGACAAAAAACTGTGCTGGTCCTCCCACGTTTCCTGTCTTTCGGCTCGCTGTCTGCGATCCGTCAACACCCTTAGTGTTCTGAATGGTACTTCCTGGGAGTGGACTGAGTGGTCCTTCTCTGCCACTATCGTGCCTTAATTCGCTCTAAATTGGACTATGGAAGAACAGTTTACTCCTTTCCCTGGGGCTGTCTATTCTTTGGTGTCTAGACTCTGTCCACCACCGTGGATTGCGTTTAGCGTCTGGAGCTTACACCTGCCCTGTGGAAAGCCTTTATGCTGAGCCTGCCTAACCTCCGCTGTTCAATCGGCGAGCTGTCCTTCTGAGTCGTTATACTAGCCATCTGTCTTCCATGCCTGCTAATCCGGACCATGAGCCTTTTTCGACGCCTCCTTGGATTTAGGGTATGCAGGCCGCCCTTCCTCTCTACTACCACCGGGAGTCTGCTTCCGTCAGCTGCTACGTTCTTTCCTAAAACTTCGACAGCTGAGGGTACAGCACTGCCTTGTCTCCGTCTCCGGACCTGCCTGCTATGTGACCTTCGGCTTCCCAAGGATGGTACCCCTTCTCGCATTTATCGTCAAGTGTTTGCTGCTCTATGTGCAGAAATGAAGGATGCCGCATTTATTCACACTGACTGCTCAAAAACCTCATTTGGTGTTAAGGAGTGCCTATATTGTTGGCGACACCCCTAACTGATTTCGGCTTTCCGACCAGTGTTCGGTTTTTACTGCTGAGCTTTATGCTGTTCTCCAGGCTGTCCAATAAATCCGTCGCCATCAGCGGATACAGATTCGCTCAGCTCTCCCCTCAGTCTCAAAGCTCTTTACCCTGTCCACTCTCTGGTCCACCGGATTCAGGATTGCTTCCACTTGCTCCACTAGGGGTGGGTCTCTATGGCATTCCTCTGGATCCCAGGACTCGTTGGTATCCATGGAAACGAGGCAGCTGATACAGTGGCCAAGGCAGCAGTCTCTTCAGCCTGCTGTTCGCATGGTTCCCTCCACTGATCTACAGAGTGTTCTGTGTCTTCATGTTGCTCTTTCATGGCACACGCATTGGTCTAAACTTCCCAATAATAAATTGGGGGACGTGAAAGCTCTTCCCTGTGCTTGGACCTTGACAACGAACTCGTCGGGAGGAGGTAATTCTAACTAGACTCCGGATGGGGCACTGTCTTTTTAGCCATCGACATCTAAGTAGCGATCCTCCCCCGCTTTGTCCCACTGCTCTCAACTCTGGGGAAAACACCCCCCCTCCCCACCCCCCCCCCCCCCTTCTGTAGTAGTTTTCTAAGCTTTCCTTCTGTTTTTTAGTTTCCCCACTTCTTGATCTTCGCTCCTATTGCTGCTTATTGCCAATTTGTTTTTTTTTTTACCTTTCCCTAAGCCACAGACTGGGCACTAATGACTGTTGCAGTTTTGCGTCTTAAAACCTTAAAAAAAACTCTAGACAGCTAGTGAAGGATTAGCCTGACCAACATACTGTGTAGACTGCTAGAGAGGATGGTTAGCTTCAGATTGTTTGGTACTAGTCTTGGGGCCTTTTGGTGTGGATTCCTGAAAGGAAAAGCTGATACTATTTACTCAGGTTTGAAATGGCAGTGAAACAGGTTTTTACCAACTGCCAGCACCTTGCAGTCTTCTTTGTTCATATGTAAGGCATGACACAGCTTGGTGCCATCTTATTTTAGTTACCTTCCATGAAGCCTTCGATAGGCCAGTGTGGGCCCCTTCAAATACCTTCCTCCCTCCAAAATGGTGGATTAGGCATTTTTGCCATCGACCCACACCACACACCAATCCAGAACTTTATTTAGGTGACCAGGGCCTAGATGTAGCAGTCCTGTTTCCTGGCCCTTATTTTTGATGCTGCCCGTTGTTCACCACCGGAAGACTGCCTGCATGCAGAAGTTTAATACTCGCTGCCTCGTGACCCACACATCTTGGGGTGCAGACTGTGCCAATCTTCTCCACCTTTACTGTGCTCTGGTTTTGTCCAGACTATATTATGATTATCAGGCTCATGACTCTGCAGCCCCATCCACTCTTAAACTACTTGACCCTGTTCATGATTGAGATGCATCTCATTATCTATGGCTTTCGCAGTAATCCTGGTGACAATCGACTTACGGAAGTGGATTCCCCAACAACAAATATGATGGAGGCAACTACTGGTTTCTTACACCGTCACCATATGATTATTCCCTGATCATCCTGAGTACTCAGTCCTCTTTGCAAGCGAGTGATGTCTCCCTCCTGATACCTGCCTTAGTGCGGCTGGTAGTTAGAATGTGTCTCGCTTCCCTGTGTCAGGATCTCTGCTTCCAGTCACTGGACTGTGCCCTGTGTATTTTTCCCCCACATTGCCTGTGCCCTGACCATGTCTTACCACCGTCCTATTCCAGGGCCTTAAGGTCTTCATTGCTCGTATGATAGTCCAGCGTCTTGTTTGTTCAATCTGTGGAAAAGTTCCAGTGTGCTACCATCTTCTGCACTGATGAGTCTAAAAACAATAGTTAGGGTGGGATGCACTTTATAATGTGTTCACAGCAAAGCTGCTAGCTATTAACAGGCCCCTCTGTTGTTTCTCAAGCATCTCTCCTCAATGTTTAAAGGTGCACAGACACAATGACTAGCTTGCAGGCTATAGACTGATGCTACAGTTGTCACCCTTTGGTGTCTGCTATCCATAATCTCTCTCTGCATTTGGCAGTGCTGCATGCTCAGTTGTCTTTCTCTGGGTCGCAGGTCGTGTGGACATATCATCTGAGAGAATGAACTGGGTAATTGGCTAGAGGCAGATATATGCCCCCCCCCCCTCAAATTATCTTTCACGATTTCAGTCGCAGATATACATCAAATCTCTCTTTCCAAAAAAGTGGAATGAAATCTGATGCACTACTACTCTCAGTAATAAACTCCACACAATCAATGAGACTACTGCAGTTTGGTGCTCTTTCTTCAACTCCTCGCTGGAGGAATCCGCTGTCTTACGCTATCTGTGTCGTCCATACTAGGCTCACCCATTGTTTTCTCTTGTGTAATGAGCCACCCTCGCAATGTGGCTGTGGAGCCAGACTGACGGTATGCCGTATATTGTTGCAATGTCCCTTTCTTTTGGCCCTTCGTACTAAGTATAGCATTCCATGTTCCTTGTCTTAAATATTAGCAGAGGATTCCCGGATGGTTGAATGGGTCCTTAGTTTCCGAGGTGAAAGTGGTTTTTAATTTCAGCTATAAGATTTTGCTTCACTCCTGGAGCAGGTGCAGGGTGGTCGTGCCTGGTGCCTCTTAGTGTTTTGTTGGTGAGGGGTGCATGCCCACTTCCCAGTGCAATGACTGCTCTTTTATCCCTCTGTTTTTCCAGTGATTAGATTGGCGTACCATTCCATGCCTTCTAGTGTGTTTTTAGCTTCCTTGCTTTATAGTTTGATCCCTCTGGCTGAAAATAATGCCCACTTTTAGTGGACTCTTTCTTAGGCAAGTAACATTTGAATTGTGGGATTGATGAACTTGCTGTCTAGTCTCTTAACCCCCTCAATTAATCACATGTAATGTTTCAAGCTTGGGTTGGCTATAGATTATTGTACAGAAATGCTATTAAGATGTTCATACTTTCTTTGGTCTTGGTTTGCTTGAACTATTAATACACACACACACACACACACACACACACACACACACACACACACACACACACACCATATAATTGCAGATCTGTTTAAAAATTAGGTGTGGTTTGTATTTTCTGCTTTCATAATGGAAACTGTTTCTCCTCATAACTTATTTCTCCTCGGGTTCATAGCGTCTGTGGCGACAGTAGTTGCAGAACTACAAACAGCACCACTGGTGATATTGGTCTCTAATCTCAGATATGTCACCTTCACTTGACACCTTAACGAACTGTCAAGTGAGGTTGCATTTCAGGGATTGGGGATTGATTTCTACACTGAAGATCTGTCAGTATGGTGCACTTTTGGGCAGTCTGCAGTCAAGACAATGTTTAACAAAAGGTATCTTTACTTCAAAGGTAGCAAATTCAATTAAATATTAACCTTTACTTTCAAGCCACAGGTAATGTTTGAAGCTTGTGTTGATAGTATAGCTTTTAGAGATGTTCAAAACATTACATAAATGTTTATGCTCTACATAAAAGTGTTATTCTCTTTCTCATCCACAAAAAATTGATTATTCTTCCTAGGTTGGGTATGAATGTAATGTGTGTGTGTGTGTGTGTGTGTGTGTGTGTGTGTGTGTGTGTAATAATTGGTGGTCATAGGATTATTACTATAAGTGCCAATTCTTGGCAGCTGCAGATATGTTTAACAAGAAAGAATGGTTCAACTACATGTCTGTGCTTTCTTGTCATCTATCTTGCATCACTTTGGATTAAATAGTGGGGCAGTAGAAGGCAAGGCAGCCTCGTGTGCTCTAAAACTTCAAACTTGCAGCTGAAGTTTTGGAATTTAATGCTATATTTCTTGTTTTTTTTTATGCAACAGAAGTGCAGATCTGATGCTAGTAGGTTAGTTTGAAAGTATTTTTGATTTAAAAGCTTAAAGAACTTATTTATATAGTGTATGTTGGAAGTAATGAACAGTTTGTTCAATGGGAAATAATTGATGGTAATTTAATTCATGATTGTGGATATACCTATGAGGAAAAACTGCAACTATTCACTGCTTCTTTCATTTACACCAGTACCTTTAATTTGAATCCATATTTGGTATCATAAAGTATGATGTGATGAGAAATGTCTTAGGCCTGTAAAAAAAATTTGAGAGAAGTTGGTACCATGTAATCTAATGCTAATAATTATTTTTTAATAATTTCAAATCTCCATTTATAAAATGTTTTGTAGGTATGGAGTTTTCAGCAAAGGGTAATTACCAGCATAGTGTTCATGCTGACAAAATGAATACTGCTTACTCAATTTGTGTAAAGTTTAAATATAAATGCAGTCCATAACAGATCTGTCTGGAGCCCTGAGTTTTCTTCCAGCTACTTTTGATCATGGCCAATGCGAGTCTCTGCAATATCAGTCCCGGGCTGGATGACAATGGTGTGAGGGATGGTGGTGTGACATTTGAAGAGTAAATTTTTTGTAGAAGAGCCCACAGGGACTGTCAGACTAAAAAAGTGGATGCACTTCAGTGTTGAATATTGTAAGTATACTTCTTATTCTGCAATTTTTCACGAAAGTCCTTCACTTTTTTCCCCATGTCAGTAATTGCTCGAAGTGTATATCATTTATGGAAATTTCATGAAAATATTCTTCCTTCATTTTGCATCTTCATTTTACTTAAAGTGCCTCATTAATGTCTGCTGCCTCCATGTCAGTATGTAAATACAAATAACAAATACTAATGAAATTGTCATGTGAGGTTAAACAGTTTTGAATAGTTTGTATTATCTGGCAAAGCTAATTTGAGATCTGGCCAGGATGGTGACAATGTTTACCCTGATTTGTCTACATAAACTAATGTCCACCTTTGTCATACTTACTTTTTTCATGTAACTTAAGTTCACCTTCTCGGAAAATGTTCTAACATTTGTATGTAATAACTTTTGTATTCTGGCACCTTCTAAAAAGATATTTCATGCTGTTCTGGTCTTCAGTCCTGAGACTGGTTTGATGCAGCTCTCCTCGCTACTCTACCCAATGCAAGCTTCATCTCAAAGTAGCTACTGCAACCGACACCCTTTTGAATCTGCTTAGTGTGTTCATCTCTTAGTCTCCCTCTTAAGATTTTTACTCTCCACGCTGCCCTCCAATACTAAATAGGTGATCCCTTGCTGCCTCAGAATGTGTCCTACCAACTGACCTCTTCTTTTATAGTAAAGTTGAGCCACAAATTCTCCTTCTACCCAATTCTGTTCAGTACCTACTCATTCATTACATGATCTACGCATCTAATCTTCAACATAGTTCTGTAGCACATTTCGAAAGCTTGTATTGTATTCTTATCTAAACTATTTATTGACCATGTTTCACTTCCATGCAGGGCTACACTCAACACAAATACTTTAACCTCCTCAGATCCCGCGTGTCGTATACGACACACCAAATTGGTGAGCTTTGTTTAGCCACAGCTCCAATGTAATGCCAGAGACACATGTCTAAGTAGTTTCCCAGACGTCCGCGAGATGTCAGCATGGATTCTCGCGAGTTTCAGCGGTCTGGCGCGCAAAGTGACGAGTGTAAGCTTTGTTTTCTGAGTGCATGCGTGAAAAGGCGGACAAAATGATGTCGAGATATTGTAAGTACCCATTTATGTAAAGTTATTTACATTTTGTATTACTTTAACGTGCATAATGTTTGAGGCAAACACTACTGCTCGGTATGTGAGCATTTTAAAACAACGAAATAATAATTTTCACTGTACTACAAAAGGCTTTGTACACGTGTGTCAGATAGGACACATTGGAACTGAATGTGTATTTCTGTGTACACTAGAAAACATGTCCTAAAAATTATTGAGCAATAGTCAATCGTTATTCTTAGACTTATTTTACAAACGTTGCATTAATTGTTTGATGCTGTAATTATAATTACAGGTTTTTGTTTCATTTAAAGTAATTAAACCTTTCTTGACTTCTTCAGTGTCAGATGCACAGATCCTTGAAGTGTTGGACAGACCTCTGGAGTTCGATGGAGACATCTCAGAACTTGAATGTTTATCCAGTGATGAAGAATGCAATGAAGATACTGTTTTAGCACCAGAAGTGGAAAGTGATGACGATTCGTGTGAAGTTGTCTCAGATACTGTGACTGATCAGTTTGGCAGACGGAAATCCAGAAATGTTCCCCCTTGGCGCCATACAGACGTCTTTGAGCCGTTACCACCTGCACCAGCATTTGAAGAAACTGTTTGGCAAGGGAAACATTGTGAGACAAGAGAATATTTTCTTAAATATGTTCCTTACAGTGTTTTTGAGCTGTTGTCATCCTGTAGCAATCAGTCATCTTTTTCACGCACAAGGAAATCACTAAATACAACTCCTGAAGAGATTATGACATTTTTTGGCATCTCAATCAAGATGTCATGCCTTGGCTACCCCAGATTAAATATGTATTGGGCTTTCGGGACGAGAGTGACTGATGTAGCAGGGAAAATGTCAAGGAAGCGGTTTTTTGCAATCAGAAGTGCACTGAAACTAGTTACAGACAATGATGTGTCTAGTGATGTGAGAGCAAAAGATAAATATTGGAAAATTCGTCCTTTGCTAAACACCGTCAGAGCAGGCTGTTTACAAAATCGTAGGACACAGAAGGTGTCCATTGATGAACAGATGATTCCTTTCTGGGGCAAGACAACGATGCGGCAATACATTCGTGGAAAGCCTAATCCGTGTGGCCTCAAGAATTTCGTTTCCACATCTCCAGATGGATTACCACTTGACTTTCTCATGTATGAAGGGAAAGGTGACAGTATACTGGAAGGCTATGATTACTTGAACATTGGCGGAAAGGTAGTAATGAGACCGGCAACTACGCTACCTGAAGGGTCTATAATTTATATGGACCGATACTTTACGTCGGTTGAGCTCCTAGACTGTCTACACTCAGACAGAGGCTGTCAGGCTACAGGGACAATAGTCTTGTAAAGTTCCAAGAGCGAGCGATCTTCAGTCGGATACAGAAATGAAAAAGGCAGGTCGGGATGCAGCTGATCAGTCTGTTCGTGGTGATGGACAAATTGCCATTATTAAATGGTATGACAACAAATCTGTAATTGTTGCCTCATCCGCAGAAGGAAAATTGCCTCTGGGACGGTGTAGGCCGTTGGTCAAAGCAAGACAAACAATACGTAAATATCAGCAGGCCTCTTGCTATCGAAAAATATAATGAAAATATGGGTGGGGTCGACATGCTGGATCGTATCATTGCTGTTTACAGACAAAGTGCAAGATCAAGAAAGTGGACAGTGCGAATGATCCTGCGTCTCTTTGATTTTGCTTGTGCTGCAGCTTGGATAGAGTACAGGAGAGACTGTAATGCACTGAAGAAAAGAAGGAAGAATACGATGGACTACCTACAATTTAAGATTGACGTATCAGAGTGGCTTATCCATTCAGGAAATGATATATCTGATATTAATGACTAATCTACAGATGGAGCTAAAGAAGTAGATATCGCCTCCAGCTTCTTGAAAAGAAAAAGTATTCCAGCACCAATTCCGAGTGATGCTAAACGAAAGAGCAGTGCTATTCACATGCCAGAGGTCACCAACGATGAAAAGACTCATCGTTGTAGGCGACCAGGATGTAAAAGTGTAAGAGCACGAGTTTTCTGCACAGAGTGCAAGATTCATTTGTGCCTCGTGAAGGGCAGAAATTGTTTTCGAGATTTTCACATGAACTGAACTCACCAAGAAAATGTTAAAATAATGTAATTACAAATATTAACACTTTGATATTGTACAATGAAATTTGTTTATTTATTTAACTTGCACAATAAATTTATAACATATGGAGTCATATACATTCATTCCATAATTGTCTGCCTTCAGTACCAGTGTGTCGTATATGACACATCAGATTCTCAAAAAACCAATCAAAAATTTTTTTAAAGAACAATGTTTCCTTACTAATGTTGACCATAACATCAAATAAAACTCAATTTTTTTTAGTAAAATTAAGTTTATAATTTTACTTCCTGATTCTTGATAATAAATTTGTCTTCTTTAGAAACGCTTTCCTTGCGATTGTCAGTCTACATTTTATATCGCCTCTACTTTGACTATCGTCAGTTAATTTGCTTAACAAATGGCAAAACTCATACACGACTTAAGGGGTCCCATTTCCTAATCTAATTCCCTCGACATCACGTGATTTAATTAGACTACATTCGATTATTCTCATTTAGCTTTTGTTCATGTTCATCTTATCTCCTCCTTTCAAGACACTGTCCATTCCGTTCAGGTGCTCTTGCAGGACCTTTGCTGTCTCTGACATAATTAAGATGTCATCGGCAAACCTCAGATTTTTCATTTCTTCTCCATGGATTTTAATACCTACTCCGAATTTTTCTTTTGTTTCCTTTACTGCTTTCTCAATATACAGATTGAATAACATCGGGGATAGGCTACAATGCTGCCTCACTCCCTTCCCAACCACTGCTTCCCTTTCATGTCCCTCGACTCTTATAACTGCCACCTGGTTTCTGTACAAATTGTAAATAGCCTCCCGCTCCCTGTATTTTACCCCTGCCACCTTTAGAATTTGAAAGAGAGTATTCCAGTCAACATAGTCAATAGCTTTCTCTAAGTCTACAAATGCTAGGAACATTGGTTTGTCTTTGCTTAACCTATTCTCTAAGATAATTCGTAGGGTCAGCATTGCCTCGTGTGTTCAAACATTTCTACGCAATCCAAACCAATCTTCCACGAGGTTGGCTTCTACAAGTTTTTATTCGTATGTAAAGCATTCAAGTCAGTATCATATCTCCCATTTCATCTTAGTCTCCGTCCTCGTCCATTTTCTTAATACTGCACTCAAGTACATCACCCTTGTATAGACCATCTATATACTACTCCCACCTTTCTGCTTTCCCTTCTTTGCATAGATGTGGTTTTCCACCTGAGCTCTTGATACAAAAAAAAGCGGTTCACTCTTCTCCAAAAGTCTTATACACTCATGCCCATAAATTATGGATAATGCTGATACATGGTGAAACAATGCTCTGGTGGATGGTTTGTAGGTGTAAATCACCTCGGGGTATGACCATGCAGTGCATTTGACCTGCAGTCTTCACTCGGTGGCGCTGGCAGCAGTCAACATATGCAGAGGTGTGTTGGTGCATGTCAGAGTAAAGTGCAGTGAGGAAGTGTGCAGACGTGCTAATAGTGACTGTGTTGAAAATGGCTCAAAGAACACGTTGATAACGTTATGACGGGTGGAATAAGAGGGAGACTGGAGGCTGGTCAGACACAGCAGGTCGTAGCACGGGCTCTCCGTGTGCCACAAAGTGTGATCTCAAGATTATGGCAATGATTCTAGCAGACAGGAAACATGTCCAGGTGCTACACTACGGGATGACCACAGTGTAAAACACCACAAGAAGACCGATATCTCACGGTCATTGCCCCCAGACAGCCACGGAGCCTGCAGGTAGCCTTGCTCGGGACCTTACTGCAGCCCTTGGAACTGTTGTCTCCAGGCACACAGTCTACAGACGGCTGAAGAGACATGGTTTATTCACCCAGAGACCTGCAAGGGGCATTCTACTGACCCTGGTCACAGGAGAGCTCATAAAGCCTGGTGTCAAGAACACAGTACATGGTTTTTGGAACAGTGTTCCCAGGTTATGTTCATGGACGAGTCCAGGTATAGTCTGAACAGATTCTGGTGTGGACCAGGAACCAGATGACAACCCCTGAATGTCCTTGAAAGGCACTTATATGAAGGTCGTGGTTTGATGGTGTGGTGTGGGGTGGGATTATATGATTGGTGCACGTACACGCCTGCATGTCTTTGACAGGGGAACTGTAACAGGTCAGGTGTATCGGGACATCATTTTGCACCAGTATGTCTGCCTTTTCAGGGGTGCAGTGGGTCCCACCTTCCTTCTGATAGATGATAACGCACGGCCCCAACGAGCTGCCATCTTCGAGGAGTACCTTCTAACAGAAGATATCAGGCAAATGGAGTGGCCTGCCTGTTCTCCAGACCTAAATCCCATCGAGCATGTCTGTGATGCGATGTTCTTGGTCGACGTATCGCTGCACGTCTTCAAACCCTTAGGACACTTCAGTAGCTCCAACAGGAACTGGTGCAAGAATGGGAGCCTATACCCCAAAAGCTGCTCGACCACCTGATCTAGAATATGCCAGCCCGTTGTGCAGCCTGCGTATATGTGCATGGTGATCATATCCCATATTCCTGTCAGGGTACATGCGGAGGAAACAATGGTGTTTTGTAGCACAGTTTTCTCAACTCATCACCAATACTGTTGACTTACAGGTTTGTGTCTTGTGTGTTCCCTACGTGATACATTCTGCAATTATCCTTAATTTATGAGCGTGAGTGTATGTACTCTACAAACCATGGTGAAGTGAGTGGTGGAGGTTATTTTCCTTGTACCAGTTATTAGTGCTTCTTTCTGTTCCACTTATATTTAGGGTGTGGGAAGATTGCTTAAATGCCTTTGTGCACACTGTAATTAATCTTATTTTGATCTCTTAGTCCCTACGGTAGCAGTATGTAGGGCGTTCTCTGATTCATCATTTGAAGCTGCTCCATGAAGTTTTGTAAGCAAGCTTTCGGCATAGTTTACATCTTAATCCATTCAGTTCCCGCAGCGTGCCTGTGACTCTTCATTCTGCTGTTCTCTCTAGGCTTTCAGTATCCATATCCAGTGTTAGTCCTATTTGGTACAGGTTTCACACACTTGAGTAATATTCTGGGATAGGTTGCACAGGTGATTAGTAAACAATGTTCTTTGTAAAGTGGTTGCATTTCCCTGGCATTCTACGAACTGAAGACTGCCACCTGCTTCAGCTACTGCTGAGCTGAGCTTATGTGACTGTTCAGTTTCATGTCCAGACAATGCACCCATGTATTTGTATACCTTGAATGATTGCAGGTGTTACTTTGATAGTATTGTAGTTGTAGGATACTATGTTTGTTCATTTTGTGAGGTGCACAAATTTACAATTATGAACATTTCAAGCAAGTTGTCGTTCTCTGCACCACTTAGAAATTTTACAACCTGTTGGCCTCTATTCAAGGTGACATTCTGCAGCCTGCCTATCAAGAAAACCTCATCCCAGTTGGCACAGTGCTAATATTGTTAGGGCGTCGTCTTCTTTCTCTTCTTGGTAGTGCCTACAGCTCATTTTTACACCAAAAATCCTCTTTGGCTGTTAGTATTGAACAATAATGGATGGAACACAGCTGTTAATGATGCTGTACAAGACTTTCCCACATTTATTAGTATGGAACTGACACATTGGGATGATGATCAGTGTCTGAACCCAGCTTTTTACAAAACCCACAATCCAGGGTAGTCCGCAAACTGACAGTTTCAATGGCAATGCTTGTGATAAACATAATCTCCATGAGTGTTTGTATGCATAATGGGCTGAAGTCACCATAAACATGTAGTGTTGCACTGCTTTACAACATACGTACCAGCTATAGGTTTGTAAACACAGTTTATCTTCACAGCAAACAAAGAATTTAGGACAGTTATTTCACAATTCATGAGACCAATGATACGGAAATGTTCAGTGTTCCATATATCATGGTGGATGGACTTCTATATTTTTCACTATATAATCTGATTCAGATGAACACTAACTGGTATCAGAATAGTAACAGATTATATTATAGACACAGAAGTTTACTATAATATTGTGGATATCGACCCAGAGATGTCGAAAAATGATCGTGGCATGTGGAGTCATCACTTGGATGTTAACATGGAAATAGTTATCTGTGGATTGGAGATTTTTGGGTGGTGTGGCCTGTTTAAAGACTTACAGATAACTATTTTATGAAGTCAGTAAAAACATATTTGTTCAGAAAACTGCTTGGCTGAAATTTGCTAAAGTGAATGAATGAACTGTATGTTTAAGCAATAACTTGATTTATGCAGTAGGTGGTTAACTAACACAGCAAAAAAGTTTAATGAACTATTTTGTATTTCTATATACTGTGAATTAGCAAGTAACATTGCCATATTTGAAATTATAAAAAAATTGCAAATTACTAATTAGTGAATTCCATTCTTTGCGTCATTTGGTCCAGAAAATTTGGGGCAACAAAAGTATAGTGGTAAACTTCGAAATTAAACGGGTATAGTGGCACAAAAGGCAACAATAATTAGATGTTTTTGGACTTTAATACTATCTGATAAGCTAATTAGTTTCAGGAAAGTGAAACTGTAAAGCTTGGAACTGTAGCTTGCTAGTGATCTGTGTCTTTATGCCCACCACTACTGATTAACACTTTGGGTCGTGAACCATTGCGCGCGGGTGTCTACCACAAAGACTGGCTGATTTTTAACGTATTTTAAACTAAAACTCGTGAAAGGTTTCAGTTATAGCAATAAAATTGCTGTTATTGAGAAACCTAGACTTTCTTGTTTAAAGCCATATATAATACCTTTCTCTTGAAGTAATACATACTTTTGACAAGCGTTATTATTATAACAATGTTTTTGAAAAAAGGAAAAAATTGGTCAAAGTTATATTCACTGTATTTTCCAGAAGGATTTTTTTATTTTACACAAAAATTGTGATTATGATGGATACAGTATGTCTTATCTACAGTAACCTCCTGTAACTATTTCAGGACTCAGTTTTGGTCTTTGTGTGGTAAATTTTGAAGCACGGCATTTTGCACGATGCTACTTTACGTTCACTACACTGGTAGCTTGTTTTTTTGCCACACTTTTCCAGTAAATTTTTTTCCTCTCAGAGGACACACTACACACTTGTTTTTGTTTGTTTTTACCTACTTCTGTCTCAATCTTTTCCAGGAAATGATTTCCAGTGGATAGTCTTGAGTCCAAATGGACCAAGTTGGGGTTCAAGATCTTTGCTTTGTGCAAGATCTGCACAGATAACTGTCATGAAGCGAGATGTTGAGGCGTTTTCCAGTAACCTTATTGTATAATATGCAGGAATTTACAATCGCCATTAGTATAACATGGAATGCGAACTTTCTCCACCACTTCAGTTCGATGTTCAAATGCGCCGTATGACAATCGCTGAGCTGATAAGTCAACACCAAACTTGTTTTTATTGTAATCCACTACACAGGCTGGCTTTGACTTCTCTCTTCCTCTCTGATCAGTGAAAATGACCATCTCAGCAGTGTGCCTTACCATATGCGCATTTCTTTTGTCCTTCCAACACACTTATAGCACGAGGCAATCCCTGCTGAGATTTTCTTGTTGTTCCCATAAGAGCAGTTTTTGCAGCTTCCAGTTCTGAAGCAAGTATTGGACTTATGTAGAATCTGTCTTTAAACAAAGTGTATCCTTTTCGTGGCAGATTTGCAAGCAATGTCTTTACCAAAGCCACTGTGTCGGACGTTTCACTCTCGTCAACAGAGAAATTCCAGATGTAACCTGTCAGATTCGGATAACATGTACAGTTTCATACGTATTTATTTGGTTTTTGTGGCATGTACTGTTTGAATACACAAGACCTCGAAATTTACACATGCCTTCATCTATTGTAATTTTTTGAGATGCTGGAAATTAGCACACACATTATCTAGGAGGGGTCTCACCTTGTGCAGTGGGTCATAGCTAGTTTCTCCTTTCCTCTTAGCTATGGAATTATCACTAATGTGGAAGTTTCTCAAAATAGAAATCTGTTGTGGCTCAAGATGTTTGGACAGAAATTACACAACCCAACACTTACACACATATGGACTAAAATTGCCAGAAACTTCCTTATTTCCATAAGTGTAACTCCTTTCGAATTTGATAATGAGCAGGTGGGTGAAAGGGAATTTGTGCTTCGTAATTTCCTGCTGCATTGTTGAGCATACAGATTAGTTTGTTGCTTTATATATTTCATCGTACTGTCTGTCAGGAAATAAGAGAGAAATTCTAGAGGTGCACTGAGAATAGATAGATATCTGATGCACGATCAGTAGTCTTCCAACCTTCCTCACAATCGGTGCGACGCACAGGCCTCGGCTTTCCCCCTCCTCAAGTCTTGCTCATTCTTTAGGCACAATATCGACGGGATTACTTGCTGCTGAAGTGCTTGGACACCTGCTCTCCTCTTCTGAATCTATCAGTAGAGTAGTATTTGCAAATAAAATCATAATTACATACTGATTGTTTTTTCAGTGAAAATCTGAACAAAAACTAGACATGTTTTGTTGTCAGAATTCTTAACCTGAACTGCCAGAAACTACTTCTTCAACATAGTCCACATCATCATCAGTCTTCTACAATATCTTCCTCTGACAAATCGTCACCACTTCCTTCTAAATCACGATATAACTTGTGAGCAGTTTCTTCGTCCGTCAAGCCACACTTCGCCATGACGACGCTACTAAGACCGCGCGGGAAAAAATCGCTGCTTACAAAACCCGACAAATAAAAAGGGAAGCACACCCTTCCACAGCATGCCCGCACCATCTAGTGACCAATACTCGAACTACAGTCCATGCAGCACCTCCCAGACAAGTGGGAGCCATAATAACGCACCAAGGAAGGGGAAGAACGAGAACAAGCACCCGTAAAATTACGGGTGCCGGACTTTCGGGCAGGCCGCGCACGCCCGTATTTTTACGGGTGTTGGCACCCAAGTGTTAACTAAATCGTGCTTTGTTACATGCTGTAGTAAAATTTTCTGTTCATTACTTTTAATCAACAAGTTTCTAAGTAAGACTTGACAGTTACTGTAATAAGCATCTTGAAAATTGTCATCTGAATAATTTGTTTGGAATGTTGTTTGAATAACATTTTGACAGATTTAGTCATATACTAAGTTGTATACAATCTTGATAACTGTATTCTATTGAAAAATGAGGGGGAAAATTTATTAACAATAAGAGTATTTTAATATCAGGTAGGATGGTTTTAGCTTGCTGTGTTAGTCACAGATTTCACTTTGTGCTGTACAATCATATTTCTGATAAGAGTAGGTATGGTGTTAGTCAAATACTTTTGGAAATAGAGAAATAATGCAGCTATTCAGCTGCATTGATCCCAGGCTTTTGGAGAAGAGGTGAAAAAATGTTATTTGGGGGTTAACATTATCAGTGGTTTTTGGAATCCAAAGTAGTTGACATGGAAGAGGTCATTCTGTGTGACATAACTAGATTTGTTGGGCAGTGGTTTTTGTCAAAGGTATTTGCAGTAGAGGATGTTAAGAGGGAGTAGTTCAGTATAGAATGTGATAACACTGTTGGGCCCTGGAACTTTGGTGTGTAACAAAGCAGGAGAATTTTCCCTATTAAGATTTCCTTCCCTCCCAATTTTTTCTTTTAGCCAAATTTCTTTGAAATTATATGGAATCTGCACAGTGCCAGAAATGTTGAATATTAACTCACGGCTTAGCCAACTGAACTTTATTATTCTATACTGTCTTTTGATTAATTGGAATTTTTAATTGTGGTTAGTTTACATTAAAACTGCACTTGTTGCAAAATGTCAACTAACTTTTGGACAGAGTAGAGGAAGAAGACATAAACAATTATAGCAATTATACAGCTAATGTTGGAAACATGGTAGAAACTCCTTTCCTCATTTAGTGTCAAGAGTAATTAGCACAGTTAACTGAAACATTACTGAAATAGGAGACCATATTCTGGCAAACTAGATGGTGTAATTCAGTAGCGATTATTGTTTCATCTGGAAGTCGGTGGTGAAACAAATCTTATTCTTCTATAAAGTTATGAAAATTTATTTAATTGTAATTTGTAAAGACGCATACAGTAGTTAAATGCATTACTAATTATTGTAATCTTCTAAAAGAGACTATGGGAAGCCATTTCAACCAGCCAGTGGCAGGTTCTGAAAAGAGCAAAATCTCCATCGAAAAATGTACCGCCAATGAATTAGTAAATATTAAAACTCATATAATGTGCCGATACCATCTAAATTTCGTATGTGGGAGAGCATTCTGTAACTCAGGGATTTGATTTTTAATGGTTGAATGTGAACCTCTCTAATAAGTTAATTGTCATTTCTGTATTGTATTAGCTGTGAACATATATTTCATGCTGATACGATTGTTGTATTTGAACAGTGCAGTTAGTGAATGCATTAGCAATTTACTTGCCACACGTTAATTGTTGTGAACTTGCATTTGTGTTAGTGTATACTGCACTTTTTAGGAGTGGGTTTGAGTCACCCAGTTATAAATCATATGATTAACAAATAAAAATTCTTTCTGCATTTTATCTCATTGTTTATTTTTTGATAAGTGCAGTAAAGGTGATGGTCATCTATTTTGTAAACAAACAATAACTGTGGTTATCTGTTGTGAAAACAGAACCAGGATAAAGAAAGAAAAACAAAAGTGATTTGGACTATGATTGAACCAACACACAGTACTTGCTTGGAAATTTGTGCACTATGCTAATGTTTCTCATGAAGAAAATCCATTTAATGAGTGGTAATTGGTTCAAATGGCTCTGAGCACTATGGGACTCAACTGCTGAGGTCATTAGTCCCCTAGAACTTAGAACTAGTTAAACCTAACTAACCTAAGGACATCACAAACATCCATGCCCGAGGCAGGATTCGAACCTGCGACTGTAGCGGTCCTGCGGTTCCCGACTGCAGCGCCTTTAACCGCACGGCCACTTTGGCCGGCTGAGTGGTAATTGTTATCCATTTTTGATGCTATCTCTTGAATGGATACCCACCAGGGAAAGGCTTTAGCTAGCACCGTAGACCACACCTTCATTCAGTCAGTCTTCTGATCTCCCATCCTTATCTTTATGCCCTCCCTTTGTCAGTGTTTCTTTGCTACCCTTCACTTTGATCTCTGTGTGAAATAAGCTGTTAAGTTCACATTAAAAGTTAATTCCCTGTATCGTTCATAATGTGGAAATAGCTCATTCATTTTCCGTATCATCAATGGCTTATTCCTTAAGGTTTTTCAGCTTTTCATTTGTGAAAAATCGCTCAGTTCTATTCATCTCAGAATTGTCCTACCTGTTGTAATTGAACTATGATAAGCTTAGTCAGGTTTAACCTTTTGTGTGGATGTTCCCTCACCTATGCTGAGTGCACCATCACTGCTCTCTCCTTCTCATAGACGAAAAATTTAATTTCTTTAACACAAAGATCCCAGTCACCTGTGAAACACATTTTCTGTGAACAATTTTTGAACTTATTCTGTAAGTTTACATACACTACTTTAAACTGGAGTAAGGGGGTATCTAGTCATGCGACAAAGTTCATGCTACCGTTGGGTCTTAAGTTTGCGTTGCCATGTAATACCAGAGTTTTATGTTCTTGAAAAAGATATGCCTTTTGTGTTCCTGAAGGTGAGAGGGGTGGTCATTTTTGAGGATGAAGGAGGGGGGCCAAGGAATTATAATGGCAGTATTGGTGTACTTTGGAAAGCAGTGATCAAAATCTTTCAGATCCTTTCCGTGTGCATTGGTGTGGGTGCTGATTTGGAACTCGCTGCAGATTAAAACTGCGTGCTGGGTTGGGACTCGTACAGTTGATACCAGCCTACTTCATGAAGTGCCCTGGCACTTCTAAGCAACACACACTTCACAGCGAAAGCAAGCTGTACTAGTATTTATTTACTTACTGTAAGACCTCCAGAATTATATTTTACAAGTATGTATGTGTATGTATATAATGTGTGGTAGAATTCTTTACCAGATGATAGGGAACATACCAACAACAGTCAGAGCAGTTGAGCTTTTTGATTTACTCATTAAGCATGATACACATCTGTCTACATTTGAACATGGCATAGAATGCACTGACGTCTTTACTCTGTCCACAAATAAACCTCTATTCGCTCACCAGTGATGAGTGTCCCTATAGATACCCCAACACAACTGCGCCCCCCCCCCCCCTGCCGCCCCCCAGCTGTCTTTAAGTGAGTTGCACCGAATGGGAGATGCAGGACTGTGGACTGTGTGGTCATTCAGCTGGCCAGGCATGTACAGATGCGCATGACCCAACTGTGTCATGGCTGGTAACTAAGCAGGACATGGCAGATTCATTTCTCAAGGTCATGTAGTGTGGATTCAACCTGTATAGCTCAAAAGTAGGTGGATTGGGAGGTGCGTGGTGCACTCGCACCTGGATACTGGAAGCGCATGCAGGAGTTGTCTCTGCAACAGGCTCCTCTTAGTTCTGAGGTGGGGATGTTATTAGAAGTTGTGGATAACCCCTTAGGCAGGTGATGGTGTGTGTACGGTCTATTGGTAATAGACACAATATGGAAGTGTAATCAATGTCACAGGGGAGCAAATATGTGTGGTCGCAGCATTGGATGCATTAAATTTCACGTGCTGGCATGTTGAATAGTGAGAGGGTGTGAATGTTGGGGTCGGCCATTGGTGTGCTGGATTGGATAGCGGCTAGTAGTCATTGGCACTGTTTGTGACATTTAGGGTGCTGTTCTCTTGAGTTCGGATTTTGGTTTTGGGTGATCAACTGATCATTGGTTTGTCATTGATTGGTACAGTAAACTACCATTTACCCGAAATGATTGGGATGGTGGCTCGTTCGGATAATGAAAATTTTGGATAGCCAAAGTCACCCAGTTTTCATGCACGCAACACCCTGAATTGTGTCAATACCGCTAAATATGATCGTAAAACGTGTAGGGTACATTGAATGTTATTGATGTGGTTGTGAATAAACCTGCATGTTTTTGACTGAAAAATGGTGTTGTCGTATTAAAAAGGTGCCAAAGTATGATTGAAAACTCTGTTATTAAATGCTAAATAACAAAGCTGGTTTATTTTGCATTCCTAAAGGGAAAAAAAATCTGCCTTATTTGGCAGTAGGAAAAACAGGAGTTTTAATTTTATTTCCTACTCTTCTGAACAAAAATAAACTACTGTACAAAATTATGAAACAAATCTAGAGTTCTCAAAGGAATGAAAAGTTTGTCTAGAGGAAGTTTGAAGTAAAAAATAAAAAAAAAAATTAACTTACGGATGTTGAAGTTCCAGGGCGCTTCATTAGAATTTTACTTTTTGGTACAAAAGTCTAAAATGGTTTTTTGTTTTTCTGGATTGAGAAACTTTTGTTGTGGCAATAACCTCCAATGTTGGAAATAAATGATTTCGCGATAAGTGACCTGCTCCTGTTTGTTGATGTACTCCAGGGCAGTTTGGATCGCCTCATAACTGACTGTGTGAGCAATCTTTTTCTCTGCTTCATCATCGGAGACATATTCTTCTGATGCTTTCTGATTAGTCGCAATTTGGAAGATTTATTCCTCAGTCATATCAAAAACTTAAGTTTTCCATCCACTCTTCAATGTCCTTGAAATTCACGTCTTCAGAACCCAGTAGCTTCTCCAGTAAATCCACCAGAATTAAGTCATTTTCATCAGTTTCTGCCGTGTCGGCTTGAGTTTCGGTGTTGCCACCTTCTTCCCACCACCGATGAGTTGCCTTACGATCTCCAGTGTTCCCCCCCCCCCCCCCCCCCCACCCCCCCCCCCCCAAAGCCTAACGAGAGAAATCGGAGGAATTAATATTTGGAGCATCAGCAATCCAATGAATGACACTTAAAACAAGATTTTTTAAGAGCTTGCACAAAATCATCTTCAGCATCAATCACACCAATTAAGTATTCCAGCAACTTTTTGTCTGTAATGTTCTTTCATCGTCTTGAACACCCTGGAAAATTGGATGAAATAGAGACGTGATGTTTGGTGGGAGAAACAAAACTTTGATATCCATATCTCGTAGATCATCTGGGTGAGTAGTAGTGTTGTCCACAAGAAGTACCACTTTTTGAGGAAGTCCAATTTCCTCCATGTATTTTTCTACAGCTGGAACAAACTCTGCCTGTAACTGCTCTTTGAAGATAGACGATCAGTCTAAGGCATGGCTGAACGGTGCTATCACAATGGCAAAGGTTTATCAGGTGGTTGCAGTCTAAATGCTCTTGGTTTTTTGGATTTGCCAATAAAAGTAAGGTGCAGTGTATGACTGCCAGTGGCATTACTAAATGCGGGCACAGTAACTCTTCCTGTGCTTTTTTATATCCAAATGCTGTTTTTCTTGTTTAGAGGCAAGGATTTTTGTTGGCAACATTTTGCAATTCAGTTGTAAAGTATCGCAAGTATAACCTCCTTTGTTGATGATTGTGCGCAGTTTCTTCTTAAAATCAAGAATAGGGGCTTCAACCTCGGATAACTATTCACTGCTGATGGCAATTTCACGAATGTCATGCTGCTTCTTGAACCAATCCAGCCAGCCATTGCTTCCAAGGAATTTCTGCTCCTCTCCTTCAATCAGCTCATAGTCATCGCTTTTTGATGAAGTAGATGACTTGAAACTGGCACACCTTTGGCTCCCATTTCTCTGTGCCACCCATAAACGGCCTCTTCTGAGGATGTGCACCTTTTTCATTGTTTTTCGAGATTTCACTGTACTGCCTGATGCTTGGGTGGAACTAAATTTTTCAATTTCTGATTGATTTGTCTTCCAATCAGTTATCGTACTCCTACGGACGTTCAAATGCAGAGCAACTTTCGCGGGTGGCTCACCAACATCAGTTTTCTGCAAAGCGTGAAGTTTTTGTTCCAACGAGACCACATTTTTTTGTTTCATGCCATTGGCCACTTTTATCTATGGAAATTTTAAAGCAAGTAGCAAGAGCACGAAACGTTACATCGAAAACAACGACTTAACAATATTGTCGATGTACTAGACAGAGATTTTGACCTTTGAAACCAGGCTGTGGCAGTCATCGAATGAAAACATTAGGTACATCTATCACCTCTTTTCTGTCCTACCCAAGCCTACGTGGCAACACAACGGTGCATTGTACGTTCACTGTTAAATTGTGAAATGCTCAGCTTTGTGTGATGTACCGACAACAGGCGGAAAGTGTTCATGCCGCTGTCTCATTGTATGTTTCTACAGGCCTACGTCGTGCTGGATAGAGCAATACTGTATGTACTGTACTTCCAAGGAGTTCCAGTAGACGGCAATGGGATGAAACCACATAATACAAACAAGAAACGTGCAAGAACTTCAACCAACACATGCATGAATTGACGACACTCGCACCTTTGCACTGATTAGCAATAGACTGCCAAACACCAGCGAATGCATGGCTCCAGGTGCAGACAAGGTGAAACCTGTGCAGTGTCAGTCTAGCTAGCTGAAAGCATAGCTGTGTGATGTCAGATAGCACTAATGTGAGCTGTGAAAATCAGAAAAATTTGTTTGGATAAAGCTGATTTCACATAAATGCAATTCAGGTTAATGTGGTAGTTTGCTGTATGTCAAAAAGTGCTTTTCTTCAAGGACATTGAAGGGATTTGCGTAAGGGGGCTGTAGTGCCAAGTGCACCGTGTTGTCTCTTAGCATAACATGTTCGCAGTTGGAGAGCATTTTAGGTACATAGACACTGGATGCTAAGTGGGGGTGGTGGCACAGTGGGAGTGGGCACATGGATACATCAAATGTGGCCCTTTACTAGCAGCTTTAAGTGGGTAGGGTGAAATCGACGGGATAACCAGTGATATTGAATAAAGTATCTCAGTGAGAGACACTAGTAAGTCGTCCATGGAGGCTCTTCAGATGCCAAATAGGACTGAAGGTAGTGCTTTGATGCTCAATCCATCGTGACACATAAGAGCTGGTATATGGGTCAGATGCCATCACTCAACTAACCCCTTACCTTGGGAATGGTAAGCCGTAGTGTGCCTACATTTGATTGTGCAGAGAACAGTGAAGATTTGAACCAGCAACCTTGGTCCATTGCAATTGTATCTGCTGTGCTGAATTCTACTATTCACACCTCTTCAAAAAATTGCAGACACTGGACTCCATTGTGATGTCCTTGAGGGGGGGGGGGGGGGGGGGGGGAGGGAGGGAGGAGAGATTGCTTCCACCCACCATGATGCCCCGTCTATCATTGTATCATTGATGGAAGGTTTCAGAATCCTCCTGACTCTGGGAGTGGGCCAATAAGGTTGATGTGGCATGAGTTTTGAGTGTTTCAAATTGATCTGGTTGCGGCTGTGTGAATCTTCCAACTTTACTGCATTTGACATGACTTGCGTGCCTGTGCCCAGCTATAGCAGTTGTGCTTGATGTTGGGCAATACGAAGCATTCTGTTATGAGGACTGTAGGTCTGACGCAAAGATGAGTAAAACTGGAGTTAATCAACAATTTCCCGATAAATTGTGGAGGATACTAGTGGCTGAACCCTTCTGAGTGACAAGTCACAGAAGATCAGTGTTTCAGTCCTTGAGATGGTGCGTTGTCAAATTTGTAGGCCTGCACTGTCATTGCATGTCAGTTCCGTCATGCTGGACATTGTGTTGGTTGGTGGCCAGCTTCTCATGGAAGAGAGAGAGAGAGAGAGAGAGAGAGAGAGAGAGAGAGAGTTGGCTAATAATAGGCAGTCAGTGATGAGGTTTTCTGTTCGATGTAGGTGATAAATGTCTTTTGATGAGAAGTTCCCAGTCACAGGAGGACCATTTTGACCAAGAGGATGTAAGTTTTTGCGAGAACTGGAAGGGCTGTGCTGCTGGCCACTGTATGTTGCAGTACTGTGTGTATGGCAGTGTCACTTGCATCTGTTGTGACAGATTAGCTTCTGGAATGGGGTGGGCCAGTGTTAGTGTGTGCGAGACAATCTTTTGAGAGTTTGAATGTATCGATTTTAGTGGTTCACTCGATCTTCCTCTGTTCGTGTTTGTTATAATCCATTCATTGTAAGAATAAACCTGATGTGAACATTGCACTATGTATTCTTCCAAATTTGCCGGAATCTCATTGGATTTCCGTTTCACGTGGGAATGCAGCCAAGCTGTCTAGAGTACTGTCAAGTACGATAATAAGGGTACGTTTTGTGCTCTGCTTTAAGCGCACATCGACTTGGCGATAATATGGGACAAAAGGTTTACCGGCGTATTTAACTTGGGCAGCACTGGCTGATCAGCTGGTACAGCATGCCTACAGTGGCGTGGCCAGCAGCAATTCACACGTAGAAAAGTTACTAGCAGAGGAGCAGCGTCATTTAATTTTTAAGCAGAATGAAACAATGCACTGCAAATCTCCCACAATACGCTCCTTAGACGACTCGAGGAAAACCGCGACAAGTTTCTGTTTTTAGCTAATGTGTTATTGTAATTAAAAACAAGAATGATAAAAATTCCTGACGTAACCACAGGGTAATTATTTTTGCATAAGCTTTGTGCAATGTAAGTGTTGAAGAATTTCACCGTATAGTTAAATATTACAGCCACTGAAAGTGTTACTTACAGACGTCAGCTAATCTCTTAGCTCCTTCCGTATTCTATTCCAAGAAATTCATTACAGTTCTGGAAGTGTCACCTGCTACGTTGATAATAAGCCTATCAAAAACAGAATCCATGAAGCCAACCAGGCGCAGCATTTTCTTTTGTTTTATGACTAGCCGTATATCCTGGCAGCGATGTGTGAAAGAGCTGCATGCGTTAGTTCCAGTATGTCTGGCAGCTTAACAGGCTTCTTACTTCTCAGGCCAAATCCCGCAGCTTGGCTCCAGATTATTTCTGTTGGGTTCATATTGTAATGGTACAGTAGCAAGTGTAAAAATGCAGCATTTGTATGATTTGCTTGATGCTGTGAAAAGGATTTTTCATGTTTTTATGATACTTATCTGCTTCTGGTATAAAATGATGGACATAGTCCAAATAAAGAGAATTCAGTTTTTCAATTTTGCCTTAAAAAATTGAGTTGTTAGGTTTTCTTAATTTAAAGAACTTTTATGAACAGGCTTTCATAAATATCGATAATTAAGAATTTGAAATGGAAACGGGAATTTCGCGTCCAATACTTAAGAAACAAGAAGACGAGCATTTTTCATAAGTGATGATGTGTTTTATAATTAAGAGATGTAGGTATTTCAAATTGAACGAGGAAAAAAAGTATCCTGGGAGATTTGGACCAACGCACTAATGACAGCAGTTGGTTGACATTCCTTTATGCAAGCGACTGCGCTACACGTTTAGTTTTTGTTTATCAACTGCGTTATATACACCGGTGGGAAAACTTCAAAGCCGATTATCTCCATATATTTATGAAAAACATTAAGAACAGCTCATTTCTCGGCACTTTCTAACTGTTCCACACAAGTGTTTCACTACGGAACAGAAAGCAGCCTTAGCTATTTTCATATTGCGTATTAACAGCGTGACAATCATAGCACAACGCTGCAGAGGCTGTGACTGTACACTATTTTTGAAATAAAAACTACTTAGCTAAAGTGTGATCATGAAAAGCTTTGATGGTTGTTAATACATTTGAATATCTTAAATTTTCATTTAACGTAACTTAGTAATAAGATATGTAGTAAATAAAAAGGACCTACTTCCAAGAGCGTAACAGTACCAGCGTAAATGTGCGACGGCTTCTGACCAATCATTGCATTTGTGTTCGTTTACATCAGGTTTATTCTTATGATGAACAGATTATGGATCATGCTAGTATGTCAGATAGAGGTGCTCATAACACTGCTGGTTGTGACAAGTGTCATTGTTAAAAGTTCAAAATTCATTGAAAGCAACAGAATTCATAATAATTCTGAGGGAGTGGAAGCTGTCTTTTGGTGTCAACTCTAACAAAAGTCTCATACCTGGAGTGCGAATTATGTGGCCAAGGTAGTCTTCCATAATTGAGATTTGTCCTCATTGTTCACTACGCCACCATCTTCCAGAGCAGGGGGGACTTGTTAGAGATATCTATCATGGTCTTCGGACATTGCCAGAAAATGGGGATATCATCTAAGTAGGCGTAATAGTAACAGAAACTGAAAATAATCCTGTCGAAGTACTGGCATGTCTGGGTGGCGTTTTTTAACCCACATGGCATGAAAAATCCCAAACAGTGTGATAACAGCAGTTTTTGCAATGTCATCTTTATGCTTTCGAATTTTTGGTAAGCCTCTTCATATTTAAATGCACTGAAAATGGTTTCATCTTTTAGTAAATGTAGAGTCTTGGATGTTGAATCAGGGTAGCTGTCTTGGACTGTGTGGGTGTTGAGGAGCCTGTAGTTGCCAAAGAGTACCATCTCCTTTTGGTACTAATTTGATAGGTGACACACACACACACACACACACACACACACACACACACACACACACACACAGGCTACAGACGCACAACCTGATTGCAACGCTCTTCAGTAGCCGTGTTAGCGGAGTGTAGGTTACCAAGGGCCAGTCAGTGCATTTTGTGTTGGACTGGTGGCAATGGGTTTGTTAGGGCACAATGCACCGTGCCATTACATATTGCAAATGTTTGTATTCATAATGGGGAATGTAGAGGGGGAAGGGGACTATGATGCATTGAACATTGAGGCAGAGGGTGCATTACTAAGCTCATTGTTGTTGTGGGTACTCAAAATTGTTGGGAATGTGGGTAGTGTGGCTTTGTCACATGTGCTTCCTTGCATTTGTCAAAGCAGCAGCTGAGATGGCCTTGAGGTGCTAGTGCAAGAGCAGCTGATGTGTCCTCACGGCATTGTAGGAGGCACACGTAGTCAGGCCAGTGTGTTGAAAGCTGTGTGACATCTGTTGTAGTGCTCATATACCAAGAACAATTCTTATGCTGTCGTGGCATACTCCTTCAGTGTGTGTCAACGTATCTGAAATTATCATGCTGCTGCCCAGGTGTGCGATGTGCTGTTTTGCAAAGAGACTGTGTTGGGGCCAACAGCCCTGTGATAAGGCATCCTGTATCACAATATAGGAGTGAAGAATATTGTGCATGCAAGGAGACGCAAAAGTGATGGAGTAAATCCATTCCCATTACTGGTCCGGTGATGTAGAAGGTCCATGTGAGTTGGTGCTTATGTGTGCTAGTTGTAAGGTGTGGGTGTGTGTGGGGGGGGGGACCCGTACCTTGATTTTTGTATTATTGGTCATGCGAAGTTGTAGCGCTGACGTTTTGTTGAATGTTGATGTGCTCTTCATTGGTATAGAACTGATGTCAGGTTCAGTTAAAATGTAGCCTTTTAATTTAGGAACACAGCTCAAAATAATCAGCATTTATTGCTGATGTTGAAGATGGTGCTGTATCTGTTTGCTGCAGTATTTCTCCGCCTGTAAATCAATCCAAGTTTCTCAATGTGGTCAGGCAAGCAGTGTCGTAGATAATCTTCTACTAAATGATGTGCTTAAAACATATTTATGTGTTTTATAACTTATTGCCTCACACACAGACTACGAAAGTTCAGACTGCTTGGAAACCTGTGACAAATCGTACTCCAGCTGTAGGTGTCGAGCTATATATAGGTTCTGACAATTGGGACACAGCTGTTCACATTGTTTGACATAGTAATTTTGATGATTTCAGTTAAAAGGTATCCAATTTTTGAGGATAAATTACAGAGTTCGAATATATGAGTTGTTATTAACATCCAAAATAATGAAGTTGTGTATTGTTCACATGGGGATAATACAGAAAACGTAGTTTACAGTAATTCATACTTTACAGAAAGGAATGTCCTTTCAATTAGAGAATTGGTTTTATTACTAACACGTTTCCGAAGTATCTTCATTAATCTGACTGTATTTGTTTGTTGACTGTATTTCTGTATGAAAACTATATTTCATTACATTTACATTACAAACCATCATAATTATGTTCAAGATACCTGACCTCACAGAATCATTAAGATAGATGCTCATTACACTTCGCATATACAGTGCACATTAGTATGGGTTAATCCAGATCACCGAGGTATTGCAGATTTCCTTTGGAGACAGATTGTGCTGTTGCATTACAGTGCTCATCAAAAAGTGCTTTTTTGAATTGTTTTTTAAGATTTACAGTTGGCTGCCCGGGGTGTGGTCGAAAGTGTGTGTGCTTAACCCACAGGGGGAGTGACGTGTGTGTGTGTGTGTGTGTGTGTGTGTGTGTGTGTGTGTGTGTGTGTGTGTGTGTGCGCGCGCGCGCGCGTTAGAGAGCAGGGCTGAGACACTGAGTCACTGTGGTGGTCGCTGGCATGTTGCCTGCTGCGGGAGTGATTCGATGTACAGTGTGTAGAGTTCTGTTGGCTGTGTTCGGCTCTTCTTGGGGCAGTCCAGTGCATAAAGTAGCTGACCAGGTGCTGATATGCTGTGGTGCTGCTGTCCTTTGTAATTTATATGATGCCTAGCTGTAGCAATATAAACATCCTATCTGCTAGAATCAAACATTTCTCCAAAGGTTCAGCTTCATGTGATATCATTGACTGTCGTAGTTGTGGCAAAAGTTTGATCCAAAGTGTCCAAAGAGCAGTGACTGACATGAGGTGGTTAACGTCCAGTATAAATTGAAGTCATCACCAAAGCATTCTGTCATCCACTTGCTTGTCATAGCCTGTTTAACTGTTGCTCAGGTATCCTGGAGAGACATTGTACCAGTGCGTTTTGGGTGCATAATGTTTGTTGTGGGTAGGTGGTACCAAGATGTCGCTGATGAAGTCTGCATGTTGTATCAGATGGCAAATGCAGGTGATAAATCATGTCATTGTGAAGGATGGTTAAGAAAATAAATGCACACTTCATGGTGGTAAACTATAGAGCAGGTTGCTCTGGTCTGAACAGAGGCAGTTTTGGTTGTGAGGTAAATGAAGGCTGAGATACGGTATGTCTAAGTTTGGCCGAGCTGGAATTTGTAACGAGTTTGAGGGCATGGTCCAGAAAGAAACAGGACACCCACTACATAATAGTATTGGCCTCTTTGAGCAGGAAGTACAGATGAGCGAATGTCCATTCCCATAATGCGACGTGTCGCAATTGACTCTCAAAACATTTCACCATTTGAACTAATTTGTGCACACTGTTGTGTATTCAGTGTAGAATCTTGTTTGAAGTCCAATAACAAGTTGTCCGTTGGCTGGCATTGTTGTGGT
Organism: Schistocerca americana; assembly: GCF_021461395.2. Classification (NCBI taxonomy): domain Eukaryota; kingdom Metazoa; phylum Arthropoda; class Insecta; order Orthoptera; family Acrididae; genus Schistocerca; species Schistocerca americana. The sequence continues at coordinate 614,180,726 of NC_060120.1, forward strand.
ATAGTGTAAGTTATGTTGACTGGTAACACTTTCCACAGCTTGAAGTACATTCACATTTTTTTCAAAGATTGAAGTTCTGCACAATGACTGCACTGTTGGTGCACTTACCATAGATTAAACCCAGCTGCTGTGTCCTGTGGAGCAGGTAGTTGTATTCACAACCAGAGCATTTTGGTGACTAACATAGGTTGCCACTGTAGTAGTTCCCTACTGGGTGGCATATCAATACACACACACACACACACACACACACACACACACACACACACACACACACGAACATGGCAAAAATATATGGCTTGCATCTGTGTGAAAACAATTGATTTTCACAAAAATATTTTGTGGATAAAGTCATTGGAAAAAGTGTTTAATTCTGGAGCATTCTTTTGTTAAGTGGAAATAGATTTAAAACAATTTTATATTGCTGTAGCCTTAATTTTCTGGTACGAAAAATAGTTTTGTCAAAATTAGTGTCCTAACTAGACACTTTTCAGCTGAAAGAGTTAATTTCCAGAACATTCTCACTTAAGGTAGTAAACATAGGTGATGTGCTCAAACTGTGTTTTCATTTTTGTTCTTCATTCTGTAAACAGGCTTGATGAGTGGTGTGACCAGTCTTCGTTTGTAAAAAAATTGTAAAGCTGCTGTGATGAATCTCATAGTATGTCAATAGTTTTTGCTGATAGTAAAAAGTTACTAGCAACTAATGCATCAGTAAACAGGCCCAGGCAGGAAGCCTACAGTAGATTTCGTGGCCAGATGCTGATAAGATTTTCAGAAAATTTTGCGAAGTTTGGTCATTTGTGAAGTCTTTTGGAACACTGCTTCAAGAAAATGTTCATACTGCCATAAAATCATTTTAATACACACAGTTGTAATCACATTTATGTTGTGTATTTTTATTATTAGGTGACCAGTTTTGGTTTTCCAAGAGATGATCTTCAGTTCGCACATTCTGTGAAGTGGAGCGGTCCATCCGTGCAGGTGTGGAGAACACTGCTAAATACAGCTGGTAGTAAAAAGCAGAAGCTCTGCACACTGCCCCTGCCATGATGTCATTAGTAACTGATCGTTTTGAGACTTGGTTACATTGTGTGTAGAACATGTATTAGATATGTAACTATTAGGAGTTTACTCCTGGAGGATACAGGATATTTTGAAGTAATAAAGAACACTTATTATAAAAAGCAACAAAATAGAAAAAAGTCAGTACCCAATGGCAAATCTCATTTAAGCATGGGCTGCCCTCTGCCGGGCCTTATGATAAATGTAAACATAGCAGAGACAGTCAGTAGGACATCAACTTGGTAGTCAAGGAGATGATATACATTGCACCATTAGTAAAAAATCTTAAGAATTGCCATTGGCAAGGGGATGTCAGCTAGTAACCATGGAAACTATTAGTACAGTCATCTGCCAACAGATGCACAAAACATTCTGCTGCTGGTGTAACACAATTATGTAATGTGTGTTTCATGTAAAGTAGCTGCTTCTTGTGTCTTTACATTTGTCCAGATAATTGTTCTTTATTTAAATGGCTGAATCACTGCTTACGAGGAAACCACACTCTTCATGCTTTAGGTCTGTATTTTCCACGTAAGCAGTGTCTCGGCCATTTAAACAAAGAAAAATATAATGACATAACAAGCATCTAATTTATATAACTTATGAATTACATAAGTTTATTCGCTAACAGGAGATTGTGCATACATCTGATTGTACCTACTGGTTCCATGTCATTTCCGTGGTTAATAGCTGGAATCCTCCTCGCCAAAGGGAATTCGTAACGTGTTTGACTATATTAACTGCTTTGTTACCAAGCTGATGTTTTGTGGTAAGGTTCTGTTCATCGGTCCCTAGGCTAACACACACTAAGGGCAAGATGCACACGCACACGCCTAAGGGGGGGTAAGCCGTGACAAGGCACCTCAGATCGTGCGGACACCAAGATAATGTCCTATAGGCTGTCTCTGCTATGTTTACATTTATTGAAAGCCCCACAGAGGACATCCCATGTTTAAGTGAACCCTGTCATTTGGTAGTGACTGTTCTTTCTTACTTTGTTGCTTTTTAGAACTTCATTCATCTTTATAACTTCCAAATGTACTGTTTTCTCAGAGGAGCAAACTCCTAATAATTATACATCCAGTACATATTCATCGTATAATTTAATCTCTCAACTATTGGCTACCAATCACAGTATGCCAGACACAATATGTGAGGCTTCTGCTATTTAACTACCTTCAGCAGTGCCATATTCAGCAGTGTTCTGAGTCTGCACAGATGGACCTGCTCAACGCCGATGGTTCCTGTGGTCACCAAGGGTATAACAGCTGTGCTTTTTTATTACATTATTTATCTTTAGTGTACATTTTGATTATAACTGAATCATTAATTTTATTCCTTGTAACAAAATGTAAGGTCTGAAGATGAGCTCTTTAAAAGATCAAAACTGGTCATCTAAAAATAAAAATAAATTACTTAAATGCAATTACGATTGTGTATACTGAAGATTTGCAAATGAGATATTTGTATTGGTGCCCTGGTATTGAAAAACATTTAAAACTGCAATAGTTACAATGTAGAAGGCACCAGGATCTTCTGGAATTTGTTAGATTTTACGCTGAACATACTGAAGAGTTACCTCTCTTCCTAGGTTATATTTATCTAGAATTGCTTGTGCTATAAACCGTCCTGCATGACTGGAAGGAGCACAGGGTAACAGATCGGATGCTGAGAATTGTAAGCCAATATGGTTTGTCCATTTGTTGCGGGGTCCTAGAGCATATATGGATTTGGAAGAAAACTACTTGGGGAGAAATATGCCACAGAATGTGTGGCAAACAATGGATGCAGATGAACAGGTAGATTGTGTTGTCCTACATTTACATAAAGAATTCAACACTATCGCATTGTTGACTACTAACCAAGATACAATCACATGGAGTATCTTTATAAGTATGTAATTAACTGGAAGAATATTTGACCAATAGGATCCAGTATGTTATACTGGATGCCAAATGCTTCACAGAAACAAAGTAACATGGATTGAATACCAAAGAAGTGTAATAAGATGTAATGTTTTGAATATATTACAATTATTTTTCCAGATAGGATTAGCAGAACTGTAAAATGGTTCACAGAAAGTGAACTGGTGCACAGGAAAGTCTCATCATTGGGTCATCATAAGAAATTAGAGAAAGAATGGCACTACATTTTCACTTGATGTAGGGAGTGGTAGTTCTCTTTCATTGTGATTAATTGCAAGATAAAGGCCACAACAAAGAAAAATAATAGTATAGACTATGATTAAAAGGTTATTGTTGAACATCTCGAGCACATTATATTCTTTAAGCTTTAAAGGTAATACTATGAAGTGATATAAATTTGGCTCACACAAAATCAGTATTAGGGAATACAAGTTGAAGACTTAGATTTATTGGAAGGGTTCTTGGACAGTGCAGGAATTGACTAAGGAAATTGCATACGAGACACTAGTGCAACCAATTCTATAATATTGTTTGTGTTTGAAGTCCTTGTCAAGTAGGCATGGCAACAGCCCTCAAATCCAGACACATGCTGGTAGGATCAAAACAGTATAGTCCATACAGAAATAGGAGAAATGTTCGAAGAACTTGCATGGAAATTCTTGTAAGAAAGATGACACAGTCCCCATGAAACCCTGTTGGGTAAATTTAGAGAAACTCAAAGATGATTGTGCAAGCTTTATGCTTCCATCATGAGAAAGGAGGGTGTGTATAGAGGTATAGCCAATCATTTCTCACTTCATTCAGTGAATGAATGAAATGAAAAGAAAACTGATATTAGTCAGATGTGCTGTCTGTCATGTACTGTACAGTGGCTAGCAGAGGATTTTTGTAGATGTAGAAATAATTCTCATTGCAAATTCCTCTGGTGGGAAAGTGGTAGTAGGTACAGTCGGTCATAGGAACATATTGGAAAGAGACCAATCTGACCATTATGAGATAATGGGATGGGAAGGGAAAGTTTCAGGTGGGTATATAAAACTTCCACTTTTGTTGATTGTAAGAATGCTGTTAATGCTCAGAGATTTACAGATATACTGCGGCGAATTATGTGACTCCAGAGGTGCTGTTAGTTCAGATGTCTTCTTCACAGAGCATAATGCTTGCCCCCCCTCCCCCCATGTAGCTGTTGTGATGAATTAATTCCTAGAAGAAGAAGAAGTAAAATCTATGAATCATAAGTTCTAATGAATGTGTTTGGGATGCATTAGAGGGAAAACTGCAGCATATCAGCTATCATCGAAAACTCTTCCAGAGTTCAGGAGCAGGACAAACTGTCAATAGAGTTCTTGAACCTCAATTGTTGCTTAGTTACTTGGGTTCAGGAAAATGACTGTTGAGGTTGTTAATACTTACACAAAATGCTTCTAGAATAAATGCACCTCTAGCAGTGGTGCCACAGAAATACCTGAACGGACCAGAGCCGCTCGTAGCCAGTACAAGCTAGCCGCATCAGATATCTGCGGCATGCACACTTACTGAATGGCAAAATTCAGGCAGTGGTGTGATAAGCATGGTTGTGAGTCAGTCAAAAGCAAGAGCAGTGTCAGTTGAGCTACTGTACAGTGCAGAGTCCATTTCTGTAATCCGCATACCACGTAGGTAGTCGACTCATGGTACTTACCGACACACGTGGAACTTTCGTTTGGCGCTCTGTGCCTTTTTGCCCCTGTTAAGTTACATCCGCAAAGTACAGAGCACCCTGAAATTGGGAAGAAAGTGTGCTTTGTTCTGGATGCATGTCCATTGTTCTGATGGTCACACGATTGGCCAGCCTTAGGGGACTTACAACTCTTGAGAGTATGTGCTTGGCTACCATGGGGCTCCAGTCTTAACAGCATTACATCCTTTCCATTCTGGATGTTTATATTCCTCCCTCCTGCACCGCTGTTTCATCGTATGGTTTTCTTGGTGCCGATCTTGCTTGGATCTGGTTCATGACTGGGCCTAGAGTTTCCACTTCTGGCATATTGTACAACTTTTCATTAAATAAACATATGGTACTCATCATTGGCTTTCACCTACCACAAATTTTCAAAGTTGTCCAGAAGTGCGGATCATGCAGGGAAGGTGATATGTGCTCCACCTTTGTGCCTTTCCATCTGTGCACCCTTCCTTTTAACACCAATACATCCAAAACTCTGTGTGCGTGCATGCGGGTTAATCATCAAGCACCTGCATGGTGGTAGCCCCCTGACTATGCAGGGATCGCACTGTTGGTGGGTGATGTTAATGGCGGATCAGCCACAAATGAAGCGGATCAAGTTATCTCCCGCTGCTGGCCATATGGCCCCAGCATTCTCCATGAAAGGACAGTTCTTTCCTTGGCTATGCCGTGGGAGGAACATAGGGCTAAGCAGGAAGCAGAGCAATACTCCCCACAATACTCGCTTGTACAAGGACTGATGGTGAGTCGTCCTTGGCCACAAAGGTCTTGCTGTGAAGAACCGAGAAGACAAATTTGGAGAAATGGCAGCCTTCCCTAAAATGAAAAGCAGGTCAGTTCTGATCAAAATGGCATCCCCTGGACAATAGGTTTGCTACCGATACTTGGCCTTTGGAGGGCGAATCATTGCACATGAAAAGGTCGAGGTGATGGTATACAGATGTGGTGTGAAACCATATGGTAGCTCCCCCCTCCCTGCCCTCCAATGTGGTGCCTCGATAGCTTGAAATTTGGGCACATGTCTATGCGTTGCAATGCTAGCCCCATCTGTAGACAGTGTTGATGAGCACTGCATGTGAACGCTCCTAGTGCAACTCCACCCATCTGTGTCAACTGTGGAAAGCACCATTCTCCCTGCTCACCAGATTGTACTGTTTTACAGGGAGAAACGAAAATATGAGAAAACAAGAATCTGGACAAACTAAGTTGCCAAGAGGCCAAGAAGTAGTACAAGCAGTTGCACCCAGCATGTCAAATGTCATATGCTACAGCTATGACGATGTCTCCCCCTTTACAGTGCCTGTCCCCTTGATGATTGGATGCTCCCCTCATGTTCCTTGCCCCCATGCCTACTTAGGGCTCAATGGTTTTCCAGCCAGCAGGGACATTCCCCCCCCCACCCTCCTCCTCAGCCAGAGAGAAAAACATCTTTCTCTGGCTTCTCTTGACTGTAAGGGTTCCCCCAGGACACTTCTCTTCAAGGTTTCTGCCGGTCTACAACAGGGCACCAGCCCGTGAAAGGAGCAGCCACACATGCCGGGGGCTCACTGCTCTTTGGTGGGTTTGTACTTGGCTACCATGAGGCCCCAGCCTTTGCAGCATCTCTTCCCTTCCATGCTGCATATCTGTCCTTTTGCTGTTCTTTTCCCCCCTCCATTGGGGAACATGTCTCTGATGTTTTTGTGAATGTGTTCTGCATTTGCAGTAGCTGATATAAGAACACACTCCACTGTTTCTCATTACTTTTTTCTTTCTTTGTTCCCCTTCTCCAATCCTTCCTCCACTTCGGCATTTGAAGTTTCTTTTTCTTCTTCTTCCTCCCTGTGCACTCCTGAAGGCCAGCCCATGCGTCTGGGTCATTCCACAATTCAGCCAATTTGAGAACATGTTGCAGTTGATAGTCTCACATTTGGCTGAAATTTAGCACACCAATGCTACAAAGTGTGGAACACTCATGTACAAAATTTTAAGTTCCCCTGTCAGTTAGTTCCAGAATTATGGAGTGTGAAAGAAGGTGGCATGACCGGAAATTGCATCCCGCATCTGGCAATCTATCTTCAGACCCAACTTCAGGTCTTAATAACTTTGGAACTATTCCACACAGTCCAGTGAAATTTTTACAAGCCAGTAATATCCACTTAGAGAACACACACTATGAATCAAAACCAAACAACATATTTCTGAGGGAAAATAAAAAATTCCAAAATGTAATACGTTAAAAGCTACATATTGTAGGTGCCTTCTATGCCAAATACAATTCACTCAAAAAGGGTATAAATTTTTTGTGGTAAGCTTAATGCAGTCTAAACACACACAGAACTCATCTTGCCCATATGTCACACAGTTACATGCACACGAAAATACAAAAATTTGAAAAATTGCCTGAAAAACATAGATTTTCTAAGTTTGGTAGCACAAAAAGGACAAGTGATATCCAAGCCAAATTTCAAACACTGCATAAGTAGACCATAATATAATACGTGACAAAATTTCAACTTGTTATTGCAAGGCATTTGTGTACAATAAATGTTGACAGAGATGTATTTGGTTATGTTTCTTTTAATACGATTTAGCAAGTAATAGTGATGATGCAGACAGCTTGCTTCAAATAAAGCTGTAGCAATTGTTGGGAACCATTAGGCAACAGAAAGTTAAACAATGGTAGTTTTCAGGGACAGAATGAGTCATTGTTAGGCAGGAACAACAAAGGAAACGAGCAACAATTATAGGTTACTCATGTTTTTAAGATTCTAGTTCAGACTGGTCAGTACTGTTGTGGAAAGTCAGTATGGAGGCAGAAGAGTGTACTAGTGCTGCTTTTGTTCAAACAAGTTGCAGCATTGGTAGAGCACAAGCATCTGAATGTCATAAAACATGTGGAACAAAATGTGGCATTCACTTTGTACTGTATGATCTGGATGAATCAGACCAAGATTTGTTGCTATGGAGATCTGGGATACACCCTGTGGGCACAAGAAGTACAGTTCCAGGAAACTTTTGTGTTTGTTATCATCATATGAAAGTGTTTCTGGATAAGTATTCTTTCCTATAAAGTTGTTTTGATCCATTTCGGATTCATAAGAAGACAGTAAAGTGTAGCTTCAGAGAAATTGATATAAAATCAGTAATGAAAGTAAATCAGTGCATGAAACCAGGACAACAGTTATGTTCCAGGTGTGAAACACTGCTAAAAAATGAAGACTATTCTGATAATTTACATGACAGTGACGAAGAGTATCAGCCACCTACAACCACAGTGGATGAGCAGTTAAATACTTCAGTTACTGCTCTTGGTTTGTCTCCCAAGAAGAAAGACACATAGTTGGGAAGAGAGACAGGCCCAGCTATGGTAGAAGAGAACTATAAGCAGCTCAAATGGAAATAAAACACAAATAGCTGACACACTAATGGTGGAAGAGGAAGAACTATCTGCTCTAAAGTAACAAAAATCATGCCAGAAATGCTCTGATTTGGACAAAATTGTGCAAGATTTGAAAGAAAAATGTGCCATATCCACACATCAGAAAAAGTAGCTATTCTTACCCTTGCACCTTCCAACTGGTCTATTGACTACACTGCAAAGGAATTCAATGTTTATACATATATGCAAAGCATGCTAGGAAAATTAAAGCAACCCAAGGAGTGCTTCCACAACTTCAGCAGGCTCAGGGTAAGCAACTGAGTTCAGAAATAAAAGTGCTAGTGTCGGAGTTTTATGAAAATAATGACTACAGCCAAATAATGCCTGAAAAAAAAACTATGTAATGGTGAAAATGGGAAATGTACATGTGCAGATGCAAAAAAGACTGTTGCTATGCAACATATCAGAACTATATGTAGAATTCAAGGAAAAGTATCCCAATACCAAAGTAGGTTTATCATCTTTTTTCAATCTTCGGACAAAATGGGTTGTGCCTGTAAGTGCAATGGGCACACACAATGTTTGTGTATGTGAGACCCATCAAAATGCTAAGCTGGTGTGTGCTGCTGTAAAGGATTCTGGTCTGGATTACAAAGGTGCAATGAAGCTGCTAGTGTGTGATATCAGTTCCTACCAGTGCATGATACACAGGTGTGAAAAGTGTCCTGGTAAGGCAAATCTTGCAGAGCACATGAATAACAAACTGTATGGTGAGCTCCTTATGGATGGCGATGAAATCGTTTCTTATAAACAATGGACACACATGGATCGCACAAGTCTTGAAGCAAAGCAAAGTACAGTGGAAGATTATGTTGAAATGTGTTGTCAAAAAATGGACAAACTGACCACACACAGCTTCACAGCAACAGCACAATCGGCTTATCTCCAGTTTTGTAGGGATAATTTGAAACAAGCTGAAATTATAGTAATACTAGACTTTTCTGAAAATTATGCATTTATAATTAAAGATGCCATCCAAGGATATCATTGGGACAACAGTCAAGCAACTCTCCAGCCATTTGCGACTTACTATAGAGGTGAATCAGGTGATGTGTCTGTCATGAACCTGTGCGTTTTTAGTGACTGTTTAATTCATGATGCCATTGCAGTTCATGCCCACATTCGCACTGTCATGGCATATGTGAAAAACAAGCTGCCTCCCATACATTTTTCGAAATACACTTCAGTGATGGGGCATCTAGGCAGTACAAAAACTGTAAAAATCTCAAATTTATGCATGCATTACCAAGATTTTCAGATTCACGCAGAATGGAATTTTTTCGCAATAAGTCATGGTAAAAATGTATGTGATGGTATTGGTGCTACCATTAAGCGCATGGCATCACAAGCTAGTCTGCAGCACCCTACAGAAGGTCACATTATAACACCTCTTCAATTATTTACCTGGATACAGAAAAATATCTCTGGCATACAATCATTCTATGTTTCAAAAGATGAGGTGAAATCAGTCGAAGAGTTGCTAAAAAGCAGACTAGAACATGTTAAAACTGTTGCAGGCACAAGGAGCCATCATCACTTGTCTCCAGTGGACTGACAATGTGCAGATGAGCAGACTGTCCGGTTATAACTATAGGTTCATGCACAACATGTCTCTTCACAGTGTATCTGACTCAGGATTCAGAAGCAAAAGCAGCAACCAGGTTGCTATGTTATTGCTATTTATGACTACAAATGGTACTTGATGTGTGTGCTGTGAAGCAGAAGGTGATATATTTGTGAACTTCATGTCACCAGCAGGACCAGTTCCTACCACTGTGTCAGGAACAATTGCCACTCAATGTACAGATTACAGTAGCTAAAGTATGGGAGAACTTCTGTTCGAAGCACAATCGACAGGTTTTTAGCAGTTAAGGTGCAGTAAACATTAATGATAGGCTGTGTTACTCTGTCTATATGTTGTTGCTCAGTGATTAAACAGTTGTGGGAGAGGATAAGAACAACAGAACAGTTTATGACATGTTTTTACAAAATTGTGTTGTGGAACAATGGCCACATCACCAAATACATCTGTCAACTTCCATTGTACACAAATGTCTTGCAATAACTTGCTGAAATTTTGAGATATACAGGGTGCGTCCAAAAAATGTATACACCCTTTGAAGCGTCATAGAAAATTTATTTCCTGTTCTACAATGTTAAATTTGTGGAAATGGAAAGCTTAAAGTCCAATTGGAAAAATAAATGTACTTTGCAAATGTGATTAATGCTCAAACTGATGGCCTTCAGCATCAATACATTTCTGAGTACGAGTCACCACTGATTCCGTACATGGTACCAAAGTGTCCAATGAGATTTCTGCGCCCACTGCCTGAATCTCATTCCAAAGTGTGTCTAGGTTATGTGGTTTACGTTTGTACACCTCATCTTTTACTGTGCCCCATAAGAAGAAATCCAGCGGAGTGAGGTATGGAGAGCGTGCAGAAAACTCTATTGGTCCCCTGTGTCCTATCCACTGGCCTGGCACATTGTGATCCAGGTATGCTCGTACGTCCCTATGATAGTGTGGAGGGGTGCCATCTTGTTGGAAATAACTCGTCATTACTGTATACTGCACAAATGGCAGGGAATACAGAGTCAGCAAGCATTTTTAGGTACGTTTCTCCACTAACAGTACCTTCAAAGTGGAAAGTCCCAATGAGTCCCCTAGCTGACAAACCACACCACACATTTACACCAGGCAAATTCACAGCCTTTTAAACTGTAATGTGAGGATTATCTTCAGCCCAGTACACACAATTGTGCCTATTGATAGTACCATTGAGTTTGAATTGGGCTTCATCCGACCAAATAATGCTACCCATAAATCCCGGTTCACATCTCACTATCTCCTGAACCCATTCACAAAATTCTAACCTTCGATCTGGATCGTCATCAGTTAGCTGTTGCACCAGCCTTGGAATGTACACACGAAACTTGCCTTTCTTCAGAATGCGTAGCACACTACTAGCACTTACATTACTCTCACGTGCCACTTGCCTTGAAGATTTTTGAGGCGAACGCTGAAACAGTTCCAAGACTGCAGTTGTGGAATCATCACTTGTAGCTGTACGAGGTCGCCCTGATTGACCTATATGCACATCACACACTGTTGCATGAATTTCGAATTTGTCTTGTAGACGTGTAATTGCTAACGTTGAAGGTGGTTCTTACCATAATCACTTCTCCACTCTCTTCGAACCGCAGCTGCATTCTCAAACTTCCAGTACCACTTAATTATCTGCTTCCGCGCTTCAAAGCTCAAATGCACGTCCGTCATGTTGCAGTTACTTCCTTGCCACGGCTGCCACCTGTTGAAGAAACATAACATTACTTTCTCACAGATATTTAACCTTGTAGAACGGGAAATAATTTGTCTATGACAGTTCAAAGTGTGTATACATTTTTTTGACGCACCCTATATATCATTATGGTCTACTTATGCAGTGTGTGAAATTTGGCTTGGATACACTTGTCCCTTTTGTGCTACCACACTTCGAAAATCCATGTTTTTCAGGTAATTTTTCAAATTTTTGTATTTTTGTGTGCATGTAACTCAGTTTTTGTGACTGATATGGGCATGATGAGTTCTGTGTGTATTTAGGCCACATTAAGGTTTCCACAAAAAAATTACATATATACACCTTTTTTGAGTGAATTATATTTGGCATAGAGGGCAACTACAATATGTACCTTTTAACGTGTTACATTTTTAAAATCACATTTTGGAATTTTTTACTTTCTCTCAGAAATATGTTGTTGGAGTTTTGATTCATGGAGTGTGTTCTCTAAATGAATGTTACTGGGTTGTAAAAATTTCACTGGGCTGTGTGGAATAGTTCCCAAGTTATTAAGACCTGAAGTTGGGTCTAAATGTAGATTGCCAGATGGGGGTTGCAATTTCTGGATCACGCCACCTTATTTCACAAGTCATAATTCTGGAACTAATTGGCAGGGGAAACTAATACTTTGTACATGAGTGTTCCACACATGGTAGAATTAGTGTACTGAATTTCAGTCAAATCTGAGACAATGAGCTGGTGCCCCTGGTTGAACTGACATGGAATGACCCGTCTGACATGTAACAGGTGATGGTAATGCTCAACTCCCAGCCTCAGGTCGGCAGGTAGGGTTTGCAAGCACCCTCTGGTACAGACCAGACCCAGGGAGGTGTGATTGCCTGAGCTGCTACCTTCCCAAATTGCAGATTGGTCCCTCTGTCAGGTGTTCAGGAGGTGTGAACAGTCACCTAAGGTGGGTGTGCCACCTTCTGAAGGGGGCCTCCAGTTGGAAGGAGCGTGCCATTGGAGACGCTGGCAATCATGGGAGGTTTTCTTTCAATGAGCCAATCATCTTCACAGTCAATGGCTACGAAATGTAAATGGAATGGAGCTAATGATTCAAAGACCCTCCCAGCTGCACCACGGTTCCTCGTGGGTTCGTGTACTGAAGATGGTCAGTCCTTTGCTTCGGTAAATCTGTTTGTTATTCAGAGCGCTGTTGAGGGAATTGCTGGCCTTAGAAATCTTGCTCTCGTTCATGCAATGGCACTTTGTGTTTGGAGACAACTTCTGATTCTCAAGCACAACTACTGCTTGCAGCTTCGCTATCCCATGGCCATCCTGTTCTTGTTGAGGCCCGTCAAATGCTGAATTCTTCCTGTGGTGTTATTTACTGCTTGTTCACAAAGAGAAGAGCTAATTCTGAGGGGTGGTGGTGGGTGGGGGTGGGGGTGGGGGGAGTGCAGGGTAAAGAGGTGGTGAGCTCCGCCCACTGGCACACAGCATATTGGCGGGGTAATAAGTCGCGCTAAAGTTACGTGTTGCTGGCAACACTCTGGCGTCAACATAAAAGTTGTGCTCCAAGCAGTATGCACAATTCCATCTATTAGCCGCAGCAGCAACTGTTAATGTTGAGCATACACTTGCGCAAAAGCGGACAGCGGCATAACAAAAGATTGCAGAATACGTGAAATTATTTATGTGTAAAACCCAATATTGCTATTTCAACGGTTGGCCATTATGAAGTGAAATCGGAAGTTTCATATTGAATGATACTGCCTATTGCTACTAATTTCGTAACAATACTCTTGGACAGTTTGGCATTATACAGAACTAGTAGAAAAACTTACATTGTGGCAATAAAAAGAGAAGGAATGAATTTGGAAAATTTATTGACTGTTGTTACGCTGTATTGTACCCTTAAATACATCACTCAGAATCACTTTCATTGTACTCCTCTTCTGTGTGTGCTTCATGTTCGTTGCTACTGCCTGTTTCGGCAGTGTTAATAATGACATCGTCTATTGCTAGTTCGACAACACGTGTCATCACGCCTCCAATATTCTTATTCTAGTTGTTGGACCTTCCTGCAGTACTCTTCCCAGTCATCGGCAGTTACAGACAAAAGGCATTCACTTGCTGTTGCAAAAAGGTTAACTTTCGACATGTCCCCTGAAATGTTGGGCTCCCTAAACAACAATTTCTCCCATGCCAGTTCTACCGCACTCAAATCACAATTGTAGGGAGGCAAGCGTACAACCATGTGGCCTTTCTCTTTCGCCATTTTGTCAATAACATATGTTTTTTTAGCAGGTCTATGCTCTTGTATTAAAGCGAACAGAACCTGCCTTCTCATGCTCTCATTACAGGCGACATGCCTATTTTCAAGCCATTCCAACACCCTCACTGTAGTGTCATACCGTGTGGGTGTTTTCACAACCTGTCTGTTATGGTATGGAGAGTTGTCCATCACAACTACCGACTTTGGAGGAAGTTTCAGGAGCACCATGCTTGAAAACCACCTTTCAAAATTTCCTGAATTCTTCTGACCATGGTAGTCACCTTCAGTTGATTTAGCCCAAAATTTTAGTTTGGCTTTCCTGACTAATCCCTTCTTTTATTCAATGCCTCCAATAATCAGGCTTGTGGAGGACGTCGCCCAACCCACAATGCCAACAATATCACTCTTCTGCCAACATTTACATACTGTCATATTGCTGTCGATCCATGTTTCATCCAAATAGAATATTTCTGTGCTGTTTCCCTCAGATGTCTCATTTGCACAATGAAATACGACCACTAATCTACATCTACATCCATACTCCACCAGCCACTTGACGGTGTGTGGCGGAGGGTACTTTGAGTACCTCTATCGGTTTTCCCTTATATTCCAGTCTCATATTGTTTGTAGAAAGAAAGATTGTCGGTATGCCTCTGCGTGGGCTCTAATCTCTCTGATTTTATCCTCATGCTCTCTTCGCGAGATATACGTAGGATGGAGCAATATACTGCTTGATTCCTAGGTGAAGGTATGTTCTCGAAACTTCAACTAAAGCCTGTACCGAGGTACTGAGCATCTCTCCCTCAGAGTCTTCCACTGGAGTTTATCTATCATCTCCGTGATGCTTTCGCGATTACGAAATGATCCTGTCACGAAGTGTGCTGCTCTCTGTTGGATCTCCTCTATCTCTTCTATCAACCCTATCTGGTACGGATCCCATACTGGTGAGCAGTATTCAAGCAGTGGGCGAACAAGTGTACTGTAACCTACTTCCTTTGTTTTCAGATTGCATTTCCTTAGGATTCTTCCACCGAATCTGTCTGGCATCTGCTTTACCAACGATCAACTTTATATAATCATTCCATTTTAAATCACTCCTAATGCCTACTCCCAGATAATTTATGGAATTAACTGCTTCCAGTTGCTGACCTGCTATATTGTAGCTAAATGATAAAGGATCTTTCTTTCTGTGTATTCACAGCACATTACACTTATCCACATTGAGATACAATTGCCATTCCCTGCACCATGCTTAAATTCCTTGCAGATCCTCCTGCATTTCAGTACAATTTTCCATTGTTACAACCTCTCGATATACCACAGCATCATCCGCAAAAAGTATCAGTGAACTTTCGATGTTATCCACAAGCTCATTTATGTATATTGTGAATAGCAACGGTCCTATGACACTCCCCTGCGGCACACCTGAAATTACTCTTACTTCGGAAGACTTCTCTCCATTGAGAATGACATGCTGCATTCTTTTATGTAAGAACTCCTCAATCCAATCACACAATTGGTCTGATAGTCCATATGCTCTTACTTTGTTCATTAAACGACGAGGGGGAACTGTATCGAACGCCTTGCGGAAGTCAAGAAACACGTCATCTACCTGAGAACCCGTGTGTATGGCCCTCTGGGTCTCGTGGACGAATAGCGCGAGCTGGGAGTCACACGATCGTGTTTTTCGAAACTCATGCTGATTCCTACAGAATAGATTCCTAGTCTCCAGGAAAGTCATTATACTAGAACATAATAAGTGTTCCAAAATTCTACAACTGATCGACATTACAAACATAGGTCTATAGTTCTGCACATCTGTTCGACGTCCCATTTTTGAAACGGGGATGACCTGTGCCCTTCCACAATCCTTTGGAACGCTACACTATTCTAGAGACCTACGGTACACCGCTGCAAGAAGGGGGGCAAGTTCCTTCGCATACTCTGTGTAAAATTGAACTGGTATCCCATCAGGTCAAGTGGCCTTTCCTCTGTTGAGTGATTTTAATTGTGTGTGTATCCCTCTGTCGTCTATTTCAATATCTACCATTTTCTCATCTATGCGACAATCTAGAGAAGGAACTACAGTGCAGTCTTCCTCTGTGAAACAGCTTTGGAAAAAGACATTTAGTATTTCGGCTTTAGTCTGTCATCCTCTGTTTCAGTACCATTTTGGTCACAGAGTGTCTGGACATTTTGTTTTGATCCACCTACCGCTTTGACATAAGACCAAAATTTCTTAGAATTTTCAGCCAAGTCAGTGCATAGGACTTTACTTTCGAATTCATTGAACACCTCTCGCATAGCCCTCCTCTCACTACATTTCGCTTTGTGTAATTTTTGTTTGTCTGCAAGGCTTTGGCTGTGTTTGTTTGCTGTGAAGTTCCCTTTGCTTCCGCAGCAGTTTTCTAACTCTGTTGTTGTACCACGGTGGCTCTTTTCCATCTCTTTTGATCTTGCTTGGCACATACTCATGTAATGCATATTCTACGATTGTTTTGAACTTTGTCCACTGATCCTCAACACTATCTGTACTGGAGACAAAACTTTTGTGTTGAGCCGTCAAGTACTCTAAAATCTGCTTTTTGTCACTTTTGCTAATCAGAAAAATCGACAACGTCTTCTCGCTCTAGCAGTAAAGACCGCTTACTTTGTACTTTTTGCCATGTGAATCCCATGCATAAGAAAATATTTCGCAGTGAAGTTATACCCCACGTCCAACTGATATTTTCTTGTAGTACGGGACGAAGTGTTTTCAGACTGGGAGCAATCTTCTGTACCATATAATAATCTTAGATTGTTTGTTTTACGACAGTCCTGTCGATATTATCCAACTGGATTTTTCCAGTAGATCTTGGCCTAAATATAAGAGAATTTTTAAAAAAAGTGTTAGTGTCAGACTGTAAGAATGTGTAGTTAGAAGTAACAAGGAGACATTTCTAGGCAAAGAATCTACTTTTTTAAAACACTTATAGAGTAGTGTTTGTAGGTTATGGTACCTGGTGTCGTACTATGCAGTCACATTTAACTAAATTTAGTGAAAATGATTGTAACAGTCCTTGCTATTAATATTAAAGAAATCGTGGTGTAACAGGATTCGTGCCCATCACCTTCGGTACAGCAATCAAACACCATTACCGCTACGCTACAAAGCGAATTGCGTAGACATGACTAATTTACAGATTTAGAGTCAATTTTATATGCCTATTGGAGGACAATAAATTCTTTCACGCCATACAAACAAAACGACTACAGTAATTCAGACAAACGGTAAGGCAGATTCAAAGCAATGTCGAACTGAAAAATTTGAACTGAAATTTACCTTTTTTTGCTGGGAGTCTCTGGTTATTTTCCAGGGTTGTATTTAGAAAATCTATGTATTCTTTTCATGGAACTGACGCTCACCCCTGTCTAAGTAACTGTTTGTGTTATTGGCTGCAAAAGAAGGTGGAGCAATTTTTTATTTTTGCTCTACTTCGCAGCATTTAGCGACATTACTAATTATTTTTCTTTCTCGACTCTGTAGTGTGCTACCCCTTGCTCTTCTCTGAGGAGTGGATGGAGTATGTGGTGTTTCCCGCGATGGGCCAGGAACCTCTTCGTCACTCATAATGCAGTGTAAAACTTCACTATGGAACGTAGCAAAGCTCACCAGTCACTTTACAATGGCTATGCACATGCACAGTACAATATTACATCACTGAGGTTGGCAGTGGCCGGACGCTAAACACGATTGAACTTTTTTGTTGTACACTAGTCTGCTCGATGGTCTGACCGAGGCAGAAGTTCAAACCTACCTCTCTGATCAGTGTCATTGTAGTCCATTGGATGATGAAAAGATGATGCATCCTCAGTGCCCTCACACACTATTTTTCTCATATTTAGTAGAGTGGTTCTTCTGTCAAAGATCAAAGCAGGTTATGAAGTTCTCACAGTCTGACCGTATATTCTGAGCCCGATGCATTGCTACCAGAGTCATCATTACAACCACACTCAAATGTCCTGTCGACACCTGGCTAAATGTGTAACCTGTGGTAGGGATGCTCATGAGGACGATTGTCTGCCTCGTCCTCCCCACAGTATCAATTGCAATGGTGACCACATCTTGCTGTCTGCTGATATTGTCCCATGTATCTTGATGAGCGGGCCATTCAGGAGATACAAAAAAACGAGAAAGTACCTTACCCGGTTGCTCGCAAGTTTTGGCTAGTCGGACACCCTGAATTCTACGATTTGGCAATTACACTACTGTTCTTTCCAAGTCTTGCTCCACGATGGACATGGCCACGCAGACATGCAACCTCCAATTCAGCACCACAGATGTAAAATTGGCCAGTGTCATGGTAGCAACCCCTCTCCTCCTCCAGCCGTGCAACAAGCCACCAGACTTTGGCCTGACAGGGTCAAGTCACCTGCTACACAACTGGCAGGCCGGAAAGGACAGAAGGAATACTCTAGCGAAGACTACTTATGTCACCCCAGCCAACAAACATCTGAGTCTTCCTCTGCCAACCAGAAAGGCTCTAAGAAATCAAACAAATGCAAATCTTCTTCTCCTTCGCCAACTCAAGAGATCCTCTTCGACAGTTTTGCCATGGGATATGTCACCTGGCTGACCTGTGTGTCATTGGTGTGCACAGCCAACCATTTTTCTGCCCTGGACTCCGCAGACCTATAGAAGGAGAATATGAAAGCCTCTGTGGACCTCATGGACCAGGATCCTCCAGCCTGTGCGCATGTAGCAGTGAGTCTTCGAAGGCTGGCACTCAGCAGCTGCTGAGGTGACAACCCTTCATTTTTTTCCTCCTCCCATTTCCTCATAATGACTCTACTCCAGTGGAATGTTGGCAGCCTTTGATCCAACAAAGAGGACTTATGGCTCCTCTTGGAATCGCAGCGTTCGCTTGCTCTGACTCCAGGAGACAAAACTGCGTCCTCACGACCGCTTTGTTCTCGCATTTCGTCCCAGTCTGCTTTGACCTTCCGCCCAAGGACGGCATTCCATCTCAGGGGGGAGTTGTGCTTCATAGTCAACCCATCTCCCTGACTACCCAGCTTCAAGCTGTTGCAGTCTGCAGTTCACTTCTTCACTTGACGTTTTCCCTTTTGTACTGATTACATCCCTCTGTCTTTTGGTGTCCCCAGGGCAGAGTTCCTCCAGCTTGTGGGGCAACTCCCTCACCCATTTCTGCTGCTTGGTGACTTTAATGTGCGCCATCACCTTAGGGGTTCTCCTAGAACCTGTCAGAGAGGTGCCCTATTGGCTGACCTTCTCTGTCAACATAACCACATCTGTCTTTCAGACTCCATGCACACGTATTCCCATCTGGACCTCACCTTCTGTGCTGCTCAGCTTGTCCATCGTCTCAAATGGTCTATTCCCTGTGACACATACTTGAGTGACCATTTTCCTTGTACTATTTGTTTGCTGACTCCTACCCCACCTATATGCGCACCTGAATGGCATATTTATAAGACACTGTAGGCTCTGCTCCTCCCCGGCTACTATTTCCCCAGTGTAGTGACAGCTGTCTGAGACTGCAGGCGTTTGTGCAAGTTTGTGTGTGTGTGTGTTTGTGTGTGTGTGTGTGTGTGTGTGTGTGTGTGTGTGTGTGTGTGTGTCCGTCCGTCCGTCCGTCCTTGAGTGGCGTCTTCAGTGATGTGTTGATCGTCATGGAGCATCGACAGTGGCTTTTGCTTTGGTTTCTTCCACCATCTTTACATCTTATGCCTGTTGCTCTTCCTTTTGTTGAAACTACGAAATTTCTGGGGCTCATGCTCGATAGCAAACTTTCTTGGTCCTCTTGCATGTCTTACGCGGTCCCACAATATGCTGTGTGTCCTCAGTGGTACTTAATGGGGAGCAGATCAAATGACCCTCGTCCGTGTGTACCAGTCCCTAGTCTGTTCAAAACCAGACTATGGGTGTACTGTTTATGCATCTGCATGTCCGTCCCTCATACACAATCTCAATACTATGAAACATCGTGACACACGTTTGGCTGCTGGCACCTTTTACACTAGTGTGGTTGAGTGTCTATGCAGTAGGTGCCGAACTATCGCCGTGACTTTCTCCGCAGCAGATACGCATACTGTTTGTCCGCCATGCCTGTTCACCCATCCTATGCCGCCTCCTTTGATGACTCCTTTGACAGACAGTATGGGGTGCGTCCATCTTCTCTGTTACTTCCTGGAGTTCATTTTTGGCTCTTGCTTCGGCAGCTTAACTGATTCAGAGACCACCTCACAATCATCGAAATCCTTTAAGGAGAGGAAAGACAAGAAAATGTCGCCCTAGGAGGACACTTTGGCAGACCTCTTGCCACCAGATCATGCTTGTTCAACTTCCTGTGGCTGAGGTGGAGATTCTGGTGGCCCAAGGCTGTGGTTTGAACCACACAACGGAACCCAGAATCTGTGTATTCGATGCCATAATGCCTCAACCAGTGGCAGCAGCTGACCCAAAGGTATAAACTGCCCCTCAGGTACTCCCTTCATGGCCTCACTGTACATCATCAACATTATTCCTCAGTGGAATTGTGGTGGTTGTTTCCACAACTTGGCTGAGCTAAAACATCTTTCAAGCATGTTACCTGTATATACGGACTCCAGCCCTTCATGTGTACTGGGAATATTTATAAGAATCATGCTACATATGACAGGGTGTCAAGTGGAGGTTACACATTTGTTCTAGACAGTCTGTATTGTGAACTCATGCCTGTAAATACACTTTTGGAGGCTGCGGCTGTTTGGGTTTATGACAATACCATCTGTGATGTTTACCTCCCTCCTGATGGTGAAGTGTTTCAGAATATATCATTTGCATTGGTTTCTCAGCTCCCCCTACCTTTCCCAATCTTCAGCAATTTCAACTCCCATAACTGTTTCTGGGGTGTAACCTTGGTCAGTGCCTGGGGTAAAGACTTCGTCAATTTACTAGCACAACATGACCTTCGCCTCTTTGAATACTGGTACCCCCACACTCATCAGTATGGTGCACAGAGCCTTCTCAGCCCTTGACCTTTCCATTTGCAGCCCTTGTCTTCACCATCCATCCACTGGTGCGTCCACAATGACCTGTGTGGTAGTGACCACTTCCTGGTCTTCCCGTCTGTCTGTGTGTCATTCCCCTGCATGCCTTCCCAGATGGGCTCTCAATAGTGCTGACTGGGATGCTTTTGCCTCTGCTGTTGACCTTGGCTTTCCACTACATGGAGATATAGGCAGTCCAAAATACAGCTACAGCCATTCTTTTGGTGGCCGATATAGTGATCCACTGCTCCTTGGGCCTGCCCTGACGGAAGACAGTATCTCAGTGGTCCTCGGAAATCGCAGAAGCCAATTGAGATCGTAGGCGGGCTCTCCAATGCCATAAGTGGCACCCATCAACTGGGCACCTCATTGCCTTTAAACTGCTCCATGCCCGGGTATGCCGTCTAATAAAACAATGGAAGTGAGAATTCGGGGTACAGTAAGTTTCAACCATCAAACTACGTTCCTCTCTATCACAGGTTTCAGCTAAGATCAGATGTCTCTGTGGATACCGGACACCTGCAGGTGTACTTGGCATTACCTTGAATGACATTTGGTCAGTGCAGACAGACACCTTTGCCGAACGTTTTGCTCTGCACTATGCTCAAGTCTCAGTGCCTAAGAATTATCAATCTGCCTTTCATGTCCTAAAACAGTGATTGGAGGAAAGCAATTATATGAAATAAATCTTCGGTGAACAGCCTGGTATGAGTGTACATAGGACACAATATTTCGGCAATCGACAATGTTGCCATCATCAGGGCACTGATGTACTGACCTGTGGTGGGCCGGTGCCATGTATATATAGGACAATCCCCCTCCTCCCACAGGCACTTCCTATGAGTCGCCTGGCGCCAGCCAACCACCGGTCAGTACATCAGCGTCCTGATGATGGCAATGTGGTAGATTGCCGAAATGTTGTGTCCTATGCACACTCAAACCAGGCTGCTCACCCAAGATTTATTTCGTCATAAAATACGCCTGGAGAAATTGAAAAATCACAAAAGCAATTATCTTTCACTACACACCACCTGGAGCCACATAATGCTTCACTCGATGAGTGGTAATACCTCAGTGTCCTTGCCCACTGCCCCAATACAGCCCGGGGCCAGACCGCATCCGTAATCAAATGATCAAGCACCTACTGGCAGATTGTCAGCATCATATGCTTGCCATCCTTAACTGCATCTGCAGCGAGGGAAAGTTCCCATCGCAATGGCAAGAAAGCATCATTGTCCTAGTACTGAAACTGGGTAAGCACCATCTCCTTGAGTCTAGGGGTCTTTTGTCTTCTTCCCACAGTGGTTTCTCGCCAAGGCTGCTCCACTACTACCTGGAGGCTGCCATCTGAATAACTTTTGCCCAACGTCAACACCTTATATCCGTCTCCTTTGATCTGAAGCAGGCGTACGCCACTACGTAGGGATACCAAATCCTTGCTACATTATGTGAGTGGGGTCTCTGGAGTTTGCTCCAGATTTTCATTCAGAGCCTCATGTCGCACTGTATGTTCCATATCTGCACCTTACACACTTTGTTGCTTGAGTAACACCAGCTGGGGTCAGATCACACTACTCTTTTGCAGCTTTACAAAGCCCTGATACAAGCCTGCCTCGATTATGGGCATCTGGCATATGGTTTGGCATTGCCGCAGCATTGCGGATACTAGTCCTAATAGAGCACTGTGGATTTTGACTAGTGAAGTAGCCTTTTGAACTAACCCTGTGAACAACTTACTTGTGGAGGCTGAGGTCCCTCCATTGGGGATCAGGTGCCAACAACAGCTTGTCAATTATACTGCCTGCATTCAAAGCTCCTCTAAGCATTCAAACTACCATCTCCTCTTTCCAATGATAATCCATCTCCCACTACGGCAGCCCTGATAAAGAGATTAAGATTGCAGTCCACATCCAATCGATCCTCTCTGAACTTCAGTTATTTCCTCTTCCACCCCTCCTCTGGACCCACTCCCGTACACCTCCATGGTGCATACATCAGCCACGGCTTCATCTTGACCTATCACATGCTCCGAAAGACTCTGTTTATCCCGAGGCCCTCCGCTGCCAATTTTTCTCTGTCCTTGGCGCATCTTAGGAGTCAGTGATAGTATACACTGAGGGTTCGATGGTTGCTGGTCATGTAGGCTTTGCTTATACTCGTACAGGACACACTGAACTGCTCTCCTTGCCAGATGGCTGTAGTGCTTTTACTGTGCAGTAGGTAGCCATCTCTTGTGCTCTTGAGCATATCTGTTCCTGTACTGGTGGGTGGTTTCTTATCAGCAGAGAGTCCTTGAGCAGTTTGCAAGCTCTTGACCAGTGCTACCCTTGCCATCCCTTGGTCATTGCTATCTGGGATTCCCTGTATGCTTTTGAACACTGTGGATGGTCAGTGACCTCCATCTGGGACCCTTGGCTGTTTTGGGATCCTGGGGAATGAACTGCTGATAGCTTGACCAAACTGGCTACCAGTAAACAGACTCTTCAGATTGGTATTATGCTGTCACGTTTTAGGTGCCTCGAATATGGAATGGGTCACTTTTGATTTCAGTAAACGAAGTACAAGTGAGGAGACTACAATTTGTGGAGATCCTCTGTTCAGGTGTCTCAGACGGACACTACCGTCCTTTTCTGGCCCCGTATCAGCCATACTTGGCTAACTTCTCCAGGGTGAGGACCCATCCCACTGTTGTGGCTCAGGTTTGACATTGGTCAACATTTTGCTGGACTGTCCCAACCGAGCCACCCTGCGATACTCTTTTAATCTCCCTGTCTTACTTACCCTGGTGCTGGACTGGCGAGGAAGTTGGGGACTGGCGAGGAAGTTGGGGACTTTGTATGGCCGCTGATGATGACTGCACAGTTGAGTGCCCCACAAACCAAACTCATCATCCCCTGGTGCTAGGAGACAATATCCCAGCGGATGACTTCATTTTAAGTTCTATTCGTGAAGTGGGCTTTGATCACTCTCACCAACTGCGACAAAATCGCATGTACGAACAGTGATCCAATACTGTAAAATTACTGGAATAAAAAAAGCATTTGACCACTCTCTTTAAGGGAGGGCTGTTTAACCTTATTGGCCCATTGGGTTGGCAGAACACTGTTGCCTCCTCTGACCAGACTGGGTTGCAGCTGTCTAGGCTTGGTGGTCCAATCCGGTCCCCACACTGCATGCTCTTTTACTCTGGCACCCCCCCCCCCCCCCCCCCCCCTACCCTCGCATAGTCTGTTTGACTTGGTCTTCTCTTGCCCTCTCAGTGTTGCTAGTTTTTCCAAGGCATTCTTGCAGTTGAGTACCTCTGATAAGTGGTGGGGGCTGGGAATGTTATGTCCCCTCATTGCACTCTGTTTCAGGGACTACTGGCTGTTCCCTAGGAGGAGCACCTTTCTTGCCTTTTTTCCTCTGTCTCCCTTTCTTCTTTTTGTTCCTTACCTCAGCGTCGCTGAAATGGTTAGACGTTTGGGTTTACTTCCCCTGGGTTTTGTGTGATAGGCTATCTCTGATCTACAATCATATAGACAAGTCTGTCTGTGGACAAAGGGACTAAGGACCTAGTAGTTCGGTCTCTCTAACCGACCGTCCGTCCCGGTTCCCGGTCCTGCGATCCAATTGGGGCATCCTTCGTCGACGTGGATCTGCACTTCTGCTCATTCTCCAATTGTTGGCAGAGGTCACCCTCCTGGGTGCATATTTTTCCATCAACTGTGCAGTATTGTTTTCTACACCGATGATGATAATGGACTTGCACCTGATATCCAGCACGGTAGCCAGTCCCTTGTGGTGGGGCCACCATGTACCCTGTTCGAAGTAGCCCCCTGACCACACACGGATCGCTCTGCTGATGCCTGTGCTGTTAACTCATCTCATATGCCAAGGGGTAGATGCCCATCCCCCTGGAGCATCGGGACTCCTGGCAATGGCCATCCTGCCAGGTGCCCTTTGCTGCGATTGGGTGGCACCTGTGGCGAGGGCCTCTGGTTGGAGTGGATGGCATCAGGGTGGATGATGCATCATCTCTTGCTGGTGGTCAAACACAAGCAGTCTCAAATTGTTCACAGGCTCAGTTCGATGCACAGAAGTATGACCCAAAATCGTTCCCTCCCCCCCTCACCCCGGCCACACCATGGGAGTAACGTCAGGCTAAGGATGGCAGTGGCTCTTACTTGCCCCGGTACATTGTATGTTACAGAGCTGATGGGGAATCATGATGATGAAGCCTCACTTTTTTGTTGAGCATTTAGAGGACAAGTTTGGGGAGATGGAGGGCATGTGCAAAATGAGATCTGGATCAGTCTTGATCAAAACAGCATCCTCTGCCCAGTCACGGGCGTCACTCGCTTGTGACAAGTTAGGGGTGTTTCTGTAACCATCACGCCACATAAGAGGTTAAATATGGTCCAGAGTATCATATTTCACAGGGACCTTCTTTTGCAGTCCGACGATGAGCTATGTGCCAATTTAGAAGAGCAAGGTGTACATTTCATTTGGCGTGTCCACCAGGGTGTGAGGGATAATGAGTTGCCACAGGTGCCTTCATCTTGGCCTTCAAGGGTGATACATTACCCGAGAAGGTCAAGGTGATGGTCTACCACTGTCATGTGTAACCCTATATCCCTCCCCCAATGCAGTGCTTCAAATGTTGGAAGTTTGGTCATACGTATTCCTGCTGTACTTCCAGTGTCACGTCAGATTGCGGACGCCCATCAAATCCCAATACTCCATGTGACCCGCCTCCCATCTGTGTCGGCTATTGAGAGCACCATTCGCCTTGCTTGCCAGACAGCAGGATTCTCCAGAAATAAAGGAAAATCATGGAGTAAAAGACCCGCACCGACTGACCTACACTGAGGCTAAGAGGAAATTTGAATGCCTATATCATGTATGCATGACATCGTCTTATGCCGCCACTGCAACCATTCTAGCCCAATCAGCTCCGCCAACTCCAGTCACCTCTCAGAGCCAGAAGACTACAAGTGCCCCCTTGATGGTGGGGGGGGGGGCACTTCCCTCCCTGTTGCTGCTGCAGAACCTATTTCAGGAGGCCCCCCCCCCCCCCCCTCAACCATTGGGGACGCCCATCCCCACTTCTAAGCCGGAGAAGCATACAGCTACTTCGGCTGCTCTCGCTAGAAAGGGGTCCCTTGGGTCACTCCCTTCCCAGGTTTCAGCTAGTGGGAAAGATGACACCCACCAGTGGTTGAAGAGCCCAAGAACAGCTGGTCACAGGGCTTCACACTCATCCTCAGTCCTGGAGATTGAATCAGTGAAGTTCTCCCAGTCAGGGAAACTCAAGGAACAGCGAGAGAAATCCAAAAAGGTCCCCAAGACCAAAGGAATTGCGGTGGCACCCATACCACTGCTACCTCCAATCTCTGGGTCTGCAGATGAGGTGGAGATTCTGGCATCTGCTGAGGCCTAGATCTCGCCGGCCTCTCAGACGGAACGGTTATAGACTGCTTAGGCAAAAAGTCGGTGGCAGCAGGTGACCCTGACGCATGTTTCATGCCTTCTCTGTCTCACGATGATGTCATCTTCCAGTGGAATTGCGGCTGTTAAGCTTTACACCTGCTATCTGCGTTGCCCTCGAGGAAATCTGGTTCCCGGCAATGCAGACCCTTGCTCTCCGTGGCTATAGGGGATACTACAGGAACCGTAGTGACTGTAATCGAGTGTCAGGTGGAGTTTGCATTTATGTCCTGAACTCAGTCTGTAGGTGTAGTGAACCTGTGCTCCCTTCAAATCCCTCTTGAAGCTGTGGCTGTCAGAATAAGGACGGCGTAGGAAATAACTGTCTGCAATGTATATCTTCCTCCGGATGGTGCATTACCCCAGAATGTATTAGCTGCACTGATCGATCAACTCCCTAAACCTTTCCTACTTTTGGGAGATTTTAACACCCATAATTCCTTGTGGGGTGGCACCTTGCTCACTGGCAGAGGCAGAGATGTCGAAACTTTACTGCCTCAGTTCGACCTCTGCCTCTTAGATACAGGGGCCGCCACACATTTCAGTGTGACTAAAGGTAGTTACTCGGCCATTGATTTATCAATTTGCAGCCCAGGACTTCTCGAACCTATCCACTGGAGAGCACTAGACGATCTGTGTGGTAGTGACCACTTCCCCATGTTGCTGTCACTGCCCCAGCATGTAGCCCACGGACGCCTGCGCGTATGGGCTTTAAGCAAGGTGGACTGGGAAACTTCGACCTCTGCTGTCACCGATGAATCTCCCCAACACAGAAACATCGAGGTGATGGTTAAGCAGAAAACACGATTCCTTGCTCTTTAGAGTGCCCCCAGTGAAAGACAGTCCCTTGGTGGTTGCTGGAAGTCGCCGAAGCAATTAAGGAGTGTCGGTGTGCTTTACAGCAGCACCCTTCCCTGGAGCACGTCATAGCCTTTAAACGGCTCCATGTCCGTGTTCGCCAACTTCTCAAACAACAGAAGCAGGAGTGTTTGGAGAGATGTATGTCTTGACCATTGGGTGCCATACGTCACCTTCCCAAGTCTGGGCAAAGATCAATTGTGTTTTCGTTTACCAGACTTCAACAACAGGTGTACCTGGTGTTAACATAAATGGTGTGTTATCTACCGACGCGATTGCCGAATACTTTGCCTCTGTGTCCGAGAATTATCCCCCAGTCTTTCGCACTCTCAAACAGTGGCTGCAAGAGAGAATCCTCTTGTTTACTACGTGCCACAGTAATAGTATAATGCCCCATTTACAGAGTGGGAGCTCCTCAGTGCCCTTGCACATTGCCCCGACACAGTTCCTGGGCCAGATTGGATCTACAGTCAGATGATTAAACCTCTCTTATCTGACTACAAGCGACATCTCCTCGTCATCTTCAGCCGCATCTGGTGCGATGGGATCTTTCCATCGCAATGGCGGGAGAGCACAATCATTCCAGTGCTCAAACCCAGTAAAAACCCACTTGATGTAGATAGCTATCGGCCCATCAGCCTCACCAATGTTCTTTGTAAGCTGCTGGAGCGCATGGTGTGTCGGCGGTTGGGTTGGGTCCTGGAGTCATGTGGCCTACTGGCTTTCTCAGGGCGGTTTCCACCAGACGCAGCAAGGTAGGAGTAGGCAAAATGCAACAGGGAATAACAATATTAATGTGCTAATAGTAAACTGCAGGAGTGTCTACAGAAAGGTCCCAGAACTGCTCTCATTAATAAACGGTCACAACGCTCATATAGTACTAGGGACAGAAAGTTGGCTGAAACCAGACGTAAATAGTAATGAAATCCTAAACTCAGATTGGAATGTATACCGCAGAGACAGGCTGGACAGTGAAGAGGGAGGCGTGTTTATAGCGATAAGAAGTGCAATAGTATCGAAGGAAATTGACGGAGATCCGAAATGTGAAATGATTTGGGTGAAGGTCACGGTTAAAGCAGGCTCAGACATGGTAATTGGATGTGTCTATAGGCCCCCTGGCTCAGCAGCTGTTGTGGCTGAGCGCCTGAAGGATAATTTGGAAAATATTTCGAGTAGATTTCCCCACCATGTTATAGTTCTGGGTGGAGATTTGAATTTGCCGGATATAGACTGGGAGACTCAAACGTTCATAATGGGTGGCAGGAACAAAGAATCCAGTGAAATTTTTTTAAGTGCTTTATCTGAAAACTACCTTGAGCAGTTAAACAGAGAACCGACTCGTGGCGATAACATATTAGACCTTCTGGCGACGAACAGACCCGAATTATTTGAAAAAGTTAACGCAGAACAGGGAATCAGCGATCATAAAGCGGTTACAGCATCGATGATTTCAGCCGTAAATAGGAATATTAAAAAAGGTAGGAAGATTTTTCTGTTTAGAAAAAGTGACAAAAAGCAGATTTCAGAGTACCTGTTGGCTCAACACAAAAGTTTTGTCTCAAGTACAGATAGTGTTTAGGATCAGTGGACAAAGTTCAAAACCGTCGTACATAATGCGTTAGATGAGTATGTGCCAAGCAAGATCGTCAGAGATGGAAAAGAGCCACCGTGGTACAACAACTGAGTTAGAAAACTGCTGCGGAAGCAAATGGAACTTCACAGCAAACATAAACGTAGCCAAAGCCTTGCAGACAAACAAAAATTACGCGAAGCGAAATGTAGTGTGAGGAGGGCTATGGGAGAGGCGTTCAATGAATTCGAAAGTAAAGTTCTATGTACTGACTTGGCAGAAAATCCTAAGAAATTTTGGTCTTATGTCAAAGCGGTAGGTGAATCAAAACAAAATGTCCAGACACTCTGTGACCAAAATGGTACTGAAACAGAGGATGACAGACTAAAGGCCGAAATACTAAATGTCTTTTTCCAAAGTTGTTTCACAGAGGAAGATTGCACTGTAGTTCCTTCTCTAGATTGTCGCACAGATGACAAAATGGTAGATATCGAAATAGACGACAGAGGGATAGAGAAACAATTAAAATCGCTCAAAAGAGGAAAGGCCTCTGGACCTGATGGGATACCAGTTCAATTTTACACAGAGTACGCGAAGGAACTTGCCCCCCTTCTTGCAGCGGTGTACAGTGGAAGACTCTGCAGGAGAGATGCTCAGTAGCTCGGTACGGGTTTTTGTCAAAGTTTCGAGAACATACCTTCACCGAAGAGTCGAGCAGTATATTGCTCCCTCCTACGTATATCTCGCGAAGAGACCATAGGATAAAATCAGAGAGTTAGAGCCCACACAGAGGCATACCGACAATCCTTCTTTCCACGAACAATACGACTGGAATAGAAGGGAGAACCGATAGAGGTACTCAAGGTACCCTCCGCCACACACCGTCAGGTAGCTTGCGGAGTATGGATGTAGATGGAGATGTAGGATCGCTCTACCACTGATAATCTTCTGTCCCTCGAGTCTACCATCCAGACAGCCTTTTCCAGATGCCAACACCGTCGTTCTCCTGCGCTTCTTAATCACGGTCTTCTTTTCCCACCCACAGGGGTTCATCTTCCACATTGGCGGCCCAGGTCAGGGCTTCCAATTGCAGTTCGTGTCCGATAATTTCTTTCTGAACTGGAGTCCTTGCCTTTACCACCTATACTTAAGGTTCATTCACATACACGTGCATGGTGTACACCTAGGCTGCAGCTTCGCCTGGACCTTTCACATGGCCATAAGGACTCAGTTAACCCCGTGGCTCTCCGCTGCCACTTCCTGTCGATTCTTGACGAGTACTGACAAGGGAACCTCCCCATCGCACGCCCCTCAGATTTAGTTATAAGTTGGCACAGTGGATAGGCCTTGAAAAACTGAACACAGATCAATTGAGAAAACAGGAAGAAGTTGTGTAGAACTGTGAAAAAATAAGCAAAATATAGAAACTGAGTAGTTCAAGGGAAGGTAAGCAACAATAAGGAGAATAAGCACGCAGGAGCGCCGTGGTCTCGTGGTAACGTGAGCAGCTGCGGAACGAAAGGTCCTAGGTTCAAATCTTCCATCGGGTGTAAATTTTAATTTTTTATTTTCCGTTTATGTGACAAACTCTTATGTTTTCATCACTTTTTTGGGAGTGATTATCACATCCACAAGAAA